>NW_027131283.1:14067500-15317500 GCF_026122565.2 Emydura macquarii macquarii
TTGAAAGCCGTAGGGTATGTTGCATCATTTTAAAGTATCTGATTAAATAAACAAGTGCCACTGTTTAAGTAAACAAAAACATTAAAAATATGTTATAAAACGTATAAGAATAGCTTTGGAACATTCTGATTTCCATAGCTTTTTAATAAAATGGAAAATTTCTTCCCTTTCTGTCTGCAGTTTCCAGAGGCAGTTCAAAGCTGTAGCATAGCCTGTGCTAGCCCCATGCCTCTTTCTCCAGCCTGCTGCCAGATGACTCATTCCAAAGGTGTGTAAAAACTTGTAGAAGATAATTAATAAAAATAATTCTAATGCCAGCAAAGTAACTAGATGCAGAAAGTCCTTGCTTATATAGTAACTATTCAAATAAAATGTTTACCCTCAGCTGGAGACCCATCCATGGTGGGTAGAATTGTGGGAGACACCGATAACAGAAAAAAAATGATCAGGTAAGAAATTTTCAATTCTGCTGTACAGCATTTCCCACAATTCTGTTGTCTGGCCAGTCTAACTACTCTGAGGAACCTGGATAACTGAGGGTTCTTGGCCAGAGAGCCCAAGGATCCTGCAAACAGTACACTACTGAGAGCAGACACCTGGGAGCTGTGGTGCGTGGCTGAAGCCCCTTATCCATTCCTTCCTGAAGGACGTCCAGATAATTGGAATCCCAGGATCTCTTGGATTTTCCTCTGTGCTCAACACCAAACACTGAATTTGGTCCAGATGAAGGAATAGGCTTTTAGTGAGGAAGCTCTCCTAGAAGACAGCAGAGTCTCCAGCACTTGAAAATAGGCCAAAAGTGGCTAACACTTCTCTTTCAAAAGCCACGCTGTCAGATGAAGACTGTCTGGGTCTGCAAGGAGGAATAGTTCTTGGTAAAGGATGTCTGGCCTTATGGTAGTTGCAATGGCGGTTTCAGCTTCAGTTCTATCAGTCTGGAGAACCAGGATCTCCTTAACCAGTGTGGAGATAGCACTATCACCCTTGCTTCTTTTTACCTTATTTTTTGGATTATTTTTTTGGATTATTATTTATTGAGAATGTGTGAACAGTGACAATTATTTCTTGTAATGAGATAACTAGTCCAAGTACCTATTCAGACGTAGTCCGATTGTGTGAAGTTTGCATACGAGTTCCAGCTCTGCAGTTTCTCGCTGAAGTCTGTACTGGAAGTTTTTTGTTGAAGTATGGCAACTTTCAAGTTAGCTACAGAGTGTCCTGAGAGATTGAAGTGCTCTCCTACTGGCTTATGGATGTTACCATTTTTTATGTCTGATTTGTGTCCATTTATTCTTTTGCGTAGTGACAGACAGTTTGGCCAATGTACATGGCAGAGGGGCACTGCTGGCACATATTACATTAGTAGATGTGCAGGTGAATGAGCTCCTAATGGTGTGGCTGATGCGGTTAGGAGAGCCCCACAACCTGAAGCAAATACTCACCAGCAACCGTACACCATACAACAAGAACACTAACCCAGGAACCTATCCCTGCAACAAACCCCGTTGCCAGTTCTGCCCGCACATCGACTCTAGTGACACCATCACAGGTCCTAACTGCAGCAGCCACACCATCAGGAGCTCATTGCTGGCACATGATGGCATATATTACATTAGTAGATGTGCAGGTGAATGAGCTCATTACAAGAAGTAATTGTCACTGTTCACACATTCTCACCTTCTAATCAACGATTGTGAATAGGCCTCATCTACCCTAACTGAACTGAGTTTGTTAGCGCTTGCCCTCCCCATTGTTGTGTTTCTTACCCTTGGATGTATATATATACCTCCTATCTGTGATTTCCATTTCATGCATCTGACGAAGTGGGTTGCAGCCCAGGAAAGCTTATGCCCGCAGAAATTTGTTAGTCTTTAAGGTGCTACAGGATTCTTGTTGTTTTTGTCTCTAAGGCATTTTTTGTTTTTTTGGGAGGGGGAGAGAGATGTAGTAATTAAAATATCTTTTGAAGCAAAACAGCAGTTTGAAGTAAACTAGTGAATAATGCACCCCTCTGTACATAAAGTGAACCCCTTTTTCTTAAAAATAAAAATATCACTGGGAAAAAGTGGTGTTTTGATAACAAAAAGTTTATGTTCTTATTTAAATAGGTTGGGAGGTGACTGTTTTTTTAATCCTTTCACAAAAGCGTGTTTTGGAGATGGTTTCAGACTGGGTTATTACAACTGATAGAATAAGAAATTTTGCTGACTTAACGATAGTCAAGAGCAAAATCTCCAAGAAACCATGACAATTTTATTTGGTCAAAATCCTTATATGGCTGACTTAAAGGATGGTATTAGGAAGGCAGAATGCTAGATTGTAAACTGTGCTCTTTTAAAAATTCCCACATATATAGAACCAAAATTAAAAACTCAGTAGGGAAATACATCTTCAGTAGAAACATTCCTGTTATACAAGACTAAGTGGCAAAGAAGAGAAAAAAATGGGGGAGAAAAGACTGAGGCAAAATGTCCTCTTTCATTAAAAGCTTAGGAGAGAATGAAGACACCTTTTTTTGTTCTCTTTATCAAAGCTGCATGAGTTTACCTTGAAAGTTAGTTCCTTCTTTTCCCACTCTATAGTTGGTATGAAAACTATTCAGTACCAGACAACAATTTCACCATCTTGTCTGGTAAAACAGAACCTCGGTGGTGGTAGGAGTAGTGTACCGTATTTCCCCATGTATAAGATGCTCCCATGTATAAGACGCACCTTAATTTTGGGCCCGAAATTTGAAAAAAAATGTATTACGGTAAAAAAATCTAAAACCACTGTATAAGACGCACCCAGTTTTTAGACCCCAAATTTTTCGAAAAAAGGTGCGTCTTATACATGGGGAAATACGGTATATAACTAGAACCTATCAAAGCTGTGAGATGCAATTTCTTAACAATAAATATCAAGTGGTCTTTAACAGAGGTGAAGATATTTCCAAAAGTCACAGAATTCAGTTTATTAATAAAAATGCAATCTGTCTTCGTGCCACATAAAAAAAGCAGTCTATTGTTCCAGTCAGATTTTACATTATCTGAATGTCAAGACTACTGATGGTAAGTACTCATCTGTAAAGATGACCTGTAGAGATACTTTACATTAATGAAAGTCTCCCTGCTAACTTACTTGAGAGTCTCTGAAAGGAAGAAACTCTGCTGCACATCATCATGGCCTTGATGGTTGCTATAAACATCTCTAATTCCAGAATAGCCACCGTCTACTCTGCAATGCTGTTCCAGTGCCTGAATTTATAAGAGAAAAAAAAATCAAGTCTAAGAAAATTAATCTTCTGTCAATTTTACTATTAGTCTGCCAAATCCAATTACACTGCAGCTAACTGAGAATCCTTCTGTCACAGTGTCTTTGGGAAAGATTTGAAATTGAAGAACTAGATAAATATATTTAGAATTCTTGCATTTTTAGTTTAAACAGAGTTTAATATAATATTGGCATAATTATACATTTAGGGAAAAAAACAAAAATGGAGGTTACTTACCTATAACTTGAGTTTCTTTGAGATGGATGGTCCCTATCTGTGTTCCACATGTGGGTATGCATGTGCACCAGGCACTTGAGGCCAGGGGATCTTGACCCTCCGTGTTTGCTTATAACAGAAGAGGGTCATCATGTTGTTTGACATTATTTAGACATGTTGGGATCATATGAGTGGTAGGACTACATTGCAGACCTGTCTGACTGACCTTAGTTCCAAGAGAGTAATATGCATCCTGGCCTGCTGAGGTGTCCACGTATATTGTGCTGTGTGATTGGTTGCTCCTGTGGGCTCCCCAACCTATGAGGGATGCACCTGTAATTATTGTCATGTGGGAGGCAGCAAAGGGACTCCAATACACGTTTTGGGTTCATCCAAAAGATAAGTGAAGCACTGACATTGACGGAGACTCTCACTGCGGTGTTCGTGCTATGTCTGTCTGGTGTACATATTGCCCTGAGCCAGGCTTGCAGACAACAGATATGCAGCCTGGCGAACAGAACTATATAAGTACAGGAAGGCATGTGGCTTAGCAAAGAAAGATGGACCTAGACTGTTGTTCAGGGTTTGTGAGTGACTTATTTTATCAGACTACTCAAGGCATTGAATCGGTCTGCTGGTAGGTAGGCCCTCACTGTAGTTGAGTCCAGGGTTATCCCTATAAAGTTTATGAGATGCTTGGAAGTCAGAGTAGACTTTTCTTTGTTTATGCACTTTCCCAGGAAGTGGAGCAAGGACAAGGTTGTCGACTGAACTTCCAGATGGGATCCGCCTGTTAGAAGCCAGTGATCTAAGTATGGGAAGATGGTGTAGCCATTTTGCCTCATTTATGTTGCCATCACTGAAAAGACTTTCATGAAGACCCTGGGTACTGCTGCTGCCCAAACGCGATTACTCGGAACTGGTAGTGTTCCTGTCCTACCAGAAACCTGAGGAACTTTTTGTGGGATAGTGAATATCCACCTGAAAGTAAGCATCTTTCATATCGAGATCTGCAAACCATATTCCTTTCTCCAAGGAGGGAATGCCAGCATAATCATGAAGAATTTTAATTTGCAAAAAAATATATATCTATATTTGGCTGACATAGGTTGAGAATGGCCTTTCATTCTTCGCTTTCTTGGGAGCTATGAAATAGTTGCGTAAAACCTTTTCCCTTCATGCTGAGGTGGCACTTGCTCTATATCTCCTTGAAGAAGGAGAGAGTTTGCCTTCTGTTGGAGTTGCTCCTTTTAAGAGTGGTCTCTGAAGAGGGGCTGGGAAGGGAGTTTTGGAGGGGGTAGGAAAAGAAACTTCATGGTGTAGCTGAAGTGGATGATATCTAGTATCCATTTGTCTGTTGTTATAGCCCCCCAGTTGTAGGCAGAATATCCTAGGGGGCCACCAAAGCAGACACTGAAAACAAGTGGAGATGGAATCATTGCAAGGTTGCAACTCTCACACATCCCATCAAAAGTAACCATTAGCCAGTGGATGAGGTTGGGGGGCTGTTGTCAAGATGGGTGGGACTTCATATCTTGGAATCTGCATGCTTGTGTGGTGATTTTTATAGTCTTCGACAGTAGAAAGACAGCAGAAGGGTCTTGGCTTATACACATATTAGTGACACCTCCTCTTTGGGGCTGGGATATAAATGCCCAGGGAGCAGAGAGTTGTCCTGGAATCTTTTAGTAAGTGCAAAAACTCATCTGTTTTCTCACGGAAGAAACTGGTTTAATCAAAGGGCAAGTCCTCAGTGGAGTTCTAAACCTCTCTGGGAAACCCCAGGGATGAAGCCACAACTCTTGCCATATTATTGTTGTGGTTACTATAGATCTTGATGTGGTACTGGCTATGCCAACTGCAGCTTTCACTGAAGTTTTAGCCACGATTCTACCTCCCTCAACAAGGGTTTGGAATTAGGCCTTTCTTTCTGGGGAAGTTTGTCTTTGAACTCCAGGAACTTTGGGTAGTTCATAAAGTCATATTTTGTTAACACGGCCTCATAGTTAGAGATTCTAAACTCCAGAATGTCCCACCCTGCCCCAAAGTCCCTAGTAGTACAAGCAGCCCTGGAAAGATCCAAGCAGCAACACCCTAAAACCACCACTGTACACAAAGGAACGCCCAGTTGTTTCACTCTGTTCTCCAAAGGGATAGTTTTAGTGTGCTGCCGCCTGAATCTCTCCGTGGTTGTTTGTACCATCAGGGACTTTGGGGCAGGGTGGGTGAACACGTATTCTGTCTCTCTTGCAGACACAAAGTAATGTTTCTCAGCTCTTTTAGGGATATGGTGTACATGTTGCTGGTGTATGCCATATCACTCTAGCAGGTTCCATAATGGCTTCATTCACTGGAAGAGCTACCTGACTGGGTCCCGTAGGCTGTAGGATATCCAACTGCATGTGCTGTTGTTCTGAACGTCTTCTAATGGGATCTGAAGTTCTGCCACTATCCTCCATAACAACTACTGATATTGTTTATGGTCGTCAGGTGGGGACAGTGAAGATGGGGTAATTGCCTCTTTGGGTGAGGAAGATACTCCTCTTGGTATGACCGATACTGCATACCAAGCCTGTCATTTTCCTCTTCCACCTACTCCTGCAGAGCCAGTTGCTGTTGCCTAGGAGGACAGGGACAATGTGATTCTCTGGTCGAGTGCACAGATCTAGGTTGTCGTGCATTAGGATCCCATGGACCCCAATAGGGACAGCATGAAGGGTCACATGCTGGTTGGAGGGGAAGGGTGGGGGTCCAAAGCAGGGTACCAGTGATCCCTTGGAAGATAATTCTGCTTGAGCAGAGGATGGGCCAGCAAACTGCTGAAGCCCTGTGTGGGCTAACCTCTCTGGAAGGTAATGGTTCATTCAGGACATCGGATTCAGCTGATAAGAAGGCTGAACCAGTCTCCACTGGTGGTTCCATCAGTGCCAGCAGAAGGAAGCTTTGGCTTGTGGTCAGAGAAGGGATTTAACCTTCTCCTTGAGGTAGTATCCTCTTTTGGGGTGAAAATGTCCCTTAGAAGGACTGAGCTCAGAAACAGAGGATAGTGTGGGTGTTGAGCATGAGATGATCCAAGATGCTGGCACAGACCAATGGATACTACTTGCAAGATTTTCCAGTTTCAGTTGTACAGCGCACATGCATACCCATATATTGAATAGACGTGAAGAAAAACAGTAAGTTTACAGAAGAAATTAGCTTTGTTCACAAAACTGAATTTTCAGCATGGGGAGTCAAGAACATTTGATTACCTTCTCAAATATTCTCTGTGGATTCATAGATTCAAAGGCCAGAAGGGACCACTGTGATCATCTAGTCAGACCTCTTGATTAAAACAAAGGCCCAAAGAACTTCCTGAAAATAATTTTTAGGGTGCATCTTTTAGAAAAACATTCACTCTTGTTTTAAAATGGTCAGTGATGGAGAATCCACCAGAACCCACAGTATGTTGTTCCAATGGTTAATTACTCTCATGATGAAAATTTTTTGCCTTATTTCTAAGTGACAGCTTAAACTAATCTCATTTTCCTTTCATTAGTAGGGCTCCCTCTATCACAGGAGAGACCCTATGATTCTCACAACTATTCAAAGACCTAGATTCCATCATATCAGATTCCATCATCATCAAACTCTTGACTTAACCAGGAGATCCTCAACAACCTGAAACTCAAGAACGAGTCATAAAAAATGGAAACTCAGTCAAATAACTAAGGATGAATATTAAAAAACCCACAAGCCTGATGAAACACATTTTAGAATACTTGAGGAACTGGCTGAAGAGGTCTCTGAACCATTATCAATTATCTTTGAGAACTCATGGAGGACAGGAGAGACCCCAGAGGGCTGGAAAAGGGCAAATATAATATCTATGTATAAAAAGGGGAATTATAGACCAGACAACTTAACTTTGGTACAGGAAAGATAATGGAGCAAATAATGAAACAATCAATTTGTAATCACCTAGAAGATAATAAGATGATAAGTAAACAGTCAAGTAACAGATTTGTTAAGACCAAACCCACTTAATATCCTTCTCTGATAGGGTTACAAGACTTGTGGCTGGGAAGCAGTCGATGGGATATATCTGGACATTAGTAAGGGTTTGATACTCTCTCACATGCCCTCACAACTAGGGAAATGCAGTTATATGCCCCTAGCTTAGATGAACCTACTAAAAGATGGGTGCACAACTAGCTGCAAAACTGTAGTCAGACAGCAGTTATCAATGATTCACAGTCAAGCTAATAGGTCAAAGATCTCTTCAAGCCAGTTTCTTAAGTACTCTAGGATGTATTCTGTCAGGCCCAGGAAGGGCCTGTCAGGAAGGACATAGCAACTAGGATCCCGCAGGGATCTGTCTTGGGTCCAAGTCTATTCAGTATCTTCATAAATGACATAAATAATGCATAGTTTACACTTATAAAGTTTGTGGACAATACCAAACTGGGAGGAGTTGGAAGGACTTTGGAGGACAAGATTAGAATGCAAAATGATCTTGACAAACTGGAGAAATGGCCTGAAATAAGCAGGATGAAATTCAGTCAGGACAAATGGAAAGTACTACACTCAGGAAGTACACATACAGAAGTGGAAATGGCTGCCTAGGAAGGAGAATTGCAGAAAAGGACGTGGGACTTATAGTGGATCACAAACTAAATCTGAGTCAACAATATAATAATGTTACAAAAAAATCAAACATCATTCTGGGATTTATTAGCAGGAGTGTTGTAAGAAGACATGAAAAGTAATTCTTCCATTCTATTCAGCACTGATAATGCCTCAACTGGATTATTGTGTCCAGTTCTGGGAACCACACTGGAAAGCAACAAAAATGATTAAATGTCTAGAAAAATATGATGTACAAGGAAAGATTGAAAAAGCTGGGTTTTTCTAGTCTGGAGAACAAAAGGGTGTGTGTGTGTGGGGGGGGACATGAGAGCAGTCTTCAAGTATGTAACAGGTTGTTATAATGAGAAGGGTGATAAATTATTTTCCTTATCCACTGAGGACAGGACAAGAAGCAATAGGCGTAAATTGCAGCAAGAGAGGCTTCGGTTAGGAAAAACTTCCTAACTGTCAGGGTAGTTAAGTACTGGAACAAATAACCTAAGAAGGTTGTGGAATCTCCATCCTCGGAGGTTTTTAAGAATGGGTTTAGAGAAACTACCTGTCAGGGATGATCTAGATAATACTTAGTCCTGCCTCAGTGCAGGGAACTGGACTAGATGACCTACTGAAGTCCCTTCCAGTCCTACATTTCTATGATTCTATGTTTCTATAATAAACAGCTACACTCTTGCAGAGAAAGCTCTGTGTACTCCACAGCAAGCCTGAAATGAATTCTGTGGCTAGGTCCCTATATTATTCTGCACTCCTGAGCAGTAGTCTGGAGATTCTGCATTACTTCAGATAAATTTAAAATTGGAGGTTACACTGAAATAAATATGAAAATGAACAATGCAATCACTACAATATCTCCTCTCTTATTTATTAGTACTTAATTCAGTTTATGCTGTTTCCAAATGTGTACTGAAATGTATAAGCATTATAGAAGGTGGAGGTTTTTGCAATTGCGTAAGGGACAGTTGGCATCAGGAAAGATATGGGAGGTAGTCTGGATTTGTGTGAAAAGCATTTTCACAGCTGATCATTTTACCACCCAGCTAAATAGTTAACATAGTTAACACTGAAACTGACATGAAATTCAAGGACTAGATTCTTAGATAAAACTCTAATTTGTTATTTCTGTATTATGGCGGCATCTGGTAGTGACTCCATAATTAGGGTTGTTTTCTAAAATGAGCTTTAAAATGGGGCATAAATTCCTTCTTCTTTCTAAACATAGATGGCCAATCAGTATGAAATTTCACACAGGGTTAGTTTTTATAATTTTGAATTTTCTTTAGAGTTTTTGTTTGGTTTGTTTTCATAAATTTTAAAGGAAAGTCATTGAAGCTTGGTTCTGGCTGAAATTTTCCTTGGTAATAGTTCCACTTTTCATTATTGACAGATATTTCTTAAAATATTTCCCATTTACCCATATTTTGGTAATCTCTGACTAGATTTTGTGCAACAGGTAGTTGTTTTAGATGTTGGATTGAGGGTTATTTTAACCATTACTGAAAGTTTGTGCTGCACACACAAACTGACTGATTGATGGAGGCTGGGTCCATTCAAGCCTGAGTGACTGATGGAAGCCAGATGTGAATAAAAGATTTTTATCTTACAACACGGAAGAATCTGTATTCATTGGATGACACGCAAGAGGTCATGTGCAACTACTGACAGATAAAATATTATCTGTCAGCTCCTGCATTACGACCCACCACATCTGACCTCTCATCTCCCCCTCACCTCTTCCTTGCCAAACTCCAACCTCCAATTAATAATTTCAAACACTAGCAGTTTAGTACCCATAAAACTTCATTGTGAATTAGTTAGGACTGCCACACACACAACACAAACCCAGAAAAGAAAATGATAAATTAAGCTACCTAACTATCCATACCCCATCACTTCTTGTCCTGTCCATATACCCTGTGGTGTATCTTGACTTTAGTAAGGCTTTTGATACTGTCTCGCATGACCGTCACATAAACAAACTAGGGAAATACAACCTAGTTGGAGCTACTTACTATAAGGTGGGTGCATAGCTGGTTGGAAAACAGTTCCCAGAGAGTAGTTATCAATAGTTGAAAGTCAAGCTGGAAGGGCATAATGAGTGGGGTCCTGCAGGGATCCGTTCTGGGTCCACTGCTGTTCAATATCTTCATAAATGATTTAGATAATGGCATAGAGAGTACACTTACAAAGTTTGCAGATGATACCAAGCTGAGAGGGATTGCAAGTGCTTTGGAGGATAGGCTTAAAATTCAAAAGGATCTGCACAAACTGGATAAATGGTCTGAAGTAAATAGGATGAAATTCAACAAGGACAAATACAAAGTACTTCACTTAGGAAGGAACAATCTGTTGCACACATACAAAATGGGAAACGACTGCTTAGGAAGGAGTACTCCGGAAAGGGATCTGGGGGTCATAATGGATCACAAGCTAAATATTAGTCAACAGTGTAACACTGTTGCAAATAAAGCAAACATCATGCTAGGATGTATTAGCAGGAGTGTTGTAAGAAAACACGAGAAGTAATTCTTCCGCTCTACTCCATGCTGATCAGGCCTCAACTGGAGTATTGTGTCCAGTTGTGGGCATCACATTTCTGGAAAGATGTGGACAAATTGGAGAAAGTCCTGAGAAGAGCAACAAAAATGATTAATTCATTCCAGAGGGGTAGCCATGTTAGTCTGTTTTTAGCAAAACAGCAAGAGTCCTGTGGCACCTTAAAGAGTAACACATTTATTTGGGCATAAGCTTTCGTGGGCAGAAACCCACTTCATCGGATGCAAAAATGATTAAAGGTCCAGAAAACATGACCTATGAGTAAAGATTGAAAGAATTGGATTTGTTTAGTCTGGAGAAGAGTAGCCTAAGCAGGGACGTAACAGTTTTCATATATATAAAAGGTTGTCACAAGGAGAAGGGAGAAAAATTGTTCTGCTTAACCTCTGAGGATAGGACAAACAGTAAGGGGCTTAAATTGCAGCAAGAGCAATTTAGGTTGGAAATTAGGAAAAACTTCCTGTCAGGGTAGTTAGGCACTGGAATAAATTGCCTAGGGAGCTTGTGGATCCTCATCACTGGAGATTTTTAAGAGCAGGTTGGACAGACACCTGTCAGGGATGGTTTAGATAATGCTTGGTCCTGCCTTGAGTGCAGGGGTTGGACCAGAAAACCTTGAGTCCATTCCAATCCGACAATTCTATGATTCTACTCTTCCACCAACAGTCTCACACTTATTACCAAAACAGACCATCCATAACCATTTAATTTTGGTATCTCTATGGGGTCAGCATGCCTCCTCTTTAACTACTCTTTCACCCTCTCCCAACTTTACCAAACCTACTCCAAATATCAACAACTATTAGTGTTGTTGAAAAATAATCTAGTACGGGGTGTGTTCAAAAAGGACAGTTACGGTCATGGAGTGTGGGTCTAGGATAGTAGTTATGGGAAGGTGTGGGTTTATCAGAAGAAGAGTACAGGGTATGGACAGTTAGGTGACCTAACTTATTATTTTCTTGCTTTTCTGGGTTTTTGTCAGTTATGTTGTGCATGTGTAGCAACTCTAACTGCTTGTAATGAAGATTTTTGTGTAGTGGTTTTTATTTCAGTCTTAGTACTTTTTTATCATTGCCTTTGTTTTAAATTTGTTTCAGTTTGCCTTTTCCTATATTTGTAGCCTTGTAGATAGCTCAGTAATAGTGTTAGACTAAATAAAATTTATATTTTTATCTATTCCCCCTATGTGCTTTTTTAAATACCTACAGTACCATAATATACTAAAGGAGGGGAGAAAGTCTAACATAACTGTCTTCAGAAGAGATTATTCATTTGAGGAGAAATCCAAGGAGATGTTATCCCTAGAGAATTTAAATACACTTAAAATAAGGGTCAGATTTTTATGGCAGTGAGAGTTTAAATTAAATATTTTAATCCAGGAATATAATACTCTACATTGTATTGTGTGGCTGGATGTTTGCATATGACTCATCACAGTAACATCTCGCAGTCACTAACAACTTGGGTTGGATCCGAAGTCATGACCTGAGGTGAATGACAATATATTCCATTCTCAATCTCCTGAGACAAGTAGTCCCCCATGTTTTTCACACTAGTGTTACAAATTTCTCTTAACTGCCTACAGTAAATATATGTTTATGTAGAGAAAGCTGTTATATTTCAAGTCGCATACACAGAAAAACTGAGGAAATGTAGATGGCATGTCTAAAGCTAGCAAACTGACAGAAGGAGCATTCCCAAATGAGATATGGGAGTAAAAATCAGTCACTATTACTGCACTATCTATCACCTCTACCCACTTCAGAGGTTGTTCAAGATCAATCTGTGTCTTGCTACATGTGTATTTCATAATTCATTATTTTTGTTAGAAATCCAAGCAAGCAATCTCATATTTTTAGCTCCCAAGTCATGCTCACCCTAGGCCTTATTGGAGAGCAGGATTACTTGTGTTTGGAAATGCACAAGTGTATTTAAAAGGAATTGTCAGCAAGGAGAAAATGTTATAACGCAACACTTCAAAATAGACCTATTTATATGTGTTTTTATGTCGTATAATTTTTCTGGCCAGTTTTTTTAAAATGGGAAATATATTTAAGTTTAAACCATATATTTCTACTGTTTTATGCATTTCCCCCCATCTACTTTAATGTGTAGTGAATTCAAAATGCTGAATCTCTGTTTGCCTGAATTTATGATGCTGAATTTTTAATGTCAAACACAAGATTATGATTTACAGGACATGGCAGAAGGAGAATATGGATTTTGAGAGGTATGGCTGTTATTCATATGAATGTCCACATTAACAGCAGGGCAATCCAGAATAAAAGTAAATTGCTCCCCCCCCCACAAATGTTCTTTTTTCACAATTGCGTTATATCCTTCTTTAAGAGAGACAGCTATCACTACCGTGTCAGCCATGCAAGAAAGTTCTCACGGTCATTCATCCTAGGATTCAGTCTCAAAATAGCTTATAATTCTCTCACTTGTTTAAAAAAAGAATGGAGAATACAGAATTATCCAAATTTCAGATAACTAGTAGCCCCCTTGAAAAGCATGGAATTAATTAAAGACAACCATGATAGCGATGAGACACATCAAATTAATTAAAAGCTGGGTAACTGATGGGTCTCAAAATGTAATTGCAAATGGGAAATCATCATCATTGAATGGGTGTTTTTCCAATGGGGATTGATTCTTGGTGCTATTCCTTTTAACAGCACTACCATTGACCTGGAAGAAAACAAATTCATTACTGATCAAGTTTGCAGAGGAGATTGATGTGGAGGGATATCTCTGCAGGTGACCATTTGCCTTGCATTGTGAGGCTGTTTAAATGCACACTACATCCCACAAAGGATGTATTGGTGGTAAGGAGCGCTGAACGTGGTGCCTGGAAAAAAAAGGGGGTCCCTTTGCATTGAGTGATCCTGGTAAGCAGAGCTGTCCCTAGAGTAGAGTGGATCGGGGTGACTGCCCCTGGCCCTGCAATTTGGGGGGCCCTGTTCTAGACTGGGCGGGAAGTAGGTGGCTGCAGCCCTCCTGACTGTACACCGGGACCTGACAGGAGGTGGGTGGCTACCACCAGGGTCCTGGCTTTGTGCTTGGACCGGGCCAGAGGCGGACAGCTGCAGCCCACCTCCCAGCTGCATGCCGGACCGAGAGGGAGGCAGGCAGCTGCTGCCAGGGTCCTGGCTTTGCACTGGGACCTGGCGGGAGCTGGGCAGTGGTGTACCAAGGGGGCCAGGCCTCCAGGCGCCCACCTGTGGGGGATCACCGGGCTAGCCCTTCACAACACGCAGCAAGGATGGAGAGCGCAGGAGGCTTTGAGGGGTGGGCGCCGCGTGGTTGGTAAGTGTGGGGAGGGCACAGGAGGACGTAAGCGGCATGTTCTTCCCCCTGCAGCTAAAGACCCCCCGCTTCCTAGGGCAGCTGGGAGGTGGTGCCATTTTGTAGGAGCTGGGGACCCCTTTTGCCCTGCACTGGGAGGAGCCATGGGAGGCCTGGGGGGGCCAATACAGGCCAATACTGGGTGCCGGAGACCAAGGCATGCTACTGGAGCTGGGTGGGGGGCCCACACAGTGTGATTTGCCCCGGGCCCCGCACTCCCCTAGGGATGGCCCTGCTAGTGACAGGGGTTTAACCAGACTGTCTCTGTTCGGTCTGTAAATTGAACTGAATCACAGCTGCAGGCATTGCATGTGAAGTCTGGTGTGTGGAATCACTGCCATGCTTGCCATCATATACCCCAGGAGCTGGAGTCTGATTCTGGCTGGCACTTGAGAATGCATTGAACTATGTCTATAAATGAGACCAGGGAATTGATCTGTAAGCCCAGTTCTGTGAACAAGCATATCGTGTCCTTGGTGGCTCAACGAGCCTCCTGAAGTGACTGGGATCTGAGAATACAATCATCCAGGTAAGGGTAGATCATTATCCCTTGTAATTGTAAATGGGTGGCCACCACTGAAAGAACTTTGGAAAATACTCATGAGGCTGCTGAAAGTCCGAAGGGCAAGACTCTGTATTGGTAGTGGTCTTATCCCAGAGTGAACCTGAAAATGTCCATGAGCCGGTAGTATTGAAATGTGAAAGTAGGCTTCTTGTAGGTCGAGATCTGAAAACATGTCTCCCTGTTCTAATGATGGAATGATTGTCGATAAGGTGACCATCTTGAACTTCGACAAACTTGTTGAGAGCTCTGAGGTCCAAGATGGGTCTCCAACCTCACTTCTTTTGAGTTTTAGGAAGTAACGAGAGCAGAACCTCTTGCCTCATAGATGTTGAGGTACTGGTTCAAAAGGTTAACAATGAAAGGGAAAGTTAACAATCCGCTAATGGACAGCTAAAGGGTCTGTCTTTAGCTAGGGGCAGTTGAGAAGGAACTGAGAACAGTTAGCCCATGCATGCTGGCTAGCCTCATGGTGTAGCATGAGATGAGCGCATGTGTGTGTCCAATGGATACTGCTACTCAAGTTCTCTGATCAGCAGTGCAGAGACAGACACACACCTACCGTGGAGCACCCATAGGGACACTATTTGAAGATGAACTCTCATTTATGAGTAGAAATCCGATATAATGGGCATTACTGAAACCTGATGGGATGTGCTGCATAATTGGAATGTTAAAATCTCTCATCATAAACTGTTTAGAAAGGATAGAGTGGGTTAAAGAGGGGGAGGTGGGGATGGCATCATATATTAGAGACATCACTACTTGTTTTAGAATTACTGATAACTCAAACCTGCAGGATCTTAAATACATATGGATCAATGTGCTAATTAACAAAGCACAGGAGGAGGTATTGATAGGTATCTATTACAGACCACCAAACCAAATTAGAACACAGGACAAGTTACTCTTTAAGTGCTTGTCTGAAATGTATGCAAAGAAAAATTGTGTGGTCATCAGAAATGTCAGCTTGGGAGATGAATGCTGGAGGTCCCATGCAGCCAGTAGTAAAACATTAGAGTTCCTAAAAATGATAGATGATAATTTTCTAAAACAAGAGGTATTGTACCCAAAATAGGTAATTATTTTGTGATTCATTATGACTGATAAAGATTGATTCATCACCAGACTGGAAGTCAGTGGTTGTCTAGTAACCAATGATCATATCCTGAGTGCATTCAATATGGGAAAATTGAGAACAGTTCCAACTCACGAAATGTATTATATATGTTTGGTACTTCATAACAGATAATTCCCAAAGCGGGAGAAAATTATGTATAAAATTGACAGGAAGGAAAAATTTGGACAGAAAAAGGTGAATGAAAATTGGGAGTTCTTTAAGATGTATTCAGAAGATGGCCAAAAAGCTATGTTTCCACAATCAAGAAAAATGATAACTGTGGCTAAAAGCCCATCCTGGTTCACTGACAAAGAAAAAGCAGAATTTAAAAATAAAAAAGCAATATATAACAAATAGAAAAAAGGAGAAATACATAACATCATAAATGAGAAGATATTAATTGTAGAAAATTTATATGAAAAGCTAAAGACATCAGGGAAAAATCTTAGCTTGGCAGAGCTGAGGACAGTAAGAAAGAATTTTAAAGAATATTAGGAATAAAAGAAATCTTAGCAATGATATAGGCCCATTACTATATGGATATGGTAACATTGTTAATAATAATGCAGAAAAGGCAATGTGTTCAATAAATATTTCTGTTCTTTCCGTATCTGGAAAGAAGGGGGATGACATGCTTCTATCACATCAGGATGATGAAAAATTTTCCAGTCCATTTCTAACCAAGGAGGATGTTAAACAACTACTAGGGCTAAACATTTTACCATCAGCAGGTCAGAATGACTTGCACCCAAGAGTCCTAAAAGAGCTGGCTGAGGAGTTTTCTAGCCCATTGATATTAATTTTCACTATATCTTGGAATATCAGGAAAATGCTACAAATCTGGAAGACTTCTAACATTATTCCAGAATTCAAAAAGGATAAGTGGCATGACCCACATAATAAATAAGCCAGTTAGCTTGACATCAATCCCAGCCAAAATAAGGAAAAAGTTGATAAGGGTGTCAACTGATAAAGAATGAAAGGATAGGAATAAAACGAATGCCAGTCAACATAAGTTTATGGAAAATAAATCTTGTAAAAAATGTGATTTCATTCTTAGATGAGATTACTAGTTTGGTTAATAAAGGTAATGTGCAGATGTAATACATTTACATTTTTATAAAATGTTTGATTTAGTACCACATGACATTTTGGTTAAAAAAATTAAAATTACACAACACCCAAAAAGTACATGTTAACTGAATTAAGAGCTGGCTAATTGACAGATCTCAAAAAGTAGCCATAAGTGGAGAATCAATAATAAATTAAATATTTTTAGTGGTGTTCCACAGGGACTGGTACTAGGTCTGACTCTATTCAATATTTTCATTAATAATCTGGAAGTAAATATAAAATTACGGCCAATAGAATTCGTAGATGACACAAAAGAGTGGTGGACTGACAAATATTGATGAGTAGGCAGGGCAGTCATACAGAGTGATCTGGATTGCTTGGTAAGCTGGGTCCAATTCAAACAAAATGTGTTTTAATGTACCCAAATACAAAGTTAAGCATCCAGAAACAAGAAATGTGAGACATGTGGTATGGGGGACTGTATCCTAGAGAACAGTGACTCTGAAAAGGATCTGGGGGGTCATAGTGAAAAACAACCCAAAAAGAATTCCCAGTGTGATGCTGTGGCCAGAAGGGCTAATGCGATCCTTGAGTGTATAAACAGGGAAATAGTGAGTAGGAGTCGAGAGGTGACTTTACCTCTATATGGCAGTGGTGAGACCGATACTGGCACACCGAATACAGTTCTGATGGCCTCATTTTCAAAAGAATGTTGAAAAACTGGAGGGACAGCAGAAAAGAGCCACAAAAACAATTTCAGCGTTGGAGAAGATGCATTACAGTGAGAAACATAAGGAGATGAATCTGTTTGGCTTATCAAAAAGAAGACTGATCAGTGACTTGATGACAGTATATAAGTACCTTCCTAGGGAGAAAATACTGAGTACTAAAGGACCCGTTAATCTGGCTGATAAAAGATATAACAAGAACAAAAGGCTGGAAGCTGAAGCCAGAGAATTCAAATAGGAAATAAAGCATAAACTTTAAACAGTGAGGATGATTATTGGTTTTTGGACCAAAATTACCAATTAAGGTAATTTAATTTACACTTGATTTACATAATGTAAATTTCCCCCTGAAAATCAATTTCGGTGCTCATTAGTGCTCATGCCTCTGACACTGCTCAGATCTCTCCACAAAGCCCTGCCTATGCACCCAATACCAACCTGCAGCATTTCTGTTCCTGAGAGGCAACTAACAAAGAAATACTGTGTGGTGATTTTCTGGTGTAAATCACTGTCAAGACTGGATTGAGCCAAAGCCAAAATTATCTGATTTCATCTAAATCTCCAGAGAGTAATTTACTGCATCACCTGGTGTTTTAGACAAACAAATCACAAAATTCATGTTTACTATTATTGAATAGGAGCAAAAGTAAATAACTTATAAAGATGTTTCTGTAATAAGAAAACAATTTCACAAACAAACAGAAACTAACAAACAAACCAAAGATCGACCGCACAATCCCACAAAATAAGTTACCTCTACTGCTTCCCATCCCCACTGCCTGTACTTCGGATCATGAGTGAACCTCCACATATACATGTAGGTCTCTATAACTTCAGGTCGCAAGATGTAATATTTCTCATTTTGCCTTGTAGCAATGGCCTCTACGCCACCATCAAATCTGAAAGCCTCTGGTCCCAGTTTCATACCTAGACAATAAAAATTAAATGTGTAACAATGTTAGCGACGATTTTGTATACAGGATTTTAACTGTACATCTTACAATTGTTTGAGTATTTTTTCCACAGTAAACATAAGTATTAAAATCTACAAACGCTCCTTTTCAGGCACAAACCATCACAATTTATGTAAATTACTAAACACTAATCACACCTTCATATTAAGTTAATTATATTATATCATGAGGTCTACACTTCAGCCATGAGTGTCCAGACTCCTACTTGTATCTGTTATATTTGGGAAATCCCAATTGCTGGTTCAAAATGGATATGCTGTATTGATACTTTAAAGTGGAGTTCTACTCCAAAGGTTGACTGTAAAACTTGCATATTGGGATATTTGATGTGCATTGTGACTCTATATCAAATATGCTTATATTACAGATAAAATGAATTTTTTCCTGTTTGTTCTGCAAATTCACCCTGTCTGGGTTCTTTCATCGTCTTACTTCAGCAACTCTAAGAATGATCCTGAAGGACAAATTCTGCATTCAGTCCCCTTCGTGTAACCCTACTGTCTAAATGTTACACAGGAGGAATTGTGAGCAGAATTTGTCCTTGCATTTAGAACTTCATTAATCCTGCTATTTATGCACAAATGAATAGAATCCATCTCATTTGCTTGTATTTGTGGTGGGCTCAGCAGAACTCAGACCACAAAACTGTCACCATTTTTGTCACTAATGCAAGCAAATATGACACCATAGACACAGACAGTATATCTGACAAAGGAGGAACCAGTTTTAGAGTCACTATTCAGAGCAAAACAACATTTTAAATGGGAATAAAAAGTACTCTACATTCATTTTACAGAACAGCATACAGTACTGTTTGCTCCTGTTTTAACCAGGACAGAATTATAGATAAAGATTAAAGCACAGCTAATCTCTCAAAATTCATAATACAGTACTTACTTGTACGGTCATAAGATTCATGGCATGTGCGAGCAATTTCAGCGCCAAGTTCAATATGATGCCCCGTTTTATCACTAGGTGCCCCATCTGCACCCAGTGCAAACATGCCTCCAGCAAAACAGGTCAGATGTCCCATTTTGTGTTCAAGCAGGCCACCCTTCCATTCAGCAATGTATGTCAGACCTCCACTAGATTTCCGGATCAGATGGGTTTCTATGGACTGCAAAAATATACATTTTCAAACCAAATTTACCATTTTGTAAAGTACATGTGAAAAACAAAGGCAAAATTGTACAAAAGAGAAAATAATAAATGTATACCCATCCAACTCATCTTTGTTTTCAGTTTTGTCTTCAGGATAGCGTTTGCTTTGATTGACTTTAGATTAATAATGCTAATTAACCTCAAGCCCAAAGAAAATACAACTCTTTTTTACCAGTGCAGATTGGCATACAATAATAATACGATAAACTGCTGACACTATTTGTATCTTACCTGGTAAATTTTCTAAAAAAGTTGAAATACTTCAGAAGATTAGAAAATACTATTTTATCATTCTGATTTTTTCCTCAGCCTTATGATAAGCATATGTTATATACATAGGATATATTTTTAATGGCCTCAGCGATTTATCTTGTAAATTTTCCATCTTAAAATGCTACTGTACTGGACATAGTTATTGTATCAGATATAATTGTGTAGTAAAGTGATCATCAAGGGATTGATTAACTGTGATACTCAAAATACTAGAACAGTGGTTCTCAATCTGTTTACTATTGTGAGCTGCATATACAGCTGTCTGTGTATTATGTGGGCCGCATCCACACAAAATATATATACTACCTGTATGGCCCTGAGGATGTCACATAGGCTACAGCTGTGTGCTGAATGGGTCGCAAGCAAGCTGTGGGTTGAGAACCACTAGACTAGAGGTTGGAGCCGTGCTCTAATCCTCCCTTACTTTCTGTTTTATTTGTATGTCTTCTCCCACGGTTTGTTATATAACTGAATAAAGCAGCAGGTTCCCAGCCTGCAGCACTGCAAGTAAAGTGTGTTTCTTAGGCACTGCCCTTTACAAAACTGGAAGGAAGAAGGACAAGGAAGAACATAAAAATGGTAATTCATGGGAAAAATTAGGAGTTTAATTCAGCAAATGAAGATTGGCAGCAATAAATTGGCAGATTGGGCCACTATTTTCTTGCAAATGAGATCACAGATAAGGACAAAACAAAGCAATTTTCCTCAGTGTCTGACAGTAAAACCCATTCTCTCTTAAAGAGTTTGTTAGGACCCCAGAAACCAGGAGATAAAAGTTTAAATGTCCTTCAAAATATCTTAACAGAGTACTACACACCAAAGCCAACCATTATTACAGAATGTTTTAAGTTTCATAACTGAATGTGGTGGGCAAGGTGAAAATGTACCTGTGTATGTGTCACAGCTAAAATGATGAATGGAATACTGCTGATTTGGACGTGTCCTAGAGGATATGCTGCGGGACAGATTTGATTGTGGTATCAATAATAAGAGAATTAAAAAACAACCGCTGTCAGAGGGGAACTTAACCTGGCCCAAAGCAGCAGAATTAGCCACAGCAATGAACGCAGTGAAAAACTTACAAGATTTGCACTTCGAATGCAGGGACAATCAAACTGATTCAATAAGCAAAATGCAAAGCCAGTTGCAAGAGACACAGACTCTTGAGGGGTGATCCGCTGCAAAGGAACTCATTTTACATCTGTTTGTAAATTTAAAACAGCCCAGTGCCATAAGTGCCTCAAGATTGGATACTTAGCCAGACAGTGCAAAGGTGACTTTCAAACAGCATCTCAAGCCCTGAAGGGTAGACTAAAAAACCAGAGCAAACGCAAGAAAACAGAGGGCTTTTTCCCTTGGGGGGCGCGGGGGGGGGGGGGGGGGGGGGCGCACGATGTACACAAAGGCACACACTACATATTGTGTAACAGGGAAGAAAGTGGGACTGTACAAAGTTAACAATAGACTTAAATTCGGGTGCATCACCTACTGTGATCAATGAATCTACAAACATATCAACAATGCAAAGCAGGACAAAGTTTGCTAGTGAATGCAGGCATGATCCTGAGCACCTACTGTGGGAACCCATTAAGGTGTTAAGTGCTGTGCTTATTCCTGTAAAACATAAAATCCAAAAGATAAATTTACTAGTCCTAGTGGCCCAGGGACAAAGGCAAAACCTGGGAGGCTGAGACTGGTTGTAAGAACTAAAACTGAATTGAGAAGAAATTTTCAAATTAGACCCTAGCAAAACACCAACATTCCAGGAAATCCTGGATGCTCACCAGACTCTTTTAAAGACAGGTTAGGGACCTGTCTTTCCAGATGGTGTAAAGGCAAAGATTTACACCCAGGATGGGGGTCATGCCAAAATGATTTAAAGCAGATCCAGATCCTTAAAGTTTCCGAGAAAAGACTGAGTTAAGCAGACTGGAAAAGGAGATCATCATTTCACCAGTGCAGTTTTCTGAACTGGCCACACCTCCAGTGCCTATGGTTAAACCAGATAAGACCATCCCCGCTTCTATGGGGATTATAAAGTCAGGTGCATCAGGTCTCCAGGTTAGACAATTACCCCATTCCATGGTTGGAGGACCTGCTGGCAGTGTTAGGTAGAGGTGCAAAAATGTAGTAAACTGGACGTCACAGGCGTACCAGCCCTTGAGGCTGAAGCAGGATTGTAAAAACAAAAAAGTTACCACTATAAACAATGTGGAAAATGTGTTTTAGTGAGGACTGATGGACATCCTTATCACAAGCAGAAATGACATTGAACATCTATTAACACTGGAGAAGGCACTTCAAAGATTGGAGGCAGTAGGAGTCTATTTAAAACATGGTAAATGCTTTTTGATGAGACCAGAAGTGATGTACGTGGGCTATGGGATTCACTATGTGGCAGACAAGGTCACGGCAAATGAAGAGTCTCCAGCCCTTCAGAACACAACTGAGTTACAGACACACTTAGGTGCTGACAGAGGTACATGATGATATCCTGGTATTTCAAGCATGAAATCTTTGGCTTGGTGCTATGTAGGAAGGCCAAAATGGATGAGCACCCAGAAAAAGTAGTAAAAGAATGTCAACCAATGTCAGGTACACAAGCAGACTCTGGCCTTGCAGGCCTTCACCTCTGGGAATGACCAGGATACTCCTGGTTTCGCATACATATAGACTTTGCAGGCCCACAAGTGGGAAAAATGTTTCTAATCATAGTGAAAGCATAATTAAAATGGCTAAAAGTACACGTGACAGCTCCATGAAATCCATTGCTACCTGTGAAAAGATCAGATAGACCTTTACCACACACAGACTGCCAGTAATACTTCTCACAGGCAATGGACCAAATTTTATAAGGATAGGGTTTAAAAACTTTCTGAGCAAAATAGGATTAAACATATTCAAACTTCCTCATATCATCCACCTTCCAATGGCCTACCAAAGAGAGCTGTGAGGTCTTTTGAAGAGTGGATGAAAAAGATGATTAGTGAGAGTTTGGAAATGAAGCTGGCTCGATTTCTTTTTAAATACAGAACGACTCCTCAAATGGCTATGGACATGAGTCCGGCCCAGCTGTTGATGGAAGGAAGGTGAGAACTCATTTGGACTTAAGCCATCCCAGAATGGAGGGGGAAGTGTTATGGAAACAAGCTTTTCAAAGACAATGGCATGGCTATCATGCTAAAGACTGAGCTGGACTCAACAGACCTACTCTACATAAAAAATGTCAATGCTTTCCAGCCCACATGGATTCTGGGTAATATCTCAGAGCAAAGTAGACTCTTGTCTTTTCAAGTCTGTTTAAAGTGGTGGAATCACAAGACGTCAGGATCAGGTTCCTGTCATGACCCTGGAGGTGGCCCCAACCTGAGGTGGCTGCTGCCAACAGGCATTACCCCATGAAAGAGAGAATAGCCCCTGGTTATTTAAAATGCTATATCTGGACTGCAAATTAAGAGTGGAAGGATGTAGTCAAGTGAACATCAAGGGGTTAACTTGGCTACTCAGAACATTATGAGTTGCAGCTATGATCTAAGCCCTCCCTTACCTCCAGTTAGTGTGTCTTTTCCCTTGCTCTGTCTGTTATATAGTTGAATAAAGCAGCATGTTCTCAGCCTGCAGTGTGGTAAGTACAGTGTATTTCTCTGTGCACTAAGTGGTCCCTTTACAAAAAAGTGTTCTTCAAATGGATGTACTTTACATATTCTAAAAGTGACTATGCTAAAGCTCTGACACTGTACTCGGAAACATGTGGGTAGGCTTCTGCAGCTCCATGAAAACCCGGCCCTCAGCTGCAGCCAACAGGGCTTCACTCAGGTCCAGGATTCTGCCCATGCAGTTCACAATGCATGATAAGGGTGCCTTGGAGACCTCTGAAAAACCTCGCAATAAAAATGGGGAATATACACCAGCGAGAAAGAATTAGAAGTAGGTGAAGTTAGTCATTACAAGATTTATGGAAATCTGAACACACTATGTATGTACCAGAAGATACACTATATATCGTGAGATTAAATGGGAGGCATAAAGAAAAATCTGAAAACATAAGACGACATAGAAAAGCACAGTCACAGGGAAAGTGACGTGCTCTTGAAAGAGACTAAAGATGAACCATACTACTGTACATTCAGTTGTCCACCAAATGCTTGGTTTAATCCATTAGAATAATAAAATCCAGAAAAATGGCTGGAAGATAAATTTAAGTGAAGAAAAACTTGATAGTTCACACTTAATCAAGCCTCCTCCTCCCTCCCCTTCCTCCCCCCAAAAAACAAAACAAAAAACAAAACAAAACAAAACAAAACCCCAAATACTGTACAGGGAACTATTATAGACAAAGATAAAAACAACAAACTGAGCCATAAATAGGAAATACTGATCAGAGTTATTTGTTTCCTTTTAAAGGCAATAAATGTTATTTTTAGTAGCATTAAAGGTCTTCTGTATACTGTAGCATCAGCAGAACAATTCTTTATTAACTTTTACTGCATCTATCCATCTAGGTACTTATGTTGTGCTATCTGAACATCTTATAGAAATAAAGTCAACTAATTCTGAAAAATATTAACTTTGTCTTCTCTCTCCTATGCCCAAGAATTTACCAAGGATATTATTTGTCTTTTCTCTGCCATCAGTTATTGACTTAGGAAGTCCCTTGACCTATCCATCTTGCACTTTTTTCTTCCTTTGCATTCCCCCAGCCACCCTGCTTTCAGGCTATTATTGTGTATTAGCTGTAATGTACACCTGCCCTTATTTTTAAAGCAACACTCTCTTGAAGGACATAGCATATGAAGAAAATATCCTGACTTCAGATAAAAAAATATCCCTCACATGATACAGATCTATACTAAAAAATTACAACTGCTCAAAAAATATCCACACACATTTATAAAGCTGTCGGTTGGGAGCTAAAATGTGTTGGGTTTTGGCAGATGAAGACTTCCTTTCATTTTTGCTGATAAAGACTCAAGGCAGGGGGTTCTCACAAGTTGTCCTAATGTGCATCTTATCCTAATAGAATCATGTAATCATAGAAATGTAGGATGTCATGCTGAGGCACAATTAAATATACCTAGATCACCCCTGATTATTTAAAAGACTGTTCTTCAAAACCTCCAATGACAAGGATTCCACAACCTCCCCAGATAACCTGCTCTGGTGCTTAACTATCTTTATAGAAAGTTTTTCCTCGTATCTAACCTAAATCTCCCTTGCTGTAAAATGATCTTATTACTTTTTGCCCTATCCTCAGTCGACATGGAGAATGATTGAGAACTGTTCTCTTTATAACAACCGTTTACACATTTGAAGACTATCAGGTCTCCCCCTCAGTCTTCTCTTCTTTAGACTAAGCTTGCCCAATTATTTCAGTCTCTCTTAACATGTCTTGCTTTCTAAACCTCTCATTTGTGTTGCTCTCCTCTGGGCTCTCTCCAATTTGTCCACATCTTTCTTGAAGTACGGTCCCCAGAGCTGGACACAGTATTTCAGCTGAGGCTTCACCAGTATTGACTAGAGCAGAACAATTATCTCCTATGTCTTACATACCACACTTCTGTTAATACACTAGAATATTAGCCTTTTTCGCAACTGCATCACGTTGTTGGCCCATATTCAATTTATCATCCACTATAACCACCAGATCATTTTCAGCAGTAATACTGCCTAGCCAGTTATTCCCCTTTTGTAGTTGTGCATTTAATTTTTCCTTTCTAAATGTAGTACTTTGCACTTGTCTTTATTGAATTTCATCTTGTTGATTTCCGACCAAATATCTAATTTTTCAAAGCCATTTTGAATTTGAATCCTGTCCTCTGAAGTGCCAGCAACCCCTCCCAGCTAGGTGTCATCCATACATTTTATAAGCATACATATTGGGGGGAAATACTAGGAAATAATAAAAAAGGATCAATTTCACACACTTTGAAACTAAAACAACTTCCAATGATTTTGTGAAAATAGGCATTTATTTTTCATCCACCTCTTCATGTCACCTCCCTGCTGTCATTGTCCTGTCTATTCCATTATCTGTCATTAATGAAAATACTGAATAGCACCAGATTGATAATAGATCCCTGTGGGACCCCACTAGATACTTCTTCCCAGTTTGACAGATTATTCTTTGAGTATGTGTTTTGAGCCTTGTGTGCAACTACCTTATAGTATCCAAACCACGTTTCCCTAGTTTGCTTATGAAAATGTTGTGTGGGACTGTGTCATGGACCTCCATTCACCCCCCACCCCATTTGTCCTCTTCCTTTCATTCCCCCCACTTTTCCCCCTTGAACCTTCAATATTTTTTTTCCTCCTTCCTCCATCCCAAATGCTTCCTCTTGGATTCTCTCTCTCCTCCTCAGCCTATTTGGAACAGAGGCCAGAACATGGATTCTACTCCCCTTCCAATATGGTTGACAACAGGATTATAGATATTGAGTCTGTCACAAGTGAATTTGCTAGTAATG
This sequence comes from Emydura macquarii macquarii, assembly GCF_026122565.2. Classification (NCBI taxonomy): domain Eukaryota; kingdom Metazoa; phylum Chordata; order Testudines; family Chelidae; genus Emydura; species Emydura macquarii. The sequence continues at coordinate 14,093,853 of NW_027131283.1, forward strand.
CATTCCAAATGCAATAGAAAATTGCTTTTCTGTCAGGTGGGGAAGCTTCTTCTTTTGGAGTAGCTAGGTAATTATTTTTTAAAAGAATGCTGTTTAAAGCTTGCTTTCACTGGTTATTCCAATAGAGTTTATAATATTTAATTTATAATTATATAACTCAGAAGTTGGGGTCTCAAAGAAGCTTGCAGTGGAATGTATTACTGCATAAGTGTCTGAAATTTATTGGACAGAGGAATTTCCACAATCTTTCAACTGCTATGCAATAAAATATTTTGTGTGTTATCATAAACTGTGTTATTGTTTAAGATATCTAGTAGTTTTGTGGGTAACTGCTTGCAGAATACTAGTAAATTCTAATATTAAGCTGCCAACAATTTAGGGAAAAACAAATTCAAACTAAAACTCTTTGTGAACTGAGAGGAAACCTCTTTCAGAGTGCCATCCTTACTTACCAAAACCAAACCAAACCAAACCCTCAAACCACTATTCTGGTAACAGTTGATAATTCCACAGTAATTTACTAAACAGCAGGATTGGGGGCATTAAAAATAAATCAATTAATAAATCAAACTATTATACATAGCAAAGATTGCGTTTATTCCCATGTATGATAAAGCTGCTGATCACCAAGGAGCCACTAAAGGGGGTGATCCAAAACCCAGTGGAAACAACGGAAAGACACTTACTGATTTTAATGGAGCCACCAGATCCAGGACTCAACTGATTGCGGGGGACAACAAATAAGAAAACAGGAAGGGGCGTGAAGGTCACAGGTTTAAATGAAGGGAACCAGAAAGGGACACCGAGCAGAGAACCCTGGACAGCACCCACTGCCCCCGGAAGGTGTCAAGGGAGCCAGCGGACGCTGCCCAGATGTGTGAGTGCACAAGGGAACGGAAGTAGGCCCCACAGTCGCAGAGCGCCCCCCTTGCCAACCTCCTCTCCCTGGTCTTGTAGATGGCCATTTTGGCCAGGGTTAGGAGGAAGTTGACGAGGAGGGTGCTGGAAGGCATATATATTAGCCCCAGGCTCAACAAAGCCTTGTTCCCTGGGTAATTCAGCCAGGGTTACTCCAGGTCAATTAGGTCACCTGAAGTCAATTAAGGAGTTGGCCACAGCAGTTAAAAGCCTCCATTTCAGGCAGACAGGGGCAGCTGAAAGAAAGTTGGGAGAAGGAGCGGAGCGGCTACGGACCTTGGTGCTATTGCTGCCACAGTACTCAGGCCTGAGAGTTAGGGAGAAGCCAGTCTGGGCGGGTCAAAGGGTTGCAGGCACAGAGGCCTGAAGGAGGACCCTGCCGCTCAGGTAACTGAGCAAAGGAGTTGAGGTGGGAGAACCTCACTCAAATGGGGGAGGATCACAGAGATGGAGAGACTCAAGGTGAGGAAGGTGGAAAAACCCTCCTCCCTGGTTCCAGGAAGTGGACTGCAAGCAGGGGAGGCCACAGACAGGCGACCCACGGAAGGTAGTAGTTCTCATGGACTAAGCAGTTTGAGGCTACTCCTCGCAGGGTCCCTGGGTCGGGGCCCAGGGTAGAGGGTGGGACCGGGTCCCCCCCCCCTCCGCTCCCACCCAGCCACACCACCGGTGTAGCCGAAGAAAGTGCAGGACCCATGGAGCAGAATAGGCCTCCCTCGTCACAATATCTACCCCAGTTGCTATTCAAATTATTACTCTGTCTTCTTGAGAATACTACAGAGGAATGTTTTCATGAGTACCATGTTGCAACATTTCTCCTACCCCAGTGTGAGTACCACAAGTGTCAAGTCCATCAGACTAGGCTGTATCTTTAGCAAAATGTTTATTTCTTTGATATATTGGTTGGTTAGGACAGAGTGAGATCAGGGTCCTGTATATGAAAGGCATTTCTTTGTGTATCAGAGGAGGAACAGAATATTGTAGAGAGTCTTGCCTGTTTTATGAGGGTACACAGGATACAGCAGAATAGAGGATAAAGAAAAGTTGCTGTTATCTGTGGAAACTAAGGACTTGTCTACACATGGAAGTTGACCTGGAATAAGGTAGGGCGTAGATTTAAAATGGATTAGCTATTCTAAGGAACTCCATGTGTCAATGCTCTTCTTCTGGCATAAATGGATTAAGCTAAATTGGAAAAAGACAGTCTTATTCTGGAAGAAGAGTGTCCACACATGGAGTTAATCAGGAATAATTTCTGGTGCAGAAAAGCCCTAAAATAAGAGCTCTTGTAGTCTCTGAACTTTAGTGGTATGGTGCAGTCCCATGTAACTTAGTGTTGCACAATTTGTAAACTAGGGTGTAAATTCCAGGCAAGGAAATCAAATCTCTAAAATGAATTAGAAAGGGATATTGGGGCAGGATATTGGTAAAGGGAATCTTTATAGGTGAAGAATTCAGGATAGTGTACCAAATTGTCTACTTATGGCCAATATATTTTCAATTTTATATAATATATAGATTTTTAAAAAACATATATGACATTTATTTTAACCTTAACTCCATTTCAGCTAAGATTTGATCTGGGAATAATTCCACTGCAGTTTCCTCACTTGTGAATCTGGTGGTTTCATATTTATCACTATGAGATAAATTTATTATTTTATTCTGTATAGTGACATTTTCTACATGAACCAATTTACAGCATCTGTAAGGAATCAAAAAACTAGATGAGGTAGTGTTTGATTAGATGAAAATACTTTACTGATGGATAATTGTTTGGAACTGGTACAGTTTTCCTTTGCAGTAAATAGAAATGCATTTTACAGAATGAGAAGTTGGAGGGGGGGAAATGCAATTCACACTCTATCAAGACAGCTAGAAGAGAGGGTGCAATGCAAGAGTTTGCAGGGAGGAAATGGCTTGAGTGTATAATCCTAAAGGGAACAGCAGCAGATGCTACCTGGGAGCAGTTTAACAACAAAATAACAGCTGACATAAGGCAGCAGTGATAAAAAAGGGAAGAGAAGGAAAAGATTGAAACAAATGGGAATATATAGTTTTTGACAGCCTTATTCACGAAGAGAAATAAACTTACTGTATGTAAAGCTAAGATGGCACATGAGTGAGAGTGCACTTGCACGCTCACGTAGTTAACTTTTAGCTGATAGAGTCCTTTGCATTGTTTTTCATGCTATTACTTTTAAAACTTACTTCTGCAAGAATGAGGGCTAGAAACACTTTTATTGTTAAAACAGTGAGAGTCCTGTGGCACCTTAAATACTAACACATTTATTTGGGCATAAGCTTTCGTGGGCAGAAACCCACTTTGTTGGATGCAACTTTTATTGTTGTTTTTTAAGGGAAGCTCTTTCCACACACTCCCTCACTCTCTGCCCCTTCCAATGAGACCACGGGCAGAGCTCTTCCCCATTCCTGGGGCCAGCAGTTTCATGGAAGGAGTAATCTCTTATACTGTAGCATTAATTCCTCCTGGCATGAAGGGGATGTTGCTGGCCAAAAGGCAGCTTAGAGTGGTCTTCATTGCCTGTTCTTTCAAATCCCCTCCTCCCCTGCACACTGACATAACTTTTTGTAGAGCAGGACGGGAAGTCCTCCATTTTCAAATTCTTTGAAAAAGATGAATAGTTTACCTACAACAACAATGCACACATGGGGAGCAGACTTTGCTTTGGCTTCATCAGAGGGCTTAAGTGAACAGTGGAAGACTAATGATGGTAGACATAAATCTATTTATATTTATATAGCTTGTGATATTGTCTTGTTAAAAGTATGCCCGGATGTAATAAGATAGTACAAAATATGCTCATCTATGTAGTAAAGAAACAAGTTTGTTAGTGTAAAAAAAAAAAAAAAAAATGTTTTTTTGCATATCACAAAGTTGTCGTAATTCAAACATAACATACATCATGAAAATAAGTTACTGTTGCCAAGGGACATTAATGCCAAACAACAATACTCAAACAAATAATGCAAAACTCAACACCATAAAACCCAGGAAATACATGAAGTCATACACCTCACACATACGCAGCTCAATTTTTCTCTGCAGTAACGTCATGCAACCATACAATTATGATTAACACATTTTAAAGTTTGTTGTCCTTGGTCATACTTCTTTCTAAAGCCATTCAATTTGCTTAGTTTCTTCCTCAAGGTGTCACTACAGTCAGAGATAAGGTTATCTAAGGTTATCTGCGTGTCGTAAGTATACATTTCTATATCTTAGTATGTCTGGATTTTTGTTAAGTGAAACCTTAACTTTGAATTTCCTGGATTTACAATGTACTTTTTTTGATATAATTACAACATCTCCTTTTTGCACTAAATTATTGACATATACTCTCAACTCTAACTCCAGCTAAATGTATTTGTCCCCCAGGAATTTTCTTGTTTTTTAAATTATTAAAATTTCAGACATGAATACTGAACAAGAAAACCAAAGATCATGCCAATTTTCCATGGGATAATACTAATTATTTCAAGATATATAATATTAATCCTAAATCTTCTTTTAATTTTACTATTTAGGGCCAGACTCACCAACACACTTCAGAACAGCAAAAAGTGGCCAGAGTGTACGGGCCATTTATATTGGTAGAGTAATGCAAAACAGGCAGAGTGTACACTATATTTTCTCTTGTGCACACATTCTAAACTCTCCCTTCCTTCAAATTCCCCTGCACATATATATCCTTCATTCTCCATCCTATCCTCTACATTTTCCTGCACACATCCACATCCTAGTTTCCCAATCCTGCCCTCTCTGCTGATGTGATGCAATAGTTTTTAAAAAAGAAATAGATTGATTGTTTTTTCATTATTCTTCATAAATGAAAGTATATCTATCAACATAAACTGAAGAATAAGATCTCCTTCAGAATCCCACAATGTATTGTCCTCTTTCAAAATGGCCACCATCTCCTACTGTTCTCAATAGGACTGAGGTCATAAGCTGTGCTTAATGAAGATGGCCATTGCCTCCTTTTGTTCCTGATGGAAGAGAAGCCCACCTTTCCTCATGGAAGGAGGCATCCATGGTGTCAGAATGCAGAGAGGAGAACTGGTGGGAGAAGTGAAGGGAGATGATGACCATACTTGTAAGGGTAGCCTGTGGCTGGCATCTGTTCCATTGCGAATAATAGGAGATGGCAACCATTTTGAAAATAGGCAATTCTTTAATTGGTTTTCTGAAGGAGAATATTTTTATGTGACAACCTTTCTGAAGAATAAAGTTTAGTTGCGAACAATAATGGCAAAAAGTGACTGTTAAAACTTAAAAAGTTCTTAAAATGTAGTCTTTGTACAAGATTTCAATGAGTTAACTCTATGCAAAGTATGAAGAATATGCATTAAGATAATTTTTGGGGGTGGGAGGGGAAAGATGCCAAGAAAGGTGCTAAATTCCTTAAAGGACCAATTTAAATATTAATTTTAACTCTAAGGAATGTATTCACATGTGAATTCTGAAAAAAAAATTGGTATACAACAAGAGCTCTAATTTCAGGGAAGGATATATTGTATTTTTCATACCTAAGAGAGAAGTTTAATTCCTGTTTTAAATGCAAAACTCAACTCATCCTTACCTATGGAGATGCAATTGACAGCTCCATATTGCCAGAACTGTCTATGCCAACCATGGCATAAAAGTTCTAGTTTTCTGAACTCAAGTAAAAAGTTAAATATTTCATTAACAAAAGTGATTACATCATATCATAGACTAATCACCTACCAAGTTTCATTTAAAAATATCAAAATTGAAATCTACATATATAACATTTATGAGTCATTAAGATTTTTTTTTTTTTTTTATAGTGAACATATACTTCAATATTTCCTGAAGATGGTGGACACTTATTGCCTCTGGGCCTACATCATGCACCATATGACAAGCTTGAGCTTGATGTGAAATGTGATTTTTCTAGCAGAGGTGTACAGGTATTTATAACAGAAGTGCTGACAAGCCTCTAAAAGATGACGCATAATCATAACAGATAATGAACAGAGCGGTAAGTGGAGAAGCCTTGTTATGCTTGCTTGGGAAAAATGATAATTCATTTTTGTCTGAAAATCACCTATATTCTTCAGTACAGCCCTTGTAGCTGCCTGCCAGAGAACTACCATCAGGTAATTGATAAAATTATTAGTGGAATGATATGACAGACAACACATCTTCAGAGAGTAAAGTTATAGTATGTCTTTTACGAAGGGCTATTTCACATTAAACATTTATTGATACAGACAACCTTTTGCTCAATTAACCTTTGGGAGAGAACTGTGTGAATTCATGTGATTTATGAGAATCCATCTGGCGCATTATCACCTGCTGCTGACTGATCTATGGCATATTAATGGCTCTGTCCTCAATACAAGTTGCTTCTCTATTGGCCCCCTATTATCCTGGTACAAAGAAGGTCAGAAATGAATAAAGTTCAATTGGGGGGAAAACAGTGAACCCATGGTTGAAAAGATGAGGTATCATTAGACCTTACACGGTGACTAGAGAGATTCTACACAAATGCAGCTAGACAAATAGCAGAAAAGAAAATGAATAGCTTAGTAAAATTAATTTGTATTTTCTTTACTAAAATTGCCACAGATTTCAGTTGTCTCTCGACTATAATGTGTCTTGTCACCAAAATTTAAGATTTTACTTTGGCATCTCCCAAATTTTTCAAAACCATAGATCATAAACTTGTAAAGGTAGTTGGTTGATTGTCAGCATAAGAGTCTGTGTAATCAGAATATAACGGTACATTTAAGGCATCTTAAATCCTAGGGGGATATGACAAAGTCCTATGCTCAGTCCAACACCAATTTGCCTAACCCAGTCTGAATTACTTAACTCAGGATTTAATCCCTGTTTACAGAATATGTGTGGCTTGGATAGAGGAAAAGAAAGATGCTTTTCTAGATTGAAGCAGTGCCACCCTCAAACGTTCCAAAATCACAAGTCAGCCCCCCCCGCCCAAAACAAGCTTGGTTTAAAAATCATTTAGATTAAAAAATGGAATTCTTTAATATTTGCCGTCTGGCTTTGTGAGATTTTTGGATGCACTTGGGTTGCACTTTCAAGTTCTCTTTCACAACCATGGAGACTAAAAATGTACCTTGTTCTTCTAAATTAAGTCGATATTCTCATGTGCTTGCTTATCTTTGGCAGCTGGGGTTTAAAGTGAATCACCAAATATTGAGAGTTGGCAATACTCTCAATAATATAGTTCTAGCCTGACTTGCAAGGCAATTTCGCTTGTAGACAACTGCTTGTCCTCAAGAGTCCTGTAGTAATGACCTCAACCAATCATCATAAATTTATGTCCTATAAACAATTTTTTTTTTCTGAAAGAAGCTTCAGAAACAATTCCCACATGATTTCTCTTATAGGATTTTCTCAATATTTTGTCAATATCCTCAAATTATACATACAAGTTGTGGGAAGCTGTGTGTTACAACTCTATAGCTTGCTAGAACAAATGATGCCATTGAAACTACGTTTCCGCTATTTCCAGAGATATTTAGTGTACAGGTGACCAATTCAAATTTACAATTCAAGAACAATGATCATCTTATTAAGTACTTCATATTGCTGAAAACACAAGAGATTGCGTAATTGTGAATAAATGATTAATGACACAAAAATCTGATTGAGTGCAGTAGCCTTTAGTCACAAAACCTTCTGTAAGCAGTGGTACAGAGAGGGTCCCCCCCCATCCTTCCTTATACCTATTGTGGAAGTACTTCTGAGGTAATCAAAGGAGAGAATTAAACCTGTTAGATGGATACTCAAATATAGTAAACATAATGAATCTTGCATTTCTGCAAAATATAGCTGTATTGTATTTAGCGATGTGCAGAGTATTGCTGTGATAAGGACTTTTAAACATCAAAGCTGATCAAATGTATATTAATTAAAGGTGTGTGTGTGTGTGTTTTCACTGTCACTCAGTGTTTCAAGCACTAGCCCCTGTTTGCCCTGTGAAAGATCCACGCACCAGTCGGCTGGGTCACACAGGCTTACAGTAGGGCTGGTCAGACTGTAATGCTGCACAGGTCTGTTTACCCTTCCTTATGTGGAGACAGATAAAGTTTGTCATGTTAATTTGATGCAAGGTAGGCCATATCAAGGTGTAACATAAGGCAAATTCAAGCACATTTCTGGACTTGTAAACTCCCAAATGATGTTCAGGCCTAGCGTGGAAGGGCTGTGATGGGTCTCTGCTCTGTGATCATCATCATCCACAGACTTTGTAGGATTTCCAATCTTCATGGTTTCTTTTCTCTCTCCATATGTTGGAATCTCAAAGGCTACCCTGCACTAGTGCTGCAATATCCCCTGCACTACGACCATGGGGAGAGAGAAGGCTACTGGAATAGGATCTCTCTATTTTCTAAACAACCAAAATTAAATAATAGTTACCACTTTTAAGGTAAGCCACAGGAAGGGATGTTTGTCCTTCCATCCCCTACTGATAGTGTTCTTTGGTTTGACTGTTTCGTCTTCCAACCAAGAGCTGTTTTAGAACTGTTTGTAAGGAGGTCTCTTCTACTACAGCTCCTTTAAGGTAGATTCCCTGACTAGTAGGCCATTAGCTAGGGGACTGCATGTTCCATCCTGAACAGTCAGGGAGGTGCTTTACATGCACAGTGCCTTCTCAGCATTATTTTCCAGGCCCTACGTGGGGTGATGTAATTAATTTTGCCCTAAAGGAAGGCAAATGGCTTGGGCAGCCACTGGACTCGCTGAGGTCGTTGTGGCCCCAGCTCCCAGTGGCTCTGCATAGTTTTGGCAGGCTCCATGTTGCAGAGACCCCAGAATGGAAGATTTGGCTCCACCAAATTCTTTTTGCCATGTAAGAAATTAGGCTAGAACCAATATTTGAACTGAACTACTTATGTCCCTTAGAAAGCAACTGAAGTAATCCTAAAATAATAGACTAATTATTCTATTGCATTTGTGTGCAGATTGATGCTTTAGCTCATGAACAGTTAAATATCAGGAGAAAAAGAAATATTTTGTGGATTCTTTATTCTTGGACATTATCATCAGTTAGCAATTAGCTCTTTAAGATTCAATCTTCCTACCTGCACAATCACCTGAAACATGGGGATTACTTAAAGTATAATGCTTCCTCTTAATGGGGGAAAACAGGCCTACATTTGGTTATTTATTCACTGTCTCATACACATAAATTCCAGTTTTTAGGAATCTCTCTATGATTGCTTTTTAAATATTTTATAAGATAATGTTCTGGTAATTGAAATGAGGATAGCGCTATTCTTTTTTGCTCATTAAAAACAAACTAAATCTTCATTAAACAGGGTCAACCACAAAAATACATCTTAATAATGACATCCAGAAAAAGCTCAGTTTAAAAATATAGATTTTCAATTCAGTTATTGCTTTTCATGACAGCCATAGGAAAACAATCTGCAAGGACATTCTCAAATTTCAAAGAGACAAGAACTTGCTTTTAATATACAAGCCACTGGATGGAAGAAGAAAGATAACATTTCAGAAAAATACTTCTTTCTAAACAAATTCCAGATTAATGATTTTTTCACACAAAACCAAATCCCACCATGCTATAGGCATCTATCTTTTTTTGTTGCTGGGCAGTATAAAATAATAAATTTGGAATTATATCTTGCATCAGCACTATTTTTTTTTTTGGTGGGGAGGAGTAGCACTGATGGATGGGAATAGTGGATAATTACACAAGTCTCTGTTACTGCTTTGGGCTAGTCTCACATACTCTGAAAGCATTGCGGAAAATTAATCCCACCGTATGTGAAGTATACTTATAACAGTTTCAGAGTAAGACAGTGGAAAGAAGAAGAGGCCAGTACTAACAAAAACATATCACCACCTCGCATAAGGATGTCATTCTACTAGCAATGTTATAACATGTAAAAGTCTACCACATGCTTAATGATCACTGGATACTAATGAGCTTGCCAACTACCACTCTGTCTATAATTCTGCTGGATAGTCATGCTGACAGATAATTTAAAAGCTATTTATGCTTAAAATACATTATAACTAGGGTGACCAATGTCCTGATTTTATAGGGACAGTCCTGATATTCAGGGTGGTGTCTTATATAAGGCATCTATTACCCCTCACCCCCATCCCGATTTTTCCACACTTGCTATCCGGTCACCTTATATCTATATAATATATAAATATTATAATAAGTATATTAATAATAGGTTGAGAGTCATCCATGCTAATGTTAGATTTAACGGCAGCTCTTGATCATGAGGTGCTGCTCACCCATTTAAATGTCTAGCAAGGAAGAGCTAGATTAGCTTTTTCCTTAAACTTATCTCAAGAGGTCACAATGGGCATCATCTCCTCCTTACTCAGAGTTTTCACCAGCTGAAGCGTGCACAGTTCTGTCTTGTCCCTTCTTTTAGGGCTTGTCTACGCAGGAAAGTTATATGAGTGTTGGAATATAGAACTACACTAGACATGGTTTTCAACTGAGTTGTGCGTGAGCAATAGGCCTAAGACATGTGACCATAAAGAATGGGATTTTGAGAAAGAAGAGTTGTATTAAACTTGTAGTGACTATTTGAAATAGCATTGTTATCTTAGTTAGGGTTTGGTCTCAAGTAATCAAAATAAAATATGGTTAACTGGGTACCAGATGCAGTAAATAACTGGCTATATAAGTTTGTTCAATGTATTATAAAAATGCTTCATTTGGCCTAAGCTCAAGTCTGATAATCGGCCATGACATCACTTGTTTGTTATAGGGTATAAAGTAAACTTTTAAAGGGATGATTGCTGATACCTGCCTGACCAAGTTGAAGCCGAACAATATGGGTCTAAGCACCCCAGATCAGCCCTTTTGTAAGTATTTTAATCAAATGCTTATAAATATTTTATTACTGTTTGGATGTAGTCAATTTAGTATCCAATATTAATGATAATAATTCCAATAACTAGTATAGAAGTTAAATAGTTGAATTTCAAAAAGTTGAATTTCAACCAACATAATTATAGTGGTGTAAAACACACACTTTTACACCCACTGACCCACCTCTTATTCTAGTATAAGATGGTGGTTTTCCATTGTAGCTTATGTCACTTGGGAACAGGTTTAAACTAAAACAAATAAAGCCACTTTTATACTAAAACAAGTGTGTCCACACAGGAAGTAATATTGGTATAACTACATCATTTTAACCAAACCAGTATAATTATACCAGTATACTGGTAACACTTTCCTTTGTAGACAAGCCTTTGTTCAACACTTATGTAAGGCATGGGGAGACTGAAGGATGCTATAAGTTACAGGATCATCACTATGCTAACACATAGTTCTGCCTCACTATCTAGCACAGATAATGTTGACTCCCCTTTGTTACAGTATCTGAGGCAAACAGAAACCTAGATGAAAAATAGCAGGCTTCTGCTCAATTCACAAAAAATAGACATGAAACTGGTAGGCAAAAGGAAGCCTATGAAAAGAGTAGGAGGATCTGAACCTACAACATTAATAAAGGCAGCTAGCTCTCCTATTTTCATTCAGGCAGTGAGCAATCTGGATCTTTCATTTGTGGCCAGAATATATCCTTCCCCATTGATCTTTTGCTGGGCAGGAGGATATGCCTTTACTCTTGGATGTGAACCGAGTCACAGTGGTCAAGACTGTATTATTGCAATGTATTCTGCACTTCAGGTTGACCCTGAAAGTCATTTAGGAACTAGGATCTAGTCTACACTAGAAATGGCCTACCGGTATAGTTATGCAACTATAACTAAACCCTTCTAGTGTAAACACTTCCTCAACCAACAAAAAAGTGTGCTTTTACCAGTATAGTTTGTACCAGTTCCCCAAACAAAAAAAGGCCTTTTTGGCCAATATAGCTACAAGTACATTGCCTATATAAAATGTACATAAAGAGTCACACTCCTAACACACAATAATACATCAGCCAAAGTTTCTAGTGGAGACCTGGCCTAAAGCTGGTTCAGAAAGCAAACCACAGTGAGACAAATTGATAAACACACCACCATTTACTCCATGCTTTATAATAGCTGCCAGTCTAATTGCTGATCTACTTCAAGATCACTGTCCTTATATTAAAGACCTAAATATGCACAAGCCTAGTTTTAAAATCTGCTTTTTGCTCTGACTCTCACACTAGCAGCTACATGTGACAATGAGGCTGACAGTGAGACTTGAACTGGTAAGGATCAAAGGCAGGATTTTCTCAGCAGAGGGCTCTTGTTGTGGAATTCACTGCTATGAGAGATCAGGCCATCTTTAGAGCATCATGCATGATGCCTCTCTTCTGTTAACTCTTTTCCTAAGAACTGTGTTGGAAAACAGCCCTGTGTGCCTGAGAAAATAAACAGAAGATTTATTCTTCTTAAAGATATGGCTTCTCTCTGTTTGGGACCTGAAGGGAGCTGCGTTCTTCTTCCTTGAGGAATTAATGCATTTCCAAATTTATGTAATGACAGCCACATACTACTGGGATTAGTTTATTACTATTAATTAGCAATCAGAGGCCCCAAACTACATAGGCACTTTATCTACACACATATTAAGAGAGAGACTCCCTACCCCAAAGAAGCTCTCAATCATAAATACAAAAAAGGCACACAAAGGGTGGGAGAATGGAAGTAGAGTAATTTCCACTTGACAGAGGGGTAACTGAGGCACAGAACAATCAAAGGATTTGCCCAGGATCACAGAGAGATATTATGGCAGAGATATAGGAATTAAACCCACATTTTCCAAGTCCCAATCCAGTACCTTAACCTCAAGACGATCCTTCCTCCAACGGAATTATTTAAAAATAGTATTGATAATCAGGTATGGAGAAGTGTAGCATAACATCACAATATATTGCAAAACTGAGTATATTTTTATCAAATAAAAATGTGACAACGCACAATTTTTATTTTTGGATAAACTTTTTTCCCATCATGGTTCAATTCAAGCAGTTTGTCACTTCACAAAAGCTGAAAAATGAATATATGATAACACAGGTTTATCCAACACTAATCCAATACTGTCATTTCACCTATAATTATCCACCATCTGATTATATATTAAGACAGTATTATGCCCACATTCAAAATACTCTAGCAGTTTAAGTAATATGTTTTGGGAATTAAAACACACAGTAGAGGATTTCTTTCTATGATAAACATAGAGAAAAGGGATAGAAAAGCATCTAATCCTAGTTGGCACTGCTTGTACATAAAGCTTTCTTTAAAAAATTACACACTACTGCACATTTTATACACATTTTAAAATATTAGATACCAGTTTTATAACTTGAGTTGAAATAATTTCAGTTCAGTTTTAGATTCCTACACAGCATCTAAGATTTATATTTGATAAAGTCTTATAAAACAACTAGTTTTTAAAAAACTTATTCATTGTGATAGCAAAGGCATAAATTCCTCATTCTCCCCAGAGCCTGTTTCTTTAGGAATGTCATAGATTTGATGATTATGGCAAGGAAGATTTAAATATCTCATTTACCTGAACAGCATCATAATACATTTTCTTGCCTTCTTCATCTGTCTTGTCTGACATCAGCCATGCCTTGAGCAAATACTCATAAAAGCTATCTCCAAGCCCTCCAACAGAGACGTGATCTGAAAAGGGAGGAAGAGGATTCAACAGCAATTCCACCTTCAATTTGAGCACTGAAACTCAATTACAGTTTGAAACTGTGATATATTATCAAATTTAAATATACCTCCCACTATAACAATCATGTAATAAATATAGCCCAAAACCTCAGCAAAATACTTAATAATTTTACAGCAGAAAATAATTTTAGAATAAATGGTTAGTCTTTCAGCTTGTATGATGACCTGTAACAGTAGGGGAGGAGGCAGAATTATTATTTACATAGTGCCATTGGAGTTAATGGTATTTTACAGAAAAGAAAAAAGTCAAGGTCTCTGCACTGAATAAAGTGCTTATAATCTAAACGAGACAAAAGATGTGTACCTATAATATAGTATAATTTTTCTTTTAAAGCAGAAAAAATTGGCAGAAATCCCACTCCTAATCTCACAAATTCACTCCTTATTCTGCGGGATTAACAGTTAATTATTCTAGTGTGAAATTTTTAAAAGCATCAAAGTGAGTTAGGAGCACATGTAGCATTGATTTTCAATAAGACTTCTGCTGTTAAGGTCCGTTAAACACATTTGAAGAATGCCCTCCTAGTGTATAAAAAAATTAGCTATTTAAAAAAAAATTACAATTTTGAACTTCAGGCATTTCTAAAAACTGTGTCAAACATGACAGTGGTGGCCCTTAAAAAATTGCCAACTTTATCCCATATACATACTTAAGATTACCTCAATACCTGCAATGTTCCTGTGTTCTGCCCTATGTCTATTGTATAAAATGCCTTGATAATGAAAATATTGTGGCTGTCCAACTGCATTATTTAGGGTTTGATCTGGCAAGCATTTTGCGGTGTGACTAACTTTACTCACATGAGTTAGTCCTCCTGAAGGCAACAGGACTGCTCACATGAATAAAGCTACTGAAGATCCGGTGTGCAGGATCAGCCCCATACCTAGTTATCTAAAGTAACAAGCAAGTTTTTAAAAGGCCACCACATAATTTTAATGTATTCCTACTTACCAATATTTCAATATCTTAAGTATTACTATAATACCTGTTTCTTTAAGTGCCTTCTACTATACTTTAGAACAAGAGCATTAGATAAAGATTTCCTCTTCCACAAATAGTATTTTCTAATAAAACTATTGTGATTAATATTCATAATTTGTATTTGTTGAGCACCTTCAATAACAGGACTTCAAAGTGCTTTACAGATACTAATGAATTCAAAATCATTTAGTTCCACAGGTTTGGGAATTGAGGCACAGAGGTATTAACAGGAAGTCTGTGGCATAGCTGGATATAGAGCCAATGACTCCTAACTCCTACGCCTGGGCCTTGACTGCATGGCTATCCTTGCTTCTCAATGGAATTCAACAGGGCACTCTGAATTTTTAAAAACTCCTAAATTCCCTCCCTCCCCCACTTTCACAAAATGCATCCTCTTGCTTACCCTGGGGACTAGAAAGCCATGCACATGTAGAATCCACATGTATTTTGATTAAAACTTCACCATGACAGTGTGTCTTTTCTCCACTAGCCTGTGACCTCCAGTGTCCAATTACTTGTCCAAAATGTTCCCTACTATCCCATCCCAAATAAATACACTATGATGGTAAAGCAGGATTATGAAGAGCTTTTTTAAAAAAGTCCTTTTAATTTTTGAAAAGAATATCCCATTTAATTATTGTTCATGATCCAAAAGTTAAAAAGGTTTTTTTTTTAAAAAAAACAAGAGCAGTTTTTCTATGATGGAGGGCTGATCGCTGAATAGCAGCATTTAAATGACCTTTACTGTTTCCTAAATAAAATTACCATAGAAACCCCTGACATTTGCAAACTAAATAGCACAAGCACAATCTCATCAATAATAAGTCTTATTATCATATACATCATTGCAGGAGACAAATCCAATTGAGGCATGCTGCAGCAAATCACTGTAAGGTTACTGTCAAAATAACAAGCACTAAATGAATTTACAAGACAATGGCAGTGAACCAATAATGTCCTTCAGAGTTACAGAACTCTAAGTGAAATGCAAACATTCAGAAGCCGTTTTATTTTTCCCTGGCTGATGTTTGAAAGATTAATACTTTTATGTTATGGCAATTAGTTTTTTGTTGTAATCAATAGACACTGGAAAAAACAATCTATAATAAAACATCTTTTTATGATTTATGTTCTTATTTTCTTTCACTGTGAAAAATCCGTGCTTGCAAACAAAAGCAATTGAATTGGTATAGAGGAAACAAACATAGATTTTTTTTTTTTAATTTTAATTTTTTTTCAACATGCCATGGATTGACTTGCATCAACACTTGTGTTCATGGTTTGTATGGAGAAGCAGCAAATTTCCATTTACAGATTACATACCATTGGTAAGGAAAGATGACTTTATAAATTACAAGCTACCTGATACATACCAGGGATTTGATGCAAATAGAAGTTTCTGAGGCACTATTATATAAACATAGGAAGGGTCAAAAGTTCATATTAGCAGAATTAGAATTTGATTCACTTTTAAAAAAGGACAACCGGAGAGACAGTGACAGCCTTTAGCCTGGGTGAGAGTAAAGGCTTTTCTACCATGAGGCATTGCAATGCTAGGTAAGTAAGTTTAATGCCAGACAAGTGATGCTTTAGTCTAGTCATATTTCTCGTTCATTTTCTGGTCTCTCTTTCTGTATCTTTGGCAGTAAATATTATTATTATTATTGTTTTAGACAAGGGTAATTATGTTTGAAGATCAATCCAGGGCAGTTGCCAGCTGACACACCTTAAGAAAGCAGAGATTCTCTAGCCGATAAAGGGTGGAGAGGCAGAGGAGTAGACAACTATAATTGCCTTAGCACAGGATCAGAGGCATGGAGAAGGTCTTCCTACCTGAACATTACCTACTGCCTTAGAACATACATATAGATATATACAGATATGTATAGATATATACAGATATCTAAATATATGTTTTTGGCATGCACGCACGTTTGTGTGTTTTGCTAAGTTTTAAAAAGCCTTGCTAAGACAATATGGGTATGAAGTTACAAAAGATTGTCATGACCTGTACATATGCTTTAAAACAGTGGTTTTCAACCGTTTTTCATTTGCAGACCCCTACAAATTTTCAAATGGAGGTACGGACTCCTTTGGAAATCTTAGATGTAGTCTGCGGACTCCCACAGGTCTACGGAACACAGGTTGAAAATCATTGCTTTATAACATTGTTGGTAAAAAGAAGTACAAATGGAGTCAAAGGAATGAGTTTGTCCAGGCTAAAGCCTGGTGATAAAAAGACCTCGAAGAAGTCTTATGAATTTACAAGCTGGCATAACAATTGACTGGAAATTTATTAAAATGGAGATGTGCCTACATTTAAGGTTATTTACTATTTTTTAAAAAATTAAAGACAGACTTAAGAGTAGCATTGGGGTCCTCAAATCTCGGGATTCCATTATTCAATAGAACAGTCACTTCCCTTGCCTTTGGGGACAATCTCTAATCTATCCAGGATGAAAACAGTCCAGTGAGGGTTCCTCATGTCCCCTCTCCTTGTGGGTCTTGTTTAACTGACTCCATGCGTGGCAAGCTTTGAAATTATCTGAGCTGCCTGATATATCACCACAACCAACATAACAGGACAAGACAGAATAAGTAGCCTGTTCCTCTGTTTAAAGAAAAAGAAATAAAAAGATGAACGGATGAAAGATCACCAGATCATGCCAACTCAGTGTTGTGTTAGACTGAGATAGGAAGTGGGTGTCTAGAGAATAAAACCTACGCATTCATGCTGACTTAAATGATTTTCCCTATACATCTTTTCTTTTGTCCTCTAGTGGGTATGTAGGTCATTTATTTAAAAAGCAGAAATCACTAACAAAAATAAGGAAGCCAATATTAAATAGTTTCTTCAAAAACCGACATTTAAAACCAGCAAGAGACTTTCTAAACCATGCCATTCCCTCTAAAGTACTTTAGTAAACATATTTAAAAAGAAGATTTTCCCAAAACAATTTATTTCTTTCATATTCTAAGGCCTGGCTCCGCAAAGGAACTTAGGTGCTGAAACCCTGAGTGTCGCAATGCATAACTCTTAGGCATCTTGAAAATCACTAGAATCCACAAAGCCTGGCTTAGGCACCAAAGCTCCCTATATAATGAATGGGGAGAGATAGGTACATAAAAATGGGATCCACAAAAGCCAGCGCACTAAGTGGGTAGCTGCCTAAGCCAGCCAATGGGAGCTGTTACACTTTGAATAAATAATTAGTCATTGGAGCAGACAGACTGGATCCTGGGTCTCCCACTTCCAGGTGAGTTCTCTAAACACCAAGGCATAGACATTCTCACTCGCGCTCTCTGGCCAAATGACAATTTCAGCATCTATCCAAAGTGGACCAGGTTCAGCAGGAGAGATGGACAGAAACCCATATTAGAATATCCCAAAATCCAATGGTTAAGGCACTCTTCATAGAAGGGATTTGAACCTTTCTTCCCATCAGGCAGAGGGGAGGAATTGAATGGGGTTGCCCACGTCCTGGGTGAGTGTGCTATCCACTGGGCTAAAAATTATAAGGGTGGCACCACATTCTGCTGGATCTGGTATGGGCCCCAGTCCAGTAGGTTTGCTTAGCACATGCCTGCCAGATCAGGTCCCGCAGGTGAGACAGACAAGGGAATGCCTATCTTCACCTGGCTGGGGGATCCAGCTGGGGCTCGGGCATGAGACAGGCATCTGACTATCAAGAAGGAGACATTAAGCACATGCCCAGAGGAAGAAACTAGTTGCCAGGAGCATTTTTACAACAAAATTTAGGCACCAGGTGAGCTAAGTACTTACAGGGTTAGGTGGATCAGTGGTGATCCTAGATTTAGGCACCTTAAGTACCTTTGTGCATCTCAGCCTAAATATTTTAATAATTTCTATTTTGTTTCTTTTCAGTGGATGCACTGACTAAATTCTTCAGAAGAATTTCTATGATGGGATTGCTATAGTAAAAGCAAGCCAAAGTCCCTTCATGTAAAACCCCCAAACCATAACCATATATTGTAATAATATAAGACAAGATGTTCTAGTAACACCTCCTAGTTCTACAACCCAGATCCTCAATGTGCTATAGAAGTACAAGATTATATATATACAGGAGAAAGCCAAATGACCAGAAAGGGGCCAGGAGCTTAAAAAGCCTAAAACATTGTTCTACATATTCATTCCCTGCTAATTTTGTTAGCTATTGATTTTTCCTCATGATGCTTCCAATGGAACTGAAGGCAATATAATTCGGTTTAGTTTACTTCCTTAATTGTCGGCCAGCATCATTTAATGTCTGCAGAATAAACACACAGCTGTAGAAAAAAGATAACCACCTTCTTATAACTGTTGTTCTTTGAGATGTGTTGTGTATGTCCATTACACTGAAGTTCTGTCCGCATCTCATGCACCAGTGCTGGAAAGTTTTCCCTAGCAGTACCCGTAGGGGCAGTCCTGCTCATACTCTGGCTCCTTGTACTCTGAATGAAGGGTATATAGGGTGAAGCCACCCCACACCTCCTTCAGTTCCTTTGGACTGGCATGCCAATGGTAGACTCCGATGTGTTGGGAAAGAGGGTCGGCATATATCAAACACATGCAACATATCTAGAAAAACAATAATTACAAGGCAGCGAGTAACCATTCTTTCTTCTTCTGCTTGCATGTGTCCATTCCACTTTAATTGACCCTCAAATTGTTATAAAACGCAATGGGGCTCAGAGTCTCATCAGAAGAGGACCATTTCCCCCACATCTGTGTCTTCTCTTGTTGCAGGAGTAAGTGCATATTGTCTAGTAAGCATGTTGATGGAAGACCATGTTGTTACTCTGCAGATGTCAACAGGGAAACATCCAACAAATCTGACGAAATGGGTTGCAGCCCATGAAAGCTTATGCCTTCAGAAATGTGTTAGTCTTTAAGGTGCTACAGGACTCTCATTGTTTTTGCTGTATACAAACTAACACAGCTACCCCTCTGGAACTGTCCAACAAATGCTTGCTTTACTTCCACACTGCCTCTGAAGGGTGCAACTAGAATAACAGAATTCCCGCAGCGAAGTGGACACTGCGGGGACTCTGAGGGAGACTTGAAGGGGCTGGGCACCGGTTTCAAGATCTTAGTAGCCAGACTAGGGGTCATAGTGGATTCTCCATCACTTACAGTTTTAAATTGATTGGATGTTTTTCTAAACAGAATGTTCTAGGAATTGTACTGGGGAAGTTCTACAGCTTGTGTTATACAGGAGGTGAGGCTACATGATCACAGTGGTCCCTTCTGGCCTTGGAAACTATTAATCTACTCCAGGAATGTGGTTTCAGGGAAAGAATGAAAGGTTTCCTAGTTATGAATACTGTGCAACAAGGCGGAGCCAGTATCAGAGTTCTAGAGATCGACATGGAAGAGGCCAATGAATATGGTACCAGGCCTAAAGTTGATGGGCCCACAGCAAACTGTACTGAAGCTTATGAGTACAGTACAATGGTGCTGGAACAGGGTCTTCACCCTGAATCAATGGCAATGGTGGCACTGACAGGCACAGTAGGTCTCTTGTTTCTGTATAAGGCTCCGAGGCTGTCGGTCCCAATATAGGCAGTTGTCCAGCTATGATCAATGATGGCTGATCTAGTGTTGTAGCTGAAGTAGCCACTGTCTCAATGGTCTCTGGGAGGATACTGCAGTAAATGGCTCAGGTCTATGGGAATCAGTGTG
The DNA here is from genome assembly GCF_026122565.2 of Emydura macquarii macquarii. Lineage (NCBI taxonomy): Eukaryota > Metazoa > Chordata > Testudines > Chelidae > Emydura > Emydura macquarii. The sequence goes on from NW_027131283.1 coordinate 14,114,139, forward strand.
AGCCGGGAGTGGCAAGCCAAAGGGTGCACTCTACCATCAGTACCAGTGCTGCCTTCTGCAGAGCAGTCCCAGACTCTGGACTTCAAAAAACCTGATATTGATGACTTCTTATGCTTCTGAAGCCTGGATTGCTCTGGTGTCTTAAAGGTATGTCTACGCAGCAACTAGACACCCATGGCTGGCCTGTGTCAGCTAACTCAGGCTCGTGGGGCTTGTGCTGCAGGGCTGTTTCATTACTGTGTAGACTTCGGGCTTGTGCTGGAGCCCGGGCTCTAGGATCCTGCCAGGTGGAAGGGTCCCAGAACTCAGACTCCAGCCAAAGCCTGGAAGTCTACACAGTAATGAAACAGCCCTGCAGCCCAAGCCCCACAAACCTGAGTTGGCTGGCATGTGCCAGCCATGGGTGTCTAATTGCTGTGTAGACACACCCCAACACCTTAAAGAATCTGGTTCCAGTGATAGAAATCTCTTGCCGCTTACATCTGCTAGTAAAGCTGGGGGAGCACTCCAGGAAAAAGTTGTTGATGAACTTCCTTTTGACAAACAAGAGAGTTCAGACACTGGTCTAAGAGCTGTCCCTGTAAGAATATATCGAAGGTGCTCTTCCTTTGTTTTTTTTCATGGGTCTTGAAGTCCTGACATATTGAGCACCTGTCTCTGATGTGGCCCTCACCCAAGCACTTCAGACAGGAATCTGACAGGAATCTGCTTTTGACAACCAGAGCAAGGATTGAAACCTGGTAACCCTGGCATAAGCTGCCCAGTACTAGGCAACACCCGGAGACCTGCCCAATTCAAAAAACAAACTAAAAGGAAATAATTTTTAATATAAAGGAAAATACTAAGTACTGCTAGGAAAGACTCTCTGGAACCGATGCTTGAGACACATACACCTACAATGTAATGGACCTAGGCAAGCACTCACAGAAGAAATATAGAGGCAAATCCTCAGCTAATATAAACTGACACAGTTTCATTGATTTCAATGGAACTACGCCAATTTATATCAACACAGAATTTTGGTCCAAGACAAGCTGATAGCATTTCTTTAAACAGCTGCCTTAACAGAGCACTTTAGATTTTTCATTGAAAAGATATTTACCATTTTACAAAGACATTTTTCATCACACACTTAGACTCACTCAAAAGCTTTCAACTAATATTAAATATGCTAGAGATCAGAGACAAGTACATAAACATATAAAGTAGATAGAAAAATAAGTAACCCAAGCTGAACTCATGTTTGTCAAAATACTGCTAGACCTCCTGTGAGGGATCAGCAATCGATAACAGTGAAAGAAACAATCAAGAGTTTATTTCTTCCTAGAAATGGTATGTAAAAATTAAGAACTGCCATACTTACGTTGACCCCACTGACCGCTACTGGGATTCAGATAATTAGGGTAAAGACCTTCTGGTTTATCAAGCCGGTTTAGAACTTTTCGAATGTTCATTACCTATTATAAAGAAAACCAAACAATGAGCACTTGAACCAGGCTTATATTTTCATTAAATACAGGTAGCATCAGTGCATCCTTCTTTTATCAACATGCATGAATACATTTTTTTAAATAAAAAAATTATATTTATTCTTTCAACATATATAATGTGCCTATCAAAATACTTCTATGAATAGGCACAGATTTTTAAAAAATAAATATAAATCTAATCTGATGTTAGCAACTAAAAAACTCCACAGAAAAAACAGAACTTCTCCCTCATAAAAGGTCTAAGTAAAGAGATTTGCAGTATGCCGCTGAAGGTCAACAGATTTGGGTCTCTTGAACTAAAGAGGGAGACGAGTTGGCGGAAATGAGTTACACAACTGAGAGCCTTACACTGAGATGTCTTGCCTCCCCCTGCCCAGATGTTCAAATCTATGGCATTTGGGCACTCCAGCTAAACTTAGCCATTGTGGCATGACAGAAGATAGGCAGCTCCCCTCAGTCACCCGAACCATAAAGAACTCTATACGTTTAAACCAGTAATTTAGATTGTAGCCAGGAATTAACTTCAAGTTTGAACAGCATATAGAACACTGATGTTCTCTAATGGACTCTATGTAACAAGCTTTGCTGAGTAAAGCCCCAATCCTATAGTGAGCTTCACAGTGCAGTAGCACAAGGGTCCACTGATCTTGAATTCATTGCAGGACCACAGGAAAGCAGTTATATTCTGCATTAGCTGAAGTCTGAGTGGCCCTCAAGCATGGTTCATCGTAGATAGAGCACATGTAGTATTCTGATGGAATTTTATTGAAAGAAACCAGATTAAGTGCACTGAAGAAGGATTTAGCCACAGAACAGAAACAGCAAGGCAGGAGCACTGGAAGCTTTTTCCTAAAACATTGTCAAGATGTCCCCAGATCTGATTTGGAGTTCTTACCTCTATGATACAAAAATATAGTTCTATTTAAAGGTTATTCATATCTTCGGCTTCTTTGCCAATATTATTATCTTGTGTATTTTCATTAGATTTTTCTTTGCTCTTAATACTAGTTTAAAAATTCAAATATGTTATCTTAAATGTCACTTCTTGTGAGTCTGGGGGAAAAAAACCCTATGAAATTCAGATTTATTTAAAACAAACTGTGTCCTTAATTAATCTTGTTTTGCACATGCATTTCATAGGTTACAATAATTGTGGGAGCTTTAATATTGCACTATAGAATTTGGTCTAATACTAAGCATAATGGTAACAACACATGTTCAGCCAATCCATGAAGCTTGGTGTATTTAATCCTCAATTAAAAGGTCTGACCGCTGCTTTTGGAGCTAAACAAAGTTTACAGCTTCCTTTGGAATTTCTTATTAAGATGTCATCATTTAACAGAGAAAAGTCATTTTAGATATGTTTATTGCCACATAGAAATATGCGCCAGACATATGTGTAATTAATAAACAAAATTAAGTACAAAAACTACATTAATGTAATATTCTTGTTGAGATTTAAAACATGTGATTACATCTGTAATTCTACTCCCCTGTACAATGTAATATTTTATATAAATGCATGTTGTATATACGTTAAATGTAGTTGAATTATAGTTGCTTAGGAATCATCATTAATTTAATTTTAACCACAGACTTGCACTCAATTTTTTTGTATTTTGTAATTTTGTTTACACAAAAAAAACTTTGATCACATATTCAATAAATCTACCTTTATGAGATCCAGATCCACCATCTCATCTCCCTGTTTAGTACAACAGAACCAAATCTCTTGACCTTCAGTGCACGCTGCAGATCTCTTTACCAAGGCATTAAAGGGAGATGAATAAGGGACACTCGTTTTTTTCTGTGGAATTTCTTCGTTGATGACATCAGATTTTATTTATTTTAATTGCACATATGTATAGAGGTCTTTTGACAGGCACACTATATATGTTGAAAGAATAAATATACATTTTTCTTAATAAAATGTATTTACACATGTTGATAAAGGAAGGATCCACTGAGAACATTTATTTTTATGTTGCACATACACATGGGAATATTAAAATTATTGTAGTACATTTATTCGAATATGTATCCATTCCAATAAACATCTGCACTGAGTCAATGTACATAGAAAAAACATACTGTACATGCACCATAGGCTTTTTTTGAATGAGTAAAAATGTATTTGTATGGGATGTTTCTTCAAATATGTAAAATATCATCAAACCAGATTAGAAGTTTTTAAAAGAATCCATTTGTAGTTATCTAAATGTGAATACAGGGCTAGCCACAAAAATTTATTGCAGTAGTGAAAAAGTTATTTTTTAGAGCTCAAAAACATGGCCAAGTAGAATTTTACCAAACTTTGAAAAAAATGCACCTTTAGGCTGTGAACAAGTCTAAGAAATGTCATATCAAAAGGGTACTTTCCTCAAAAAGTTATTAACGCTTTATAAAGAGGGACATAGAATGGAAAAGCCTTCTAATACCTCACTTATTGTAGTGACATCCTGTATTTTAAAAACAATGTATCAAAGTGATTGCTAGAAGGTCACAGTCCTTTGTATTTCTGCATGAACACAGTATGTTATCTGAATATAAAATTCATTTTTGGTTTTCACCTTAACAAAGCAAGTTACATCAATTAAAACAGGTGCTGTGTTCCAAACGCCTAATCTACCATTAATTTACCACTTAACCAAAATTCCAGATATTTTGTGGCTGATCAGTGCTTTAATAATTTTTGTATCCATGACAAAATTGATCTCCGTCCATTCAGTCATTGCTTTGTGTTCATTAATATGGATTCCCCCAGAAACTATTCACATGCTTCCTGTGACACACTTAAAGCTATGGAAATTCTAATTTTTCACTTTTTACAAATAAAAGTTTTACAAAAGAATCTAACCTTTTCGGCAAACACTGGGTTTCCAGACAAATGGCTCAAATGTATGAACTCCAAATGCAGAGTTCCAAATTCTGCCAGAATACTGCTTCCTCCAGAAGCCCAGGGCCAGTTTCGACCAATCCCACTAAAGGGGGGGAAAGAAGGCAGAAAAGGTCATTAGCAGCTATAAAGAAATGCTAATAAAATATAACAGGTACATGGTAGCTATCAGAAGAGAACTAACGTCAAAGCTTTTTAATTGATAACACAATGAAACTTGGACAAGGAACCCTCTTACTAGGTCACCTTCTGTTTTATGACTACTCGATAGTCACCTTAAATGTTTGACTACAATTCTGCTCCACCTTTATTAGAAGACTCTCTCTTTAAGCAAGTCAGCCATTGATTGATCACTTAAAAATATAACTGTATTTATGTTTACATGAGTACTATGCAATCCTAAAGTTAAATTATAAGTTCTTTGCGGATTCATGTGTATTTTCACAGTGCTTAGCACAACAGTCCCTAATTCTGATTGGGTTCTCTGGGTTCTACTGTCATTTAAGTATTGAATATTAGATTTGTGAAGTCTCAATACAAGATTTCATAAGACTTTAGAAGATAAATCCTATCTAATACAGTAGATCTTAAATACAGAATGATAGCCATCCATTGTTTTTCAGGGCACTCTTTCACCATGATTAATATTTTCAAAATTAAATTCATAGCTAATGACACTTCACAGAATAAAATTTAATCTCTATACCCATTACAAAACCTGAAAAGAATGAACTTAACTGAGAAGTAATGCTGGTCAAAATATGGAGGGAAAAATATGTCAAAGTCTCTTCAAAAACATTTTACTGCTTTTTGGCTGAAATTTCACCAAAAATTTTCAGCAAAAAATTGAATTTAGAAAATTTCAACTAGCTTTATTGAGAATGTAGATGAGTAATGAAATTTCATAGTAACAGTTTATTAGCATGAGTGTTAGATCGACACCCCAGCTGGCGATTTACAGGGTGCTGTTTCTCTAATTTCCAGATGTTAAACTGTATAAGAAAATTTAAATGCATTTTAAAATTTCCTAATTTTACTTTTTTATGTAAGCAATCAGTCTATTGTTGCCACACGGCTGCTATGGACTTGTGAATGAGAGAAGAAGTGGTCTATGGTCTGCATGACACATCTATTAAGATGTGATACTCATTATGAAAAAGTTAGAGAAATCCTGATTTAGTGCATTATGAATCCACAAACATTTTTTTTAAAAAGACAGTCTCCCAAAGTTCAAACATGTATGACTGAAATTTTCTTGGTACACCAAAGAACCTCTGAGGCCATTTCACACCTAGCTACATTTTTACCTTATTTATAAATTTTCACAAGTCCTACAAAACAACAAAACAAAACAAAAACACTAATAAACATTAGAATCAGAATGAGGAATACAAAACTAAGCTTATGTTCTAATTATATGTTGTAACCTCCCCCTTAATCTTTGTCTGACTTTAAATTGCAAGCTCCCTGGGCTGTTTGGAAAACATTCATTCCTAGGATACTATTAGAAATTAATAGTTCCTATTTATTTAGGTTGACCCTATCACTGAAGTATCTGAACATCTAGCAAATATTTAAAAACAAATAAAATAGTAATCATCTCTCCCTCACCGCAGCCTTTAGGAGAAATAGCTTGATTAATTTATAGGAATGGGAAACCTCGGAGAGCAGGTGGATTGAGATACCTGCTGGAGTCCTGAATGGCTCAAAGGGAACAGGAGGCTGAAACACATGGTAGGCCTCAGCAATCCAGTGTGTGATGGTGGGGGTGTTGAGAAATCATGTTTGTGTAGGTGCGTGTTTTTGTAATTGACCCTGGATCTCCCCTTCTGTCCCCACACCCTACAATGGTACCTACTGTGCCTCCTTCCTCAAATCCACCCTGATGGTCCTTTTTTTTCCAGTGTTGGCAACTCTCACAATTTTATCGTGAGTCTTGTGATATTTGGAACTTTTCTTAAAGCCCCAGCTGCAGGACACAAGTGAATATATGTGAATCTCATCTTTCATGTTTTTGAAAAGTTTGTGCCCTCCTAGTTGCAGAAAAAAGCTTGAAACATGAAGTGAGCGCACCCTAACATTTCAGAAAGCAGAAGGCAAATAAAAAGAACCCAAATTTTATAAATTGAAATAATCTATTGATTTTTAGATGCTTGGGGCTGGCAATATTTACTTGTTACATTTGATGTACTGGAGATGGAGAAAATGGAGCAGTCTATCCACTGCTGGTACATAAAGCTTTGTTGTGTCAAAAGCTTTCCCAATGACTCCATAGAGATTTTGCATATTATGGAGGAGAAGATCAAACCTTGTAACTTCAGAGGAAGGTTCAGGATACTTCTTTCATCTACAGACAGGAGGAGGTCATCTAACACAGGGTATGTCTACTCTGCAATTAGACACCCATTGCTGGACTGTGCCAGCCAACTCAGGCGTGTGGTATTTGAGCTGTGGGGCTGTTTAATTACGGCATAGTCATTTGGGCTCAGGCTAGAGCCTAAGCTCTTGGACCCTCCCACCTTACAGGTCCTACAGCCCAGGCTGCAGCCCCAGCCCAAATGTCTACACTGCAATTAAACAGCTCCTTAGTCCGAGCCCCTTAGCCCTTGTCAGCTGCATGGGCCAGCTGTGAGTTTTTAATTGCAGCATAGACATATCCAGAGAAACAAGTGCCATCTGTTTACTATTCTCTGGCCTGAAGCTTGATTGACAGTTGACAGGAAGCACTGGAGACATTTTTTGCTAGCGTCTCAATTGGTTTGCATAGGGGAGTTTAAACACTAGACTCTATTTTGCAAGCTGGTAAACTGAATTTCACTTCCACAAAAACATTTGAGGTTTTTTTTTTTTGGGGGGGGGGGGGGGGTGAAAAAGTTGGCTTTTTGTCCCAATTTGAGACAAAACCTCAACATTTTTCATGGAAGTGAAATTCTGCAACATTTTGTTTAGTTAACACTCAACCATTCCTGTAGAGGGAACATTTTTGTGTTTCTGAAACAAAATTTCTCAGGAGCCAGAAGCTTTGGGAGGCCCAGCACTGCAGCAGTCATTAAGGGGAGCAGCTGAAGATTTGGGCAGACGTGGTGACAGGAAACCAGGCAAATCTGAATCAAACAAATCTGAATTTTTTTTTTACTTTCAATTCATGAAATTTTCAAGATTTTGACTTTGTCTTGATTCAGAACTGATAATTTTTCAAAATCTCAAAAATGATGGCTGAACTGATCTGCTGCTCTATAAAAGTTGGTCTCAAAACAAATGATCTGAAATTAAGGACCTGTCCACATGCCCCATAGTTTGGGCTACGGGATGTTAATTGCAGGGAGCATTAGTGTGCTGTGCTGTAACTCCCCTGTGTGGATGCTGCAGGCATTATCTAAAAGGTACCTAGTTCACGTTAATTTAGCATTGTTTAAGGAGGACTATGTTAAAGCAAACTAAGTACTCCTTCGTTTGTGCCCACACCATCCACACAAAATTCACACACCCTGTAGTCTGAAATGCGTGGATGTGTAGAGAGACATCTAGTAGAGACACATTTTTCTCCTATTCTTTTAAAATTCATTAGAAAGGCTTTTAATATATCAGACTTTAAAAGTAACGTTGTCAAAGTTAATCACAGCCCAATGTAATTCCTTTTGTGCTTTCCTGTCAGATACTTAAATGCATTTTTCCAAGGTAAAAACTAACAACTTCAAAAGCAACAGAAAGCTAGTAAGCACTGGAGAAATTTTTTTTTACTAAGGAAACAGATCTCAGTTTCAGATTTGCAAGAGATTATAATGAATGAGTAAATATTTTTTAAATTTGTGAAAACAATACCAATGGTTTTTACCATGTGTAAGGAAAACTCTGAAAAATACTTTTATTCTGGACATTCAAATAGCTGTAGACGAGATAATAGTCACTGGAAAATAACTGTATGCATTAAAAGTTCACTATATTTTATTGTACCTCAAATAATTATGAACATTAAAGTGTTGACTTCTGTCCACCTTCCTTAAGTGTGGGATAATGGACTGTATTGTTTATATAACTAAATTTCTGACACATTCAGTGCTCTTGTTGAGAGATTTTTTTTTAATTTATAGGATTCTTCACCAATATAATTATAGGGGAAACTGGAAAAGGAAATTAGGCAGTTACCTAGCTTTCAATTAAAACTCATGGAGATAAATTATTACAGATATCAATATCCTCCTCATAATAACTGACAGTACCTAAAATGGAAAAACTAAGTTATCTTCATAGTACACTAACAAAATGAAAATGCTTGTATTTTATTTGGATGCACGATTAATGATGACTGATACTTTAATAGAACCATTAATTTCGTGACCTGAGCATGTCTAATTTAATTGTTCCCAAATCATTCTTAGTAGACTGGTGCTTTTTTAGCCTTAAGTATAATATCTACAGTTTTAAGGTGCACAGCCCTCAGCCCCCACAATTTCTGGTAATTTGTTCTAATATCAAATGGCTCTTTTTAATTTAAGTTTTCCTCTAACATTTAACCTGAATTTTCTACCTTAAGCTCATTGCTACTTCTTGCTCTGGAAATAACTGAACCCTGACACGCTTACAACATCTTTTACTACTATTTTGTATAGTAACTATATATTTGCCTTAAGTCTTCTTAAGACACATGCTGAGCCCACTTAGAACTGTGGCAAAAGGTTTAATTTCTAACCCAATTTGTGGTGAAGTTCTGTACAACACTACAAATTCCTGCAGTTTCTTCCACAGGAAAACCAAACTTTTCAGCTGACAGTACTATGCCCGTGATGAATCTAAATTACAAATGGCATCTTTGGGGATTTTCAGTGGACATCTCAGGGGTCTGGTATTGATACACAGGGACTTTTATCTGCAGATCACTGTTCTTCGCACAGCCCAAATCCATAAGGCCTAAAAATTGTTGCCATCTTATTCTTGGTCAGTTTTTCCTACAAAATGGGTTGGAGGTCTCATTTCACTTCCAAGCGAACCAGTGTTCACATTAATGACACCCATCCCCCCCGTCAAATCCCGGCATCATGACAACAGGAAGTGTCAGAATAGATACAGACTTATTATACCCCTCCTTCTGCCAAGTGGTATTTTCACTGGACCCAAACATGAGATATTTACCCTCTGTATACAATTTATTTTAAAAAACTGTTTCTCTTTACCCACTTCATCATCTATTTTTCAAATGGCAGGAATCTCTTCCTGTGTCGGTACTTACTACAGTCTTGGCTGCCATATACCTGAGTGCGGCTCCTAATTGTTTGAAAACAGAAGCTACAACAGCATACACGATTCCTTTTATATCTCTACCTTTCCTCTTAATCTTGAGGAAAATCCAGAAATAAAGTTATTTTGCTCTGGCTGGTGGGTGGCAGCATAAAACCTCAAGATAAACAGAACATTGAGCTGTAAATAAATCCATTTAGGTTCACCAGAGCAATGAGATCCAGTAGTGACTGGATTGTGTTTGGTACTTCAAGTAGGAGCTGATGGGTGAGGGAACTATACGTGCCATGCAATAAGCCCCTTTCAAAGTAAGCTGAAAGATGAATGGAGGGAGAGGGGAAGAAAGAAGGGAGAGAGATTTTATCCCATGGGGAGTTGAGTTTGGTGAAATTATATTTTTCAAAAGATTTTTCATTTAAAATGTGATGGTTTGTGATATTCACCACCACCACCACAAAGTCACTTAAAATGAAACATGCACAAAATATCAACCAGAAGTTTTTGAGCAATTTGGAAAGAGGAAAAATTCAATTAGGAAGAGGTTTCAATGATTTATCCCAGTTAAGGATCTGACCATAAATGAGAATATGAGAAAAGCATGTCCTCATTTAGGCAACAGTAGATTTTAATTTCTAACATGTATGCCTGACTTTTTATTATTTTCAGTCAATGGCTCAGTTTTATGAAGCCAAATAAATGTGTATTAAGACATTAAAGAGGAAAGCAGTCACATTTAATACTTCACAATGTAGTATTTTTAATTACATGAGAAAATGATTTATATTTTAGTTTTCTTAACTAGAAGTTTACTTAGAATGGTTCTATTTTGGAAAGGTCACTTGCAATAACATTCATTATAAATATTATTATAAGTATTATTATTTATTTGTATTACCATAGTGCCTAGTAGCCTCAGCCCTGGACCAGGACCCAATTGTGCTAGATGCTCACATAGTGCTACAATCTGTGCTTCTTATATGTCTAACTGGTTACAGCTAGGCAGATGGTACAGTACAGTGCTCAGGATAATGTTCTTTGTATAAGTTTCAAAAGTTAACAAATTATGAATGTGAAGAGCCACTATTACCGATGTCTTACATGTCGATTTTATTAGTTATAGTCCCTTATATATCTACCTAAAGAAAAAATCTCCATGAGTTCATTCCATTTAGGTTAATTTGATTGCTACCTCCAAACTGGCATCTCCAGTTTCCATAAGTGACTCCTTTCTGAGTCAGTTCATACTGACCAGTCATGGCAGCGCTCATAAACAGTATTCATACAGTGTAAAAATTCTCAGTCTAGTTCTCATCTGACACAACCACTTTTTCAGAACAATGTTTTATTAAACGAAGCCTTCTCAGAAGCAGTGAAAAGAGGTCAGTACCAATTCAGGTTTTTATTTATAAGTTAAATGTCTACTTCTCATATTAAATAAAATATATTTTAAAAGTCAGACCTGCTGCATAACCAGATAGTACAAAATAAGTCAATATGCTAAATAAGCACAACTGCTTTCAACATTATTACTAAATAAATGAAAGGAATCAATAGCGAACAACGAATATGTTATAAACATTCAGGATCACAGATGCTGACATAAAAATGAGCTACCTGTGAAGAACATTGTTCGAACTGTGCTCCTCTAGCTGTACACAATGGTTCCATAGGTCAGATGACTCTTGGCAGACAACCAACAAGGTGGCTATAATAGTTTGTTCTCTGCAAACATCAGATATTTTATACCCTATTACAGAAATGATTTCATAAGAATAATCCTCCATTTTCTCTGAGCTGAGGTTAAATTTTATTGCTCTAATATTTCATGAAAAACTGACAAACTTATTTTATCATCAGAAACAAACCACTGTACCATAAACTAATGTGGGGAGTGATAACGGTAGGCATTTGATCCCTAGAGGGTTTTATTGGTGCCCTGGACAGAGTTTTCAAAAGCCACTTGTAATTCTGGGTGCCCACCTTCAGACACTTGAAAAAGGCACCTGGTTTTCAAAAAGTGCTGAGCTTGCTCTGAATATCAGGTTCCATTAAAGCAGTGGTCCCCAAACTGTGAGGTGCACCCCCCCCCCAGAGGGACACAAAGGAACATCCAAGTGGGAGGGTGTGACAGGGCCCAGGTCAGCCCCCACAGAGGGTGAGGAGGGAGCACTACCAAGCTCTGCTCTGCCCCCAACTCTGCTCCAGCACCAGCTGCAGCTCTGGCCCTGTCCTTGGCCCCTGGCCATGGCTCCACTCCTGGCTGTAGCCCCAGCCCTAGTTCCCAATCACGGCTCCCAGGGGAGTGTGCACTAGATGCGGGGGGGAGAGGGGGGGAAAGAGGGAAAAAGTTTGGGGACCACAGCATTAAAGTGTCTCAAACTGAGCATGCAAAACCATCACTTATTTTTGAATATCTTGGTTTACCTATACATAAAATCAAACTTATACATACACAGGTGAGACAGTCACTTGTCTTGTCTTGTCTTACACGCATGTGCAGGGGAGCAAGATAACATAAGGCTCTCCCTTACCTCACTGTGCACTCTACCCATAGCATAGGTGGCACTGTGGAATGAAGGGAGAGCAGCCTCTGTAGGGCAACCACTTTCCTGCCTATGCAGGTCAACATAGCCTTGCCTCTCCCTCCATAACGTACAGGCAGAGGGCCGGTGTGGAGTACTACCCCCAGAAAAGGGTCAACAATTGACCATATTATGAGTGAGTCATAATATGGTCATTGGGCTGCTCCAGGAGCAGTGCAATTTAGGATTTTGAGGTTCTGATATGTCATCTTTGAACACTTGGGTTTGGCAACACAAAGTGATGTTGGTTAATTGTGAGGTTACTAGTCGAAGTAGCCAATATATAGTCTTGGTTAGGGTTAAGTGTATAACTGTCTCCGTTCAGGTTGTTTATCCTGATATTCCATGTTAATCCTTTCTAGTCTTCCTTCATTGTTCAAATGCAGTGCATCTATTTGGATTTAACTGGGCATTGGTTTATACTCCTTTCATCTGGTTGTCTGTCCTATGCTAATATGATGACATTAGTAGTACTCTGAAGACGGAGGGTCTAGGTTCGCGGACTAGGAGGCATAAAGTAACTAAATTATGCAGCAAAAAGTGTGTGTGCTTGCATATGTTGAGAGAGACACACACACACACACACAGTAGTGGGGTGGTACACAAACAATTTAAACATTGTTATAAGAAGCGTTAAGGTTTTAAATGCAATTTTTCAATGTTATAATTGACACATTATTATAACGTATTAATTTATACAATTATTTTTAATAAAAATAAATCAGTTTCACTATAGGTCTTAAATATCTTTCCTGCTATACACTAATGAATAAGCTAAACAATTCATATATCCTGTTACTTTATGCACCAAGGGTTTAATTAATCAATTTTCAAGAGCTAAAAAAGCAGTAGGGAACAGAACACTTCAGAACAGAGATAGCCATAATGCATACTACTGGGAACTACTTTTAATAGAGTCCCCTAAAGAAAAGTGAATAACAGCAAATCAAAAAATCATGAATAGGGTTCTACAGCTCTGCCATCCATGTAATAATAAATTAGAATGTGTAAAAGAGAAAGCTATTAGAGTAAAATTCAGTATTGCTACAACCTGCATAATTTGGGATAATGAGTGGAGTCAGTATCAATATAAAAAGTATTCTCAGAACTCAATGAAAACACTTTCCAAATTGGAAATTACTGAGAAAAATTAATAGAGTTTTGACAGGAGCTATGAAAAGCATACTTGTATACAGAATACACATCCTATAGTATTTAGAGAAAACTAAATCCATTTGTCCTATCTAAAATGCATCTTTGAACATCGTTAGCATGTCAAAAATGACCGCGTCACAGCTTTAAGCGCGAGGGTGGGAGGGATGCTGTTCGGCTGTCTGAGGGAAAATGAACAGTGCTCTGTGGGTGGGTGTGAGGGAAGAGAGGTCAGAAGCTACTGCAAACAGGGAGAAATGGGTCAGTGTGGCAAGGCTGATTTATCCCCTGGGACCGGAAGGGCTGAAAAAGGGAGAGCACAGGTGGGAGAAGCCGTTTTTCATGGAGCCAGTGAGGCAGCACCAACCCTCTCTCCTCTGTTGTTGGCAAAATACCAGATTTGCTCAGGACCTGCTGTGGGCATTGCGCTAGCTGCCCCTTGGCGGGGGGAAGAAGGGAGGCTGGGAAGAAATTTCTCCCTCACCATGAGATTGGCCTAGGTGGAGCTGGGGATTTTTCACCTTCCCCACACCGGGTTCTGGGAGGGCTTTGTTGACGTATGGTGTGATGGGAGTTAGGCCATATGCCACAACTCATTATGTCAGTGTGGGGCGGATGTCCAGTGAAGGTACTCCATAGGGAAGGCATCCAGTGACCAGATAAATGACTTGGTAAAGGACTTAAAAAGGAGTTGTTGGTTAAAGGAATGAAATGGAGAAGTGGGTGGGGGCAGGGGTTTGGGACTCCTATGAATGGTACAGCAGGGAGCCAACCCCCTTTCTTATAGCCCACCTTGACCCTCCTACGGGGAAGGGCAGTTGTGGATGGTAAGGTCCCAGCAATGGGTTGGCTGGGGGACCTGCATGGAAAAAGAGGTGTGTTAGTGGAACCCCCTCTTCCAGGTAGTTATTAAATGAACATGGGGTTACCTGCACTGTTCACTTTATCTGCAGGGTAGTCCCAGACATCTAGAAATAAAGCTGCAGCCTCATTAAAATAACATCAAGTGTCTCCTGTCCTCCTTTCAGTATAGCCTACGCTATGCCCAAGATCATCATAATACATGAATAACTAGGTTGGGTGCCACTAACATGTTGGGTGCCACTAACTTGACTGCTATAGGTTCTCTCTCTGCAGGCACGACAAAAGGACATTAATCACATAGTCACATTTTAGTAATCCCAGCAGGTAAAGGAGAAGGGGGCTTTCTTCTCTGCTTCCACCATAAAAGGCCGGTTATTCACTCAGCTATACATTGACAAGCAGCATATCTGCTCTGGCAGTATCTTTTTCTTACTGCTCTTCACCGAGAACCAAACAATCTAATCCACACTCCTTTCAAGAGAAGAGCAAAGTGCTTTACTTGTCTCCTAGAAAGTCTGTTCAGAAATGGATTCAATGATTTACAAAGGAAAATAAACATGAAAATATTCTTTACTAATTCCGCAGCAGAACCCATTTTATCAATTAACTAGAGGATTTCTCATAGAAAACTGCTTCTTTTTAGACAACCAACCATGAGGCACACATAACTAACCCTATGTAAATGCATATTATTTCAGCTATTTTCGCCCTCCCTGCCTCCTAATGTTGTTTACATTTGCTTGTTGTCCCTTCACTTAAATTACATTGCAGGCTTTGTGAGGCAGGGAAAAAGTCTCCATGTGTATTAATGCAGCACCTATGACAATGGCACTATACGTTCCTGATTCGTGGCTTGGGGCACTACTATAGTCTAAATGCTGAACAACAGTTTGTAAAGTCCCACAGAAAGACAATTTTTCTCAATGGTTGATTTGTTATAAATAAAAGTTACATAGATAGATGAGGCATTATATGCTTTATTTTTGCCATTAGCATACACTTCCTAAAATCAACGATGCTGGACTGGACTAGGGGCTACTTTGAAGATTACAAAAGAGGATCTTCTCCAACTCTTCTCCCCCAATCCACCCCAGAAGTACCAGAGACATTCCCTTCCATTGCCAAACTTCTCACTGACTCATTTCAAATTTTAAAGTTGCTTTACAAAATGTTGATTGAAAGATAGTTAAGATGGGCCTCCCTGCCTCAGATTCTGGAACAACTGTCTTCTATTTCAGATTAGTAGCCATGTCTGAGTAATAATGTTAAAATTTTTGTGAAAATGTCAGCTTCTCTTTTAGAAGCAGCAAGGAGTCATTTTCTAAAAGAAAGCCACCATCAATTTTCAAGGCAGGATAAGATCAAAGTATTCCATCCTTGCAACTTGGTGGAAAGAGTTCAGATCAAGGGAAAACTATGTCAGCTTACAAAGGTTTTATGCTTCAAAGCATTGGATGGCATAGCCTCCCATTTTTCAGTGTATCTCATTTATCAGATCATAAAAATAATATCATAAACTTATAAAATTAAGATTTCACAACTGACTTTAGATAATTACTTTTATATTGCCTAAACCATGTTTATTATTCTTTCCTATGGCCATTTTAAATATGGATTTTATCCTTCATTTTTCTGAACTCGCTTCAGCCTCTTGTTGAGCCTCTTGTCCTAGTCCTAATGAAATACCTTTTGAAGTTACAAATAATTAATGCCTTAAAAATGATTCAGCTACAATTCAGATTTATTTTTCTTGGTATTGCATGTGGCATGATTAAATTTTTGTTCTGGGGATTAAATTATTCTAACTGCATAGATGCATTATTAAAATAAATAGCTGATACAAAGTGTTGAAAATTTATTTTAACACTTAGTGCATCAACCAATTATGCACCATGGTAATTTTGACTGACAACTCATTTATTTCTTTTTAACACAGCAACTGTATCAACACTAGTTTCAGATAGTGGATAGCTTGTCATTAGACTGCAACTGTGACATGCATTATGACATTAATTTATAAATGGCTTAGCTTGTTCATTTTCATTATGTACACATATTTATAAATGTATACATATATTTAAACATTCATAACATACATGGACCCCATGTTGGTACGGGATGGCTGCCTTTTTGATCTCTACTTTCAGAGATTCTATGAGACTTACATGAAAGACTATTACATGGCATTCTCGTTCACTGAGATGGAGTTTTCTTATATAAAAAGTCAAGTTGTCTTTTTCAGACCTGTAATTTTAAAGCCACAATCTGCTTTGCCAAATGGTTTTTTAATTTTATTTTTCAGAAATTTTAACATATCCATACAAACATTCAAATACAGTGACAAGAAAACACAGCAGGAGAATATATTAAATAGCAACACAGTATAAAGTATTTATAGATAAATATCCTGAGTATTCTAAAATAAATAATTCCCTAACAGCCACACCTTCTTCCTGCAAGAGGGGAGAAGCCAAATATTTAAGAAAATGTGTAATGTCCCTTTCTCCAAGCCTGCCCCAATTTTCCTTTCCTCTCTCCGCATACTTACCTTTCTCCCATAAATACATCTGTCCTTGGATAAGATAATTCTTGTTTTTCTCAGTGACACTCACAATAGGCATGATCCTGTGCTCATCAAAGTCAATGATAAAGCTCACATTGGCTTCGATGGAGAAGGATCAGGCAGTAAAAGTTTCTTTAGTTAGCATCAAGCATTGTAACAAAGGACAGAAAGACCTTCTGAAGCAAGTTCCAAGTGTATGAAGAAGGTGCAGAGATACCTGCAGGGAAGAGGACAAACGGGGTATCAAGACTGGAATGGAGATGCGTCATGTGTTTCAGACTAACCTGGATAAGTAGGCAGAGACAGAGTTAGGCAGAGCCTTTAGGAGAGGCAAGAAGCCTGAACTTGATGTGGTGTAAAAGGGGAAAAACAGAAAGGGGTCAAGGCCCTGATTCAACAGAGCACTTAAGCATCAGCTTAAGTCCCTTGCTTTGCTGAATTGAGGCATACAGTACTACAGATTAGGGTATATTTCTAGTTAATAAAACAAATAAAACAAATAAAAAATAGGAACATAGCATTGTAAAGTCTTGCATTGCATATTCTGGTAGGTTCACTACAATCACCGTAACTGTCACAGTATAAATATCTTGAATTAAAGCTGTTTGGGTTTGAGAAATGAGAACCTCCTTTATGGGAATCAATAATGAACAGTAAAAACTAAGTGTTTTGGTTCCGCTCCCCAGCACAGGATATATTTATACATTCGTAATTTTATCCTTCACTACCTCTGACTATTTCATAATCAAGATGGAAGTCAAAATCCTGTAAAAAATACATATTTACATACTGTTTACAGGCTCTTTTTTCCCATCACATACATTTTAATAGTATATGATTATCCAGTCGTATTCAGTCAATTTACTGATAAAGAACTATGTTGCTTTTCACAAGATACATTTTTATTAAGTGAAACACTTCTAGTATGCCGGAAGATACCCATGTTATTTATGAGCTTTTTATTTTAGTGCTCTGCTTGTGACTCCTGATATAATACGGTATGATCCAACAGAAGTTAATTAATAGTGGGGAATTATGCAATTTCAATGGACTACAAGTTTATAAATGAAATTACCACACTCTCCATCAGGGAGATAAAGAGAAATCAAAAAGAATGCCCGGAATATGATCAATTTGATTAATTAGGACTAGTATAATTACACTTCACTAGAGATTAAATAGGAATATTTCTTTATCGTTGTCAAGGGGACTGGTTGAAAAGTTGGTATATCTGTGAATAATGTGCAGCATGTGCCAGGTTTTTCCTCAGCTTTCACACATTCAAGCATTGATACAGTAACCTTATAAAGCCATTGTAGTCTTTCCCACGTGCAAGATTCTCCTACCTATCAATTAATTACATTCTGGTGACCCTTTATCTTTTCCTTTCAACTATTTATGATTACTTCAGGCAACCCATATTTTCACACACTGGGTAGCCACCTTAGAGGCGACCTACAGGTATTTAAAAAGGATTTAACTGTAGTGTTATGTACTGTCTTAACTCACTGGCTCCCATTTGTTGTGATAAAAATCCAGTACATTCTCCATCTGATTTTAGTGCAACTCAAAACCTTGTCTAAAGCTTCCTAAGTATCCCTTTAAGATTAGGTTAGTCTAAGACTGTATTTTTTTAAGAAAGTATAACAGGCATACGATGTCATAAAATACCTACTGTTGAGTGGATAGTTAAAAATGATTGTTATACAATTAATCAGTTATTACTGTTAATTAAGTTAGCTACATTAAAAATAATTTAGTTCAGTAATCTTTTAGCAATAATCTGTTATGTAAATTAAGATAACATCCTACCCTGAAGTAGGGAATATCCTAAGTAGAATTTTTCCTCCCTTTCAATTTAACTACCAAATAATTCACTAGAGCTGAAAAAGGTTGGAAAGACTGTATATAGCAGGGTAGAAAATATGAGTATACTTAAATCATGACATATATTGTAGAATTACCCATTAACACACACACACACAAATAATGCTCATTATATGCACTAATATTTCTATCACTTCAGTTTAAGGCATTTAATTGAGAACTGTGTAAAATAAACCATTAAATTTTAAATTAGCTCTCATCAAGCTTTAGAGTAATTCTCTTACTCAGAATGAAGTGATTTTAATCATATGACACAATGAGAATTATACGTATTAAAAGGTAAAACAGAGTTGGCATAAATGCAGGACAATTTAGAGTAACTGACCAATCAAAGCTCCAGGAAAACTCTCTTCTTCGAATCTGACCAGATTCAATAGGTACATTTTCCATGCGAGGATGTATTAGCACACTGGCTCTAATCAACAATACCATACATTTCTGAATATATGAAATGATGAACACAATCAGTGAAAGTGTCTGGTATTTTCTTACATTTTTGCTTTTCTATTATTGATTTAATCAGTGATATTATTTTTTAAATATTTTATAAAAAGATTGTTTGCATTTATCTCAGGAGAGTTTGGTGAAAAAATATTTTAATTTGTTCTCAAACTAACTATACAGTTTTTCAACTTCCAAGCTAAGAATTGTATAACTGTAGCATCACAACCTTTCTGTCTCACTCAGTTAACCAGTTGTTATACAGGGCGCAGTACGAGCAGCAGCAGTTGTCTCACACCACTTGTTATGCTGCTTCAACCCTAAGTTGAAGGACAACTTATATGGGAAAAAGGGTAGCTCAATCTTCATGTGTTTATCCTGACACACTGAATACGGACGGCTGTTTCAGCAATGTGGCTAGCAGTCTTTGGGGACATAAGCCATTAAACAACTATCAATAAATTAGTTGCCTAAAATGAATCAGTGAAAGGCTCAAAAAATTCCATTATCAAATTCTTGAGCTTTATAGTTTTGCACATCTAGAGTATGGAATCAGCACATTTTATAAGTCAAAATAGAAATTATGGTTGGTACAAACTGAACATTTGTATATCTGCCATTTTTATCAGTGTAGTGCCCCACTGCTTCTCCACTGCTGGAGCCTTTCTCTGCTGCAAGAAAAGACTCCTCCAGAGGGTAAAGGCTCTGGCAAGGGGAAGGCAGCTGGGAAAAAAAACTTGTCAGCTCCCTGCTGCCAGAGTTTCCCCACTGAAAGGAAAGGCTCGGAGGGGGTGGGTAATGTTTGCTGGGCTTTTTCCTCCTGTTTCACCACCGCCAGAGCCTTTCAGAGCCTCCCAGAGCTCTGAATTCTTTAACTATATTTACCTATTTAAAGATGACCCGTGGAGTTAAAAATATGGGCTTGTATACTTTTCTATTCTTTATGACGTAATAAAGGGCTAAAAGAGTGTAACTTTACCCCTCCCCTCCAAAACGTAGAACTTCTGTATGTTTTTCACATTAAAAATTCAGGCCCTAACTAGGAAGACTTGACTGGAGAGGTAAACAAAATGATGGCCACAAAAGCCAAGAAAGTGAAAAATGAACAACCGAGAGAAGGGATTTTTAGTCTGACTATACAAAAGTCTTTGTTAACATTTATGACTAAGTTTTGGATTAAAAAAAGGCCTTTGATAAAGATTTAACTTCTTAGTATTTTCAGTTTAGATATTGGAGTTCAGAATAAATGTCGCTGAGATATCCCAGAAGTCATCCAGAAAAACCAGAGAATACCAAACCTGACATTCCCCATAACTTTAAGGTTTTAAAAAGAACACTCAAAATATTTTTAGGGTTTCTTTATGCATCAGAAGGCAGAAAAAAGGAACAATCCAATTTTGAAAGATCCTTTGCCAATCACTTTTAAAAGTGTGGATACTCAGAACATCTCTTTGATATGTTATACCAGAGAACAAGTCTGTTACGCACAGAACTATTTACACTTTGATTATTTTCTGTCTAGATAATATAGTCCCGGAGTGTGTCTCACTCAGAAGCAAGCCAGGGAGCATGTACCTCTTTGATTAAAACCTTGGCTGTCAGTCAAGCTTTATCATAATATGCTGAGCACAGTAAAGACAGTTTCAAAGCCTCAGGGAGAAGTCCAACAGCTACATTTTAAAACGTGCAGTTTAAATTATAAAACTACTAAATTCAACTTATTTACAAAGTCATATTGGGAAATAAGCAGAGGAAGTACAGTTTCTATACTGTATTTGCTGAACATCATGTGTCACATTGCTCCTGGACTGCATATTTTAATATTTGCATTCATTTGAAAAATGATAAAACATTCAGATTAAATTATGCGTTCTTTAAGGGGATGTATTTTGTGTGCGCCAATGTGTTGCACATCCTAGAGAGTATGGAAAAACTGAAATGGGTATCCAGAGAGGCTAAGCATAAAGACTGCTGGACTTACCGGGCCCCTTTTAATGATTTTTACTGGGGGCATTTAATGAAGATAAACATACTAAGACCATGTACTCAACTAAGTTACCTACATCAAGGAGCCTTTGACAGACTAATAATATCTTCTCTTCTCTATACCTCATAGAAACCATTGAAGGGCAAATATAGACACCAACAGCTTTTTAAAATATATTATATACACACCTACCACTAAAATCCAATTATAATGAATACTTCCCCCATTTTTTCCATTATAAGCCATTGTGGAGAAGCACAGCAATAGTGGTTCACAGATGTGAGAGTAGTCTTTCATTTAATTTGCTGAGGGATTATTTCCTTCTACTGACATCCCTAAGTAGTTAACTTTCTAAAATAAAATTAAAAAGTAACTTTTTATCTAAATTTAAATTCATGAAGACAAATTTCTGGAATAAAGGAAACTGTTTGGATGGCTTACCTGCCAATAGCAATCATTCTATGAATGTCTCAATTTTCTTTTTAATAGCATTTAAATTGCCCTACGGTTGCCTCGACCACAGCTGCTACTGGGATTCTATTACCATTTGCCTAGCTGAGGGTGTATCATTTATTACTAAGTGAATAAACTTTTGCGATACTGAGGTAATTGAAAAGCTCCCCTATCCCCAAAGGTCTCAGGACAGAGTATGAGAAAGAATGAAGGATCCTGGGGATGTGGCCTTCAGCACTTTCCAATGAGACACACCATGACTTCCTGCTCCGTACTGTGCTTTCAAATTGAGAAAATTCTATCATGATGCACAATTCCTGCTGTGCCCAGTAACCCACCACATAGCCAGTTGATGAATAGTGGGAAAACTCGTCCCCATAAAGAGGACTTTTGGGGGCATTCAGCACCCACATTCCCCATCTGGATCAGTTCATCAGCTCACCAGTTCCCTTTGAAGTTTATGCCTTATTCTTTAGAGATATGGTGGTTTTGGGAAGATGTATAGAGCTCAGAGGTATGGATGCTAGTGGGGCTGCTGCTCAGAACATAGTATTTTTCCTACTGATGCAGCCAACCTAATGTGGTCTGGTGCATGTCCACTTGAAAAACTGTCTCACATAACCTCAACCTTCAAGCAGGGTTGTGGTTCTAGGGTCCCTTTATTGGGGGAGGGCAGGGGGCATCATGAGGCCCCAGGATGTCACTGTTTAAAACAAACAACCTTGCAGGAATCTAAGGGCTAGGCAGACCTCTGGAAAATCTCAGACTTTAAAAGTTTAAAAAGGTAAAAATTGGCTACTGTGTCAGTAATTTATAAAAATGGCAAAGACTGTACATATTGTACTTATTTTAGCTTGACAATAAATTAGGACCCCTTGAAGATTGTTGGGGGGGGGGGGGTAATGTCCCCTTTGCCACCATGGTAGCATCAGGTCTTGTCTTCAAGTGAACATATAATACAGTTAGACCAGCGTGATCCCTGAACACAGGATGTTCTGCAATAGATCAGTGAGATGGTGATTCAGAGAGCTAATCTTGACGTGTCTGATTAGATGTGGATTCTTTGGCGATCCTGATTCCTCGTCAACAAGAGATCTCCTTAGACCCAGTCGTAAATTTCTCTCTCTCATGAAGAATCCTCAATATCACGCCAGCATTACCAGCACAGAGCCCCAATGGCAAATATGGGGATGAATTTAAAAGTTATTTAAATTATCAGGAAAATAAAACAGGACTAAAGTGAAGTTTTAAAAAATGTAAATTTAAATAGAATATTCAGGCAAGCCTAGCTTTACTAAAAACAATGATTCCAAATCTTTAAGCTACATATTAATTTTATTAGAAAGTCTTCTACAAAGCTACAAATACGCCTGAGATGAACACATGGCTGAAGTTGCTTCTGAGGAATCTGTTTTGCATAGTCCACTTGAGCTATGCAACAATATACTGCATCTGCACAACTTTGACTGAATTACAGCTGTCACCCCACACAAT
This sequence comes from Emydura macquarii macquarii, assembly GCF_026122565.2. Classification (NCBI taxonomy): domain Eukaryota; kingdom Metazoa; phylum Chordata; order Testudines; family Chelidae; genus Emydura; species Emydura macquarii. The sequence continues at coordinate 14,137,183 of NW_027131283.1, forward strand.
ACATTGTCCGATATGTATCAGCTTGGGTTTTGGAACGCATATTCAATGCCAATTATCTTTTTATAAGATCTTGTAGTACATGAAAAGTGTCAAGGAAATAAGAGGTGATCTAAGAGCTGAAAGGTACAGTATGGTAGAAGCTTCAGCAGAGTAAAACAATTCTACATGCTACAGAAAGAGAAAATTTGGACAAGTGCACCAGGGTATTTTTGCAAGTTCTTAGCTGTATTTCAGTTCAGCTGTGTTTATACTATTTTCATTTGTTTTTTAACCAATATTTGTGGAAGCAAAAGTTTATTAGGATGAATGTTCATGAAAACTGAGGTGCTACATTCTCTGCAATAAATAATATTATCAGTTCTAAACATGAATAAATATGACTGAAGTATGTAGGACGTTAAATGATACAGAATACCAACTAATTTACAAGAGAACCTTAAATGAAAATGTAAGGCAAAATCAGCTATATATAAAACTTAAGGCTTAATTTGAAGAACTGCATGGAATACCACCTGGCTTCCTAAAACCCCCAGAGTACAACCATAAAATGGCTGTGAAGTGCTTACTAGGAGGAGCACTAAGTCAGTGCATTATTCACAGAAATAGTCACGTGAACCCAAAGACCTCTGTATTCATGTTTACATAGATCTGTCTTTTAATGCCTCAGGGCGCCATCTATGAAGTCAAAACAACTTAAGCCCTGGCCATCTCCTACTATTCCCTGCACTAGGGAAATAAATATGTTCCCTGAGCCCAAGTGAGTTCTCTGTGAAATTCTAGAGTCTTTTAATTGAGTAAAGCTTCAAGAATTTCCTCTCAAATAAAACATGTTATTTTACCTCAGGGAATAACCAAAGTTTTCATTTTGGTTTAAAGACCTTGATTTGAGATTATTTATTTGTACCTCCAGAGTGCTCAGGAGATACAATACTGGACCAAGATGCCTTTGTGTAAGGTGCTATAGGTGGAACAAGACGACGGTCCCCTACCCCAAAGATCTCCATGGTAGTAGCATATATTGCATCTGTGCGAATGGCCGATGCAGCCTTGATGGACCAGCCAGCTGCAGCCAACAGGGATAGATAGAGTCTGCTTTTTTTTTTTTTTAAATAAACATCATAAAATTCTAACAATTAATACAAGGGAAGCAGATTAATTTGACTCTCAACAAACTCAAAGTCATATTGATCTAATACTTGTTTTAATTTGTTTTTCCATTTTTCAGTTTGTTTGTTTTTTAAATGCTGCAAGGAGATCCAGTTTCTGCACATGGTAAACTGCCTGAGGAAAAAAAAAAAAAAAAAGGTCCAGTCTGAGTTATACCCAGTTGTTTTGTCTGGAATTTTTGATGACCATTGCAAAATATTACCATTTTTACGTTATTGGAGGTTTTCATATTTTAAACCCCCCCTTTTTTGGGAGGGAGTATTTTAAATTGTATTACGGACATCTGCAGTTCCTTGAGCCACTGTATCAATAACCAGCTACCCGATAACCAGCAATCCTTTAAGTGTTTGTGGGAAGCTCTGTATGCTTGAGTAATCAACTTAACGCTTTTGAAGATTTGGAGTTATTTCAAACAGAACAAACTTCACACAGTTGATTCTATTCAGCTACTAAATATAGCAGGATTTCTATGCTATCCTTGATTAGGAAATGAGTATAACAGACCAAACTGCATTTATTACTATTTCTCACTTCTTAGTGGTTCTGGTTTGATTTTCTTGTGTAAATAAAGCAGTGCATTTTGTAATACTATTTCAAGGCAACACGGATTTTTTTTTTTTAAAAGATATGGCGGACAGTATTCAGAGATTGATCTGCACAGATCCAAATCTAATACAGCTAAGTAATTTTTATTTTCTCCTTATGTTGCAGAAAAACAGATTTATGGATAATTATGAAAAATGCAAGTTGATAAAACCATTACAGTAATTGCACTGGTTTCGTTTATTGATTTCTCACAATTAAGTCAATAAGAACTTTAGTAACATCCTTATATTACTTGATTAGTTTTGAAAGTGATTATCTTAAGAACCCTATTTAATTGGAAGCCTCTCAATTTACAAGGAACATTAAACTCTCAATAGCATTTTAAGATTATTCAGCATATGCAGGTCAATTACTAGTAATCACAGTTTTATACAAATGTTCCATAAAAGCTAGTTTTGACACTGACAAAGAGGAAAAAAAGAGTGCTTTAATTAATGCTGCTGAGCTTCAATTGACATTTTCAGAATGAATGGGCATCACTTTTACATATAAAGCTTTCCTGAAACTGGTGCAGTTACAAAATTGAGTAAAGATAAAATAACTCTCTGCCTTAAAACAGACGAAGATAATTTGTCATGACTGCTAAATCACAATATTGCACTAACTGTACTCATGCCCAGCTGCACTTTAATTTCCAGATTAGAAAATTACAATTAATTTTCTTAATATTGCTATGCCACATTTCTTCTTCCAGTTAATAAAAGTGGATTGCAATCAATCATTGTTAACCCATGTTGCAGAATAGAAGTGCTGTAGTTATTTCCATAGAAGAGACACTGTAGAGATCCTTCTATATAACACCCTCTCTGGGAGATATGTTAGAAGGTGTTATAATAAGGGAAATAAATTATAATTGGACTTAATGTAGTTGGGAGAAAAGCTACAGTCAACTTTATAGTTAGGGATTTTTAAGAGCCTTATATGAGTGAAATACTCCACTGAGAGCCAAATAAAGTATTTTAACCTCTATTTCAACTATATTTTGAGCATCGTTTTTAATTGGAATTTGTTTAATGATTAAAGTTCAGTGCTACGAATATTTAATCATAATTAAAGAAGGTATTTCCTTCCTGTGGTTATTTTTTGGTGTAGTTAGAAACTATTAAAATTACTCAATATCTGTTTGACCTTCATAGACCATGAACTGTGAAATTTACTAGAACAATTGAATTGAAGTGATATGGGTAGGAAATAGTTTAAAAAAAATATAGACTAGAGTGCTTTGGACATTTTCATTTAGAAATATTTTCAAGTGAATTGGTACGTTTCACCAGCACAGCCTCTTATTGCATGTCTGTACTAATATCAAAAGAAGGCTTTTATGGGGTATGCAGTGCATGAGAGTGGAGAGAAACAAGTGGAATGAGGGTTACATATGGCTTGAAAATAACAAATTACTCTTTGACTTTTGCTTATTTACAGATGCGTAACAAAGGCCTGAAAGGTGTTTTATTTCTTCAACCTTGTTTCTGTTGGTTTATGCAGTAGAAATTCATTTTAGAGTATCCCATTTCTCCTGGAAGAATACGGATAACTGGAGACATTACAATTTCCAAGGAAGTGACATCTGATGGATAGGGGAAGGGATTAAATTAGAACTCAACAATCTCAGATACCTGAGAAATTATGGAAAATTCAATAACTAACAAAAGTTAAGAGATTCAACAACTATTAAGAGCTGAGAAAGTTCTCTGTGCACTTAGATAGTAGTAGGTTTGGAAGGATTAGATTTTTATCAGTAAATGTCAATTTCACCACCCACACACCCACCTGCCCACCAACAAAAATATTTCCATTGATAATAGATATGTAGCCATAGGCAAAGTAGAATGCTGCTTGAGAACTGTTGGACTATAATTTAAGGTTATTTACTTTGTATATTGTGATGTGATGTTTATTTTAACGTTTATAAAGCTTTTTGAATCTCAGTATTTACTGACATTAAATAATTCTCTCACCCATCCCATAATTTTCCCAGTACTGTGAACATTTAAAAACCTTAAAAATAAACAATTATCAATCATAATTACAAAAATAAAAATTGAATTCTGACTACTCTAGATATTACAAAAGTCTTCCTAACTCTACGAGTTATGTATTGTACTAATTTATCAGTGGAGGTTGTGGAATTCTCTTCATTAGAGGCTGTTATGAACAGGTTAGACAAACACTTGTCAAGGATGGTCTAGGTATACTTGGTCCTGCCTCAGTGCAAGGGACTGGAATAGATGACATCTTGAGGTTCCTTCCAACCCTACCTTTTTATAAAATGAGAAGAATGTGCTAAATGCTATAGAAGACATGACTGCTGACCTGAGGAGTTTACAGTCAAATACAACCAAAGGATACAAACACTGGGAGACCCACAAAATAACAACAATTCAAGAATAAAATGCAAGCAGGAACAAACCAATAATCATAAAAATAGGGTCTTTGCTGAATTACTGAGAAGGATCTTAACAAGAGGAGAAACCTCATTAAATCTTGTTATCACAGAAGCTAAAGAAATTTTGGATTTGAAGGTTGAGAACTGCTTGGCTTCAATTATCTTAATATGAATATGTGATTCTTTGATTGCTAGGGGAAAATAATCTATAGTAAATGGAACTGTTACTTAGGGAAAGCAAATTATAAAAATTGTTTCAAGGGCACTCTAAAAGGACTATATGACAAAATGCTATAGAAGAATGCTTGATATATTTAGCATCCTCCGCAGACTTATCACAAATTTCAAGACAGTAAATAATGTTATAAACAGCCATCCTACTAGCCAGATTTAAAATATGGTACCAGAAAGTCAATATGTTTATACAAATTGAAAACAACAAAGGTGGTGGAGGTAGAAGGAAATAAAAGTTATACTTAAGGGACAATAAAAAAAAGAGGCCACAAACAAAGATCTGAGAGATGGCATGGATGGAGATCAATTTACAGTATCTCCATTTGTTTCTGTCTGAGTGCAGTAGAAAGTTATAACGGGCAACTGCTCATCATTCCTGAAGGCTCTCTTGTGTGGTAGAGGCTGCAGATTTATATCCAGTCATTCCTCATGCTTAATATGTATGTGCAGCTGCTGGGTGAGACAGAGATGTTCTGGGTCGATAATGCAATCAGAATGCTAATGGTAGTCAAGTATAAATTTCTCTCTCAAATCCAGGCTCTGATCTCTCTGCTTTCCTAGTGCCTGGCTCAGATAGCATCCTGGATGAAAGTTAGTTGTTTTAATCCAAATTTAGTACGTGGAAGAAAGCACTTTGAGGAACTAATAGTTACAACTGCTGCTATTACAACTTCTACCTCCTTTTCTTCTCTGTGGTTTGCAATCATGGAGTTTTATTAGATCAAACGGTGCTGTTGGATTCCTAGTTGACCCTGGTAGCCTGAGGAAGCCAGTTCTTCATTCCTATGTTGGCACCACAGCACCAGCGGGAGCAACCATCAAGGTCTTAATCCCTATTTGAGGTATTAGACTGCTGGAGGCACAGCAAGGGTGTGTTGTGGTCCTCCCTTAAGGGTCTTGTCCCCTACACAATAGCAGCAGAGACCAGAAAACTTACAACTTTTCAATTTGCATTTGAAAGTCATGGAAATTGTAAAGCATATCGGTTAAATGGGCAGAAATCACTGCAAACGACTAACTTTCAGAGTAGAGGTATCATTAGTAATTTACTTGAGGAAGTGCTGCCCATTCTTGCAATTTTTCTGTCAGTTTCATGATCTCTTATGTGTGTTCGTTAAGCCCCATTTCCCAGAAACATGTGATTAGATAACAATCTCAGCTTTCATTTAAAAATTTTTCTAGCTGTTATGGAGAAAACCTTGAAACAAGTATATCATAAAGGCTCGAAACCCAAATGGTAAATAAAAAACTCAAATTTGTTTTAAAAAATAATCTTATTTTTAAATCAATCTCAAAATTTTCTGGGGCCTGACTCACAAGTTTGAAATTATAGGGATGGGTAGTACTGTTGAGAGGTCAGCGAGTGGACTGTTATCAGATGTACTGATGAAATAAAGACTGGTTTTAAGCAATGTAGATATCTATCATGAGCACTGAAACATTAGAGGCGGCAGACAGGTGGGTTTCAGTGGTTTTCCAAATGATATTAATTTTCACAAAAGGAAGCCAAGTGACGTGTTCTGGGATGTAAAAATGATATGGCAACTGAAATAACTCAAACGGACAGGCAAATAGAGCAACGTAGGGAACCAAGTCAGCAGTGGCATAATGGTATTAAAGAACACAATGTTTGGTTTCAGAAAAGAATACCAATAGGATCCCCAGCTACCATCAAAAAATGTTAAAATTCAGACAAGTGAAATAATTACATATCACATGTATGCACCTGGGGCACATTATTACTATACGTATATAGAAATTCCAGAGTAGAACTACTAAATTAACTAAATACATGGAAGGTTTCAGCTATTACAACCTAGGGAGACTACACCTTATAGTGTTTGGAGAAAGGCTATGGAGCAATTCTATTTTGTAAGTATCTCAGGGGATTATATAAACATGGCTAATGATCTATGTATCACGAGGAGAACACATTAAAAATGTTTAATATGGAAGGATGTCTTGTTTCTTTGGGGAATAACCAACACACAGAATTTTCTGCCCCTGAAAGTCCTAGCAGAATCAATTTTACCAGTGAATTATGAAAAGCAGTTGACATTTGTTTCTTAATGGTATTTTGGAGTGTTAATGAGGTTTTGGAGTTTCTTAATGGTATATTGAAGTATTGCCCCTTCTCACAACAAAAGCATGGCCATCATTTGTTAAAAGTTACTCCAGGAGTTTGAAAACTAGTCCATTTAAAAGCAAGGTTAAAGTCATTTCGGTCACTCAGCCAATGTTTGCGGTTTGAGTATCATATTTTTTATTTCTTAAATTATTTTTTCTTTTTCCTACAGGTAACTGATTCATTATACAGGCAAAACAGTGAAACTGAATACAGTATACTCCATATTTTCCAAAACCTTATTATCCAAAGCTCCACATATTCTGAATCCCATTGTTGTCTCCCAGTTGATTCAGATAATGTGGAGATTCTGATGATAAAGCAGAGACCCCCAGCTGCGAGGGAAACCATCTTGCTGCTGAATGGCTCCTGCTGCAGCGCAGAGAGACCTCTGTAGTCCTGGCAACACGTGGCCCCACTTGCTCACTCCCAACAGTGGAGCTGCAAAGGGGCTCCCGGTGCTGCTGCTCCTGCCCTCTCAATTATCTGAACTCCTGATTATCTGAATAAAATCTGTGCTCCCCTTCCCACCCCCCCATGCTACTCAGATAATGGAGTCAAATGCAGAAATTAAAACAATAAAAGGTTTTCCTCTAATCTTTCTATTAGAACAGTTTCAGATGTTATTTGTGGCAACATAGGAAAAAATTCAACACAAATGTGATTTTATGTTGACTATGCCCCTTACAGTTACTTTAATGGGGGAAGATGCTTGTGCCCGTTTTGCCTTCTTTATAACGCATGATGGCCATGTGCCCTCTCCTCTATTTCCCTCCCTCCCCCGCCCCCCAAAAAAGTATTTTCATGCTTTTTTTGCATTAGACACTTAAGTCCTGTCTATTATGAAACTACAGATTATTGGATAACTATTAGAATTAGGAATTCCTGATGGAGAAAGGATTTTTTTAATTAGCCTCTTTAGGTTATATATACAGAGTCTGAGAATATGATCACTCACATTATAAAGAATTCGTGTGAAGCAAGAAAAAAAAACAATTACTATCTAAATCTTGTATTGTAGTGAGGGCAGAACTAGAACCCGTTGTCCTTCAGATCCAAACAAACCACAGGCCTTTCGCACTTGGGCTAAAGGAGATATCCATGGTAAGAACAGTAGGCCAGTTATCCTTTCTCTGGGTTAGCCAACAGAAGGCAACTTGACACACAAATCTAATGTTATAATGCTTAAAGCTGCAGTCTGAACTACATATATTAATGTATGAGCTACCAAGGAAAGAAACATTTTTCTTGTTTTTAAAATGGTTATATGCTTACACTATGTTCCATGAAGTCTCTTCTGAAATGTTATAGTTTAGGATTTTGCACTGCTCAGTTGCAAATCAGACAGCACTAATAGGTTTAAAAATGTCCAGAAAATTTATTAAAAAAGACACTTTATTTTCTGTACTTTGCTATTTGGAGTCAAAGAAAAACACAGTCCAAATTGTAAAATTTTCCGTATTCTCATGGAAATTTCATAGAATCAGAGTTGGAAAGGACCTCAGGAGGTGATCTAATCTAACCCCCTGCTCAAACCAGGACTAACCTCAGCTAAATAATCCCAGCGAGGGTTTTGTCAAGCCGCAGCTTAAAAACCTCAAGATGGAGATTCCACCACCTCTTTAGGTAACCCATTCCAGTGCTTCACCAACCTCCTAGTGAAAAACTTTTTCCTAATGTCCAACCTAGATCTCCCCCACTGCAATTTGAGACCGTTGCTCCTTGTTCTGTCATCTGCCACTACTGAGAACAGCCTAGCTCCATCCTCCCTGGAACCCCCTTTCAGGTAGTTAAAGGCTGCTATCAAATCCCCCCTCATTCTTCTCTTCAGCAGACTAAACAAGCCTAGTTCCCTCAGCCTCTCCTCATAAGTCTTGCGCTCCAGCCCCCTAATCATTTTTGCTGCCCTCCGCTGGACTCTCTCCAATGTGTCCACATCCTTTTTTTAGTGGGGGGCCCAAAACTGGACACAATACTCCAAATGTGGCCTCACCAATGCTGAATAGAGGGGAATAATCACTTCCCTCGATCTGCTGGCAATGCTTCTAGTAATGCAGCCCAATATGCTATTAGCCTTCTTGGCAACCAGGGCACACTGCTGACTCATATCCAGCTTCTTATCCACTGTAACTTCCAGATCCTTTTCTGCAGAACTGCTGCCTAGCTCATCGGTCCCCAGTCTGTACCTGTACATGGGATTCTTCCGTCCAAAGTGCAGGACTCTGCACTTGTCCTTGTTGAACCTCATCAGATTTCTTTTGGCCCAATCCTCCAGTTTGTTTAGGTCCTTCTGTAGCCTATCCCTACCTTCCAGGGTATCTACCACTCCCCCTAGCTTAGTGTCATCTGCCCAATCTCTAGATCATTAATGAAGATGTTGAACAAAACCGGCCCCAGCTCCGACCCCAAATTTCTCTTTGTTTTTGATGTACTCATTTTTATTTTATACATACTCATTGAAAGAGTACACACACCAATTTAAAGCTGCACAAAATCCTTCATTTTAGTTTTAGTACTGCTCATCTGACTTTTACTATTGAAGAAAAGCACTAACCATGTATCATACAACCAACGAGCTCTTCATTTCAATTAAAGCCAAGTGTGCTAGAACAAAGCATCGGGGTGCTGATGATGGAAACCATGTATTTAGTGTTCAAGACAGGGGTGCAGCAGCTCCAGCACCACTGATTAAAGCAAAGCCTTAAACAATTTAATTGCTACAAGGAGGATTGTGTTGCCTAATACAATGTAACAGCTAACACTGTTTACACCATGGTGACATAATTAGAGTAGTCAGTAAATAAAGCTTCTTTTAAAAGTTAGAATTTAAATACAGGCTGAAGGACTTGTGTGTAATACATTAATCAATCTGTTGATTAAACAATGCTTGAAATGCAAATTAATTACTCAGATATATACTTTGCTGAGACAAAGGTAATGTAGATTGTTGTCGGCTGGCCACTCATGAGTCTCCAGTGCTAAACCACAACACTTGGTGATGCAGATGCCAGCAGGGAGATATTATCTGCACTGCTACAGTACTTCAGCATAGATACTACCTATGCTGACGGGTAGGGTTTCTCCCCTCAGTGTAGGTAAATCCACATCCCCGAGAAGTGGCAGCTAGGTCAATGGAAGAATTCTGCCAATAGACCTAGTGCTGTCTACACTGAGGGTTGAATTGGTTTAACAGTGCTGCTCAGGAGTGTGGATTTTTCATATCTCTGAGCAATACAGTTAAGCAGACTTAATCTTCTAGTGTAGACCAGGCTTTAGCCTGTCTTTTGGACACAGCTGGACTCTCAGAACTCCCAAAGTTAAGACCTAATCCCTAAATTTCTTTTGGTAGTATTGCTACTGCTTTTATTTGCCCTAAAATACAAGGAAGCAAGCAAAGGAACTTAGAGCTTTTTTTTTTTTTTTTTTAAAGGAATTTCATTTCTCTCCTCTATAACTATGCACAACCTCTAAAATTAGGTTTACATGATCCAAAATGTACTATTAAATTTTAAGATTGCATATTACAATGTTAGGACAAATATTTTTTTCTCGTTTTCTTTTTTCAAGAAAAACAAGGTGAGATTCTCAAGGTGAGAATCTCAAGGTGAGATCCTGTTCTGTGCTTCCTACAGGAATATTGGCTAAATTGGATTTAGGGCACCTTTGTGCCCTCTTAATTCTGGGCTGCTTCAGGGGTTGGAGAGATGCCAAGCCTAACTCAGACAGCCTTTCTGTACAATATACAGTAATTAAAGAAAATAAAAAACTAGCCTGCTATAAAACATTACTTATTGATACAAAGACATTCACAATGCTCAAACAGCACTGTTGATTTGTTAGGTGAACTTTCTTCCTCATTCAAAAAACTGGACATGTTTAGTTTTGAAAAAAGAAGACTGATGGAGGGACCTGATAATAGTCTTCAAATATGTTATGGGCTGTTGTAAAGAAGATAGTGGGTCAATTGTTCTCCATGTTCACTGAAGGCAGGACAAACATTAAATGGCTTAATCTGCAGCAAGGGAGATTTAGATTAGATATTGGGAAACATTTTGTAACTATAAGGATAACTAAGTATTGGAATAGGTTACCAAGGGAGGCTGTGGAATCTCCATCACTGGAGGTTTTAAAGAATAATTTAGACAAACACTTGTCAGGGATGATCTAGGTATACCTGGTTCTATCTCAGTGCACAGGGATGGACCAGATGACCCTTTAAGGTCCCTTCCAGTCGCATACTTCTATGATTTAAATAACTACTGTATCCAGTTTGTTCATACATATTTAAACCGTTCAGCCAACCATTTGATTTCTCAATTTATGAAACAGAGAACTGTGAGTTCAGCTCACATCCACTTTTAACTTGTAACAGATGTTAAAATGTAAAAATAAGACAATCTTTTGTGAGCAAGTGTTATTCTCAGTCTGCATTCAAACATAGTCAGTAGCCTATGTAGAGTCCAAACAGTCTTTTCTGGCATTTGATTTTATCAACAGAACGTAATACCACATTCAGCTCAAATTTTTAATGGAACCTAGTTCAACAGGCTTCATGCCCTTTATTTTTGACAGGTGAAAATAATACTGGAATGTTTGTTGAACAATGGTAACTTTGTCTTAATGGGAAGAATAGGGACAAAAATATCCAAATCTGCTCAAAAATAAAGGAGGTGGGCAGGGCCATATTTTTGGAGACAATTTCCATCCAAAACAGAAAAGTGTTGTATAGGAATTTGTCCCCAGGGATAGAGATTTGCCCTTGACCCCAAAATAATGACAGCAAACCAAACTACTTCGCTTTATGTTATAGCTTGTCTCCTGCCCACAAATGTCAGTCCCATTACCAACACTAGTCTTCCTTGAAGCCAGGGAAGCAAAGGATAAAGCTTCTACTGATGCTAGAGCTGGGCAATTAACTGATTTTTCTGTTTGGCCAGCAAAAGAGTTGGTTCAGTTCCGAAAGTGTTCAGAATAGATTTAATTTTGGGTGAGGGGGAAAAGGGGGCACTGAATTACTTGGTGCTGAATCCATTAAATCCTTGATGCCCCGACCCTGTAATCAGAGACTGATTTTGATTCCTGAGGCAGTACCAGAGTCTCAATACTGTTCTCCCTCAGCGCTTCTGTGGTACATAGATTGAAACCATGAGCGCTTCAAAAGTCCAGCTAGTTCATAACACTGCAGCATGCTTCCTCAGCAGCACTGTCTACCATGAGCAAATCAAACCCATCCTCTGCTCTCTATGCTGGCTTCTGATACAACAGAGTCAAGTTCAAGTGTTGGTCCTTATCTTCAAGGCACTCAATGGTGTAGGCCCAGGGTATCCAAACCATCACTTAAAGCTCCAGGATGAAAATTGTAGTAGACAACTCCATCCTCATGTAAAATGGAACTTTCTACAATAAAAGTGAACCTCATCTGTGCAGGAGACAGAGCTTTCTGCGGGGCTAGTCAGACTGTGGAATGAACTCCCAAAGAAACCAAGGACCATCATAAACTTCACCACCTTCTGCCCAAAGTGAAAGGCACACTTCTTCAACCTGCCTTCTCCAACACAAAAAATGTGAATATATTTTAAAAACCCAAACAAAACCCTAGTAAACCAAAAAACTGCATTGCAGACACAATTTTCCCCTGGGAAAAGGGAGAGAGAGAAATGGAGAGTGAACCACATGTGAGATAGATGTTACTTATATCGTTTAATGCACTCCCAAAAGTGCTGTTACTACTGAGATTAGGGTGGTATAAAAACAAATATATAAAATAGGTTTCCCCAAAAGGCTTTCCAAAAACCGGTAAAATGGGGAAAATCCCTATTTCCTTTCAGCCTCACATGTCTATTTTGGTAACTGGGACATTTCTATTACACTCATGCACAGGGTAGCTGACTAAGCAACACAGTGTTTTAAATTCAGAACTACAAAATGTAATGAATTTTTCCCCAGTTAGCACCTAGGAAGACTAATATTACCTAGCATATTAAAATGTGACCAAGTTCAGTACCATCTGGTGGCTGTTCATCAGTCAAATTCACAGAGAATAAATATTATCCCTTCAATTGGCATGCTTGTTGGCAGTCTCTATTGAGAGTTTAAGGACTGAATGGGCATGACTGAATTACCCTCACTGCTGAGAGATGAATTCTTCAGAACAAAGTTTGGGGTACACTGGTGGGACAGTAAGCCTGGGAAAGTTTATGCTGCTGCCTGTTTTATACCTGTTATGTGGATAAACACAGGACTTCAGCTTCAATTTAACTGAATGCAGCCCTTTTCATGCATGCTAAATTTACAAAAAATAATTATTTTTACCTCTTAATATTAAGCAATGCCCAAGGTATTCCAGTGGGAGTATTAAATGCTGGGAGCAACTTCTCTCCAAGTTCCACTGCTTTCTTTCGAAATATCTGAAAAATAAAAACAAGCATAATATTAGACAAAACAAAATATGTAAGAAGTAATAGGAAATAAATTCTGTTGTTGATATTACTACTGATAGTGTTTTACAAAGCATCCCTTAAGACTACACAGTATAGAATCCTGGGGTTTGTGCCGAGATGTTGAAGAAAAAAGAATACTCTAGTACCCAAGGAAAAGTTGCACCTGGCATTCTATTTACAAGATTTAGAAGTACCTCAATATGTCTAATCCTCAGCAGGAAACACAACAGAAGTTTTATGTTTAGGGCGAAAATAATTTGTTATAACAATACTACAAACACGGTTCTGCTCTCTCCAATTGCCAGTAGTTAGCTCAGGCTGGACTAAACTAACCATTGGAAAGCTTTCATCGAGCACTATCTGATCTCTTCAAGAAGAGAGTTTTCTAACACAGGAAAACTGTTCCAATGTAATATAGAAACCTATTTATGGAGAGCAATTACAATACTTGGGATGTTCAATAGCTATTATCTGCTTTGTATCACTCTGGGGTTTGTATGACATACAAAAAGGAATTATCAAGGTGCATTAAAAGATCAAAGTCACCTTTGCTGATTTTCTCTCCAATTAACTGCGCCTCCCTCTTTAACTCTGTTTCACTCATGAATATATTAACAGTACATGTTTTGAGGCATCAATTCTCAGTTTGATATATATCTATATATAGATATCTCCAATTAAAATTCTAGGCCAAATTTTCCAAGAAGAAAAATGCACATACAACCTTTGTAAAGAAGTGTGTGTAAATAACCACATTTGCTGGTGGACCAGTGCAAGAGAAGAGAGGAACAGACTCATTTGCCTTCTCTAATAAAAGCAGTTGATAAACAATATTGTATTTTGCAAAAGCCATTTTGAATACTTATACATAATGTAGGTTTTTAGTTAATCAGATGATCTCACACTTTTTGGGCTAATTTCAGTTGCTGGGTTTGGTGCATGGATGCTGGTTTATGTCGACCACCTAGAGTATGCGTCTCCACTTGCATGTCAGTTCCACCGACCTAAATCGCAGTAAAATTCAATTCAATAAAACCACCTCCGCAAGTGGCGTAGCACTGAAGTCAAATTCTATAGGTCAAACAAGTGTCAGTGTAGGCAGAGCATAATGTAAATTGATGTCATTGGCCTCCGAGAGGTATCCCATAATGCTCTGTTGTGACCACTCTGGACACTCGCACTCTGCTGCACTGTGGCCATGTAAACAGGAATCCTCCTACTGAGCCCCAGGAAATTTTGAATTCTCATTTCTTGTTTGTTCAGCGTGACGAGAACTTTGTAGCTGAACTGCTCATGGCGACTGCATGCCCCAAACGCGCTCCAGCCTGGAGTCGACCTGAGGTCTTGGATCTCATCAGCCTGTGGGGCAGAGAGTCTGTTTTGGCTCAGCTCCGAGCATGGAAAAGAAATTTGGATATCTACAAGAAGGTATTGTGTGATATGGTGGAGAAAGGCCACAACAGGGACGTGCAGCAGGGCCGTGTTAAAATCAAAGAGCTGAGGCAGGCATGTCAGAAAACTAGGGAGGTGAACAGTTGTTCTGGCTCATCACCGAAGATGTGCCGCTTTTATGCGGTGCTGCATGCTATTCTTGGCGGTGACTCCACCATTGTTCCACCGCGCAGCATTGATATCTCTGAAGAATCCCAGTCGAGGATGAATGAGAAGGAATCCGTGGATGAGGAGGAGGAGGAGGAGGAGAACAGGGGCAGGTGTATCCATTCTCCCAGAGAGCCAGGACCTGTTCGTTACCCCAGAGCAGCACAGCCAGGAACAGGACAGTGTTACAGATTGAGATGCCAAGGAAGGCACATCTGGTGTGTATAGCAAATCGCAGTTCTGTGGTTGTTCCCAGTCTAGCTTCTTATTTTTGGGAAATTTTGGGGGTATGTGTTTTTGTGGGGATGGGCTTCCTGAGGTTGGTAAACTTCAGCAAGGATTACTCCCTGAACAGACTTTTTATGTGCACAGGGATACCCCAAGAATCCACCGTGGATATCGCCAGGAAACTTTTGTGTAGGTACTCTACAATCCTTTGCAGAAGGTTTCTGGGGAGGGCAGCCTTATTTCTTTCGCCACAGTAGGACACTTTCCCCTGCCACTCTGTTATTAAATGAGCAGGCATCATTGTGGAACACAGAATAGCAGCATAAAGGACAGGCCTGTACCCCAATGCTTGCGGGAAATCTTCCCTTTCCACCTGCGTTACCCTCAGGAGACTGATATCACATATGGTAACCTAGCGAAGATGGTGCAAGTTTACAGTACCCGACCAATATAGCACTGCGTGTTATTTCCCTGCCGTGGATGGTGTCCCTGGGCCCCTACACAGACAATTCCTGGCCATGATATTGTTGGCATGGGCGTTACGGATCCAGGAACTGGTGTCCCCCTTTTTATTTTTCCTCCAGCGACACTTCACCCACACCCTCCTCCAATCCCTTTTGATCACCAAACTGGTCTTTGGGATGGTAAAAGGGGAGCTCAATGATCTGTCTCCTTGATTATGTATGAACTGGGGAATTTAGTGCTATATAGACTTCCCTGTAATGGATGCAAGGGCCCCTTACTTACCGTGTCTGGACCAGCACTCCGACCCGTGCAATATGTACAGATTGGTATGCAGGTCTGGCTTTGCCTTGTGAACATGAAAGGGGGTTCTTTTTACATTGTAACATTTCTTTTAATCCATGGGATCAGCTAACAATGGCAACTTTGTGCTTTGCTTGCCTGACAGTGGGAACCTCACCCTTCACCACATCTTCTACTCCCACAGAGCACCCTTCCCAGATTAGGAAGTGGGGGGAAAAAACAACTCGGGATGATGTTCAATGAACTAGTGAATGCCTCCGTGGCTGCTGATACAGAGCTCAAAGCCTGGAGGATGTCCTTGCCAGAAAAAATAAATATGGAGATGGAACACAGAAAATCAGCACAGGAACAGGAGCATGCAACGCAACAGGAGATGCTGCATACTATGAGGGATCAGTTTGACATGCTGAGGCATCTGGTAGAGCTCCAGGAAGAGCAGAGGCTGGACAAACTCACTCTGCAGCCCCTGCAAAACGGTCAGCCAACAAGCTGTTTCCCAGCCCCCACCCCCAAGCGCCCTAGGAGGAGGTTAAGCAGGGTGCAGTATGTGTTGCACTCCACCCTGGCAGAGGCGAGCAGAAAGAAAGGACGGCCCCTTTAAGAACTAGGAACATACGTGATTTGCTGTTTGCACTGTCACACTTTGCACTGGCTGCCCAAACGGCCTTATGAGAATGTTAAATTATCTTACTTTCCCCCCTGTAACTGATCACCAATAAAACTTTAATGCTTTAAAAAACATTTCTCTTTATTCATGGAGAGCTTGGGGACTGCCGGCAGGGAAAGAAGGGTCCGGGGGTCAATGGTGCGAGGGTGGGAAGGGAAGGCACAGCACTGACAGTGATTTACATTACTGTGGTTCATTTCAAAACCAGGTTTTCACTGCTTCCCTGAGGCACAGTGCTCCATGGTTGGCTCTTAGCATAGCACTGGAATCTGGCTGCTGAAAATTAGCAGCCAGCCTGTCAGTTTCCAACCCTGGGGGAACTTTCCCCCCTTTGTTTCACAAACATTATGGAGCACACAGCAGGCAGAGATAACTAATGGGATGTTGTGTTCACTGAGGTCTAACCTAGTGAGCTAGCTGCGGCATCTTCCCTTTAAGTGGCCAAATATACATTCCACCACCATTCTGCACTTGCTAAGTCTATTATTGAAACACTCCTCCTCGCTGTCCACGTGGCCAGTGTATGGCTTCATTAGCCAGGGGAGCAAGGGGTAGGCAGGATCCCCCAGGATCACTATTGGCATTTCAACATTGCCAATATTTATTTTTTTGTCAGGGAAGAATGTGCCTGCCTGCATCTTTTTTAACAGACCTGAGTTCCTAAAGATGCGCGCATCATGCACCTTTCCAGACCACCCCACATAGATGTTGGTGAAACATCCCCTTTAATCCACATGGGCCTGCAACACCATTGAGAAGTATCCCTTCCAGTTTATGTACTTTGTGGCAAGGTGGTCTGATGGTAAGATAGGGATGTGTGTCCCATCAATTGCCCCGCCACAGTTTGGGAACCCCGCTGCAGCAAACCTGTCCACTATGTCCTGCACGTTTCCCAAAGTCATTATCCTTCTTATCAGAAGTCTATTAATGGCCCAGCACACTTGCATCACAGCACCTCCCATTGTAGATTTACCGAATTGATTCCCAACTGACCGGTAACAGTCTGGGGTTGCTAGCTTCCACAATGCGATGACCACTTGCTTCTCTACTGTCAGAGCAGGTCTCAAGCCAGTATTCATGCACTTCAGGGCTGGAGACAGCTTTGTGCAAAGTTAAAAGAAAGTGGCCTTTTGCATGTGAAAGTTCTGCAGCCACTGCTCATCATCCCACACCTTCATAACGATTCAGTCCCACCAGTCAGTGCTTGTTTTCCAGGACCAGAATCGGTGCTCCACCGACTGAAGATAGTGCATGACGGCCTGCAGCAAATAGGAATTGTTTTGCTCTATGGCTTGTAGCAGTGCGGCCTCAGTAACATCTCAATTTTCCATGCTGCAGCTCCTGTCTTGGCCTTGAAAGTACTGCAGTTTAAGTCATGAGGTGTTTATGATGCTCACAATGATGGTGCAGAGCTGAGCAGGCTTCATGCCGCTCCGACAATGGCAGAGACTGAAGGGTTTAGAAAAACGGCATAAAAAAGAGTTTGTCCGTTTGTTTGGGAGAAGAAGGGAGGGGGAGGGAGCATGTTGCATCATGGGAGGATGACAACTTTCCCAAAAGCCTCTGCGTCTAGTTGCACTGTGGAATAGATATCCACTGTGCACTGCTTTGATTGTTACCCGAACGCTGCTAGTGGGGACGCAATACCCCAAACGCAATGAGTGTGGTGTGATCACGCTCCTGTGTCTTCTAAAATTCGGCGGGTGAAAGTCAATTTAAAATAAATCCACATGGGACACCAAAACTAACCATAGTTGCCTGTTGTGTCCCACATCTTATCTTCTGTGACTACGAATGATTGTGAGATTGGAATTACAACAGAAATGTTTCAGACTTTGGATGGGGTCTGCTAGCTGGATTCTTGACCTGGAGAAGGTAACTGTATATAGGTGGAAAGTGGGAGTTGGTGCTTCAGCTCCTACTCCTGCTCTTAACCTTGCTCTAGCAACTGACTGAGTGGTGTGAACAGGGCCAAAGTAGTACCAAGGCAGATTTAACAGAGTTTTGACAAAGGGGAAATAAGTGATTTGTTTGGGATGCTTTTGCTATCCAGATTGTTTCTGAATATCCAAGTAGTTTATGATATGGATTTTGTCACATACTATGTCTGTATCTTTCAGACTGCTTTATTATAATTCAGTTTCCCTAGCCACCTGAAAGGCCTCTGGAGTCGACGGCACCATCAGTCCACTGGTACCACAGTGGCTTCCCACGGTCAGCGGAGGGTGCTGCACTGGACTCAATGCCCTTGTAGTCAGTGGTGCTGGTAGTAAAATGGCCTGGAATGAGTCTCCTTCTCTCTGCTTGTCTATCTTCTGCACTGCAAACGATCTCTGTCAGTGCACTGTTTTTCTTCCTTGCTGCTGGGGATGAAGAATGGTGACAGGAAGAGCTAGGTGCAGAATTGGAGCGACTCTGCTTTGAGACAAATCTGAGGACAGCTTTCATGAGGATAGCCATTAGCCTGATGTCCCGGTCCTTTTTAGTGTAGGGTCTGAAGTCCCAGCAGCTTTGGCACATGTTCTTTATGTGCGTTTCCCCGAAAGCACTTTAAGCAACTGGAGTGAGAGTCACTTGGCATAGCTTTGCCACAGGAGGCACAAGGCTTGAAGCCTGGGGACCAGGGCATGCCCAGCCCCTGGAGCGAAAAGTCCCTTGACAATAGGAACTATATACACTAACACTACTTACGAAAACTATACACATGCAACTATTAACACTATGAGTGAATAAAAGAATCCAAAACCACTGCAAAGAAGCCTTGCCAGACAAAGAAAGAGTCATTACAGCAACTGTCATGGGCAGGAAGAAAGAATTGAGAGGGTGCAGGGCTGGTGGGGCCCCCTTATACCAGCGCATATGCATGCAGTTCTAAGGGAACTAGAGCCAGCCCTATGGATACCACTAAAGGGAAAATCTCTGGCAACGGTGCACGCAGCATGCACACACCTAGCATGGAATGGACATGAGCAAGCACTTGAAGAACTTGTTTTGTCTGTTTCAAAGAGAGATAAGGATTGGTTAGCCAAAACTAATGGTTCTAATATTAAGTATGAAGAAAATATTTTTCTACTTGTTAGATAAGCAAGGAAAGTCATAAGTTATTCATATGAACTGTAATGCTCTGAACAAATATTACATCAGCTTTGAAACACCGGAAAAATATAAGCATATTGATGTTAGGAAGTTAATTGGAACTCCCTTTTCAAAATTTTGCTTTTCCACTTTAGTGAGTAGCTAGAAGTACAGGAATTGAAAAGGAAAAGCCATTAGAAAATAGGACTAGAGTAATTTTTAAGTTGAACTAACATTCTAGAACAAGTCTTGAGCATAAACATCCGCTCTTGTCACTTGTAATAAAATTTTTAATAAAATCACTTAGTGGATGCTAATAATTGTACTTCTTTCCAAAATTCAAAAAACTTGAACTAGAATAAAGAAAATATAGACTACCTAATTTTATCTACAATAATTATAATTTAACATGATTATACTATTGATTGCCATGAAAATATCTAACGAGTAAAACTGTACTGGCAACTGTGATATCAAGCATACAATAATGCTGTGAGAATGACTTAACATATTGAATTTGAACATGATCCAGCAAAAGTCACCATCCCTGGACAGACACAAAAAGCTAATAGCTAAAGCCACTTTTTATTCATTTGACTGATACCTTTGGTACAGTTCAGCACAACAACAAGAAAAACTATCTTAGCTATGAGTTAGCTCGATCTATAGCAGAATATTTTTCTTTTGCAGACCATAACTTTTCTAATAGTGTGCAAGAAATAAATGAGAACCCATAAGGCACTTGCTTTTGACAAATTGAAGAAAATTAAGGAAGTTGCAACTTTCATTTTTAAAGACACCCACATACCAATATGGATTTATCAAATTATCAATGTTTATCAAATTTGTCTATGTTTCCTGCAAAGATTTTTAAATGTCTACTCCATCTAAATCACCACACACCAAACAACCTGTCATTTCATGCATGCAATAAACAAAACATTGAAAGTGTTAATGGATTATTCTGCCCCTAAAAATTAGCTTCTTAATTTTAAAAAATATTTAAGTAAAGGTATTCCTCCTGAGAGATGCTAGACTGATAGTTTTGCAAAATGAAATGTTTGTCTATAGGATACTCTGGTACTGCGGAGGCATGCCTTGGTACAACCCAATTCTTAAGTATGCTGTGGACCCTATTACTAATAAATTTAATTCTTGGTCTTCCACTGTATTAACATTTGTTAGAACTATTACCTGTAAAAGATAAGGAAAATAACCACATCTACATACATGGTATTTTCACAAGCAATCTTCCTACAATAATTGGTTTTATAATAATTTGTTCATTCATCTCTCAAACTGTGTGAAGCACCTTATTGAGCTCCCCCAAACTCAGAAAGCCATCCCTATTCAGCAAAGAAGTTATGTGCTCTGGTAAACTGTAGACTTGGACACCAACTTTGGACTGTATGTTGTGGGAGTTTAAAAAAAATTAGTTTTTAAAATGTCTATTTAGAGAGATTACTCCCATTCACCACACAATTATGTGGGATGCAGAGGTGGCGAGTGTGCACACATGAAACCTTTTTCTTTTATTGCATTGCTCACTGTGGGTTTAAATAAAGCCTTGTTTTCTTGACAGTAGACCAGATATTCAAAACTGAATAATTCAAACTAACAAACAGAGGCGTCAGTCCTGCACTCAGATCCACAATGGCAGGCCCTTATACTCACATAGAACCTTATTCACATCCAACATGGGCACAAATATCTGCTTGCCTGGATCTAATTGCGTGATTGAGGCCAAAGCTGTGTTCTGTGGTGGCAATGAACTCTGCAGCAATCAGCGTATAGGTTATTTCTCCTGAATGGAAGAGGCATACATATTATCTCTCAAAGAAAAATGATTCCCTCTCCCTGGAATGACAAATACCTATGAAAGTCAAATTAGCCTAAACTATTGCTAATGAAGTGATCAGGAAAAATGGAAATCAGAACACAAAGAAATAATACACGCCTCGCCTCGTACAAATTCTTACCATAATACACAGCCACACACAATTAATTATTATAAATTAAAGGGCGTTTTTAATTCCATTGAAAAAATATTAGCTTATACCAGAAATGATGGGGTAATTTTATCTTATCCTTCAGTTCCAAACTGATTTATGCATTATGGTATCTGATTGATTTAAAAAAAATTAAAAACCAAACCCCACAATGCTGAAAGAATTCTCTGCACAAAGATGAAACTGGAATTTAAAGTTTAACAACTTAATCAGGAAAACGTCATACTTGGAATTTTTAAAAATTTATTATAAACGTGAAGACATTTTCTTCACACTTCTAAACCTGTCAAAATATTTTTCACTTTTTGCATTACACTTACAGATAGAAATAAACAGAACATTAAGATATATAGTTTTCTTTGCAGTAACTGACTACCTTTCCCAGAGGGCCAGTCCAAGAACATTTCAATGCAAAAAAAGAAACAAGGATACGAGAATGAACAAGGACAGTCTGCTCTGCTTTTCCTCAGGCAATTTAATAGAAGACTTTTTACCACAATAGATACTGATTTATTTAAAATGATTTGCTAACAGAGAACTCTTTTGAAAAGCTCATTCTGATACTTTCCATACTACAAGACCACCTACTAAAATAATAGGTTTTTCCAAAAAAAGTTCAAAACTACACATAGAAATTCTATTTCCCACTTGGAATACCAATGCTAGCCAAACTGTAGGGGTCGGAGATGTAGACGAGGATGCTGGACCACATACGTGCACGCTGACAACCTTCAGCACCCTTTCAGGCACCGGCAATGCGGCTTTAACTGGTGCCGCTGCAGCCAGGATGTTAAAGAGACTGTCCATAGGCTCTATGAGCTCCTCAGCCTACAAGCCCAGGTTGGACGTGATACTTAAAGAATTCTTGGTGAGCCCAAAAGTCATCTGGCGATAGTGGGGGAGCCAGGCCAAATCTGTCATCTTGGAAGCAGTCTCTACCTTTGGGTCCCACAGTTCAGTGCTGGTAGCAGATACTGAGTCTGGGTCCCACACTGGGCCGCTCAGTGTCATGGATCATTTTCTGTAAATGGCTACAGAGGACCGGAGCAAGTAGGGTCCTGCTGCCACTGGGATCCCTCCTGCGTTCCAGTATGATCACTGGACAGGCCATTGAACTTGAGGCCAGGCACCTGCTCTCTGTCAGGCACCGAATAATGGTATACCCGCTGTCCTGCATTTTTGAGGCTGGTGACTGAGCTCTCCCTCCAACTTTGAGGAGGATCATTCCTAGGGGACCGAGGTGGAGCTGACAGTGGCTCCTCCTGCTGGCTACAGTGCAGAATAAGGGAGCGGTGCCAGGGAGATGGTGACCAGCAATGGGATTCCCCTGAGCAGTGCAGTGTTGGAGGGGAGTGGTGCCGAGACGGCAGCATGTGACTTGGTGTCGGGCCATGTGGTCCTGGGGGTCCAGCGACCATCGTCATGCTACCAGTGACCGATGCTGCAAGGGTGATGACTGATACCAGGGAGACCAAGATTGGTGATATGTAGCTGGTGAATCTCTCCTCCTGGTTAGGGACTGGAAGCATGGTGCTGGGGATTAGGGTTGAGACGGCAGACACCTTTGCTGTGGCACTGGAGACCTCATGACAGGTTTACCCCAGGAGCTGAGTGCCTTTACCAGCTCCAGTGCCAAGGGTAAGGCCAGCGGAGTGAGAGGGAGGGCCATCAAGTCCCTGACTTGCTTGAAAGGCCTTCAGCACTGAGGGCACCATTAGGCAGAGGGGGCCCCCTTCTGCTCCCAGGAGTCAGGGATGGTTCCCTCAGAGGACTTTCCGCCCTGGGGGAGGAGAGACTGGCTCTAGCCGCTCTGGGGCAGGTGATTGGCCCAATGCGGGTCCTTTATCCAACCCTGCCTTCTTACCCCTCTTCAACACAGGGAAATCGCCTCGATCGTGTTGTTTCTTTTGCCACTTCTTCGGCACCCGTGAAGGTGAATGGTGTCATGAAGGGCTTGGTGCTGGTGGGGCGCTCCGCACCAATGCTGAAGTACTCAGTGCCAAGTCCAAGCAGGAGGGTTCCGAGGCTGGTCTGCGTGGCGCCTCCATTAACAGGGCTTTCAGGTGAATGTTCCTGTCTTTCTTAGTCTATGGCCTGAAGCCCTTGCAAATCTTGCACTTCTCTCTCATGTGAGTTTCCCCTAAACACTTTAAGCAACTGTTGTGAGGATCATTAAGTGGGAAGGACTTGTGGCAAACATAATATGGTTTGAAGCCCGGGAACCGGGCATGCCCCGTTGGTGGGCGAATGTCCCCAAAGGGACTATCTCTAACTTACAAACTAACTAACGAACTATTTACAAGAACTATCAATACTAGCAATGAAAGAAACATTGGCACTTTGTGAACGCCAGAGAAAGCCATTCCAACAACCGTCATGGGCGGAAAGAAGGAACTGAGGGGGCGCAGGACCGGAGGCACCTTATATACCACGGCATGACCATGGGGCTCAAGCGGGCGCCAGAGCTGGCCCTACGGATACCACTAAAGCAAAAAAATGCCAACAGCCGTGCACAAGGGTGTGCACACACTTAACATGGAGTCGAAATGAGCAAGCACTCGAAGAACAGTCACTCTGATGCAGCACCGCAGACATGCTGCTTTTACAAGGAGCTGCATGCTATTCTCTGCAGTGACCGTCTAGAGCAATGTAGATACTTCTGAGGAATTGGAGTCCTGAGCCACCGCAGGCAACACTAAGAAGGTCTTGGACGAGGAAGAGGAGGAGGAGGAGAATGGGAAACAGACAAGCGGGGGAGATCCATTATTCCAGAGAGCCAAGAGATGTTTGTAACCGTGGAACAGTCCAACCAGTCACATTACAGCAGCAAGGCCAAGCATGATGCTGGGGAAGGAACCTCTGGTGAGTATGCAATTCAAATTAATATTGTATGGTCACATGTTTTTATGTGCTTTTTTTTTTTTTTCTTTTTTTTAAAACCAGTTGAAGTAGAGTGGCTATCTGCTTCCCAGTGGGCGGGCCAGCTAGGCAGAGGGGGGTCTGTGAAAAAGACTGTTTATGTACACAGGGATGTCCTGGGAATCCTCCATTGAGATCTGCAGTAATCTTTTATGGAGGTACTTTGCAATCAATTACCGAAGGTTTCTTGGGAAGTCTGTCTTATTTCTTCCACTGTGGTAGGACACTTTCCCCTGCCACTCCTGTATTAATTCAGCAGGCATTATTGCAGTACACAGCATAGCAGCATAAAGATCCGATCTGTACCTAGACACTTGCAGCTGCTGCTGTTCCCTTGCTGCCCGTTACCCTCTGGAGAGTGATATTAGCTAGGGTCACCTATGGGAGACAGTGGTAGTTTTCCCTTAAATTGCTCAAACAGCAAACCTAATGCTGTGGGTTCCCCCCTTGTGATTTTCCTTCCCTTCCTCCACACTTTACAATACATGGTTGTGCTTTGGGTGACAGGGGTTGGCACTGACCACAGAAACTCCAAGCCTTGATCAGGGTCTGGGCCTCCCCATAGCGGTGTGGGTTCCCTGAGAGGCTCTTAACACTGCATGGGTCTGACTTCTACATTCAGCAGGGGGTGGTGCCTCAGGTTCCAAACAGTGGCAGTGGCAATGAAGGGGGGAAGGGGGAGGGAAAATGTTGTATATAGGCAGCCATAATCATGGGGATATTCTTTTCACTGAGGCCTAACCTAGTGATCAAACTGCGCCAAAGGCTATTTAACCACCATTCTGCACTTGACGAGCCTATTGTTAAACCACTCCTTGCTGCTGTCCAGATGGCCAGTGTATAGCTTCATGAGCCATGGGATTAAGGGGTAGAGTGGGTTTTTCCGGATCACAATTTGGCATTTCTACATCCCCAGTGGTGATTTTGTGGTTTGGAAAGAAAGTCCCTGCTGGCAGCTTTCAGAACAGACCTCTTAAAGATGCATGCGTCATGCACTTTCCCATACCATCCCATACTGATGTCGGTGAAACGCTCCCGGTGATCCGCCAGCATTTGCAACAACACAGGAAAAAAAAAAAAAAAAAGGTTACTTACCAATAACTGATGTTCTTCGAGATGTGTTGCTCATGTCCATTCCAGCATAGGTGAGTGCACGCCACCATGCACGGTTCCCGGAACTTTTTTCCCCCTTAGCAAACCCCGTAGGGCAAGCTCTGGTGTCCCCTGGAGTCCCACGCACATGCCGCGGTATATAAGGCACTGCCAGCCCTACGCCCCCAGTCCCTTCTTTCTGCCAACTGTGGCAGCAGGGACGGGGGGTGGGTTGTGGAATAGATATGAGCAACACATCTCGAAGAACATCAGTTACTGGTAAGTAACCTTGTTTTCTTCGAGTGATTGCTCATGTCCATTCCATTATAGGTGACTAACAAGCAATACCTTGGAGGTGGGTAGGAGTTACCGGTGAGCTGCCCTCAGCACAGCTCTGCCCAATCCCACGTCTCTGTCGCCTGCTGGGCGATGGCGCTTGAGCTCTGGTTGTGCGCTGTGATGGTTCCTGGAAGGGACACCCTGGCCTGCTGGCTGCTGAACTCGATGCATGATGTAACCCGTGAGGAGATGCCATCTCCTCTCCTCCTCTGAACCGTGTAGTATGGAAAAAACACGGAGAGAAATTTATTTCGGTTACAATGAAATTGGGAAACCACCTTGGGCAGGAAGGCTGGATGGAGCCTCAACTGCACCTTATACAGTATTCTATAAGGATAAGGGGGCTCTTAGGTCACGGCCCTAAGCTCGGAGACCCTCCTAGCTGAGGTAATGGCCACCAGGAAGGCTACCTTTCCTGAAGGCATGAGCAGGGGGCTTGACGCCATGGGTGCAAAGTGGGGCGCCGTGCGTCTCGAGAGGATCCGGTTGAGACCCCAGGGAGGCCCTGGGTCACAGACCTGAGGGTAGAGCCTCTCCACCACTGTGAGGAACCTGACCGACATGGGGTGGGAGAATAGTGGTCTCCCTTCTGGAAGAACATCGCCACCACATCCGGGTGCAACGGCCAGTCGTGGCAGGGTAGGAATGACTTGCTGAGGTTTCTGCCTCATCATTCCCCAGTCCCGGGAGTCCTTGCAGAGGGGCAAGGGGCGTTCTCTCCCCTGCCTGTCTATGAAAACCATGGTTGCAGCGTTGTCCGTCAGCACCTGCCCCACTCTGGCTGTCGGGAATTGGAGGGACACCTTATATGCTAGGCGGATGGCCTTCAGCTCCTTCACATTGCTGTGCAGGAGCCTCTCTTCCTCTGAACAGAGCCCCTGATTGCCTAGGTCGGCGCTGATGTGGGCTCCCCATCCTACAGCGGAAGTGTCAGAATTTAGGGTGACCGACTCGACCAGTTCCTTGAACGGAACACCTTTCATCATTGCCCGGGGAGTCTGCCACCAGCGGGCAGGCCAAAGGGCAGGGCTCAACTATTTAACTGTTGTCCGACCCCCTAGGGAACCCCTGTTGGGGGGCTGAGGATGAGCGGGGGGGTTGATTCCTACTTCTGAACCCCCTATTCCTGTCCCTATATCTATAGATGGAGGCCATGGCTGCTGCTGCGCCTGGGGCCATGCCTGCCGTCTGGAAGCCTGGGGTGTGTACAGGCCCAGGGAGTGAAGCATGGCTCTGGAGTCCTTCAGACCGTGCAGTTTTGTGTCGGTCTGATCAAAGAATAGGGCCGACCCATCGAAGGGGAAGTCCTGAATTGATTGCTGCTGCTGAGACAGGCCCAAGGATTGCAGCCATGAGCACCTTCTCATGGCAATGGCGGAGGCTATGGCCTTACCCACTAAGTCAGCAGCGTCATTGGCTGTCTGGAGCGCTGCCCTAGCCACCGTGATTCCCTCATCCAGGATGGTGGTAAGGTCTGCGGCCTGGTCCTGGGGCAGGGCCTCAGCAAACCGCTTGAGGGAGTCCCACAAATTAAAATTGTACCTGCCCAGGAAGGCTTGATTGGCCTGAACTACAGGGCTGAAGTTGAATAAATTTTTCTCCCAAACAAATCCAGCTTCTTGCTGTCTTTGTCCCTGGGAGTGGAACCTGGCTGACCTTGCCTGTCCCTCTGGTTGGCTGCATCTATCACCAGGGTTCCCAGAGCCGGGTGAGTGAACAAATACTCGAACCCTTCGGCCGGGACATAATACTTTTTCTTGGCCACCTTTGACGTGGGGCGACCGAGGAAGGGGTTTGCCACAGGGCCTTTACAATTTTGAGGACCCTGTCATGGACTGTTAAGGCCACCCTCGCTGGGGCAGCCATCATCAGCACATTGAAGAGGGTATCATCGGCCTCCTCTAACTCCTTCACCTCCAGCCCCAAGTTAGAGGCTACGCTCTTGAGGAGCTCCTGGTGTGCCCTGCAATCCTCCAGTGGCGCCATATGATCCTGGGAGACTGCCTGGTCTGGTGAGGAGGAAAAGGACTGCCGTGGCGCGTCTTGCCGGTGTTCCCTCACCTGACGAAGGGATGCATCCGTAGAGGGTCCCCTCCATGGGGTCCAACTCTTCGTCCGAGGAGTGATGCGTATGGGCTTTCTCCCGAGCCAGAGACCCCACTGGGAGGATGGATTGTGTCCCCTGTCCCATCTGGATGCCCCATGGGGCCCAAAAAGGCCATTGCCCCTGGGGCCAAGCTGGGGCTGACTGTGCCGCCAGCTGTGGCGCCTTGTGGTGGCGTCGGCTGTGCCGCCGGCTGTCCCACCTGTGGGACCACGAGCCACCAGACCTGCGGTGCCATGCACGGCCTCAGTCCCGGGTGCCGCCCGGTGCTGGGGACTGTTCTCTCAATGACTCCAAGCTACAGGACAACAAGGACTGCTTCCATTGCTGCTCATGGTGCCAGCGATGCCTGGAGCGATTGCTGGGGGAGCATCCTCACTCTACCCCCGGTGGCCGTCTGGCGGGAGATCTTCCTTCCCATACCGGGAATCTCCACCGCCCTTCGGGGAGACCCAACGCGGGCTTGTCCCGGGACACCAGCCCCTTCTCCCTCTGTCGAGGGGGGGGGAGGGAGGTGGTGTGGGCAAGGCCAACGAGGCTCTTGCTGCCTGAAATGCCTCCGGTGTTGATGGCGTCGGCAGGGGCACTCTCCCATTTCCAGGAGTCGGGGGAGGCTTCCTGCTCGGAGATGCAGGCACCAGAGAAGACTCGACGGGCCATGGCCGGTGCATCTCCACACCCAACCCTGCCTGTACTGAAGGAGCAGGGGAATGTCTGCACTCTGCGCGCTGCCTCTTCTTCTTCGGCACCAGGGACGTTGCTCGGTGCCGAGTCGATCCCGGTGCCGGCGGTGTACTCTGCACCGAGGTGATTCTCGGTGCCGTGGAGCGGGACGGCTCGGATGCCAGGTGAAGCGCTGCCTCCATGAGCAGGGCTTTTAACCAGATCTCTCAGTCCTTCTGGGTCAGCAGTTTAAAAGCCCAGCAGATCTTATATTTATCCTTCCTGTGCTCTTCCCCCAGGCACTTAAGGCACTGATTGTGGAGGTCGCTGAGCGGGAAAGCCTTCCTGCAGGAGGCACACGGCTTAAACCCAGGCAACCGGGAAATGGCCCGGCCACCCTAAGTCCCTCAGGGACTTCCTATCTAACTACACTTAACAACTACTTAAAACTAACTTAAGTACTTTGAATAACAAGAGTTCAAACAAGGGGAATGGCACTTGCAGAGAGCAAGGCTAGTTTCAGCAACTGTCATGGGCAGAAAGAAGTAACTGAGGGGTCGTAGAGCCGTCAGTGCCTCATATACTGTGGCATGTGCGCGGGGCTCTAGGGGGCACCAGAGCCAACCCTAAGGGGTCTGCTAAGGGGAAAAAAGTTCCGGGAACCGTGCATGGTGGCATGCAATCACCTATACTGGAATGGATATGAGCAATCACTCGAAGAAGAACTATCCCTTTCTGTTTATATACTCTGTGGTCTGGTGCCAAAATAGGAATATGTATGTCATTTATCGCCCCACCACAGATAGGGAACCCCACTGCAGTAAAACCATCCTGTATGTCCTGCACATTGCCCAGAGTCACTACCCTTCTTAGCAGAAGGTGATTAATGGCCCTGCAAACCCGGATCAAAACAACCCCAACAGTGGATTTCCCAACTCCACAGTTGATTCCTCGGTAGCAGTTTAGCACTGCAAGCTTCCACATAGCAATCACCACTCACTTCTTTCACTGTCAAAGCAAGTCTCAATGCAGGGCCTGAGGAGACCACTGCACACAGTTCCCGGACAGTGGACTTGCACTTTAGAAAGTTTTGCAGCCACGGCTTGTCATCCCATACTTGCATAACAATGTAATCCCACTAGTCAGTGCTTGTTTCTCAGGACCAGAACCAGCACTCCAGCATGTTCAGCTGCTGCATGACTGCCAACAGCATCTGGGAATTGTTTCATTCCATGGCTTCCAGCAGGGCTACTTGAAGGACATTGCCATGTTCCGTGCAGCAGTTCCTCTTGTGGCTCTGGAAATACTCCGGGATAAGGCATGTGGTGTTTGCAATGCTCACAATAGTGCACAGCTGAGCAATGCTTCTCTAGAGATAGCATATGCATGGCTATGCCAGCCTCTTATTTTTAATAATAATAATAAAGAAAAAATTATTTCAGGTTACAGACGAAATTAGAGGAGGGAGCAAACTGCATCATGGGACATTGAAGCCATTCTCCCAGTGACCCCGCGAGATTGTTTTGGTCCCATGAGGCATTGCAAGCCCTTCCCAAAATCCCTTGTGGCGAGTTGCACTGTAGGATAGCTACCCACAGTGTACTTCTCTTAGCATTGATGCAAGTGCTGCTAGTGAGGACGTGCTGCACCAACACAAGGCGTGTGGTGTGGCCATGCACCACCAACTTAACTACTGCGGCGGTTGAACGTCGAAGTTCAACTTAAGTTTCTAGTGTAGACATGCCCATTGTTTCACTGCTATCTTAGATCTGATAGGTGGCCCGGGCAAGTGAGAAAGTTGGCTGATCCCATGTCCCACGGTTTCAACCATCCTGGAAACAGAGGTTATCTTGGTAGGCCATAGGGAGAGGCTCTGGCAAAGCCCGCATTAATTAATATCTGGTTCTCCTGCTATGAGCCCCACATAGGACCCCCTGAAAGGAGAAAGCTGCCTGTGCTCGCCTCAAGAGGGAACCACACCTGACTCCAAGTGTGGTATGGAGGCCAGAAGCAGAAGAAGCACAAAAGCAGATCACTCTTGGGGAAATTAGTGCCACGTTCCAGACACTTTCTCCCCGTTCTCTGTATTTGTGAGAAACTGCGATTTCTACAAAGCATAGAGGAATTATTCCATATGAATGAGGTAAAAGGAAGCTTTGACCAATTGGGGCGGTTCTTCCTGAGAGTGGCTAATCATGGGACCAAAATTCCAGAAGTGGAGTGGCAGATAAAGGTATGTGCTCATTAGTCCCAGACCAGAGTAAATATATGCAGCTATATAGATATTGTCTTTTGCTTGAGTTTATCCTTATTAAAAAAACTGCTAACATTTCCTATATTTATATTTACAATGTCACTTTCTAGTATACATTTACAATGGAAAAACTCCCAGTCTAGGGGGCATTTTCTCTGGATTTTTCTATTTTTACTTTGAAAGGCATACAGTCAAGTAACCTAGAAAGATAATTAATAAAATAATAGAAAATAATTAATAAAAAGCCCAACATTGTGACACTTTAGGGAGGTCCTACATTTGCTACGCTGCTACAATACCAGTAGAGGGAGCACAAGCTAAAAAACCCCTATTTAACCCTATTCTCCAAAATAAACTGATATCAAAGCTTTTTATCCAACAAGTCCAAATGGCCATTTTGGTGTTATTAGCCATAAGAAATACAGGGATAACTATAATGTTTACCAAATTAAAGATTAATTGATTTCCATAACATCCTTCTCATTATAATCCTAATTCAAGCACACAATTTTCTCTCTTTTTAGGATGAAAAAGTGAGGTTCTGTCTCTTACATGTCTGATTGATTGTGTCTGATTGACATTGTGGTATAAATTATGCAGTAATATAGCAACTTTAATTCAAAGGGCTCAAAGCACAAAAATGCATCATATGTAAAATGGAAAGAAGACATTCAAATTCTTAAAAGATTTATAAACTCAGTAAGAGTCACTTCCATAGTCTTGCCAAAACTATTGTTGCACAGCATTGGCTATTATATGTTTATGTTAGCAACAATGCTAGAAGCAGCTTTTAGTAGCCAGAGATGTGAAAATGTATTCATTGTGCTGGGAAAGTGAAATGGAAGTTATAGATGCTATAACGGAAGCCCATTTATATTTATTGAATATTTTTATAGTAAATAGCTTGAAATAAGCACAATATCCTTATCAAAAATTGAATATTTTGGGCAAGATTTTAAAAACAGAAATTAGAGTATGTAGCACTTCTGAAAATCAGGCTACTTATTTAAATGCCTAATAAGTATGGATTTAGGATCTTAATTTTGGACTCCAACTTTTGAAAAAAATCAGTCTAATTTTATTCAGTGTGAAGAAACATTCAAAGGAGGCAATATTTCTAAAGGACCTAGGAAATTATGGTCATGAAAGATCCAGAAATGAATAAATAAATGTGCCAACAACAGTATGTTGGGCATTTCACATATATACTGGAAATGGAAATTTGACTCCTGTCAAACTTGTAGTAGTCTACAAAACATTTCCACATACAGACTCCAGTGGTATCAATTCCCTAAAAATTCTTTTTCTGTTATACTACACTCCCAGAATACAGACAGCAGCAGTCATTGCTGAAGACATTTGGTGTTCTAAGTTGTTTAGTTACCGTTGACTTTGTTAGTTATTTTAAACCTTCTGCTTAGCCCAACACAGCATAGCTAAACTCTTATCTTATTTGCTTGTTTAGAAATTGCCAAATCTGTAAATATGATACTGGAATATTTCTTAACGTATGTAAACAGATAATACAGTACATACTGTGCCATTAGTATTTCATATTATTTGAATAACGTTATTTGGAGAGAGAGCACATGGAATATACCCATAACTTTACAAGCTAGTTAAACCTTAAGTCAAATTGCTATTGGTATCACGTAGCTCATAAACTAAGACTAATAAGATTGTTCTGCAAGTGTTTTCTATTGAGAAATAAAGAGTTACCTAATTTAACAACAACAAAAATGCCACCACCTTTTTCAGTAGATTAGCGTTGGCTGTTTTATGGTGCCATGAATGCAGGAAAAGAAAATTACTCCTCTATTGTTAGAATGATCATAGTACTTAAAAAAAAAAAAAAAAAAAGTCGCAGTGCCATGGAGATACCCCCATCAGAAAAGGCTTTGGAGAGTTTAATCAGATTGAAATAATTGGATTAAGTAAAAGCTTCTCATCTTTAATCCAAGTATACTTAGTAACAAACACTGAAAAATTAATCAGTCATATTTGCTAATCCTAGCAGTATCTAATATGTATAATCATTTTTGAAACATTGTATCTAGGGAACTAACTAAAGAGTAGCTCTATTGTGTCCTGAAAGCTTGTTTTAGGGAAGCCAGCAATGCCTAGCACAAACTACAAAAAACTTGAAGACAAAAATAAACAAGATCAGAAGAGACCAATGAGAAACAGGTGTACAATAATTTGTTACTTAGCTTTAAAATTGAAACTAGTTATGAGCCAGGGGACTGCTCAACTTTAGACTCAAATAAAACTTAATACATAAAACAAACTGCAAAACAAAGGATTGTGTTTCTGTTATATTTAGCTGTTTGCCTTTTGATTATTCTTCTGTACATTCAGGAATTGCTTATGTAGCCATAAACTGTAAAAACAGTCTAACGGCTTTGAGGAAGGCTTAGTCCGGAGGCGAAGGACAGCAACTGCTAACATTGCTGATATTTATAATACGTATTAGTAATTTCTCTGAGGTTTGTGTTTATTGGTACAGTTGAAAGTGAAGTCAGAGGAGCAACAAATGCATAAATTCCTCAGCTTCAGGCATTTAAATGTAAGGCACAAGAAGTGTTTGAAAAAGCTATACAATAATTAATAAATATCCAGAAGTAACAGAATCATAGGGCTGGAAAGGACTCAATATGTCATCCAGTTCATTCCCCTGTACTGAGGCAGGACCATCTCTGACAGGTGTTTGTCTAACCTGTTCTTAAAAACTTCCTAAGATGGAGATTCCACAACCTCCCTTGGTAACCTAGTCCAGTACTTTAACTAATCCTTAAAGTTATAAAGTTTTTCCTAGCATCTAACCTAAATCTCCCTTGCTGCAGATTAAGATGATTACTTCTTGTCCTTCCTTCAGCGGAAATGAAGAACACTTGATCACCATCCCACTTTATAAACAGCCCTTAACACATTTGAAGATCATCATCAGGTCTGTCCCCCCCCAATAGTCTTCTTAGCACTACACATTCCCAGGTTTCTTTGCTTGTTTGTTTTAAACTTTCCTCATAACAGGTTTAGAAAACCTGACCAGTCATTCTTATTGCTCTGCTCTGGACTCTGATTTGTCCACATCTTTCTTAAAGTGTGGCACCCAAAACTGGACACAATACTCCAGCTGAGGGCTCATCAGTGAGGAGCAGGGCTGAACAATTACCTCCTGTGTCTTACATATGACAATCCTGTTAATACACCCCAGAATGATATTAGCCTTTTTTCACAACTGCATTGCATAGTCATCACTAGTTCTTAAATAACTGGTGAACAAAAAAGGGCCAAATCTGACAAATAAGTTAGTTTCAGCTATTCATTGCAAACATCTCTGGCGTGAAAGCCTCTGAGAAACACAAAATTTAGTTCTCAAATTTTAAAAGCTTCTTTAAAAAAAAAATCCTATAAAATAGCTTCTCAGTGTCAATATCAATAAATCAGTGACAGAGTTTAGCGGTACCATTTTTATACCATGCCAGGAAAAGAAAATGAATGTTTTATATCACTGTAAAACCTGGAATCTCAAGATTCCAATCAAATAAAGTGTACATTTCTGGCAATCACAGATGGCAGGATATTAGACGTTAAAACCGTCAGTGGTCCATGACTGTATACTGATCCTAGATCTCAGACCACTGTAAATTTTCACATGACCTCAATTTATGGGAGAAGTAACATGGTATTATTACATTATTATTTGTACTGTGGTAGTGCCCAATAGCCTCAATCAGGATTCTGATTCACACTATGCTAGGCACTGTACAGACATATGCCATAGGTAGATAGCCCGTACTCCACAGAACTTACAATCTATGATAGGTTGTTTTTTTTTTTTTTTAAATGAATTGCTGTTGGAATGCTGCTCACAGAAACAGAATGTTACTTATCCCAGATGAGATTAATGGACAAATGGTAGGTAAAGGAGGCCGAAAATGCAACATAAATGCAATATACTTCATGGTTCTGTTTCCTCCATGGAAAACGAAGAAAGGAACTTAACACACTCCATGGTTTTGACAATATACTTTATGTGGTATAAATTAAAACGTTTAAATAAAGAATACAGTAGAGCATGGAAACACATACCATATATTGTGAAGAGATACAGTAAGCATCTGCATGTCATCTTAGAGCTTTGAGTTTTTCCTGATTAAGGAAACAGCTGTCCCAATAAAATTGCTCCATATCCACTGGTAATGATGAGTATCTTTAAGCACAGTTCCTCTGTTAAGCCACAAGCATCTGCTTCCTAATTTTCTGTTTATTTAGCCCTGTGTATCCAACCCTAGTGCTACAACAGCAAACTTAGATACTTCATTTTACGTGTTGTGAGCCACCATAGCCAAATAAAGGGTAGTACATTGCAGTACTTTGTAGTACTCTTTTCAGACAGTTGACTGTTGAAAGTTGATTTGCAGCAGACCCTGTGTGAATAGGGGGTATCACCTAAAAAACTCTTAATAGATGCTATGTTGTAAATCAATAATTACATTCTCCAAGCAGCATAAAGCAGTCACAGATTCATTTTTGGCCTCATAAATCTGGATATATCTTTTAATTCTAATGCCATTAACTGACTTAGAGCCATGACTTAGCAATAGAATAAATTCCTAAAGTACTATGGTAGTCGCATAAAGACTGAAATTATATGGTGATGGCATGCAATTTGTGCAGACAGTGGTGGTCCTATTTGCTCTTTAATGTTAATAGCAAATGAGGTGGGTTGTTAAATTTCAGGTTCAGTATCACAGGAAATTTGCGAGCTAGTTCTATTTGCTTGTGGGAAATGAACTTCCTAAAAATCCTTATTCATGTTAAATTTTGTAGCATGATAATATAAATAGGTGCATTATTTTACTGAGTATTCCTGTTCGTCGATTTATGCTTCCAGTCAATTTATTAATTTTGGTATCTGAATTTCTTATTGGTATGTCAGAACAATGAGTTCCTCAGCTGGTAGGACTGTAGTGTTAACTATTAGAAGTAAGCCATAGTATACCAAGACACTCCCCTTTTGATGGAAAAAGAACAGAAACCAGGCAGTTGGGGATTAGCCCTGGGATACAAAGGGCTGAGGAATTCCTTCATAT
Source organism: Emydura macquarii macquarii (assembly GCF_026122565.2). Classification (NCBI taxonomy): domain Eukaryota; kingdom Metazoa; phylum Chordata; order Testudines; family Chelidae; genus Emydura; species Emydura macquarii. The sequence continues at coordinate 14,172,951 of NW_027131283.1, forward strand.
TATAAAGGTGATCATCTGTATAATAGTAAGTACTGTTTTCATTCTGTTCTGAAGTCACACTTTCCTGTGAAGAATCTATATATTTCTAAACAAAACATTTTTTGCAAGTGACTTGAAACAATTCTTTGCCTTTAACTTAAAAAAGTGGAGGTAACACAGGCGGAAGAGCTGATTATTGTTACTTCAAAAGTGTTTGAGGTAAATAGACTTGCAGGTTTCATGTAGTGTAAAAACATAGGATTTGAAGTCCTATGCATGCACTCCTATGTCTGGCACCTGCAATTGCCTCCATGAGAGGAATGAGACCAACAACAGGTATAGAAACTGTGCTTTTGTTTTTAGAAGTTGTGAATAGTTGTGCATTAGTCAAACTTTTGTAAACAGTAGTGGACTGACAGGAAGAAGTGCAAGATGGCAGCTCAAATTTATTATTTTTTTTTGCAGGACAACAAATTTCCTCAGTTTGTCTGCCAAAGTTTTAAGGTGAGGCATCATGGGTGTAGCATGTATTCTGTTGTGGGTGTTTCAACAAATATTCACTAAATACAAAAGTCTAAAATGCACCAGTTCAATATTTCTTTCAAGAAAAATCAATATTTAAAGCTTACTTTACTGTCATTTACACACAAGATCTATGTTGTCCAAGCTATTATACAGCACTATCATTATGGTAGCTGCATACTATTCCTCCCCTTGGTACAGGAATTCCAGTGAACGCTAGTGGGATTTGTCTATGCAAATAAAAAAAATACAGTACTCCTTTAAAGAGTAACTGTTTCCTTTACTGAACATGAACCTGCAAAAATCGAATATTTAATATTTAAAAATATTTCATGTTTAAAGGGTAAAGTACTTCTAATTGTTAAACCAGGATTGAAATTAGAATAGGAATTACCAGCTCTGACTGTGAGCTCCCATACTAGAAACATCATATATTAGTAATGTAATGTATACTATAATTATACTAAACTTATACAGTGTCTATCATTGACAGGTAGATATTTTAATAGAGATCCCCCATCCATTTCCTCCTGTCCCCCTCCCTCTGAGACAGACCACATATTTTTCACTTAGTTTGGAAGAACTGATGATTGAAGCAGTTTTAGCTTTTTTTCTCCATAGCAGTTCCACTGAATTTGGGACTTTTTTAATTACATTTGCAGAGATCAGACCCAATAGTGGAGATATACAATTGGTATGTTTTGGGGTAAAAAGTTGCAGCGGATTGGAAAACTATTTAAATTATTTTCTTCCTATCAGTGCAAAGATTTCCAATTTTAATGAGATGAAGGGGGTAAAGATTATTCCCAAGGGCCCCCTTTTCTTGTATACAACAGAAGAAATGGAGACAGATTTGGAATCCAGGATTGTGACAACATGCATTGTGTAGCTGTGGATTCAGTTTCAAAGATGGTTCTAATCTGAATAGGGACTATGTAAAAACTGGTAATTTCTTGTTATTAGATCTATGCGGTGTGTATCTTCAGAGTCATATCTGCTTAGGCAAGTGACAGTAAATTTTTATGCTTTTCACTCCTGATAACACTAACAGCTAACTGCACATTCTTGTTGTGCATCAGCAGAAACGTTTAGCGAATTCCAGTGATGTCCATGAATCCCATTAAAAGCAAATGCTGCAGAGATGTCACTGAGGGCCAAATTCAGTCTGTAACTCCTTTACTGTATATGTGAAAAGACGTGAAACCAGAGATGGCAGGGCTAGCAGTTAGGGGAAAAAAATATTTGTAAACTTATATAGAAATTACTGAGAGGCAAACATGGAATCCCATTACATTTTAACACAGTCAATTTTCAGAGGAGAGCAACCTTTTTAGGGTTAGTATACTCAGCATCTCTCTCAATTCTTCAACAACTCTGGCCATCACCTTCATATGGCACATCTGCTAGAAGACACAAAATAAATCCTCTCCTGAATGGCTGGTTTCTTAAAGAAACCTCACTAGTAATTAAAAGAGAGGGGCTATTAGCCAGTCCACTGATAAAATCTCGCATCAAAGACATCAAACCTACTGGCTTTGTCAAAACAAGTCTGACTAATGCTAAGTGCCTGTACCCTTTGTTGAATTTAATATGGGAATTGTGAAGTCTTTTGCAGTTTGTGTATACATATAAATAAAAAGCATTAAGAAAGGGGGACCATGTGATCTAAGTAAGATCAACAAAGAGATCAAGTTTCTAAACCTTGAGGGAGAGTCATTTATTTATTACTGATCTTTTTGTTAGTGTAAGGTTCTCTCTATCACGTGAGTAATAGTTTTATGATTTGCCCAAGAATAAGTTTAAGGGAATAACGAGAGTCCAGTAGCACTTTAAAGACTAACAAATTTAATTTCTGCAGGCATAAGCTTTCGTGGGCTGCAACCACTTCATCAGGCATCCCACGAAAGCTTATGCCTGCAGAAATTAAATTTGTTAGTCTTTAAAGTGCTACAGGACTCATTATTTTTGCTGTATACAGACTAACACGGCTACCTCTCTGGAACTTGAAGGGAATAGAATACAAAAGGTAAACAGGTAATTGCCATCCAAATTTTTCCTTAGAGTTCGAAATGAATGTATTGATTAAAGTGCCGTGCTGCCAACATGTGATAAATTTATGAGCAATTTCAAAGTGCTCTCCCCAAATTCTCTAATTACGGAAAAAACATACCCGCTCATCAGCTGAAACCTATCATTTATGTCTGTTAATAAAACCATAATATTCTATTTCTTTTGCAACTGAAAAATGAACATTTTATTATTTCTGAATGATCCTCATGTTTGGAGGACCAGAAACGATAACTAGAGGTGTCTATGAAGAGCCAAAGTATTAGTATGTACAGATAGTATGAGTTACCTCTCTCACTTCCTTTTCCCTATTAAATGCAATCTCTTGGATTTCTCCAGCTGCTCCAAAGTTTCTTCCAACCCTTCTGTGTCTTGAAATCTTCACTACTACAGGTGGCTGTGATTCACACCACCTACTAATCCTTTTTGAATAGCTGAAACAGGAGCAATCATTCTACAAATTACAGCAATAGCACTTTGAACACTGTTTATTCTTTGTACTGAACAATGGTAGCAATGTCAAAAAACTGTTCTGCATTATGATTTGAACCCTATGTACACTTTTATGTTGCAAGATGCACTAAAGGAGATGAAGTAGAGAATTTTAGAGAGAGATGCTATCATTCAGGCAAAAGCAAGGGGAAAATTAAGGTACTATATTTAGGACAATAATAAGGCGCTACAGATAGTATTTCATGCAACTCTTCTCTAATACTGTACTAGTAGAAGTATATTCTGAAACACTCAACCTTCATTCATACACTATATTTTCAAGGACATCATGTCACAGCACTAATATTTTATCCCATTATTTAATTACTCTGTTTAAGTGAACAATTCTAGCCAGGCTTCATTGTATTTTTTCCTCGTTCATCTCTTGGAGAAAAGTGTTTGCTCTCAATATGCTGGCATGAAAATTAGTTCCAAATAGCAAATTCTAATAGCAAAGTTATTGGCCAAGTGTTTCATCATTTCTAAAGACAAAACTACGAAGTCACGTCAATGTTTGTTTTGGTGATTTGTTTTAGCTCTTTATTTTAATATCATTTACATGATTGAGCTGCTTACAACTTCATGTGTACATTCTTTTTTAAAGGCTGTTATGAGCAAGGAGGTACCCACCCCATCCTACTCTGCCTCTCAACAGGCTTTGGGCCAATTGGCCAACACAGCAAGTTGCCAGCAATTCTCTAAGCAAATCAAGAGAAGCAGATGGAGTGTAACATTGGCCTTCACCTCCCCAGCTGTGTGGAAAGACTGTTGCCAAGTCTACAGTTACCTGTAACAAGATGGAAGTGTTTGTCTGGAACACCCGAGCAGATGCTGATTCTGTAAGAAAAGTGGTGTCTCTAGACTCAGACAGGCAACTGGTTTCTGCACTTGGATAGAAAAAGGGATGGGAGTAACACTCTGGAAAAAGCAGATCTAGGATATAGGCCGAGTAGTCCTTGGGAAGTTACCCTAGAAGCAGGCAATCCAAATGAGAACATTTGAGTTTCATACTGGTTTTGTATGTTAATAATAGGAAAGGATCTGGAGTTCAGCAAACCCTTGAACTAAAGAATGTACTCCATTACATTATGATCTCCAGGACTCAGTTTGCAAAGATACCTAGCCATACCTGCAAAATTTAGACAACTGGTCTCAAGGGAGGAAATAACTCTAAAGAGACTATTAACAAAACTGAATCAAGGTCTTTTGCAAGACCTTAACAACTGCTGCTTTAGAAACATAAGAACAGTCCTACTGGGTCAGACCAATGGTCCATCTAGCCCCGTAACCTGTCTTCCAACAGTGACCAATGCCAGGTGCTACAGAGGAAATAAACTGAATAGGCATTCATCAGGAAATCCATCTTTTGTCCACTCCCACCTTTTGGCAAACAGAAGCTAGGGACACTAGTGTTACATCCCTGCCCATGCTGGCTAATAGCTATTGATGGCCCAATCTTCCAGGAATTTATCTAGTTCTTTTATGAACCGTGTTGTAGTTTTGGTCTTCACAACATCACCTGGCAAAGAGTTCCACAGGCTGACTGTGCATTGTGTGAAGAAATACTTCCTTCTGTTTGTTTTAAATTTGCTGCCTATTAATTGCATTAGGTTACCTCTAATTCTTGTGTGTTATGTGAAGGAGCAAACACTTCCTTAATCACTGTCTCCACATCAGTCAAGATTTTATAGATCTCTATCATATCCCTTCTTAGTCATCTCTTTTCCAAGACAAAATGTCCCAGGTTTTTTAATCTTTTCTCATACGGAAGCTATTCCATACCCCTATCTTTGTACTTTTCCCAATTCCAATATATCTTTTTTGAGATGGGGGGACCAGATCTGCACACAGTATTCAAGATGTGGATGTACTACGGATTTATATACAGGCGTTATATTTTCTGTCTTATCTGTCCCTTTCCTAATGCTTCCTAACATACTGATAGTTTTTTTTGACTGCCCTGCACATTGAGCGGATGTTTTCAGAGAACTACTGCTCACAATGACTCCAAGAGCCCTTTCTTGAGTGGAAAAAGCTAATTTAGAGCCCACCATTTTGTATGTATAGTTGGAAAACAATCTTAATGTGATTACTTTGCATTTATCAACATTGATTTTCATCTGCCATTTTGTTCCCCAGTCACCCAGTTTTGTGAGATCCCTTTAACTCTTTGCTACATAGAGTAGCTTGTGTATCTTCCATTGATTTCCTAACTTCTACCTACCACAGCGTCCCCACTATGCTGCACCGACGGGAAACGTGCTCCCATCGGTGCAGCGTTACTCTTTTTGTGGGGGTGGATTAACAGCGTTGACTTCCGGATCGATTGAGCGGGTCTCCACTGCCGCTCAATTGATCCTGCAGAATCGATCCGGTGGTGCCAACAGTGCCACCGTCAATATAGATGTACCCTTTGTTTCCCATCTTTTAACTTTGCTTAGCTTGCAAAAAGCAGCTGACAGCCTAGAAACCGAAAACAAAAAAAAAAAAAGACAGCCTTTACATGACTCCCTTATACTAACAAATCAGAGTCTCAGTGGAGCTGGAATGGACCTGAGTCATAACAGGGAACTGCTGGCAGAAGGATGATTGCTTTTTGCTAAATGAAAGCTGACTTGACCCACAGAAATACAGTTAAGACGACCAGATCAGCAACTAACTTTTAAAGTTTTGTCAGTCTATAAGGTTGTGTTTGTTCAAAAGTGTAGTCCCCTATCCTCCCTGTGGCAAAATGATCACCTTGGCCTGCAACGCAGCTGAAAAGAAAGACTAGAATTCCACAGAATTAGTGTCATAGGGCTTCAGGCCAGAAGGTACCACCAGATCATTTAGTCTGACCTGTATATCACAGGCCACTAGCTACCACCTTGCCATCCCTACACCAAGTTCAACAACCAGAATTAGACCAAAGCATTAGCCCTCAAGAGACTAAATAATCAGGTGCCACAGGCAAAGAAAAGGGCAGACTCAGGTTCACCAATGCCCAAGGCTCCTATCCAGTTAAGTGAAATGTAGACTGAGAATCCTCACAAGTGACATGTACCCAGCGCTGCACAGGAAGATGAAACATCCCCAAGGATCCTGCCAATGATGTAAGGAAAATTCCTTTCCGACCCTAAATAAAGCCTTTTATAGTTATTAGCTATCTAAAAAGTGGTATCTGTGTAGACTTCCTCTACTACAGGGCCTCTGAACTTAATTGAGTGTGCTCCAGTTGGGAAGATCTTGAGTGCTGCAGTCCAGCCTTAGAGACTACAACTCCCATGATACCTTGGGGAAGACAGGCAGACTTCCACTTCCAGGGGATGCATGCAGCAGGGACAGCATGAGGCGGACTTGGTTTTCGAGGGGAGCTGAGATCCTGGTCAGGGGAACTGAAGTTGCTTTGTGGAGCTCTGTCCAAGCTGCTGCTGAGAGTCTGCTGGGGTTTTGACCAAGCAGGGAGCCATGGAGGCTGTTGCTGGGCTTCACTGGAGCTAGGGCACAGATTGTTGCTGTGCCCAGAACTGACTGAGGCAGGCCTGCAATGAAGACAGGGAGAGTAACCACCACCCTTGTTGTTTGGGAAAGTGCTTGCAAGGGAAGGGGGACAGCAAAGAGACTAAACCCTAGTCTACACTTACCTGGCAATTTGGCAGCAGTCGACAGGAGTTATGCAAGCTACGCAGAGTAGCTTGCATAACTCCCATCGACTGCTGTGCTTCCCTTCTGCGCACTGTTTTCACTGCACTGCACACAGCGCTACGCCACTTGAGGAGGTGGATTTACTGTGTCGACTTCCTGATCAATTGAACAGGTCTACACTGACCGCTCAATTGATCCAGAAAGATCAATCTGACGGTGGCAACTTTGCCACCATCAGTATAGACATACCCTAAGGGATTGCCTGAGTCTCAGAAGAGATGAAGTGGTCTTATTGTCTAACCAGAATCCAGGAATACTGACCCTTGGTTAACATAACTCCTGTCCACAGCAGGGGTGTGCAGCTTCGATTGAGCTCAAGTTAGAATTGCTCTGGCTGGACTGTTTTACTGCACCAACAAAGGGCTGTCCCCAGCTTCAAGATCTTCAAGCGCACCCATCCAAGCAAGTGTTTGGAACTCAAATTCAGAGAGGAGTGCACACTCAGAGGTGGGGTAAATGGTGACAGTGTAAATGTAAGGTGGGTTAGTTTCATTTACTACTGTACATTGCATTTATTAATTGACTTACTGAAGTACCCCCTACCGATTTAAAATGGTTGTGACATTTTCATTCATATCAATCTATTATGATTTTTTAAATTGTTAAGTACATCATTAACTCTAATCTAAGTGTATAGTGGGTGTACATTGTTTATAAATGGTACTCCTGAATTAGACCCATTGCACATATTAGCTCAGGCTTACTCCTGGAGGCTCCCAAAGCATGCTATTGAGCTTGTACAGGGCCAGCTGCAGTCACCACCATGATTAATTTCCTTTACAAATAAAGGGAGTGCAGCAGACAGATGGATTGAAGATTCCCACATATCCATCACCACCACTGGGAAACTCAGGCTCTCCTTTACTGTCATCATCATCAGGTGCCCGGGCACACAGGTAAGTGTTGCTGGCTCCCAAGTAACAAGGGGAAAGGGTAGTGGTGGTGGTGGGAGGATTACACTTAGATTACCTAAATTAGGACAAAGTAGAACCAAAAGTGTCTGAATAGAGACAGCCACTGCCAAAGATCAAGCCACTGCATCTGGGAAATGATGCCATCTTGTTTCCTCCTCTCTAAGGCTATATGCATACTAACCAATTGAATCATTGATGCGTGTACAGATGAGACAGCACCACCGTAAGCATGCAACAGTGGTGCAGCATGTCCACATTAACAATGCTCTTTCATGTATATCTTGGTGGCAGTTTGCCCAAAGTCCGCACTGAGGTTAGTAGTTGCATCGTCCTAAAGTATCCCAGAATTCCCAATACAACAGTGGCTCCTTGGAATTTCAACAGGCCAGGGGAATTATGTGACAGAAGAGATGAAATTTCCACAGGGAGAAATACTGAAGTCCCCTGGTGCAGAAGCCATTCCTTAGGACTCCTCAGAAAACTGAAGCCAGATCAGAAAAATTCAGAAATGTGTAACAGGATCTTCTATTGACCCTCCCTGTAATAGATTTTAGAATCCATATAAAAATTCAGACTGATTTCTGCTGACGCACTATGACGGGTGAAGTTTGCTAACCCCATATTTTATATAAGTGGCAATGGCTCATTGGCCAGAGAGAGCTAGACCGTGGGGGCAGAGGTCCTAGACTGAAACCTTAGAATAAACTAGCATTGGGAAGAAACTTTAGGCTGGGGCCTTAGTTATTTCAACCAGTAATAAAAACTCTAGGAGAAAGGATGAGCTTGGGCCCCATTCCAAACTGTGTCCCGCCCCCATGCTAGAAAGAAACAGAGACTGTTAAAGAAAAATACTGAAGGGGTATGTATTCAGGGTTGAAACAGACCAGAAGGTCTGCCCCAGGCAGTTGCTCAACAGGATTTACACACTTATGGCTTCAAATTTTCCTTTAGATCCGTGACCTAGGACTAACCTGTCAAAGCTGTGATCCTAGAGTCTATGGCTCTGGAGACCATTCTTCCATAACTAAAGCACTGGACCTCATCGTAGAATAATTTTAGCTCTCATTAGACTTATAGTGAAACCTGACAGGATAGCTTTTGAAGGTAGTTGGGCTTGGCAGACTGCAGTTTATCCTTAGTCAGGAAGAGCAAATGCTCAGTTAATGGTAGCATCTAGCTGTTTTCCTCAAAATTTGGGGCCCTTGAAGGGAAAATTAAGGGTAAACCTTAGTTTAGAAGCAAAATCTCCAGCTTGATGTTTTAGCCATAATGCTCATTTTGCACTGATATTTTTAGTGTTGCTTAAACAAAAGAAGAAGGGGCATCAGTTGCAGTCAGCAAAATCTGGTTTATATACTTAAGCCATTTCCCCCTCTCTACCCTCTTCCCCCCCACCCCCACATATTGTAACTTGAATTTAACAACTTCCCTGATCCATGCAACAAGTGAAGCCTAAGGAATGAGTAGATAGTTAGGGTTCTTGCTAAAACTGATCACCATTGTGATGGGCTGAATTAATCTCTGTGTCAAAAGGATGCTTGCAATAGAGTCTAATAGAACAGAAAATTTTGCACATGCCATTGACTACTAAGCATATTTGGGAAGCATCCTCAAGCTTGCAGGCTGATTTGAGGAATTTGCTACTGGCTATGAAGGGAACTAATGAGAGAATATTTACAGTCTGGGAAAACCCTGGTTTACTGTACTCTTGACTAGGGAAAGTTCTCTTATTCTATCTAAGAAAAAAAATCCAGTCCTTTTTCCCTATAGACTTGCATTATCTGTGAAAATAGATGTCTAGAATCTTAGATATTTTTCTTATTCCTCCCTGTTATCACACCTATCTTCAGAATTATCTTGTACTACCTCCTCAAATGGGTATACCCCTCAGTTTGCTTATGAGCCGAGAAAACAAAAAAGCAACTTCCTTCACAGCTGATCTGTGCTCTGGAAAGCTTGCTATAAGGCAGAGCTGAGAAATGCTTCTTAAGAGGCCCCTTTTTCTAGTAAGACAGGAACTAACCTTGTTCTTTAAGTTACCAAAAAAGCTCAACATTAGAATACTATTGCTTTTATTTTGTAATATATACCCACACACACACATGCACGCAACAGGACAGCATATCTTTTTTTTTTCTTCTATTTATTGTCTGTAGACAGACTGCTCATATTTTACCATTTACAGTACTGATCAAATTAAATATTCAACATATAATTAAACGGGAATATCACTAAAAATGAAAGCTGGTTGTATAATTAGCAATAATTTATTGACTGGTGGAACACTTTCTACAATAAAAATAAATTTGCATGTAAATGACTTGGGTTCTTTGATATCCTATCTACATTTCATACACAACTGAAAAAACAAACAGTATATTCTGTGACTAACATTGCTTCATTTACATTCTGATTGTCCAAATAGCTCAGGAGACATATCCCTTGAAATCAGAATTTTGTCTCTTTTCACATTTTTTATCTGAATTTCAGACAATTGGGGTATAGCAGCACTCAACAAAATAAACCTTTTTACTTGTTTCATTCTGCAAACAGACAATAGCACTAAAATATAACTGTCTCCATTCATCTTCCTGGAATGTTAACTTATAGCTATCTGAATGCCAAACACAGCTGGTCAGAGAAATTTCAGCTCAGCTATAGTCTGCCAGAACATGCAGTTCCATCAGAATCAAAACACTTCATGAAATCAGGTTGACTTCACTGGAAATTTGTTTGGAGAAAAAAAATGAAATGAAAACCAAAAGTTTCAATAGTGTTTAAATGTCCTGTGTTGACATTTTCAGAACAAAACATTCTGATTTTCCATTTTGAAACAGCTTTTCATTTTAATTTTTTATTTAATTCTAAGTTTTAAAATAAAGTTAATATCAAAATAAACATTTGCTCAACTCAAAGCAATTACTTTTTCCCCCAGAATTTTCCTTCATGGAGAATTTCTAAGTTTACAGTTTTCATTTCCGATTTGGAATGAAGCCAAATTTCAAAATCTCAACTTCCTTCACAAAATGGAACTTCCATCCTCTGCACACATCTCAAACAACTCCAGTTATGAGGGGTAAGCAACTTCCCTTTCTTCTTCGAGTGCTGGTCCCTATGTGTATCCCACTGTGTGTGACTGATAAGAACTACTTGGAAAGGAGAGTGCAACATTGCACAAATGCTTGTAGAACCATTGTCCCAAAAGATGCATCAGTGGAGGAGGCTCGGACCAATGTATAGTGTCTTGTGAATGTTTGGTTGGAACTCCATGTGGCTGCCTTGCAAACAACAAGCAGAGGTACGCTCTTGAAGTGATGCTACTGAGGCTGCTTGTGCTCCTATAGGGTGAACTGATAAAGCTGATAAAGTAGGATATAACCAGAAATCCACTTACAGACCTTCTGGGAGGCCATAACTTGTCCTTGGGCTCATTCCTCCATGGCAACAAACAGCTCAGGTGACTTTCTGACCTGTTTTATTCTCTCTAAGTAACATGCCAAAGCTCATCTCACATTGAAGGAATAAAGTCTTTTCTCTGGGGACGTGAGGCTTTGGGAAGAATATAGGTTCGCTGACAGTCTAGTTTATGTGAAACTCCAAAACTACTGTAGGGGTGAATTTTGGATGTAGTAGCAGCAAGACTTTGTCTTTATGAAACATTGCACATGGAAGGTCTGCTATTGCAGCCCCCAGTTTACCTATCTGTCTGGCCAAGGCAATGAGGAAGATAAGTGCTTCACCTATCTGTGAAGGTCAACAGGTAGCCAGGGGTTTGAAAGGCAGCTTGATAAAGTGTTGGATGTGATAAATTAAGGTTCCATTGAGGGGTCAGTCTTATGACCAGTGGAAAAGTTCTAATTATGGCCTCTAAGAACCTGGAGGTGAGTAGGTGAGCAAATATACGGTAGCTGTACACTGGAGGGTGACGTGCTGATTGCTGCCAGGTGAACCTATATCGAACTAAGGGAAAGAACTGCCATCTTGAGGATAGGGCGGTAACCCAATGTATCAGAAATATTTGTTTTCTCAGGGGACATATGGTGTTGGGCCCAGAAACGCTTCTACTTGGCTAGGTAACATTTTCTGGTGGACTCCTTTCTGCTCTTAGAAAGAATGACTTGCACAGTTGCAGAACAGGAATGTTCTAGATCCAATGCTTATCCAAAATACCAAGGTGAACAGCTTCTGGATTGGGATGTCTGACCCAGCCATTCTTGAGTCAAGAGGTCTGTGAAGAGAAGAATGCTGATAGGTGGCTGGGCTGACATATACAGAAGACCTGGGAACCAGAACTGTCTAGGTCATTTGGGTGTGAAGAGAACAACTCATGCTCTGGCCTGTCGAATCTTCCACGCTACCTGAGGAAGCAGCAGGGTAGGAAGAAAGTCATGGTTCAAACCATCTATCCAAGGAAGTAGGGAATCATCAATCTCTGGAGAACTGGTCCTAAGCTCTCCTGGAGTGTTGGTGCAAATCACTTGCCAGGATTATCCAAGGGTATCTCACTTAATCATTTCCCTGACATTGCAGGAGGCCTTGGGTACTGGTGTATCTTGGTCCCTCCTATTCTCTGCCTGTGGCACGTAATAGTCTAGTCTCCTATGGACTGTAATACTTAGGACTAATTTCAATTGTTGGGTTTTAATGTGTGGGTGGTGGGTGGTGCTGGTGACCTGTGATACGCAGCAGGTCAGACTAGATGATATGGTGGTCCCTCCTGGCCTTTAACTCTATGACTATGGAACAGTATGTGCTGCATTTCCTATTTGTCTGGGAGGAAGCTTTCTTAGCTCAGATTCCAATACAGGGCATTTGCAGGACTGCAGCTTGGTCATCCGTTCATGCCTTCCCATCCCACTATGCCATCACGCAACCAGCCCTGGGACAGTGCAGGCTTTGACAGAGTGGTTTTTCAATAAGCACGTCTGTGAACTCCTGGCCCACCTCCGGAGGTGGTGCTTGTGAGTCACCTGACACAGAAACACTCAAAGAAGAAAAACGGTTACTAACCTTCTGTAATTGTTCGAGATGTGTTGCTCATGTCCATTCCATAACCCAGTCTCCTTCCCCTCTAGCCAAATTCTGGCAAGAAGGAACTGGGAGGGAGGGGAAAATGGACCAGCAGCGCCCCTTTTACTGGTGCATACATGTGCCACTGCACAGGGTGCTAGAGCTGGCCTTAAGGATACCACTAAGGGAAAAATCTCTGGCACCGGTGCATGTGGCGCACACACCTGACATGGAATGGACATAAGCAAGCACTCGAAGAACTAGATGATACTATATAAACCTTTAGATGTTAAGTTTATATATATATGATCTAAAGCTTTGAAGGGGGGAAAAAAATGTAGGAACCAGAATAAAAAATGTGCAAAACTCTTCAACAGGCAGACTTTCATCTAGGACACAGTCAGCATTTTAAAAACCATGGCATCAAACAGAGTAGACACCTTTCATATTTAACACTGAGAACAGAGAGAAAAAAGTTACATTATCCAATTCCAATAATCTGGATGATTAGTATTTTAGATTGACAATGCAGAGAGATAATCTTACCTCTTCTCCAGACAGATAATATGCCGAAAGCAGTCCACCAACAAAACGGATGTTCACTTCAAAAACTGAAATTTCTGCATTCTAGGAAAATAAATACATATATTTAGAGCTTGAATGTCAGTTTTCTATATGAAAAAAAAATCCAGTGTTAGTTTTATAAGGAAACAATTGCATGATACCTCATGCTATATATAATGTAATCATAATTTCCATTATAGTAGAAAGAATATCTCAAGTTTACCATCTTCCACCTTATTTTGTGGTTGTGAAACTCCGTGAATTCTAAATATCAGCACACAGAAGAAGGAACAACAATTTGAAGCATAACACTTTTTGTAAGTGTTAGTAGTTCTTCTTCACTTTAAACTTTAAAGGCTTTGTACAACTCTAGTGTTTCCTGTCTCTGATTTCCCTCCCCCCCCCCCCCCGTGTCTAAAGCTCCCCACATCTTGGTATGCTTCTCCCCAATATTCTTCTCCTACAAGTGACGCAGTATCTCTGTAATCTGCTCCGAGATCAAATATTTTTGTTAGGCTTCCATCTTGACGAAGATTTGCTTTCTCAATCTATAATAGATTGTTTAAAAGAGAAATTACATCTTAGACGTATTAATGATAAAAATTTAACAAAAAAGCACATAATCTTCCACTTTTGTAATGTTAGTCATTCCCCAGCTTCTCTTGCCCCAATATATTTTACATACCAATATTATGTAAAAGCTTTCATGTAACAAAGGCCCTGTAAGAGGGGGAAAATTCCAATGGATTCCTTGTCTGTGCTTCTAAAATGAATAACAACTTAAATAATTTGGTGTCATCTGAATGAGAGCTGTATGATTTCACAATACTGATGGTTTAAAAATTACTTAAACTAGTGCTTGATTGCTCTCAACATATACTGTTCAAACATTGCCTTCATTTTACAAGAATTGAACTTAGCTGACACTTCTGTTAAAAATACCGGAGAGGTTAGCACATTAATACTAATGATTCTGTCATAAAAGGACTCCTTGGGATTACAATGAGTTTGTATCATAGATAAAAGATCTGAATTTTGAAGTCGGCAGGACAGGAGCGCTAAGAAGTGCAACAGGGAAGGGGGACTATCAATTGCTAGCGGTTAAAAACTACTGTGAAGTTAGTGAGTTTCCCAATTAGCAAGAATCATATTTGTGTAGTGTCATTAGCCTATAAAGAATCAACTGTAGAATAAATATGCTGTGCTAAACAAACAACAGATGCTGCCTCTGAAGGACATACAAGGGATACAAAAGACTGCATCAACAAAGCAGAACTAAAATCAGACACGAGCATAAAAACCAAAACACTTCATGGTATAGAATGGGTTTAAGAGATTATTAAGAAGGCTGTTCCAAAATGATGATGTTCTCCAAAAGGTCAAAATCAGCCTAAAGTCTAGTAATTGGGGTGCGGCTCACTATCTATTCCCAAAAAGTGGCACATCTTGACTTTAGTAAGGCTTTTCAGACTGTCTCAGATGATGATCTCATAAACAAACCAGGGAAATGCAACTTAGATGGAGCTATTATAAGGTGGGTGCATACTGGTTGGAAAACTGTTCCCAGAGTGTAGTTATCAGTGGTTCACAGTCAAGCTGGAAAGGTATATCAAGTGGAGTCCCACAGGGATCAGTTCCAGGTCCGGTTCTGTTCAATATCTTCATCAGTGATTTATATAATGGCACAGAGAGTACACATATAAGGTTTGCAGACAATACCAAGTTGGGATGGGTTGCAAGTGCTTTGGAGGATAGGATTAAAATTCAAAATGATCTGAAGTAATGGTCTGAAGAGAAATGGTCTGAAGTAAACAGGATGAAATTCAATAAGGACAAATGAAAAGTACTCCACTTAGGATGGAACAATCAGTTGCACACATACAAAATGGGAAATGACTGTGTAGGAGGAAGTACTGCGGAAAGGGATTGGGCGGGAGTCATAGGGGATCACAAGCTAAATATGAGACAACACTGGTCATTCCGGGATGTATTAGCAGGAGTGTTGCAAGCAAGATATCAGAAGTAATTCTTCCACTTCACTCCGCACTGATTAGGCCTCAACTGGAATATTATGTCCAGCTCTGGGCCCCACATTTCAGGAAAGATGTGGACAAACTGAAGAAAATCCAGAGAAAAGCAACAAAAATGATTAAAGGTCTAGAATGACCTATGAGAGAAGATTGAAAGAACTGGGTTTGTTTAGTCTAGAGAAAAGACGACTGAGACCCTGTCTACACTTACCTCCGGGATTCAGTGGCAGTCGACGGGAGTTACGCAAGCTACGCAAAAACCTTGCGTAATCCCCGTCGACTTCTGGGCTCCTCTTCTGAGCGCTATCTTCACTGCACTGCGCCACTTGTGAAGGTGGTCTTAGTACATTGTTTTCTAGATCGACTGAACAGGTCTTCACGGACCGCTCAGTTGATCCAGAGCAATTGATCTGACGGCAGCAGCTGCCGCCAGTGTAGCCGTAGCCTGAGGGAGGGGACATAACAGTTTTCAAGTACATAAAAGGCTGTTACAAGGAGGAGGGAGAAAAATTGTCCTCCTTAATCTCTGATGATAGGACACGAAGCAATGGGCTTAAAATGCACCAATAGCGGTGTAGGTTGAACATTAGGAAAAACTTCCTAACTGTCAGGGTAGTTAAGCACTGGAATAAATTGCCTAGGGAAGTTATGGAAGCTCTGTTATTGGAGATTTTTAATAGCAGGTTAGACAAACACCAGTCAGGGATGGTCTAGATAATATTTAGTCATGTCTTGAATGCAAGGGACTGGACTAGAAGACATCTCAAGGTCCCTTTCAGTCCTAGGATTTCACTGGATTTTATGAGCCCAGTTACTGAGGAAATCTGTAATCAAGTAAATGATGCAGCTCTGTTGAGTGCCCACTTTATGTACTTCATTATACACTGGTCTCAGGGTAACCTAAGGGAGGCAGTTAACAACCGATTACTACAGTGTGCTGCACATGGGGCCTACAGGTTAAAACCCTTTGGAAGTTTCTGCTAACTGCAGAGTACAGCAGCCTATCTATTAAGTGGAGTATCTCAAGAGGGAACACTTTACACTGGTATGCATCAGTCAATTACATGGTCTATTGGTTTTGGGGTGTTTAACTTATTTTGACTTATAAAAGGAACATTGTTATCCAAGAAACAGCCTCCTTTCCTTGCAATACATCTGCAGTTGCATCAAGGCAGGCACTCAAGCTGGTGGCTCCTCAACGTAAGGGATACATTCACTGCTGGTAGAGCATTTTATATGCGAGTCCTCTACTTCAGAATTTCCCACCCCTCTATTCCAAAACAGTCTAAATCACTTGAGCAACAGGACGTGCTGCAAGGCCTCTTTTCTTGGATGCGTATGGAAAGTTGAGAGATTATATGGTTAGACTTTAGACAGGAGAGGAAATTTGTTAAATCTGATGTCTCACGCAATCGTTCATTGTGCTATCTTGATTGAGTTAAGTTACATGTTGATTTTAAATTTTGTCTGTGCACCTAGAGCTCAGAATAGATGTTGTTTTATAAAAATCAAAGAAAATACAATTGTGCAGCAATGATTAAGTTGGATGAGTTGCTTCCAGAATCTTTTTAAAAACTGCTCTCTCTCATGGGTTTAATATTGCTATTAAAGAGACAAATCAATGACATTTTTAATTGAGTGTACAGCTCTGTTGCAAAAATCCAATATAGTTTCCAACATCTGTTCCTGGAAGGACAAAAGAGATAGTTATGTGATGAAGGAAAGTGAGATAAAAAATTTTACTATCAAACATCTGCAGTGATTCTACCACCATTGTGGATGTTTGGCCAAATGATGATTCTCCAGTTCACTTTTTTGAAGCTAACAATTGCTTGAAGGTTATCAGATTTACAAAACTTCAGCCACATACATCTCTTTGCAGCTTTGTTTGAAATCTCAACTCTTATTGAATGCATTATACAAGCCCCTGAAGCATATGAAACAAATGAAGGAGCCAGACATTTTGTTGAGTGTCGCTTTGAGAGCTGTATCTTTAGTAGGATAGTTATCCTTAAGATCATTATGCCGAGAGTTTCACCTTGGCAAAGCATGTGGATGATACAGAGATTTGTAAAGCAGCAGAACAGATTTTATGTCACCTGAAGCAAGCCTCCATCTCTAACTCTTCTTCTAAGGAAAGTAGACATTCTACAAGCAGCAGGCTGCTGACATGTCAGCCTTAGGAATCAGGGTACAATTAGATTTATTGTGATGCAATATTTAAAATGTAAAGTCCTACCTATTTACTCTCCTTTCATTATGTTTATCCCAATATTCATTTATAATTTGTGCAAAGGATGCATATAAGGGTCCTCACTTTATATTTTTGATTTTTAAAGACTACAAGACCCTACTGTAAATTCAGATGCCTATCAGAAAAGAAACTTGTAAACAGGGCCAAAGAATTCTAGGACAAACCATTAACCTGCTTATCTTATTTAGACTTTTCCTTTTATTTCCTTATTGACTGAAAAGGGCTCTTTGGTTAAGGCTCGCTCCTCTCCCCGTTTTTGCAAAACCCAAGAGGATGGCTCTTATTTTCAATCCTCAGATCATGTGCCCTTGTCTTCCTTCCTCTGATCACTAAATACAACATCTGAAAAGTTATTTAATTTATTATGACAGACTTATCATAATCCCTGAGAAGTAACTGGATTTACGCTCATTTTTTTCTTTAGGAAGAAAATAATCCCATTTAGGGTCAGTAGAAATTGATCCTTGATGTTCCCTTTGTAAAACTCTATACAGAGCAGAGGCTAAGTTATCCTCATTGGCACAAATTAATAGGTATTGCTCCCGATTTTATTTTGTCTACCATTCTTTTCATTACCCTCACCAGCCTAGTGCGGAATGTACCTGTATGCGCCTCATTGACCCATTGAAGATAAAGCCGCTTGAAAGATTTCCTTCTAAACAAAACTGCAACAAAAATACTCAACACTCTGGTTTGCTGAGCATGTCTACTGAAAAGGGTATTCTAACACTTTAGCTGCACTGGAACAGACTTATTTTATTAATCTCACTCTGGCCCTGTTTACTCCTTTTCCAAGCAGCAGCAAATACTTTGGAATTGTCTGTTCAGTTCAGGAAGACATCACATCTGTTTATTAAATACATGTTCTGCAGCACTGATAAGCCTGTTTTCATTGTCCAAGCAAGGTAAAATGAACAAGCAGCACGTGTGGTATAAGTAAATTGTCCAGTTCCCTTACAGTCTCTTTAATGAAGGGAAAGTACATTCCCCTCACAAACACTCATACAATTAAAAAACAAAGAAAAAAAAAATCAAAGTCTCCACAAACAACTTCTCAGCTACAACTGAGCATGTTGAGCAGATACAAAAAAATATATTTCTGAAGAGAATGTTACACTAATTACAATCCTTTTGCTGTGCTGTGGAAAGGGACCTGTCAGGCCCTTGGCAAGTTTACACTGCAGTGATTGTACTCAGAGGATGGTGGGATGTACTGGCTTAGACAGGCCACGAGAAAGAATGAAATGGAACACTGGCTGATGGAAATCTCCCACATTTGACTGTGAAGTGCAAGCTTCTGTTAACCTTTAGCGTAAACAAAAACTACAAGCTTTTAAGGTCTCTACATGCTAATCTATTACTGTCACTACATATTGCCCTGCTGTTGCCAGATATTTTATAGTTCAGCCAACTGTGCAAAGTAAAGAGGATATGAAAACAAAATAAGTAAGTACACATGGTGAAGACCTCCTCTTCTTATCTCACAGACTGTCAGACCCAAAGAACAAAACATGACAGCATATTGAAAAATATGGTATCAGGCAAAGATATCTGCTGCAAGGTAAATGAAAGATATGTTGAATGACGCACCTTTACAACAAAATCTTAACAAAAGCAAGTGTACTGTCTTTTCTTACTCAAGAAAATGAAATGTAATATTGTTCAGTGTTTTATATTTTTACATCAAGCTCCATGTAATGGTAGGAATAATTCATTTTGAAGATGATTTGATGAAGATTTCAATAAAGGCCTTTTTCAACTAAATTACAACCCATGCATAAGAGTAAAAGCACAAACTTTATAAAAATGGAGTCATCCAATCTAGAACAAATAGCAAATAAGTGGGATATTTTAGCAGTTATCACAATTTGTCAATCTTTATTCAGTGTTAACCATTAACCTGTCAGAAAAGCAAAAATAAATGTAATATTTACAGTTGTCAGTGCGACTTTAGTTCTGCTTCCTTGTGTATGCATCCTTTGGACTAAATGAGGCACAGTCCTCTCAGAAAATATAGTATGTTATCATGTAATTGAAGACTATCATAATGAATACACAGAAAGGGCAGAATTGCCTATGCAACCATAAACCTGACATTTCCTAACTTCTGAGCACTTGATTTTGCAGCTTAAAAAACCTATTAGAATTTTAAGTAGTTTTAAACATTTTTGAAACAAGGTAAAATATATTCTATTATGTACAACTGTTATAAACCCCCCATCATGCATCACCATCATCAGGGATTGAACCCTGAAGCTTCAGCACTAGAGCACAGATAGTTCATTACATGAAAACAGGAAGACTCTCATCCCAGAGGGGAGGATGGACCACTGGGTCAAAGTGGTGGGGTGGTCAATGGTGGGCAAGAAGGCCAGGCCAGCACAGACCACGGGCATTCTCCCTCTGACAAATGACAAAGGTTTATTGCAAAACAGAAGCAAGAGAGTTCTCAAAGCAAAAGGTTTCAAGAATCCTTTATAATGGAAAGTGTAAGGCAACCTGAATATAGGGATCCCTCTAATACCAACATATGGAGCAGATCTGAAGATGATCACTGGAGAGTGAGCATAGGTTCTGTGAATTGTATAGCAGAAATTTTAGGAAGTACAGTACTAATTCTCATGTATTTCTATACTAAGGAAGTTTTACACCAACAAAGTAAAATGGATGTATTCATGCTATTTTGGAAGGGACCTAACCCACTGGTCTATCAAGGTGAGCAGATATCTTTTAGACAAGAAAGTATGTCTCCATTATAAAATGTAACATTTTTCTTACGTTAGTTTTGCATCAATTTTGATTTCTTTAGCCTTTCCTTCAAAGATCTGTATAACCTAACCTACCTCCTAACTTTGGTCAGCCAAAGCCACAGGTCTAACTTTCCTCTTTGTCATTGCCTCTTTCTGAGCTTCTTCTGTACAACATTCTGCAACTTCTTTCCTGACCCAGCCCCCCAGGCATCCCACTGTCTTTTCTTTCATGAAGCCCATCAATTTCAGAAGTATTTACCCCCCAGTTATTCTTGAATGAAGTAATTAAAACAAAACATTGATCTAGAAAGCATTCTTACCACCACCAAGGTTTTGTTTGATTACATTGGAGCATCCATCCTTCATCTACTTGTTGTCTATTTAGATCAGTGATCTACCCGAAGGCAAGGGCTGCTTGTGGCTTCCAAGACTATAAATAATAGCCCTTGAGGCTCCCTCTTAAGTAAATCAGCCTGTCACTAAAGGGAGAGATTAGGGGGCACCAAAATGGCTCAGAGCTGCTTTCATAGCTGTTCAGCTTCAGCTACTCTGCGCCCTACTGGCCTCCAGCAGCATCATGGGGTGAAGGGAGAGAGATCCCCAGGGAGAAAAGGAACTCAACTGACTCTTCCTGAACTTGGCAGAATGCCTAGCAAAGGATGACGTCTGTGCCTTACACAGCAACAAAGGGCAGCCCATAAAATGGGGAAGGGGAAGAAGCTGAGAACCAGCTTTCAGTTATTACAGTGATGACTCATCAATTCTTTGACATGGCTCCTGCTAGAGCAGCCAAGAACCATATACCTGCCAGTTTTATACTCAGAGTCCTGCATGTTCCAGATCCCATCCCTCCAACACATTTCCTTGGCAAAGGACTGTGGAGTCATAGGAGCCAGTTTTTCAGGGCAGGAATCTGAAACCTCATCATAAAGTGTCTGGCACACTTTCAGCAGAAAGAACAATCAATATTTAAAATAGTGTTAATTTACTAATTTGGGTTACTGAGTGTTTTTGATTGTTACAGTACTCTAGCAGGGTCTGCATTTGACTCTGCCTCAGTTTCCACACTTGTATAAGCTGGAAGGTCAACTTCTCAACTTCTCATCAATGAAGCTTCCATCAGTGTCAGTTTCTCAGTCCTATTTCTCAAGGATGCATTTATTGCTCAAAATATACATTTAGAGCTGTATATCAGTCAGAATAGTAAATTAAGTCCTGCTGGGTGGCCTGGCATAAGGTATCCCAGGGCTTTCAGATAAATCGGCGTGGTCCAGGGTTTCATGCAAGAGCTTCCCTATTTCTTGTAGATCTCCCTTTCAACTGAAAAGTTCCAGAGGGGTAGCCGTGTTAGTCTGTATACAGCAAACACAGCAAGAGTCCTGTAGCACTTTAAAGACTAACAAATTTCTGCAGGCATAAGCTTTCATGGGCTGCAACCTGACAAAGTGGGTTTCGTGCAGCCCACAAAAGCTTATGTCTGCAGAAATTTGTTAGTCTTTAAAGTGCTACCGGACTCTCATTTTTTCCCTTTCAACTGATTCAGAGAGTTTAAGGCCAGAAGGGATCCTAATATACAAGAGGTCTAATCTCCTTATGCAATACACGCACCTCATCCTATTTCTTTCCAAATGCAGAACAAATATTTATTTAACACCTCTGCCTTTTCTGCCATACTAACAATTACCATCTCCATCTACCCATCCACTTGCTGGCTTTTATGAGGACCAGTTGATCTTCAAGCTTTCACTTTATCCCTTGTCTCACAGCATCAGCTGAGAGACAGCTGCTAAATCACAGTGGATTAGACCTAACTCCCCTTCAAGGGCCAGCCTTCCTGTGACAAGTATCTTATGAATTCTGATCATGTTGCTACTTTATGTCAATGAAATGTTAAATTTTGCTTTAAAAATTTAACACATTTGTGGATAACTACCTTGGAATTCTAGTGGTTACAGTGTTTTTATGGATGTCAGCCTGATATTAACCCTGTTCCAGGTTGGTAGTAGCCAATAACTCTGCAGTGACAACATGTTCCCTCTGAGGGGAAGCATACAATATTGTTTCCCTCACTAACCCTTTAAGATGACTTTGAAGAGAGCTGAGCCTTGTCCAGCCTTCTTCGGTCAGAATGAATAAATTGCAAATGCAGGACTTTAGGAGGCAGGAAAGGATTTACCACGGAAAAGACCCCTTGTTTGAACAACTGTGACAATTTTTTTTCTTTATTCTAGAATACTCACTAAAAATGCACTCTATGGCTAAGGCTACTACAAAAATAAAACTGATGGTGATGGACTGTGGCTTACAATTTTTAAATAGCTTGCCACATTTTAAACCAAATGCCAATAATTTTGCAAATAAAATCCTGTTCATATTCCAACTACTAAAATTAAATTACAGGTTTTGCTGTATTACCAATCAAGAGTATTTTACACCTGCAACATAACTGGCAATTTGGATATCATACAACTAATAAGAAGTTGGTCTAACATCCCTTTTTTACTTAGAACTGTTCAAGGCCCACCGTGAACATTAGGAACTTCCATGCCATTCATGATATTTTATTTTCATGCTTATTTACCTTCTAACAGACTGACAGGAGAAACATTTATTTCACCCCATGATAAATTTATCCTTAGTATCCTTCCTGACCCTTCCAAATAATGTTTTTATTTCTATTTCTCCTAAAAACTCAACAAAACCAAACCACTTTTAAGTTAGACATTTAAAAAGTATACCAACTTGAGTCTATTCTGTCAAACTACTAAACAAAATCAAACATTAAAGAGCCATTTTCAGCTGCTAGTTTAACTAAACTTCAGCACAGACCTTATTTTACATTTAATTAATTATCTCAGAATAAAAACAGCCCAGTTTTTCAAGGAAGCTATTTTACTGCAGATCGCTATATTACCGGGAAAACTAAACGTTGGATGATAGCTAAAAAAAGGCTAATAGGAAGTGTCAACTACAGACAACACTCAAACCAGGGAATATACTAAGGAAGTCAGTATCCATCATAGGAGCCAAATACAACAGTGGCCCTCAAATGCTTGAGAGCGTATTCTGAGCAATAAAAACAAACTATATTTGACAAATACCTTATCCGGTTTTAGTCTTTCGGCTTAACATTTGTAGCTCCACTAATCAAGCACTAATTTCATACAATTCTTCATACAGATTTGCTTTGCTCTGTAATACCATTTATTTGGATGGATTAATTTTAAAGCAGCTGTTTTAATAAGTCATCCAGTGAAAAAGAACAATCTAAAACTAGCTAAATAAAACAGATGAACATCCTTACTTTTACGAGCTCAGAGATAGCATCGCTTAATTTAGCTAAACTATGTTGCAATACTCTGATGATGGGTGGCCCTATAGATACCTAGACAGAGGGAGAGATTAAAAGTTTCGCTTCAGGGAGACATTTTTAAGTGCTATATAAGTTTCTTCATTTTACTCTTGTTTACTAGGTTTGTATGTAAAGAAAACAAATTTGATAGCTGTGAAAAATGAAATGGCACAGTTCTAAAACTAAATGTGTAGAAAGCTATCCAGGAGTGTAAATGAAGACTTCAAGTACACTCTTTTTAAATAGCTACTGGATTAATCTGGTTTCTTTGCAACAACGGAAAAAAACAGATTAATTTCACAAAACCCTCATCTATACACCAGCTATGTAACAGTAAATATTTAGAAGCTGTGCCACTGCACTGATGATAAAAAATAAATCCTTTGAATGGGTATAAAGATAGTTACTAAAACTGTCACAGAAATTTAATATACAAACAAAAAGTTAAAGAAGAAAGAACATAAAATATTAGCTATAGCAGGATAATATGATAAAACATTTCAAAAGAGATATATAGACACATGAAAAGGAATGGAGCCTCTCCTGTTTTTCACTTGTAAGTGCTCAGCCTTAAGTAGTATTTGTAGCTAAGCTACCTAAATTAAAATTATTGTTGCTCAAAATAAGTTTAGAAAACTAAGTAAGATTTTGTATAGCCACTAAACTCCCATTGAACTCAGCAACCACTTAAAAAAAACGTGCTGGTTAAAAAGGGTTCAAGCTATAGTGCGCTATCTGTGAAAATAGGCACCTAAGAGTGCCTTCTTGAGATTTAGAAGAATTGAATTCCAGAAAGTGAAATAGTGTCCATACGGGAACCTAGTTTGCAACACCTAGTCCATGCTGTTTCTACAAAGAAAAGTCCTTGCAAACAAGCTTGTTCAGTTTCACATCATGCAATTGTCAACTTCTCTCATCAGTATGCACAGAAGTACCTAACTACACTTACAGGTGACTTACAGTGTAATGTTAATTATAGAGAAAGGTAATGTAACTTTATTTGTAGATTATCATCTTGTGTCCTGTATAGAAACAGACCAAAGTTTTCAAGTTTAGGAATCTAAAGTTGACACCCAAGTTATAGTGGGATAGCATCAAAGGTTCCCAGCAGGCAGTAGCCTTAACACCTATTAATTGTAAAGTGAACTGCAAGCATTCAGCCCTTCTGAAAAAAAAAAAAATCAAATTATTTTGATTTAGGAGTCAACTTTGGGTACCATTTTGGCCTGAAACTATTGCCAGTCAACTAAAAAGTGCTTTTTGATTATACTTCATTTTTTCACATCTGTGTAGTAGCTTTGACCAGTATATTAGTTCTCTCATGCATTTTACTGCATACTGACACGTTACAGCTAGTCTATGTATTACACAGTATTTCACTTATTTGAGTGGGGGGGGGATTGTTTTTATTTTGTTTTTATTTCTTTTAAGTTCAGAGTTCAAAATAGTACTAATGATCGTTTTGCTTCAGCAACTTTTGGAGCATCATGGGGAAGTGGAAAGAGGAAAATTAGAGGGCTTAAAATTATGCAGGAGGAGTGACCCCCTCCTCTGTTTGTTCCAGGAGCACTAGAATACCTCCCCAGAGCCATATGAACTTGGAGAAAAAAGCATTTCCAGTGAGAAGGGGGAATGAAACTCTCAAACTAACAAGAGAAGCTGGCTGCACAGAAGCAATGACTCTCCAATGTCCCCTTCCTTTATCCTTCCATTTAGTTAGTCCATTCACATGCCCACTCAAATAATGCCCCCCCCCCCGCAATTGTGGCACTAACATACCATTTGCTTATCACTGTATTCATTCTGACTGTAGGTTACATCTTTGCCCCCAATGTCGTCTAGTCTATTTAGACTGTATGCTTTGTAGGGCAGGGACTATTTATTAGTCTGTTTGTACAGTGCTTAGCACTATCGGGCCCTGTTTCCAGATAGTCCCTAGGCACTAACAATTAATAATGAAAAAAATAATCCCCAGTACTCACCACATTGAAATCTAAGTTTTTTTCTACCCATTCCTTGGCTTCCTTGAATTCATCTTTCATTTCCATGATATACAGTGTATCCAAGGCATCTACTATTGTTGCTCCTTGAATGTTACCTGAAAATACATGGAAATATAATTATGTACTCTCTACAGGTAATTCTTTCAAATAAATCTGGTTAAAAATAAACTAACATACGAACAAGTGGACAACTGGTTTCTAGTCAATTCATTTTGATTCTCATGCCGGAGGAAAACATAGCAATATTTTGTGTTGCAAATACAGTAGGAGAATGTTTATGTCTCATTGCCTTTTCAACTGGATTAAGAGACTGTGTTTTATACTTTGGGTTGGCAGGATTAGATTTTTATCGATATATGTGTCAGCAAATGTCAATTTCACTGTACATACATAAGCTGATGAAACATTTCCATGGATTGCAGAAATTTATAGATTGGAAAAATAAGAAAAATGCTGCTTGAAAGCTTATTTTGATTTAAGGATATTTACTGTATACATTTTTACATGACGTTCACAAATTTTTGTTTTAATAGTTATAAAATTCATTTTTTGACTCAGGGTCTGTCATTGAAAATTGTATAAACCTCCCCCAATAATTTCCTACAACTGTGAAATTTTAAAATGGATACAAATTGAAAATGCTTACAAACATCCATTATCCACTGAAATTATTTTTTTTAAAAAATCAAAATTTCTGCCAAGCTTATTTATACTGCAGACACTAAAATTCGGGCCCAGTATAAGTGATAATGTCCCTTCAAGTAGTAACGGAAGCTTTAACAATACTTTTGCATATATAGGACCCACAAAAGTGCATAAGTAAAATCTACCACAACTGTGATACTAGTTAATGTTATATTTGTGAAAATTTGAGTCTTGTTTTATGTTGTCAGTCACTGTCGTTGTCTTGCACACTCAGTGCATAATACTAAACATCCACTGAGAGGATCTTGAAACACTTGATTGACAATGTAATTAAGTATCACAATATTAAGAGTTAGGGAAGTAACTATTCTCATTTTCTAAGGTCACACAGGAGTGCTTGACAGAGCAAGGAACAGACCCTTTAACTGTGTTTTCTAATCATGCACTGCAATCAAAAGAACATCCTTTCTCTAAGTGAATTTTATTTTCCACTTGGTCCTACATAGATCTCAAGTAACCTCACCTACCGTTGTTCCAAGGAGCCCTACTCATGGACCAGGCCCCATTGTGCTAGGTGCTGTACAAACAGAACAAAAATACAGTCCCTGACCCAAAAAGCTTACAATCTAAGAATAAGACCAGAGACAATAGATGGATACAGAAAGGTAAAGACACAATAAAGATTAAAAAAAACCTAAGTGTGTGTGTCAGCCAATTTACCTTCCAATTCAAACCCAAAGAGGTGATCGATACTATTTCTAGAGCCAGTTCTTGTGACTCATGAAGGCTGCAACCTTTCTTCTTGATTTTGGGGACTTCAAAAAAGTCAGTTTATCTCAGCTTTCAATTTAAAAAGTATCTATCCTGTTTTGTTGCAAAACAAAACATCGCCAGACTTTAAAATCTGCCACTGACTTGTTCCTGAACATTCATGAACCAATCATAGCAGTGCGGGGCAAGGTGTGAGGAGGAGGGAGCCACCTGAGTTACTTGCTATTGGCTTTAGACTGTCCAAGCTTCATCCAAACGGGGTGTACAGCACTGAATAAATTCCATCACAGCAAAAGTGCACATACTGCGGAAGCCACAATAGCACAACAGGTACCAGGCTAGCCAGCCCCCACACATTCACCTGCAAAACACATATGCTTAGTCTCTATTCACAAGGGCGTAGGGACAACTCCTGAGATACCATGGAAGCTCTGATATGGTGATTGAGCACTGTATAAAAAACTTGGATAGATAAAACCTAAGCTAAAAATAAAAATCCCTGTTTTAATTGGAATATGAAACAAATTAAGACTTGCAGTGTCAGTGATCCAACTGTAAGCTCCAAATGTGTATTGGTAAAACTTGCTCCTCCACAAGATTTTGCAATGGGCAGGAGCCCAGCACCCATGAAGCAAGAAATACAACATCAGCGCTGCTATCACAGCAGACTTGCCACACATGCATGCAGTTCAGTGCTAGCTTCAATTTACTACTGCTGTTATGGAACATCTGCTTTTAGAATACTGTATGATTAATGATTAATTCAATGCGGTTACAGACAGAACAAAAATAAGAGGAATTTATGAGAAGGGTAATACATATCACACCAAATCAGAAAGACTCAGTGGACTAAGTAGTTCTAGAATAGAAGAAAGGGCTTAAAATCCTGAGAAATAGAACTGGAAACTAACTA
Organism: Emydura macquarii macquarii; assembly: GCF_026122565.2. Taxonomy (NCBI): domain Eukaryota; kingdom Metazoa; phylum Chordata; order Testudines; family Chelidae; genus Emydura; species Emydura macquarii. The sequence goes on from NW_027131283.1 coordinate 14,200,901, forward strand.
TTCAGATACTTACTGGAAAACTAAAACAACAAAAACAGAATATCCTACCGTTTCCAAATGGAGGCACTGTTAGCAAAGGATGTTAAAGTTCTAACCACAGATTAAGGAAGCAGCTCTATAATGCAGGTTAGTGCCTCTGGCTATGTTCAGACTGACAGCAGCAAAATCGCTGCTGCCAGATCGATCTTTCTTGATCGATTGAGCAGTCAGTGAGACCTGCTCAATCGATCAGGAAGTCGACTGAGTAAGTTCACCCCCTCAAGTAGCGTAGCGCTGAGCCGACGGGAATGCAGCGCAGCGAGAACAGTGCGCAGAAGGGAAGCAGAGCAGTCGACGTCAGTTACGCAAACTACTCTGCATAGTTTGTGTAACTCATGTCGACTGCCGCCGAATCGCGCGGTGAGTGTGAACCAGCCCTATCTTTTTGCTCTGTGCTTCTATAGCACCTAGCACAAGTTACTGGTTCATGATTGGGGCTCTTAGGTCTTACGGTAATACAAATAATAAATAACAGTAATAGTAAAGAAGCATTCTATTCAAAACCTCTACGCTCACTGATAACCTTCCCAAATTGCTATTTCAGTCCAAAACTGCTTATAAGCTTGTTCTCAGCCTAAAAGAATTGTAGTCCATACCAAGCACACTTGGTTAGTAGCAAGATTTACTCAGTAGTTTCGTATTTATATTTTTAAATGTATTTTAATTTACACGTGTGATCTAATTGTACCTTGTGCAGAAGCACTTAGATGTTACCAAAATGTTAACAAAAAACACTAGTTGCCTGTGAATTCATCAATTAAACTAAAATTATTGTAAATGGTTATAGATAAATAAGTTGAAAAGTATTTTTTCTTATTTTCTTTGTGCATTTGTGAGAACTGTGCAATTACCCACTTGCACTATGATGTTGATTGCCAGCTGTTTATCTACTCCACTTCACCCTGAATAATCTCTTGCAACATATGAATTTCTTATCTGTTCCACCTTTGTATTTAACTGTGACATTCTACTTCCCTGAAAAAGAACTTTGTCTCTTTCACCTACAGAAGTTGGACCAAGAAATGATATTATCTCACTCACTTTGCCTCTCTAATATCTTGAGACTAGCCTAGCTACAACCCTGTAAATAACCCACCCCATGTCAGGCATTAGCATGACGTCACCTTAGTGTTTTACTCGGAGAGCTCATGTTCATTCAGTTCTACAGCCTGCAAGAGGATGTTTACTTGTAACACTACAGCAGAGCTGCAGCTGTTTGAGTTTTGAGACCAGAAGGGCGTTTCCTCTTCTCACAACCCCCTGCATGCAGCCCCTTTCACAAACTCAAGCTGGCAGTGTCTCTAACTTGGTAAAGTAACTTGTGCTTACCTTAATCCAACCAGTGTCCTTACAATGTAAAACATGATAAAAAAATGCAAGACATGGTACACTACTTATAGCTGCAGGACAGCAGTTCAGGAATGATACACCAGAATCTAAATCAACAAAATCATACAAGAAAGTAAGGGGTATGCTCTGGGAATCTACTAGAAATGTGTAAGAGGATACATCATACCATGTTGTGGTTCTAGAGACATTTAAGAGCATAAGAACGGCCATACTGGCTCAGACCAATGATCCATCTAGCCCAGTCTTCCGACAATAGCCAATGTCAACTGCTTCAGAGGAAAGGAATAGAACATGTAATCAATTGATCCATCCCATTTGGCCATTCCCAGCCTCTGGCAGATAACAATCCCTGCCTATCCTGGCTAAGGGCCACTGATGGACGTATCCTTCATGAACTTATCTAGTTCTTTTTTGAAGCCCATTAGTCTTGGCCTTCACAACATCCTCTAGCAAGGAGTTCCACAGCTTGACTGTGAATGGTGTGAAGAAATACTTCCTTATGTTTGTTTTAAACCTGCTGCCTATTAATTTCATTTGGTGACCCCCTAGTTTTTGTGTAATGAGAAGGAGTAAATTACACTTACTTATTTACTTTCTCCACACCAGTCATGATTTCATAGACCTCTCATAGAAGGAATAACCAAAAGTACAAGTTTACTGAGTAGGCAGAAGTACCAGAGAGTAATCAAGGAGTTAAGTGTAATTAAAATATGGTTAAAAAAAATCACACACAAAAGGCAAATACCAATTGATGTTCTATTTCAGTTGCTATTTTTTGTTAATAAAAATGTGTGTGTGATTCATTTTTCCTGTATACTTAGGGTAGGAACCAAAGTAAGTGGGTGATCAACACAGCACACATTACATGGATTAAGAACTGACTATCATATCTAAAAAAGTAGTCATCAGTGGAGAATCATCATTGAATGGGAGTGTTTCAAGTGGATTTCAAAGGGATCAGCACTAGGCCTAACACTTCAACATTTTCATCAGTGATCAGGAAGTAATTAAATTGCCTGATTAAATTTGTGGATGACAAAGACTGGCAGAATGGTAAATAAGGAGGAGACAGAACAGTCACACAGTGCAACCTAGATCACGTGGTAACCTGGGCCCAATTTAAACAATATCGATTTTAATATAGCCAAATGCAAGGTCATATATCTAGGTCATACCTACAGAATGAGAAAATGTATATTGGAAAGCACTGACTATGGGGTCATAGTGGACAAGCAACTCAACATGAGCTCCCAGAACGATACTGTGGTAAAATGGCCTACTGTGAACCTTGGATGTCTAAATAGGGGAAGCAGCAAGGTTAATTTACCTCTGTGTATGGTATTGGTGAGATTGACAATGAAATACTACATTTAGTTTCGCTGTCTACGTTTTTTAAAGGGTGTTGAAAAAAACTGTAGAATGTGCAGAAAAGAGCTACAAAAATTATTCAAGGGTTGGAGAAAATGCTTTACAGCACCTATTTAACTTGTCGAAAAGAAGGTTGAGAGGTGACTGATTAAAGTATCTTGACAGGAAGAAAATACCAGGTATTAAAGGGCTCTTGAATGTAGTAGAGAAAGGCATAACAAGTACCAAAGACTGGAAGCTGACAATTCAAACAGGAAATTGGGCACACATTTTTAACAGGGTGATTAACTATTAGAACAAACTACAAAAGGCAGTGGTGGAGTCTGCATTCCTTGATATCAACTGGATGCCCTACTGGAAGATATGTTTTAGCCAAACACAAAGTTATGACTTAGTCAAACAAGTTAGGTTCAATACAAGGGTAACTGGGTGAAGAGAAATCTAACAGACCATGATATACAGGAAGTCAGACTAGATCAGTTGTTCTCAACCAGTGGCCTAATCGGCACACAGCTGCAGCCCATTGACATCCTCAGAGCTATACAGGTGGCATATATAGTGTGTGGATGCGGCCCACATAACATGGTTGAGAATCACTGGACTAGGTTATTTAAAAGTCTCTTCTGACCTTAAGCTCTAACAATCTATGATTTGTTGATTTTTAAATGGTAACCACTGTACTGCATGTGACTTGATTGGGGTGCGACAGCCTTTGCCTGGGAAATATATTATACAAATTAGAGAGAGTTCATGAGGTGGATTAAAAAATGGAAAGGTGTGACAAATAAAAACTGAGAAAAAACTAAAGGAATTTGGCATATACAGTCTGCAGAAGCTGCTGTCAAACTTTGGTCTGAAGATGTGACTTGATCACATGATCTTGTCGTCAGCTGCTCAAGTTAGGGAAAAACAAACACCATAAATACTTTCCTTTTACTAATTTTCCATTTAAAAACACAAAGTTCACATAGAGATGTTATAAAATTGTGATTGGAAGACCAAAATCATGAATGGTCCATATGTTTTCCAATGCAATGGGGTCACACAGTTATGAATGCAAGAAGAGGTAATCTGTGAAAAGCACACAAAAAGATTGTCAGCACTGTAACTTTGAGGATCTCTAGACTAGAGAAGAAGAGAAACGTGTTAATTCATAAACGGATGTTATTGACTGAAAATCTGAAGTAGAATACAGCCATCAAATTGCCAGGAAGAACATTAGTTATTGAATTTAATAATGTCCGATAAAATTAACTAGTCGGATGCAAAAATAAGCTTTTTGTTCCAAAACAACTGCTCAGATATCAAAGCGGGATACATTACTTGTCTAAGACAACAGTTTTAAAAATGGGGAAGTAGGTAGCAGTGTTTATCAGCTGTGATGCAAGACTTGCAGGCAGGTCACATGTGAGTCTGCTGGCTCGTTATCTCAAGCTGAAAAACAGAGCTTCAAAACAATTCTTTAGGCACCAGAATGAAGTAGAAGTGAGGTAAAGATCCCTCTCTCTCATTCTGCTGCTCTGCAGTATTTCTCTTCCTCCTCTACCAGCATCGTATCTGCTGGAATGGAAGGAAATCAACTGCCTTGACCTCACAGCATAGTGCAAAACAAACAGAGGAGGAAAGAGGACTGAGAATCACCATCCAGAACCATCAAAAACCTGTTCCAACACAGTATCGACCTGTGACGCTGGCTGAATTAGGGGGGCTCTTGAGGTGTATTCAGGAGCTCTGATTACTCCCTTCTATACCAATCTCGCGTTGGGGTGTCACGCTGGCTGGATTGGGGGGGCATTTATTATATTTAACGTCAATATGTCAAAATCATAATAATTCATATGAGATATGCCCTGTCAGGTACTGTTAGAAAGGCTATAATGTGTAAGTAAGATGGATGATGTTTATGTGTTATATGTGTAATAAAAGTTATGGATATGGTTAATATATCTGTATTTCAAATTGTGCTGTGTCTGGGCGACACCCCAGACAGGATGGCTGCAGCAATAGCCTGCTTAATGACATTAAGAAATTCACAGGTACAAGGGGCCCAGGAGGAGGAGCCAGGGATATACCTGATGAGTCACCAGGACTTACTCATGCGACTCTGGACTCCATTTTATTCTTGTAAATTTCCACAAGCAGCATGGCAAAGCCCAAAGGACATAAAAGGCAGCTGTCCCACATCCATTTTGTCTTTAGTCTATCTTTAGTCTCCAGCCTACCTCTGGATCAACTCATCTACAACTGCACTGAACCGAAGCTGTGAAACAAGGGACTGAGACCCATTCAGGTACTACATACCAGCCTGCAAACGCCACAATTCTACTAGAAACCTGATATATATGGACTTTCAAATCATTTATATGTATCTGATTGCTTTAATCCTTTAACATTTCTCTTATAGTTTGTTTCTTTCTTTTTATAATAAACTTTTAGACTTAGTTACTAAAGGATTGGCTGGCAGTGTGGTATTTTGGGTAAGATCTAAATTATATTGATCTGGTACTGTGGCTGACCCTTTGGGGTCAAGAGAAACTTTTTTTGGTAAAGAGCATAGAGTTTTAAATAACTGGTCTCTTTACTGGACCTAGTGGCTGATTGAGAGCCAGAGACTGAAATGCAGTAAAGGGAGCTGTGTATATTTTTATTTTGGCTTCTTGATAACCAGTGTGTGGGGAATCAGAAGCACTGTTTGTGGCTGGTTGGGAAGTCTGACTTCAGTGTCACCCACCAGTGCTGGGAGGATCTGCTCTCCTTTTACAGCCTGCCCTAACCTTGGCATTTTCAGGTGGCTACCCTAGGCACGGACAGGTCACACAACCCAATGCCGTGTACCCCATCTTGAACCATCCACCATTCAACCCAGCATCTGAGACCAGGCCCCAATCTTGTAATCCTGTGTGTTCACAAAAGAATATGGGATGAGTTATGTCAAGAAATCATGGCTTTGTTTTTGGGTCTCAGAGACAAAGAGAAGTTTTAAAAAGTAGGAAATTTGGCATAGGCCCATCTGTTAGTGGTGTTTCTAAAAGTAGTGCAATGGTCTCTTGTCCTAAGGGAAAGACAGTTTTTACTGTTACCTAATACTGTACTTTGTATTTCTGTGATAAAGTCTTTAATAATATATGTTTAAGATGCACTAAAGAAACACGTCTAATATTTTAGAGATTCTATTTTTACATTACTTCCATAACCAGAATCAGGCGACTAATGTTTTGCCATATTCCTAGCTACAATTTATACAGAAGTGGAAGAGGCTCAGCCAGGGCTATAGTACACACTATAGTCATTTAATAGTCACAAGTGTACATTTTATGAAATCCTGCACTCAGATTTGTTACTATTTTGTATCTGTACCCTGGCCCAATCAAACATGGCTGCCTCAGTTTTTCATTTTATCTAGCCATCAAGAGCTGGTACAACTTTTCTTTAGTACAAGAAAAAATATAAATCCAATTAGATATCATAAGAAGTTATCCTGGGCCAACAGAAAGGAAACAACCTCACACTGATAACCTATTAAAATGTCTACTAGCAGGAAGCACCTGCAAGTTTTCTAAGAATAGGTACAGTACTACAAAGAACACACTAAATTATGTTATCCTCACTACATGCAGAAACATATAAATGTCTGACTCAAAGCTGGCATTTCAGTACACCTACAGCTGCTATTAAAGTGCTGATATAAAGGCTGACTCAGATTTTAAGAAGCTGGCTTCTCGGATTTAAAGTTCACTAAAAGGTTCTTCTTCCTTGATTGTACTCCAATATATTGTTAGTAATTAAAATTGTCAAGAGTGATTAATTATTAAAAAGTGCACCGAAGCCCAAGTTTGCAAAGCCCTAGTTAAACGCTAGCTAACCCCCTGCAGTGCCGGAGTCCTGTCAGATTTCAACACTTCAGATTAGATTTTAATCCAGTCAATTGGTAATAGTGGAAAATTAAGAGAACATTTTTCAATCCAGTGAGTTTTCCTAACTGACTTTTCAGTGGACCATAGTGCATAGGAATTGGATAGTATAGCTCTAAATACCTCTAGGGGGTCTGTCTTCTCTTGAAGAAGTCACCTAAATTTAACATAGCAGCAGTGCATATATTTATGTAGGCCTGGTATGCTTATTTATAGTTATTGTATACGGTTAAGGGAAACTCAATTGTGCCCATGCAGTTTCCTCATATTCTTAATGATGCAAGAAGAGCAGACACAAGGACTTGGGTGACTAGGCAGACTTCTGAATGTATTACCCTTGGCATTTAAGAGCATATAAGATTTAGAGACCACTTAACAGACCAATAAAAATCCAGTAGCTTAATGGAAGTGATCACAAAGTGGAGCAGAATTCTACTTAATATATCTGGGGATGTGTCCTAAGATGGGGGTTATTTAATACAGCAATGTAAGCAAATAGATATCCCACCCCAATTCAAACACAATATACGTATATAGAATCTGGTGAAAAAAAAAAAAAAAAAAAAAAAAGCCCATTCACATCTTCCTGGGGTTTTACTTCATTGTTAACTTAAATAAACCGTAGACTAAAACTCTCCTTCATTTGGCTGTTCCTACAATTTTTTCCTTGCAGCCTAACTCTCTCAGCCTTAGGAAGGTTGGTGGTGGGGTGGGAGGGGCACACACACACTAACCTCTTTTCTTAGATTACAATTAATAAGACTCTCCTGTTACGAGTCCACAGAATAGTTCTTTATACAGAATTTAGCATTTTCACAGTGAGCTCCCAGATAAATCTGCTTAGTTTACTAATAACTTGTTCTCGCCCCCCCCGCCTTCTAGCTGCCTTCTCTGTACATGCAATACCAAATGTGAAAGTCAACCAGGATTCTTTCTGGCTCATGAATCAGCATTAAGATTTTATAACTGGAACTTAGAGGTTTTTTTTAGGTTCTCCCATAGTTGTATTGGCTCTGTAGTGCCAAGAGAAGAAAAATCTTTTAGGCCAGTAAATTTAGCAGTGACAATGAACACAAAGATCAAAATCAGAAAAGTACAGCTGCATTTGAGTATCCAATATTGTAGGAGTTAAATCTAATCCCTGCTCTCTTCCGTCTAAAGTCAGTTACCTTAAAAGTGAATGCATTTTTACCACCACGATTATTTTATGACACCCTTTCCTTCTCCCTAACATTCCCACCCTCCAAATTATGTTCCATTATATTTACTTGAAAACTGTGGCTGTGGTAACATTTTTGTATGAAAGATGGGGACAAAAACTAATGAGTCTTCCTCACATTCCTCTAAACCTTCCCCCCCGAAGAAGTCAGTATTCAATTTGTTTTGGAAATTCACTGAAGTAGCTCATATGGGTTTTATGAGGCTTACTGTCAGCTATAGAACTAGATGTTATATTTGCACATTAATACCATTAACACACTACAGAAGCAGCAAAGGCACACTCCTTTTGGGGAGCAAGGTGAGAAGGAAGACTAAGGGAGTGATACCAACATAGCTCTAGCAATATACTTACACCAGTATAGCCAGGCTGGTAAATTATCCTGTGTAGACAAGCCCTAAAAGTTTTAACTTTTGTCTTTCCAACACTCAAACAGAAAATGGTAGCATTATGCTGTTCCTATGTGGAGTGCCTTCCTCATGGCGAAGCAGCAGCCATTGGAATGGATCTTACAAGGCTTATGTTGCCCTTGGACAAGCGCCATTAATGATATGTATTATAGTAGCACCTACAAGGCCCCAATCAAGATTGTGGCTCCACTGTGCTTTGCAATGTACAAGCACATAAAATGAGAGCCCCCTGCCACAAAGAATCTATATGTATGAGAGTGGAAAGGAAAACAAAGGCACAAAGGAGTAAAGTGACTTTCCTAAAGGAATGTCTTCACTGCCGGCTCCTTGGGGATCGATGCAGCGGGACCAATTGAATGGGCAGTGGAGATGAAGTGCTGCCATTAATTCATCCCCCCAAGAGGAGTAAGGCTGTGTTGACCAGAGGGCATCTCCCGGCAACGCAGCACAGCGGAGATTCTGCAGTACAGCAACGTAAGTAAATCAACCACAGGTACGCAAGCTATATTATGTAGCTTGCTTAAATCTGTTGACCTTTGGCAGCTGTGTAGACCAGGCCTAAGTTACACAGTAGGTCAGTGACAGCCAGCAATAGAACTCAAGTCTCCTGATTCCCAGTCCAGTGCTACATACACTAGCCCATATTACCTTCTATGTGCAAAAGTTGCTACAAAGACACATTGTAGTTCTGCAGTAAAACCACAAAGGAGAATATTCAAAAAAGACGATTCATGCAGACTTAAAACAGACTGCATGGCTAACACAGATCACCTAGAGAACTCTGAAAACAGTGTTAATTTTAAAAGAAATTTCCCAGTAATGCCATATTAACATTACTGAGATACTTGGAAGTTGCATGCATATTGGTTATCTAGCTATTTTGCACTACTCCATTTACTACACATACACATGCTAATGAGCATATCCAGTCTGGTTTCAGGGAAAGTGGTTGAAGGGAAGGGAAACTGTCTGGGGAAGGAAAAAGAAGAGCCGAATTTACAGAGCTCTCTCTAGAATGCTGAAGACCATTTAATTTCTCCCTACTATTCATAAAACAGTTAAGATTTTCTCAGTTCTGACTTAGCATGGGTTCTCACCTCACATTTGATGTTCTCTACATGTCCATGAATCCCCATTTCAAATGGGTCAAGTTAATGCACTTTGAGGAAGATACATACAATGGCATATTGCTTTAATTAGTGAAGAATTAGTTTCCAACTTGACTGATTGCTTTCCTGCAACACCTCTGATTGCTATATAAGATAAAACATTTATTAGGCCAAGCAAGGAATTAAGAATGAAATGGAAAGATCTGTTCGTTTGAAAATCATACTAACTAGCAGTCCTACACAACAAGATGTCAGTGTCACTACTCCATACCGGAACTGGTTGGGGGAAAGAAGAACTTAGTATTGAAGATTTTAAATCACTCTCTTTCCAAAACCAAAACATCTCAGTTTTATTAAAAAACTTATTTCAAAGACTGCAAGAAGATTTCAAAATTGGTTTTTGTTTTGCCCTATTACCCTTTTTGCCACTAAATACAATACAGTAAGTGATATTCATAGATTCTCTGTTTTCTTTCTTTTCTTTTTTTTAAGTCAATAACTTCTCAAAAATTAAAGAGCTTTTGAGAAGTCAGAATAGCAAGGAAAAAACCCAATCCCAAAAATGAAACAAAAATACTCCTGGACATAATTCATGCTGGTGTATTTAGTGTAAAAAGTGGGAGACCCCTCATAGTTCTGGTTTTGCTGAAATATTAGAAGCTTTCAGAAGCTTTGTATGAAAAGTTTCCAGCTTAGAAGAAAGGAATTTTTGATAAAACAACAGCCTTACAAAAATTATGACTAGCTTTACCCCTCACACTTACTACACCTCAACACTTTCAGACTTAGAATCGAGTTGCAGCATCAACTCAGTACAGGAGGGATGGGCTATCCACATCAAGCAAATATATTTGTTTGGGGTTGGTTTTTTGGGAGTTTTTGTGTGGGGGGGGGGGAGGGGGGGGATATTAAGAACCCCAAAGCTTTCCACAGTCAAGAGACCTTGACTCAGCCACAGTAGAACATTCCACCATAAAAATAAAGCTCATCTGTGCAGGAGCCAGAATCTTCTCAGGGGGCTGTCTGAGCCTATAGAATGAGTTCCCACAGAAGCTAAGGACTATTACAAACCTCATCCCTTCTGTTCCAAGAGCAAGTCAGCAAAGCACTTCTTTGACCCTGCCTTCTCTCACTCACACACACAACCCTGACTTTAATTTTAAAATATATGCATAATAAGCCCTGACAAAACAACACATTCCACTCCACACACAAGCCACACCTTCAGGAAAAGATGAATAAGAACCAACTGCACATGACAGATATCAGCCATATCGCTTAATGAGACGATTAAAGGTGTTTAAATACTATGCTGATGGGAGTGGTATATAAACGAATATAAAATAGAATTGTTTTAAAGAACAGATGATCTATAGAATAGTAACCATTACATTTTAATTGGGCAGTAACAGCTACTGAGCTGTGGTTTTTTTGGCAACACACCACAGAGCAGAAGCTAGCTTATTGGACTGAAACACAAACAAACAAGTTAGTGGAAAGGAACTATTACTCACTCATTTTAAGTGGCAAAATTTATAAAATTATCACAAAATACCCATTTTCTGCAAATTTAAATTTTGGATGGAAACGACCTAATAAGTCAATAGGTTAAAAATTTAAAAAAAAAAAAAAAAAAAGTCTTAAGACACTGTTGTGGTAGTCCTAAACCTCTCTTCCTATACCAATTTTGTCAACTTCCTTTCCTGTGATCATATGATGAAACTGCCTAAAATATTAAGTCTGGTTGGGATGTACCCTACTATCTCTTGAGCATGGCTACAATTTTGTCAGAGAAGTCACAGGAATCATGAATTTGAATGAAGTCTGAATTCTTGGAAATGGCTGTTAAAAAACAACACAACACACATTTGATTAAGTCCCCCAAGCCAAGTGGCATTGTGACCTGGATCATAGGATTGCAGCACCACTCAGACTGGGCCAGTTCTCCGCTCTACAGATGGAGGCAAAGGGGCCAATGGTTCCCAATGTGAGTGGTGCCGAAACCCTGTGTGCTAGGTTGCAATACCTGGAGAGGGAAGCCAGACACAGTCCTATGGGACAGGAGCTGTTGCTGCAGGATCAATTCACTCTCCAAACCACCCTCCCCCTCCAGGCTTCACCCTTCAATACTTGTGATGTTGATGGAGCAAAAGCTAATTTGGTGACCTCTCAGTGACTTCCTATTCTCCCCACCAGACACACACAAACACACACCTATGCCATGAAACTTACTAAAAAATTCTGTACCAAAGATTATAGCCTTGTTTGAGAAATATTGTTTATATATAATCATTGTAGCTCCATCTACACTTACTCTGGACATCCTATCCCATCATCTTAAAAGATCTGATATAACTGCCATCTTACTTTATATTTTGGTGGATAAAAACTTAACCTGGAATGGTGGGGTAAAGTGAAGAGGAGAGTCACATTAAGAATCCCAGTAACTTCCATGTGCAACTTCACTTAAAACTATCCTTTATTTTGCCTCTTAAGAGATTACAGGACATGCACAAATGGTGATTTGCTGGTGGCCTGACATTCCAAACCAGACAGTCATGCTCCCAACTCAGGTTTTATAAATCCCAAACTAAGTTTTGAAGGTGGAATGTCACTTACATAGGCCTTCTCTGTATCCCCTCTATTAAACTAGATAGAACCGTTACTTACCTGTAACTGTTGTCCTTCAAGATGTGTTGCTCATGTCCATTCCCAATTTAAGTGTATGTGCACCACATGCACCGGTGCTGGAAAACTTTTCCCCAAGTGGTACCCGTACAAGCTGGCTCTAGCACCCCCCCCTTCAGCGGTGCGCGTATGCACCTGCCTATAGGTGCCACCGCCATCCCCCAGTTCCTTCTTGCTGGAACTCCGACTGAAGGGTATGATCGCGGGTGTGGAATGCACATGAGCAAACATCTCGAAGAACAACAGTTACAGGAAAGTAACCGTTCTTTCTTCGAGTGCTTGCTCATATCCATTCCCAATTTAGGTGATTCACCAGCAGCGTCTCCGGAGGCAGGCAGGAGTTCATGGACGTGACACTTCAAGCACCACTCTACTGAAGCCAGCATTGTCCCGACCTTGCTGCGTCAAGGCATCGTAGGACATGAAGGTATGTCCCGATGACCAGGTAGCCACCCTGCCCATATCTAGTATTGGGACATGTGCTTGGAAGGACGCAGATGTCACCTGCTCTCTCATTGAGTGGGCTGTCAAGGACACCAGAAGCGCGACTCCAATCTGCTCGTAACAGGCTCAGATGTAGGCTGTGATCCACTTGGAAATATGCTGCAAGGAAACTGGTAGACCCTTCATCCGGTCCATAACTGCCATGAAGAGCTGTGTAGAACTACGAAGGGCTTAGTTCTGTTGATGTAAAACACCAGGGCCCTTCTGATATCAAGAGAGTGCAATCGCCTCTCTTCACTGGGGCTGTGCGGTTTGGGGCAAAAGACAGATAGGAAAATCTCTTGATTCAGGTGAAAATGGGAGACCACCTTAAGTAAAAAGGCCAGGTGCAGGCATAGTTGGACCTTGTCCTTACAAAACACCGTGTAGGGTGGTTCTGATGCTAATGCTCTGATCTCTGACACTCACCTGGTGCACATGATAGCCATCAGGAAGGCGGTCTTCCAGGACAGGTACATGAGGGAGCATGAGACCATGGGTTCAAAAGATGCTCTGGTGAGCCTGGATAGGAACAAGTTCAAATCCCACTGAGAAGGATCTCTTATCTGCAGGAAAGCCTTTCCAGTCCCTTAAGAAACCTAGTCATCATTTCATGTGAAAAGATTGTTCTACCTTCCACTGAAGGGTGGAAAGCAGATAGAGCAGACACGTGGACTTTGATTGACAAGAAGGACAATCCCTCTTGTTTCAGATGGAGCAGATAAGATTGTCGGGATTGACGCCTCAGTCGGGGACACGCCACCTTCGGTAGCCCAGCAAGTGAAACACTTCCATTTAGCCCTATAGGTCGATCTGGTCGATGGCGTCCTGCTTTCCAGGAGCATGTGCTGAACTTGGGTTGAACAGACTTGCTCTTCCTAGCTCAACCAAGGAGCATCCATGCTGTCAGATGGAGGGAAGTTAGATACAGGTGGAGCAGGTGACCATGATCTTGGGGACAGGAGGTTGGGGCCATGCTGGTGCTACAAGGATGACCCATGCTTTGTGTCTCTGCACTTTCAGAAGAACTTTGTGGATCAAAGGTATTGGTGGGAAGGCGTACAGGAGGCTCCCCGATCAGGAAAAGAGAAAGGTGTCTGTGATGGAGCCCACACTGAAGCCATGGCGGAAACAGAAGCGATGGCACTTCCTGTTGGCCTTGGTGGCAAAGAGGTCCACTCAGGGATTGCCCCACCTTTGGAAGATGCGAGCTGCTCTGGATGGAGGGACCACTTGTGGCGAGAGCAGAAGGACCTGCTGAGACAATCTTCCAAAGAGTTGTTGACCTCTGGGTGATGAACTGTTATTGCATTAATATTTTGTGACTGATGCAAAAGTCCCAGAAGCTCATGGCCTCTTCTCAAAGGCCAGGAGATCAGGCCCTCTTTGTTGATATAATACACGGAGGCTATATTGTTCGTGATAATCTGTACCATCTTGTTTGCAGGATGTGGTAAAAAACTGCACAGACTAGACAAATTGCCCTGAGTTCTTTAATATTGATGTGTAACTGCATTTCCTCTGAGGCCCACATGCCCTGGGTCTTCAGAGACCAATGTGAACTCCCCAACCCAGGTCCAAGGCATCAGAAATCAGTATTACCGATGGCTAGGGCATTATGTAGGGCATTCCCGAGAGGACCTGACTCAGACTTGACCACCATTCCAGGGAGGGAAGTATTTTTGGAGGGACTGAGAGTATCCTGTCCTAGTGGTGCCTAACCAGAGAATACACTGATGCCAACCATATCCGGAGGGATATGAGGTGCAGTCTGGCCTGGAGAACCATGTAATTGAAGGCTGCCATGTGCCCCTGGAGGCTGAGGCATACCCTCACTGTTATGAGGGGACGAGTCGAAATGCAGGTTATATCTGTCATTGCCCGAAATCTTTCTTCTGGGAGGAATGCACTAGCCCTGGACGAGTCCAGCATCACTCTGATAAATTCTATTTTTTGTCCAGGGACTAACACTGATTTCTGTTAATTTATTAGGAGGCCTAGTGCCTGACAAACGCTTTGGGTGATTGTGATGCTGGCCTGAACCTGAGACCTTGACTTACCCCAATGAGCCAGTCATCCAGGTAGGACGACACCTGCACTCCTCTCCCCCTGAGGTAGGCCACTACCACTGACGTGCACTTCGTGAAAACCCTTGGAGCAGTCAAGAGGCCAAAAGGGAGCACCGCAAACTGGTAATGGCGGTCTCCTACCATAAATCTTGGGAACCTCCCATGACCAGAAAAGATCGCAATCTGAAAATAAGCGTCCTTTAGATCGAGAGCGGCCTACCAGTCACCAGGATCCAGAGAGAGGGAATGATGGTGGCTAGAGAGACCAGGCAAACTTTCAGCTTTTCAAAGTACTTGCTGAGGAACCTTAAGTCCAGAATGGGCCTCAGCCCTCCCTTTGCCTTTGGAATCAAGAAATGAGAGAAAAAACCTTGACCCCGTATGTCTCTGGGAACCTTTTCCACCACACCCACCTGCAAGAGTGCTCGCACGTCCTGTTTGAGTTGTTCGTGGGTGGGGTCCTTGAAGAGGGCCAGGAAGGGTGGGTGGGAAGGTGGGAGTGAGGCAAACTGGAGGGTATAACCAATAGCCACTGTACTGAGCATCCATCTGCCCAATGTTACGGGTAGCCCAGGCTGGGAGGAAACAGGCTAAATGAGAAGAATAAGGAAGGGGAGTTGGATCCATGGATAGAATTGGTAGGTCGCTCTTGGGTGCGCCTTCAAAAGGCCTGTTTTTCACCCTGATTATGGCAGCTAGATCCTGGTTGAGGGCCAGCAGAGGATGAGTGGCCCTGGTGCCTTTTGTAACCTTTGTTCTTCTTCTTATAGGAGTCTCTGTGGGGGTAATCCCCAGACCGCTGTTCATGCTGGGGATTGAAGTGCCTCCTAGAAGAGGAAGATGTATAAAGGCCAAGGGACCTCAAAGTAGCCCTTCAGTACTTCATGCCATGGAGCCTGGAGTCCATCTACTCAGCAAAGAAGGCCAGGCCATCGAAAAGGAGGTCCTGAATAGACTGCTGGACCTCTGACGGGAGACCCAAGGATTGTAGCCATGACACCCGCCTCTTCGATATTGCTGAGGCCATCATCCTGGCTGCAGAGTCCACTTCGTCGGAAGCTACTTGCAGAGCTGCCCCGGCTACCAATCTCCCCTCTTCCAAAGTGGTCTTGAACTCCTGTTTGGAGAAGGAGGACAATGAGTCTGCAAACTTGTCCAGCGACTGCCAGACATTAAAGTGGTATCTACCAAGCAGCACCTGTTGGTTCATCACTCATAGCTGCAGGCTGGCCATGAAATAAATTTTTTGACCGAACAAGTTGAGTCTCTTTGCATCCTTATTTTTAGGGGTCAAGCAGACTTTCCTGTCTTGTCCCTTTCACTGGCTACCGTGACCACCAGGGAACCCAGCACGGGGTGGGTATAAAGATATTCAAACCTCTTTGCCTGTACATAATACTTCCTTTCTGCCCTCTTCAACGTGGGTGGCTGGGAGGCTGGGGTTTGCCACGGGGTCTTGGCCAGTTTAACAACCCCCATGGATTGGGAGGGCCACTACTAGGAGTTGCCGAGTCCAATATTCCAAATATCTCATCAACCGGCTCGTCCATCTCCTCTATTTTGAGGCCCAAATTGGTGGCAACCAATCTGCACCACAGATGAGGGTCCCGTGACCGCCTCGTCCAGTGACGATGAGGAAAAGGCTGGTATCTGAGTTGGGAGAGGGGCCTCTGCTCTGGATAGGATGGAACCCTCAGGGCCCGAGGCATGCGAACCTTCATGGTCTGAGTCCATGTTCAGGTGCAGCACCTCATTCTGAGGAATGGAAGACTGCAGTACTGATGTTCCTCTCACGGATCTAGCCTGCGGAACCCCAGAGGGAAATCCCCACCAGTAAGGCCACGGTACAGGCCATTGACCTTGCAGACATGCCCCCATTGGTGGCACCATGGGGAAATCAGGCACCAGAGCTGGGTTGGTCTACCTAGACAACTTCCTCACTGTCCAAGGATGAGATGCTGCTATCTGACGGCCTGGTTGGTGCCATCTCTGAATAATTTGTGGCACCATGCAAAGCATGTTGTTGATGCACTGGCACCAGTGAGCGACACAAGGAGCTTCAATGATGGATGCGACAGGATCGGCTCTTGTCCCGGGGCTTCTTGAATGGGCTAGGCAAATAGGGTTGCAGTGCTGGGGAAATGTGCCGTGGGTCCAGCAACCTGTGTCACTCCATAACAGTGCTCTGCTCAGTGCTGGTCCTTCGGAAAACGGCAGTGGGAGCCCGATCTGGCAGGGTCATGACTCAGATAGTGTGGCCTTGACTCTGAGGACTGCCTGTGCACTGGTGAACGGTACCTCGGTGAAGGAAACTGTCAAGCATATCTGTCCCTCGATAGGCTGCCCTAGCACCGGTACCGAATCCCGGTGTGGCACCCTGTCGTCACTCGGCATTTGCGCTACCGGCAGTGCCGGGAGATCCTTCATCGCTTGGAAGGCCTTCGGAGTCAACGGCACCAGTGGGCGATGAGAACCTCTACCACTGCCCACATTTGCAGAGGTGAGGGATCCGTCCGAGGCTGGGAGGTTTGGTGGCCTGACCCAGGTCTCAACAGGTCCCCCTTAGCCTTCTCCACAGGAGAGCATCCCTGTTCCGCACAGATCTTCCTTGACCTCTTCTTCAGAACCGGGAAGGGAGATCAGTGCTGAGTGGAGCAAGAGGGAACTGGAAGCTGTTGTGCTCAGTGCTGAATCCGACCTGCTTGGTGCCAGCTCTCACCTACCGGGCTCCAAGACCAGTCTAAGAGCTGACTCCATCAGAATAGCCCTAAGACTGATATCCCAGTCTTTTAGTCCGCAGGTGAAAACTTTTCCAGATCTTACACCTCTCACGGATGTGAGCTTCCTCCAGACACTTTAGAGAATTTTGATGAGAGCTGCTCCGCAGCAGAGGCTTCTTACACGAAGCACAGGGTTTTAGCCCTGGGGAACAGAGCATGCCCCGACCCTGGGATTCTAACAACTAACAAACTAGAGTTAACTGTAGCCAAACAAGTAACTATATACACTAAAATGATTAATAAACCACTAGGTTTAACGAAGAAAACTTGAGAAGGCAAGAGATATTCCAGCATGGTCACTGGTGGCCAAAAGGAACTGAGAAGGAGGGGGAGCCAGTGGCACCTCTCTGTGGGCGCATGCGCTTGTACAGGTACCACTAGGGGACAAAGTTCTCCAGCACCGGTGCATGTGGCGTGCACATACACCTAAACTGGGAATGGACACGAGCAAGTACTTGAGGAAGAAGGATGGGTATACTGTCTGTCTGACATCTAGCACCAATGAATTTTAGCTCTGGAAGTTGGCACTCTACAGTTGGCTGTCTGAAGTCCAATCTGTTCCACAGCAGACACTCACTTTTTGTGTTGAATACAACAGAACTTAACTGCACCAAATAACTGGGGAAGGGAAAGGTTCAAAATTCACCAGCTGTTTAATCAGTTATATTTAGGCTTTATCTTATTACCACAAATGAAGTTACCATTTAGAAATCTTGTGACACAGGATATACAACAGCCAGAAAGAATAAGGTTTAGTACTCAGAGTAAAGACTCCTTATTGCAAATTGAAGATACTGATGACGACAGGGGGCTGAATTTAAGATGGCCTTGTTTGGTTGTTGGAAGTCGGCTGGAAGATTCTCGGGCTCACTATTAGGGATACATTCTTTAAAACCCTCCAAAAGTTACATTCTTGACCAACTCCATTTTGAATTTCTTTCTGGCAATCAACTGAATGAAACATTTGAAGTCCAACCTCTTTTTGTCTCCCCCCCCCCTTTTTTTAAAAAAAAAAAAAAAAACGAGGATAAACACAGATATCTTTTAAGACTACAGTTATATGTAATATGTGAGGAAAAAGAGGAGAAGAGCTTAAATGCTTCTAAAAACAATAAATGCAAAGTAATTCAAGCTTTTTATTGTTTTATGGTTCAAAAAACTGTCAGGGAGGGAAACAGGTAAAAGGGAGGCATTTATTGAAGTCTAATCTGAAGTTATGTATCAGACCTGCCTATCTGAAACCACTGTTAGAAATAGTTGCACGATTTCCCCCTATGAAAGACCCTGAGGATTTCAGAAAAAGATTTGGTGTTTTCTGGTATTATAAGAAGCAATTAGAGAGCCAGTGTTTTACTCTACTTTCTTGGATGCAGAGCAGTGGTACCTAAAGGAATGACTTTCTTCAGAAATAGTGGCAGAATATGCTAGTATAAGAAATTTAGCACTGCAATGAGACAGGAAGCTTTGGTGCCACAAGGCATCTTCTGGGCCTGATTTAGGACACCTTCAAAGAAACATCTTCCTTATACAGCCCAGACAAGGGGCAGAATTAAAGACTAGTACCTGCAATTGGAGGCCATACTTTTCTATAATGTTAGAGTCTTGAGTTATGCATCATATATGAAATTAGCAACTCGTTTACAATACATAAAGCCTAAATCCTATAGGCTGCTTTAAAAGAGGCACCATTTCTAACTCTTTCTTTTCTTCCCCAACCATATCTGACATATTTTAGAAACAAAGTAGATATCCACAGCTCATTTCAGTAGTAGCTAATTTTAGGGGATCTTTAAACAGTTCCTTCTACCAAGTGACTTCACAGACTCATGTTAGTTTAATTTTATTGATAAATGAGATCAGTACAAAGTAGATGGCCTCCAGAAAGGACCACTTAATGAATATCTGCTCCATGATTTCTTCAGTACTTTTACTTATCTCTGAAACTTTGCCAAGCAATAGAGTCCCATGCTCCATTCTTGGTATGAGGCTCATTTTTTCATTCTGTTTATCAAAGGCTACATTGATTAAAAAGGCTACATAGACTCAGATTTTAAGGTTAGAAGGGACCAATATGATCATCTAGTCTGACCTCCTGCACAACGCAGGCCACAGATCCTCACCCACCCACTCATGTAATAGACCCATAATCACTGACTGAAGTCCTCAAATCATAGTTTAAAACTTCAAGGTAAAGAGAATCCACCAGCAAGTGACCCTTGCCCCATGCTACAGAAGAAGGTGAAAAACCCCAGGGCCTCTGCAATCTGCTCTGGGGAAAAACACGACGACAGTGGGGAATTCCTTCTAATTTCACACATTTCACACTGATTCATTTGTCTCCAGAGCTTTAATTTTTGTGGCAGCCATTTTAATTGGGATATGTTAAATATTTTTTTCTTGCTCATTAGTCTCAAAAGTAGTTTGGACCAGCCTCTAATCTAAATTTTGCACTATAATATCCACAAGCGTAATTGGCACAGTGATCTGTCCATCACTGTCACACTCGAAAACAATATGGCTATTACTCTCCCTTGACATGTAAAAGTAAAGGTTAAGTATAATATCGCACTTGTTCCATAGTGAAGAGTGTCTAGCATGACCTTTTCTAATGCTATAAGCACAGAGCTCAGGCTAAGAAATATTTCATAGTACAATAGATCTTTAACAATTTTCCTATGTCTATCTAATGTCATGAAGGATTACAACCCCCACTTAGACATTTTGTTTTAACCATTTTATGGCTATTCCTTAAATATTGGTCTTTGGTTTTCAGGTCACAATTTATATGGTCTGAGCACTGAAACAACTTATATTGGATGCAAAATGACAACTGATAGTAAATTGCATTATAAGGGTCAATAACAGAATTTATTTACTGAAAAAGGATCCATCCTCCATCAATTAATGAAGGTGAAACTTCACTTTTGTTTTATGGTACACCAGAAAAACAGACATTCATAATTAGAGCAGGTAAAATTTTAAACTGTTTTGTTAAACTATTTTAGTCAAATCAAATATTAAACCTTTCAAATAGCAATTAACGGAAACAAAAAAAATCAATTTGTTCTCATAAACGTAGATACTGCAACAGTGTTTCCCACACTTCTGAAAGCTGAGGACCTACCTCCAGGAAAAGGGAATAAATCATACCCCTCTGGAAATCTTGTGCATTTCTAGAGACTTATCCAAAAAAATAGTAGTCTTCATAATACTTCTGCTTTTCTTACATGCTTTGATAAGCAGTGAAATGGTTAACCATTGACATTTAAATTATTATTTGACATCTGAATTAGCACCCACTGAAATGAGTGAGGCAGTTCACACCTCAGCTATTGTTCCAGATTCCCTGAAAACTCAGTATATGCCTTTACAGCAGAGCTAATCTATGTGATTAGTACCCAGGTATGAGCACCCTGGTTAGTCTATGCTGGGCCTGAGCATCCCCACAGCTAAATGATATCTCTGTTACTATGTCCTCACTGGTTCTTCACTTGGCTACACGCGTCTCTGGGGACATATCCCATGATTCTTTGCGCTGAGACACTAGGATTCTTTCACAGTCAATATCATCAATTGCAGAAGACCTTGTCTCTTCTTCAAAAATAGCAATGGAGGACTATCAGCACTTGAGTGATTTTTGTCTGTGTCCTCACTACAAAATGGGTGGATTCCAGACGAGGTTTAAAGCACCTCCAGACCCAGACAGAGGTTTTTATATTTGGATGGGGTTGAGCTAAAACCCAAATAAGAGCCTGGGTTAACTCTGCAGTGAAGACATGCCCTCAGATACTGCTGCATTCCTTACACTTAGATAATATTTTCAAATTTCTCTTTGCACTCAGATTTCAAAAAGAGTGAAAACTGATACTGGAGAACAATTAAATAGCCATTTATTCACAAACACCCACACACACCTGTTGTGGGCACGTAGCATATTTGTGCATTTGCTGCAAGCAGTTCATGGTCTTCAAGACCAAGTACAGGCTCTGCAGGCCAGAGTGGCTGAACTGGAGGAGCAAAGGGAGACAGATGTACATAGACAAGAATTTCTTGGACAGTAGCATGGTCTCATCCCCAGTCTGACAGCCTCTGTGCTGTTGAGGAGGATGAAAGTCTCGGGGAAGGGGAACATGAAACTCCAGTGGAGGGAAACGATCCCATAGGTGGGACCCTCTTTCCAGATGATGTCATGGTAACATCTCATAGTGAGGATACCCTTCTGAGGGAGGGGACCTCAGTTATTAGGAAGAGATAGGTAATAGTGATGGGGGATAAATAGAAATATTGCTGGGCTTGTGATAATGTCGAGAACTGTATGGTAAACTACCAGCCTAATGCAACAGTTGTGGAGCTCTTGAGACATCTAGACAAATGAATGTGCAGTGCTGGGGAGGAGCCAGTGGTTGTTGTGCACTTATGTACATTGTACACCAGTGACATAGGGAAAGGTAGGAGAGAGGTCCTGGAGTTCAAATTTAGGTTCCTAGGCAGGAGATTGAAGTCCTGGACTTCCATGGTAGTATTCCTTGAAATGCTTCCAGTTCCATGCACAGGGCCAGTTCGACAGGCAG
This sequence comes from Emydura macquarii macquarii, assembly GCF_026122565.2. Taxonomy (NCBI): domain Eukaryota; kingdom Metazoa; phylum Chordata; order Testudines; family Chelidae; genus Emydura; species Emydura macquarii. The sequence continues at coordinate 14,222,898 of NW_027131283.1, forward strand.
AACTACCAGGTTTCAACAAGTGGATGGCACAATGGCATAGGAAGGAGGGTTTTAGGTTTATTAGGAACTAAGGAACCTTTTGTGAAAGAAGGAACCTATATAGGAAGGATGGGTTCCACCTAAACAAAAAAAAAACCAAAACAAAAACAAACAGAACCAGATGGCTGGCATGTAAAATTAAAAAAGGGGTAAAGGAGTTTTTAAATTAAGGGCTGGGAGAAAGTTGACAGGTGCAGAGGAGCACAAGGTTTGGACAGAGACCTCCCTTAGGGGAGGATTTGTTAATGGGGATTCTCTGTACACTATTAAAGAGGAAAGGATAGAAATTAATAAAGTACAGGTAGGAGCTGAAGAGAAAAATCAAATGAAAGAATCCCATTCAGTCTCATCACATAAAAACAGACAATTATATGCTAACAAATTTTATAACTGCTTATATACAAAAGCTAGAAGTCTAAGATATGTGAACTTGAATGCCCGGTATTAAAGACGATACTGATATAATAGGCACCACAGAAACTTGGTGGAATGATGATAATGTGACAAAATATATAGGAATGAGAGTAGGCCATGCTGGGGTAGGGAGTGGCACTACATGTGAAAGAAAGTCCAGAGTCAATACAGTAAAAATCTTAAATGAATCATATTGTACCATGGAATCTCTATGGATAGAAATCCCATGCTTGAATAATAAGAATAAAGTAGTAGGAATATACTACCAATCACCAGACCAGGATGGTGATAATGATTATGAAATGCTCGGGTAGATTAGAGAGGCCATAATAACAGAAAAATCAATAACGGGGGATTTCTACTAACCCCATATTGACTGGGTACATGTCAACTCAAGACTGAATGCATAGATAAAATTCCTAGACACTATTCATGACAACTTCTTGGAGCAGTCACTCCTGGAACCCATAAGCAGAGAGGCATTTCATTTAGTCCTAAGTGGCACACAAGAGGGGAATGTAGCTGAACCACTCGGTAATAGCAACCATAATGTAATTAAATTTAACATCCTTGTACGGGGGAATATACCAAAGCCGCTCCCACAGTAGCATTTAACTACAGAAAAGGGAACTATACCAAATTGAGGAAGCAAGTTAAACAGTGAAATGACTCCAAGCTGAATGGAAACTTTTTAAAAACACCATAACACAAGCTCAAATTAAAATGTATATCCCAAATTAAACACAGTAAGAGAACCAAAAAAGTACCATGGCTAAACAGAGTAAGAGAGGAGGCTAAAGACAAAGACAACCTTAAAAATTGGAAGTAAATCCTATTGTAGAAAATAGAGAAGAGCATAAACTCTAGCAAGTCAAGTATAACTAGGCAGGCCAAAAGAGAATTTGAAGACACAAGTTAAACAGCAAAATATACCTTAAGTACATCAAAAGCAGGAAGCCTGTCAAAAAATCAGTTAGGCTACTGGATGCAAGGTTACAAAGTGCTAAAGGAGCACTCTAGGAAGACAAGGCCATTGCAGAGAAGCCTTTGCATCAGTCTTCACTGCAGAGGATGGAATGGAGATTCCCACACCTGAGCCATTCTTTTTAGGTGACAAATCTGAGGAACTGTCCCCCCACTGATGTGTCAATAGAGGTGGTTTTGGAACAAACTGATAAACTGAAAAGTAATAAGTCACCAGGACCAGATGGTATTCACGCAAGAGTTCTGAAGGAACTTAAGTATGCAACTGCAGAGCTAGTAGCTGTGGTATGTAACCTACCACTTAAGTCAGCCTCCATACCAGATAACTGGAGGATAGATGAAATGCCAATTTCTGAAAAAGGCTCCAGAGGCCATCTGGCAACTACAGATGGATAAACCTAACTTTAGTACCAGACAAATTGGTTGAAACTACAGTGAAGAACACAATTATCAGACAAATAGATTAACATGATTTGTTGGGTAAGAGTCCACATGACTTTTGTAAAGGGAAATCATGCCTCACCAATTCATTAGAATACTTTGAAGGATTCAACAAACATGTGGACAAAGATGATCCAGTGGATATAGTGTCAAATGCTTTCTGAAAGTCCAAGTACAAGGTCCTTCACCAAAGACTCTTAAGCGAAGCAAGCAGTCATGGGATAAGATGGAAGGTCCTCTCATGGATCATTGGTCTGACCCATTATGGCTATTCTTACATTCTCACTCACCCACCTCTGCCCCCCCTCCAATCTAGGTCTTTGAATCCTGAGGGGAGTAAAACCCTAATTTCTGGAAACGCTGCACTAGAATAATACTTGACAATTTGCTAAATGATGCATTTAGGCAGTTTTAGATGGGTCATCCAAAAATAATTTAGATTTTAATCTCCCATTTCAAGCAAGATATAAAAAACGCCTCTCTATTCTTAAATATACATTGTTTCACAAATTTTTGTACCTTTGTAATAAATCAAAGCTATGCACCTTCTTGTGGGCACTGAGGAAATTAGTTCACTTTTACTATTTCCAGAATAATGAGCTGACAATAGTTTGTATATTCTAATGAGCAATTTTCATATTTTTCCTCTCTTCTGCAAGGTTCAAGACAACATTAATATGCAGGACATTGCTTTCTCAACCTCTCCTGTAGCTGCTGCAGTTCTATTCAGTTCTGCATGATTTCTAGGTTTATAAGATTACTCTAGTCTTCTGTCCATGTTATTTTTCCAGTACAACTATATTTTCAAACTAATTTGGGCCTGAATAAATGTTGGATAAAACAAATTTAAAGTTATATCTCTAGCAACATTTATCGGTGCAACTAAAGGCCATCTCAAGAAAGAGAAAACCAGTTAACTGATTTGAAATGGAGAATCTCTCTCACAGGACATTCATGCCTCAGCAGAATACATTTTTGCACCCACATAGAATAGGTAGTAGTAGCTACTGTCCCTGGTATCATATTTAATTTTTATGTTATGGTTTTAGTGTCTGAAGTGTCAAAGTGATTTGAGCAGAATAGTGCAATTATCCACACGTGGCAATGGTGGCCAATCTTACTGACTCCCTGAGACACCCCCACTCCCACTAGACAGAATCCTCCAGCCCCACCATCCTGCCACAGGGCAGAAGCTCTGAGCTCCCCACCCCAGTCTGGTAGGTGGAGAATGGGAGGGGGAGAGAGACATTGGAGGGGATCTGCAAGCCTCACTTTAACTGTAAAAGAGCCGCATGCAGCTCACGAGCCACAGTTTGGGCACCCCTGAATATGGTATAGTGCCGATAATGAAGCCTATTTTCATTCAGAGGAGGAAAGGATGTAACTTGTGACAAGGCAATACATGCTGTCACTTTAGTCCAGTGGTTCTCATCCTATTTTCCATCACTGGCTGCATCTGCAGCACTCTGTGTTACATGGGCCGCATCCACACAATACATACCCTGCCTGTATGGCCCTCATTATGTCACACAGGCCACAGCTATGTGCTGATTGGCCTGCAAGCGGCCCAAGGCCCACAGGTTGAGAATCACTGCCTTAGTCCGTTAACTTCTACATGCAACATGGTATGCAAAAAACATCAGTGTCAACAGCTGGGAAGAGCACATGTGTCACCACTGTAATCTCTTCAACTGATTTACTGTCTTAACATTCATGTCACTAAGTACAAAAGCACAAACTACTCACCAAATAAATTGCTTGAATGTCCTTGTTTAGATATGGGTTTCAGTTCATTTAATCCCCAAGCGAAACGCTTATAATTATCCCAGGAATGTTTCATCATCTGGAGAGAAATGAAAGCAGGATTATAATGTTGATTTAACAAGAAACCACCACAGTAAATACTGATTGAGAATATACTGTATTTTAAAGATGTGTTTAATTCAATGCTTAAAATAAATTCGTGTTGCATACATTAGAAGTGTAAGATATTTTAACATTTAAGCACAATTTAACAAGTGTTACTGATGCAATACTGTGGTTATACTCAGAGGCTCCATTTCAATTAAATCCATTCTCAATTTTAGAATTGACACCAATTAATTCTCATCAAAATGAAATTTGGTATACAATATATTAATCCAGTTAAGAATTTTCCTCAAAGATGATAAGCTGCTGGAACCAAGACAAGTAAACACTGTTTTGAAGACAGTCAGACATTTCTTCTCCTGGAGCAGGACAAGGCAATTTTTCGAGGTCAAAACTGGCAGAGGTTTAGAGTAGTTTTCAGTGTCTGGCAGAGACTGTGGCTTGTATACCAACTAGCTGGTTCGAGCTCTGACAAGGTAACATCAGCATAAGAGGATTAGGCAAAACATCCAGGGGAAAAATTGACAGCCACCCACTGCTTATTTGAGAAGATATATTCATATTTTAAAATTACTATAATTTGCAACTGTCATTGGGGAGAGGGGGTGTCGTACTGGATTCCCTGCTGCTTCTGGATGTCATTTAGCAGCAGTGGCCAATAGCTTTCTTTCTACAGTTGAACATTCAAACAAATGCAAACATACCCATACTAACAGGTACACCAAGTAGTATGTTGGTATTTGGAGATACTAAAATCACTCGGAGGAATTTCAGTACCTCAAGGAAAGATACAATTTTAAAAGATACAACACTAGCAAATTAAGTCCATTTAACTACCTCGGTCTGGGATATAAAAAAAATCCACATCCCTGAGTGGCGTAGTTAAGCCAACTTAATTCCAGGTGTGCACAACACTAGATCAAGAAACCCTCCTGTTTATGTAAATAGTGTCTACCCTGAACTGCTACAGCAGCGCAGTGTTTTAAGTGTACACCAGTTCTAAGACATACGATGCCGCCTGAACCAAGTATTTCTTGAAGTGTGTCATTTTATCAGAGCCACAGAATTTACATATATGATCACTGAATCACATCTAGACAGACCAAGATGCTTCTCCGGAATGGGTTGAGGCAGAGGTTTGAAAAGTGTGAGGCATGCCCCCCCCACAGATGGGAGGCATGTGATGAGGCTATAAGAGGGGCACCAGGACCTGATGGGGCCACCCTGACTGATAGGTGTCAGGAGCGGCTCTTTTTGGTAGGAGACGTGGATAGGGTTCTGTGCGGGCCGTCTTGGCTGATGGAACCAAGCTCCTTGCCAATCTCACTCCACCACTGCTACAGCTGCAGCAGCCCTTCTCTGCTGTGGAAGCTAAGCAGAGACCCTGCAAACAGAGACAAGTCTGTACCCTAGGAGTACTGGCCTCTTTGTCGGAGGGTGCCTCCTCCTGATCCCAGAACTTCAGAGTGGCCCCTTCCACACAAGTCTGCTGGTTAATAGGGGTGGGGAGAGGGACCCACCCTATCTGAAAACCTTGTCTTTTGGCAGGTTGGATTCAGCCCCAGAAGGCAGCTCTCATGGAATTGAGGAAAAGACAGGTGAGAGGAGGAGGAGGACAGAGGACGGTCTCTGTCACCATGGCTGAGCTTGCTAAGGTGATGACAACACCTCTGCTCAGTGCCCTCTGCTGGGGTAGTGTGGGAAGCAGCTCCTTCAGACCTAGGAGATTCAGAGTTAGCAAGTCATGAAGATGGATGTCTGTTTATACCGCTCAAACGACCATTTCATAATAAATACTCCTGTGAAAGATTATGTGAAGTGGCGGAAAGATATTTTTATCCCCCCTTCAAGCTTCTCTGCATCTATGTAAGCCAATAAACGTTATTCTATCATTTTTTTAAACTACCTAGTTTTAGACAAAGAAAAAGCTCCTTGTAAAATATGTTTCACCAGGCTTCCGGAATCATTACAGAGCATCCACCAAAAGTTCTGAATTATATTAACCTTTTAAGACTGACACTCGTCTCCAGTACCTCTCGTATCTCAAACGCCAACTTCATTTGAAGCATGTATTCCTTGTAATGCCAACAGCAAAATGAACTTAACACAAATCACATTTGTGAACTCTAGTGCTCTACATTACAATCAACTGTACTTCACCACTCCCAGCTCACTGAATACATTCTTTAGCATGGGAGCGAAAGTACTATTACATTTATACCTACATAACTTCAAATGTTTGGTTTTAAACTAGTAATATGGGAATTCAGAGTCAATGCTGCTCATCTGTCTATTGCCTAATGACCCTTTATTGTAGATGGCCTCCAATGACATACAGGCTACAACTGGAACAAGTGAGTTAATGACTGTTTGAAAGGAGAATGTTATGTGCTGATCGGTATATCGACCTTCTGTCAAACCTACACTTATAATCCAATATCAAAAAAAATGAGCAAAGGCTTTCTTCACATGGTGCTGGTTAACTGTTGAAACTTCTATCCACATCAGGACACTAGCACTACTGGACAAGTTAACAACCTAAAATTCTGTCACTCACTAAATGTTTGCAATTCCCACTGGCTATAATCAAAGTTATACACCTGCATCCAAAGGAATATTTTATCTTTATGGTTGGAGGTTTTTTTTATTGCAACATTCTGAAGCAGGCTAAACCAAAGTAAGCCCTGCTTTGCTGCAGTGCAGCTTGTCTAAATTAAGTGTTTGCACAGGAGTGAATTTTCTTAGCATAGACAACGCCTCATTTGACTGTCTCACTTTGTTCTCTTTCATTTTTAAAGCCAAACCATGCACACTGGTATAAACATGAAGTAGAAGAGATTGGGTATTTCCTTTCCTGTCTTTTTTTGGCTTTTCATTGAGCTGTTATTTCATCCTCACCTAGAATCAAGCAAGCAGATAGAAGAAAAACACTCCTGCAGGGCCACACCACCTGCAGCTACAGAGCAAGGGGAGCTAGGAGTGGGAATCAACTGAAGAGGAGCAGGAAGGAGAGCAGTATAGTCCCAAACACCAAAAGCCAGTTTATTCTGGTTTCCTTACCATAGCCTTGGTGTCTGCACTGGCTGTATTCATTCTCCCGCCACCCCTCCCGTAGCCACACTTTACTCATAGAACAAGTTTACATGTACTTTTTGTAGAACCCTAAGCACATTAGCTGGGTTATGAAAGTGAGTAGGTAATTAATGAGATCAAGATACTACAGAAATAAGAAATATGCAGTTATAGAACAAAATGTTTATATTTCATTTGAACTTATCAAATCTAAAAATGATTGTAAGTACTGAAATATACTGGTTTCAGACTTTTTTTTTTTTTTTTTTTTTTAAGTGATGATGCCATACTTTAAACACTAAAAAGTGTTCTGAAAATAAAAGTTAAGCATCAATATGTTTAGTTTTGAAAAGTGGGAGAATCAAGTATACAGCAACTATTATGAGGTTCACTGAGTAAAAATACAAACTAGGCTCATATATAATGGTCTTAACATAGCATATATTAAATAACCCAGTCCCCTTTCTGGTTTTTCTGTAATCTGTATCTTGAACACATATCCCAATATTATAGTTATACCCTTGGGAGAGGAAAACACAATCCTCACTTCAATACCCTCTTCGGGACCATAACCAACGCTGCATTCTTGTACTGTCTCTTATATGCTTTTGCTCAGATCATGACAAATATTTGTTTTGACCAAAACTTGGCAACTCATTTCACAAAAACGGACAAAATTTCCTATATATTTTCCCCATCCCCTACCCCATTTTGCAACCAGTTCTGCTTTTGACCTCCAGTGAAATGTGCTTATTTAGATAATACTTTCTACCTTTCTCCACACAATTTCATCAGTTTAAAAAGGTATAACTGAACTCACCCAAGTATTAGACTGAAAGCTGGCTAACGAAGAAATAGAAAGTTACTCTGTAAAGCTTAGAGTAAACACCAACAGAACCATAAACTAATGAAACAGTATAATTAACATGACTTAATAGGAATCCTAGTTCTCCACTTTGTTTACATAGAGCAGCCCCTAAACCCTGGCATATCAAATTCTTAACTGCTGATCAAGAAGGGTGACATCACCTTCATCTGGGCATTCAGCACCTTCCTTTTTCAAAATAAGTAAACGTATGTGATATAAAATATAATCTAACAAAGGAATTTGATTCATTGGTGATGAAATAATTGAAAAGTGGCTATTTACGTTAGCCAGACCATTGATTCCATTATATTGTGTGCAAGGCACTACATCTTCTACTGAGCAACAACAGAAAGTAGCAGTAAATTATTTTTCTCCTCAGAAACAAATTCTGCCCTGACTGGAAGGTTTTCCAGAATACTTTACAACTGTTTTTCTGGAAGGCCAGGATACATCTATTATGTTCCGCAAAGAAGTCTGGATATTGCTTGTATTTTACAATAATCACTAACTGTGACTGTACTAAGCTCTTATCCTAATTATTTCATCTGATGTTCAGGTGAGTTCTTTGTCACAGTATCATGGCAGCCTATTAGAGAGAAGACTTTCAGTTGGTTTCATGGAGACACTTTCATAATAAAACAGAAGAGAATCAGAATACTGGAACATGACTGAGCCTTACCAAGTGGTCTTTTGGTTACTAAAAGTTGTAAGGATACATGTTGTGTTGTGTTAATGAAAGATCTTAGAGTACCCGCTACAGTGGATTTGCCAATACAAGCAGACATGGCTTTTGTGGACTTCTGTAGATCGATTCAGCGAGTACAGAAAAGCATATAACATGCTACAGATGTATAGTAGGTGAAGTGCACCAAATACTCAAGTCCCTGTTCAGTGGCACTTAGTCAAATGGAATTAGTCAATACAATACAATGCAGTATGCTCTTTAACTGAAATGCTTCATTTAACAGTTGAGCCTTCCTTTTCAATCAATGTGGAAACACCAGAACATTAACTGGAAAATTGTACCAAGCATTAGGAATGATATTATGCTTTACCAAGTCTGTAAAGAAGAGTCACTGACAAACATGAATTGTTAGTCTGCAGTATTGTTGTAGCTGTGTTTGTCCCAAGATATGAGAGAGATAAGGTGGAGGAGGGTAATATCTTTTACTGGACCAACTTCTGTTAGTGAAAGACAAGCTTTTGAGCTACACAGAGCTCTTCAAGTCTTCATGAATTTTTAGCACAGTCAGATATACTAAATTCTGGAAACAGATTGTATTTGACATATAAAACCAGCTTAGAAAACTAGGTTAAAAGTTACCATTTAATATCATTAAAGACATATTCCTCAGTTTAATCAAGTCAAATAATTAGTGTATTTGGCAAAAAATGAAAAGGTCAAAGTACGTACAAATCAGAAACCCAATTCAAAATTGAACTGGCCAAATAGACATTTTAACAGCAGGATTTAAGGAAAAAAAGGCAAGAGATGACTGACTCTGTGGATGTGGGGAAAGAAGTGGATGTAATATACCTTGACTTTAACAAAGCTTTTGATACCATCTCCCACAGTATTCTTATCAGCATGATAAAAAAGTATGGGATGGATGAATGGATTATAAAATAGAAAGCTGGCTAGATCGGGCTCAATGGATAGTGATCAATGTCCCAATGTCTAGTTAGCAGCCGGTAACAAGTGGAGTACCCCAGGGGTTAAGTGTTGGGGCCAATTTTGTTCAACATCTTCATTAATGATCTGCAAAATAGGGTGGATTGCACCCTCACTCAACAAGTTTGCAGATGACACTAAACTGGGGCGGAGTGGTAGATACACTGGAGGGCAGGGACAGGATGCAGAATGACCCAGACAAATTAGAGGATTGAGCCAAAATAAATCTGATGAGGTTCAACAAGGACAAGTGCAGAATCCTTCACTTAGGACGGAAGAATTCCATGCACTGCTACAGACTGGAGACCAACTGAGTAGGCAGCAGTTCTGCAGAAAAGGACCTGGGGGTTACAGTGGACAAGAAGCTGGACCGGAGGCAACAGTGTGCCCTTATTCACAAGATGACTAACGGCATATTGGGCTGCATTACTAGGAGCATTGCCAGCAGATCGAAGTAAGTGATTATTCAGCACTGCGTAGGCCTAATTTGGAGTATTGTGTCCAGTTTTGGGCCCGCCCACCCTACTACAGAAAGGATGTGGACGAATTGGAGAAAATCCAGCAGAGGGCAACAAAAGCGATTCAGGGGTTGGAACACTTGACTTATGAAGAGAGGCTGACGGAACTAGGCTTGTTTAGTCTGCAAAAGAGAAGAATGAGGGGGGATTTGATAGCAGCCTTTAATTACTTGAAAGGAGGTTACAGGGAGAATGGAGCTAGGCTGTTCTCAGTGGTAACAGATGACAAAACTAGGTGCGAATGGTCTCAAGTTGCAGTGGGGGAGGTCTAGGTTGGATATTAAGAAAAAGCTTTTCACTAGCAGGGTGGTGAAGCACTGAAATGGATTACCTAGGGAGGTGGTGGAATCTCCATCCTTTGAAGTTTTTAAGATGCAGCTTGACAAAGCCCTGGCTGCGATGATTAGTTGAAGTTGGTTCTGCTTTGAGCAGGGGGTTGGACTAGATGACCTCCTGAGGTCCCTTCCAACCCTAATCTTCCATGATTCTATGAAAATATTTGTATGCAATGTGTGAGCACAAGCTGAAGGCAGGTCTACACGACCACTTTACTTGATATAACTTACATCACTCAGGGGTGTAAAAAAACCACACCCCGAGCGACACAAGTTACAGCGACCTATGTGCTGTTCACACTGGTTCTGTCAGTGGGAGATGCTCTCCCACCGACATAACTTCCGCCTCTCACAGAGGTGGCGCAATTATGCCGATGAGAGAGCTCTCTCCCGTCAGCATAGACACTGCTCTCTAGAAATCTCTGAGCTCAGGCATCCAAGGTGCATTCACACCTAGAGAGGTGATTCATGCAGGCAATACTCAAAGACAAGGTAACATTTATTTCTACCATAGAAACTTGGTGCTATCAAGTTACTTTTCAGGAAGCACAAGTCTCTGAGGTGACCATAGGACTCACCACCATTGTCAATCCTCACTAAAGCTTGAAGAGAACAAGAACTATTCCTCTATGCAGGCTGTAGCTAATTCCTCCCAAATTAGGCTATCATTAGTAATATTTTCTGCATTCTGGCTAGATAGGTGTGGATGGATTACTAGTTTTATACACCTGTTTCGTAATAGTCCCTTTTTATACAAAATCACACACTTCTGGGCACCTGGAATTCTGCAAGGGGAGAAAAGCCAAGCTAGAACCTTCCATACAGGAGACTAACATTTGCTGCTTAACATAGCCATCTCTTTCAAACAACAGAAATAGCTGATTATCTTTAGGGAGTAGGGAAAAAAAGTTAAGCAACTGAAAAAGTAATATTGTATCATTACAGCAAAATTCTAAACAATTAGAACTACACTAAAACTATGTTAAATATAATTTATAGGTTGCAAAGTCAAACACTCGAGAGTTGGGCAACCATAAATCTGGTACTTGCTGTGCAATTTTAATTCTGCCCCCTTATGTACCCATCTTGTGAAGTGAATAAAGCATGCAGGGATTGACTGAAGAAAATACAGTATTATGTGATCATGTAATTCATAACTATCAAAATGGAGGTCAAATTAAGATTGCACAGGCCACCATAAACATGCCATTTCCTAACTTAAAGCTTGGTTTTGCAAGCTTGACATTCTTTTAACAGATTGAGTACAAGATTTCCTAGGTTTGTGGATTTGTTTTTAAAAAAAGAAACTCAAAGCAAAGTCAAGTTAAGTTTGTGCAACTAGCAATCTATTCAACCCCTCATGAATCAGTGAGGTTTAAACCCTGAACTTCCAGCATTACAGCAGAGACCGCTACTACTTGAGCTACAGGTCTAAAGATGCACTCAAAGTGCAAGGAATGCTGGGTCCAGAGTGCGATTGGGGGATAGGTCCAGCATAGCCTGACTCTCTTCATCCTGCAACCATCCTAGGAGTTGATGGAGCTCCTGCTTATAGGGTGATGTCCCCAGAGGTGGAGAACTTGTTGCCAGCACCATGTGCTGGGTCCAGGTGGTGGTTGTGAGGGAAACCCAGCTTGTCTCTCTATCCCCTCCACTCCCAGTAGCTTCATGTAGCTCCCTGGTGATCTGGGCAGCATGTGTGAGCATGGCCCCTGGATGAATCCATGCTGCCATTTCTAAGGAAGGCAAGCCAGAGTAAGGAAATGGCAATTTTTAAATGTATTCTACCTCAGTAAAAACTGAATGGAATTTCATAGGACAAGAAGTCACTTTTGTAGCCTTGGGGCAATCCCTATGTTGAATATCAAAGGCCTGCAGCAAATAATGGTGATGAGAGATTCTGTAAGAAAAGGTTGCAAGAATCCTTTATAATGGACAGTGTTAGGCAACTTAAATATGGGTTCACTACTACTTCTCCTATAGTAAGGAAGGGAACAAATGGATAGGAGTTGAAAATGACTGACAGCCAAGCTTGTTCATTTTCTTGTATATGCCAAACTTACAGCACATTCTTTGCAATTAGTACTATACTATGTTTTACCGTATCACTTTACCATTTCTTTCAGAAATTATGAAGTCTTTGGATTCAATTTATTTTGCTTATTGTCAGGTAGATAGGACTATTAAACTTTTAGTCAAGTTGATTTCCAACTCGTTTTCTACAAACAGAATCCATAATGTGTGTGTGTGTGTGTGTGTGTGTGTGTGTGTGTGTGTGTGTGTGTGTGTGTGTGTGTGTGTGTGTGTGTGTGTGTGTGTGTGTGTGAGAGAGAGAGAGAGAGAGATACACACACAGGTTTCTCTTAGTTTTCTTGTAGCACTTAATACAATAATTTTTTAATGCAATGTAGGGTATAAGATAGTTTCCCTTTAAATAGTTTGTTAGCCCCCTCGTGGGCCTCACTGTGTTCTACGTTTCAGAAGCCTCCAGGATACCTGAGTGGTATTATGCAGCTAGAAGTTGCATATTTGTGTATATTTAGTAAACAGCTATTTAGGACACAACTGTGCCCCCTGTGGTTTCTTAATATTGTTTTGTTGTATAAAGAGCGAGACACAAACACACAGTAGATCAATAGACTCATTTTAGTTAGCACTACATGCTGGACAGACAAATCAGTTTCAAATTTGTACTTTTTAATTAGCCAAGAAGTCTTGTTTGTTGGAGTCTAATAATTTCAAATAATTTCTTGTGCATTTCATTGCAAATCATTGTGGTATCATTTCCCATTAATATTAAATTTGTCAGTGATACTCAGACTGAGGCTTGTGAGCTGCAAGTGGCTCTTCAATGTGTCTCCTGTGACTCTTTGCGACATATGATATTAAAACACTGATATTTAATTATTAACCAGTCTAAGTTATTTATCAGTCAGGATGCTTCTACTATGTTATTAACCAGTTGTAGTTGATCAAATAATATTTTATCATTTTACTGTGAGGGGGGAAAAAAACATAAAGTTAAATATTTCCCCCATCATACTGTTTAAATATGAGTACATCATACCATAGCAAATGAAAACAATGAATTCACACTACTGTGGCTCTTCTGGGTAATGTTGATTGCTGATTTGGCTCCTGAACCACTGAGATCTGAGTATCATTGAATTAATGTAATAGAAGTAGTAATTCTACTTCCAAGATACAGAACATTAAACAAAAAAAATTACCCCAAATCTAACTGACTCTCTTAGGGTATGTCTTCACTGCCATGGCAGCAGGGATCGATGCAGTGCCATCGACTGAGCGGTCTGCAAAGATCTGCTCAGTCGATCGGAGATCGCTCTCCGGTCGACTCCATTAATCCACCTCCCTGAAAGGAGTAAGGCTACGCTGACGAGAGGGCATTGTCCACCAATGCAGCGCCGTGAAGATGCCATGCTACGTAAACACAAGTACATCGACAGGAAACTTGCAAGCTATGTAACATAGCTTGCGTATCTCCCGTCGACCGCTGCCGTAGTGTAAACCAAGACTTAGTAGAGGATTGTCACATATGAAGTCTTGATTTTGGTGAGGCTTCTGGTACCACCACTTAAGAATGGAATTTTATCAAACATCTTCTGGCTAAATCAATCCTCTGGTTACAATCTTTAATATTTGATTTGTAAAATGCTCTCCATCCCCCATTTCCACTTAGCACTTCTTAATTACTGTAATTTATTCATTATAAGGCCAGAAGTGACCACTGTGATCATCTAGTCTGACCCCTGCCTAACACATGCCACAGGGCTTCCTTGAAATTATTTCTTTTTGACCAAGAGGACGTCTTTTAGAAAAACATTCAATCCTGATTTTAAAATGTTTCCAGTGATCGACAATCCACCATAAGCCTTAGTAAGTTGTTCCAAAAGTTAATTACCAACACTTAAAATGTGCATCTTATTTCTAGTCTGAATTTGTCTAGCTTGAACTTCTAGCCATTGGGTCTTGTTCTATATTCGTCTGCTAGATTGAAAAGCACTGTTACCAAGTTTCTGTCCCCTTATATAGGGACTTCTGGGCTGTGATCAAGCCAATCCTTAGCCTTCTCTTTGATAAGATCAATAGATTGAGCTCCGTGATTCTCTCATAAGGTGTTTTCCAATCCTTAAATCATTTTTATGGCTCTTCTCTGAACCCTCTCCAATTAATATCATTGTCCACAATTCAAGATTGCTAAAAATCACATAGGCTGATTTAAATCAGAGTGCCAAACCATACCTGTTAGAGAGCCAATTACATCTTGATTTCTCCTAAACGATTAGGTTTGTACTGGTATCTATGTCAACTCAAAACAGCAGTGTCGTGCCCCACTTCCCCCCAAGCTTTACACAGGAGGTTTAAGCATCTCCATTAGGTGACTTCTGAAGCATAAAACCCCCTGAATTTGAAATTGCTTGACCTAAAATTGGAACTAAATTTAAGAACATCACAGCTTCATTTGCTACAGTACTCAAATGCAATATGCAATTGTATCTGATGTAGGCAAAGCAAATAAAGCTTTCAATTCTACCTATCAGATCAACTGAGATTCAGTTACAAGAAAATAGGAAAGGGGAGGACCTACCTTTAGCCATTTCCATCTCCTGGTCAAACTGGTCTGAAGACAGCATTCGAAAGAGTTTAACACAACTAATATTCCCCAACTCTCAAGCATTAGGAACTCTTATTCTAATCTTCTTTTCCAAATATTGTTATTACAGATAATCCTATACTGAAGATTATATTTGTACAAAAAACTTGTAAACTACATAATCCAAATCTGTTCTATTCACTTTAAAAAAAATTATGCCTTATCCCTACGTTTAAAAGATAGCACTTAAAACTAATCCTTCACTAATTTAATCCCAGCAAAATTCACATAAAAACCCTAATAATTTCCCCCTCTCAGCCAAGATTCAATAACCAAGTAGTTTTTACTTTTACTACTACACTACAGTTAAATAACTGGCTGGGGCTCATATCAGATGACACAAACAGTGATTTGAGGAAAGCAGACAGAGGAAATTGCAAATATTAGCCCTTTGATTGGGGGTGTCTGTGTTTGGGGGAGAAGGAACGCACAATCCGCTAGTGTTTATATGGGTTCAAAACCTAGCGGGTGATTACAGACTCTAAAGTGGACTATAATATGGTTATCCACAAGTGACCAGGCCAAAAGAAATCTGATGCGGTTCAACAAGGACGGTTCAAGAGTCCTGCACTTTGGACGGAAGAATCCCATGTACAGCTACAGACTGGGGACCGATGGGCTAGGCAGCAGTTCTGCAGAAAAGGACCTGGGGGTTACAGTGGATAAGCAGCTGGATATGAGTCAGCAGTGTGCCCTGGTTGCCAAGAAGGCTAACAGCATATTGGGCTGCATTAATAGGAGCTTTGTCAGCAGATTGAGGGAAGTGATTATTCCCCTCTATTCGGCATTAGTGAGGCCGCATTTGGAGTAGTGTGTCCAGTTTTGGGCTCCCCACTACAAAAAGGATGTGGACAAGTTGGAGAGAGTCCAGGGGAGGGCAACAAAAATGATTAGGGGGCTGGAGCACAAGACTTATGAGGACAGGCTGAGGGAACTGGGCTTGTTTAGTCTGCAAAAGAAAAGAATGAGGGGGGATTTGATAGCGGCCTTTAACTACCTGAAAGGGGGTTCCAGGGAGGATGGAGCTAGGCTGTTCTCAGTGGTGGCAGGTGACAGAACAAGGAGCAAAGGTCTCAAGTTGCAGGGGGGGAGGTCTAGGTTGGATATTAGGAAAAAGTTTTTCACTAGCAGGGTAATGTAGCACTGGAATGGGTTACCTAGGGAAGTGGTGGAATCTCCATCTTTAGAGGTTTTTAAGCTGTGGCTTGACAAAGCCCTGGCTGGGATGATTTAGCTGAAGTTAGTCCTGCTTTGAGCAGGGGGGTTGGACTAGATGACCTCCTGAGGTCCCTTCCAACCCTAATATTCTATGTTATTTCCTCTCCTGTGCGTAGTTAGTACTTTTTGAGCCATTCCTCTCAGATTCTGACATTGCCACAATCACCCATGCCTTTGTCATCTCATGGATTAGATTCCTGTGATGAATTCTACATAGGATCACATCTAAAAAGCCATTCAGACTGAAACAGGTGCTGACTGCAGGAGCCTGCACAGTAAGCCATTTCTCTCTCACTGGCTGCATGAAGTACTGGCTACTTTTTTGGTCTTCAGGTGGAGTTTTGGATGTTTTTGTCTTTGGCCATATAAAACTGTCAGAGATTGCACCTCTCCTCATTCCTTGCTACCACAGTTGAATCAGCAGAAGGACTTCAGTTTGTATCTCCTCCCTACAAGAGAAATGAGGGTGTGAACAGGGCATTTCTCCACGAGGGGCCTTGGCTTCTGGAGCTCAGAAAGAGACTTGTGCAAGCTAGCTTTTATAGCTTTTTCAATCCACTGAACACTGTCAAGAATAATTTTGTTTCCTTGGAAGGAGAAACTAAGATATTTACTCTATCTAATATGCCAGGGCAGTCAAAAGATCTAGATGAAGAGACTACCACTATATAAAGTAGCATGTAAACACCATTTTCCGAACTTTCTTTATACAATATTCTAAAAGGAACAGAAGAGATAAACCATTTAACTTATTAAAAAAAAAAAGTGTAGTCCTATATAAACAAGTGCACACAAAAGAGTTCAGGCATGAAAGGTTGCCAGAAACCAAAACGGATGTTGAATCAACACAACAAAAGTTGTGTTCAGATGTAAGCCATTGTGCATCAGTTAAAGAAATGTAAATTGTTGTCTCAGCTAAACCTTTATGTTAAGTAGATATTTCTTGATTTTCTTACTCAATTGTATGGTCAGGAAAAACTGAAAGGATTTAGGAAAGCTGACATTGTAAGAGAAGATTTCTCACCCAGAAGACAGTACATGCAACAAGTGCCATGCATCTCTGCAATCCAGTCATTCACCAAGCCCACGCCATGCCAAGAAGATAGAGAAATAGGACAGAGAATGATAGAAATGATGCAAGCTAGACAAACAGATCATAGGAAGCATAACATTCCCCTTTATATTCTCCCTCCATTTTTATACCCCCTTCACTGTCCATATAACAAGACTGTAGGATTATCACTCTGGGTTGAGAGCACTTGTTTTTAAAAGTATCACTAGATTGAATCATTATTGGGTTTTGCTGTCTGCTACCATCCAATTTTTAAGTTCTCAGCCATTTTGACTTGCATGACTTCAGCTCCTCCTCTCCCTCCCCCCAGCAGTGTCTTCTATTAGAGCTGGGTTCTGCCAGGTCCAATGGTCCTAGTGACAGCCAGCAGCTCTGCAACATGAATTCTGTGGAGGAAAAATGGAATTCTGTGTAGAACATTAAATCTGCACAAATTCTGCATTGCACAGTGTTTCAAAATTCCACCAGGAGTAATATATGGAGACGTAACAACTAAGGAATGAGATTAGTCTTTTAAAAACCATTTTGTGATCAAAGTTATGTTGGACTGTTACCTACATTTGCTTATAAGTGGTTTGCGTTTCATTGTTTCATAAATTCCAAACAGGGCCTTCAATAAAAATGCAAAGTTCTGCTATCTTGACAGATACAGGTTTACTAGAAATTATTTACACATAAGATTCAAAGTATCAGTTCATTGAAATAAAGCCTATATTAGAATAAAATTAAAATGGGCAAGTATTCTAAATTTAAAAATTAACAGTGATAATTAACAGAATCTTGTTTAAGCCAGACATGGTTTATATTAAGTAAGATAATGCTTTTTAGGCTTTAAAAAAGCAGAACTTCAACGTCTTAAAGGGATTCTCTCCATTTTCTTTTAATTCCAGTCCATATATTTCAGTTTCATAGGAGGTTCCCCCCTCCCCCCTTTAAACGTTTGTATATGCAGACAACTGACAAGATGTTCCATTTTATCATGGGTAAAAACCATATTTTTTTTTATAGATATAATCATATCACTTGTCACCAAGGATCTTCATGTACAGAAGCTCTCACCTGTCAACGCGGTGATTATTGCAAACTGTGAGCTAAATGGATTCCCAGTATTAATAGCTTAATTTCCTAATGGTATCATACTGAGTAAAAAGTACGTACACACTGGCTTGTTTGCATAACACTCAGACAAAATGTCAATGTTTCAAAATTAGTAGAATGATGTCAAACATGTTCTGATGTACATTCATGTTAGAGTTCCAGGAAGTGATCTCCTGCACAGACTTTAATTCTAATGAAATAAACCAAAGGAGCTTTTTAAAAATTCATTTAAAAGAATAATTTTCATTCAAGGTTTTCATATGAGGGATAAGGTAGTATTTTCCAGAAGTGTTTAGTACTTTAAGTGGCCAAGTCTAACAGCCTATCAGTAAGACTTGGGCTTCTAGGCAGTTTTGAAAATTTTACCCACAGTGTAAGGAGTCCTGAACAGTGTTGGGAAAACTATCTAGAACTGAAAGTGCCTCAATAAGCTAGCCAACACTAGTTACCAGGATCACCTTTAAAATAACCATTCATATAACTCATAATATTGTGCAATATATAACTCAGTACTGGATTTAATACTCTGTATTAAAGAGAAGTGAACAATTTATTGTTTGTGCTTCAGCTTTTTAAGTCCTTCGAAGGATCAGTTTGTAGCATGCATAAAAATCAATATTATAAATTCTAGAGATTAAAAGGAAATAAGTACAGCAAAGGAAAACATTAAGTGCTGTTGTGAGGATTGAAGCATTTAAGTAAAGCACTTTAAAATCCTCAAATGGAAGGCATGATAGAAATGCTAAGTAGCATATCCTAATAGGAGTTGTGGTATGTTACAGATAAGGTTCTATTCTATATAGATTCTTAAACCTCCCTCATCACCATAGTATCTGAGTGCCTTCCAGTACTGCATTATGTGACGTGACTAATATCTGTCACGTTAGTTCTCTCATCCCCTCCTCAGGGGGAGAAGCGTGTGCAACAGTGTTTTGTTATAGTAGACTTTAAATTAAAAAAAAAAAAAAAAAAGACATATGCTGCTTTGTTCTAAAAAAGAGTAACTGTTAATTCTATAACATGAACATTTAATTAAAAAGTAACTAAAGAGAATGGAAATGAGTAGTTAAGGAAATGACTGATGTATTATATTCTTGACATTTCATATATACACTTAAAAATGTAGTGAACTATATAGACATAGAAACAAAAGGATAACCTTTCCTCTGACCCACCTACATAATCATAAAACTCCGTTACTTCATGCAAGAATTATTATATGTGCACCAAGTCACTCAGGATTACTGCCTGAATATAGTTTTGATATGGAATATACACTTTACATAAAACAGTACATTTTAGAAGTGAGTCTTGAATGTACATGTCTAATAACTCAATTTAACAAAAAACTAAAATTTCCCTGTTACCATGAGTCAGCGTTATCTGGCCAGACCCTTGGTTTCTGCTGAAGGTAACAAAGCACAAGTTGCAAACTGGGAGGGGATGTGGTAAGAAGATGATTTAAAGTTCACCTTAACACTCCTGACACTAGTGATGCTCTGCGCAGGATCAGTGTCTCTGCATCAAGTTAGAGCAGCCTAGGGGCTGCTGTGACTTGTGTGGCAGTGGCCATAAGCATAGTGCATGAGTATGCTGGTCATGATTCTTTTATTAGGGCTCACTATTCTCCCTGCTAAGCAAGGAGGAAAGA
Source organism: Emydura macquarii macquarii (assembly GCF_026122565.2). Lineage (NCBI taxonomy): Eukaryota > Metazoa > Chordata > Testudines > Chelidae > Emydura > Emydura macquarii. Next base: position 14,242,824 of record NW_027131283.1, read on the forward strand.
GGAGCAGTATGTGAACCCTTTCATCGGCTCTACACCTTGCACTTGGGTGATCCTCTTTAGGCTGTATTAGCCAGATTTAGGATGAAATTATAGTTCAAAGAAGTCATGCCAGACAACCTTGCCCATGGTTATCTGTATCCACAGGGTAAATATGTATAAAATGCAATTTAATAGAATATCCATAAAAATCAACTGTTTATTTCCATTTTTTAATGCTTAAGTTTTTTTAAATTGTTATAGTCTCATGTAACTTGTGTGAGTTTGAAAACTGTTCACTGGTTTTGAAAATATTTTCGCTGGCATGTTAAGTTCTGTGATCTTAAGTAATTTTGATTAACATCAAGCTTTCTTTGTCTCCAATTCTTTTTTAATTAAGTAAAACAGTTATGCAATAGCAGTAGTTACAATGTTGCAGTATATCACTCAATGTTAATTGGACACAGCCGCATAACAAGTTTAATAAGCCCAGTTTTCAGATAAGTATTTCAATTTCCATTTGAATTACCACATATAAACAGCTGGTACCACCTGAACCATTCCAGTTACATTATTGTCTTATAATTTAAAAGCAAAGACAAAACTTGTCTATCATGATCCACCAAACACCCATCTCATAACTGTGTTACTGTTGCCATGATCTGGATTAGAACATACCACGTAGAGGTTAAAGCTCTCTCCTCATTCTTCACCTATCCACTTTCATCTAGTTGTCTTTTCTTCCTTACTTTTAGCAAGAGTTAAAGAGTAGGGCGGAAGGAAGGAAAAGCATCAAAATAAGAGCAGGGGAACCAGCTCCATTATTCCCAGTACTGAACAAAAGAGATACTGGATGTTCCTTTTTCCCCACCTCAGGATTTCCTTTTACAGGAATTTGAATTATCCATCACATTGCCTTTCAAATATATAAGCAGAAGGTGACAAACACTATAGTAATGGTTAAATGCAGAAGACTTCCTTAGGGCATTCTACAACTTCCCTTTCCCAAAAATGTCACTGAAAGAGAATCCAAACTCTGATTAGATTGTTTATTGTAAAAAGAAAGAAAATACTTGCACTGAAGACAGATATGCCTGAAGAGGAAAGTAGAGGGCAAGAACTCAAATTGGACATTAATCCTGAATGATAAGGCTAGAATGAAAAATTCAATATCTACATTCAAGCATACAAAAATAATTGCATTTCATTAGAGACTGTAAAAAAAACCACGGGTATGTTACATCGATACTAGACAGAATTAGCATTGTCTAACATAATCCTTTTCATTTTATTCACAACTTTACTGATGTACCTAGAAAAAAGTAGTTTGTAAAAATTCTACTCAGCACCACACATTTATTTTCTTCCCTCTCACTCAGTTTTAATCAGTTCTACATATTACTCCCAGGGGGAATTCTGTGCCAAAAAATTAAAAATTCTGCAAAATTCCGCATAATTTGTCAATATTACACACCAGTTTTAATTATTTTGGTAATTTATTCCAAAATACTTGTCAGCAAATACTTGTATGTCTACAACCATACCGACAAAAAAGATTCTGGTAATGTTTTTCAACAAACAGATTCTTTACTAAGTATATTAATACAGAACTTTGATTAATAATTCATTGATACTAAAATACAGAAATATATTTCCCGCATCCCACACAAGCAGTGCAAAGGCTTGGGGGAGCCAGGGGCAAAAGTGGAGCTGAGGGAGAGGGAAGTAATTGCTGTGAAGGAGCCTGGGAGTGAACCTGGAGTGTTGTTGGGTGTAGGTGTGAAGTATGGAACAGGGTTGTTTTTTTGTTGGGGGGAGGGGGGGGGGGGTTTGTTAGGAAGTTGCCGGATCTCCCCCATGAAGACCCTGGCTGGCCCCTAGCCTCTCCTATTCATTCAGGTATATCTGCACCGTCCCCATGTGGCCCTTTACCCCGCACCCCTGTCCGCATGTGGCACTCCCATTCAGCTCTGCCTCAGTCTGTCTCTCCCTCCCCATTAGCCCTTCTGAACCCTGGTCTGTGACACCCCGGAGCAGCCTGGCTCTCTTTCCATTCCCCCCTCCGCCAGCCATATCCCATGCCTCCTCACCTGGCTCTGCAGGCAGGTCACTGTGAGGAATACAGCCTCTCCATCAGCTGCTAGTTGCTATGGCCAATGAGCCAGCTGCCCTCTGTTCTGGTGACAAAGCAAGTCCGGGGGGGGGGGGGGGGGGGGGGGTTGGGCAAAAGGCATAACTGCAGCGCCTTTCCAGCAGAATGTATTTTCTGTGGTTAAAAAAAGATCTGCAGGGGACATGAATTCCACACTTGCACAGTGGTACAGAATCCCCCCAGGAGTAACATATGTACTGTTACAGTTTCCAATAACTTTGAACCACCAAGCTAGCTTATGAAGCTCTGACAGGATCACACTTTTGTCTTCCGTCTCCCCTTCCTCATGTTCTTCACATGAATTTGAGAAGTCTTGTTTCAAATTAGACTGCAAGTTATTTGGGAGAAGGCGCGTACCTTCCTGCATGTTTGTAGCGTGCCTAGCACCAGAGTCCTGTTCCTAATGAGATAGCGCCAAAATGCCCCAAACTCAATACAGTGCCCCAAATAGAACACGATCAAGCAAAATATTCCATTTTGCAGTTGCAAAAAAGGCTAATATTTTGGGGGTGTATTAATAGGAGGTTCGTATGCAAGACAACAGAAGTAACTGTTCCTCTCTACTTTACTGGTATGGCCTCAGTTGGAGTCTGTGTCCAATTCTGGGTTCCACACTTTAGGAAAGATGTGGAAAAACCAGGGAGAGCCAAGAGCAAAGCTACAAAATGATAAAAGGTTTAGAAAACCTGACCTATGAGGAAAGGTTAAAACTGGCTTGTTCAGTCTTGAGAAAATAAGACTGAGGGGGAACCTGTTGACAGTCTTCAAATATGTTAAGGGATCCTGTAAAGAGGACAATGAGCAACTGTTCTTCATGTCCACTGAAGGTAGGACAAGTACTAAGGAGACTAAATCCAGAGCAAGAGTGATTTAGGTTAGATATTAGGAAAAGCTTTCTAACTCTAAGGGATAATTAAGCTCTGGAATAGACTTCCTAGGAAGCTGTAGAACCCCCTTCATTGGACGTTTATTAAGAACGGATTGGACTAACAATCATCAGGGGTGGTCTAAGTTTACTTAGTCCTGCCGCAGCACAGGGGGCTGGACCTGATGACTTTGTGGTCCCTTCTAGCCCTACATTTCTATGACTCTACAAAAATGAACTGAAAGAACAAATACTTATGTATCTAAATTCAAGTGTTGCTTTTCAAGCCATGACAGGAAACAACATACATAACTGATATATGAAATGTTTTTTAAAAAACCACAAACCACCATACATATTGCTTTCAAAAGCCTTCAGTATTCTTCCAGCTAAATCCACTTCATATTCAAAAGTGAATGTCTAGCAATGGAATGGGTATCGTATCTAGGTAGAAATGTCAAAAGAATGTACTTAAATAGTTGGTATAACTATTTCTTTTAACTATAAGTCTTTATTTAGCATCTTGACTTACAGAAAACAAATCTCTTAAATATAAACAGTTTCATTTACTCTACCAACATAGAAAGATATGAATCAGGAAAAGGTTTTAGTATCAATTTAACAAAGTTCACAGTTCAGTTATTTCCCTCAAGTTCTCTAAACACTCAACTGCTTACTTACTTAATAAGTCACAGAAAGCTGTACATTCCTGGATCACCGGTGCATCCCTCAACTGAGGCAGAAGGCCAAGGAAAGTGCACTGGTCAAGAAGTACATTCACTTAAATGGTTCATCACTATTATAAATTCTTTAATTTTCTCTTTTTAGTGGATTCAATTGCTTGTGAAAAGTGGCAGAACTCTCTGGATAGTAAAGTCCTATTTATGCCAGAACTTGCTTTGTTTTGAGAGTACAAGTGAAAACTTCAGCACAATCTCCTGTGCACATGACCTGTGAAGTCCACATCTAAGGGTGAAGGTCTTTTGTGTCAATTCAGTCCTCGGCACCAAAAACAAACAGTGCAAGGTGTCAACCACCACCACCACCACAGCTGTCAACTAAAAACTAGATTGAGACCAGCTCTTCACATATGTCGTGAACAGGAATCAATAAAATTGGAAACCAATTTTGAGACGTGATTATAGATATATTCCACTATCTGGAAAAGTAATTTACAGTTAAGATGAAGAGTTAATAGGGACAGCATTACAATGAGCACTATTCCTTCACTGCCCATCTCCACCCACTAAAGATTCTTGAAGTCACCTATCCCTAAGCATGGCAACTAAACTGTTACAGGCAGCTAGGGTAATCTGAATTTAACTTTCATTTGAGCAAGTAAACAGGCTCCTTTTTAAGGTAAAAAAAAAGAAAACCTGGGAGGTTGAACTCAGGAAGGACTGATAGTTTCCTTTGAAGTTCAGCTCACGGTATTTCACAAGTGGCTGAATTCCAAAGAGAAATGTTGCATTTCCCTTCTAGCCCAGTAGCAGTGGCTCAGCATTATTTCAAAGACAGAAGTACTGCTTTAAAGTTCAGCCTTTTTAGTATGAGCTAGAAGTGAATCTATTGCTCCCAATTCAGCTTTTTTAACAAGTGTAAAAGCTTAGAATAAGTTAGCTATCTGCACGTTATTGCAGTTCGGTTAGAAGGAATGGGAGGAGAAAGTAAGATCAATTAAAACTGGTATTGTTTACTATAAGGAGATACATAGGAATGGGAACAAAAGATGTTACCAATTAAATACAAATGAGAGCAAATAGTAACAGGTACAGAAAAATACATATATAATCTTGGGTCAGAGACTTATGCCCACTCACTCACTAGAGTTGATGAATGCCTGCCACACCCTCAAGAAAGGTAAAGCCACTCAGTGAAAATGTGGTTTGGGAATCACAGTTGGAACCTCAAATACAAATTCTACTTTTCTTATGGCTAGCTAAGTCAAAAAGAGTTAAAGTCTTGATGTGCTATATCATGAAAGACGTGGAAGTGACAAGTATCAAAAATCAATACTTCACATATACTACTGAAGCATAATGAATTTTTTATAAAAAAAACAAACATTTAAGCTTTTAGGGAAGAAAGATTATGTCTCTTAACTTTATCACAGTAGTAAATGGGCCTCTAAAATTATAAAGATGCAATGAGTTAAAAATCTGTCATTGTGACCCTCACTACCAAATGTGAAGTATATGAGTCTATAATATTACCACCACTCATCCAGGCATTGAACGTTACTCCCAAAGCTACGTAGCTAATTAAGATTTTTTTCCTTTCATTGTCTCAAACCATCTTTTGTTTACAGAAAAGAGCCACTGTCAACACTAGTGTAGGATTATTCCAGTTACTATTGTTTAGTTACAACAAACTTGGTATTCAAGTGTTCAGTACTGGATTGGTCTTTGAAAATTGAATGGCTGTAGCCAGAAGCAAAACATGGGACACATCTTCTGTTCCATCTCAAAGAGTTTTGTGCCCTTCTAGTTTTATTTCCATCCATTTTATTTTTAAATTATTTTCCTTAGTAATCAATAGTAATGAAAGAACAGTTACTTACCTGTAACTGTTCTTCGAGATGTGCTGTTCATGGCCCTTCCCAACTTAGGTGTGTGTGCATGCCACATGCACCAGTGCTGGAAAACTTTTTCCCCTAGTGGTACCTGTACGAGCCAGCTCTAGCATCCCCTGCAGTGGTGCACACAAGCACCCACACATAGGTGCCCCGGCTCCCTCTCAGTTCCTTCTTCCTGGAACTCTGACTGAGGGGAAGGAAGGCAGGTGTGGAATGTACATGAGCAACAATCTCAAAGAACAGTTAGTTACAAGGTAACCGTTCTTTCTTCGAGTGCTTGCTCGTGTCCATTCCCAAATTAGGTGACGCACCAGCAGTGTCTCCGGAGGCAGGCAGGAGTGCAGGGTCGTGACCTTTGAAGCACCGTCTTGAGTTTGCTGCGTCAAGGCATAATGGGACATGAAGGTATGCACTGCCGACCAGGTAGCTGCCCTGCAGATGTCCAATATAGCAGTGGTTCTCAACCATTCCAGATTACTGTACGTGTTTCAGGAGTCTAATTTGTCTTGCGTACCCGTTTCACCTCACTTTAAAATTATTTGCTTACAAAATCAGACATAAGACACAAAAAAGTGTCACAGCGCACTACTACTGAAAAATTGCTTACTTTCTCATTTTGTCTAAGAATTTGCAGTTAGTACGGACTTCACTGGTGCTTTTTATGTACATCTGTTGTAAAACTAGGCAAATATCTAAATGAGTTCATGTACCCCCTGTAAGACCTCTGCATACCCCCAGCGTATGAGTACCCCTGGTTGAGAACCACTGCAATATAGGGACATGCACTTGGAAGGTCGCAGATGATGCCTATGCTCTCGTTGAGTGGGCTGTCAGGGCCACCGGAGTTTGCTCATAGCAGGTCCAATACAGGCCATAAACCACTTTGAGAGATGCCGAGAAGAGACGGTAAGCCCCTACATTTGGTCTGCAACTGCCACAAAAAGCTGCGTCGACTGACAAAAAGGTTTAGTTCTGTCGATGTAAAATACCAGGGCCCATCGCACATTGATAGAATGCAAACGACTCTTTTCACTGGAAGGGTGATGCTTGGGATAAAAAAAAAAAAAAGACAGGTAAGAATATATCTTGGTTAAGGTGGAAGTGAGAAACTACCTTAGGCAAAGTATGGGTGTCGGCATAGTTGGACTTTGTCTTTATAGAACACCGGGTAAGGTGGTTCTGATGTGAACACCTTAATCTTTGAAATTCACTTGGCAGACGTAATAGCCATCAGGAAGGCAACCTTGTCAGGACAGATATGTAAGAGAGCACAAAGCCATGGGCTTAAAAGGGGAGGCCCGGTGAGTCTGAAGAGGACCAAATTCAAGTCCCACTGAGGAGAAGGCTCCCTTATTGATAGGAAAAGCCTTTTCCAATCTCTTAAGGAACCTGGCTGTAATCTTGTGTGAAAAAATTGTTCTACCCCCTACCAAGGGGTGAAAAGCAGATATGACCTTGATGGAGGAGAAGGTCAGACCCCCTTGCTTCAAATGGAGCAAGTACTCCAAGATAGTTAGAACTGATGCCTTCATCGGGGAAACGCCATGCTCAGCAGCCCCAACAGGAGAAGCATTTCCACTTAGCTCTAAGACAACCTGGTAGATGGTTTCCTGCTCTCCAAGAGCACGCACTGAACTTGGGATGAGCAGGCCTGCTTCTCCTGACTCAGCCATGCCGTCAGGTGAAGGGAGGCCAGATCCGGGTGGAGCAGGTGACCTTGGTCCTGGGACAGGAGGTCTGGTCGCAGTGGCAGGGACCACTGCCTGGGTCCCGTCAGCTCCAGCAGCATCCCGAACCAATGTTGTTGAGGCCACACTGGTGCCACGAGAATAACCCGAGCTTTGTCTCTTTTCACTTTCAGGAGGACCTTGTGAATTAGAGGAATCAGAGGGAAGGCGTACAAGAGACTCACTGACCAGGAAAGGAGAAAGGCATTGGTGATAGAGCCTGCACTGAGTCCCTGAAAAGAACAGAAGCGGCAGCACTTCCTGTTTGTCCTGGTGGCAAAGAGGTCCACTTGGGAATTGTGCCACCTTTGGAAGATTCGGGTCGCAACCTCCGGATGGAGGGACCACTTGTGGTGAGAACAGAAGGACCTGCTGAGACAGTCCGCTGAACCCCAGGGAGATGCACTGCTATTGGGTGAATACCATGAGTGATGCAAAGGTCCCAGAAACTCTCAGCCTCCTTGCACAGGGCCAGGGTCCAGGCCCCGCCCCATATGTTGATAGAATACACAGAGGCCAAATTGTCTGTGAGGATCTGCACCACCTTGTGGGATAGATGCAGAAGGAAAACCGTACAGGCCAGATGAATTGCCCTGAGCTCCTTGATATCGACATGCAGAAGCTGTTCCCATGAGGTCCACACGCCTCGGGTTTGTAGGGATCCCAGGTGAGTGCTCCATCCCAGATCCGAGGCATCAGAGATCAGAAGTACCGACAGCTGGGGCTCTTCGAAGGGTATTCCCAAGTCCTGTCGCTGTCCATCGTCCAGGGTGGTGCTGACGCCGAGTATCTCACAGCGCTGTGTGGAGCTCATTTATGCACCTGGGCATGACAGGACCGGCTTTTATCTTTTGGCTTCCTATAAGGGCTAGGCAAGCAGAGTCCTGGTGCCAGAAAAATATGTCGCAGACTGGGCGATCTTCAGTGTTCAGCCCAGTGCTGGGTCTCCAGAGACTGACAGCAGGAGCCCAGGTTGGTGCTATCCTGACCCGGAGAGCATGGTCTTGACTCTGGGGAGCGCATACGCACTGACAAACCGTCTTGAAGACGGGGACTGTCGAGCTGATCTGTCCCTTGACACATTACCTGCTGTGTCAGTGCCAAATCACAGCATAGCGGCCTGCCATCCCTTGGCGTTGGCGGCATGGGTAGTGCTAAGAGGTCCTTCGTGGCCTGGAAGGCCTCCGGCATCGATGGCACCACTAAGCGGTGAGGGCTTCTACCGCTACCAGGAGTCGGAGGACGCTGGGGTTAACGCTTGCAGCAGTGAAGGACTCTTCTGAGGCGGGGAGGAGTGGCGTCCCAACATGGGTCTCACCTGATCCCCTTTGGCTTTCTCTGTGGGGGAGCGACCACATTCTTCGAGTCTTCTTCGGCCTCTTTTTCAGTACTGGAGACGGTGACCAGTACCAAGAGAAGGAAGATGGTGCTGGAGGCATACTGTATGCCGAGGCCATGGTGATTGGTGCAAAGTCTGATCTGCCGGGCTCCGACACCGGTCTGAGTGCCGACTCCATCATGATAGCTCAGGAAACGAATATCTCAGTCTTCCTTAGGCTGTGGTCAAAAACTTTTTCAAATTTTACACTTCGCACTAACATGTGCTTCACCCAAACAATTTAAAGAACTTTGATGTGGGTCGTTCTGTGGCATAGGCTTTTTATATGAAGCGCAGGGTTTAAATCCCAGGAAATGGGGCATACACCAACCCTGGGCTCTAACAACTAACTAAAACTAAGAAACAAACTATGTACACTAGAACAGAGAATAAACCACTAGGTTTAGCAAGAGAACTTGCGAAAACAAGAGATGTTCCAGCACCGTCACTGGCAGCAAGAAGGAACTGAGAGGGATGGGAAGCCAGTGGCACCTATATGCAGGTGCATGTGCACGCTGCTGCAGGGGGCGCTAGAGCTGGCTTGTACGGGTACCAGTAGGGGACAAAGTTTTCTGACACTGGTGCATGTGGTGCGCACACAAACTTAATTTGAGTATGGACATGAGCAAGCACTCAAAGAACAGTAAGTTACCTTACCGCAGCATTAAGATTTGAGTTTATGCAGGAAATTTAGTTTTCCCCAGAACAACTTTAGCTATGGGTGCTAGTGTACAGTATACGTTATACAAGATTGAGAAATGTGACATTTAGAAAATATACTACACACAAAAGTTATGTTGAAACTGCATTAAGTTTGCAGAGTCAAGCACTCAAAAGTTACCGAGCACCAGAATCAAGATTACCCTTGAAAGTGTGTAGCCAGTGTTTTACAAAACGTTGGACATGGAAAGTTACACTTGCCTTTGTACTACCAAAGGCCTTGATACTGGTCAGGAGACTGACCATATCAAATCAAATACTGATAGTCAAGTTAGGAGAAGCACAGGATCTTCAACACAGGATCATGATAATGAATGCTTTGGTAAAACTGCCCTTTCAGAATTTAAAGGGAGAGCCTATTCCTTTTAAACTATTTACATAGATTTAATCTATGTATGGCAGTTGATCCATGCAGTAAATAGGGCTATTGCGTTATCACTGTGGACAGAAAACCTCAGTCTAACAGCATGAAATTGGAGTAACAGAGTTGGACTCTGTCTAAACTGCTGAAGACTACCAGTTACTTTACAGGTCGATTTCAGTTAATCACAATACTTGGGATGAAGCAGATAATGTCAGCTCACCATCACTAGATTCAGAAAGGGTCACATTCACCCGTAAATTTTTTCAAGCAGAACAAACATTTCAACAGTACAGTGACTCAGATTCCTGTGCCCAAACAATATCAGTTACAAGCATACATTTTAGGAAAATTGAAAATTCGTCTGTAAAATATTTTATGTTCTCTGTTGATTTTGCTAAAGACCTTTTTACAACAAAATCTCCTTTCAGTACACAGAGCACTGTAGATCCACTTTTAACAGATCAGAAGCTCTTTACTGATAGCCTTTCTTCCTCATTTCCCTCTGCCTCAATCTTACCTTATACCAAACCAATAAGGCTCTCTCTGCTCCAGTAAGATACTTGTACCTTTATTTAGAAAATGTAGTGTGAATCCACTTTTATCAAATAAGTCTTTGTAGTTATATAACCATTGCTACATATGCAGATAGGGTTAGTTATCTGTATGAACTATGGTCCCAACTTTTCCTGTACATTAGTGTATTTGATCTTACAGAAAAAGTTATTTAAAAACAGTTTACTTCTACAGCCTTTAATATAACTCTACAAAACATAAAAAGAAATTGTGCAAGTGCAAATTCTCTTTTTCACATTGGCTATTATTCTCTGCATGCATGCAGGTTTGTAACTAGAGTTTCAAAGATGCTAAAAGCACGGTTTCTTTCATCTTTTATGCTTTCAGTAAAAGCTGCTTGTAAGATCATGAAAACCTGGAAGCAGTGAGGGGGTTTTAAAACTGTCACCTACCTTCATCATTCTGAACCATAATATTAGAGATACATGTGCGCACACACATGAAAAATTAAGTGTAACCTGTTATTCTCCTCAGTACTTTGATTTTTTATGGTCAATAGTACAGAGTGATCATCACTCTAGAACATTATTATTATCCCTAAGGTTTTCATATAGCATTGCCTTATAAAAAGTGATGTGTAATTAGGGTATCCATTATTTCTTATTAGCAAGTTAAAGAAGTATGGGTTGGATGAATGGATTATAAGGTGGATAGAAAGCTGGCTGGATCATCGGACTCAACGGGTAGTGATCAACGGCTCAATGTCTAGTTTGCAGCCGGTAACAAGCGGAGTGCCCAAGGAGGTCAGTGCTGGGGCTGGTTTTGTTCAATATCTTCATTAATGATCTGGAAGATGGGGTAGATTTGCACCCTCAGAAAGTCTGCAGATGACACTAAGCTGGGAGGAGTGGTAGATACACTGGAAGGTGGGGATAAGATAAAGAGTGACCTAGACAAATTAGAGGATTGGGCCAAAAGAAATCTGATGAGGTTCAACAAGGACAATTGCAGAGTCCTGCACTTAGGAAGGAAGAATCCCATGCACTGCTACAGACTAGAGACTGACTGTCTAGGCAGCAGTTCAGCAGAAAAGGACCTGGAGGTTACAGTGGACAAGAAGCTGGATGAGAGTCAACAGTGTGCCCTTATTGCCAAGAAGGCAAACAGCATTTTGGGCTGCATTAGTAGGAGCATTGCCAGCAGATCAAGGGAAGTGATCATTCCCCTCTATTCGGCACTGGTGAGGTCTCATTTGGAGTACTGTATCCAGTTTTGGGACCCCACACTACAGAACGGATGTGAACAAATTGGAAAAAGAGTCCAGTGGAGGGCAACAAAAGTAATGAGGGGACTGGAGCACATGACTTATGAGGAGATGCTGAGGGAACAAGGGTTGTTTAGTTTGCACAAGAGAAGAATGAGGAGGGATTTGATAGCAGCCTTTAATTACCTGAAAGGAGGTTCCAGGGAAGAGAGAACTTGACTGTTTTCAGTGGTGGGAGATGGCAGAACTAGGAGCAATGGTCTCAAATTGCAGTCAGGGAGGTCTAGATCGGATATTAGGAAAAGCTTTTTCACTAGGAGAGTGGTGAAGCAGTGGAATGAGTTACCTAGGGAGATGGTGGAATCTCCATCCTTAGAGGTTTTTAAGGTGCGGCTTGTCAAAGCCCTGGCTGGGATGATTTAGTTGGGGTGGTCCTGCTTTGAGCAGGGGGTTCAACTAGATGACCCCCTAAAGTCCCTTCCAACCCTAATCTTCTATGATTCTATGATTCTGTTAAAGGTTTTATACAATATTTATCCAGTCTTAAAAGTTTTATTAGTATTCCAATTAAGGCCCGTTATTTCCAAAAAAGGAATATGGGACACTTGTGCACAGAGGAAGTGTACCATTAGTTGCAACGATTTCCTTTATTCCACCACAGGTAAGTGTGACAGCAGTTTTATGATGACGTTGTCGTCATAAAGAAGTGTGTATGCATTACATCCCCTTCTGGGGAATACTTTGTTGATTAAGGACATCTCTGCAAAACGCCTTGTGATAAATGTCTTAAGTCTTGGTAATTTCCTATTTTACTGATTAAAGGCATCACTTCAGGAGTCACTAGATACTTTATTAGTAGGGCCCTACCAAATTCACAGTCCATTTTCATAAATTTCATGGTCATAGTATTTTAAAAATCTTGAATTTCAGTTTCAGATATTTAAATCTTAAGTTTCATGGTGTTGTATTTTAAAGATGCAAAATATAAATATGTAAAACCCTGAAAACTCAGCATTTCTCAAATTGAGGGTCCTGACCCCAAAGGGGGTCAACAAGGCTCTTTTAAGGAGGTTCTGGTATCACCACCCTTTCTTCTGTGCTGCCTTCAGAGCTGGCTGCCCAGCTTTGAAGGTAGCGCAAAAGTAAGAGTGGGAATACCACAACCAGCCCCCCACAATAACCTTGCAACCTCCTTTTAGGCTGGGACCCCGAGTTTGAGAAACACTGTGCACTTGTGTTTTGCCCTATAGTATAAGGTAAAAGTACACAAAAGCCCAGATTTCATAGGGAAGACCAGATTTCACAGTCTGGGACATATTTTTCACAGCCGTGAATTTGATATGGCCCTATTTATTAGATACTTTAATGAATCCGAGAATTCCATAAGATGGAGTCTTTACAGTAGATAATACAAATCTCACTACTGATCTTGGGACACAAAACCCAATATGAAGACAGCACTAAAAAAATTAACACTAGTTTTCTAATTATATTAATATTTTCAACAAAAGAAAGTTGAAGATTAAGGAATTAGTGTACAGACTAGGTTAGTCAAGATTAGAGAAGACTGAGAAACTTAAAAAAAGTAAAAAAGTAGGCAGGCAGCATGATGGCAGATTAAATTCATAGCTGATGGCGCATTTTGAAAGGAGTAATTTTAGAACTTAGCAGTGAGAGAGACCAGCTAAATTAACTACAAAAATTTCAGGAAACCACCTGGACGTTAAATGTGGCCAGCTCAACATAAGCCTCTGTTTGGTGTCAGTCAAAAGAAATTAAGTGTTCACATTTCTAGAAAACAGAATGGAAAACACTAGAATTGATATGCCATTGATTTAGTTTACATAACCCATCATACCACCATACCTGACTAGTGGTATTCAGTTCTGATTATTCTACCTAAAAAAATGATATAACAGAAATAGAAGGGATAAAGACTTGAGGCCATACAGGCATGGGAAGATTTTCTTATGAGAAGAGACTGCCTCCAAAATAAATAGTGCCAATCTCAATCGTTGGACATGATAGAGATATACAAAGTAAATGATCTACAGAAGGTAAATCATGAGCTCCTACTTAGTCAATTAAATTGAATGCCAAATTTAAAATGGATGAAAGGGACATTTTTATAAAAACAGAATACAAAACATATGGAATCTCTGACACAAGATGCAATTGAAGCTAAGCTTATCAAAGCAAAAATAGAATAGATTTTGTATAGGTAAGATAATCACTGATCTGATCCAGTATTACACTTATGTTCCTAATTAAAATACTGCCATACATATGACAAAGGTTCAGCAACTAGGAACTCTGGCAAATGCCTCAAAACTTTCACGCTTCACTTGTATTTTCAATACTATTCTGCAGTGCCTGCTACTTTGCTAATGTCATGCTGACCTTTGCACGCTATAGTGTTATGCGAAGCAGCAAGGACTTATAAAATTGCCTGAAAGGCCAGAAAGGATTTTCTGTGTTGCTCCTCCACTCAATATTATTCTTAGTGTGCGGCAATTCTTAAGGGCCACATGCAGGGACCCATTGTGCAAGGTTCTGCATAAATATATAAGACAGGGACAGTGCTTGCCCCAAACACAATAATTGCATACACAAAAAAATCCTTAATCCTCCTCACTGTTTGTACTTAAGTAAAAACAGCCAACTGGGAGATAGCCAGATTCCACACTGTATCTTTGAAAAAAAGGGACTGAGTGGGAAGATAGAATCATTTGAGTGGACTTGTTCTTCTGTATCCGTTCTTTCCATATACTTTCCGTTAACACTACCAAATAAATAACATTTATGCTTCAAGTTGGGAAAGCCTGGGGAAATTTAATGTGGTTTATTTGCTCCCCTGGGAAAAATTGAAGGCATATCAAGATAAGATTGGTAAGACATACCGACAAGGAACTTCATCAGCATGCTACTACCCAAACCCACACCAAGGTTGATTGCTCCACGTTAGCTAGAAAGGACCTAATCTCACTTCGAACACTGGAACATAAAATAAGTCAGCCTGTCTTTTATTCTTGAGCAGAGAAAAAATCTTCATCACTCCTACTATGCAAGACCTCATGTTTGCTCAGCACATGGACTACTGGCAGAACTTTTAACAGATACATACTACCCTTAAAGCCCATTTGCCATTAAATTTATACCAGGAGTCTTGAGCCCTGTGCTGTAAGGCACTGAGTAATTTTCAATTTATATCACAGTAGCTCAACTGAAAACTAGTTTGACAATAAATGTGTTTAAAATTAAGAGCAATGAGATATTTAAGTGAAGTGCTATTAAGTGAAGGAATCTGTACAGGAATCTGAAGCAGCAGCAAAAAGTTTTATTTTTTAAAAGATAAGCGGCATGGCCTAGAAATTCAGCAACCTACCATCCACTGTGCACAGAGTTAAATTAGAATACAAAGCTTATTACATGCTTCATTTTCTGTTCTACTGGTATCTGCCCTCCCTCTCCCCCACAATATTATTAACTGACAAATGTTTCAGGAGAATACATTCTTATGCATCTTTCATTCAAAAATATGAAAACCAAAAAAACAGAGGTCTTTTTCTGAAACCTGTTCATGCACATGCACACTACTATGATTCAGCAGAAGGGAAAGAAAGTTCTTCCACCCCCATTTGAAAAAAAAAAAAAATTGTCAAGGAAAGGAAGAATTAGATTCAATATTTGGTGTTATAGTAAGATCAGAAAAAAGTATCTAGCTCATTTGTAACAGCCCCTTTAGCATCAGTTACAGTTCCAAGAAAACTTTTATAAAAGCAAATTTCATGGGGAAAATTTAGCTGTCAATTAGGGTCACGTGATTAACTCTCACAGGAAGGTGGCTGATAAAGAAAATCATTTTCTGTAACCACAGCCAAAAATCCAGTACAGTGTGTTGCTATCAAGGCTACAGAAGAGATATTTTAAACCAGAGAAAAGTAACTTGCTATTTCATTTATCCATTTTTACATCCAACAACAGTTTTGTTTTTAAATTTTTCAGTGCTATCAGTATTATAGATTGATTAATTCACAATACTTCTGCTTAATTTAGATATTAGCGGGAGAAGAGACTTCCAGTAGCATAGATGCTAGAAGCAGAGGTGATGCCACACCACCTGGCTTGAAGTGGTTTCCATTATATACAGGGTTTACAATTTGGTTTGATGGCTCTCAGCTACAAAATAACACCCCACTATAAAAACTGTTCCAGCACCCCTGACAAGTAATAATTTCTGAGTTTTCACTGGCTGATCTCCAAAATTTATGTTACAACGATTTTTATTAACATGATCTTAAGACTTTGAATTATACTGAACATAAAAGGAGTTTCTACAAACTGCAGTAAAAAGCTTCCTATTAGCTGGTCTAAGAGATGAAGGGCCAAGAAAGTTTTCCCAACGTAGTTGAGTAAAGTGAAGCACCTAAATTTGTATTAATAGATAAATGGCTTGATTTTTAAGAAGTCCTATTTACACAGAGTTCCTGTTGCCTAAATATGGATTATATGACTTTACACAGTCATATTAGAAACCTATTACCTAATCTCTTTACTCTGACTCTGAGTAAATGGGAAAGGTGGGCAGGGAGCATGAATATGCTGAGGAGAGAAACTCTGGAAGTGGATTCTACACCCACTTGCAGGACATTAACAATACGTAGAACAACTCTCTAAAAATATTTGCTGAGTTGTTCTAGGTAAACAGGACTACAAAACTAACAAAATGAGCATCAGGTCTGGATGGCAAGGCAAGAATATTAGAAGTGACTAAAGTTTTGTGATCCCAGATCAGACTTCAATGAGAGAGAAATTTGTGTTTCCAGGTCATATAGAGCTTCAAAGAATTTGCAAAGCTGTTAACATGAGAGACAGAAGGTCTGCAATAGATGCTCTAAATAAATATTTTTTGATATAGCTATATTAATCAACAGCTGGTGAATCATGACAAGTGTGTACAGGAGACCTGGATGCACACACAGGTTAGCGGAATGGATGAGATGGAAACACATGACTTAAGACTGGAAACGAGGATGAAAACGCTGACGTGTCCCATGTGGCTCCTAATTTTAGACAAATTGGCCATCTGGCCTCTTTATCTCATCAGCTCTCTACTAGTGACTGAGGAGCACCCTCTTCATACGTGTATGGTACAGATGGTACCATGACAAATATCAGCCAGAGGTGCCAAGCATTGTCTCTTTTTTCCACTTTGGCACTGGAATTTGCTTTCAGAGTCCTGCACTAGAAGGAATACCCCCAGGATAGCTAAATTAATGCATCTCATGTTATTCACTCAGCCACCAAGAAATCCAGATTCCTTTGGTATAGCCAGAAAAGCAAAACACTACCACAAGTGTTTCGTGAGGTAATGAATAACCCTTCCATAAGTAAGGATATGTATGGTAATGTAAGCGAGGACGGTTGAACTTTGAAGTCACACTCCATGCCATCCTCACAGAACTCAGTTTTTAGGGATCAAAGTGTTCAATATTGCAATATTAAAAGCAAGAGTGATTAGTTTGGTCAAAAACTTTTGCTTTTCAATAGGATCTACTTGAAACTCCAAAGAAAATTCTCATCAAGCACCTCAGCATTCCAGAAGTCTAGGTGTCTGTCCAAGAAGATTCAGACTCAGATGCATACTCTGATCCCAATCTGAAAACTAAGAGCATGACTTTCCAAATTACTTGGATAACATCTGACTTCAGGATGTGTGAAGACCCAACTGCTAAGACCCAGCTAGTTATACTAAAAGCTTGGCCCCTTCTCAACTGACCTACAGACTTGTTGAACCAAGGAATCAGAGGAAAAACATACAGGAAAACTGCCTATTCCAGACCAGAAAAGGTAAGTCTGCCAATGACACTGAATCTTTTTAGAGCAGGAGGAAGAAAGAGGATGTTCTCCTAGATAATAAAGAGACCAAGTCCGGACTTATGCCCCCCATAGAGCTGATGATGCCAGAAAAATCAAAGGTGCTGGACCCAGTTGACCATGACAAACAAAGGAATCTTAGTGACACTTAATAAAATGTTATACTGTACATGAGTGACTCTTCAGAGACACTGCCAGCATTGGACCTAGTTGACTTGGACAAAACTGCATACTGCTGATATTACCAACCAAAACTACTTTGACAAGTGGTTTACCAAAATTAATAGTTCTGGATTTTAGTCACCAAACTATGCTGACTCAGATGGATCCTATTGCCATTGAATTTAGTACAGAACCACTTCAATCAAGGTCAATGTTAGTGCCGATTAAACTGGAATGGACCCGCCTCAAGCAAATGGCTCACCAGTCTCAATTATGTCAGACACTCAGCACTAGACTGTAGACACGGATGGATCCAGGGAACAAATTCAACTTAATCTTACACTGAACCCTTCATCAAGTAGAACACAAGCCAACAGTGCCAAAATCTTGGCATCAGACTTATGGTTGTGGAAACAAATGCTGTGCGTAATTGGCATGGAATCACTTCTTCAAATGGTTCACTAGGGACTATGGATCACAGGCTGTGAACTGCTGACCTGGATATCTACAATGCCAGCAGGGCCTTGGCACTGGGCAAGATTGAGGACTGGACACCCCTTAAATTACTTCTTCATCTCCATCGTCTATGTTGCACTTATATATTACCTGACAGTTGACTGGGCTTGAGGATCCTCCCCTATTGAATGAGGCAAACATCCTGCTCTACATAGGTCCAGATGTTATCCATGACCACCAAGTACCATTTCTCTGTTCTTCTGTAGAAGAACTAAAAATAAATTTAGTCCCTGAAAGAAGGGGAAGGAAGGAGAGGGAACCAAGAGAATCATCAAGGAAGTGTGTGCAATCCAAGTTCACCGTCTCTTATAATTAAAAGAACTGACGCGTTCCAGTGGTTGGGGCCTCTCCCCCTTCTGTATCCTTGGAATCCTTTGCAAGGGAATGAGGGAGACATGGAGAGAGATCAGATGAGCACCCGGAACTAGGAGACCAGAGTGGTGACAGTAGGATTTTCTGGAAAGCTTGGGACTGACTGACTGACGTGAATAGAACTGAGGTAAGGTCAGGGTAGAAGAGGTCACACTTGGGGGGGAATAGGCAGAAAAGTCTGTGTCCTCTAGGGAACACTCCCCTCAAGTGCTTGGAATGGTACCCATTATCCTTGAGTCTTTCTATTCCTCTGCAGTCAGCAAACAAACTGCAAAATTCACTTCCAATGAATTCCATTCCCTTCTAGTGCAGGGCTGCAGAAAATAACTTACTACAACGTTATCCTTGTAAACACAAGTGGCCAACCCTTCCGATGGCACATGATTAACTCTTTTTCGATTTTCTTTTTTAAAGACTTTAAAACAAAACATTAAGGTTGCAAAGTCAATCACTCAAAAGTTAGGAGATGCCAGAATTGAAGTTGCCCACAGAACCTCAATTCATCCCCCTTCTGTGTATGCATTAAAAGGCATCATTCACTTATGTGATCACACAGTAACTTTTTTCCACAAGACCACTGCTTCATACAGTGCACAGGATGGACCTACTTTGGGGATGACTCAGGATGGTGTAGTAGGGATTTTTTGCCTCACGTGGTGGAACTTGGATGGCGCCTAGTGAATGTGAGACAGGACACTTCAAGAAGAGAAACGAGGTTCTCACAGGTAAGGCAGCTGAATGCTGCCCTGGAGAACTGGAGTCTATCCCTGTGTTAGCCACGGAGTTTGAGAGGAATGCTAGGCAAGTTCCTTAAACCCAGCTTTTCACAGGTGGCCACTAATTACATGTTCCTCATTTTCTGGATGTCTGACTTGAGACCCTGGGGTCTGATCTGCAGGCATACAGAGCACTTTTAGCTGCAGCTGAAGTCAGTGGGAGCTGTTCTTTGAACATATAAAGTGCTATAGAATGCTAAATACAGTAGACACTCATTAATAGCAACGTATTGGTGCCTTTTTGCTATGTTGCTCCTAAGCAGCTGTTGCTGTTATGGGGAGTATCAACAATTCACAGTAGGGAAATTGTTCCCCTGGGAAACGTTGCTTGTAAAGGGCAGTTGCTCTTAAAAGGCATTGTGGCAAACAAATGTCTACTGTACTTCGGTGGGGGAGGGGGAAAATTGAGGTTCCAGGCATCTCAAATTGGGCACCCAAAATTAGTAGGTACTTTTGATCTTAATCTCTCTACCTTAGTTCCCTATCTGTATAATGGGGATACCATCATCCCTGTCACCTCAGAGAGATGTTGTGAAAATGAATTCATTAATATTTGTCAAGAATTCAGATTCTATGGTGCTGAGCACTATAGTAATACCCTTGAGAAATGTAATAGTTGTCTTCCAACCAGGGTTTGAACAATGTGCAGTAAAGACGTGTGGTCACATACTGAATGAAGACTAAATCAAATATTGAATAGCTGCTCATTAAGTGACTGCCATCCATCTACTGCACTGGATGAGGTGGGGTCCTGCAGTGAAAAAAAACGATGTGATCATGTAATTGGGGATCATAATAATGCATATGAACAAGGGGGCCAAATTACAGTTGCATAGGTAATTGTAATTCTGGCATTTTAGTGTTTGACTTTGCAAAGAAGTTTAACATAATTACACGCAGACTAATGTAATGTCCAAGGCTAAGTACTTTACAGATGAGTCATTACCGAGATATCCCAGCCCTCTATTCCCTTTCTTCCATTAATACGGCTGTTGACTCTCTCCATGCTTCATTCTCATCCACCCTTAACTCTTCTCCCTCTGCAAGGTCCACCCCATCATCATCATCTGCTTCTTCCACTCCTGCTGCAGGGTGACTTTGGAGGGAAATCTCATGACGAGGCTGACTTCCTCCACTAGTAGAAGGAAAGGGGGCTAAGTCAAAATGAAGGATAGTTTGAAAAAAGCAGAGAAAAGTGAAAAGGATTGGAAGCATAGAAGTCCAACTTCACCTGAAATTTCTGAATGCTGTCAACAAAAATAGAGAAACTCAAGTTTAAAAACACACTACAATTAACTGAAAAGATACTCTGAAAACTCACTTAAAATTGATATTTGAAGTCTAGTGATTTTCTGGTTTTAACAAGAGTTCTCTTAACCGGATTTCTATTTTCTGAAGGAAAATGTCAGTCTTTCTGAAGTAAGACTTACTTCACTTGTTACTTGTAGATATGGTCATTTAAAAATATATATACATATCTTTAACTGTTGATGCTCAGCTAGTTTACTGAAATTTAAGAAGGGATATTTTACAACAAGAAGCTTTCAGAACACAGTTCTAAATTCATTGCAGGAGCATTACTGGCCATGGCATGTTAACACTTAAAAAATGGGCTAACTCCTTGCCGTAAATGTTACCATTTTGTTGGTGGCCCATTAACCCCACACTAAGCTTTCTTGGGAGAGAAAGATCTTTAACCTAGTTCTCATCACACAGCAAGTTTTTACAGATAGCCTATAGTATAATTTAAGCTATGTAGTAGCATGGCATTTACCCAAGTTCTGCTGTAAACTCCTAGAGAAACATATGCTTGCTGCATGAGCAGCACTTCAAGCAAAAAACACATTACATAAGTGCTCCATAGCCTGCACTGGCTTCCAGTTGATTTTGACCTGTACTCTCTTAAATGGCTTGGGGCCTGACTAATGGAAAATCTCTTCCATCCACCAACCCTTCTATGATCAGTGAAGGCACTTATGCTCACAGATCTTGTGTTTCAGGGGTTGGAGAAAGAAAAGACTGATGGCAAAATGTTCTTCACAGGAAGAACACCCTTATATGATCATTCCCACCCTTATATGAGAGAGCAATGATTGATTAGCTTTTAGGGTGAATTGCCAAGGTTAGTTTGGGAAAATGGAGGTTTATTTTGACGTGGGGAAGTATCTTTGCCCAGATAAATCTTGTGCAGGCAGTTCGTTTTTTATTTTTTTCCAATCACCACCTTTGATAAGCGTATTTTCAGTATTTATCTACTGACACATCTACCTCATGGATAGGTGCTAGACAGTAGAAAAAATGTGCACCCAAAACCCTTGCAATGAAAGAAAAACTTCTAAGTAAAATCTGTTACTACTTTAAGCATTTACAAGACTACTTAGACTGTATATCATTGAAAGCACAGTGACTTGAACATTAGGAAAACTAAAAAGTAAAAGACGACTTCAAATACAATCAACCTGGATGCTTTTAGCAACTTTCTATAATTGTAGAGTTACAGTAAATCATTTCTAGGAAGATTACTGGAGAGAGAGAAAAGAATATGTTTGTTTTATTAACTGATTCAATGGGGATAAGGCATACAAGAAAGCCAGCACAATATACAGAATTAGCCTAATACAAGTTAGCAATGCTATGCTGTAAGAGTGGTTTAGTAGCTACAACTGAATATGTGCCTAGGAAGAATTCAGAAAGCTCAAGACCACTCTGAGTACTTTCATTTGTTTTGTTGCAAGGCCAGATCTATAAAATCAAACAGTATTACATTTTAAAATAGTTACCCAGACACAAAGAGGAAGTACTTGTATTAGCTTTTATTCAGCACTAACAGACATTGTGTATTTGAAGTATGTTTTAGAGTGGCCTGGAAAGGAAGATTCGGTTTGCTTGCTTTTTATGCTTCATGATGTTTTTTAAAAGGCCCAAAAGGTTTTTATTTCCTTTCCTGCTTGTTTTTTAATTAGGAATTCAGGTTCTGTCTACTATGATTGGAGAACTAGATAAGTGACAGGAGCCAAGGGAATGAATGTTGGTAACAAAAGAGATTCCTTGAAATAGAAAATAGGTTGACATGTGTTTGACATGTTCAGTGGACTAACATTTTGATTAAGCAAAGCTTTTGGGGGTTTTTTTGGTTAAAGATTAAATATTGAAAAGATGGCAATCCCAACACACACATCCCAATTCCCTTCCCCATCCCCGTAGGGTCTTCCAGAAGCAAGACTCGGGAAGACTAAACTGGATTTAGTAATTCTAACGTAAGTTAGGATTTTTAACAGTTTCAGGACTTAACGTATAAAAACAAAGAACAAAACAAAAAAGTTACCACAGCACAGGGCATAGTCTCATTTTTAAAAATCCTTAAAGATCTGCAAAATAGTGACAGATGAAATGCAATGTCAACTCTACAGAGTATGTCTACATCTAGATTTCTTCTATATCTGGTGCAACCAAAAACTATTACTAAATGCAGTGTCAGCAATATTGACAGATTATTGCAAATCATAGTCAGAAAAAACAGAAAATAATGGTCAAATCTTGAGCTTAAAGTATATTCAAAGCATGCAGCATTATTTTTAATTCAACTGTATTGGCAGGTGAAGAGGTTTTGTATTTGAGGTATAATAAAGAGTGACAGTATTTCATACAATCATAGAAACGTAGGGCTGGGAGGGACCACAGAGTCATCAAGTCCAGCCCCTTGTGCTGAGATAGGACTAAGTAAACCCCTAGACCATTCTTGACACGTTTGTCAAACCTGTTCTTAAAACCTCCAATGATGGGGATTCCACAACATCCATTGGAAATCTATTCCAGAGTTTAGCTACCTTAATAGTTAGAAAGCTTTTCCTAATATCAAACCTAAATCTCCCTTGCTGTAGATTAAAACCATTACTACTTGTTAAAACAGTAAAAACATTACTAGTTGGACATGGAGAACACCTGATCACTGTCCTCTTTTACCAAACCTTAGTTTTCTGATTTTATTAAATTATTCAATTAAAGAAACAATTTATAATTATATAAATGCATATGAAGAGCAATATATTACAACTGCCATTCCAAATGCATTTCAATTGAACCCATTCAAAGTGTTTATCATGACTAATATACTATAATATTAAACTTAATATTAATTTCTGTATTCTTAATTTCATTCTTGCCACATATAGTATCAAATTATCCAGATGGAAGTGATTTAGGTTTTGTTTTTAATCACAGCCATTGCAAGGAAAGGAGTTTCACACTGACATGTAGATGCTACTTTGATGACAAGATGCTACTAGATGACAAGAGTTGCTACTTTTTACACCTCTCAGCCTTTGTTCAGATACTTGTTTAATGCTTACAGCCAAAAGTGGTATCCAGTTTGCAAATGAAGTTTTATTTCATTCAGCAGTTGGTCAAGAGAATCAGTCAGCATTTCGGTATGTTAATTTTGTTTGTTTTGCCAATGAACAGCTGATTCTTTGAATTAAGTTCTCATCCTATTATAATTCCCTTAGTAAGTGAGCCCATCAGAAAATTACAACAGAGTTGATGTACTGTTTCCAAAAGTCTGAAACTGTTTCCTATGTAACAAAATTGAGAACGTTCATATTTGTACCGAGTCACTAAGTAGTTCCACAAGGTAACAGCTCATGGTTTTTTATATTTTCTCCTCCTCACTCACATCAACAGGCTCATTTCTCAAATATCAATGCCTTATTTATCATTTTCAGAATGTTTGAATCATATCGGCAAAGCAGGATATTTAATTTATCAAATGTATCAGATAAATTACACCACCAATCAGAAGACTGACTGTGCAGTTACTATCCAGAAAAAAAATGAAGAGCTTATTTCTGAGTTTAAACAGTCAGCTGAAAAGAAGTTTCCTTTAAACAACTATCTTACATCAATATAGAAAAGGAGTTATTGATAATGAGTCAATCCCCATCTCAGCACAAATGGAAGACTCCGGACCAAGTGCCTTTGACTTGATAAAAATTTACCAGTTTTACCACAACGGGTGAGTTTGCTTTGGTTCAGAATCAACTCTGCAGCAAGTGCCTCTAGATAACATAGTGGGTCTACATTACACAAAGCTAGACCAGTGACAATTGCCATCATCATCCAGTATTTGTACCAATATAGTGCACAGGGGCCTCATAGGTGGCTCAATCGCTATGCCAGGTAGTGTAGATGGAATAAGGAAGTCATTCTCTGATAAGACAATTGTCTAATTTATGGTAAAATGAAAAAATAAGGTGACATGATAAAAGGAACATTGAGTGTGTGCACGCATCAATACAGACCTTATTCATAAGCTTTTTGTTTTGTTTTAAAATAAGCAAAAATTGCCAAACTGTAGAACCATCCATGTAGATGCAACGTCATTGTTCCTGCTGAATGTTTCTTTTTTAAATAAGTTAATAAGCATGCTCCCCACTAATCTGCACAATTAACTTAAACATTTAAAAAACAAAACAAAAGCAGTAGTTTCTTTCAATCCAGCAATCTCTGTAGACTTTATCAAGTTGCAGTGCAGATTTGCTTTATTTTCCTTCTCAATGCACTGAGATTGCCCAGAGGGCACCTAATGAATTTAGAATCTGCCATTGCTATTTGAATTGAAAACATTTTATTTGTGTCAACTATTTTTTCCTTTTTAAAAAAGAAATTCAACATCCTCAAAAATGGATGGCAGGATTAACTCTCACCGGTTGCATGAAGCTTTGTTGTTCTAATAATTATTGAACAAACTGCATGGGGGCCTTTGAGGCTTTTTCTGAGGTAATTCTTTGAAATGCAGTTTTCTGATTTGTGCTGTCACTTAACCCTTGATGTGGTCTCACACTTCAAGGCCAGAAGGGACCATCATGATCATCTCTAGTCTGACCTCCTGCTATATACACATTTCCTAGCAGATTCTCCTTATGGCTCCACTAATCCTGGTCCACAGCTTTTTGGATCAACAGTTTTGCTCAATCTAAGGGCTTGTCTTCATGCACAATGGCACAGCTTCGCCACTGTACCACTTTAATGAAGATGCTACTACACCATCGGTGAAGTGAATCAACCTCCCTGAGAGGCGGTAGCTGTATACACAGGGATTAGGTTGGTATAACTGTTAGGATATGTCTACACTGATGGCGGCAAAGTCGCCGCTGTCAGATCAATCTTTCTGGATCGATTGAGCAGTCAGTGTAGACCCGCTCAATCAATCAGGAAGTCGACGTTAGTAAACCATCCCCTCAAGTGGCACAGTGCAGTGAAGACACTGTGCAGAAGGGAAGCACAGCAGTCGACGGGAGTTACGCAAACTACGCAAAAAACTTGCGTAACTCCCATCGACTTCTGCGCTTCTGTTCTGCGCTCCGCCTTCACTGCACTGCACCAACAGGAACCATGTTCCCGTCAACGCAGCGCTACGCCACTTGAGGAGGTGGTCTTTATAGGTCGATTTTGGGATCGACTGACCAGGTCTTCACTGACCACTCAGTCGATCCAGGTAAGTCGATCTGACGGCAGCAAATTTGCTGCTGTCAGTGTATACATAGCCTTAGTCTTAGGTTTCAAAAAAATAATAGTTCCAGAAGGGTAGCCATGTTAGTCTGTATGCAGCAAAAACTACGAGAGTCCTGTAGCACCTTTAAAGACTAACACATTTCTGTGACCAT
Source organism: Emydura macquarii macquarii (assembly GCF_026122565.2). Taxonomy (NCBI): domain Eukaryota; kingdom Metazoa; phylum Chordata; order Testudines; family Chelidae; genus Emydura; species Emydura macquarii. The sequence continues at coordinate 14,268,723 of NW_027131283.1, forward strand.
AAGCTTTCGTGGGCTGCATCTGACAAAGTGGGTTGCAGCCTACGAAAGCTTATGCCCACAGAAATTTGTTAGTCTTTAAAGGTGCTACAGGACTCTCATTTTTAAAAAAATAATAGAAATTGCTGTAATGTGCAAGCTCTGTGTGTCCTTTGGAGTGAAGTCAAGCTAAGCAGCTTGGGGATTCCTTGCTTATGTTAGAAATATTGTCATCTCTCAATTCCAAGCAGCATAGTGATAACTTCTTGTTAATGGGGACTTTTAGTCCCTTCCCCCAGCATTCAAGCTGTGATGGGAAAGGGGCTTGTGCACATACCCTCTTCATGGGTGTGGGGGAAGCAATCAACAAAGTCTTTTGTTCACTGGTGTTCCACAGAGGCTTGTTTGATATCTATAGACATTATTTTATTGCGGAGATTAAACTTCTTGTGGTAAACTAGTATTTCACACTTGGTAACGCTTGTCTCCTGACTGTGGGGGCTTACAGTGTTAAACATTTTTAGATATAGAACTTATTACCTTAGAACATGGGATATGGATATCACAAGTAAGATCAATACATGCAGCATCCTACATGTATTGCATAGTCTAAACCAGGGGGTTTCAAACTGGAGATTGTGACTTATGGGAGGGGGGTCATGAGCTGTCAACCTCCGTGTATGCTGGTAAGGGTGGCATGGTAGTTTGAGAACCCCTGGTCTAAACACTAAACATTCTTATACTTTAATAGCTATTTTAACCATACTAAACACACAGGAGAGCCAGACTGGTTTTCCAGCTATGCAGTTGCCAGGGTTCAGTGAGTCCCAGGAGCCTTGGCATGAGCTACCATCTGGTCTGCCAGTGTCACAAACTAGTTATGCAAATATTAGTTGACATGCAGTTTGCGATCAGCCACAGTTCTGACGAGGTTGTCCAGAGAACCACTTCAATACAATAAATGAAGTATTACCACATTCTAGTACATCAGAGGTACATCTCCACTATTGCCTGAACAGCAGTTAGGGTGTCTGTTACAGGACAAAGCTCAAATAAATAATTTAAAGTGATAATTATTATCTACTTTCATTCATTTAGTTTCAGTTTATTTAAGTATCTTAAAATGATTACCTAGGTCCAACACAAAATTGGGAATGCAGTTCTCAGAATTACAGATGGGTGGAGAACTACAACCACAGTAACAAGCAGCATGTTTCCAGCAGTACTGGCAAAACTGTAAAAACCAGTCAACACAATTATTGATGCTAGTGCTGAAAAACTGTGACAAAATACAGTGAGCTAGAAAGAATGGGTCTGCATGTGTGCGCTCATTTATAGTCAACTGTAAAAATACACTCCTTAAACAGTGCAATTTTCCAAAGCAACATTCCCACCCATCCCCACTCTTAAAAACTTACTCTTCACACTGGCAATTTCATACTACTTTGAAAGAAAGCAGCTTTTAAAGAGGGAGAAACTCAAAAGGCATGGGGTCCTTTATATTATGTAGTGTGCTAAGCTCATGAGAAGCCTGCAACTAGTGAACTATTTCTTTTCTTTGAGAACAATTCAATATTGGCAGCCACTAATTAAAGAAACAAGTTATATTTGTCTAATGCAAGACATTTTCTTGCTACATTTTAAACAATGTTGTAATCCAAGACTTTAGAGGTTTGATTATCAGAGACAAGTTCCATGTTGCTGAACAGTAAAGGCATCCCTGGACACGGACACGGACACACACAATAAGACAAAAAATAGCAAAAGAAAAGAATAATCAGTACTAGACTAAAGATTTTCCTTTTACCTTCTTTTCCATTTTAATTTTGTCAATAGATACAAGTTATTGTATCTGTAGTAAATAAAGACATTAGATAGATATGGCCATGTGACAGAACTACACAAAAAAGTTCTTTCCTAATTATAACTTTTCTATCCAACTTAGGAGGAACTTCTAAAGGAAATTTTGAAAAGCAGGTAACGTCTTTCTTAATGGCTATATGAAGTTCTAAATCATTATCTCACCCTTTGTACAACATATCTTTTCGGCCCTTCCTTCAACATTCTTATATTATCTATCCTGCCTCTTTTGATTCCTGTATCATTTCTCATTAGAGTCCTATGTTAAGAGATTTAAGAAATTATTTTAAGTCAGACTTCATTCACTTGCTGTATTTCTTAAATAATTTAAAAGCCAAGATGTAGATAGCTTAGGAAAGCAAATTTTTACGTGCAGTTGCCTACAAGCAGCGTTTCCTCAACTGCTGTGTGTGCTTAACTCTAACAGATGTAAGACTAACTGGATGAGCACAAACTGCTGCTGTTAATATGTCTGCAAAAACTTTAAAATAAAAAAAACATCAGAAAGATATGCAATACCCAAATCTTCCTCAACACCAGCCAATAAATCCCAGTACATTTGCTAAGGCCAAATGTATCTATTTCCTGTACAAATTAATGGGACCAAGAGAAGTGCTGGTTATAGCAGAACTCAAACTGGAGAGCTGGGGTGTGTGAAACAAGATGTTGAGGAAAAGTTGGAGCATACCATCACTCAACCTCCCTTCAAGTACTGAACAAACTAGATTCTACTTTACAGGATCATTTAAGTATTTGGACCTACTGGTCAGCGTATATTTTTAAGAGCAAGTCTCAGACTTGCATACATTTGTAGTAGACATCCACCACCACAGCTATTGCTATTAGCTATCTTATGTTGGAGCCAGATTCTATAAGTTTAGCTTACACTGATCCCAATGAAAGACTACTTCTCTGAGAAGGAGCTACTCAATGGGATAACAGCTGCAGTATCTTACCCTTAGTGTTTAATGACAGCATAATATGGCATGCTTTAGTGCACAGAGCAGAAGGCTGGTAGTCAGGTAATTGAGTTCAATTCTCAACTCTACCACTGATCCACTGTGTGACCTCCAGTGAGTCACCTGAACAGATTCCCTATTCGAGAAAAGCTATATTTCAACTTCATAGAGTGCTTTGAGAAAAGCTGCCAAGTATTTTATTACAATAGCAACAAGTATTCTAGAATGTATTTCAAATAAGCTATTTCAGTAAATTCCCATTTTATACTTGACCTGACAATATTCATAACACCTATGCAAAGCTGAATTAGGCATATCGGAAACTAAAAACAAAATTACAAATACACTACCTTGAAATATACACATTTCCATTAAAGATCACCCCCACGCCAAAATGCAACACGATAAAGGAGGAGCCTATATGTTGAAGAACTGGTACTTTGCAGTAGGGCTGTCAATTAATTGCAGTTAATGAATGTGATTAACAAAAAACAAATTAACTAGGTTAAAACAATAGTTGCAATTAATCACACTGTTAAACAGAATACTAATTTAAATGTATAATAAATATTTTGGATATTTTTCTACATTTTCAAATATACTGATTTCAATTAAAACAGAATGCAAAGTATACAGTGCTCACTTTATATTATTTTTATTACAAATATTTGCAATGTAAAAAACCAAAGAAATAGTATTTTTCAATTCACCTCATACAAGTCCACTCAGTCCTACTTTTTGTTCAGCCAATTGTTAAGACAAACAAGTTGGTTTACATTTACTGGAGATAATGCTGCTCGCTTATTTACGTCACTTGAAAGTGAGAACTGGCATTCGCATAGTATTGCTGTAGCCAGCATTACAAGGTATTTATATGCCAGATATGCTAAACATTCCTATGCCCCTTCATGCTTTGACTTGTAGGCTCTAAATTTTAAATTGTTTTGCTTTTAATGCAGTTATAAAAAAATAATTCTACATTTGTAAGTTGCACTTTCACGATAAAGAGATTGACTTCAATATTTGTATGATGCGAATTGAAAAATACTATTTCTTTTGTTTATTTTTTTACAGGCAATTTGTCATAAAAATAACTGTACACTTTGGATTCTGTGTTGTAAAAAAATCGCAATTAATCACGAATCTGTTTCACAGTCCTACTTTGCACATATTCTTCCATTTAGAGGCCTATCTATGAAATTCCTCTCCTCAAGCTTATAGCCCGAGAAAAACCAAGTTAGAAGAGTAAATTATTCCCAATTACAAAAGAATAGAATCAACAAAAGAGGCCAATTTCCCCAAGACACATTTTAGCATACAGTGGTGTCATTTCTTGAGCAATAAGGCAGAATGAATTTTTGGATACTAGCTTAAGTGCATAAAATTACTTTCATGCTATCTCAGACTACAATTTACTGACAAAGAAAGAGATAGTATATTCTTTATATATTATACATGGAGTAATATAGTGAGCTACTCCATAGTATACAGTAATGTACTCCATTAAAAAAAAAAAGCCAGATTCAGATCGTGCTTGTAGCTGGTAGCCTAAGATGAGCAAACCAAGACTTTATGCACAGAACAAAATTAGAAGATTTAACTGTTTGGCATTTTAATGTGTGAGTAAACATTAGATGCTAATGTATATTCTATACAATTAAAGTAAGGATTGAGAGTCTTTCACTATATTACATCTTTTCCTCAAAGTGGAGGACTGTGGGGAGAGGAAGGAGAGAGAACCCACATCCCAATCTTCCCAAGAACACAGGTTATCCAACTTCACAGCAATATTTTTCAAGGCTTTTTAAAAAGTTATCCATACAGTATAAATGCTTATAATGAAGTTAACTATCTTGCATAAGAAATACAGTGTCAAATTCTGACTAGCACTGATCAGCTTTTCATAGATGTTGTTGCCTTCATTCACTTCAGCATCCACTGAAGCCCACTTCTCAATTTTTCCCATCTCAGATCTATTTGCAGTTTAAGTAGTGGATTTCAAAGTAAACTTCTCAATCTTTAATTTCTGCTTTTCTGCCTCAGTTACCACAAAGCACTGAGTTACAGCCTACAGCAGCTGCACTCTAACACTATGATTTACTCCACTCCTTCATGCTGCTTGGATGCCACAAGCTGCTAAGTGAACCTTAAAATATGAAGTTACCTTATGAGTTCATAATTTTAGCCAAAACACAGGAAAAACATTCCATTCTAAACCTGTCTCTTCCCAGCCTTGCGTAATTTTCACCAAAAAAACACCCACAGCCCACCAACCAAAAAACAAACCTCACTCTTTCTAGTTCAGATTTATGCTTCGTCTCTATCTAGAAGTTCGTGATGATGGTCGTAAATTTAAGAAATTCAGGCAAGACGCTATCTTTGTGACAGGTTGTTGTTTTGGGTTTGTGGTTTTTTGTTTTTTTTGCAGAGAGCATTTAGACCTTTTTGTTCTCCAATAACTCTGAAGAGCCAATTATTTGGATGGTCAAGCTGGTCTTGCACTTAATTACAATAAACCACAAGTGTGACATGTTTGAAAGTATCGGATATAGGAAAAAGTTGAACGTTACAATTGACTAAGCAGGTCTTTCAGATGCCTACACTGTAGGTACTGCATAGAAAATGTATACAACATATGTACATCCTTGGCTGTTTAGGTTATAATAGCTATGTTATGTTACAATTCAAGAGTTAATAAGTGGATGCTTCAAATCCATCTTTTCTAGTCTAAATAATCTCATGTTCAGTTTTCAAAACTAGGCAGGTTTGGACATGGTTAATACTTGAACAGGTAAGAATCACCCTTAACTAATCTCTATCAGCTCATTCCAGGGATAAATTTTACAAACCGAGAGTTGTAGCCGGATGAGAGAACTTTGGGAAAATGGAAAAGAACACAATGTAAGTTGTGCATTTCATACATCTGTCTCCTAAAAATAAACAACATTGCCCATCTACAATGGCAGTATAAACCCCTAAGATACGAATACTAGACGGGGAAAAATTTTCAAGTGTAGTCCAGGTAGAAGGTGAGGAGACAAAAACAGCCCCCCCCCAAAAAAAATAACCCCCAAAAACCCAAAAACAGTAGTCAATAAAGGCTCATTTCCACTGATTCTTATGAAAAACTGGAGGATATCTACCGGAATCTGGATTATTATAAAGTTGTGAAGTCTATGAGTCTATATATTTTTCTAAATTTCTATTAGCAGCATGACCAATAATCACCATTTGATTACTTCACTGCACGTCCATTCTCATTCTTTTCCCTTTATCCTGTATTTTTAAAATTTAAGCTCTTCAAGGCTCCATGCTTTTGTGATTAAAAAAAACCACCACACCAACCAATTGTAGAGATGCAGAGTCTGATGCACACAAGTGTCAAAGGACTAATATTGTATGGAGGGACAGAAAAGAAGCAAGAGCTAGAAATGCAAGCAAGGGGATAAAGAGATGTTTATGATATAGGTTAGAAGAAATCCTTATATCTACAGTAACCCTTATTGAGCCTCATATTGACAACATGAGAAGGAGGGGGAACGGTGGATAGATTCCATGAGGTTCAGTCTCAACCAAATGTCCTCACTTACTAGTAAAGTATTACCAATTTGCTTGATGATGTACAAGACAAAATAAAGACATGTTCCCCACACTGGGGAGTTTACATCTTCAATGTTCAAGGCCAAGAAAAAATAAGTTGCTTCAGATTAGTCTGCGTATCCGTTAATGTGAAGTAATTAAAAAGAAAGACTGGTGAGCAACATATTCTCATGACCTTACTAGAGATGAAAAGATAACAACAAGCCATCAGTTTACACCAGCATGGGCTTACCCATGTTGATTCTAACAAAGTCCTAGCCTTGGGAGAAATATAGTGTTATTTTTATTTGCAGTGAAGTAGTTTGGTAGACAAAACCATTTCACTGTCTTACAGCAGCAGCCCTTTCTTCACTCCCACAGGCTTGGAGAGCATAAAGGCTTCACTAACTGGTGCTGTTGTTCTACCTTTCCCTCCTGCTCAGCTCTGAAGAGGAGTTGGGAGGAGATAATACTTTGGAATGCAGCACCTCACATCTGCTATTAAAGGTAAAACACTGCCTTCCAAGAGAATTAGCACATCTGAACGAAACTCCACCCTAATAAAGCAATGCTACAATTCATATCTTAATTTTCTTCACTTCAGAGTGAAATCAAAATAAGCAGGTTTCACTATTATACTTAACATGTTTCAAGGGACCGTTCAAGGTAAGAACATAAGAACAGCCATATTGCATCAGACCAATGGTCCATCTACCCCAGTATCCTCCCTTACAACAGTGGCCAATGCAAAGTGCTTCAGAGGGAATGAATAGAACAAGTAATCGTCAAGTGATCCATTCTGTTGGCCATTCCCAGCCTCTGGCAAACAGAAATCTCTGTCTATGTTGGCTAATAGCCTTTGATGGACCATCCTCCATGAACTTAGTTTTTTTTTAAAACCCCATTAAAGTCTTGGCCTTCACATCCTCTGGGAAGGAGTTCCACAGGTTAACTTGAGTTGTGTGAAGAAATACTTCATTAGTTTCAAAACTGATGCCTATTAATTTCATTTGGTGACTCCTAATTTATTGTTGAGGAGTAAACAACACTTCCTTATTTACTTTCTCCACAGCAGTCTTGATTTTAGACCTCTATCATGTCTCCCCTTATTTGTCTGTTTTCCAAGCTTTTCCATATCCCTAATCATTTTAGTTGTCCTTTTCTAGACCTTTTCCAATTCCAATATATCTTTTTTGAGATGGGGCGACCAGATCTGCATGCAGTATTCAAGATGTGGGCATACTATGGATTTATAAAGAGGCAATGTAATATTTTCTGTCTTATCTATCCCTTTTCTAATGATTCCTGACATTGTTAGCTTTTTTAACTGCCATTGCACATTGGGTGGATGTTTTAAAAGAACTATCCACAATGACTCCAAGTTCTTTCTTTTGAGTATCTTAAGTAATTTTGAATCATCTGCAAATTTTGCTACCTCACTATTTACCCCTTTTTCCAGATCATTTATGAATATGTTGAACAGTACTAGCCCCAGTACATATCCCCTGGGGGACACCACTATTTACCTCTCTCCATTCTGAAAACTGACCATTTATTCTACCTTTTGTTTTCTTATCTTTTAACCAGTTACTGAACCAGGAGAAGACTTTCCCTCTCATCCCATGACTGCTTACTTTGCTTAAGAGCCTTTGGTGAGATAACTTGTCAAAGTCTTTCTGAAAATCTCAGTACATTATATACACTGGATCATCCTTGTCTACATGCTTGTTGACCCCCCATCAAAGAATTCTAATAGACTAGTGAGGCATGATTTCCCTTTATAAAAACCATGTTGACTCCTCCCCAACTATTTGTTTTCATCTGTGTGTCTGATAATTCTGTTCTTTATTATATTTCAACCTATTTGCCTAGTACTGAAGTTAGGCTGCTTGGCCTATACTTGCCTGGATCGCCTCTGAAGCCTCTCTTAAAAATTGGCGTCATTAGTTATTCTCCAGTCATCTGGTACAGAAGCTGATTTAAATGATAGGTCACATACCATAGTTAGTAGTTCTGCAGTTTCACATTTGAGTTCCTTTAGAACTCTTGGATGAATACCATCTGGTCCTGCTGACTTATTACTATTTAATTTATCAATTTGTTCCATAACCTCCTCTAATGACACCTCAATCTGGGACTGTTCCTCAAATTTGTCACCTAAAAAGAATGGCTCAGATATGGTAATAATCTTCACATCCTCAGCCATGATGACCAATGCAAAGAATTCATTTAGTTTCTCCACAATTATCTTATCTTACTTAACTGCTCCTTTACCATCTCGATCATCCAGCGGCCCCACTGGTTGTTTAGCAGTCTTGCTACTTCTGATGTATTTAAAAAAAATTGTTGCTGTTACAATTTGAGCCTTTGGCTAGCTGTTCTTCAGATTCTTGTTTGGCTTTTCTAATTATACCTTTACACTTAATTTGCCAGGGCTTATGCTCTTTTCTATTTTCTTCAATAGGATTTAACTTCCACTTTTAAAATTATGCCTTTTTGCCTCCAACTGTTTCTTTTACTTTGTTTAGCCATGGTGACACATTTTTGGTCCTCTGTTTTTTAATTTGGACTATACACTTAAATTGAGCCTCTATTATGGTGTCTTTTTAAAAGTTTCCATGCCGCTTGCAGGGATTTCACTTTTGGCACTGTACCTTTTAATTTCTGTTTAACTAGCTTCCTCATTTTTGTGTCGTTGCCCTTTCTGAAATTAAATGCTACCTTGGTGGGCTGCTTTGGTGTTCCCCCACTCCGCACAGGGATGTTAAATTTTATTAGGTTATGGTCACTATTACAAGCAGTTCAGCTATTTTCACCTCTTGGACCATATCCTGTGCTCCACTGAGGACTAAATCAAGAATTGCCTCTCCTCTTATGAATTCCAGGACTAGCTGCTCCAAGAAGCAGTCATTTAAAGTGGCAAGAAACTCTCTCTGCATCTCATCCTGAGGTGACGTGTACCTAGTCAATACAGGAATAAATAATGGGGGATATCAACCAAGTTTTTTATTTGTATATCCTCTCTAATCTCCTTGAGCATTTCACAGTCACCATCACCATCCTGGTCAGGTGGTTGGTAGCATATTCCTACCACTATATTCTTATTATGCAAGGTGGACTACTTATCCCAAACCACTGTTCCACCTTATATTTAACTGTGACTGTCTGAGTACATTTCCAAGCCTGGAAAAAGGGGTCTATATTAGCTCAAAAGCTGGTCTCTCTCACCAACAGAAGTTGGTCCAATTAAAGATATTACCTCACCTATCTTGTCACCTACATACAACAGCATTTCACTTTTATTTTCATAACTACTGTCCAATCCTATATTAACCACCTTGTGTGTATCCACTGTGATAGCCTTTAAACATATGATCATGCACCATCCTCCCACCCCCCACACACCCCACCTCATTTAATGCAAATGATGGGTGTTCAGGTAATGCATCAGGGTTCATCAGTGAATGAGGCTGCTCTCAATAGGAAATTTGCTTAATTGGTTGCAGAAACTGAGATGTGGGTAGCGAAGGCAGAGCACAGCAGTAAAAGAAAGCATGATCTCCCAGCTTAGGGAGTTGAATATCTACTGATGTTATAGTCAATCACAGAGTTCAATTTATTTAACTTAAACAACAAGAAGATTAAGGGGTGACTTTATTAGTCTGCAAGTATCTACATGGGGAACAAATATTTAAATACCTTCCTCTGAAAGACTGAAGAGCCCTTTATTAAGTATTTGGTGGGCTTTTCAATCTAGGAGAGAAAGGTCTAACATGATCCAATGCTGGAAGTTGCAGCTAGACAAATGCAGAGTAGAAATAAAGCATACATTTTTAACAGAGAGCAATTAACCACTGGAACAATTTACCAATGGTTGTACAGATTCACTGTCACTGACAATTTTTAAATCAAGACTGGACGTCTTTCTAAACATCATGCTCTAGAAATTATCTTAGAAGTTCTGTGGCCAGTGTTCGACAGGCGGTCCGACTAAGTGAACAGGGTCCCTTCTGGCCTCAAAGATCTATGAAACCTGGTGCAACACTTGGGGGTTCAACCCAGGCCAGTAAGGTTGCGTCACTACCTGCCTTGAAATTCTGGATGACTTAAGGGCTTATGCTACTGTAGCCCACAGCACTGAAACCAAAAGCCAGCCTTATAAGCTCACTGGTCACATGCTCCCTTCTACTGCCCAGGTACTTCTTGCCAAGTGACAACTCCCCCCCAGCAGCACCATCACCACACACACACCCTCCTAGTCTCAAACCATCTGCCAATATGACAATCTGATGAGGTTCCCAGACCGTCACCACCTCAGCGAGAGTTTTGCTATTACTAGCTATGTGACAACTCTGACACACCAGCTTATTTCTCTCTCCCGCACATTCTTCAGGACGTTGCCAGTCCTTGCCTTGCCAACAAGTAGTGAATCCTAAATTCCCCCACTGACTTCTCACTGCAGTGTCCAGCCCTCTCCTGAAACACTCAAAGAAGTTACTGAGTTTGCAGCTCCTTTGAAGAGACAGTAACAGCCGCTCATTAAATTTAATTGGAGTGAACAATCACTCTTATTGCAATCCCAGCATGGAATTGGTTTTTAGTATAAAGTTTATTTAACAAAATGACATAGGATTAAGTGATATCAGGTATAAGTAAGATAGAAAGGTTACAAGCCAACAAAAGCAAAAAACATACCACCAACAATAAAACTTACTTTCAGCAATTCACCATCTTTGCCTAAGTAGGTTTCTCACCTAATCTCAGTTCTCAAAGACTTCAGGCCTGTTGGATCAAGGACCCAACGTTCTGTCATTTCTAAAGCCCTTTGAATCCCCCAAATGATGGACAACTATGGAGTTATCTTCCCTTTCTTTTTATAGTCCAGTAAACCTCTGACATGCATTCTTTGAAAAGCAAGCCCAAACCATGCTCCTCTCTCCTGCTGGGATATAGATGGCACACTGTCTTCCCAAAGTTGACTGCCCCTCCTTCAAGAGGTAGGAAGGCTTCCTGCTGACTTCCAATTCCCCAACTAATTCATATATAAATGGGGCGTCTATTGTTTTGATTCCATACTGCTTAAATTACACTGGAGGCAGGTAGATACCTACCCTTCCCTACTGTCTGGGAGAGAACTTGTTTCTCCCTTTGTTTGGACAGACTTTAAAGCATACTGTCAGTGAGTATACATAATTCCTCATATAGTGTTAATATATACATTTCACAATATCAACCACCAGCATGTCAGGCTTTCTTAAGAGACCTAACTTACATTTTTAAAATATTTGTAAATAAGCAGTTGAATTAACTGATTGTAATTTGAGGTTCAAAGCTTCTTACCTATAAAGACAGGAACTATCTCCTCAACTCACTAGGTTGGGGACTTTGTTTTCCTTTTATGTAAACATCCCTTCATCCTCTCTACCTCAGGACCGGGCTGATCAACCGAACAAATACACATTCCATTGCCTAAGGCGGATTGTGCTTACGCATTGCTTGTCAAAACCATTGTAACAACATAATTTCTAGCACATATCCATAATTTTGTACATATCCCTTATGTACACCTTGCAACAGTATTAATGATCAGTGAGTTATCAGCTTTCCCATGATCTATTACATGCCATCTTTTGAGTATATATATTATGGCAAAAGTAATATTAAGTACGGCAAGCCAGACAAAAGTTGCTGACAGTAGATAACCACCAGTGGGCCCCTGTATCACACCTGCCTCTACCACCGACTTCCTTTATGACACAGAGCAAGTCACTTAAACCAGTTTCCACAGGTGGCCACTCTGTGTTCCTCATTTTCCAGGTACCAGTTCGAGATAACTAGATACTGATTTGCAGCTGCAGCTGTGAATGCTCAGAAGTCAATGGGAGCTGCGCTTTGAATATATAAAGTGACATATAATGCTGAGTACTCTGGAAAAATATGTCTCAGGCATTTCAAGTTGGACATCCAAAATTAGGGGACACTTGAAGATTTGGTTTTAATCTGCATCTCAGATCTCCATCCGTGAAATGGAAATAAGATCATCTCAGAAGGGTGTTGGGAAAATAAATTGACCATTTGTGAAGCACTGAGATACTATCGTGAATAGCACATAAAAAAAGCCCATGAGGAAATTACTTCTGTCTGTACTTAAGTGCAGGGTTTAGATAGTATGTAAGGGGATCACACATCAAATGAAAAGAATAAGAAATATAGAGGAGCTCTGTCCATTCATTTAACACTGTTCATTGTATGCACTGAATGAGGCTGGGATCCTGCAGAAAAAAATAGCATGGGATCATATAATTAAAGACTAACATAACGGAAATGTACATTGGGGGCACAGGCTAAGGTTGCAAGGACAACCTTAATTCTATAGTTTCTTAACTTTCAAGTACTTGATTTTCCAATTTTAATGTAATGTTGTAGGTTTTTTTAAAATGTAAATTTAAAACAAATTTTGTCTTGTGGAGTCATACTGATCCACACCTGGATCATCAACAGCACTAACTTGAGCTGGCTGAAAAATGGCAAAATTTGCAAGAATCTGAATATTTTTCATTTTGTGTGGAATGTCCCAGGATAGTTCAAGGGGGAAAAAAATGAAAAATGTTCAGTTTTTTAAATTATTTTTGTTGAGAAAACGTTCACTTCCCCCTTTTCTCCTTCAGGAAAAGAAAGGTTTAAATAAAGGAGAAAGAGTGGGAATTCCCTTAGAAAGAGGTTTAGTCTGAGATATTCAAATGTTTAAAGCTTTCTGAACAATCAGCTCAGTCCGAATAAATAAAATGATTAAGGAGTTGGCAAAATTTATATTATTGGTCATACATTTCACTACTACAGGCTATAAAATAAGTTTTTTCTAAATAATCTGTTAATTAGGACTTTACGTTAATATAGTTTGGCCAGGGTTACAACACACACATTTGAAAATCAGTATAACAACATATGTGAAATGCAGCAGGAGAGAGAGAAGTTCAATCTTCTGTTATATCTCTTACCAGTAGAGCTATTATTTTACTAGGTGCAGCAATTAATATGATACACCCTCCCCAATCTAGTGCAGTGAGAGAAGTAAACAAGTCTATTATATATGTGCATGAGTAGTAAAATACAAAGAACAAGTGCAATAGAACTGGACACACTAGTCACTTTGTGGGTACAATGAGGACAGCAGGCAGAGCCTAACGCATCTCTTCCCTCTGCCTGACAAACTTCATTTTCCAGGCTTCCCAAAGCCCCGTTTTACAGCCATGTCTTGTTATGATTAGTGAACATGGTTCATTCGGGTTCCCATCTATTAAGTCAAGACATGTATGCTTCAGTAAACTATATAGTAGCAAGAGCAGGACCAGCACAGGGGAGGCTGATAATAACTGAAAGCAGGAAAGCAAAAACTGAAAATATACTTAGTTAGTTTGTAGCCATAGGCTGAGCATATTATACCTAACTCCACCCCAGATAGAAAATGCCATCCCTGAATAGCTTCCTTAAGAACAGAAAGGCAAAAAGAATAAGCGATGAGGGTAAGAAAGATATCAAAAGACAGGAGAAGGGATCTTCAGAGAGACAGGCAATTAACCAGAAAAGAAATAAAGTGGGAAATTGACAAAGGAGAAAATGACATGAGGTACTTGCACAATAAAGGATTTACCAATGCACCGAAAGGACTAAATCAATGACAGTCATAATGAGTTCTTCAAAATGGTTTAAGAATCAGTTTGCAATATAAGTCACTAAAATACTTTTAAAGACTTGTTGCTGAATGCACAATAAATGCTGGGATTCATACTTTTCCCAGGTTTTGCACAGAAGCCTAGACTTAATTATGAATGTAAACTCACACAAACAAACAGGGGATACAAAGGCAGTTGCTCTGGTGCTTTGAGATGTAAAGTAACACCTGTACCGAGTTAGGAGCATATGCTTTATACCTCCGAGCACAGTACAGAGTAACCGCGATGCTTTCACAGATGCGGCTCCCCTTCGGGACCGGCTCTGCCACACCATCCTGACACCGTACGGCTCTCTGAGCTTTAAAGTTAATCTCACACGAAACTTGACAACTCGAGGTAAGGCGCCCAGACCCTCTGGCTTCCCAGGGGGGGGAGTGTTTGGAAGAGAGAGAGTTGTGAAGAGCTTCTAGTCCTGGTAGTTTACCTGGAAGATACCGTTCGCCCTCCTCCCCTCGCCGACACACGGTTAAAGGGCGGCCACGCTGCACTTCGAACTCTACCAGTGTAAACAGCGGTACAAACCTCTGCTAAACGCCCAGCGGATCCGGATTTCCCAGACACCCACTAACGTCTCTCTCTGCGGGGGCCGATCAGCCGGTTTCTGCTCTTTCAGCAGGAGCCAGCGTCACCCCCTAAACTCATTTCAGCAAATTGGAAGCTACCCGAGCGACACGGGGAAAACTTGTCAGTGAAAAGGGGCTGGCGGCGAAGGGGCAACGAGCGGGGTAAACAAGGGGTGAGGAGCGAGCCAGGAGGCAGCCCGGCCGACCGCGGAGCCTCCCGGGGGGGCAGCACCCACCTCTTTGATCTTGGCCCGTTTCTGCTGGACTGCAGGGTCCGCCGGCTCCCGCCCCACGGCCCCGACGGGCTTGCGGAAGAGCAAGCTGGGCAGCCCAGCGGCCCCCCCGCCCTTCCTGCCGCGCCTGTCCTGGAGAAGTTTCTCCTTGTCCTGACTGATGTCCCGGCGGATCTCCTCGGGCAGCTTCTGCAGCGTCTCCTTGGCCTCGCGCAGAGCCCGCTCGTGGTCCTCGCGGATCTTGGCCAAGTTCTCCGCGGCCGCCGCCGCCGCCTCCCCGGCGCTGCCGCTGCGGCTGTCGCTCCCGGCGGCGGGACCGGCTCCGGGCGGTAGCGGGGCGCGCTGCTCCTCCCCGGGGGGAGGCGGCGGCGGCTGCTGCAAGGCGGCAGAGTGGAAGAAGACGCCGCTGAGCAGCTTGGAGGAGTCGGGCAGGAAGAAGATGGCCCCGAAGCAGAGGGTGATGAAGGCGCTGAACACCAGCAGCAGCACGAACTTCTCGGTCAGGCGGAACGCGCTGGGGCCCGACGCCTTCCGACCGCCACCCGGGCCGCCGCCCAGCGGGCCACCCAGCGTGCCGGGCCCCGCCGGGCTGCCGAACAGCGGCAACAGGCTCACGGCGGGCATGGCTCAGCGCCGGGCGCCCGCGCGCAAAGTTCCCCCTCGGCGGCGGCAGGAACTTTTCCGCTCCGCTTTCCCCGGCCGGTCGGGCTGGGCTGGGCGGCGCTGCTGCCTGTCAGCTCCTGACCA
The DNA here is from genome assembly GCF_026122565.2 of Emydura macquarii macquarii. Taxonomy (NCBI): domain Eukaryota; kingdom Metazoa; phylum Chordata; order Testudines; family Chelidae; genus Emydura; species Emydura macquarii. The sequence goes on from NW_027131283.1 coordinate 14,284,373, forward strand.
TGCTGCTGCTGCTGCTGCTGCTACCGCCGCCGGCCCCAGCACCTGCAGGCGAGTAGAACGCCGCGGCCGCTCGCGCTTCTTCCCCCCCGCGGCTGGCTGGCTCGCGCGCGCGTGCCACCTCCCGCACCGGGTCCTTGCGAACAACTGCCGGGCAACGCCGGCCTCCGCCTGCCAGAGCGAGGGGGAGCGGCGCCGCCGGGCCAATCAGAGCGTGGGCGGGGCGTGCAGGGAATTGGGGCGGGGCGTGTGTGTGAGGGAGGCGCACGCAGCGCGCGCGCGCACAGACGGGGCGGGGGGATAGGAAAGCGATGCATCATCGGGTCCGGTTAACACAAACAGCCCCGGGATCCTGTGGCAGCGCTAAAGGAGGCGGCGGCGGCGGCGGCAGCAGCAGCCGCCGCAGCAGTAATGAGGCACTGACCCCAGTCAATACATGCCCCGCTGTTTCTTTAATCGAATCCATGTAACCTTTTTAATTTGCTTCTTTTTTTCTTCCTGCTGCTGCTTGTGTTTGTTCTGTGGCGGGGGGGCGTTGAGCGCTTCTTCTTTACAGTTTGAACGTCCCCAAAAAGGAAGATCGCCAAGGTGAAATGGACATTAGCAGAGAGGATTCTTATCAAAGAAAGTCTTTCCCAATTAAGCAGTCAAGCGACCTACTCGGATGACTAATTAACCTGCACTAATCAAGATAAGAAATTGGAGAGTTTTGCAGCCTGGAAGCATCTGACTACAACTCTTTAGTAACTTACATGGATGTAGCATTAATTATCCCAGGGCACTTCACAGATTCATAAATACACACACAAATGTGTGCATTGCAATATAAAGTGCAACAACATTGTCTTTTCAAGAACATTACTAGGAGTCAGAAGTAAGCAGGGTCTTAGACTTGTTTAATATCACTTTTCATGCAGGTTCTGTTCCAAACAGCTGTGCTTTCACTATTACATTTTCAGCTTATACATTTTTAAGTAGTAAAGATGACTTTCCTCCCTCAAGAGCTCCCCTACAAATGAAACAATTTCTTCCACGCAGAGCACCCACACGTGGTAAATCCCAATGCAGCTTTCCCTTTCAGGGGTTTGAGGTATTGCCTCTTCTTGGCGGTCTTGTGCCTGACATTTTCTGAAGCTCAATATTCATGCTTTAGGGCTGCTTTCTCCCCTTCTAGTAGTTCAATTCTCTTAGTCTGGGTCTTTGTAAACTGGGAGCACCCTAGGGTTTTCTCACAGAGTTCACTCAGGTCTTTCTGTAACAGTAAGTGCTGTCATTTCCTGTTGTCTTCTTTTATCCTCAGGTAGGCTGATTCATGCTCTCATTTTATGGCTTGAGTGAGGATCCATTTTCTTAAGGAGTGTATTTCCTCTAGCTCCTGCAACGATACTGCTTTCTGGTCTTGTAGCACATTGAGTTGTGCCATGATTTCCATCTTGCCCTTGTAAAACACAGCAAACTTATCTTCTAACTCTCTCCACTCCTTTAGGGATAGGATTTGTTCAGTAGCTCTAGAAGCTACTGCCATTACTGCAGCATCTATAGATGCCACAGCCTCTGGGTAAATCTACACAGAAGGCGGCAACATCTGATCGACCTATCTGGATCGATAGAGTGGTCAGTGAAGACCCGCTCAATCAATTTAGAAGTCCTCAGAAGTTGACACAGTAAAACCATCCCCTCAAGTGCTGTAGCGCTGCACCGATGGGAACACGGTTCCCGTCAGCACAGTGCAGAGAAGACGCCGCGCAGAAGGGAAGAGTAGCTTGCATAACTCTCATTGACTGCCGCCGAATCGCCAGGTAAGTGTAGACCAGGCATCTGTATAGGTGGCCATCAATAGTAAGTCCTTCACTGAGTGGTAAATCAGTCTCCTTTCACCATCTTCCGCGATGCTTCCAGGACCATTTTCACATCTCCTATATGGGGATATGAGCCACTGGGTAAACAGTTACCAAGTTTTCCATTTCAATGTCAATGCTTGTGCCCTCTTCATGCAGCTCTGCCCTCTTCTTGACCTCCATTTTTTAGTCCTTTCAGTTCTTTCACTTGCTCAGAGAGAGGTGGCTGTTGGCTCAGAAGAATTCTGCAGCTGGACATTGAGATCTTTCTGTGCCCCACGAGTGTCTCCTACTTACTCTGCTGCTGCTGCTCCAGGCTGAACACTATGTTCTGGTCCCTTAGCAGATTCAGCTTCTAGATCTTGGATGTCTGGATCTGGTCCTGGAGAGCTTGCAGCGCTATGTTGTGTTCCTTCTTTTGGCTCTGCAGCTGGTCCTGCACTCCAGAGTAACTCTGCATCGCAGCCTGTAGATCCTGTTGCAGTTTCTGGTTGAGTAGCTGCAGAGATTTCAGCTCCTCATCCTTTCTCTGCGGAATTGCCTTCCTTCCAGTCCTGCTGTCATTATAAAGAGCTTTCATCTCTGTCTGTAGCTGCAGGAAACTCTTACTTCCTGTTCAGTTTTTCAGTGAGCTTGTTCAGCTCTTCCTGACTCTTCACCAACTTCAGATTCTGGGCTTGACCACAATACAAAATTAAGTCAACTTAAGTTGACATACAGCTGCTGCAGTAATGAAAGTGATGATTAATGTCCACCCTTGCTTCTTCTGGCCTCATCACAAGCCCTTCCACCGACTGAAGTGGGGCATGGCGCGACGCTGACAGCCTCAGCTGTAGGCATGAGTTCATAGCTGCCTCCCACTGCCCCCTACCCCTGCAGCTGTCAGTGCCAGTGCCAGTGCCAGGGTGGGGGGAGGACTCCAGCTGTCAGCCCCATTTGGGTCTACACAGACACTGCATTGCCCTAACTACATCAACATAAGTGCTACACCTCTTGTGGAGGTGGAGTTATTATGTTGGTGTAGCAGGCCACTTACTTCAGCAGCAGCAGCTTTGTAGTGTAGACATTGACATAATTAGGTTGATGTACGGTAAGTTGCCTTACATTGACCTAACTTTATAGTGTAGACCAATCCTCTGTAATTGTTCCTTTAGCAGCCCCTTCTATTCTTCTTCCATCTCCCATTTTATCTATGCTTATGACAGCAACTGCCAGGCCTGGGAGAGATTGGCCTTCAGGTCTTGCTGTTGGCCAGGATCTCCCACAGTTGCTCCTGCAGCTTGCCTGCTCATTTCTGCTCCAGGTGCAGCTGCCGCTTCAAATTCATCAGCAGGCTGTTGAGTTTCTGCTCCAGTACACACTGTCCATCCATTGTGTCTTACAACTCCTGTCTCAGCTGGATCATGGTGTCTGTTAGCCACATTAATCATGTCTGAATGCCCTTTCCAAAGTGCCTCTGTCAGGAGCTGTAGGGCTTGTTCAGGTTCTTTCTGTTACAGCTCCTGAAACTTGTTCTGTTGACAAGGTGTGTTGTATTAATTAAGATGGAATAAAGGGCCCAAAGGGTCAAAGGTGTCAACTTGACCCTGAAACTGTCCGAAATTAAAAGTTTTAAACCAGGTTCAGGGTTTGGTATAAGGAGACCTCAGCCTGCTGAGTAACATGGCAATCACCCCATTAAAATGTTTTTAAGAAGATGAAAAACAGTTAAAGCATTTGAAATGTAAAGTATTAAATAAGTGTTTCATTTTAACAACATCTTGTATTCCATTTCCTTTTAGCCGGAGATAGATTTTTAGAAGGAAAACTCGCCTTGTTCTTTAAATGTTATCAAAAATGGTAATAACTGCCCTTTTGGGGAAAAGAGAAGAAGTTAGTTGAAATGGGCTGGAACTTTTGTTATTGCTATTGTTGTTAAAGTCCAGTCCTGTTTCTTAGAAGGCAAAACAAGACAAACATACACAAAAAGAGAGAGAGAAAAACAGAAGCAGAAAATGCAGCTTCTGTCTTGTATTATGCTCATGCCACACCTCCTCATTTGTGCACACCCCACCCATGGCCCCACGAAGTTGCAAGACTTCATTGTCAACCTCCTCCTGGCACAGGCCAAGGTGGCCTCTATAGGAGCAGGAGGAGGATGGGGAAGTGCTCTGCGCCTGGGGGACCTATTTCTGTTCCTCTCCTGGTTCACAAATCCAGACAGAGTTCCTCCGGGCTGCATCCTCTGGCCTCCTAGACCCCTTCAAGGAGCAATGGGTGCCATCCGGGGTTCTCTGTTTGGTGTCCCCTTCTGGATTCCTGATGTTGAACCTGTGTTCCTCACAGCTGTTCCTGTTTTATCATTTGTTGCTCCCTGTTCTCACTTGAACCTTGGGTTCAGTAACTCCTCTCTTTAGGCTGGGGGAAGACCTATGTAATCACTCTTTCAGAAGCATAGGCACAGCATCTGATCTAATTACCCACTACAAGACCTGACAAACTTGTACCAGCATCAGGCTGTTTAGGGCATTGTTATTAGCTGCCTTTCTAGTCAGAGGCTTACAGCAGTGTTGCAAAATATACTATTTTGACTGGCTAAGCCAGATTTTTATGAGACAGAAGGAAATAGGAGAGATAAGAAAGAGAAAAATAAGGTAGGAAAGAAAAATGACACATGAGAAGGATGGGGGGAATTGGATGAGAAAGTCTCATGTCCAGGTGGTGTCCAGTATTTAGCCAGAGCTGGTAGAGGTGGAGATGTCATCTGGGTCCTTCTCTCTGGCCCAGTTTAGTCATGACATCTGTCAGCATCAGGATGACGAAAGCTTAAGGTTCGAAGAGACAATAGGAGTGGCAGCCATGATGGTGAAACTAACTCCAGTAGTTGAAGTTTTCTTCCAAAGTCTCTGTTTTTGAGGAACCCAAAAGGGAGTGATCAGTGGAATACCCATCCTCTCATTAGGGCTAATATCAGACACATTGATTTAACTGAGTTCTGGTCTCACATTTTTTTATTTACAAGTCAAGATCTTAACACAGTCCTTGAATTATATCAGTAGGCCTTTTTGTCTAGACTAAGGCAATTTTTCTGTCTCCCTTTTGCAACTTGTCCCATTAACATTTGTTATAGGCTATTGTGACACTTCATAAATGTTTTTCACAGATGAGCTCACAATTAGGTTAAATTGGTAGGCCCAATTATCACAACAGTTTCTTCTCCATCTCGGTTGCCTACTGGCCTTCAGTCTGATGTTTCTTGGACTCCAAGTCCCATTGCTGTTCAAGCGGTGTGATCCTCACTTCCAAGATAGTAAAGGAAGATCTATATTCAGACACCATTGTGCTTTATATCATCTGTACCTTGGCCCTTGGATCTGTATCTGCTCTTGCAAATTGGTTGTTCCCTGCTGTAGCATTGCTTTGATCCTCCTCAAGTTGAGCTATTCAGATTTCTGGGCATTGCTTTTCTTCCCTGACCTTGACTATTGGTCACCACCACAGCTGGTCCCTCCTGGTCATGTAGTGTAAGGTCTGAAGCCTTGTTTTTTTTTTGGCTAAGCAGTAGCAGCCATATTAGGAGAGAAAGCAACCATAAGCTAGGAAGCATTTAGTCACACCTTCACATTCCTGAAATTACTTCAGGACAATGTAATATCAGGCTGTTAAGAAGGCGCTACTGTCCTACTAGTACCTACCACCACCAGATAAAGAAACAGATCTTAAGATGTTTAAAGAAAACTTTGTTGAATAGCATTCTGTCTGATAACTTACCAGACATCAACTTATCAACATTTGTGGTTGTAAAATCTACACTTCCTATTGTTTTGTCTTTATGGTACCCACTTCTCTATTGTTTATCTGAATGATTTATATCTGGTTCTTTGATTGTTTCTATCTGTTGCATAACTAAAGGTATATCTACGCTGCAGGCGTGGTGTCGGGCCCCACAAATCGTTGCAGCAGGATAGATTGAGCGGGCAATGGAGACCTGCTCAATCAATCCAGGAAGTGCTATCCAGCTGACACAGTTAATCCACCCCCACAAGGGCGTCAACTGAAGGGCATTTCCTCTCGACACAGCACAGTGAAAACCCTGCACTAAATGAAAGTTAGTAAGTCGACGGGAGAGACGCAAGTTTCAGTACATAGATTGCGTCTCTCCTGTCAATGGCCACTGGCAATGTAGACCAGGCCTAAGTGTGCAATATTTAAACCAATTAAGGTGGCTGGGTATGATCAGTTAAAGAATTATTTCACAATATGTTAGGCTTGGTCAAAGAATTATTTTGTCATATTGTAGTAAAACGATTGGTTAAGGTATAGCTAAGCAGGACTCAAGTTTCACTATAAAACTGGGGTCCAAGAGGAAGACCAGCTGGGGAACAAGAAGAATAAGAAGAAGGAAAGACCTGAAAGAAGAAGAAGAATTCACCTCCAAGACACAGCCCAAGATCAGAGCTGCTTAGAGCCTCTGCATGACTGTGACGTGCAGCAACCAGAACCCAGATGAGACTGACCTTGCCTGGCAAAAAAGGAAAGTCTGCCTACCTGATCAGGGTTGATGAGCATAGCATTGTATGCTTAGCAGGAGTATTATGTTTGATAATTGTTGTTAATAAATGGAGGATAAGGATATTACTGTGTAAGGCTGTCTCACTGGTAAAAGGTCCTGCAAGCCCACAATAGAATACACTGGGAGCCCTACGAATTAGGAGAAGGTGTAGGTACTTAAATTAACCATGTTAGTTTCACCCTGAGCTCTACAAATTGGGTATGGGTGACGCTGAGCCCTAGACTGTGAATGGGTAAGGGTATGTGCCCTTCCCTCAAAACCGTACGGACTGGGAAAGGGTGGGGGCACCTAAATTAACCGGTTTACACCTGGAGCTCTATGGACTGGGAAAAAGGAGGGGTGCCCTACTGTGCAGGTAACAGTAGTGTCTGGCATTAGGCACCTTGCTCAAGTGTAAGCTTTTCCTGTGCTTGGGGCATTTTAGATATTGTCTGTCTAAGTAGGTGCTGGAGCTGTATCTTAGACATTGGGCTTCTTGGGCACTAACACAGACTTCCTCCTGAAGAAGGCTGCATTCCTTTCTAAGCAATTTGCCCCTTCACATTAGCCATGACTAAGTGACTTCTATCCCCCTCTGCTACTCATCCTGCCTGCCTGTTGGGTACTCACTGGGCTTGCTTCCCCTGCTCAAATAGTATCAGTTGGAAAGCCCACATTTGGGCCCATACACTGTTTAGCAATATCATTAAAGTTCCTTTCACCCATGTTTCCTGGGACCCTGAGAACCTCTGGACCAAGTTTGGCCCTCCCCCAAGCTTCCTCCACCTGGGGACTCCACTTTCCCTCCAGGCCCCTGTACTGTACAGCCCCTTCACATTTCCAAAACTCTCATTCCCTGAGGCTGAGGGAGGTATCAAAATAGTCTCAATAAATGGGGGGAACAGTGAACCCCATGGTCAAGCTCTTGTCTTGGTGTCCACATCCCAAGTTTATCTAGTTATGTGGCCTCTTACTCCCCCATAGTGATGTCCCATCTGTCTGAGACGTAAAGTGTGCCTCATGGGGGAATAGTGTATGGTTAGTGATCTACTTTTGGGGCCATTTGACAAAAGTGTTCCTGAGATAAAGCCCCACCCTCCACCCCTGAAGAAAAATAGCTTTTCTAAAGGTGGATGCTGTCTACCAACAATAATACATAAACCACTAATTTAATACAATGGACCCTTTTAAGATACTTATAAGATCTCCCAAGTATATGGCAGGAAATTACCTTCATTACGAATGAAGATAACCTTAAACTATCCCTATAGCAGGAACCCCCTTCAGCAGCACATGTCTTTTCACCCACATATGAATTATAAAAATCATTTTCTGCAACACTCCAAACTCCTGCAAAGCTATTAAACACATCTGAGCCCAGGCATTGAACGCTGATCCCTTGCAAGGTCATGTAACTCACTAGCGCTGAGTCATTATGCTTAACCCAGTTGCTCTTTGTTTTTCATTATTTGCATGTGGGCTGTGCTGCTGTAGCATTTTAAGTGTAAACAAGCCTTCAGTCCTGCAGTATTCCTCTTGTGCTTCTCTGTCTAGACTATCTGCCTCTAATGTTTGAACCCGCTTCCATTTCTCTCCTCCACTTTCAACACTTTATAACTTTCTTGCTAATATATTGCAGGAAATAACTTATCCCAGTCCTGAAGAGCTCTTACAACAACTGGAGAAGGAACCAGCAGATCCGGTTACTTTGCTGTATTCTTGTATGGCTGTCACCTGGCCCATATTTGAAAGTTGTCTCCAGAAATACACTTTGGCCTGAATCCACAAAGAGTTTTAGGTGCCTAGAAAAACACTGAAACAACAAAGGGATCCAAAAAGACTGATCTACGTACCTAGCTTCCCTCTCTGATGTATGGGGATAAATAGGTGCCTAACAATAGGAACCATAAAAGCCAGCACACTGAGGAGATAGACCTCTGGATGCTTAGAGGGAGGCAGCAACTTAGGTGCCTAAGGAACTTTTACAGTGAAAATTTAGGCACCGAGTGAGTTTAGGTGCCTGCAAGTTTAGGCAGCAGCTGAGCAGATGCTTTATGGATTGCAGTGGAGCCTAAGTCCCTTTGTGGATTTAGGTCTTTGTTTTTTGTGTACCCTCTGAAACACTTATAATCACTTTGGAAGGTGTCTGGCACTTTAAAGGAGAGTTAGACCTGTGACTGGTCAACTGCGTCTCAGCTCAGGTGAGGCCTTGTCTACACTAGAAAGTGTCGTTGATGCAAGTTACAGCGATGATTTAAAAGGGCTGTAATTACAATGCTTGTGCCTGTCCACACAGCACTCATTGTGTTGCCGAAGCGCATCCACAGTTGGTGCTCTAGCATCGACAGTGAGAGCAGGGCACTGTGGGCAGCTATCCAATTGTGCAACTCACCACCTTATGCTGCTAGGTGTTGTGGGTGTGGGGTCAACGTCCCATGATGCAGTGATTTCCGTCCCATCATTCCATGGGCTTCCGACTGCGTTTCGCGGCATTTTTCACTGGCCCCAGTTTCCTGTCTGCCCATCATCTGTATCTGAAAGGATGGATCCTGTGCTGCTCTCCACTGTTGTTGTTGTCAGTGTTCTGAATCCATCACAGCTGTTCATACAGTATATCATGAACTCCCAACTGGAACAGGAATCCAAGGTGTCTGACTTGCTGTGTGCCATGCAAACAAACAACGGCAGGTTACTGTTTGCATTCATGGAGCATATGCACAGAGTGCACCGCCACTTTTGGGCACATGGAACAAGCACTGAGTGGTGGGATTGCATTGTTATGCAGGTCGGGGATGACAAGCAGTGGCTGCAGAACTTTTGAATGCACAAAGCCATCTTCATGGAACTCTGTGCGGAGTTCGCCCCTATCATGTGGCAGAAGGACACCGGAATGAGAGCTGCCCTCTCAGTGGAGAATCGTGTGGCAATCGCCATGTAGAAGCTGGCAACTCCAGACTGCTACCGGTCAGTCGCTAATCAGTTTGGAGTTGCGAAGTTCACTGTTGGCACTGTGTTATCGCAAGTGTGCAGGGCCATTAATTGCATTCTGCTACGAAGGACTGTGAGTCTTGGAAATGTGCGTGAAATAGTGGATGGCTTCACAGCAGTGGGATTCCCTAACTGTGGCGGGGTGATAGATGGCACACATATCCCAATTTTGGCCCCGGAACATCTTGCGATGGAATACATCAATAGAAAGGAGTACTTCTCTATGGTACTGCAGGTGCTTGTGGATCACCGTGGGTGTTTCACTGACATCAATGTGGGGTGGTCAGGGAAGGTGCATGATGCACGCATTTTCAGGAAAACTGGCCTGTGCAGGAAGCTGCAAGCAGGGACTTTCTTTCCAGACCAAAAGATTCCAGTGCAGGATGTTGAAATGCCCATATTGATCCTGGGAGAACCTATCTGCTCCTTATCGCCATGGCTCATGAAACCTTACACAGGCAACCTGGATAGCAGCAAGGAGTGCTTCAATAGAAGGTTGAGCAGGTGCCAAATGGCTGTTGAAAGTGTGTTTGGCAGATTAAAAGCTCGCTGATGGTGCCTTTATGGCAGGTTAGACCTAAATGAGGAAAATATTCCCATGGTTATAGCTGCCTGTTTTGTGCTCCATAATATTTGTGAAGCTAAGGGTGAAAATATTCCCCCTAGGTAGAGCACAGAGGCAGAGCACCTTGTGGCTGACTATGAACAACTTGATGTCAGGGCTATTAGAGAGGCACAAGGGAGGGCCATTTGAATCAGGGAGGCCTTGAGGAGCCATTTTGACAATGAGCAACAATAAGGTGTTTTTGTAAACAGTGGTGTGCCATACTATGACTGCTATCCAGCTTGCACTGTGTATCAATGTGAGCTGCAACCACCATATGCAAGAGACAAATAAAGATTGCTTATTCATCACAGAGTATGTCTTTATTAAATAACAATTATTCACAACACACACAAAAAGCTGGACTGGAGGGGAGAAAGCAGTGAGGGGTAGTGTGAGCTATGGCAACTGGGTATATGTCTAGCTATCATTCTGTGAGCTGTCTGAAAGGGTGGAGTGTATGGGGTACTGAGATGAGCTGGGAGTTTGGTAGGAATGTGTGAGTGGCGTTTGGGGAGGGCACGGAAAGCAGTTCTGTATTGGCTGCAATGCGGGGAGAGCATGCATAAATTCAGTTTGAAGCATTAAGAGTGATTTTAGCATCTCTGTTTGCTTCTCCAGGGTTTTTATCACCAAATGACACGGTCCCTTCCTCTGCATCATCCTCCAACTCGACATCCTCATCCATGATTTCTTTGTCAGGGTTGAGTCCAGTGTGTCCCGTTGATAGCTCTTCTCCAACATTAAATGATAAATTTGACCATATATATCAAAGTTCCTTCAGCAGGAGTGGAGTGGGGACTGCACAGCCTCCTCTCCCTAAATGCCGATGAGATCCAGAAGCTCCAGTGTGCTCCAAGACAGAAAGCGTTTCTTGTGTGAAGCTGCGATGGCCAGCTGGGAAAATGAGATGTGAGCTCTCCATGCTGAACAAGCAGGAAATGGAATTTCAAAAATTCTCAGAACTTTAAAGGAGGGGGGATGGATGGCTGCAGGGCAGCGGAGTTCAAACTGATAGCCAGAGCGGTCCAGATGGGCATTGTGGGACACTTCCTGGAGGGCGTTTACATGACAGAACCAAGTGTGGTGTCTACACTGATTCTTTGTCACGAAAAGTTTGGCATAAAAAGCTCTACGTCTCTTGTCGAGGTGGATTTATTTTGTCGCAAAATCAGAGGAATTGGGTTGGGGTGGGGTGGGGGGGAAGGGCTGCAGGATGTACACCACCGCTGTTTTGGCACAGAAAGCTGACTTTGGTCGACAAAAGTCTGTAGTGTAGACTAGGTCTAATTATAAAAGCCAGCAATTGGCTTATTTGGGATGCACACTCATAGGAAGTGGGTTGGTTTGTGGAGTAGGTGCCTGAGGAGGAGGACTTCCAGGTAGATGACCTGTAAGAGGAATAGAGGTGGTGGTGCGGGGTAGGGGTTGTTCAGTAATGTCTTTATGCCAGTTGTGCTTGAAAGAGATCTTCAATGATGAAGTTCTCAACTCTCTCTGCATATCAAAGAGTGGGCTTCTTAGCATCTCTCCCTCAGTTGTACAGTCTGCAAAACTAACCCTTTTGAAGAAGGTATAGTTCCCCAAACCATATCTTCCTTTTCCAGCTAAAACTTTAATAATAACCAGGGTAAATAAAACATGACTAATGGATTTTTTAATTTAAAAAATAAATGTATATTAAAGCCTAAACATATTATTATGTAGTAAAATCATTGCAATTAACTAAATTTAAAACAGTGGAGCAATACATGTTTGCTGAAGTTTTAAAGAAAGTCAAAAGACGGCACTAGTGGAAGTCACTGGCTAAGCAACTTAAACCATAGTTTGTTCAAGTACTAAACCAGCTTTTGACAGCACTAGCCTTTTCTGCAGGTGCAGAGAGTATTTTCTTCATTTCAGTTTATTCAAGTAGTTTGTTCAAAGGTAAGAAAGCAATTGGGTGCTGAAAAAGCTGGAAAGCTTGTTCCTCTGTTCCAATCTATGAATAAAAACTAGGTGTGAGTGGATGAGAGCTACTTGTTCTAAAACCTTGAACAAGCTGGTGGCCAGAAGCAATCAGCTCAGTTCACTACTTATGAGATAATACTCCTTTTGTTTAATAAGTCAGTACGTTTTAAATGGAAAACACATTTTTCTCATCTATCCAGCATATTTAAGATAGTTTTATTTAAGTAAAACAAATTAAAATGCTGTTTTTAATGCATTTTTAATTGAATTCCAATTTCCAGCCAAATGCAGCTTGATACAAATTGGAAACAAAAAATTAATCATCTAGTAAATAAGAAATGCATCATTCACCATTTTCTATCATAATAAAAATTAAGATTCTAAATAAATGTTAAGCTATATAATTGCTTAAATAAATATGTATAACTCTAGTGTATCTTTCTGGTTAATAAAAAGAAGTACCACATTTAGTGTTAAGGCTATATTCGGTTCAAAGCAACATGTTTTAATGGATACCAACCAGTGAGAATCAACCTTTCAGAAAATAACTAAAAGATACAAATGAACACTAAGATTAAAATTGATTATTTAAATCAAGGTTTTCTATTTCTTGATTTAAAACATGATTAACATTGATGATTTAAATCACTTTGACTAAAATCGATCCATCCTCATAACAACACTTAAACACCATTTATATAACACACAATTCTGAGCACTTATAACCAACCTACTATATAAACTACTTAACAATGTTCAAGTAGTCTCTGAGGCACCCTGCATTGTTGCTTGGACTTGCAGCTCTCCCTTGAAATATCAGTACTAGTGTTGTCAAGAGGCAGAGAGTCCCTTTTGTTCTGGCAGTGTAATGTCATAGGGCCCAGTTATCTTGACCTGTTGTGGTTGTTGCCTAATTGAAACCTCAGGCTCAAAGGCATGAGTGCACCTCATCTCCCTCCCTTCTGGTAGCTGAAGAAGGTGGTGCAACTCTTGTTCAGTATATGTTCATCTAGGAGAACAACCTTAGAAGACCACAGGGCACCCTCATATTACACCACTGCTGTTTGTGATCATTGATTTCCATCATCAATGTGCCCTGCATCATGTTTATGATGTAACAGCTCCTTAGTCCCAAATCATACTGTTTTTGTTTGTTCAGCTTTATCTGTCTTGTGGTACTTCTGCAAATCCCCAGTTGCCTTACCTCAGCTTCTCTCATTATAGGCTTTCTAGTTTTCATTTTTCCGTTAAATAAAAATTCTACAGCTGACAAACCATGTTTCATTGGTGCCATCCTATAATTTAACAGAGCTAAATATGGATCAGCGTCTGACTCTTCAGCCTTTTTCAGTGATGCTTTAATATTTTAACACAATTTTCCACCAACTGTTGGATGAGGGAGAATGTGGACTAGCAGTTAGACATCTAAACCCAAACTTTACCGCAAACTGCTTAAACTCATGCTCATTAACCCAAGTCCCATTGTCCGACATTACTGTGTCAGGTATACCTTGTCTATCCAAAACAGATTTGATATGCACCATCACTTGTTGAGCTGTAGTATCTTCAAGTAAAGCTGCCTCAGAGAAGTGAGAATAATAGTCTAGGACAAGTACATAATATTTTCCAGCAATTGTAAACAAGTCAATGTTCACTTTACTCCAGGGGCCCGATTTTTCTTGTGCTGCCAACATGGGCACTTTTGCTTGACTTGTCCTGTATTTTTGGCATATGTGACAAATCTTAACAGCTTCCTCAATGTCACTGTTCATTTGAGGCCAGTATAAAAATAGCTCTCACCCTCTGCTTAGATTTAGCAATCCCTAAATGACCTTCATGTATCCTTTTAAACATATTTTTCTGTAATACCATAGGAATCACCATCCTGGTGCCTTGAAACAAAATTCCATATAGTATTGAGAGCTCCCTCATATTGATAATAGGGACTCGACTATGCTGTCCTAGCCACCTTGTGCTATTAGCCTTAATGACTCTCTGCAGAGTCTCATCCTGAGCAGTAGCTCTGGAATATGTCCTCAAACTCTTCCTCAATTGTATTGGTCCCTTGCCCTCCAATGAGTGCACCCTCTTGATGAAACCAAAACATGACACATTTTTAACCTAATATGTATACTTTTTACCCTTGTATTATTACAAATTGTACCTTTCCACTTTATTTACCCATATATCTAGTTTGCATATCTTTTAGTGAGGATAAGCTCACCACTGTAAACACTGAGTTTTACCTGTTTGCATTCTGTTACCTGTGGCTTTTCTTTCAGTGTTAATAACAAAGTTTCTGGCAACCTATTGGCTTGTGTACCATCGTCTAGCTTAGTTTGCTTTCAGGTTGATAGACCAATCATCTTCTGCTGCTACATTGTCCATTGCTTTTATTAAGAATTCATTGGAGCCAGTGGTACTGCTGTTGTCCTCTTTTTCCATGTTGTGCTCACTCTGTGCTCTGCATGCCTTTCTGACTCTTGTTTGTTTTCTTGTGGTATTTTGGATTCTCTGTAATAGATTCAGAGATTCCAAGGCCACCAGGGACCATTGCGATTCTCTAGCCTGACCTTCTGCATAACACAGGCCATAGAATTTCTCTGAAATGGTTCCTGTCAGAGCGCTGTCCATAAGCTTCATTCTGGTTGGGGTGATTTCCTGTTCTTGAGAAATTCTAATTGCCGGTCAAGGATTAATTCTGGCTTTGTCAGTAATCTTTCTCTGAGCTTTTTGGTTTGGATTCCAATCACATTCTGGTCTCTTTTCAGGGACTTGATTATTTTTAAATAAACAACATTCTTTTTCCAGGCTGCTTTGTCTGGGTGTCTATCCATGACCTCTTCTCAACAGCCATCCCTCTTGGCCAATCCATTCCATTCTCCTACCTGTCCTCCCCTTACCTCGAACACAGCTGGTTTCTAATCCAGTTTTTCTCTATCTCCTCCACATTCAGCTGGTTTCCCTGAGACATCCAGATTTAATGACAATCCAATTGCAACAATGACATCTGATGCTCTTCTCCATTGTCATTGCCTTGAGCTTGCAATACTTAATGCTTCCCTGAGTTCAAGGCATCTTAGAATGCTTTATACTCCTTTGGAAGCATCACACAGTGTAAGATCACAGTGCAGAATTAAGATAACTACAGCAGTGAACTGAAGCAGCATGTGGCACCAAGGCAGGACAATTTCTATTAAAGATCAGGATATTATCCAAAGATGAGAAGGGGAAGATAATTGGTTCAGGAGCAATCGGTCTCTTGGGAGAAGGGTCATGGACTGGGGAACTGACTGAGCACTAGAGGAGGGAGTGATCAGTTTTGGACCAATTGTAATGGGACTGAGGTCTTGATGCATCCATAGGGGACCTGGGAGGATGAGTGAGGGAGTGAATATGAGTTATTATTTGGAGAGGGCAGTAAGACAGAATGTATTTTAAGAAAACCCATAAAATAGGTCAGATAAGGGTCTAAGTTTGGGGATGGTTGTGGGAGGGACAGTTATCTAAACTTTTCATAATTTCACATTTTGAGTTTAATCTATTTCTGTTTTTAAACACTATATTGCCATTGACTTTAGCGGGAGCAAGACCAGACCCTACGTTCGTTTTTCTAAATAAAGCCACAGATTAACTGTAAACATGTGAAGTAAATATCTGCACATTTTATAACAGTGGTTAAATATACATTTTCTTAGCTATTACAATAATTAGCTTAATATACAGTGACTAGTGCTTACTGGGGTTATACATTATCTAATTTGTTAAAAAGAAATACCAAAGTAAAATCTGTTCTATCATATCAAGATTGGTTTGGTTCATCACTGGCATCTGCCATTTTTCTCAAGCAAATAAACGGTGGTGTGACTTTCTTTCTCCCAAGCTACCTGAAAGACAGCTGGGACAACACTATAGAAGTTAATCGTTATCTATACATGGACACAGAATGACAAATTTAAATTACAGCAGAACTAAGAAATTGATTATGGTCATCTTGCTCCTAAAATAATCTATTAAATCCCAGATTTACTCTCTCATTCCTATGTATTCATCTTCTGTCTCCAGAAAGGTAAGTGTGAAGTCATTTCTTCTTCAGAGGCACACTGCTAAGTATTTGATCTGTGCTGGGAATGAATTGATTTACAAACAGCTCTGGTGCAATTCATTAAAACCAGTATTTCTTTATGATGTGAGTGATTCCAGATTCACAGCAAAGTAACCATGTGACATTCAAGCATCTATAAATTATCTATCCTGCTTTTTAACTGGAGTGGAATGAACAATAAATGCATCCTCCTTGGTGTGCATGAAAAAATCACAGTTCTCTAACAATTCTTGCTGATGTGATCTGTCCTGTGACTTGGACAAGATGGGAAAGCCACTGCCCTTGAAAAAATGAAGAAATAGCCTTTCAAGATTTTTTATCAGGGGATGATGTGACATCATGTGATCTTTCCTGAAAATTTCCTTTGGCCTCCTTTAGAAAGGTTTTCTGTACCTTTCCTCCCCTCTTTCCCTCTTTTAGTTGTGTCTCTATTTTCAACTTTCCACCTGGTGGTTTGCTAATGTGGAACACAGGAGATTAAAAAAAATGTGATAGTTAGGGGCATGACTGAGAATTTCAGTAGGGAAACCTACATAAAATACTACTCAAAAGTAACATAAACTACATGTTTTGTAACACACTGGTTACAAAATCCCAAGAAATGTGAATTTAATGGAAAGAAAATTAAGATATTGGAACCCCCCTAAATTCTTGCAAAAAAACAACCAAACTAAACAAATCAAATTGTACTTTCAAATTAATGGTCGACCCGGGAGTGAATTTATTGGGAGTTGGACTCATGTAATTGATAACAGAATGTGGCCCACTTTGTACCAAAAAGTGGGGAGCGAACATTTGAAACAACATGGAGCCCCAAGGTCCCAGTTCTGTTACAATTACTACTGTTGAGTAGTACCTTATTCTGTCCTGTTTGGGATTACTTATTACAATAAGGAAATAATCAGTGTGAGTAAGGGTGGCAGCACTGGGCCAATGGGCCCTGATCCAAAAATTGCACATGTGAGTAGTGTTACATGATCTCATGGTCACTTCTTAGGGCTTGTCTACATAGGGACATCCAGGAAAGCTAATCCAAATTACATAAAGATGTGAATTTGAAGTGGATTAGTTAAACAGACTTGTCTTTGTGTGGACACTGTTATTCAAAATTAAAGTGGCTTTAATTTGGTTTAATTCACATCAAAATTGAATTAAACTAAATTCAGTTAAGGCCACTTTAATTCTGAATGAGGGTGTTCACACAACGTTTAATAGGATTTAACTAATCCACTTCAATCTCACATCTTTATTTAATTCAGATTAACTTTCATGGATATTCCCATACAGAAAAGCCCTTAATGGTTTAGCACAGTATGGCTGAGTCCCCGAAATAACAGTTCAAGCTGAGCAAACAACAGAACCACATCTATACATTATTGGCAGAAAGGATAGATGCCAGATCCCTCCTGCTGTTGGTTTTGCTATATTACACCATTTTGCTTTCTCCCCCGGAAGAGTTACTTCCTCAGACAGGGGCTCGTTTCACCATCTGTGAGCAGTCACACCTTTTAAGGGCTGTCTGCGCCAGTCCCAGAGACACTTACTCACCCAACCACTACAGCAACTCTGTTACAGTAGCTTTACACATGAGTATTCCCCATAGAAATCTACTCCTGTGTGTAAAGTTACTCATATCTGTGAAGCCCCAGTCTTCTAAATGGATCTGTGCAGGTCTTAGATTCACTGTAAACTCTATTTAGATGATAGGCTTTCCAGGGCAGTGCTATTGTCTTCATGCTTGCCTGTAAAGTGACTAGCAAACAGTTAGTGCAGTACAAATAAATAATGATTCTAATAATGGCAAATGCATTGAAAAATAAACAGCATGTACAGTTAAATAACTGGGGATAGAGACACATTTGTCTAAACTGGCTACTCAGTGTCCTGTTCAAAACAGGATGGTTTGTTATGAATGGAAACTGCTGGGCTGTATCCTGTGTCAGATCACTTTATCATCCCTAGCCGGAAAGATGTTCTTTTGTTTTTAAATGAGAATATCTAATTTATGCTGCCTATCAGTACGGGACAGATAACTTGACCTGGTGCCCAAGAGAGACTAAGTACTAGGGAATCTGAGGCATAAATAGCTTTTAAAGAAAAAGTGAGCCACATATAAAAGGTAATATAAAAATTATATATGCTGAATAACTGTACATAATTAAAGATAAAAATAACTTGAAGGAATATTGCTATCTTAGACAGACACCAAGTTTGATACTTCTGACTGAAGTTTACCATTTCATTGCCTATAAATTGTCTTTAATGGAGGCTGGGGCTATTCTGGTGAAGGACTAATGAACAGTCAACTGGCCAGCAGCTAAAATTTCTCTATCATAACATCTGTACAAGCTGGCAGAGACAATGAGTCCTGCTAAATGTTTCCCATAGGAGAAAGACTAGAAAGAAAAATGCTAGAAAAAATATAGCTTTTCAAATAAAGAATTTGCTCTGCAGGATCTCTCTAAAGAGATTTGCACATGTTTTTGTTAAGTTTATACTTTTTGTTTGAAAAAGGTTTAAGGGATAAAAAGAAGCCTTGCTTGACCTTAAATAAACTACATTAGACAGCCTTGTCTTCTGTTAGGGCATGAGCCTCTTGTAAAAATATCCTTTTTATAGACTTTTTTCACCCTCTTCCCCAGCCTTACTGCACAGTAATTTGCCCTGAACCAATAACACTGTGAGGATTGATTTGTTCCTTTTTTTGCATTTTTCATGACAGATTATTAAAGAAGTTATCCTACACCATACCTCAAAATGAAAATAGTTGGTCATTTTATGGCTGAAGACACCTAAATAGACAAAGGCATATAGCTGTAATCAGTAGACAATCAGGTATAGGGACTTCAATCAGAACTCACTTACTTACAAACATAGGCCTAATTCTACAATGACACATGTGCAGCAGACTAAAGCCACTAAGGTGTATCCTGAGACTGGTCTATAGTGACTCTAGTATGGGGAAAAACATGCAGCTTAGTGCATCCATATCATCTCACCTGAGCCATTGAGTGAATGGGATTCTGACTATGTTTGGGGCCTGGATGAGGATGAGTTACCTAAGATTCAATATGCATAAGAGTGGGGTAATTCTGATAGACTAGGAGTTGCAATCAGAAGAAGTGAAACATTTGTTTGCCCCTTGGTTGAAAGGATTTGCCCATTGTTAGCCCAGTTTGCAAATTGGATTCCAGCTGCTTCTGTCTGTCCAGGGGCATTGGTGGCCAAAAGCACTTTTTTCCATCTTCATTGGTCTAGAAGTTTGCAACCTTTTCTTTTGAGATGTGAACCTTGACTCAGTGATCCATGTCTTTGTCCTCTTAAGAATGTATTACTGGAATGCACTAAATGGGACCATTCAGAAACTTCAGCTGGTGTAGAATGCAGCTGCACATGTACCAAGGGACATTTCCCACAGGGAGTATATTACACCTGCCATCTGTGGTCTAAAATGGCTTCCAATTATTTCTGGATGAAGTTCAAGTTGTTGGTTTTGTCCTTTGAAACTCTTACTGGTTTGGATCTGGTTACTTTAGAAACCACCTGTCTCCAAGTGTGATATCACAGCAATTGAAATCAGCTGAAGTGCTTTCCACGGGTCTTAAATTATTATACAAGGAGTGGAGAACTAGGTCCAATGGAGTTAGGCTTGTGTAAAACTGAAGTACAAGAGAGGAGAATCAGGCCCAAGATTCCCTTGAACAAATCTTGTTATAGCACTCCCACAAATCAATTTCCCTCTTCCACAAAAGTTATCTATTAACTGGTGAAATGACTCAGCAGAACAGAAGAGTTTAGAAAATCAGGCTTCTTTCTTATGGGTTAGGGTTTATTAACCAAAAAAATAAGATCTTTCAATATAATCGGCAAACAAACAGAAAAACTCCCTAACTTATTCAGGTTTGAATATAGTTCTGATTTCCCCCTTAAAACATGATGTATGGGACATACATAATATATTGTACTGGGAACCTGTGGCTTGCGCTGGCACCTTTCTTGTCTCAATTATACTCACTTTTCTATCAAAGGTGCTAAACCATAACATAAGGACCATCTCTGAAGCTGAGAATTAACTGTTCACGCTGAGCTTGTCCCAGGTCTGCAAGTAAAGGTGCTCTTTTTGTTTTGGGCCACACACAGTAGTCAAATAGCAATAATCCTTTATTATTGAATTTATTCCAATATGAAAGGATGACCTAGAGGTGTAAGGCGTCAGAGGTCATAACTAATTCACTGGGTCACCCACTCCCCTTGCTGGATTAATTGGTTGTTTGGTCCCTGGACTTGGACACTTGGTTCTTGGATTTGATATTTTAAAGGTAAAGACAAGTATTTTTACATGTTTTCTCTAATTTGAGTACCACTGATTAATTTTATGACAAGTCTCTGAGAAAATGAGGCACAAGAAAGGTAAGTGACTTGTTCACAGCCACATAATGTGAAGGATTAGTTATTTTGGGCCCAGTTCAACGAAGCACTTAAGTATGTGCTTAGTTTGAAATATGCTTAAGAGTATGCTAAATAGGAATGGACTTCATATGCTTGAAAATAAACATTTCTCTAGTCACTTAGTTGAAAATCAAACATGCAACACCATGAAAAAGTACCCTTTGTGGTTTATGTATTCTGTTGCAAGGTGGTCAGGCGCTAGGATTGGGATATGTGTCCCATCAATAGCCTCCCCACAGTTTGGGAATCCCATCATGGCAAACCTGTCCAGTATGTCCTGCACATTTTCCAAAGTCACTACCCTTCGTAGCAGAAGCCTACTGATGGTCCTGTGCACTTGAATCATGGCAGCACCAACTGTAGATTTACCGACTCTGAATTGATTCCCAACTGACCCGTAGCAGTTGGGGGTTGCCAGATTCCACAGAAAGATGGCAACTCACTTCTCCACTGTCATAGTTTGTCTCAAGCGAGTATTCACGTGCTTCAGGGCTGGGGACAGCTCCGCGCAAAGCTCAAAGAAAGTGGCTTTTTGCATACAAAAGTTCTGCAGCCACTGGTCATCAACCCACAGCTTCATAATGATTCGATCCCACCAGTCTGTGCTTGTTTCCCGGGATCAGAACCGGTGCTCCACTGACTGCAGATGATGCGTGACAGCCTGTAGCAATTGGGAATTGTTCCAGTGTATGGCTTGTAACAGGGCAGCCTCAGTGACATCGCTGTTTTCTGTGCTTTGGCTCCTCTCTCACCTTTGGAAATACTCCAAGATAAGCCGCGAGGCATTTGTGATGCTCACAATGATAGTGCAGAGCTGAGCGGGCTCCATGTCTCTGCAGCAATACACGGCCTACACAAACAGCGCAAAAACCCATTTTGTGTTTGTTTGGGGCAGGAAGGTAAAAGGGAAGGACCGTTGCATCAAGGGATGACGAGAATCTGCCCAACAGCCTCCGGCGCTAGCTGCACTGTGGGATAGCTACCCACAGTACTCTGCTTTGAATGTCAACCCTAGCATAGCGAGTGGGGATGTACGAGCCCAGTGCAAGGAGCGTGGTGTGATCATGCTCCTGAAACTTCTAAAATTCGATGGGTGAAAGTCGATGTAAAATAAATCTACTTCATTCTGCAGTGTAGACATACCTAGGTCACTGCTTTTTGGCTTAGAAAAAGTGATTTGAGTCTAATTTTTGAAATTTTACATGTACATAACTGCATGGAACTGAATTTGCATCATAAGGTTTAATGTGGCCTTGACCAGCAGATATTCCCATCACATGCAGCAGGTAAACAGATCCTTACTGAGTACACTGCTGTGAAGCATTTAGTTTACTTTTCCTTGGTTAATATGTGTAATAGCAAAAGGATTATAGCCAAATGTGGAAAGGGCTAGCACCACTTATAGATGGAAAACGTAAAACACAATGTATAACATTGAGGCACATATGTTAACATTCTAAATAAGGATCTGATGGGAAAGAAATTAATGGTTATTGTTTGACCATATGTTTTACTTATTTCAAATTAGTACATTCATAAAAGGTACAATACTAGGTGCTTTTATTTACGATGAATTTATTATTTTAGAAAGCATCAGATCTGTGTTCTAAGGGGCTGATCCAAAGCCAGTTAAGCCAATTGAAAGACACCCCTTGACTTCAGTGAGTTTTGGATCCATCTCAAGATGTTGTGCAGAAAGAGGCAGCATTAAGAGAGAGCCAGCGTGTGTGTATCTAAATCCCATTTACATCACTGGGGCTTCTTGTGCCCAAGTGTGCAAAATTAAGGGGGTGGGGGGAGCAAGAAAGGACCAAGGCCTAGATTTGTGGATCCTCAACTACTTAGATCCACTAACCATTCTGCCTTTGTGGTGGGATATCACAGATGCAATTGCTGGTCTGAGGCAGGAGTAGCAGTCACCATGGAAAAGCATCACTTTCAGAGCATTTTTTAAATACAACATCGCAGAAGACAAAGTTCCTGCTTCAGACAAGTCATTTTTTTGGAATTTCAGAGTGGACTCATGAGAATTGTTCAACTGCTTTATGACAATATAATGAAACGCATAGCATGGTTTAGGGCAAATGAGACTGTCTTCATGAATAACTAGTACTCTACATAAGGGTGACGTGTGTGTGTGTGTGTGTATATGAAGTAACCAGAAACCACCACATATGCCTCTTTCGTACAGTTTAAATATAATTGGTATTCATTTATTCTCATGGGTTTCTTGATTAGCAGAAGATAGTTGCTGAAAAGGGGATATACAAGACAAAATGCAAATGAGGCAGAGCATGAGGAAAATGAGATGGCACCAGCAGAGTAGTAACTAGAAACCATTAGTATATAACCAAAAACTCCCACTAGTATGGGATTTATTCATGATTGTCACATAGATGAAAACTGAATTCTTATTCTTTTATTCCTAGAGAATGAGCACACTGGAAGTAACTCTTCATTGAATTTGACACTAGTTCACCATTCATTAGCTTACACCTTTCACCTATTAGATAGACAAGGTGGATGAGGTAATATTTTTATTGGACCAACTTCTGTTGGTGAGAGAGATAAGCTTTTGAGCTTACACAGAGCTCTTCTTCAGAAGTTGGTCCAATAAGAGGTATTACCTCACCCACCTTGTCTCGCTAATATCCTGAGACCAACACAGCTACAACACCACTGCATGTACCTTTCACCAACGACAGGCAGTGGTAAATCCCACGACTGGAGTTTCTTTTCTATGCTTAATTAATTTTAGTTACTGCCTTGACACTGTCACCACAAGATATATCACTGCTTTATGAAAGAAAAAGAAGTATTTATCCTTCTTTTCCCTTTTAACTTATCTTGAATATTGGCTATTTTGTAAAAGTAAAATTTGTGGCTGGAGTGTTTTCATCTTTCACCATCAAACATTCTACAGAAGGTGGCAAATGATTTTTTAGCTATTGGAAGAGAGCTTTGTATATACAGCATTACTTAAATACATATGTGTACAAACTTTATATACTGATACAGCCATTTGGACTTTCTGTATATGTATGAGATGCAGTAATGAGGAACATAATTATGACTTTATTGATCATGTCTGCACTAAGTACAGATACAGCCCTTTGGAACAACCTAAGAGATTCCCCCCCGAGAATCCTTTCTGTGTTTTAAACTGAGCACAGTACATGCTGGGACAAGATTTGGGAAGTCGAGCAAGTACAATGCCAGTCCTTAATGCAGACATGATCAATAAAGTCATAATTATGTACCTCATTACTGCATCTCGGTGGTTGATTTAATGAGCTCATAATAATTAAGGACACAAGAGAGAATATCAGTTTTATTTTTAGAGGGGTGAAGAGGCACAATATGTTTTTTGCAGTAGAAACTTGCTATTAGCAATATGGCACGATACTACCTCCCAGCAAATATTGTAGTTCCAATGGCAACTGTGGTAAAAGGCAGTCTGGCACAATACATTTTTGTAGATTCCGAGGCCAGAAGGAACAAACTGTGATAATATAATCTGACCTCATGTGTAACACTGGCCAATGTATTTAGCAAAAGTGTATTTTTGTTATAGTCACACTCGAAATAGGAAGTTAGACTGAAGAACCTGTCCTCCCAGCAAGCTAACCACAGGCTATGCAATTGGGAGTTACCCAAAGTTCAGTAGGCTCACTTGCTACCGCATGAACACACGGTCTATATCAGAACTCTGCTGTCATGTCTTGCATCCACGATGGTACTGAATTGGGCCATGAGAAGCAATACATTGTAATCCTTGATTCATAGAGCCACAACTCATTGCATCACTCTAGGTTCATATTTACAGGGTGTTGTTGGGCAACTAGTCTGCTCACTCTGGTGACTGTGGGAGGAAATGGTGGCCTGCTATGGAGTTGTGCAGAGCCCTCCCCTCCACAGAGCTGCTCTGATTAGTTAAAGGCAGGGATGGCAATACCCTCCAAGTGTCCCACTGGCCTACCTCCAATTGTGGGTGCAGAGCAGCAGCAGGAGTTAGACCTGACTTCCACTGGAGGGGAGGGGTGCCACTCTAAAACAAAGGAATTGGAGGTAGACCACCTCATTGGGTTTTTTTTTTTTTTGGTTCCTAATAGAGTTAAAGAACCTCCATCTTATGGTCCTTTACTTTGCTAGCCATAGATTCCTCTCATAAATTTCTCTACAACTCTTATCTTCTGATTTATATTCATCCCCATCAAGTTCCCCATCTTTTATTTCTTTTAATAGCTACCTTCACTTTCTGTAACAGAGTATGTGCTACTCATGGCGTATATGGGGAATTAACTCACCACTGTTCACCCTCTGTCCAGCAGTAACTCAGCCCATTGCTTCAGTCACTTGCTCTATAGTCCCTCTCTTGCTGATCAGGAGCTACAGCTTGTCTTTGTGAGTTAGTTCTCCAGTCAAGTCACCATTGTCCTCCACATCTAGGATCTCACCAGAATCCCTCTCAACACAATCTCAAGCAGTCTCCATAGCCACTGCACCATTCCTATAGCTGTTTGCAGGGGACCCCAGCCTGCCTTCTACTCTGGATTCCAATCTAGAAACCCCTGAACCCACAGTTCCCTGCAGGTTTGTTCTTTCCCTGGACTGCTTATTACACACCTCTTACCAATACCCTTCCTATCATACCAACAAGTATGACTCCAATTTTCCTCACTATAGCTCCCTTTACTGTTACCAGCTCCCTGGCTATATAGAAGTCCCACCTATTTCTGCCCAGTGGAGCTTCATCCCCAGTTAAGCCTCATTACATCCTGCCTCTCCTTCCAGTGCTACCTATGGCTAATTAACCACTCTTGCCTATATTGACCCTTCCCAGGGCTAATGTGGGGTGAACACCCAACCACACTTTCCTTCTAAACAAAGTCAGTTTTTTAACCAATGCAGCCTTCTTCCTGGATTGGGGGAATGGGGCATTAGGGTTATCTAGTAAAGTGTTCTTTAACAATTCCCAATTAGCATTCATGGTTTTCTAATTAAATTCTTAGTCTCAACTGATTTGACTCATAATTGTTTACAGCTTTGTGAAATTGGCCCTGTTAAAGTGCCATATATATATATATATATATATATACACACACATCACTGGTCTGGCCTTTACTCAGTTTGCTCATAACAAATGTGGTCAAGTCATGATCAGATGGACCCACATTACCACTATTTTTTAGTTCTGTGATCTAGCTACTTTAGCAATTGAGACAAGGCCTAATATAGAATTCTTCTATGTTGGATGCAGTACCTTCTGAGTTAGGAAATTATCATCTAGAATACTTAGAAATTCCAAGGATGTTGTAGTACTGACAGTATGAGACCTCCAATGTATGTCATTCAGATTGAAATCCCTCATGATCACGGAGCTTTTTTCCTATAATCATAGATAGGCACTTAATGAGCCAGCCATCCTGCTCCCTGATGTGATTTCATGGGCTGTAACAAACACCAGCTAATGCCCCAGTGACAGGGTGCTAGCTGTAGCATCCTGGTCACTGAGATTGCTGCAGCTCGGGGAAGATTACAGGCTAACTGAAGTTAATTAACCAGTTTCTGTTGGGGGTGGGGGTTATTGACACTTGCTGGCAATTGCTGGGCTAATGAGGCAATTCACTCAGTTCTTGGGAGGAGGTATATTTGGGAGGAAGAGGAAATATAGGGAAGTTCAGTGAGTGAGTTTAGGAGAGGTAAGAAAATAGTATGGAGCTCTTTGTCTGCTGTATATGTGTAGTATGTTGTTATGCTTTGAAACTGAGGATTACATGCTTATATAGGGGGGGAAAAGAACTGGCCTGTGTTTGTAGTAATTAGGAGACCCACAAGAATAGACTAGGTAGTGGTACTTGTAGAATAAATGAAGGAATACCCTTTGATTACCCAATTTTGTGCTTTATCTGTTTGGACACTAATCCATAAGCATTCAGGAAAATTTTCTTCAGAGTGGTTAGTGACTTGGAATGTCATTTTTGATATAGTGTCATTCCCCCCACCCCATTTACCCACCTGATCCTTCCTAAATTGGTAATAACAATTGATTATAATATTCCAGTCATGTAAATTATGCCACTAGGTTTCAGTAATACCAAATAGATTAAATTTAAGTTTGTTACCTTCGCTCCTAGCAGTGGTATATAGGCAATTAAAGAATTTCTTCTGTTCAGATAACTTAGATCCTTGATTAATTTTGTTCTCAACATCTTGATTTTTAGGCCCAGTGCT
This sequence comes from Emydura macquarii macquarii, assembly GCF_026122565.2. NCBI lineage: Eukaryota > Metazoa > Chordata > Testudines > Chelidae > Emydura > Emydura macquarii. Next base: position 14,311,069 of record NW_027131283.1, read on the forward strand.
CAGATTTTCCTCTTTTTACCCTTCCCTTTTGTTATTAATTTAACATCATATAGCTTATATGCTATGAACATATCACATTCAGCCACTGTAAGCTATCATTTTCCAATTTTTTTTCTCTGCCTTCATCTTCATTTTAATCAGCATGATAGGGAGTGAGGGCAGAGGGTGGGTGAATGACTAATGGTGTAGCATCCACCCTCAACTGAAGTGGTAGCTAGGATTATAGCTTAAAACGTTGCCCAAAGATTTAGAAATATCCTTCATAATAATGATAAAGATGGCTGTATCTATGTTACCTAGTTGAGAAGCTGTACTTCTCCCTGGGTTCTTCTGTGTGGGTCTCCCTACCCCACTGTGCGTTTTCTGGTCCATAACAGAGAAGATCTTCCTGTGATTTGGTCTAAGGTCCTCTCTGAGATGGCTACCCTCTGAAGAAATCACTGGGAAGGGCAGTAGTGCCCATGTGGCTTGTGCTTCCCAGCGAGCAGATCTCTGTTGGGTAGAGTGGCTCTGGAATGTATTAAGGTGTGCAATTTGCATCCCATGTGTCGCTAGGGGTGAACTGTGCCTGACATAATTTCAAATAAGGAAACATTCTGCTGGGGTGTATATAAACCCCCACTGGAACTGGAGGGGCTAAGGAGCAGTTCTGGGCCCACATGACTCCATCCCACGTACTTGTAGAGCATAAAGGGGAACCACACAGCTCAGAAGGGAGCAGATAGGATGACAGACCTATCCTGAAAGCTGCTGAACAAGGGTACTGCAGCAGCCTTCGCTGTCAGAAAGGTATTTTTACCTGAGCCCAGCTGGCCGGATGGTTCAGTTATTTTCCTTTTGCTAACTTATGTTGGACTTTGAAACTCTGGGGGGAAGTGAATGGAAGGAAGTGGCCTAAGGACACAGGCTCAAGTCATTCCAGGATGCTTGAAATTGTTGACACTCATAGGACTCTAGGTCAGAGCCTAGTGGATTGGGTGGGCCTGGGAGCCCTTACTAACCACCCATGTTGCGGCAGTGGGGAGGGGACATAAACCTTCCTTCTACGCAGAAGTAAGGAGAGGGTAGAGATGCTGACAGCTCCAAGGCGAGGGCAAGTCACTTACAGGGGACAGGAGGTAGACAGAAGGACTCCCTGTTCTGTGAACATGGGACACAAGATATTTCTTTGGACTCTTACACCAGAAGGGGGCAAATTAAATTGGTGACCTGGCCGGACGATGGAATTGCTGCCTACTTAAAGGTGGGCCATCACAGAGTTGGCATGGTTGCCAGTGAGAGGCCTCAGATAAGGGAAGGTGGAGGCTCAGCAACTTCACTACTGGGCGATGTGTCCCTGTCACAATTTTGTAGAAAATGGAGACAAATGTCCCAGATCAACTGTAAAGCCTAGGAGGGGGGAAAAATCACACAGTGGAAGGAGGGAAAGAAAAGGAGATGAGTATTGACTAATTGTTGAAGTGGCTGATGGACAGTCAACAACAACAGGCAGCCCAGCAGCAACAAAACCAGCAGTTCCAACCAATGGCCACCCAGCAACAACAGCAAGTGGCATAAGAGCAACAGCAGCAGCTCATTTGTGAGTCAGTAGCACAGTCTCAAGAGCGATAACAGTGCCTGTTCCAGCCAATGGTAACCCTTTTATGATGCCAGGTGTGACCACAAACTATGCAGCAGGACCCCTGAACCCCTCTTTAGCCCCAAAAATTCTGATAAAACTAAAAAAGATGGATTCCCCGTCACCTTTGAGTGGGTCACCACTGAGGCATGGTGACCAGCTGGACACTGGGCTATTTTGTTGGCATCCGACCTGACAGGGCCATCCCAAACTGTGTATCAGGGCCTCAATACTGCAGGCGCACAACACTACATATGGGTGAAGGTGGCCATCTTAGCTGTCTTTCACATCATGGCTGAGACGCACCAACATTGCTTTTGCTGGGAAAGATACCCACTGGGGTCCTGACCTCGAGCAGTGGCCCAGAACCTTAAAGAACATTATTGCTGATGGCTCCAACCTGAAAAGCAAACCAGGGAGCAGGTGGCTGGGCAGATTGTACTAGAACAATTTACGTGGATCATCCCAACCTGGGGACGAGATGGCAGCAAAGGCTTGAGACTTTGGCTGATGTAGTGATGCCGACAGAAAATTATATGGTTACTGTAGGCCCAACTCCTGGAACTCCAAGACCGGAAGCTGCTCATTTCAGGGGCTTGTCACTTGCGGATCTATTGGCCAGGTGAGGAGGGTGGCTTGTGGGAAACTACATACTTAGCCTAGCTCCATGGATGATCAGGGGCTATGGCAAAGCCCCAGAGGCCTGGCCCCACATTAGGGTGGCCACTCTCACATTCCCAGAATACCAGACATTCTGGCACTTCTGGGAACAGTGTTGACCCGCCCCTGCCTGCATGACCCTGCCCCTACCAGCATCACCTTATATGCATGGTCTGTGCAAAGTCACGCTACCTGGAGGATGCCATTTTCAAAAATGCACTGTCCCGCCCCTGCTATTTGACCTCACATGCAGCATGTATATGAGCTCACGCGGGTGAGGGTGGAGGGGCATGCTGTTCAAAATGTTGTCTCCCGTCCCATACCGGAAAAAGCCACATCCAGTTGAGATGCTGAAAGCCCCAAGGCATGGGTAAGTCACGTAGAGTGATCAGGAGGTGGACCTAAGGCCCTCTCTGTTGTGAGAACTTGGGACTTTATATATAATTTCTTTGGGTTCTGTTACTCAGGAAGGGGGAGAACTAAGCTGATGACTGAGGTGGAGGGCTGAGTCACTGCCTACCAAGAGGCGGGCCTTCATAGTATCAGACTGGTTTCTGGTGAGAGGCACTGGAGATAGGGGAGAAAGTGGAGGCCCAGCGACCTAACCATTAGGTCATGCCACCAGTAAAACCAGGCTTCCTCATAGACACCTAGAACTACTGTATAGACCGATGATTTTACAGCCTAATGTTCAAAAGAAAATATAATGCTATTCAATCTTGAATTAAAAAAGGCAGGAATCCTTTGAAATTTACCAGCTATTGGGCCGTCTTCATTACAAATAATAATTATGGGATTCTAGCCAATGTATTAGCATCCTTCTTAGAATTGGATACCGTTAAATTGACAGTGAAATCTTATGAGTTTTGAAGAGAGTATGACAGAAATTAACACTAGGATTATGACTAGATCTCTTATTTATGGCTGCCTCAATCAACTCTGTAAATATTTCTTATTGTATTGTTTTGAGGTGTTAGATCTTAGTTCAGTAGAATAATGGAAGACTATTATGTAGCATTTAATTAGTTCCAAAGGAGCCAACTTTTTCGTTATAATGTCAAAAGAAATACCAGGCAGCACTGTTTCGCCTAGCCTTCATGGGATCTCTGGAGCTTAAAACAAGCAATAGGAAATCATCCCTGGAATTCAAAACGAGTGTCAACAATTCAAGGTATGTAGTATTCAGAAGATAATTATTCCATTTTTTTTTATCCTGGGTGAGGGTGGGCCCCATATCAGTCATAGGTCTAATGACCCTTTACTCTTTCTCTGCTTTACACCCCCAGGCTTGTACTTTTGATTCCCACTGTCTTGGCCACCTTATCTTTGGCTGAGGGCTAGAATATACTCAATACAAACGATTTCTACACCAGTTCTTGGCTGGCTGTGGGAAAACACTGTGAGATTTGCAAGATACACCATCCTTTTCTGGGACAGTGTGCATTGCTTAGTCAAATAATTACTTATTTCATCAAGACAATATTGTGACAATAATGTATTAGTGAAAGAAGGATGGTCTAGTGGGAGTGGGACTTGAGAGCTCTTAAGTCAATTCCCAACTCTGACACAGATTTCCCATATGACCTTGGGCAATTCACTCAATTGCTCTGTGCCTCAATTCACCATTTATAAAATAGGGATATTACTAACTTTCTGACTCATAGGGGCCTGGAGAGGGGAAAAAACAGTAACCGAAAGGGCATCATGCTATAGCAAAGGGGGCTTTAAAACAGATATACTTCTCCCTAAGAATAGGTCAGTCAGAGAGGACTATGATGGTGATCCTTTCCACTGTCATTTCTAGGCAAAGAAATAGGCCAGTCTTAGGCAGCTGCCAAGTGTCAGCAGCACAAAGCCCTGTGGTTGCAAGGAGCTCCATTTGAGGGGTGGGGTATTGTGGGGATTAATGACTTAGTGGTTGTATGGTGCTTTGGCCATGTAAATAAATATAAAAATGCTAAGTGTTGTTAAATATTACTCAGAAGAAGACTAAAGTCATAGACTGGCAGGTGGGGATATAGTGCTTGGTGGAGCTCAGTTTACTGCTTTTAAATTATTTTGTCTCCACAGCTTAAGAGGCTGTTGCAAATCGTTACTTATGGGGAATACAAACTGAGGCTTATATGTGTAGAGGAAGTGATCCATGTAATAGTTGTTCCAAGTTTCATTGTGTCAAACCATTGTGGGTTCTTGGGGTAGTTGGTTTCAGTGAGAGCTTTTTTCTTTTCCCCCTGAGAAAAAAAACAGTGAGTTACTTAAGTTTGGGGAAAATCAGACGAACCTTATTATCATTTGTGTTTATTTTCCAGACAGCATAATGTGAAGTTGTTAACAGATCAGTTCTTAATACTCTTTCATTTTATGACAAAAGGTATTAAGTTTCTGTTGGTGTATCATATTGTCTTTGCAGTGCACTGATTCATACAATTTCCTAAAATTCTGAATCTCCATGAGACTTTAAGCTTGACTGTACAGCTGAGCTGTAAAAAATAAAATAAAGTCTGTATAAACTGCAACCTACCTGTGTAAAAGTATATAAACCTGAAGTATTTTATTGTATATAACGTCTTGTTGAATTTGGAGGAATTCCCAAGAGTGAATGACAAATAGAGGTAGTCCCCACCTGCTGTGTGGTGGAGCATATTTTAAAGCTGTTAGCAGATGAGCCATTAATGCTTTTGTGTTTACAATTCTGTTTCCAGAAATATAAAATATTTCAAAAAAACTTGCCCATAATGTGTATTACAGCTGCATACACAGGGCCAGATCTCAGCTGTGGTCAAGGAGCAGCTGGGCCCTGATCCTGCCCCATTACAGCCAATAGAAGTTTTGCTATTGCATTCAATGAGTATAGAATCAAGCCTCTGGTGCAGACCAGAGGTAGAAACAAAGGAGGATTTAAATCACTTCTACATTTCTGATTCTGGGGCTGCTCTTTGCCAGATCATTCTTCTGGGCAAGAATTAGAGCACTTTAACTGCTTTAATTTGTACTGTACTGTAATGCTTCTGGGGTTACCACAACTGTTGAGGACTTCTGGAGAACTGGGACACCATGCCTATGTCCCTTTTCTCTGGCCACAGCCCCTGAGTCAGCTACTTGGGCATGGGTGACATAGGATGGAGCTGTTATGGAAGCCCTATGCCACCTGAAAATTTGCCTATGTGGGGGTTGGGGGTGTGGATCCTCCTGCTCATTAAGCTGGTGGAGCAGTGCAAAACTACCACAGTGCAGCCAAAGATCTGGTCCACAGTAACATCTTGCCGGGCATCCAGTGAGTTTACAGATGAATGAAAAGATAACCTCCTATTCAGAAGAAGCTCAGCATTACCGAAGGCAGTTAGATACAACAGCTACAGTTGTGTGACCCTTAATCCTAGCTCAGAACTCATAGGCGTAGTGTGAATTGAGTTGTTAGTATTTTATTATATTTATATTTTTACATGAATGAACAGATCATGTAAAAACGATTCCAGTGGGTGTAATGTCTCATTTTCTCTAGCGGCCTTGGCTATCAGGTCTGAGAGTACAATTAATCAACCAGGCCACGCTGTCAAGTGCTGCTTGCCATTATATTTTTTGTTATAAATTATTTGTGTCCAGTGGTACCCACAAGGTGAAAGGGATTTTAAAAACATTTAAGACGGCACAGCCATGTACCAAAGAGCTTAGAAATGGTACTGTCCACTCCTGAGTGATGTTACCTACCTTTTACTCAGCATGACCCCATTTAAACACTGAAAATTTTTAGCAAGCTCAGCAGACAAGTCAGGGCATTACAATGCTTATGGTATTCATATTTTTCATTTAAAACATTTTAACGTTTTTTTAAAATAAATACGACATTGAATACAAAGTCTAAAATAGCTATTAAATCCATTTGTCTGATATTTATTACTTTTGCTTTAACTGTGGATTATATTTACTGTGTGGTCATACTGTTAAAGAATCCTAGATTTCACGGTTGCTAAATTAAGACTTAAAAGTGTGGGAAGGGGGCACAGATTCTGGGCATTGCTGCTATGTATAGGTATCCAGCAAAGGACTGCTGTAATGTAGGCTGTTCCCTGGTGTTGTCTCAGTTTTGCCATGGGTTGCTCTGGCTCCCAGATACAAAATGATTTAAAACCTCCTTATCCCTTTTCCCCTGGGCTGCAAGTTTTGTTGAGCTGCACCCCTTTAGTGCCTTGCAGTAATTGTCCTCCATCATCTCACTTAGGCCCTGTCCACAACATTGTGACCACATCCCCTCCCCGCTCTCCTGCCCCAGGCAGATCCACACCCTGCACTATGACACCCCCTCACTCTCCTGCCCCTGGCAGCCCCCCAGCACTATGACATCCCCTTGCTCTTCTGCCCTAGGCAGTCCCCCAGCATTGTGACACCGCCCTCCCTGCTCTCTTGCTCCAGGCAGCCCCACACCAAGCATTGTGACACCCCCTATGTCTTCTGGTCTGCCCTGCACTATTCACCCCCCCCCCCCACCTGCCTCAGTCCCCAGCAGTGCATCCCCCCCATTCCAGGGCCGCCGTCCCGAGTCAGGCACTGCTGGGCATCACGACATGCCCAGGACTCACCGTGGCAGGGAGGGCGTGTGAACGGGGAAGCAACAAAGCGAAAGAGGAGGAGTGAGCTGGACCCCCCCCTTGCTGCCCAGTGCTCCTGTCCGGGAGCTGTCAAGCATATTTTCATCTGAGCATTTTTTATCGTTATGACCCCAAGGTTGGGGGCAGCTGACCTACGTGCTGGAGCTGCTAAGCAGGGGCCTGAAACGCCCATCAGCCCTCTCCTCACTGCACTTCCCTTTCCCCTGGCCAGATAGGGGGAGAGTCCTTAATCAGGAAGAGGCCAGGCTCTCTTGGAAAGCTAGGAGCTGCAAGGAAGCTGAAGCAGGAGCTATATGGCAAACAGGGAGCTGAACAGAAGCCCAGGGACCTGTGGACAGAGCTATGTGTGTAACAGGCTCTGTCAGATGCATGTTACAGTTGGGTGAAGATCTGTATGGGACTTACGGGGGAAAGCAGCACTGGGTAGGGAGCCAGTGCAGATGGGCCCCAACAGGAGACACTAACTGAGCCTGGCCACGAACCCTGCAAGCACTTATTTCCTTGGAATCGAGATTGGACTGGAGCGGTCAATCCATGCACTAAGCCTGAAGAGCCCTGGGCAATTGGACTGCCCTAAGGACTCAAACAAGAACTATTATTGCTTACTTTGAACAGTAACTGGTTAAGCTTCTGTACATAGAGTATTTCCAACCTTTTCCTTTCCTGCTAGCCCTAGTAACTTAGCCTTTCACTTAACCATGTGTCTAAGTGGTTATTACGACCCAGCAAGACTAGTGCCTAGAAAGCCCTAGCTGGTGGAGCCCCTGCAGTGTTCTGAGTTGTGGTACAGGGGCACACGAGGGGTTTGGTGTACAGTACAACCAAAATAAGGACACTTAGCAAACTAAAGATGGCTGAATGGTCAGGTTACAGCCCTCAGCTATACAAGAAAAAATGCATACCAAAAAAAATGTGCTGTTTGCTACCTAGTCGCTATTGTGAGTCCTAATGACTATTGTAACTGTCCCAGGATCCATTCCATGCTGAATCCTTTTACTGACCCCCTTCTAGCGACCTTTCAAACTCGCCTTTTGGCTTTTTTTTTTTTTTTTTTGCCAAGTCTTATGCCAGAAGAAGGTGTGAAATAAATTGGGAAGGACACTTTTGAATTATAAATCTGTCAAATATTTTCCATGTTCTTATGGGGTTTTGCACCTCATAATTAAAGACAATAGCTTGTTTACTTTAGATGCCTCGGACTTGACCCTGTGCTCACTGAAGTCTATGGTAATACTGCTAATGACTTCAGTAGAGGCAGCATCTGTCCCTCAGTCCTCCATGAAGTACTGTATCTTCTCCAAATTTGAATAAAACTGGCTCAGGTTATTAACATTTTAAATAGGAACTACCAATTAATGCACATGGTTCCTTTTAAAACCAAATACACCATTGTGTATTCCCGTTACCATAGCAGCAATAATTCATACACATACAATGGTAACAGGCTGGAGAATTATTCTGTGGGCCTGATCCTGCAGAGTGCGGAGTAACTCCTGGAGGGGCTGAGAGTCTCTGGCTCCCATTGAACTCAGTAGCAGCTGAGGGTGCTCAGCGTCTCAGAGGAGGCACTTTGCAGGATCAGGCTGTATAACTGGGAGTAAAAATGGACTTTTATACAATCAAAAGCAGAGCTTGTGAGGTGTGGATTAATCTCAAATCCTGTCAAAAGCAACTAAATTTGACCCTGTATCTGTACATTAGTCATAGCTTGTTATCTAAGCATCTAATCCTGTGAGGTTTGGAGCACCCTTAGCTCCCATTGAGGTTGTTTTGTCTGCTAGACCCATTTCTTTCAGATGAGATGCAAAACTCTGCAACACCAAAGTAGCTACTCAAAGAACTGCTGAGTGACTCCTGCAAAAGAATGCCAATAATTGTGATGGAGAAGTAAGAACTGAAAGTACAGGACTTGTTATTGAACTGCCCTTCAGGAAATCAGACAAGGGGAATGCATTACGTTTCTATTTTACAAGGACTGCTAAGTAAACTTGGTAAGATTTCTCACAATTTGGATCTCTTCCCTAGTCCCACTAATAGAATTTGTTATTCATCAAAAAACAGAGACATATATTTGGCATTCAGTCAAATAATCAAAATGACTCTTCAGAGCTATGAGTATCTAATGTACTGGTGCACACCCACAAAATCATTACTCACATCATGGAAGCTCCTTTTTCATCTCCTGCATCATGGAAAGGGGACATTGGACAACATGGTGCCCAGGGTTCAATCCTCATCTCATTAGGAGCAGTGTTATTTTAGCTCTCTGTTTAAAGAAGCTATATTAGTTCTTATTTTAATATACCAGTTTATATGCTATTAAAGCTGAAGTTGTGCAACATTTCTGGGCTGACACTGGCTCTTCTGAGCTTTCAGAGAGAAATGAACCAAAGATATTTCTCCTATTAGAACAGAAATCTGATTTATTTAAGAAAATAGTGTACATAAATTAGGTTATCCTAGACTTTACTCTCCCAAGACCCCCTCTTGTTTGGATGGAAGTCCCTCTTTTCCCTTTCAATGAAACACTTTACCCCAGTCTTACCTTTCCAAACAAAATATAGAGCAGCATTAACGGGCTTCCAACTGACTTGCATCCAGCATTTCTTGGTCAGAGGGGAAACTACTGACAGTAGTCCCCGGAGGAAGAAGTGTGGTTATAGAGAATCCATTTCCCTCTTTCTGTACCTTCGTTACAGGATTAATAGTCAGAAAAAGACTTTATTAGTTCTAGAAAATAAATTAAATTTTATTCACAAAAGGATTCAAGATATTCCCCTGACACATCTAAGTAGCCTATACCATCTATACTAAAAAGACGTTTTCTTTTCTTTTCTTTTTTTTAAAAAGTTGGTATAAAAACAAAGCAGAAGCTGGAAGGAAATGTGAAGACTCAAAAGGGATTAGAAGACTACTGTACAAACTTATATCTTATCTGTAGTAAAGTTTGAGACTAGCATTTAGAAATATAAAAGAAGGCAGAAGTTTAGACTTTTAGATGGTTATCAGAGGGAAATTAAAGTCTTGTCTTCGCTGCTAAAAAGGTGTGTTTTTAACCTCTGGGTAACTGATGTGAACGAGCTATCCTGATGTAAAAACAAAGTGAAGACAAGACATTTTATTTCTATAGTGAGGTAAACTCATCAAGGTCCACTCTATGCCCTTGTCTGGGGTTGACCTTGCCTAGCGGTTTTATCTACAGCATAATATGTTGTACAGAACTCTTGAGCTTATTTTTCACAGTTGCCTAAAATGGCTCTCTTCTGATGGGACAAAGATCAGAAAATAATTCTGGGATTCCATATTTTGATGCAACCAGAGCTCAGACACCAGCACTGCTATACGATGACTGAGCTATGACATCATTTACAGTATTGACATGTAATCAGCATTCCAGTTTGCTTGACTTTTGTAAGGCTGAATTTGGAAGCCCTTTTCATCCTTTAGCCTCCATGTGTAATTAAAGAGGTTTCTAATGTATTCTTTTCAATTTAATGTCATTTAGCTTGTGTGCCAGATAACAGTAGTTAAAAGAGATCAACTTTTCCATTACCAGGATCAGTTAATGCTATTGGTAGTACTGTGACTTGAATAACTCTACACTTGTTTGTCTAAGCTGCAAAAATTGGCCTTCTAGTGGTTGTTGCAATGGTATATTTGTCTTTTCAGGAATGTACCAGAAAGTGCCAGACACATTGTTTTACTTTTACTTACCTTTACTTTAACTACAATGTGTTGTCCAATACATATGTTAGATGTAGGGCATACCATATTAATGGTGTATTATACATGGCATGTAGGCAATTATGTTAACCAAATGATGTTATGTCTTTCCAACAGTTCTGTCCACTTTGCTCACTTATGTCAAGAGAAATATCCCGCAATACTCTGCAAAGCTAAACATAGCTTTTGGCATTAGTGAATATAAAGCCTGTCAAACAAAGGCAATATACATTCATTCTGCCTAGTACAGATATCTTCACATGGACCTGGTTTAAAATGTAGTATCCAAAACGGAGATAAGGAAAGGTACAGAACAAGTTAAGGAACTTGTACAAACTGCTATGTTGGATCTTAAGTAACATATAAAATGCTTGTTAACTTGTAAGCAACCATGCTAAAACTGTAAGTGATTTTGGAGGCATAGTTTAAAGTACACCTTCTGTGTAAGCTGAACATGCTACAAAATAAGAATTGCTTCCCAGAAGGAGGATATGTACAGCTCATTTTCATATTGTACTTTTGCTTTAGATAACTACATTTGGTTATTTAGTTTCTTGAATATTTTTCATAACACACCACGAGTAGAGTCAGTTACTTGGCTATATATATTAATCAACAAATTCAGTGTTAATCTAATGATTTTAAAATGTGGTTCTATTCTGAAAGATAACTCATTAAAAATGATGCCATCTTGCCCTATAGAGCTGCTCCCTGTGTGTATCCAGAGTCACATCTACTGATTTTAGTGACAACAATAAACCTTACTGCGTAGCAAGCCTGAGGCCTCCCACCCCATGAGCCTCAGAGGGAGGCCGTACCACCTCATTACTTCATGCCTATAAACACACTGCTTAACAGGGGAATTAGCAGTCTAAGACTCTGACCTTCTGGTCAGGGCAGAGCAGCACACAGTCTATTGCCTGACCTCCGGGCTGGGACAGGCAGCAATCTATAATATATAGCCCTGCCCTCTGCAGGAGTGGGGGGGGGGGGGGGTAGAGCAATGAGCAGTTGTTAGCCCAGAGCCTCCTGACTTGGGCAAACAACAATTGACTGACTCCTGGCTTTCTGGGTTGGGTAGAGCAAAGAGCAGTCTGTAGCTACAGCCTTCAGAGTGAATCAGGCAGCCAACACAGGCTGGGGCTCTGGTCCTCTGGGCAGGCAGAGCAATGAGCAGTCTTTAGCTCCAATCTTCGCGCTGGAGCAGATAGCAAAGAAACAATCAATCTGTGAAGGGGCTTTGACTAAAGTCAACGTGATGCTTGTTTGTATGTAACACTATAACTTTTGGACAGCACATCAGATCAATTCTGAAATGTGTGGGAACGTTCTGGGCATCAGTGGGCAGAACCCTATTGATTTGGTGAAAATTGGCAGACTGGAAATAGTTGCTCCCTGCTATTCCTGCTGAGAGCCGCCTAATACTTGTGGCAATGAATGCTCAGCCAAAAAGGGGAGCCAGAGGAAGAAGAGAATGAAGGAAGCTTCATTCCTTCCTCCTTCCTAGTGCATTGCCTCCCAGAAGCCCGCTTCATGATGTGGGGTGGAGGAAAGAGGAAATGGGGAAGAGAGAGAGAGAGACAGAGAGGATACCAGCTATTTGCCTGTCCCTTCCATCCTGAAAGGAAGAAAGGTGCTTTGGAGAGGGAAATAAAGAGACACACAGAACCTCTTTCATGGGGGGCCATCCAGAGTTCCTGGCATGCGGGGGGGGAGGGGAGAATAGCAGACCACACAGAACCCCTGGCATGCGGGAAGGAAGGGGGAGGGGAGGATAGCACATAGGGAACTTGTGCGCATGTTGGGGGGAAAATGGAGGGATGCAAGGAGCCTCTTGTGTGTGCAGTGAGCCCAGCCTACAAAAACAATGAAGTGTGCAACCCACAAGTAGTTTACATAATAAATAGCACTGGTTTCTGACTAAATCACATGACCATTTAATACAAACATTCAGCCAGCTTTAATGATTTGTTCCATCGTGATAGTGTGCTTGGATCTGTACCGGCACAGTGCCAAGCATGGATTCCCGTAGGATGGAGCAATAACTAAGAAGAAAATGAAAAGTTGCCATCGGCAAGGTCTCTTCTGCAAGGAATAAAACTTTTATAACTCCCAACCTTGGGGTTCGGTCCAGTCCCGTCACAAGGATGTAGAGCTTGATCTTCCTCTTTCATGACACTGTCAATCAGTCAGTTGAGCACTCTGGGTCTAATCCAGCGAAGCACTTAAAGCACATGCTTAATTTTGAGTACATGGGCTGTCCCACTGACTTGCCTCAGGTCAAGGGGAGGGGAGCAGGGGTTAATCCATCATTTGCTGTGGACCAGTTGGCACCCGTCACCTTTTACCCTGCATAGATACACTAGAAAGGGGGAAGGCACAGGGAACCCCTTCCTCACTTAACTTGCTGGCATAAGAAACAGCTGCAAGGGAGTAAGATTTGTTGGCCGTTGCGCTTGCCGGATACCTCTGGATTCATGATGATTTACACAGCCATAATGCCTGCATTACAAGAAGGCACACAAGGCGACCCCTTCTCCTTCAAAGCATGATCTAGATCCCAGTCCCAAGGAGCTGGCGTTCTGAATTAAACACTACGGTTCTGGCACACATTGCCCTGGATGACCGGATAAGATGAAATTGCTCAGTGCTGCTGAGTGCTTTTGTTCTTTTAAACAGATCTCTGATGATTATTAAAGACTCCTATTTCATTCACATTCCTGTATACAGTATCTGAAGATAAAGGGAGATATTGAAGGAGTTCCACAAAGATCCGTATTTAGATAGGGTTTGACTGAATATAGGCGAAGGATTTACAATAAGGGAATGAAGCTTTTTGAGGATACAAAACTGGGAAGTGAGCAGTGAATATTAAGAAGCATCGTATAGTCCAGAGTGACTTGGATAGACAACTGCCCTGAGCAGATCTGAATGTTCAGTGGACAGAAATGGAAGTGTATTATCAGACTCCTTCCTAGGGCACCTTGACATTCCATTCACTGTGTTACATTAAAACAGTCATAGGAGTTACCAGTCATTGAGGTAAAATCTTCTACTTGGCCACTGGAAATGATAAATCCATATGAAAACCATGCCCTTTGCAGCAGATGTTCTCATTTACAGGCAGCAATTACTGTACATGGGCAGAGACAGTGCTTCACCACCACTTAACAACACAAAGTCAGATGTAAAAAGCCCCATGACCCTAATAATTTTCCCTTGCAAAACCACAAATGATTTCCTTAATAGCAAATATTGAACATAGTAATCTCAGAAATGCCTTAATAATAATAGTCATTTTAGAGAGAATAAAATAAAATACTCCTGACAGTGATAAATCAGCCTATTACAACTTCGCTTTTTGCAGCAGCAGGGACTTTGTGAAAGAAAGATTGTAACAGGCATCCATGACAAGGGTTCAAAGAGCTGTAGCCATAAAGAAAAAGTGGCATGCTGAAGAAGTTCATCTGCTTCTAGTTGCTGGAATTAAGATAAATACATATTTACAAACTCAATTCAATTTCACCAGCTCCTATATTTTGGGTCAGTGGGAACGGTACTGACATATTGAAATGAGAGAAAATGAGTAAGTGGGGGTGGAGAGCTGTAGTTGCTCTTCACTAGAAAGAATGAGGACTGCACAACTGTATCATATGCCCCATACTGGTAAAAGTTAACAGACCTTCAGTTTAATTCCAGTGATAGCTGCCTGTGCTTTCGGAACAAGGGGAGCTGGGTTTGATCCTCAAATTGCTGGGAAGATCCAAATAGCCATTGTGTTGTGCACAGCAACAACTCTGATACTATAGGAGGCTAGGGTTTTGTTGCTATTTGTTGTTACACTGATACCTACTGGGAAGGGTGACTATGGATGAGCTCAGAAAAGGTAGCTAACTAACAGCAACAACAACAACAACAAATTAAACAGGACTTGTTGCCTACGACACTTCTGTTTTTTAAGTATGAAAAACATTATGTTATGTTGAGGCTGGGGCAATTTGTTCCGTGTTGCAGTACTGATTAATAGACGTTTTACAGAACTTCAAGGAAAAGGAGGATTTTAACTTCCATTCTTTGAGTCCTATAAGTTTTACACATAACAGCTGAACATTAACATCTACGTTTTCTAAATGCTGGATGGAGATTTAGACCTGCGACTTCCTTAGCAACCACTTTAGTGCTGATGGTTCTACACTGTACATATACATCATCACATTTTAATAAATCCTCCCTAAGCTCCCTGCCTTAGTCAGTCTTGACAAAGCAAACTTTTGCTTATGACCTGAGTATCTTCTGCACACTCTGGTTCGGTTGGATGTGAGAAGCCTCCTCTGTTTCTTCCTGTGTTTCAGACTTCTCATTTGCATTTACTATCTGTAAGTTTGATATCATCTAGATTCTGAACTCTCCTTCTCCTTTATGTGCAGCATAGATTTATACTTTGGACAGTCATTGACACCTATGCTGAAAACAAAACAAAACATTCCCACTCGTGCGAACAGAGAATTCATCTCATAGCATTTCATATCCCCTTTGCACCAGTGTAAATGACTATGTAAGATGCAAAGAAGTGGAGAATCAGGCCCACTGCATCTACATGCTGTTGCCATGACTCCATGTCTGTTAAAATCCATGCAATTGTATCCTCTTCCTAGATTATTGTAATCTCTCCTCTTTCACAGTTTTCTACACTTCAGCATGTGCAGAAGGACATACACAAATACAAATAATTGTCAGATGACTCCACTGACTCACTATTTATTTAATGAGCTAGTCTGCTCTATCTGTTCTGCAGTAAGGTACCCATGAAGATGCAGTGTTCCCGAATAAAAGTGACTTTATTCCAGAATAATTACTTCACTTTCAAAACTTTTCTCCATTTCCTGAAATCTAAAACATACTTCTTGGATCTGATTCGCCACCATATTACACAAGTTTTGTCCCAGGTGTCCCCTGGAAATTTTCCTTCCTGTATTAGACCAGTTCTAAGCTGGACAACTCTTTTGAGTTATAGAATGTGATACTGGTATGGCAGTGGAGAATCAGTTCTGACTGTCTTTCTGCCAAATAGATCCTTCTTCTAATTTCAAGTTTCATCTGATAATATAGTAATTCTCCCTGGCCTACATGTCTTAATTTCTCTTTCTCTCTGCTATTATTTAACTTTGTACGTTTTTAAAATAAATTGATCTGGCATTATATATTTGGAGATATATTGTATCTCTGTGTTATCTTTCATAGAAATAGTAATATTGTAATGTCAATCATTCACTCTGATTTGAAAATATAAGGATAAAATAGTCAAAACAATGACATTTTATAACTATTACAACTCCATTTTAAAGTTTAATTATTGTGATTTGAGTTGAATTCAGCAAAATAATTTGACATAAATAATGAGGATTTAAAAAAAATAAATAAAAAGGGATTTAATTTAATAGTCATATGATGTAAAGTATAAAGCAGGAAAAGGATCCCAGGCAAAATTCAAAAACACTTGATGTAACATTTAGTAGTAGAACATAAAACTAAATAAGGGAAACAAAATCCAAGATATTTCAATATAGATAATGAATGCTAGTGCCTGGATAATTTCATCTGTGTAAGGCACTAATGGAATCATGCTTTGAATACCATAAGCATACTAAGAACATTTCCTTTCCATAAGGACTTTTTGGGTCTGCTTAATATAAAAATCTGATTATAGAGATGATTGCTGTACTGTAGACACAGCAGAGGGCAACTGGAATGACACACACACACTTTGAAAACATGTCCCACTTTTTCTTCTCACTTCCATTTCCTTTCTGTATTGTCCATTCTGTGCTGCACTGCTAGTTGTACAGTGTTCCATTGAAGCATCAATAGGGGAATTGTGCATGAGGATGTGCTAGGTGATTACGTGTCTATGAAAACTGGGTATGTCCTTGTTTTCGGAGTCTGTCACTATGTCCGTGTCTCTTGTAAAAACCTGACAAAACAAACAAAGAAAAACCAAACAAACAACTCCAAAAAACAATGTCTCAGGGACAACCTCCCCTCACCAAATCTGTCATATGTTGCCATCCTGCCACCTGTGAAGCTCTCCAGTTGAGCCAGCTTTCCTTTACACACAGGGTCAGTTCCATATGAGCCAGTGACTCTGGGAACTGCTATGACAGAGTGCAGAAGCAGGTCTTCTGCCACTATATGCATATGACTATTGGTTAAGCATGGGATGGCATCCATCCTTCTTCTCATCTCCCATACACTGCAGGTGACCATTGTGTTGTAGCAGGACATGGGAACAGGAGGTCGAAAGGAAACAAAGAAGAGAACAAAAGAGCGAGAGTGACTGTATTAGAAAGAATGAATAAATGTAGTAGAGAGTGAGAGGGAAGAGGGAAAATGACAGGGTAGTAGATTGAAGGATGTGGGTGAGGCAAGAGAGAGAGAGAGGGAAGGGACACATCTACACTACAAAAGAAAAAAAAAGTATGTTCTTAAATTGTGTTAGCTAACCCCTGTTAGCTAAACTGGATTAAAGTAGCAGTAAAGACACAGCAACTCGGCTTTTAATTTGGGAAAACAGCTTGAATTCAAGCCTACATGGCCATCTCGGGTTGAACCTGAGTTGAAAGGCGAGAAGCCTTGTCTTCATTGCTATTGTAATGTGAATTAGCTGTTGTGGGATAGCTAACACAAGTTAAGAGCACACCCTTTATTGGGTTTGCCTACGCTGCAGAAAGAGAGAGAGAAAGAAAATAGCACAGAAAAAAAATTTAGTAGAATTTCTTTTCTCTCTCCATCTGCCAATACCTGTTACCCACAGATGTCTGAAATCCATCCCTTGTGATCCCCCTACTTAGATCTCCACTTTGAAAATCTGACCTCCCTAGATACTATTATTATTATTTATTTGTACTAGGCATTACAGAGCTCCCTCTCTTGGTCACTCACCAGACTGCTGTGAGGGATCCAGCAGCTAGGTTCCCTCTGGAGTCTGAATAGAGCCCAGAACAGAGCCCCTATCTTGGATCCCTAGGCATTCTCAAGGTGCAGACCCTCTATCTAGCACCTCCCTGAGAATTTAGACCACACAGCCAAGCTGCCTAGCTCCAGGGCTGCACAAAGGTTTTTTGGGGTCCAGAGCAAAATCTGAAACTGATGCCTCCCACCCTTCCAAAAAATTTCCATTGGGTGTGAAGTGTGAAAAGGGGGGGAGGTGTCGGGTTCTGACTCAGGGGTGCGTGATGCTGTTTGAGTGAGTGGCACAACTATTGTGTGGTCAAAGCAGTCATTAAAGTTAAGTACTTCCACTTGTCCTCCATCTGGTGGGTACGAGTTGCGGGTCCCGTCAGTGATGGTGGATACACAGAGGCATTCATGATACAGCAATTTTCATAGTAACAAGTGCATAAAAACTTCATAATATCATCCAGAATTTATAAGTTGTACAGAAAGATCCCCCAAATTACGCACCAGGGCAGCACTTAGCCTCCATACTCAGTATCAGAGCTCCCAGAATAAAAGACAACCTTCTGCTTTAAACAGCTTACAATCAAAAATTCAGCAAGGGGGAGTAACAAAGATGATCAGAAAGAACAGGAGAGGAAACATGAAGGAAACTGTAACAAGATGTGAGTATAATAACTGATGTTTTAATTTCCCTCTAAGCTAATTATACTGAATGAGTTTGGGCTTTTTTAAATTGTTTTTTCCCCCTGAGTTTTCTGTTTATGAAAACTGCTAGTCTGACAGCCTTTGAAACGGAAGTCCTCTAAGTGAGTAGACAGAAGAGAGACAGTGGTGGCAGTAGAGATTTTCCTCACCTTGCTTCAAAAATATTCCTCAACCCTGACTTGAAAAGCACATCCCTAGGTGTCAGAGGGTTAGTTCACATTCCATGCCCATTCAGCTGATGACTTGCCTGCTGAGGCTGTCAACAAAGATGTCAATTATGAAGAAGATAACGTTTCTTTATTTTTTTATTAAAAGGAATAAAAAACACCACATGAACACTTTATACTTTCATATGATGCTTCTGCTCATCTGTGCCATGCCGTCCTGCAACAGTAAGTGTATGGTATACTATATTTCTAAAAACAGAGGGAAGTGTACTTAGCCAGTTCCCTAAAGGAAAAATTAAAGGATTTTTTTTCTGTTTTATTATATTACCTTTTAAGTCTAGCATCTTTGTAGTATTAAATGCAGTCCACGTTAAAGTTTGTTGCCACAAACGTTTGATGTAAACTAAATATAAATTTGAGTTTTCTAACACTACTAACTTTATGAATTACTTAAATAGGCTTGACTTTTTATAGTTGTAGATCTTGTCAAATAAGGCAATATTGTGCAAATAAGTTTGTTTTGATTGGTCAATGTAATTTCTCTGCTGTTCTCTTTGTAATTAAAATTTACATTCAAACTGAAGATATAGTGCTCTTGAAAAGACTTTGTGTTCTATTCTTATCTTGGCAAACAGGGATTTAATGCTAATGTGAGTTACATGCATCAATCACACCATACTGAGATGAGGCTATAACTTTAATTTAGGATAAGAACTTAAATTTGTTATTTGAAGATGTGGCATGTGCTTCATAATATGCGGGTGAAGCAGATTTTTGCTTTGTGTCATTTGAAAAAGAAAACAAAATCTCAGCTTTTAAAAGTTCTGCAGGGGGGTTTTGCAGCTCCCAGTCACATTTTAATCAGTTTTATAGCAGAACCTTGCACATTGCTTTGACAACATAGAAGTGACTGTGTTTTTTAAAAACTATTTCTTTATTTAGGAAGTTTTAACAGGTGTACAAAGCCTAGCTATGTAAATATCAGAGACAATACAATAATAATTACAACTATGTACTTGTGTTTAGAGAAACATAATACAGTAATATAATCCTTGTTTCTCTCTCTTTAACAGGGTGCTATCATATTACAGAGTGAGCATCTTTACATTACCTATGTCATTTTTACTGATTTTATTTAATTGAGTGAAATCTCTGACTACACATTTAAAGAGGTGACTATATTAATCCCTTTGTTTATTAATGCCCTACCACTTTGTTAGCTGTTCTCACGTGAGTATCAAGTAGTATGCACTACCATGGATCTGCCTCAAACAGCACACCAGCAGTGTATTTGGAGGTTTTAACCTTGAAAATATCTTGTGGCATTAGACAATAGAGGATTTGGGGAGGATTTCCACCTTCAGGAAAGGGGATATAGCAAATATTTTCTGACTGTTATCACCAATGATTAGATCTGTTTGAAACATGTCAAATTAAATCCAAATTAAGATTGTGCCTGGCTATCTTGTTGGTACATGGTGGGGGAGAAGTGGTCACAACTGCACATCACCCAATCCTTTTAACTCAGTGACTGCTCCCTTGCAGCATGACCAGGTTGTGAGCCATCCCAGTGAAGAATGGGTTGGAGAGGGAAGCACACTGTGTCATCCCAAGGGATGGTGCCTTCTTCACACTCGCCCTGGAACAATCCCTCCCGAAGCTTCCCCGTGGCTGGGCTCTGTCACCAATACAGGTTTGTGATTACCAAGCACAAGCTGGCCCTTCATGTTTTGGTAGAGAGCTGACTCAGATCAAATAAGTGAATTTTTTGGCAAAATTTGAGCAGAATTTTAATCAAGCTTGGATTGAGTTGGGATTTAACAAGAATGGAAACCATTTAATGCTATTTGGCAGAACCTGGCAATTTTGCTTTGAAATTTAGGCTGACAAGGGGGGTGAAGTAATATCGTTTATTGAACCAACTTCTGTTGGTGAGGGAGATAAGCTTTCAAGTTTTCTCTCACCAACAGAAGTTGGTCCAGTAAAAGATATTACATCATCCACTTTGTCTCTCTAATATCCCGGGTGCGACAGGACTACAACAATACTGCATTTGACACTTGAAATTTGGACTAATTCAAACCTAAAGCTTCCATGAAATTCAGGAGGCTTGAATCCATGCCAAAAGAAGGTATGGAGAATTCTCTGAAAACATCTGCTCAATGTGCAAAGGTGGTCAAAAAAACTAACAGACTGTTTGGAACCATTAGGAAAGGGATATAGCCAGAAAATATCATAATGCCAGGGTATAAATCTATGGTATGCTCACAACTTGAATATTGCATGCAGTTCATCTAAGAAAAGATATATTAGAATTGGAAAAGGCACAGAGAAAGGAACAAAATTATGTGTATGGAACAGCTTCCATATGAGGAGAGATTAAAAAGACTGACTTTTCAGCTTGGAAAAGAGACGATTAAGGAGGGACATGATAGAAGTCTATCAAATCATGAACGGTGTGGAGAAAGTGAATAAGGAAATCTTATTTATCCCTTCACATAACACAAGAACCAGGGGTCACCCAATGAAATTAATAACAGCAGATTTAAAACCAATAATAGGAAATATTTCTTCACACAATGCACAGTCAACCTGTGTCTTGTCTGAGGATGTTATGAAGGTCAAAACTATAACTGCGTTAAAAAAAGAATTAAATAAGTTTATGGAGGATAGGTCCATCAATGATTATTAGCTGAAATGATCAGGAATGCAATCCCATGCTCTGGGTGTCCTAGGCCTCTAAGTGCCAGGAGCTAAAAGTGGAGGACAGGGGATGGGTCACTCAATAATTCCCCTGTTCTGTTCATTTCCTCTGAAGCATCTTGCACTGGTCAGTGTTGGAAGACAGGATATTGGGCTAGATGGACCATTGGTCTAACTCAATATGATTCTTCTTATGTTGCACAGATCTCTGCAAAGAAAAAATACTGAATTTTTAACAGCTCTGCTAATAAGCAAATGAGAGGGAGATATTCACTTGTGAAGTCTGTGCCTCTCCTGGAATTCAAAATAAAGTTTTAATGGCAACCACAGCTGATAATTTTTCATGTGCTAGAAATACTTCATAACAAATTCTCTTTCAGAAACTTTATTTGAATGGTTCTTGTTAATGACATAAATACTAATTATTATTAATATTATATTGAGAAGCTGTGTAATGGTTCAGAGATTCAGTCTCCTGAATTGTCTCTTTTCTATTAAGCAGAAAAAGTTCTGCTGAGATAGAAACAAGAGATTTACTTAAGACACCAACAAAAATCTACCTTAGAATATTTAGGGGAAAATATTGGGCATTGAATGGAGCTGGTTATGTTATTCCTTGCACATAAATTATCTAGTCAATTTACCCCTTTTTTCTGTTTGTGCATCATTTGTGCATTCATTTATGTGAAAGTATTTGTTACTTCTACTTATTCACTGAATAGCGTGGTTGAACAATTTTCAGCCTTTGGGTTGTTTGCAAACTTCACTATCTTGTTCATGATATGTAATGGATCACTTAAGTCACATGCTATTGTCTCTGGCCTCTAACCGGATGGCAAACTCCTTAAACAGAGGAACACAAACAACAAAATGATGTTGTTCACATACCAATACTCTTGTGTGCAGCATATTCATAGGTAAGACAGCCATGTCTCAAATGTTTGTGTAAAAAGGAACTTGTTTGCAGGAATTTTTGTGAAAAAGGACACAAACATGGCTGAGCTAAAACAGCTGGTTGGGATTTGAATGAATGTATGCACATGATGATTTTGAGATATTGAACCAGCTCTAATATTGAAATTTTAGGATTCGGGGAATCTGTATGAAAGAAAATGGTCAAGATCTTAAAAAATGGGATTTAGGAACCTAAATGTAGGCTCCCTTTTTAACTATAGTATCCGGAAAGAAACTTTTTCTATGAGTTTCTAGCATTATACTGGAAAAATATCTGGGGAAAAAAGAGTTTCTAGCATTATGTTGGAAAAAAGAGGAGTACATCATCAGAAAGAACAATAGAGTGAATTTTAGTTTGCTATTTTATCTTTCTATATAAATGTTAATTTCTATTATTTGACATCAGCCAACCAATGGTGGCTAAGCTGCACAGCACTCCATGATAGCTGGCTTCGTTTGGTTAAAGAAGCCAACGTTTCAGATGAAGGAACTATTTTTATTGTTGTTATGAATATTTATTTGTATTATAGTAACATATAGAAGCTCCAGTCATTGACTAGTACCACTGAGCTAGGCATTGTACAAACATAGAACAAAAAGACAGTCCCTGCCCCAAAGAGGTTATAATTTAGGTAAAGGATAAGAGACAAAAGATGGATTCTAACAGACAGACGGGGGGAGTATAAGGAAACAATGAGACACTGTTAGTTAGGATAGTAGGCAATGGTCTCAGCACACAGGCAGCCTAGCCATTGTCAAGTTTTTTGTAGCCGTCATGGCATAGGAGAGATTAAGAAAGAATTTGAGGCAGGATATGAGTCACTCCTGTGATGTTTACGAAGGGCTTCTCCTTAGCATAAGAAAAAACATGAAGGTGCTTGTTCAAAAAATTAAGAAGTGGGTGATGAAAGCTGACATCATGGGCCAATTGGAGGCAGGAGCTGACATTTTAATACTGAATGAGAGATGATAGTAGGAGGGGAATTGTAGGTAGCTGGTGTCGAGGGCTGGGTTCTCCCCGCTCCCTCATGTCTATCAGTCCACTTTGGCAGGCAGACCCCTCATCTACAAGCACCTGGGCCAGGAAGGGAGTGGGGCATCACAGGAGGAGGACCCTGCCTGCATGTGTACGGGTGTGTTACATGATGCTATGGTGGACTCCCATGACAGTCAATTGGCAGAGTGGGGAGCCTGCTGGGCTCATCCACCCAGGACAGGATGGTCTCAGTGCTCTCTTGTCGGCATACAGTTTTCACCAGACACTCTACAGCGGTGCTGCTGCACCAGTGCAGCTGCGCCGATGTAGCGCTTCTAGTGTAGACCCATCCTCAGTGTATCAATCTCTAACAATTTCTAATGAAACAGTGAAAAAGTAACATGCCAGAGGCTGTGTAATAAACATTAAGTTACACAAGATACTAGAAAGATTTATCTGCCCCTCCACTAAAGAAATATATTCTCTGAGATGTGGCTGCTTCTTACAAATTCACTACAGATTAAATAGTTTCAGAATACTGCATCTTGGTCAGAGTACCTTAAGTGCTCGTGAAGAAATGAGCATGATGCAGTAATAGAAGAGGCATATCGAGCACACTGTAGGCATAGGGAAAAATCATGTAACGTTGGCTCTTCCCACTATTATGGTCAGGGGGGGCATTGCTTTCTTACTCTGTGCAAGTAAAAGAATTCAAAGTATTTTAGAGATTTAGAGTTTACTATTTGTAAACTCTGAGTATGGAAATGTCAGTAAAGAAGACTGGATTGAGGGTGGAGGGGGACAATACAGTTTAGTTTGCATTTAGCAAAAGGGTATGTAATGATTGTAGACCTTAGAGCAAAGCCTGCAGCCAGTTCTCCCCTCATACTTTACATGCAACTTTTAATGACATGTTTTTTCAACAGCTTAAAACAGATGTTTGTGTCTGGAATAATCAAATCATTACACAACTTGTGTCAGACAACATGCCGTGCATGCTTGCACATGTGCAGTGCTCTGCTGTACCAACACGTTCTCACTTCTACTCTCATGTCACCTCTATTTTAACTCCTCTCAAGAAAAGCTTAATACTTTGGATTTTACATCAAACTTTTTAAAAATGCATAATCCATTTATTTGGATGCAAAGGGAATACATGACGGTGTGGTATAAAGAATTTATCAGAATGACCA
Source organism: Emydura macquarii macquarii (assembly GCF_026122565.2). Classification (NCBI taxonomy): domain Eukaryota; kingdom Metazoa; phylum Chordata; order Testudines; family Chelidae; genus Emydura; species Emydura macquarii. Next base: position 14,335,332 of record NW_027131283.1, read on the forward strand.
TGAGATGGTTGCATTACTTATGAGGGGCAAAGACACGTGAATTATGTAGTCATCCCAACAAGTGCTGAAAATATCTTTGTACCACATTGTCATGTATTCTACTATATGCCATATGTTAATACAAATGTTTGAAACTATTTTTGGTATCCCTCCACCAATAACAACATTTACCTTAGCTACCATGAATCCAGCTGTGCAGGACTCAGAAAAATGAAAACAACAAGTGTAGGAGATCTCCAGAAACAACCTAAAATAGCTTTCCTAGGCCTAAAATATACCATGACTTGGAAGGGCCCAAGATATTATAGTTCAAAGACTAGGACTGAGTGCTCAGTTCCATTAGGAAACTGGGAATCTTCCCTCTCCGGTGGAACACAATTATTAGCCTGTAGAGCAGCAGGCTAAGGGACTTTATAGATGTGATATTTTTATGTCTAGGAATTCTTTTACTTGCTGTAACAAGGTGACTGTCCGCTTAAGGGTAGTATGGACTAGGGGGTTACTCAACCCCAGTTCCATGGTGTGTTCCTAGGACATCTAGAGTGGATGAAAAATGAGGGAAGGACAAGTGAGTGGTTGGGAAAGAGGAAGGTCTTCTAGGGGAATAATTAAAGCTTGAGAAAAACTCAGGTTGCTGTTTCTTTAAGGACCTGGGACCAGGAGCCTGTAGAGTGCTTGGGGCAAGTTTCTCCTCTCTCCCAGCCAATACAGACAAGCTCTGGGAAAGAAGGCTGCATATATTCTGTCTCTTCCCCTCAGAACAGGGGAGATACCAGTAGAGGGGGAGGACTGCTGCTTTTCATCCCAGTTTAGGGTGGAGGAAAAGGACTGAGCTACAAAGTGGACTCTTGTGCCCAGGAGGAGAGAGCTGACTGAACTGATGCAGACCTCAAGAGGGAGGGCTATGAGACTCCTGAATGAAGACGGGTGGAGATCACTTTCCCCTGAATTCACATTTCCCACTGCTTCCAGTTTCTGTGCAACCTTGCTCCTGTCTGAGTCCGAGTCAAAGTCTGGCTGAATCAGAGTCTTGTCAGAATTTCTGTCTTTACTGGCCAGGAGAAAGGGATCCGCTTGTGTGTCCACCCTGGAGACTCATAGTCAAGGGGAATAATAGTTTCTTGCTTAGCCAGTTCATCACTGTTGGCAACACTGTAATAAGACCTCACTCACAATATCTATGAAGAAACATCTGCATGGAGGGGCCTGTGCAAGAGGCTGAAGAAGGTTGATACCATGGGAGTAGCATTCTTTCCCCTGCCCAACCCCTACCCCCAATCACTGTGCCCCTATACTTCTGCCTGCAAATGCTTTTAAAGATCTGGGGCCAGGTTGACGTCACTTTGATTGAAGGGACACACTTGCTATAGGGCTTAGCTTAGCAATAAATCTGAGTTTAAAAAAAACCTCTTCTTATAATTAAACAATCTCAGTGTTTCTCTAAATTTTTACAGGAACTTTAGCAACTCATTTACCTATAATGGTGTTATGTATCTGATCTTAATAGTAATTGTCTGTGTAAAACAGTTATTGAATTCAACTAGGCTATCAGCTCTGAAATCATGACTAAACTAATACTTGGGTTCAACTTTTCTCCATTGTTTTCTCTTGGGTTTTCCTTCTCATTGACATTTATTTGTTTTAATGTATACTCTTGTCACAAATTGAAATCTCAATAAAATATAAAAAGAACCTGACTAAGAAGACAAATTGTATAAAGGCAAACTTTATTCCACAAGCTCAAGGGGATAATTTGCTTTTCATCTCTTCCTTCTCTCTGAAAATACAGAACCATCAACAAATGGTATGTAAAGGAGAATAGAGCAAACAGAAGAGTAAAACTTCACAATTTATTAACTGAAGCATGAAAGTATAGAAAATAAGTAGAGTTCAACTTAGGTAGAAAAGAAGTCTGAACCTATTGCATTAAAACATGGTAGCGTTACACTAATCTAATGAGTTTTCTAGTAAATGAGGCATGAAACATATTGCCAGAACATAAAGTCAGTAAAATATCCAAATTACTGTATAATGCCAGTATTTGTTTTATCTTATTAGGGAGCTGGTACAGAATACATTATCTTTAAATTTGCACTACCAGCAAAAAAAGAGAAATTGTTATTTTATGGAGTAATTTCCCATTCAGATAAGTTGCTAATAACAGCAGATCAAAAGCTACTGAAATCCCGAGGAAGAATACACAGTATCTCATTTGCAAGAACACATTAAAAAGAACTGTTCAATAAAGATTTCAAATTTAGTGTTATATTTTCAGTCTGTATTTATTTCAGACTATCTTGAAAGAGAGCTGTATAATGTTGTACTTGTTTCCAGCATAGCTCCAAATAACCGAAGACTGCAATATCATGTACTGTTGACACTTATCAAATAATATAGTACATAGTATAATAATATTTCCTTCAGGAACAGACCCAAGAACAAATCTCTACTATTTTAGCATACTATATGTCTTTTTAAATTCTATTCCGGCAGGGCCAAATCCTGGACTCCTTTGTCAGGAAAACTGCCCTGGAGGAAATGGGATTTTGCATGAGTAAGAACCTCAGTGATAAAATAGAGAGGTAAATAGGATATTTGTTCAGAATCCTACTGCTTCTTTGTCTCATCACATTAAGGCCACCAGGAGGGCCTTAGTACAACTCTAATACAACTGGATTATTTTGTAAATTAATGTAATGTAATGTAATTAACTATTACATCTTGTGGGACAGGAGTTAGTCTACTCTAACTTCACTTAGAAGAGCAGTATCTCTGCCTCATTCCTCTCTTTGTGCTGCTTCAAAACTTTGTTTTATATAGTGGTTTATCAGTACGAAATGCATACTAAAAGCTTCACATAGTTGAATACAAGACAATAGATACTATCAGTTACAGAAACAGTAGTGTGATTAACTAAAATATTCATCCCTAAAGTCAATAGGAGAATTTGAATCCTTCCTATGCTGTGAAACATCACTTAGAGCACAAACAAGGCTCCACTATCCTTGTCTCTCTCTTGGGCTGCTGTTTGCATGTCCCCTATGTTAAGTCCCATAAGTTTTTTCTGCCTGAATACTATTCAATGGAGTGATTCTTTTTGTGGGCCCTTTTTGTGTGTTTGTCTAGCTGCCGAATGGCATGCTTGCCATAGCAGAAACTCTGGCTTCATTCTAAATACATGTTCCAGATATTTCCGTCTTCTTTTCGGGATAACTTAGGACATAAAGAGTGGTTGAATTCTGATGAATCTCAGCATTTGTTGTAACTTCATTCCATTTAAGACCTAATATTTTTTTGAGGCATTTGCTTTGGAAGATATCTGTCTATGCCTTTGGTGGATTTCCAGCTTTCACATCCATATGTTCAGGTTGGAATAATATTTGATTTGAAGACTTGCAGTTTGGTCTTTAAGGTGTTGATTTTTTGATGACCAAATCATATTTAAGCTGGTGAATGCAGCTGCCTCCAGGACAATTAATGAAATTATTTCCTTCTGGAATCATCCATTGGCTTGTCCGTTACTGCCAAGGTATATGACTAAATTAACTTCTTCTTTTCCTTTTCTTTCTAATGTAATACTTGAGTTGGGAGTTGCTGGGCTTCTCATTAGATTTGTTTTTCATTTCTAATTATTAACCTTGTCACTTTTTCGTGGCTGGACAGTCTTTTTGTGTGTGTTGGTTGACCAGTCAACTAGAACAGCTATGTCATCAGCAAACTCTATATCTTCTAATGTACTGTTGTTAAGCAGTATGATGCCTGAGTTGTATCTGTCTGCATGTTTTCTCAGAATGAAGTTAATGGCAATGACAAACTGGAGAGATGAGAGAATGTGTCCTTATTTGACACCAGTGTCTGTGTTGAACCATTTGCTCAAGTGTGCATTTACTTTAACCACATAAGCTTGTACTTTGATATAATAACTTCATTATAATTATTTCTGTTGACACACCATAACACTTCAAGGTGTTTCAAAGTTAATTATGATGGAAGATTATGATCGGTTACTCATTCACCACAGCTGATGCCTCCTGGCTGTTTTGGGATTAGTTCTCTTCCCAGTCTGATGCCTCCCCTTGCGGTCTCTCTATCCATTGTCTCCTCTCTTACTCTGGGGCCCCTCTCTTGCCCAGGAGATGCAGCTTTCTCTTCATGATTTGAACCTCTGGCCAGGTCATTATGTGGCTTCCCATTACGGGATATAGAATTTCACAGGACCCGCTCTCCAGGCAATGCCACTCCATCCATGGTATCGAGGACTGTGCTCTTAAAGGCTCAGCATCCCAGACAGAGAGTCTATGTGGGGCATTGTGAATCTCTTGTTGTTGTTATGCTCAGTCAGTTGGCATTGGACACACAATAAAGAGATCTCTTGACAGCTCTCTAAGCACTGATTGATCACTGACTACTACAGTTCATGCTGAGACAGACTCCATTACTTTGGCATGCTGTTTGCCAGAATGTCTGCCCTGCAGTGTTACTGTAATTTAACTTTTTTATGACGATAGGTTTACAGCCCATTGCTCAACCCACAACCTAAAGGAGACAGTGACTCCTCTTCATCTGGCCCTTACTCTTTGACTTGATCTAGCTTGTAGTTTGCCTGGCTGCAGAAGTTATAACTCCAAGTTTAGCTCTGAGGCTCATTGGAGTACAGAAGCCTTCTCAGCACATCAAAATGTAGTTTCCATGACAGGAGAGTTTCCCCAATAGGAGAGGAAGAGAAAGATTAAGAGACACAGACAAGGGACAAAATGTACAGCAGGGCAGATTCCACCTTTGCCAAGGCAGGGCCTCTGTAATGGATAATCTGCTGAAGAAGAGGTTGTGACAGAAAAAAGTGGACACAATTGTATGTCTGTAGTATGGTGTGGTGGTGGTGGAGCTTCCAGGGGGCAGAAAGTTGGTGTGTGGGAAGTCTTACCAGAGGATGTGCTGATTCAGCATGTGTCCTCAGTAGCCTCCATCAGCTGGGTAATTATGGAGCTCTCTGATGGAAGTTAAAGCTAACCTCCCTGGCACAAACTCCAAGACAATGTAAGCGGGAGGAAGATGGCTTGCTCTTTTTCAGAATGAATCATCCTTCAGGTGCAGAGGACCAGCCTGGTGAAAGGAAGTATAATTTATTCCTCAAGGTGCTAGGTTCAGTGAATCTGTCTCTGCAGGCTAGTGTTCTTAAACCCACTGCATGTCTCTTCCTTCCCACCATCACATACCTTTAACTGCAGCAGGACTCTTAAATAGGAAGATCTTGCCTCCCTCTTCCACTATTAGAAATTCTAAGGTGCATGCTCCCAAATGGGACTCTCCTATAGCTCAGTCTCCAAACCCCACTGCCATTAACTTTGTGTTTTGCATTCTAAAGTGCATAAAGTGATGCTCCAACATTAACAGTGTCCTCCAGAAGTTCTAAATCATGCATCCAATTGTCCATCCATAAAAATTAGTATTTCCAATTGCACAACAATCAGAGGAATATTATGGGAAATTAGCTCCAGCAGAAAAAAATATTCCATAGAACTGTATAGACTGATAGCTTAGGGAGTAGCTATTTCCCCCTTCAAAATATACAGGATTAATTAGATCAACCCTGGTGCAGGTCATGGATTGCAAATATAAAATAACAAATTTAGAATGCTTAAAGGCTTTTTCTGTGATTTAGATTTAAAAGGTGACTTTTTCTTTCCATTCACCCATAATGTAAATTGCACAAAGTAATAACAATAATTGTCTATGAGAAAATTCTACTTCAATTCTACTTCAGACAGTCTAAGACAGTCTGATAAGTTGTGGAGATATAGCCATTTTTCTTGTTACTTACATTGTTACTTATATGTTACCCAACTTATGCCTAAAAGGGGCAACCCAAAGAGATACAAGGTTGGTCACAGGAAAATCTTCTGTAGCATATTTTTAAAATAATTACACATGATATCAAATGTATACTAAGCAGAAGGATAGGTATTATAACTTTTGTACAACATTAACAATATGAGGAACCCACATGGACACAGTGGGTTACATATAAGCCTGTTTACTGGAAAAACTATATATACTATATTTACTATACATAAAAGAAAGGGAGGCCTACGAGACAGCTCCCATTTAAAGAGATACTACCCAATTCTTATACACTACAATAAGATTTGTCATATTAGTTCAGACCATTGGTCCATTCAGTCTATTCTCTTTTCTACAGCAATGGCCAATACCTGATTTTCTGGGAGGAATTTGAGCCTCTGATGGCCACAATGTAGATAGGGCACAAAACCAACAAGGGTTACATTTTAAAGATTTTATTTTTATTATTAGAAAGTTTGAGCTGGCCTACTGGTGGTGCTGACCTTTTTACCTCCACTGCTGAGGAATTAAAAAACTAGGGGATGTAAATCAATTAGGAAACAAGTAGTTAATAGAGGAATCAGGGAGAATGAAAATAGAATGGAACTCGTTGCCAGGGCTTGTTCGAAGGCCAAAAGGATAACAGGGTTAAAAAAGAATTAGATAAGTTCATGGAGGATAGATCCAACAATGGTGTTAGCCCAGATGATCAAAGACACAACCCCATGCTCCGGGTGTCCCTAAAGCTCTGACTACCAGAAGCTGGGATTGGATGACAAGATGATCATTCAATAAATTGCCCTGTTCAGATTCTTTTATCTGAAGCATCTGGAATGAGCCACTGTTGGAAGACAGGATGCTGGGCTAAATGGACAATCAGTTTGATCTACTATGGCCATTCTTATGTTAATGAATTAGTATACTTTCCACTACCACACTGTGGGCTGGGAAGGGAATAATATTTGAAGCAAAGACTATAGATTAGTTTGAGTCAATTACATTTGTTTATGGAGGGAGAGATGATTGAATGATCAGGTAAAAAAGGATGAAGGGTTTTTTGAGAGAAGCCAAGAAGGCTGGGCATGAGGACTGGGCCTATATTTCTATACCAATACAGTACTAGCACATTAACAATAGACAGCATTCTATAGAATGATAAAACACCTCTTGTTCTAAAAATGTAGAGGTGCTTTAAGTTGTTTTAAAATTTCTGTGTATTAAGCAGTTGAACAGTTACATCAAGTATTTTAAATGGCAAATCATAAGTGTGAATAAGTCATAACAGTGAGTATTTTACAAGTAGTCTACTGTGGGTTGTATTTTCAGAGATTTCCTTTCCACTGTCTTCCAGAAAATTCCATTCCACAGACATGCATATTCATGGCATGTCATTGTGGGAGTATAGTTCAGTGGATGAAGCAGGGCACTGGGATTCCCAACTTATATAGGGCAATTACTGTATTTCTAATGGGTCAGACCAGTGGTCCATCTAGTCCAGTATTTTGTCTCTAAGGATACATCTACTCTGCATAAAAAAATGCCACAGCAACAAATTTCAGAGCTTGCATTAACTGACACAAGCTCATGTGACAGGCTAAATATAGCAGTGTAGACATTCATGCTGGGGCTCTGAAACCCAGCTAGCAGGAGAGGCTCATAGCCCCATCTCCAGCCTGAGAAGGAATATCTACATGAGTATTTTCATCCCTGTCATAGGAACCCAATCAATTGACCAGGGCTCTGAGACTCATTGCTGCATGTCTCCCTCCCCCGCTTTTTAGTGTAGACATACCCTGAGAGTGGCCAGTCCCATCTGCTTCAGAGGAAGGTAAAAGAAACAAAACACTATGGTAGGCACTTATGGAATAACCCATCCACATGAATGATTTTTTCCCCCAACTTTATTTGTACTCTGGGTCTAGTGGCTCCTCCCCTTAGGCTGGGGGAGGGGCCCTCTGTTGCAGGCTGGCGCAAGCCTGCCGCTTCCAGGACTTCAATAGTTGTTAGCTTCAGGCATTCTGTCACACCCTCATTAGTTAAAAGTTGGCTTAAAGTGTTTGTAAAATAGGGAATGATATTCAAAGGGAAAGCAGTAAACCCCTGGGTTTTCAGAAGGGGGAGGATCTGTGAAAAGGAGCCTAGACTCAGTAATGAGACAGAAACACTAAGCTGAACAACAGGCAGTAATGCAGTGCACAGCTGATTGCTGCTGGCTGGTCACCTGCTGGCGAAGCTAGGCTGTCTAATTTTAGGGGAATAAGTAGTAATTGAGAGTGGGAGGAAGACAAAAGGCCCCTTTAAGCCTTAATCTACCCCATGTTTGGCTCGATTAGGTTTTATAAAGTACTTTGGAAGGCATCATTGTGTATTAGCGCAGAATATTATTCTTTTCTATTTTCAGCTAGAAATTAGAATATGGTTTATTTTAGAGATGGGCTACAAACCCTATTTCCAAACACACACAAATTTGGGGCTAGTGTCTAATAGGATGTGAATTCTGCCTCTGAGGACCATCTTCTCACCTTTACATAAGTTTCCAGCAACTCTATGAAGCGTATTTTCTTTATATTAATAACTATCGAAGTAACAAAGATAAATGAACTTCACAAACACTTTCAATGTGTTTGAACATTTAGGTTCCTCCTCCCTACCCCCAAGATCAGTTCCATCACTGACATTTTAGTTTAATGCAAGATTGACTGTGTTCCACCCCTCCAAAAGGTCTATATTTCATAATCAAATCACCAGTAGGTACTGAGGTGATTGGGTATATCTGGCAAAGAATATTGACCTAGATCTCCTGCTGCAGCAACATGCATGTATATAAAGTACAGCGACATGAGTTCTTTCTCTCTGAACACTGTACAATCAATATTCTATTACTCCAGCACTAGTCCTGCTGCATTGTAGCTAAATTAGTTTGTAAGATTCAGGAATGCTTAAACTAGGCATACAAGTTACAAGAGTGAGGGCAAGAATTCAAATTTTTATATAAAAATACATGTAAGTTGTTGCTTTTATCTTTTAATAGCCCTATGTTTCAAAAATCTCTTTATAGTATAATTTACTTAAATTTCACTAACTAGGATTTTGGAAAAACAATTTATTTTCATTATTTTTCTCTTCAGCTTTTCATACTATGAATGACAATTTCACTTCAGCATCATTCTTTTACTTTATTGTCTGTCTTCTTGCTGCAGATGACAAAAATGTAACTTTACAACATAAAAGTAGCTATAATATGTTCCCTTTTTATGTTTGGCAACCATAGAAAAGCCTAGTTCTGTAGCCTTTGTCACAAACAGAAGACCCTTTTTAGGTACAACCTTCCATCTGTCCCCATACCCCCATTTGGGAAAAAGTCTTTGTTATTTCATAGCCAGCACAAAATGAAAGTCACTTCATCGAGACTCAAAGTTCCTTGGGCTGTGTATTCAAAACAAGGGTCACAACACAAAATTATTAAATAGAAGCACATGTATTTGGTGTAATTCTTTAGGCAGTGGAGAGGAATTTTTTCCACACATCAATAGCTGCCTTAGTAGGTAGTTGGTATGTCCTTCATATGTGCTTTTGAACACTGGGGTTATCTGCCCTGCCTTCTTCCTTTCAGACCCTGACGGAAGAGCTCAGGGATTTTGCTTTCTACCTTGCAAGCAGACTGGAAATTAGGAAAGTATGATATGGGTCCATCATAACAACAGGATCTCCCTCTTGGCCCTGAATTGTCTATGCTACTCATAGAGCAACAAAACCAGCAAAATACACAGTGTGAATGTCAATATTTGAGTTGAGTGGCAGCTGTTTAGTGGATTTAAACAAGGGACTGAAACCATTAACTCTCAAACTCTAATCCTGACTTTCTTGATCACTGGTTGGACAACTCATTTAGGGCTAGATTTTGACTTGCTCAATATGTTTGTTGGGGTGGGAGGGGAGGGAAAGAGCACAAAGAACCTTCTACCAGTACGCCCCATTTGAAAAAGACAGCCACAGTGACTGCTAGCCATTAGCCTCTCCAGGAGGAGAGGGAAAGGTCTGGTGAAGAAGGTGCCCTGGCTGCACTTCCATTTTGCTTTGCTTAGCTCCACTGATTAGATGCAAGGGATACATGCTATGCCCATATTAAGTGGGGGTGAAGCTGTCAGTTCAGCAAGCACTCCTTGGGAAACGTTTATGGCTCCACGTGAGCCCTGTTCATTTAATGAATTGATGGCCTTGTTGTCATCCCCAAATACTAAAAAGTAATCAGTTCAGCACCAAAAAAATCACAAGATTGACTTAGAAATCATGAGATTTTACAAATATAATAATCTGGTTCCTTGCATTTGCCTCCTGGTTTTTGAGCATTCAGGATGCACTGGCATTATATTTTCATACTTTTCTCCATGACATTGACAACTAGAAACTTACTTTTTTTTTTAATGAAAGCTAAGATTCTTATGTAATGATATAACTCCAGCGCTAAGAAAAACAGCACTTATTGCAAGATTTGCAATAAAATCCATGTGTTGATTACACTGTAAAGTTGTAATTAAGGCACCTATATTTACAGGTGCAGGGAAACAAACGAGTTCCAAGAAATTTTTAAAAATCTGCGACACATTTGTCAAACAGCTTTTTTGTGTGTCACATTTGTGCCATATACTAATACCTGATGGTGAGAAGGGGTATAAAAGTTTTGTTGGCACTTGTTTCAGATGATCTGTATAAATCTCACTCTTTTCTTTACCACCCTACATTCATACGGCTTATAAATCCTTTATATCACACTACCATTTATTTATTCTTTTTGATACATACAAACAACACAATTCCATGCTTACTGGGTGAGAAAAAATACCGACTTGGAATTGAATCAAGCAAACACCCATAATTACAGAGATTTTGTATTCTCTTATTTGTATTTGTCTTTCATCTCTATTTTCTTTGATTTTTTTCTTGTCTATTGAATATCTGCTTAATATAAAGTAGTTTATATTTAAAATAAAAACAGACACTAGACCACATCCATTTAAAAAAACAAAAAGACCAAAAAAGCTCTCTCTTTTTGATCAGGGATTGTCTTTTCCTTATATGTGTACAGTGCTTAATAAGATGGGGCCTGATCCCTGGTTGGTCTAGAGGCTTTACTGCATTAAAAATATTTATTTTGTGTGGATTCCTGACAACCATTAACCTCATAGGGAACATTTTGAAAATGCTCTCTGTGGACTCTGTGCAAACAACTTATTTGCTTACTCGATATGTGTATGCAGAGATGAGAAAATGTATCCCATCAGGACATTGTTAATTGTATAGTGATATATTTGCTGTACAGGACTGGTTTTATCTTTACACATCAAATCTTAACATTTCTCATATTTGGAGCATAAGCTTTCCAAAAGCTTGAGCTTTCAGATAATTGGAAATATTTGTCAGACAGTAATTTCCTACAAGAGGGAACAATTTTATGACAAGTTTTTTTCATTTTAAAAAAACCCACCAACAACCACTGACCTAAAGCAGCAATAACAAATAAGCAAGAAAAGAACAAATTGTCTCTGGGACACTGCCTGAATATGAGGAAAAACATTTAAAATGGAGAGGTCTATTAGCCCTTTCACTGGGGGTGCTTTAACAGAGACTGGACAAAACACTAAAATATGTGCTCTAGGGAACAAGCCTGCATGGGCAGGGCAGTGAAGTAAATGATCTAATTAATAGACCTTTCTTTGATCTCCATTTCTTTTCTTTTTTTTCCCCTAAGACTCATCATTGAGATTTGGAAGGGAAGAAAAACAACCCCAAAATCACCAAAACTGAGTGGACTGGAACCCCCCTAGGCCAAGTTGCAAGGCCACTCACTCAAACTCATCATGACAGAGGGGTGGTAGAGCCAAACCTAAGTGGGCAGTGGTGTGGGGATTGCTGCTCCTCGCCACTGCTGTAGGGCTGGCTTCTACACGGCTCTGCCCTGGGGGCCTGTCTGACCTAGCTCTGCTTCCAGCATCCTGTGTCTCCTCTTCTCTGCCTGCAGGACTAGCTCAGTGACAACCTCAAGACCTGCTCTAAGTACTGGTAGCTGTAATGAGTGTCTTTATGGGGAAGCTGACTGGGAGAGGGGCAGTAGGGAGCCTTGGGGATGGATTTGAGGGGGTGCAGTCGTGTGTACCATGTAAAAAATTCTTGAGGGGGGGCAACCATGGCTCTATTCAATTCACTTCGCTATTGTACTGCTGAAACTAAGTGAATTAAGCTAAATCAAAGTCAGGCCACTTTAATTCTGTAAATGAGCGTCCACACAGAGGTTTAATGTGATTTAACTAATCCACTTTAAATTCACGTCAAGTTAATTTGGATTAATTTTCTGGTACGTCTCTGTGGCCACATCTACACTGCACACCACTGGCAGTGGTGGCTGGGGGAGGGGAGAAAAGGGAGAGGGAGGGCTGTGCAGCTACACATGGCAGTGAAAAGCAGGCTGCGCCCACACTGTGGTGTGCAGCTACACACATCAGTGCAAGGCTCTGGCGGAGAGGAGGCAGTGGGGAAAGGCAGCTCTTCTGGCCTCCCCTGCTGCCAGAGTCTTCACTGAGGTGGGGAAAGACTCTGGCAGCGGGGAGGCAGAGGAACTATGACAAGCAATGCAGACAAGGAAGGCACTGCTTGGGCATCTCGAGAGTCATGTAGGGTATTTACCCTAGAGTAGCCACAGGCACCTTCCTGGAATACCAGACATTCTGGCACTTCCAGGAATGGCATGGGACCACCCCCACAACCTTATATGCATGTGAGATCACGCCGCAGAGGGGACACCACTTTCAAGAGCATGCTGCCCTGCCCCCGCCAGCCTGACCTCCTACGCATGGGGCATGTAAGGTCACGCCGCATGGGGAATGCCATTTTCAAGAGCAGGCCGCCTTGCCCTGATCAGCCTGATCTCACATGCAGCGTGCGTATGAGGTCATGATGGCTGGGGCACAGCAGGGTGCAGTTCAAAATGGTGTCCCGAGTCTGATACTGGACAAAACTGCATCTGGTTTTGTCCCTGTACTGGACAGGCTGAACCAGCCCCCAAAAAGGACTGTCTGGTATAAAATAGGACTAGCAGCCTCTCTAATATATACCCTAGGGGTTCAGGTGTGCATTTACTCCCCTAAGCTGTACCTCACTGTCTACTCTGCCATTTATACCTGTGCTAGGGGGCATTCAGTGTATGTACTCTACACGACACCTTAAGGAGTATGACATATAGATGGACAGTGTAAAGAAATCCCCTAAAGGCTTATCTCATCTGGCTATATTCACACTTTGAGATAGTCTTGGCTCTCTTAAATTCAGAGAACATGTTTCTTCCATTTATCTTTGCACAGACATATATGCAAACTTATTACAAACCCCATTGATTTAATAAGAGGCTGAAAAATCTTTTTTAATGGTCAGACTACCTATTTTTCAGGATTTTTTTTTATAAAAAGGATTTCAAACCTATCATTATCAGACACTAACAGTAACCAGAATTAAAGGGCTGGGGAAACACTCTTTAAGTAACAGCTGCCCTAAGGGACCTGAATACAGGTCTATCAAGAATTTAACATATATACTATACTATACTATACTGCTAAACAATAATTTAGCAGTCTAAAGTGCCTTTTTTAAAAAACAGGGAAGATTTTTGAGTAGAACAATTCAAGAGAAAAATATACTTGGATGCTTTCTCCTGGCCCTTCCAATTTCTACTTGCAGAAGATGGGATAGAAGGGTAAGAGAGAAGTTGAATAAGAATGAGGAGATACAGTGCATCTTCAAACAGATAGTTAAGAGCTTTGATTCCCTATCTATGAAGACCTTAGTGTCAAGGGGGCAACAGATGTCTGAATGCTGCAAAAAGCATCTGGAATTCAGTGCTAATCAAATACACTTACAATATGTATATCAAAGATTAAATAATTTTCACTCAGGTAAACAAGAAATATGTACGAAACATGCCATCATGAATGTGTTTGCTTTCTGACATATTGTGCCATAAACCTTCAAGTGGAGTTCTGCATGCCAAAAACTTCAAAGAACTGAACTGGCTTGTATCATTGAAATCTGGTGTGGTGACTGACCTGGTTTTGTTTAAGCACAACTTGTCTCAGCAAGATCTACCCAAGGGAGATGGAAGTGGAGATAGGTAGCCATCATGTACCCCTCTGAACTCAGATGCAGAAGAGATCTTTCCACTGCAGACCCAATTGTTTGAGTACACTGATCTGATGCATACATCCAGATACAGGAACATACAGGCCAGTTTGAGTGATACCCTTAAACCAATCAGAAATTCCCAGCAGAAAATTCAGTATGTATGAAAATAGAAATTGTTACATTTCATTGCAATATGGAAAATTAAAAAATGTTAATGGGGAAGAATGTGCCCTCTTTCTAATCCTCAAGAATTGGATGGCAGAAGACAAACAATGAAATATGAGTGAGAAACTTGGTAAGAAAAAGCAGGAAACAAACATGTTTATGAGCAAACTTTATCTTCTTGTGTAGATTTTTCTCCAGGAACAAATTAAGGCTTGGCCTACACTTACCCGGTGATTCGGCGGCAGTCGACGAGAGTTAGGCAAGCTACACAGAGTAGCTTGCGTAACTTCCGTTGACTGCTGTACTTCTGTTCTGTGTTGTATCTTCACTGCAGTGCGCTGACGAGAACTGCGTTCCAGTCGATGCAGCATTACGCCACTTGAAGAGATGGTTTTAGTACGTCGACTTCCTGATCAATTGAGCGGGTCTACACTGACTGCTCAGTCGATCCAGATAAGTTGATCTGATGGCGGCGACGTTGCCGCCATCAGTGTAGACATACCCTAAGTGCCAGTTTAGGAGACTCCCAAGGTCCTTAACCAATTGATATTTGTGTATGGGTCACTTAATATATTTTCTTCTCTTCCTTTGCATTCGCTGACAGACATGATATGAAGAGCTTTTTCTGTGAGACAAAGCCCCTGTGTGGACCAAGCTCATATAGCCTCACACCACTAAGATCTGAAGATGGTAGCACCCTTCTTCAAGACAATGAATCCATCAAAGAGTGTTGGAAGGAACACTATCAAAAGCTTCTAAATTGAGAATCGACTGTGACTGATGACACCATCGACTCCATCCCTCAGCACTCCATCTGGGAAACTCTTGCCAACGCATCAACACTTGAGGAGGTCCATAAAGCAATTAAACAAATGAAGAACAGTAAAACATTAGGTCCTGATTGCATACCAGCTGAAGTACTGAAAGCGCAGGGGAGGGCGTGGGAGAAACACTGACAAACAAGCTCCAATTGCTGCTCCTCAAAATCTGGCACACTGAAGAAATCCCCACTGACTTATTTTATGTTAACATGGTCCTAATTTTTAAAAAGGGAGATAGGACCGACTGTGGCAATTACCGAGGCATTGCCCTCCTCTCCATTGCTGGGAAGATCCTTGCTAGAATCTTATTGAATCGTCTGCTCCCTCTTGCAGAGGAAGTACTCCCAGAGTCCCAATGTGGCTTCAGACCATTACGAGGCACCACCGACATGATTTTTGCAGCTAGGCAGATCCAGGAAAAAGTGTCCAGAACAACACCAGGAGCTGTGTATCACCTTTATCGATCTGATCAAAGCCTTTGACTCTGTCAACCGTGAGACTCTGTGGAAAATCATGTCAAAGTTTGATTGCCCAAGTAAATTTACCACCATTCATCCGGTGCTGTGGCTCTACCTCTGAGCCCTTTGCCATCTGAACTGATGTAAAACAAGGTTGTGAACTGGCACCTACTCTCTTCTCCATTTCCCTAGCAGCTATGAAAACGCTAATCCAGGACCATTTGTCACAGGACATTGGCATCCAATATCTGATTGATGGTGATCTCTTCAACCTCTCTTGCCTCCATGCTAGAATTAAAATAACATAGATAACAATAACTGAACTCCAGTACGCAGATCATTGTGCTGTAGTTGTATACTAAGTGGAGGATCTACAAATAGTCCTCAAGTGCTTCTCAGAAGCTTACAAAAGCTGAGGGCTAACCCTGAACATCAGCAAAACAAAAGTTGTACATCAGCCTGCACCTGGTCAATCATCAGACCCACTAAGGAAGATCTACATTGACAGAGAGAAACTGGAAAATGTAGAACACTTTGCCTACTGTGGCAGCCATCTTTCACAAAGGTCAAACATAAATGTTGAGATTCAGCACAGAATCCATTGTGTCAGCCTTGCCTTTGGCAGACTGTCCCGCTGGGTGTTCAAACAATCATGATATCAGAACACACACTACACTTTTTGTTTATAAAGTGGTGGTAATCCCAACCTTCCTCTATAGCTGAGAGACTTAGGTGACCTACAGAAAACACCTGAAAAACCTGGAACACCAGCACCAGCACTTTCTCTGGAAGATCCTCAACATAAAGTGGGAGGATCACCATACCAACGTCATTGTTCTTACGGAGGCCAACATCCTCAATGTTGAGGCCTCTGATTATCCAGCACCAGCTGAGTTAGAGCAGGCACATGCCGGATGCACACTTACCAAAACAATTGCTGTATGCCCTTTCACCAAAGGAGAAAGGAAATGGGGAGGCCAAAAGAAATGCTTCAAAGATATCCTCAAGAGAAACATCAAGAGATGTGACATTGACATCACACATTGGGAGAGAGTAGCCCAAGACAGGGCTAACTGGTGAAGACTTGTCAGAGAAGGAACGACCATTTCTGAGGAAAATCAGTTCACTCTGGTCAGAGAAAAATGCCAGAAAGGAAAGGACAGATAACTGTCATGCAATAATCGTGGCCCAACTCTGCCTTCCAACACCACCTGCAATGTCTAACAATGAGTATGCAGCTCAAGGATTGGACTCCTCAATCAACAAAAGACCCATAAAAAATAAAACCTGTAAGAGAGATCATCCTTGACTCTAGGGACCACTGTTGCCGACTTAATATAAATTATTGTGATATATATTTAATGCATGTGGACTACACTATTGATGTCTGGCTTAGTTAGTAAACTCCTCAGGACAGGGGACAAATCTTGCTTCATGTTTTGTATGGTGCTTAGAGTACTTCTGGTGCTGTGGAAGTACTAATAATTCTTAATTTTTCTCGGCAGAAATGGCTATCTGGAGAATAATTTTCTATAAACTGTATTTGTCCTTGAGATATTTCTCATTTTAATACTGTATCTATGCAAGATACAATAAAGAAATAGCAACAAAAATGTATGCAGAATATATAAAAGTTGTGATATGATAGAAGCCAGTGATATAGGCCATTATGATAAAAATCAGAAAATCTGATAGACAGAATTAGTATGACAAGATACTATATTAAGGTGAAACAATTGGATAGGTGGGATGTGGGTAATGAAGCAGGGCATTATAATTGCAAAGGTAAAATAATAGGACAGGCCAATGGGTAAGAAGTAAGTTAGCCAGCAGTGTATTGAAAGACAGAGTCAGTAGGAGGTTAGGAAAGACAAGGCTGGTTAAAATACTTCACTGTTTTGCTAGTAGTTTTTGATAGATGTAGGTTTGAGATGCGTATAGGTTTAAAAATTTAACTCTAAATGCCTGTGGTTTGGATGTCTCCTTCCTTTTTATTATTATTTTTTTATTTCCAGAATAGGAATGTTTTCTTTTATTAGAAGCCTAGTGCTTAGATGTAAATGACCTGGATTAAAACAAGGGTAGGGTGTGCTGATGAAATTTGTACTTAATACTAACAAAAGGGAGTCAAAGCAAGAGTACATGTATTATTAATGTATTATTAACGTATTATTAATAATTAAAGACACCATAACACATGCCTGGTAAATAGTACAGGTGAAATCCTGCCCTCATGAAAGTCAATAGCATAACCTAAATTGATTTCCATGGGGCATGGATTTCACTGTATATATACAGAAACCTTTATTACTATATGGGGCTGTGACACTCCCAGAACAGTCAGTGTATGATCCATAACAACTTAACAGGAGGCATTACAATTGTAATCAAGACAATGTACTTGTGTGTGGACATCAAAGAAATGTTAATCAGGCTAGCAATCTCCAGCCCATTACTCTGTATTGATAAGGATCAAAGCGTAGATGCTAATTGTATTTGTCTGTGTTTACCTATATCTTGTTCAAAGTTTAACAATATGATCTAATTAGCTTAGAGATGCTAAAATTCTGTTGCTGTCTCATAATGCTTCATTACTATATTTTAATGATTCAGAGATCAAAAGGGGATATTATCATTTAGATGGGACTTGTGATGCAATAATATTATTGGCCTCATTCCTCTTTTAAATGCATAATTCTACATAGTAAATTACACCTGAACTGTTTTGGTAATTTGGGTGGCTTCATGTATTGTCTGAGGAAGGACCCATTGAATAGATCTCAAACTGTCGGCTCGCTTTTATCAAAGCCCACGAGGTGAAATTACCTGTCAGCACCCAATTTGCTTCAGCTATAAGAAAAGCCTCAGACTTGATTCTTTTTTAATCTCAGATCTGCTTAAACGTTGACAGGGAAATTTAATTATAGAATAAACCTCCAGTTTTGGGGATTGCCCTATTCCTTGCAGTCTGCCCTGAGCAAGTGTTCTCAGCATGGCCCCTCTAGGCACCACGGTCACAGGGGCTAACAGCCTGATCTTGTAAACACACATGACTCATTTTAATCACATGAATAATCCCATTGAACTCAATAGAGCTACTCAAAAACTAAAGTTTTTCATATGTGTAAGTCAGTGGTTCCCATCCTTTTTGGCTCAAGGGCCACAGATATAATTTTTACAACCCTGAAGGGCCACCAGTCTCTACCAGCAGGCCCCCTCCCCGCACCCCACACCACAGCCAGACGGAAGAAGTTCAGCGAGGAGGCTGCCTGATCTCCCATCCCCTTGGCTGCAGCAAGGAGCCTGCACTGGAAACACACTCCATGGAAACACACTCCACCTGGGTCATTAGGCAGCGACTCTCTTCTGCAGCCAGCAGGAGGGGAGCTGTGGGCCACTTTAAAACCCCCCGTGGGCCACTTTTGGCCCCCAGGCCACAGGTTGGGTACCACTGGTGTAAGTGCTTGCAGGATTGAAGCCTAAGTGTCTTTATTGTTTGAAATGTTTGTGGAGCTGGCAGAAACAAGGATTTAATTTTCTTAATATTTTACAGTATATTAATCTCTTGCATCAAATTGTGACATTGCTGAAGGAATCAGACAGGCCAGCTGGTTTTAATGGTGATAGTTGTTGATACAAATACAACATGGAACAATGATGAGAAAATGAAAAAGTAGATGACGGTTGATTGGGGATTTGGTAAAATTTTAAGGGTCTGTTTTAGAAAAGTGTAAACCTCAAAAGTTTTAGAGGTTCAATTGGGAAAAGCACTTAAGAATATGAATGCACATTCTAACTATCCACATTTACTGAATCTTCAGATGGCTGGTACTTTCAGTTTCCAAATTGTCGAACATATTGCTAGAACAACCTCTCACTTTATTTTGGCTATTTGCTTGTGGCCCCATCCAGAAGCAGAATGACATAAGAATGGCCATACTTGGTCTGACCAATGGTCCATTCAGTCCAGTATCCTGTCATCCAACAATGGCCAATGCTGGATGCTTCAAAGGGAATGAACAGAACAGGGCATTCATCAAGTGACTCAGTCCCTGTCATCCAGTCCCAGCATCTGGCAGTCAGTGACTTAGAGACAAACAGAGCATGGGGTTGCATCCCTAACGATCTTGGCTACTGGCCATTGATGGACCTATCCCCCAGGGGGATACAGAGGAAATGAAACCGTGTAAAATAAAAACCAGAGGAAATGAAAAGTAGGAAAAATGAAAAATAAAAATTTGTAAAGAGTTAACCAATTTTTTTTTTTTTTTTTTTTTTTTTGAACTGCAGAACAGCTTTGGATTTGTATTGAGTTTTGGGCAAATTTTACAAAAAATATTGGTTTTTCATTTTACACAGCCTCAGCTTCTAGCCCTTTTCCTATCCTGTCACAATAAATTGCCCTATATTTTAAAAAGAATGTATTTTTTAAAGAATTTCATGATTTGGGATGGATGTATGTGTTGGGTGGGTCAGACAAAATTTTCCTTTAAGGATTAAGGAGAAATGGGAAATAAGAGAGATCTATGGACTATTTGGGTTAGATGTTGAGGTACTCCTGTTTGTTGTGGCATCTCCATGGAGAGGTATGAGAGCAATAGGGAAAGTCTGATAGGAGCCTATTAATGAGAACAATTTGCATAGTCACTGTATGGCTATTTGAAAATAACCAGACAATGATTATGCAAATCCCTGCTCTCTGGCTGAATAATGCCTCTAAATCGGTGTCCAGGGAATTGCATAATTCAGTAATAAGTGTATGGTATGGATCAGTAGTGGGATTTCATCCCTCCATGTTGATTGGCTCAGGAAATTCCACTTCAGTAGATGACCTTGTAAACAGGAAGCACTGGCAAATTCATCTAAATAATCATACCGCATGCAAATCCCTGTACAGTGATTCACTACTGCCCTTAGAATCTATAACCTCAGGCCACAACAAACATGGCCACCTCAACTTCCCCTGCACCTGCTTTTCCTTGTTTAGCTCTCCCTCTTCTCCATCACTAGTTAGTGATGTAACAGTTTATTAAAGTACATTTTTATGTTTATAAAATTTTCACCCTCTTCCCAGGTGTAACATACAGGAATATTGGAAGGAGACTGGCCTTTATATCCCAGCCCCAGCCACCTGACCTGGCTCAGGATTACTAAAGTTAATGGCTCTAAAATCAGTGGTTACTGTTACAGTATGAAGGAAGATGAAAGGTTATAAAATATGTAAATACAAGTTATTTCAGAAATAAGTAATTCATTGCTAGCGAGCAAGGGCTAAACCCTCCTTAACAGCAGGGATCAAAAGGAGCTTTTATACAAAATTATCTTCTCCTCCCCTACAGCCCTATCTCCACAAACACACAAGGTTTTTTGGTCTGCCCTTGGACTTTTAAAATCTAAGGGGCATACACTCAAAGCTCTTTAGGCTCCTAACTCCCATTGATTTCAATGGACATTAGAAGCCTAAATAGCTTTGAAGATCTGGCCCTCAGAATTAGTCTACAGTAGCAAAGGTTTGCCTCTGTGGCTATGTAACTATATTGGCAAACCCTCCTATGCTGGCACAGTATAGTTTATATTGGTTCCCTGAACAAATTATGTTATGCTGCCAAACCCCCCCTTTCTTTTTTTTTTTTTTTTTTTGCCAGTGCGTACACTAGGACTTTTGAAGTGTAAAATGTCATAACAAAATCGCATCCCCAAACCACCATTACTATACTGGCAAAAGTTTAAAGTACAGATCTGGCTCCCTTCACCTTTATTTGTGTGTGGTTTTGAGAGACATCAGACAGGCATATAAAAGATGGAGCTTCCCCAACATCTTCTTATTGACTGCTCATTTTGGGGTAGGTGGGTTGCATTTTCCCTATCTTTAACCCCTAGCAATGGATTGCATACGCCAAATAATAAACAATAATGAATTCCTTCCTGACCCCAAATATGTTGATCAGTTGGACTCTGAGCATTTCAGCAAGATCTAACAGACAGACAGCAGAAAAGAATTCTCTGTAGTAACACAGAATCCCCCCCATATCTACTGTCCCATCACCAGCCATCAGTGATATTTGCTACCAGCAGTTGCAGATGGACCACGTGCCATCATGGGCAGCCTCATCATACTGTCCCCTCCATAAACTTATCAAGCTCGTCTTGAAGCCAGTTTGTTTTTTGTCCTCACTGCTCCCCTTGGAAGGATGTTCCAGAATTTCACTTCTCTGATGGTTAGAAACCTTCATCTAATTTCAAACCTAAACTTGTTGATGGCCAGTTTATATCCATTTGTTCTTGTGTCAACACTGGTACTTAACTTAAATAACTCCTCTCCTTCCATGGAATACCCCTCTAAGGTATTTATAGAGAGCATTCATATCTCTCTTCAGCCTTTGTTTGATTAGGCTAAATAAGCCAAGCTCTTTGAGTCTGCTCTCATAAGGCAGGTTTTCCATTCCTCTGATCGTCCTAGTAGCCCGTCTCTGCACCTGTTCCAGTTTGAATTAATCTTTCTTAAACATGGGAGACCAGAACTGCACACAGTATTTCAGATGAGGTCTGACCAGTGCCTTGTGAAGTACATCACCTGATGCATCGTAGGACTACATTAGCCTTTTTTTCAGCCGCATCACTCTGGCTGATATTATTGATCAGCAAGTTGAGTTTTCAAATGATGTCACAAGACATTCCTTGTACGAAGATTATTACAATAGGGTGTGAACACAGGGGTTTATTCTGTCACAACCAGTGCTTAACTATCTTTATAGTTAATTTTTTTCCCCTAATATCTAACCTGAATCTCCCTTGATGCAAACTAAGTTGATTCAGATCTTGGACTCACAATGCAAATATTTTGCTAAATAGACATTTGGCAAAAATAAGCCAGAAGAAGTGTGGCTAACTGAGATATCAGTTAGAGGTGGGGTTCTCCTCTCCTCTTTTGAACTATCTTTTTTAATGCCTATGACATTCTTCCACCATCCCCTAGGGGCATAGGTGGAAGGCCTGTATCTTTTTCTTATGCAAAATCCTCCTGCAGAAGTAAGAGAATTTTCTTTGGGAGATGGCTATATGGCCCTCTCCCCATTCTGGCTGCAGCAGCTGGGTTGGCTGTAGGATCTAGCTGCATCTCTGGCAGTGAGAGGGGTCATAAGGCTTGGGAAAGAAAAGAACCATGGGTCAATTTGTGCATGACAGTCAGAACATAAAAATGATTTGATTTGGTACATGCTTTGGTCCAGTTTTATTTTGCTCATGCTTACTTACCTTCTACCAGTTCCTTTTTTTGGTAATTGATTAAGGTATCTTGCCCTTTACATGGACCTTATTTTATAAACTGTGATAAGTATACAGATTTCTGTGACCAAAAGCACCCCTTTATTCACACCTTACACACTAGCTTAATAATCTTTGTACAAAATATGCCTTGTGAAGTATCATTGGAAAACTATTAACTCGTTGGTCAATAATATCATGGTGAAATGTATGTAGCAACGTAACATGTAAAGCTAAGAATTTCCACTGTATGATGTTGTCAGTGCATGTTCAAGCTCCGCAGCCCTGACTAGACAAAAGTTGTGAAACAGGTCTATCCTAAACAAAGGAATGTGCGTTTAGCTCAATTTACATATAAGGAGTAAACAGAGTCCTTGAGACAGCAAGAGGGGGAAATGGCAGGAGACCAGGCAAATCTGCATTTCAGCAAACCCAGGGGAGAAGAAAGACATAGAGCCACTGTCATACTGGTTAGATTGTGGGGGGCATTTAGTATATTGTTTGACATCAGTATGTCAAACTCATAATAATTCATGAGAGATATGCCATGTCAGGTACTGTTAAAAAGGCTATAATGTGCTAAGTAAGATGATGATGTTTATGTTCATGTATTATATGTAAGATGGAAATATGGTTGATATATCTGTATTTCAAATTGTGCTGGCTGGGTAATGCCCCAGACAGGATGGCCGCAGAACAATAGCCTGTTTAATGGCCCATTAAGACATTCCCAGGTGCAAGGGGCCCAAGGGAAGTAGCCAGCATCACCTAATGAGTCACCAGGACTTGCCTATGTGACTCTGGACTCCATTTTGGTTCCTGTGAAATTCCACAGGCAGCATACCTGATGAAGCACCAGGACTGGCCCATGTGACTCTGGACTCCATTTTAGTTCCTGTAAAACTCCACAAACAGCATGGCCAGAGCCAGGAGGTATATAAGGCAGAGGCCTGGGGAATCCATTTTGTCTTTGATCCTGTTCAGCTACAGACACACACCTACCTCTGGATCAATTAATTCGCAACTGAACCGAAGGACTAAGACCCATCCAGGTATTGGATGTATACCAGAGGAACTGTATAAGTCTGCAACTCCACAATTCTTCTAGAAACCTGATGTACATGGACTTTCCAATCATTTGTATGTATCTGATTACTCTAATCTTTTAACATTTCTCTTATGGTTTGTTTCTTTCTTTTATAATAAACCTTTAGTTTTAGTTACTAAAGGATTGGCTGGCAGTGTGGTATTTTTGGTAAGATCCAAACTTACATTGATCTGGTACTGTGGCTGACCCTTTGGGATCAGAGGGAACCTTTTTAGTAAAGAGCATAGAGTTTAAATAACTGGTTTCTTTATTGGACTTAGTGGCTGATTGGGAGCCGGAAACTGGAATGCAGTAAAGGGGGCTATGTGTATTAGTGTACTGGCTTCTTGGTAACCGATTTGGGGGAATCAGAAGCACAGTTTGTGGCTGGTTGGGAAGTCTGGCTTCAGTGCCACCCACCAGTGCTGGGGGAATCTGCTTCTCCTTTTACAGCCTGCCCTGACCTTGGCATTTTCAGGTAGTTGCCCTAGGCACAGAAGGGTCACAGCCACCTTCACCACCAGACTCCAGGTTGCCTTCTTTGCTGTTTGAATAAATTTTGCTTTGAAGTGTAATCCTCGAAAGAATCCACTTCAAAGGGTGACTGGACTATAAAAGCAAGGGGCAAAACCACCCCAAGTCATCTCCCCCTATTTCTCTCTTTCACCTAAGAAGTCAAAGAAACCAGCCCTTTGACTTTGTGGGGTGACCATGACTAGAGAATTTAGTCAGCTATGTTGCTAGGAACCTTTGGTAAGGATTTTACCTTGAACCAAGTCTAGCTTGTAAAAAGTTTTAGCTACTAGAAATAGTTTTATCCTTATTTCTCTTGTAACCATTCTGACTTTAATTACCTTATATTTATACTCACTTAAAGTCTCTTTTTCTTTATAGTTAAATAAAATTTTTATTTTTAATCCAAACTAATTGAGTGTTGTGTTTAAACTGAACTGTTTAACTCCAGTTAAAGTAGCAAACTGTTGAGTATTGACCCTTTACAGGGGTAATACACCTTTAATAGCTGAACTATTTAGGAGAGGACTGGACACTGCAGAACACATGTTTTGGGAATATTCAGGACTGGGAATATGTTGGGGTCAAGCTGCAAGTAGTAAACGAGTCTGGTGGAAGCCAGAGTGTGACTGGAGTGTTGCTGACATGCTGCTGGGGTCAGAGCTTTTGGATCGGGGCTGTAGCTAAACACAGACACTCAGGTTGATACTTGCGTGCTGGTAGGCTGTTTGTGAGTGACCCAGCTTGGGAGCTACAAGAACAAAGCAGTGTGAGGCACCCACGGTTTCAGGGCAGGCGGTGCACAGCCCCTCACTGGTCTGGATTGCACTCCAGAATGTGACAATTTCAAAGAACTTTTTCTCTGATGAGAACTTTCAAAGGATATTATTGCTGAGGCTCAGGGTCACAGACAATACTATCTCATGTTGCTGCTCTTTTCTGTGCTTGAAAGGGATCCAGTGGAATTCCTAGTTAGAAGGAGAGTACATCTGAGATAAAAGGAATTGGGGATCACAAGGGGCAAACAGAGAAAAAAATCCATGTGAGCAGCTAACACTGTCTTCTCTTCAGTGATATCTATCACTCATTTTATTGGGTATTTTGAAATACAGATGATTAGATGATTTCACTGAATGTTGGGGTTATTTTATGGAAGAAAGGAGAAGCCTGTGGATATCTGAAATGCATGTGGATCTCAGTGACTTGCAGGGAGACACTGTGCATCTGCAGCAGCTCTGTGCCAAGGACTGCTGACCATGGCTGTCCCTATGGCCCTCCAGTGCTTATTGCACCACAAAGGGAAAGCAGTGGAAATCTAATCTAGTCATTGACTGTATTGCGTTTCTGAAGGAGTCCCTACTGCATGAAAGGGGGACAGTACACATACGCTCAGTTCTGCCTCTGCTCTCCACTTCTCCCTCAGCTCATCCACTTGCCTGCTTCCTCCCCACATGAGATCTCCAGCATGTGGGGATGTCTCAGGTGGGGTGAGAGGTCCAGGAAAAAGGATAGGAACATACTACTGTGAAGGCAGCTGATCCTCATTTTTCTATGTGTGGAGAGGAGTGCAGATCAAAAAGGCACAATCTGTCCCTCTCTCCTCACTGAATTGGAATGAGTCTGGAATTTCTCTAGATTTATACTGATTTGTGGAGGAGAAAATTTGGCCCATAAAGCTAAAGATGGAAAAATCTCATAGGTTATGTTGTCTGTCTTCTTCTCCATGTAGAAGGCCTTCCACCTGCTGACCTGCCCCGACGCCACCGTGAGCGCCATCGCAGCAAAGGCCCTGGAAGAGGCGGTTGCGAAACGGATCCGCTGAGCGCCCACCAGCGACGACATCGCCACCTACCTGAGCGGCTCCCTGGCAGGTGAGTTCGCGCGGGACGGAGGTGACATCTCGTCCCTCTGGACCCACGCCCGCAATGCCACGCGGCGCCTGGGTAAGCGCATCGGCTGCTGCTGGACATGGTGTGAGGAGCGCCAGGAGCTGTCGGTCCTGGTGCCCAGGATCAGAGCCGACGGCCACACCATCGTCACCCCCCGCGCCCGGGGCATGCTGGAGAGGTGCCTGAAGGCGTCCGTCCATGCGCTGTACCTCGAGAGCCTAAAGAAGAAGCCCGACCAGGGAAAGGTGTTTGAGGTGACCAGCAAGTGGGACGCCAGCAACCACTTCCTGGCGGGCGGCGGCTACACCCGGTTCGCGGACTGGCGGTTCATCCACCGGGTCTGTCTCAACTGCCTCCCGCTGAACGGGGCCGTCCGCCACGGGAACCG
This sequence comes from Emydura macquarii macquarii, assembly GCF_026122565.2. Taxonomy (NCBI): domain Eukaryota; kingdom Metazoa; phylum Chordata; order Testudines; family Chelidae; genus Emydura; species Emydura macquarii. The sequence goes on from NW_027131283.1 coordinate 14,361,926, forward strand.
GGACAAGCGCTGCAGGAGGTGCGGGTACTTCAACGAGACCCTGCCCCACGTCCTGTGCGGCTGCAAGCCCCACTCCCGAGCCTGGCAGCTGAGGCACAACGCGGTCCAGGACCGTCTGGCGAAGGCCATCCCGGCCCACCGAGGCACGGTGGCCATCAACTCCTCCATCCCCGGGACCGACAGCCAGCTGAGACCCGACATCGTCATCACCGACGAGGAGCACAGGAAGATCGTCATGGTGGACGTCACGGTCCCCTTCGAGAACCACAGCCCGGCCTTCCACGCCGCCCGAGCCCGCAAGGAGGAGAAATACGCCCCCTTGGCTGACACCCTGAGGGAGCAGGGCTACGACGTCCAGATCCATGCCCTGATCGTCGGGGCCCTGGGCGCCTGGGAGCCCCACAACGAGCCCGTGCTCTGGGCCTGCGGCGTGGGTCGGCGCTACGCCAAGCTCATGCGTCGCCTCATGGTCTCGGACTCCATCCGGTGGTTTTGGGACATCTACATAGAGCACATCACCGGCCACCGGCAGTACCATGAGGAGAGGGACGGACCTGACCCACCACCACCATTACGGACGCGGCGGGGGACACACCAGCGGATGCGGCGACTGCTGAAGCATTGGACTTAATGAGGGATGCACCACTTTGTATGGACTTATTTACTCTCTTTGTTAAAAACCCCCAAAGTAACCCTCAGACATACTTAGTAACGTTGCCCCATTCCCATATATTCCCTTGTATCTCTTAGCGCCCACACCATCACCCCCCCATCCAGGACCCCGCAGCTTATCCCTTGTTATTCTCCCCAGACTTTCAACCAATCCCCATGCCTCCCGATAACCTGCATATCGTCCCTGGATGTTGCCCCTTTAAACTCTATGGGTTACCTGTTTGTTATCTTTTGAAACATTTACTCAATAAAAAACTTTAAATTTGTTATCTGTTGAACATTTACTAGACGTTTGTTAGCTTAACTGTCTGAAGTAACGAGGCATCTACCCATTCCTTTGGGAGACTGTTCCACAGCCTAATTCTCACTGTCAGGAAGATTTTTCTGATAGTTTTCATTTTTCCTTTTATTAATTTCATCCCACTACTTTTAGCTGTGTCCCCTCAGACTATCCTAAATAAGTCCTCTTCCTTCCATGCCCTCCAACATAGAGACAGGCCAGAATTAGAACTTCCAAGCCAACCACATCTGAACTTTGGGAAGGTTCCAAATCTGAACCCAAGCCAATCTGAATTTTCATCTTGAATTAACCTCCATTTGAAATATTAGCATACAATTATACTTTGTTACTGTCATCACTTAGCCAATCAACAGATGATTAACTTTCTTAATCTTTCTTCATAATTGATGTCTTCCAATTCGCTAATATATGAAATGAGAAAATACAAAACACATTATACACTGTGTAATAGACCCACTTGTTCCAGGGTGTCTATTTTTTTTTTTTTTTTTGTTGAGGAATGAGGATTCTTTTGTCCCTAAAACATAGCACAGGCTTTCTGATAGCTAGAAAGGCATTTATTTGTCATTGTTTTTGTTTGGGTAAATTGAAAACATTGGTTTAAACGACAACATTTACCACCTCTCCAAAAGAGTTTCAGGATTTTCCCAATGCCTGAACTCGATGGGATTCACACATCTTTTATTACAACTGTCTTTTCAAAATGGTTATCTCTGAGTGGCAAAGGTAATCTCTGACAACCCCATCTCTAAAAGTAAAGAAGAACCTGAGAAATGTTAACATAATCTGTCTGGATTTTGCCTACTAAACAATGAAATTAGTTTAATGGGATGGCACCTAGCTAGCATCAGCCTTGAACTGAATGAAAGCTTGCATCAAGCACCAGGAATCCCATTGGTGAGTGAGTGCCTCAATTTTCATCAGCACTCTAGTGACAAAGGACAGCACCAGAACAATCATGCTATTTAGCACTTCCCCTTTATGGGAAACATTAAGCTTTTTAAAATGTTATGCTTAATCTGCCTGGTCTATTGTATACTATTTGCAATTTCCCAGTCCAAGCTTTTAACTGTTAATTACACAGTAGCACACCAGAGATGCTTCATGGTGAGCTACTGTATTGATAAATATACAGAAATGAGCTCAGAGAATTTGAACCTTTTATTTCTGGCGGCTCTAATAAAGCAATTTGCTGATACTTTGACAGAGTCTGTGAGCATTAATGGGGGCCACCAGACTACAGTCTGTAGAGAGTAGTGCTTGGAGCATATGCAGCACTTGCTCCAAGCTTGTAGAACATAGAGCATGCTACCAGGCATCCACAACACTCACACACTGTTCACAGCACACTAGAGTACAGGGGGTTGGTTACAGTATTATCACAATTACTGAGCTAGAGGCACCTCTGTCCCCATTCTGATCTCTATGGTCTTGTCTTCATTGCTATAAAAGATTGCGGTTTTTACCTTAAGTAACTAATGTGTATGAGCAATTCCAAGGTAAAACACAGTGAAGACAGGGAACTGTAGTATTATCATAAGATAAATTTCCCGAGGTCCTATACTCCTGCCTGGGATTGACCTTGTCTAGTTTTCTTTCTGGAAAACTAATGTGCCTTTTCTTTACTGTGTTCTTATCCTGTAATAGCACATGTCCATTAGTTACTCAGGGGTAAAAACTGCACTTTTTTTTTTTTTTAAATCAGTGAAGACAAGGCTTCTGAATGCACCTATTTCATTCATTTCTTGGGCCTCCTGTCCCTGTCTATCTTGTGGGGGGGAACCTCAGGATTTTTCCAGTCAGACAAGCACCTGTGCACACTACCCTGTGTATACAAACAGCTTATCCTGCAGGTCCATTCGGGTTTTAGGCACTTGTTTTTTCTCCATTTTTAGAAGTTGTGACCAGTCATATTGAACAACAGCCCTCTTGAAGCAGCCTTTAGCACTAGGAACAAAGCATTAGAGAAAAAAGATTTTTAAGTAACAAACGGCCTATGTGAATATTCAGTCGCATCTAATCTTAAGTTTCTCTACAAGCTAAGTTAGCTGAACTTTCTCCCTAAGTGACAGGAACAGAACTGAGCCAACTCAAATTCTCTTAGACCTAGTCTAGCTATACAAGCAAACCCTTCACATCTTTGCTGGTACAACTGCATCTAGACTAGGGCTTTTGCCAATATAAAATAGCATTAAAAACACGCCCTAAATGACATTACTATACTAGCAAAAGTTTTCACATACAACAAAGTAAGGCCCCTTAACTTCTGAATGAGAGCATCCACATGGGGATTTAACATGCTTTCTCTTATGGGCATTGACTTCACACCTTTAATTGGTTCACCTTAACTTTCCTGAGCGTTCCCCTGTACACGACCTCAGTCCGGTTCTCTCTGATCCCTTTGAATGAAACTGCGTCCTTAAATCAATCATCCCCTCTTTGCTCCCTGGGTTTCCTACCAAGTGTTCATGGGTCCTGACCCACCCTGTTCAAACTGGTTTGGGTGCTGCAGAAGAGGTCAGGTTAGAGCCATTAAGGCTACTTGCTCTGACCTTGTCTCTTAACAATCTTTAAGTGAAAGCTGTTAGAGGACTCTTAGAAAGGGCTCTTCCGTGGTTAGCTTCTCTCAGTGATTTCCTTATTGAATGTGTTCAGTTTACAATGACAAATATTTCTGTCTGCCAGACATGCAAACTCAACCTGAGCTCACTGTCAAGCTGGATTCTTTCCTTTTCTCACGTCACCACCAGTAATAGTGCTTCCGCTGACCAAATTAGGCCCTCAGTGACCCTGTGCAACTGTACTGTCTTCACATCAGGCCTTCAGCCAGGCCTGTGCAGTTCCAGCATCGTCAGTTGTTTTGCACAGGTGACTGGAACCTATTAAACAGTTTTGTTGATGCATGACAATCACCAAAAAAAATCAGTGTACACAGGGAGCATGTCTGTGTAGTCAACCAGTGCCATTTTTACATAGTCTTTTTTATAATAGAACTGTATTTTAAAGGAGAATAAGTCCACTCCACATACTACACCTTAATTTTCTTATTCTTAATTAACTTTTGTTTCTCTCATTTTGTATGTGTAGCTCTTGCTCTGTACCTTAAATGCATTCTTGTTCTTCCTGTTTTTCTAGTTCTTTTTATTTTCACTAACTAAAGCCTCTTTTCTGTATTTCCATCTAAACTTGCCACTGTATACACTCCCTATTATCTGAGGTATTCCCTCCTCCCCATTCATTTTTTTTTTTAGATTTAAAAGATTTTTGTTGCTTGAGTTTTTCTGTACTTTACTTATTGCAGTAGCAAAATACAACTCCATGAGCAATGCCTCCCCCCTCTCCCCCCCCCCCCCAAAAAAAAAAAAAAAGCAAAAGCATGTCGTACCCATTGATAATAGCGTGGATTCTGTAGTGTTCCTTGGGAAGATATTTTTTACAAAGCAAAACTCAAAGATAGCCCAAGATCCAAGAAATAATAAAAATGACACTGGCAAGTAGGTTTATGTTTTTGGAGAAGCTGAAAGCATGTCTCTCCAGTGGCAGCCAAATCAAAGAAATGACAAAGAATTATATGTTGTACAAAATATACTTCCCATCTCTGCTTACAGTTTTGGCCCAGGTACCCTCAGAGGGATATTAAAAGTCTCTTAAAAATAAAGTAAACCTCATTTTTGAAGAAAGATCCCAGTAAACCTTGTCTGGCTGCTGACTCCCCCCATTCAGCATGGGCAGATAGGCTACCATATTGACTGGCCTTCTGCCATACTGCCTACGTCTTGGGACAGGTGGAATAGCAAATTCTGGCTTTAATTCCGCCACTCAAAGGAGCAAGCCAATTACATTAGAAACGGAAAGGAGAACCATAATATATTACATAAGTGAAGAGCTCAAGTCATCTCAACAAATCATATGTGCTTTGAATTTCAGGGATTTAATTTTGCTTGATTCAGATAATCATTTCAAGTCCTTCCATGGCGACTTCCAAATTGGCTACTTTCCCATCTGGTTTTTTGAAAGTTGGTCCAAACTGCTCAAGATTTCCTTTTGAGTAAGCGAGATCAGTTCCTGAGTGTAGTTTAAAAGGGCTTTTTTTTAAATAGTGCTTCCAGAGAATGCCTTGTTGGTGACATTGCCCTGGGGGACAATACAGCGATGCAGAAACCTGGCTGATGGGACAGTATTTGTAGGAAAGGCATTTTTAAATCAGAAAGCTTGTTGTTCATTGGTCCTATAGCATTTTATAAAAATAAAACAAAGGACAATGATTATTGAAAAAACAATGATTTGGGCTCCTGTTCTGCAATGGGTTCCCAAGAGATACAGAGGTCTGCACGGAGCTCATTACTGGCTAGAGTTGTCTTCCTTACATATATTACACATGTGTAATCATATACTTTTCTGAATGTCACACACCATTAAAACATAAACCTTTATATTTAACTGTACAATTTTTTTTCAAGCCATTCTATAAACTGACTCTATATGACACATGTAGATGTAAATGAGCTCTGCTTCTAGATTAATCAATGCCCTTTAAAATGGGTAAAAGTAAAGGGAGGGTGAAAAGGGACGCACACATCCCCCACAAATGAATTATGAGATGTGTGGAGCGCTATACATTTTTTATTGTCAATGCTACTTGGCTGGAAAAGACTTGCATAACTCACCCATCTCTCCAGCACTCATGAGGAAAGCTGTCATCCCAAATGTGTGGCAATAAAAACTTTATAGCACCTTGCAAAGTATGGTGCGCTATAAAGTGTTTATTACAATGCGTTTGGGATGACTGCATTACACCATCATGTATTCCCTGTAGAAAGATGCTGGCTTGCTATCACTCTTAACTAACTGATCTTCTTTACAGATGGTTCCTGAGCTAGTTCTCATGCTCAATGTGTCCCTGCTTTGTTGGATTTTTGTGTGCAGCATACCTTTGTTTCATTATGTACCATAGGGAGGTTGGATGGGGAACACCATACTGCAGTGGAGATAGTCCTGAGCTTAGCTCCTGTTTCCAGCTCCAGCATTATCTCACTTTATTATTCATTATTAAATGTTTGTGTTATGGAAGAGCTTATGTACTCTAGCTGCTACTGGGGGACCCACTATGCTAGGCACTGTTCAAATACATGCTAAAAACAGTCCTTGTCCCAAATAACAATTTGCAGTTCTGGTAACTGTTCCCCATCTGTAAAATGGGAGTAATCCACTTTTTACAAAACAATTTGAGATATACAGATGAATTGTGCTATATAAGTGCTGAGCATTATTAACACCACAGGGGCTCTATCTACACTGTGAGCTAGGGGTGTGATTTCCCTGCTCTCAGACACCTACTTGCACCAGTTCTCATTGAGTTAGCATGAGTATAAGTAACAGTCTGGCTGCAGTAGCACAGGCAGCAGCAGCTGAGGCTTGGCTGAGCCATGCCAAATAGAAACCCACCTGAACCCCCTGGGTATGTATTTGGCACTCCAAAATGGTGCCTCCACTGCCACTTCTTATGCTACTGAGACTACACTGTTATTTATACTCAGGTTAGCTTGATAAGAACTAGCACAAATGTGTACACAAGCAGGGGATTCACACTTCTAGGTCATAGTGTAGACATACCATATGAAATATGACTGTAACAGCGATGGGCCATCCCTCCCTGTCCACCTGGGAGGGAGGCCACCTCCTCACTGTGGTGATCCTAGGGGCACTGAAGCTTGAAGGGGAAATTGGCATTTGAGGGGCAGCTCTGGCCCCTCCTGCAGGCAACAAGTGTTCTGTATTTCCCAGCCCTCAGGCTGGGCAGCCAACCAGTATATAGCCCTAGGGCTCACAAGCAGGGATTGAGCAGCAGCAGGGTATAGAGGCTCATGGGCAAAGGGTAGGGTGGCAAGAGGGGGAGGTGGGTGCTCCCAGCTCCAGTATGTCCCAGCCCAGGGCCCTAACAGTGGCAGAGCATTCCACCACTCAGTCAACAGGGCTTCAGCCAAAACTCACTGACACAGCTGTAGGCCACACACCGATTGGTTGGTTCCCTTGGGCTCCTTCCTACCCCTTTTTTCTGGAGTATTGGGGCCTCAAGGTCACTTTCAATCTCCCCAGTGTAAACTGCAAGGGATAACCCCAACAGGCCTTCAGCATCACTAGCAGCAGGCAGCTCCATAACAGTCAGGCTGAAGCTCTGGCATCAGGGAAGAGACATCCTTCTCCTCCAGAATGAGTTAGAGTGCTCACCTCTTATACTTCCTGTCCCACTCCTTTGCTTCTGGTGGGGTGGGCAGGATTGTCCTGGCTCCGCCCATCAGAGGTTGGGCCATCCCTCCCTGTCCTTATCTGAGGGATCCTCGCTACAATGACTTTCAGACAACAGGGTAGGATAGAGACAGTTCTCTTGTACTCATGGGGCTTAAGGAGTTAAGAATCGTTTAAAAGAAATTTGTACAAATGTTGCTAGGCACAACATTCTTAAAGTTACAATGTTTGTAAAAAGCACTTTGCACCATGTGAATTGTCTTGAATATGATAGTTTTTATCTGGACAGAGTCTGTCAAGGCAGGAAGCCTTGAAATTTAACCTCTTTTTTAACTCTTGTATTTGTTTTTACAGTCTAAAAGATTTTTACATTTAAAAAAAAAAAGAAAGGAAGTTTCAGCATGTTTCTTAAATAAATAGCCCTGCTCAGAAGTCTCAAATTACACATAGCAGCAACAGCAACTGCAGTAACAAATGAATACATGCATGTTAGGGTAACAGCAAAATTGGTGAGGAAACGGTTTTCAGACTTAAGCTTCCAAAGGCATACTATATATATTGAGGGGAGAAAAAGATTTTTTCAAATGAAAAATACTTTGACCTTATACTGGGTATTTCTGAGTTCTTCACATAATCTTACTGAAAATATTTGTTTAAGTAGTAGTAGTTCTGTTCAGGAGACAAAAAGAAATAAAGCAAGATGAAATCAGTTAACCTCTTCGACCTTGGTCCCTTTTTACAACTGCTGATGTCATAAATAATGTCACTATATGCCAGTTGACAGATACATCAGGCAGGGAGGATAAAACAAGCCCCATACTTGAGTTCAGTTCAAGTCCCTTTTCTCAGGGCTAGCTTATTATTATTGATAATTAATCAACTTCTGTGTTTATTTAGTTGATTGCCCACAATTTTGCTCCACTGTTATTAGAAGACCAGCTCTGCAAGTAATTGATTATTGCTGGTTCCTTGATTACTCTATTAAAACAGGTTTCATAGGACATTTTAGGAGCTCCAGAATAACTGGGAGTTATGACTTCATATTAGGAAAGAGCCATCATAGTGCAGAAGAAAGGAAAAACAGAATGGTATATTAATTGCTATCTATTTCTGGTATAAGGGAGAACATATGTGAGGCCTGGGTTCCCATGATTTTGTACAATATATTTTGGGATGGGATAACTTTGGGATAACTTTAACTTAATAACATTCTGCAATACTATCTAGATATGAAAGAGGTTTTCCAGCATGGTCCATTCGGCAGGATGAAGAACCATATATTTGTACATGATTGTGACACAGAGGCCAAGTGATGGTTCACTACTCTGTCAGCAACTCTTATATGCAATGTTGTTGTAGAGTTACAAGAGAACTGGACTTGACATAATTTGGACTTGACATAACCTGCAGCCATCTTGTGTACTCAGCCACCATAACTTGGAAGCGAGGACCCCACGTACTCAGGAATAATTTAGGCTTTGTTTAAAGAGAGCAGACAAAACAGCTGCACAGCTGCAGCTTCAGTATTGCTTACAAGGTTACGAAAGTGACAAATTCATGGGAATGGAAGGGAGTGTGGATAGTTGATCTTGAATCTGGGTGCCTCTGATTATAAGTTTTTTTCTGGAAGACACTTCGCTGATAAGTAAAAATTATGAGTTCTTTCCTGTTGCTAAGAAAATCACCAACCCGTTAGCTGTTACTATGAGGTATGCGCTTTGTTTTGAAAAACCTATAAAAAGGCTTAGTTAGAGACTATACTATAGAAATTTTGGATTTTCTACGAACAAGGAAACACTGACATCAATCTCCCCAGCAGCTAGGAGGAAAGCTGGCCACCAGAGACCGGCTGCTGAACCACTCAAAACCACCTCAGACTTTGGGTAACTAAATCTGGGGTGTTCTAAGCTATTGCTATGTTTGATGTGGGCTTTAGACTCAATAAAAAAGGATTTTGGGGTGAAATCACTTGTGTGTGTGAGTGGGAGGGTGCTGTGGTCGCCATGCAAAATGCAACTTGGTGATGGAAGCCAGAGTGTAACCTGCCTGTTTGTATCTGGGCTGTCGGTATCAGGGCTGTGAGCTGCAGCAGCAGAGCATTTAAAGCAGGCAGAGTTGTGGGGCAGGTGGTCACACAACCCCCTCCCGCTCTGGGTTGAACCCCCAATCATCACAATGATATTTAAATGCACTCTAACTTCTAAAGATGAATATGCCAATCACATGGTAGAAAAAATTCTATTTAGTAGAATGAGTAGTGGAAGGAAAGGTTTTATATTTAATTGGATTCAGGCAAGGGTCTCACAAACTTTCATAGAGTAAGTAACATATGTGGAAAAAAATCATCCTTAGTTGGATATGTAGTGTTGCCTGGATCTGGGAGATTTCTGTAATGGAAATGTGGGTTGTAATGAGAAGCTGCTGGGCACTCCCTGCTTTATTGATGGTTTCAGGATTGAAGCCATGGCTTATACATGTCTTGTAATGGCAAAGAATGTATTCCAGGTGCAACGTATAACATAAATGCAAAGGACAAATCTCTGAGGGAGAGGACAGAGCTTTGCAATTAACAGCTGCATGTATGATGTTTCCTCCTGGAGTTGCTTAAGAAAGCTTACAATAAAGTAATTACATTTTATAGTTCATAGAGAGCACCCTGACTATTTCTGATCAATTTGTAAGCAAAGAATGTGAATATAATAAGGAAATATCTTTATGATTAAAGCAATGGAGTACAGATGAAGATCTTGTTTTAAAATAAATTCCACCTGTATTATTGAGAATATCATAATTGTGAAAGAAATATATAAACAAGTGTACTCTTCATCCTTTTTTTCATGTTTCTACTTTTGGCATTTAAATCAGTTTGAACAGTGAAAATAGTCTGAGTGAGTGCAGTCCTACTCTGAATAGTGTCTCCGTGAAAACAGCATTGTAGAGTTCCGGGTGTGTGTCAGTGATTTCCAGATCTAATATGATCAGTTTAGAAGAAAAAAGGGTTTTTCTAACTGCCAGACCTCATTATCTGATGTGGGTTCTGAAGAACAGATTGTATTATTATTTATTGTTTGGGAAGCACTGATACTGATTCATCACTGTAAGAAATAAGGATTGGGCCCCAATCACTCAAAGATTTATGCTTGTGCTTAACTTTAATCATGTAAGTAGTCTCATTCAATAGTTCTTGCCCTCAGAAACCTTTTTCTAACTCATCCATCAACATCTGTAACAAGGATTTTGCAGACAAAATGCAGTCTTCATTTACACCTCTGTGACCTTATTATTTCCAGAATTTGGCAACTGAAACTTAGCTAACAGTTTTGGTATTGATGAAAGAAGGAATACAGTGCTCTCATAGATGTGTTGGTTCCACAGTGCAAACAGAAGTGTAAATTATTTAAAAAACCCAAGAAACTTATTTTCATGCACTAAAGTCAGTAGATAAAACTCCAAATACACATAGGGCTCATACCTCTTTTTTACATAGCCACCTTTCAGAAGAAACCTATGTCACTTGCACAGGAACCGTCTTTCTGTTCTGTATGCAGCTAGCACAGTAAGGTGGGACTTTTAAGCTCTATGATAATATAAATAAATAATAATAATTTTATTTCAGTGTGTAGAGAGAAAGAAAGCAACATAAAAATGCTTTCTTCTGTAAACAATGTGGTTTTAGAAAGTTAATTATAAAACAATACTTACATTCACTAACAAGCCCGCAGTTTAAAAAAAAAAATTCTATCTCTGACTTGCACTATTTTGTCTAGACTTCAGACTAGTTATATTTTATGGACTTCTGACTCCTTCTTTTGGCTTCAGCTTGCCAATGCCTCCCTTCACTTTTTTTTCCTTCTCATCTGGTAGCTTTTTTCTTTATTTGTTTAAACCATTAAGCTGCTCTGTCAGCCGGAGTCAAGGGGATACCTATACCATCCACATATGAAGGACGAGTTGGAGAAAAAAATACACAAAGCAATGTTAAATTGGTATTTTTAGTCTTCCTTTTATCACTGCAATACTACATTTCTGCAATAATACAATTAGCAGCACCCCTAGTCTAATTTGCATGATTCAAGATGGTGTCACTTAACAGCGAAATAGTGCTACCACCATCTTCTGTCTCTCTGCCTGGACTCAGTAGATACAGAACATTAGAGATGTATTCCTCTGTGGTAAGAGAATTGCCCCAGTATTTGAGTTTAGTGGGCAAGAGAACAGAGGAGCCTTGCCGTAATATGCGCTTCGTAGCTGTAGTTAGGACTGCATTAAGGCAATCTACAGCCCTAATGCATGACTAACCTACAACATGACTTGGGGCCCCTGCAGTTCTGTCTCCATGCCTTGACTCTGACCTCCCTGTGGAGTGGTGGAAATAGAGCCTCCCTGCCCCACCCAGAAAAAGGCATCAACATGTGGCTCCTTTATCCCCCTATCCAGGAACCATTGTTCAGGTGGTCTGAAGACACTGGCAGACATCCCTGCGTTGTTTATACTGGGTTCACATGTTCAACTTCTTTACAACCAGGAGGGGTTAAAAACTGTTTTTTCCTGAATGAAAGCTGGAGTTCTGATATAGTCACATGACTTCAGGAGCTGAGGCCATAGGAGTGACTGGAGCTACAATAGTTTTAGGGAAGAGATGTGTGGGATACTCTTCTGGGTTAACCTTGCAGTGCCTTCTGCACTTGGGCTCTCTTTTTCTCAGTGGCAGTTTACTCCATTGGCTATTGCAGTTTGAGTTAAAAAACAAAAACATCCTTGGAAGTAACAAGGCAATGGCAAACTTTCAGCCACTTTGCTCTCATGTGATATCCTTCCCTCCCCATCCCTTTGTTCGTGTTTTATCTCTTTGGCTGCAAGATCTTCAGGGCAGTGATCTTTTTTCTATGTCTGCTATTCACAACAGTGGTTCTGTATAAATAACAGTGACTATAGTGACCTGTTTAATCTGTTTCACTTTCTTGGTTCTCATGCACTAGATAAAAAATATGTTGTGCTTGGATTTCCAACACTGCAGATGAATCTTTAAACTCACAAAAAACACTGTTTTCACTACAGAGATGTCAAGACGGCAGCAACTTTTCCATAGCGTCTTGAACTTTAGAGGGCTTGAACGTGAGTGTATCCAAATCACCTTCAATTTTACCTATCTCTAGTTCTCACAGACACTTTTATTAACATATTACATATACATTTCTATTCCTGTTAGGTTTTGTAAACCATTGACTTTATATGTACTTTAAGGGAGCCTAAACTACTTGACAGTATGCTTTTCAATTTCATAATGAATAAAATGATTATGTAAAGATGAAGGTACTAGGTTGATTGTGTTATATTACATAATGTAATGTGATGCCGCTAAAGGTTAAAATTGGAGACTCTCGCTATTGAAACAGTGGATAGGTTGGACAGGTAACCAGCCAGAGGGTTGTTAAAGGGATATTATGAAGTTAATGGCCCATGTTTAACTGGCCAGTCATGTGGCCCAAGTTAAGGAATGTGGAGCATTATAGGATTTTCTAGAGATTCCAAATGCAGGGGCTAGCTGTTGGTTCCATGCTTTGTGGGTTGGCAGAAGTATTTGCAGTGTGGCCCTGAAAGGAAACAGGGGCAGACACAGGTGTTTATCGATGCAGGGCTGCATTGTCTGACTTGGGATTTTTGCAAAAGCCCATGTGTTGTGTATTCGTTCTACTGTTCAGAGAAGCAGGACTTTGTGTATATTTTGTAAATAAACAGATTATTCCAAGAATATACCCTGACTCTGTGTCACCAATTTCTCATCCAAATGGAAGCCAAGGCCCCAAATTTTGGCACTGCTGCTCAGTCAAAGGGACAACATGGTACATAATTTGGTTCAGGTGTAATAGGGAAATGTAGACTATGCAGATCAGCTATTAGAATGTCTGAAATTCTTATACCACAGATCAGGGATTGAGATGCAAAATTATATTGTAATGTAGATGGTGTGGTTAGAAACTGCCAACGCTGGAATCTCTGTTCTGAAACCCTTTCAATTTTGGGGATTCATACTTGAGTTTTAGGAGCTGAACACATCGTTGCAAGTTTGTTTCTCAGATTGATCCAAAACTACATTTTCTGCTTTTTGTACAGGCCACCATCTCATAAAAACAACTGACCTCACAAGATTCCAGCCTCAGATAGTGGAGATGTTGTGAGACCATGTGCTCATGTTTGATATCTGCTATTTTGGACACACTGGTGCATCTTGGGAGAATTTGGGAGCACATCAGAGGTATGTAGCTGGGTATTGGACTTCTCTGTAAGAATATGTTCATGGGGCATTTTATGGGGCTTAGATAAGTTCAAACCAGCACCAGAATCTCTGGTTGCTTATCTGAGTGACAAATGTTTTGAGGTTCTTCCATTACTAAATTTTATCTCACTGTACAGTGTAAAGAGACAAGGCAGGTTATGTAATATCTTTTATTGTACAGTGTAAATGCTTATGTGTATGTGCTTACATTTTTTTCAATGGCAATGTTTTTATTTGTTTGTTAATTTTATTTCCATGCAGTTCTAGTAGCAGAACAAAAATTAATTAAAAGGGAAAAGGGACTTTAGTATGAGAAACTCAATTCGGAAGGGGAAAACATGGCTTTTAAAAAACCTTTCATATTCCAAGAGGCTGTAATTATGTTAGTTAATGTAAATGTTTGTGATAGGCCAAAATGTAAATGTAAATGTTTGTGTAGGTAGGTAGGGGGACATCCAGTATGATGTGGTTATGTGACTGTATGGTCTAAAAGGGAGAGTCCATTCTGAGGCCCTGATTACTAAGCCATTCATAATAAGAGCAACCTAAAATTCACCAGAAAGTAAAAGCTAAGGGATTAATGGCCTCCCAGTTTATTGGAATATTGTCCCTGGAAAATGTTTCAGTCCGATGTTAATAGTTCTGATCTAGAAACCCCCTGAGTAAACCCAAGTAAGTGGCATCCAGCTTTGGAACACATGTGGTAAAAGTGAATTTGTTATTTACATCATAACACTCCTTGCTGTAGACTGACATATCACACTGGTAATACTCTGAAGGAGCTGTTGCAATGCATTGTGCTCAGTATTCATTTATTAACCTCCACTACTTGTTGACATGATAATCAGCGAGCAGTTAAGGTGTCTCTTGTCAAAGTCTCTGTTATTGATGTGGTTAGGTTTCAGTCAATGCTGCAGTGCGCTGAGAATGCGTGCTGATGAACTGAGGTTTGGCATGCTATGATGGGTCTTAAAAGATTGCGGCATTACATGAAATGGTAGTCTCTGATAAACAGAAAGGGAAGTACAATGATAAAACAAGTGGTCTTACTTGCTTGTGGCATAGGAGACTTGTCCTGTTTCACATTACTAATAAGATTAAAATAAAAAGTAAATTCTGGTTGAAAATAAAAGGTTGCCTTAAACTGCCTGAAATTCAGTGTTGGGACTGCTAGAATAGTCTTATTTAATACTGTTGTGCCTAGGCATTGGTATAAAAGTCACGACACTGAATGCGTAGTGATCCTGCAAGATGCTAAGCACTCTGGCCCTGCTTCAGCACAGCACTTAAGCATGTGCTTGCCTCTAAGCATGCGAGTCCCACTGAAGTCCTTACCTGCTTTGCTGGAGCAGGACCAGAGTGCTGGGGACCTTGCAAGATTGAGAAGGCACTGAGGGCTTAATGCAGGGTTTGAGATTTCTTGCTATATATGAACCAATGCTAAGACAGAAGAATGTGGGATAAGAATGGAGTTACTTTCTGGACTTCAAATGGGAAAAGAAAGGTAATCGAGCATCTCTTTTTAAAAAATTATTTTACACTACAAAGGCAAGCTTATGACGAGGTGTATACCCCACAGAGGTTCCGAAAGATTGATGTGGGCTTGAGAGGTCAATTATGCTACCTGCCTGCACCTGGAGGGTGCGGCAGGCTTAGTTTAAAGATGAGTCTCAGGTGGAAGAGGAGCTGGGGTGGTTAGTTTAAACAGGGGAAGTATCCATTGAATGGGGGTTGCAGGGGAGAGTGGGAAGGTGTTCTGTACTCACTCACTCACTCACTCACTCACTCACTGAGATTAGAGCATAGGAGACCAGAATGATTAAGGTTGACACTCACAGGAAGAGGAAGCCCTAGAATCTTTGCTTGAGTAGAGAAGTCTGATAGGTGGCTGGGAGACAGACAGACATGACAGCTACTGGGGTGGAGCAGTCTCTGGTTGTGTGCTTTTAAAGAGGGGTAGGAACTGGACTTGCAGGAAGTGAGCTCTGGGAGGTGTTCAAGAAAGATGCAGTGAGTGATGAAAAGTCAAGTCTGAGCAGGACAGGATGGGGCTTTCAGTTTATATTTTTGATTCAGGTGTTAGTGGAGGATACCAGGAAAGAGCTCTGAGTTCTGGTCCTGAAAGAAGGGTGAAAGTCATGAGGCTGTAGTGGAGAAGGCCTGATAAAAGGTTACAGTATGAAGGTGTCTAGAAAGGCTTCAGCAAGGAGTCAAATGGAGTAAGCTGTGGCTGCTGGTTATAGAGTCCCTGGACTGCAAGCTAAAGGGCCCAGTTTCCCCACCAGCCACTTGTAAGACAGGAGACCAGAGAAGGGGACTAAGATGAGGGAAAGTCCTGGGTGAGGGCTGTCAAAAGCATAGTTCCCAGAGTGAGGAACTTTCTTGTAAGGACATTTGACTCTCTTCTGTTGGCCTTTTCTAGCTCAGAAGGGAAAAACTTAAATGTGACCTGGACATGGGCAGAGAGACCACTGTGGGCTGGAGTGAC
This sequence comes from Emydura macquarii macquarii, assembly GCF_026122565.2. Lineage (NCBI taxonomy): Eukaryota > Metazoa > Chordata > Testudines > Chelidae > Emydura > Emydura macquarii. The sequence goes on from NW_027131283.1 coordinate 14,377,910, forward strand.
CTTCAACAGTGGGCACTAGAAAGGAGAAAACTTGTTACACTATGCCAGCCATCAGGAGGTGATCTAGTGGTGAGTTCATTCTTCCACCAAGCTTAATATTGCTATCTATATAAAACTTTAGAAGGAGCACTTCAGTCCTGTAGGCAACAACTGCAAATGGAATAGTACAGATGTAGGTTTTGTGTGGGGTGGTTGAGATTTCATTGAAGGTGGTGGGCATAATAGCTGCCCTTAATTCAGGATAAAGGTGAAAAGCAATTAAACTCCTTTATAGAAAAATAGCTGGAGCAATAGGAGCCACTGTCCAAAGCACAGGCTGTATGTAAGCCTGGTTAGGAATCTGAGCTATGTGGGCAGAGGGTTTTGGCGGGCATTTAAAGAAAAATGCAGGGTGTTGGATAACATTGGATGGAGCGCTGTGTATGTGAGAGAAGAAGCAGAAGCACAGGCAAAGGGCAGTAAGGAAGCCTGACAACCAGCCAGAGAAGCACTTGTACTGTGACCCTGAGAAAATGTAAAGAATGTTTTGGATAGAGTGCTGGCTGGAAAGTTCTTTGGAACCGTGAGCAAAGAAACGGTCTCCTGTTGATTAATTCCTGCTGTGGTCAGAGAAACAGGACTTTGATGGGTTTTTTCTTTGTGTGTAAATAGACAGGATTGCATCAAAGAAATACTGGATTGCATCATTAGGTTCTCCTTTTATGTTAACAGCTTACAAAAACTTTAATACTGGCTAATAGTAGAGTTAAAAAAGTAGTAACATTAAACAGAGAAGTTATGCTCCAGAGGTATGATTCCAGACCTAGATGAAATGTTGTAAGACAGAAAACAGTCAGCCATATCTCCACACATACAGCACAGGGGGAATAATCAAATAAATTTAAAACAGATAAAGAGCCAAGTATTGATCCCTGCATGTGTTTCCAAACAATTTAATTTCAAAGGAATACAATTGTTAGCCAGATTTCTCCTCTACCAGTTTATATGCTTCAGTATTAGAAAGGTCATGCAGGCTAAAAAGTTTTACCATAAATTAGGGCGTTATCCAGATTTCCATGAAAATCTAGCAGATTTCCATGAAAAATGACCAGCTTTGCAACAAACATCAGGAAAACTTTAGAAGAAGCGCTTCAGTCCCCTAGGCAACAACTTCAAATGGAATAGCACAGATGTAGGTTTTGTTGTGAAATCACTATAGCTCCTTCATGTCTCACTACATACCTGAAATGAACTATCTCACTACCACCACATTGCAAGTGTCTGTGTTACATTGTGCTGTCAGCTGTTTCCCAAAAATGTTGGTTACTAAACCTAACTCTTTTCCTTTACTTTGCATACTGTGAAATCTGTACTGGACCATAAGTATTAGGCTGTGTTTTTCTTAAGACACCACTCCAAAGTATCCCCAAAAGTTTATTTTAAATCATTTTAGGAGACTATCTCCATTATGCAATTAACTTTTGTCAGTCTCTTAAGTAATTGCTTAAGCAGCAGCTCTGCTTTGTCACAACTGTAAAAATGAGTTTGTTACTCAGATATGCTTCCTCTGTGTGTTGAAAGTTGTTTTTCTTACTAATGTAAGCAAGATAAAAAGTTTTTATTACTACTTCACTCCTGCTAGCACTGCAGAGGCTGATAGTTATAGCAAGGTGAGATGGATTCTCCTCTGGCTTGTACATTATCAACAATTTTAAACTGAATTCCACTCATAGGGCCAATTGCAAAAGCAAAAAAATAAGGGCAGACTTTGAAGATAATGAGGTTTCACTGCTGTAAGTCAGAGCAGAATTTAGTCTGCTGAACCTCAGTGGTGTGTGGGTTTTTTTTTTTTTTTTTTTTAAAGGAGAACCCAACTTGACTTTCAGAAGCCACCTTAAGTTTCCAGAGCTAGCAATTATGGAACAACAATTTTCATTTGTAAGTTGAGCAAATTCTGATCTGAAAAACACTAAGCATGAAATCCCACAATTCAGTTGGCTTTCAGAGGACAATAGCACTGTGATAGTTCTCATTGTGCATGCAGACAGGACTTCATAAATGACCTATCTCATCTGTATCATCCTAAATGCAAGCCTATAATAACAACTTGTGAGTCCAGCAGAGCAGTTTAGACTTGGGCTGCAACTAGATACCAGCTAAAGACCGAATCCTTTACTGTGGTGGATGTGAACGCACTCAGCAGGAGTCCTGTTGAAGTCACTAGGCTCTGTGTGGATGGAGGGTTCTGTCCACTTTGATTGCAATGCAGAATCAGGGTCTAAAAGTGTATGAAATCTTATGGCCAAACAAGATGCATGTAGCATTAAATAATATGCATTTCTTGTTTGAGGTACTTGTATGAAATGTTTTCTTTATTGTATGAGTAAAGGCAGCAGACCAGTTCTTAGCATGCCCTGACCGAGGTGGTCACCCTAATCTGAGCCTCATTTGCTAAATCGTGATGCCAAAAGCCAGTGAAGATGAGTGGGTGGGGACAGGTGTTTGTTTCTGGGGGGAGGGGGTGCCTAGGACTCTTTAGGCAGCACCCATGCCATTTGACCTGCCCTTCTCCAGCATTTAAAGACAGAGCTGTTTCCATTCAGCTGAGAAACCTTGTTTTCAGATGGGGAGTCTTAGAGCTGACATCCCTTAGGAGCAGGTCTAGGGGCTGAGCCTTGGGCCTTGAGTGGGGACAGTGAACACAGAGGCTGCATTGGCTGTGAGGTGCCCCACTACCTGCTGAAACCACTGAGAACTGAAATCATTAATAGCTTGGTTAAGTGGCGGCACCGCAGAAGGTGATATTGCAGGAGCAGCAAACAGCAGCAGCTAGCGGCAAGAAAGAGACAGTGGCCACTGCAGAGAAGCACAGAAGCACTAGTAGGGACCGCAGCCAGCAGTAGCAGTGAAGAGTGGTGGCGGAGAGATGGTGGCTGGTGACGACCAGCAGCGGCAGAGAAACAATGGTCGCTGTGAGGCAGCAGCAGCGGTACTGCTTGATGCCCTTCCCCCTGACCCAGGAGGGGAAGGTAAACCCCATGACCGCCCCTCTGAACTCTGGGTCTTCACTAACCAAGAAAAGCCAACTGAGAGTGGGGTGCAGTGGAGGGAGAGGGGAGTGGTGTGTTAAAGGGACATTTGTTTGTCGGCATTGCCCCCCGTAAGGTGGGAAACTGAGGCAAAGGCCACTGTCCATTGTGCTGTGGGAGTGGGTTTGCTTATGGTCACATGGGTTTGAATGTGGTTGTGGCGTTTTCTCAGATTAACACTTGGTTCTCTTTCCCACCAAATAAAAGTTCTCTTTTGTTCTACACAGTGCTTGCCCATGGGGAAGTATTGCCTCTTAGAGATGCCTAGGGGTTATGTTAAATTTTCACAGATCAGTGGGTGGGGCTCATGCCATTCTGTTCTTTTCAATAAGAGGTACCTTTAAATATTGAACTGGGCCCTTGGTGCTGCTGCCTGCACCTGGCAAAATTGTTTTATGTATACTGAGACACATAATGAATGTTGCATACTGAAAATGTTCATCTATGGCTGGTTTCATGCTAGAAGGATAAACGTAAAACTTCATTTAGAGTTAGTCACTTAATAAACTGCTAAATTTCTACATCTTTATTATTTATTTATATTATAATAGCATCTAGATGCCTCAACCACTACCAGGGCCTCACTATGTATTTATATAGCACCTAGCACAGTAAGACAACCCCTGTCCAGAAAAGCTCTCATTCGAAATAGCTAGAGAGGAAAAAGTTGGGAGAAAGGGCTAGACCACACGAGCAGATGATTGGAAACTGCAACACATGACAATTTAATGGCATGTCCAAGCTCATAAAGATTCTGTGGCAGAGCCAGAGGAGAAGCCATATCCATCAAGTCTCAATCGAGTGCCTTAATATTTTTTTCCCCTCCCATGATGATAAGAAACCTACACTTTCTTCATTTTTTCCAGGGCTTTGACAGCCCTGTAATCCCTAAATCATTTCCCATTTAAACTCCATCCATCTGCTAATGGTACCATACTATTGTATCTATTATTCTGTCAAAGTGAAATGAGTGAGATGTAATTGGATGTAGAAGTTACTGTCAAGCATGTCAAAGTACTTACTCGCTAACCAGGGCCCTGATTTAGGGAAGGATTTAATCACTTTCCTAACTGTAAATCTGTGCTTAAATTCCATTGAGATCAATGGAATTTAAGCACAGACTTACATTCATGTTTTACTGAAGAAGGGCCCTGCATAGGAAACTGTTGCTTCTGCAGCCCCTCTCCCTCCATTAACAAAAGTCAGGCTTTGCAATAAAATTGAAACATAGGTTTTGAAATAAGCAACTTCAAGTGATATTTCAACCAGAAGTTCTTGTGGCTTCATTGCAACCCAGATGCCTTTTATTAAAAGTCAGCCTGTAAATCGCAGTGTGACATCCATCCATGTTGTGAATTATTATGCACTAAAAATGTGTTAATCCAAATGAAACTGACCTTCCTTGAGAGTTTTTATTGCCTGCAGTCAATTCAGGCTGGGCAGAAGATACAGAGTCATGGATTTATGTGCCACTCTGTTTAGACTGATATAAATAATTAACTTAACTCTGCTTCAAACCAAACAAAATAGTTATCCTTTAAAGGCATCTGGAAAGGATTTTTTTTTTTTTTTTAAAGTTGAAAAGTTTTATTTCTTGCTTCCATTAAATACAGTAGTGACTTTTGTGTGTGTGTGTGTGTGAACTTTTACATGTTTTATATAAAGATCACAGCACACGTCTGCTTCTTTAAACTATGGTGAGATTTCCAGTGCCTAACTGTAGCCAGTGAAATAGGTTTTAAGTATTACATTTCTGTTAATATTGTAACAAGGTGGCCTGCCTTTAAGGGCTGGGGGGTGGCTGGGGGTGGCCAACCCTGGTTATTGAATGAGCCACCTGTGACAGAGATCAGGTGATTTCCATCTAAAGAGCAGCAGGAAGCTGCAGGGAGAGGGGGAAGCTCAGGAAACTGGAGAGTGAGAGAGGCTCTGGCAGGTAAGAACTTGACACCAGGGGGGTTCGGAAGCCCAAGCTCCAGATTGGTAAAGTCTGGGAGCAGTGTTTGAGTTAGACTATGGAAGACAGATCCCTTAGGAAAGAAGGACTAGACGAGTATAAAACTAATGTAAAGACTGGGGGCTGGGCAACCAGGGGAGAGAGACCACTGAATTCTATTCAAAAAAAATTGTTTGCCAGTGAGTGGAACTGGTGAAGGGTGAATCTAAAGGTAGGTCTACAAAGCGATTTAAAAAAAAAGCCAGGTCAGTTGACTCAGGCTCACGGGGCTGTTTCAAGGTTGAAAAGTTGCTGTGTGTAGGCATTCAAGCTTGGGTGGAACCTGAGCTCTGGGACTTGGGGGGGGCGGTGAAGGTCCCAGAGCTCAGGCTTCAGCCCAAGCCTGCCTGTCTACCCAGGAATTTTTAGCCCCACAACCTGAGCCGTGGGGGGCTGAGACAGCTGACTTGGACCAGCCACGAGTCTTTTATCCATCTGCAGACGTACTCAAAGGGACCAGGGAAGAGCAACAGCCCAAGCCCACAAGGAGAGCTGTGGGGTTCCCTTAGTCAAGAGGGAAGGGTTTGGGCCTAGAGGGCCACAGGAAGCTGTGTGGAAGATTAAATAAACTAGACTCCACTCAGAAGGGCTAAATTTGTTTGAAATACTGTGGGCTGTAGAATTTTAACAGGGCCCTCAAGCAGGGGAAACAGATGTAGGGTGCTACAGAATGACCTCCGGCCACAAGGGTGTGCTCATGAGGCAGCTGACCCTGTTACTTTCATCTTTGTGAAGATATGAAAGAACAAAACCATCCACTTCATCATGAGCTGATGTGCTATGCAGGGGGCATGAAATAAAAACTGTCCAGAGTTTTGTGAAAGTATGATATATCTCAGGGCTTCCAGCAGTGAAGGCTGTGGAGATACAGGACCTTTTAGATTACAATCTAATCTAACAGATGCTGTTGATCCATTTGATCAATATTTCAGCCTAAAAAAATTATCTGGCAGCATCACCATTTTTCTTCAGTGACTGCTTCTTTAGAAATATGCTAGAGGGGGAAATCGTGTTTCTGTCACCCCAGCTACTATGCTGGTGATCTTGATGGTGCTCCCAGACATACATCTTGTTTCCCTCTAGCATTTTTTATCCTATACAGTTTTTCCTCAAGACTATGAATAAAAAGACCTGCATAAATATTAAGCATCTGTATATGTGTTTATAGACTGTAATTTACATTTCTAGACACTTCAGTCTCACACCCAGAATTCTTATAATAAAACACTGATTTAAAAAAAAAAAAAAAAAAGCAAGAAATTAACCATTTAGAGTTTTCTTTGTTTTGCAGGTTATATTTTTGGTGGATTTCACCTTACTGACTGGAGCTCTACTGGCAAGTTGAGTGGTTTCTCAGAAAGGAAGCATAAAATGTAACTAGTGTTAGAGATTTCATTGTCCCAGGATATTGAGACAGCTAGCTTAATAGGATTACAAAAATAATTGCTTTTATTGGAGGCAAGAGTCTGGTTGAAATATGGTTTATTCTGGCTATGTATATGAAATCCCAATGAGGGCATAACTTTGCAGTGAGGGGTTGCTGTTCTTGGAGCCTCAGTTTTCCCTTCATTCTCAATTGCGTAGATTATCTCACTGAAGGCAGGTTTCTAAGCTTTGTCTTATTTTGTTTAATTATCTTGATTTACAGCTTTTTCTATAGCACTCATAACCGTAGTTTCTGAGTTAGCAGCATTTTATACACAAATACTTTTATGAACTTCCTGGATCTCTGGTTAAGATGCGAGATGGAGGGGGAAGCAGAGGTGCTCTACCAAAATCAGTGTGTGTATATGTATGAGTGACTGACCTGGAAAATTACTATATTAGATTGTGATTGAATTCTGCTTATTTAAGAACAACTAAAGCTGTCCACAAGCTACTGTGCTCAATAGTGTTCACTTACATAATAAAGAAGAATAATTGTCTCCACAGAAGGAATTCCTGGGTGTAACATTATGACCTGTGTTAAGCAGGAAACGAAAGACAATGGTCATAGGGGTTCCTTCTGGCTTTAAATCTATATGAAAGTTTGAAAAATTAAATCACATACCACTGAGGAAAAGGTAAGAATTAGGATACTCAGGCCTGTTGATACATTCAACAGTGAACAGTTGGAGAGAGAATTTATATTTTTACTTCATGTAGCTAGTCAAGTTGCCACAAATAGATTATACAACCCAGAGTTTTTCCTTGTGGACAGTGTATGAAGATGACTCTTGAATCACCTACTTGTGTGTGGTTTTGCGAAATGCTGTGCAAATGCTGTAGATTGACACTGTTATTCATTAGCCTGTCTTACTTGGAAGTTGCTTTATAATATCCCTATCCTTTCTTAGGCCTCGTCTACATGGGAAAGTTTAACCCATTATACCAGGATAGTTATAACTCGCTATGTGGAAAAGACTAGTTTCTTTTTCTGTTTAACATAACCTATCTCCAAGCAACATAAGCTAAATCAAACATACTCTCTCTCGTGTGTGTTTGTGCACGCACATGGGTACACGTACGTACGTACCGGTATAACTACTGGTTTAAATTCACACCTTAGCTTACACTGGTATAACCTTTCCTTGGTAACTTGCCCTGAGAAAAGGGGTTGTCTACATGGCATGGCAGTGCGCCCTAGAGGGCAGTAAATTGCAGAGAGCTCTGAAGTGTTGCACTCTAACTACCCCATGTAGATCCTGCTGACCTGCATTGATGCAGTCCCATTTGAAACAGTACTACGTTAACACACACAAGTATGTGTCCACAGAGTGTCCACAAGCAATTAGAGCACAACACTTCAGGGCACTGTACAATTTACACCCCTCTCTTGTGCATTGCTGCACTGTATAGACCAGCCTTAAGAAACAATGCTGAAACTCTAGTGTATTGTTTAAACAGGTGTTACAGCAGTAAAAGAATCTATCCTGATGTATAAGATCCAAAGTACACTTCCCTTTGCAAGCTGTTTTTAACAGTTGCTTCTGTTAAGTATTTCTTAGTGGATTGGGACTCCACCTAGTCCTCAACAGAGCTTACAGACTCTGAATTAGACTCTGTCTAGACTAGAAAAACAAGTTGTATTTTGAACATGTTAGTGAGCATGTTGTAACTAATGTGTTTAAAAACACTAGTGTAGGCAGGGTTTAACACCTTTAAGAATGTTAGTTGAATGTGCTCAATCTTGGGCTCCCTTCAGAGTTGACAGTGACTAGCTAACATGCTTTTAAAGGTGTAAAACCCTGTCTACACTAGTGTTGAAATGTGCTAAGTGGTACAGAAAAATACCTATCTTTTTTAACTTTAGAAATGGTTATTGTGTCCAAACTCACCCCTGCCTAGGGTTTAGATCTCTTGGTAACTCAAGTGCTATAACTTAAAATAAACCTCAGGCTAAACTACCTCCCTGAGCTTGGTTGCCCTAGGATTGGCTCCATGGCAGCTGGTGAACCCCTTCTTGTCTTGGCCCAGTGTGGAGTCTGGACGCCTTACCCCAATAATGTTGTATTAGACGTAATATACAGACACGTGATGATGATATCCATGTGACAAACTAAATTGTCATGTGATAAATTGCATTTGACTTGCTTGTTTGACACCCCATCTGCTCTCTCTCCTCAAATCCATATCTTCCAGGATTGCATTCCAAAAGCTGTGAACAGCTTTAATCACCCAAACTGGTGAAAAATAAAACAAAAGCCTGATAATTCTTTGCTCCTGACTCTACAAGCGTGGGCTTTTCTCCCTAAAATTATATTGTTCGGAGGTGCAGTATGGACAATAATCAGTCATGGACCCATGGCAGGTTTCTCATGTGATATCTTATGGAGAATCAGAGCTAGAAATAGGGGAACCAGATTCCATGGCTTCCTTGTGCTGTTCCAGTTTATATTTCAGTATAGAGCTGGTTTATTGCTACCTGCAGATTTCTGCAGTTTAAAAGGAATGGCCTGGTGGAAATCAACCATTGCAGAGGCTGTGCCCCCATGATCTGGCAGTCCCTAATTGCAAAAATCATCCTGTTGGGCCCTAGGCAGTGTAGGGCAACTTAAAATAGCTCAAAAGCTGCTGTAAGATGCTCAGGAGCATACCAAATTCCTGGCCAGCCATAGCATTGGAGAAATGCAGAGGTGGTATAAAGCCACTTTAGCCCTTTACTCAAGACCTGCATTAAGTTCAAATCATGTGGACCAGAAGATTCAGGCTAAGATCTTTGTAGCCTCAGAAAGATGCGAGTCCCAGTAGGATGTGAAGCACTTCCTTCTATGCCTGAATGGTCATGGGTTATCTGGCTCAAGTTGTGACCTTATGTATGGAAAAGTTATTTTAGGTCAATTTTAGAGGTTTAAGTCATGTTGGATACAATAGTCCTCTTTTTCTAAGGTTTGTACAGTTAGACTCCAGGTACGAAGGAAACCGAGCTTTACAGGTGGCGATACTGTATTTTCTGTGTAACATTAAAAACAAACAAACCAAAAAAAAAAAACCCGCTCTCCAACATCTCTAAAAGAATTTTCGTGTAAATCATGTTTCATATACAGAGTACGGGCTGTTGTCTTGTGGCATAGCAGCTTGGCTGGCATTTGTTGGGATCACCTTCGTCGTTTTTTGCCACTCACGAGTAAAGCGGCCATCCCAATGAAGGGTGTTATGTTTAAAGGATCAAAACAACTAAATACATCTATTCAAAGCTGTTCCTGGGATGGGAATTTATGGTAAACGCTAATCTTCATCACAGAGCAAATATCCACAGATGAATGAAAATAGGAGTTTACAATGAAAATGCTGGAAGAAGATCTTGAACTGTAGTAGTGCTCGTTCCTGCTTGTCCTGCAAGCTTTTATAAAAATCTTTTTTTTTCCCCACTACTGTAGCATGCCATGCGATATAATTTATTTTTGTAGCCACTGTATTTCAGCATCACCCTCCAGCATAGTTAAACTATTTACTATTACTGCTGTCTTGCTGCCAGCTTGGATCATCATCATCATTTCCTCTCACATTGGAAAGGCTCCTCCATGGAGATTTGAAAAGATTATCAGGCCAATGCTGAGACATGAGAAACACGCAGCCATTTTTTTATGACTGCAGTGACCACCAGCATTGTATGACTAAGAGAAGCATTATTAAGAGCAGCACTGAAGATGCATTCTAAATACAGAGTTAGTGATGGATGATGGGAGGTTAGGTTAATTGTACAGAACTATTTTTGCTTGGTTTTTTCCACCAGTGGGATTGTCTTCTCCATAGCTGCTCTGAGAATAATTCAGCTCAGCTTCTCTTATGCCTGAGGCAGAAAGGACTCCAATAAAGCTTATGTAGTTGAACAATGAAATCAAATTACTCCTCTGCTTATACACTAAGCTCTTCTTCAATGGCACTTAGGTATTTGGATGTGGTAGGAAACATGAGAAGAAAGTTGACTGGCAATTAGGGTTATTGTTCCTCACCTCAACTCTGATTTTTTTTTATTTTTCCTGGTGTTCATGATTCTTCAGTTAACATGTTCTTGTCTGTATTGTTGATAGCTGCTTGGTATAATAGTAGCAAAAATACTCTCTTCTCTGGCAACAATATCTCAATGAGCTTTTGAACCTTTAGCTGAGACATATTGTGAAACACTAGTGTCAGTTGTGAAAAAGAGGGTATATCTGAACAAGAAGTCTTTTGTTTTCCTTTTCTGAAGAGGAGGATTTCTGTTTGCACTGAGCTTTTTGTTTACTGCAAAGCGCAAGTTAATGTGGAACACAGCACGAGTGATATAAGATGCCTTTGATTAAACGGTAAATTGTAGTCTTACATGATTGAATAGGTAATGTAAAAGGCAGAATCTATGGATGTGTAGATTACTAGACTCCTGCAACATTTATTAAAATGAAATAAACTATTGGACTGTGACTGAGGTACTCACAGCTTGTTAATTTTAGTAACTTCCATTTCCCAACTCGCAGACTTGGTTATTCTGCATTATCTGTCTTCTGTCAGGGCACATTGGTCAATACTTGAGACCAGTGTCACCTACAGGTAAGAGAAAGGAATGGCGGGCGGCAGTGAGGGAACTGAAGTCAGAGCCTTGAAAGGAGAAAAAAATTCCCTTTCCTTCTTTCCTCCCCTACTAACTCGGGATCTGTGACTGCCTCATCACTGTCAGTCACTCAGTTCCTGAATTTTTTTTTTCAGTTCCCCAAATGATGTCCAATATTTCAAACTCCTTCATAGTGTGGATCACCATTTAATAGGGGATTGCCTTCTGGGCTGCTTGCCCTCCTCTTCCAGATCATGTGCTCTCCCATTCACATTAACACAATGTGTCCCTGTGGCAACTACAATGATTGCTTCCATGGAAAACTAATAGGAAGATAAGAGTGATAGTGCAAGTGATCTGTGCCTACAATAGGTCGCATTTAAGAAATTTAGTCCTGGGAGTGAATGCACCTAAGTATTAAGTACATATTTAGGCAGGTGTTATGAACACAATAACCACTATCCCACTTTTCATGTTATGCAATGGCATTACTTTCTATATAGCTGGCCTTCCTTTAGTCTCCTATAAACTTTATTAACTCTATCAGTATTCTACACCTATAACATTAAATATTTGTATTACAATAGTATCCAGAGGTCCAAATCAAGTTCGGGTCCTCCATTGTACTAAGTGCAATACAACTGCATGCAATCTAAGACAACAAGTGACACAAAGGATAGGTTGGGGCAAGAGATCAAAGGCTGAGGCCTTTGCATAAAGGAGAGGAGAGGCTGATTTACTTGTGTGTTCTTGTTCTGAGCAAAAGGCTATGGGTTCTTTTATTGTTTTTAATATATTTTCTCTGTAGTGATTTCACCTAAAAATATGCTTGCTTAGAAAGTCAGTGTGAAAATTTATACTATGGGCATTTATGCTGTTTATAACATCTAGAGAGAATGTGAAATGGGGATGCTGGTCTGTTTAGGCTGTCTGACTTGTTGGGGATCTTGTAGTGTAGGCAGGGATGTGTGCAGCCTAGAAAAACCCTGGTAAGGAAGGAGGCAGATGTAGTTCTCTGCCCAAGAGACCTGGTAGTTGGGGAAGCCTAAAAGTGGGTGCCCTTGCTGGACCACAGAGGAGGGGAATACAGGTGAAGTTGCCCTCAGTTTGGTCAGAGATGCTCGTGAGATGAGTTTGACTGGGAGCCCTTGAGCCAACCTGTGTCAATAGGGGAATTAAAAATATGAACCGTAAGGTAGCCAGGATAGTTGGAAGAGTGCCGACTGTGCTGTCACAGAGCAATATCTGATATGACGGCCCTGAGCTATTTAAGAAAAATGGAGCTCATCTATCAGAAGCTGGGGTTGAGATTTGGCTTCTTGACTTTAGGGATTAGATCAGGCAGAAGATGGGTACCATGCCTGGTACCCAGGATGTGCACTCATGGTAATCATTGGTGCTCCCTGAGGCCAGTGTGGGTAAAGGCTAAAAGGATCAGCTGCCAGAGGTAATTGAGAACCAGAAGAGTGCTGGGAGTGGGGAGGAGCTTGAATTCTTTGTGGACTGAAGCCCCTCCCCGCCCAGCCTTGGGGGCTCTGTCAATCCACCCCTTTATGCAGGTATAATAACGAAGTTGCAGACTGCTGATTAACCCCATCCTGTGTGTTTGTCAATCAATCATTCACCTGCTTGTCTTAATCAAAGACCTTGGTGTCACTGTGGACCACTCAGTGAAAATGTCTGCTTTCTGCAGCAGCAGTCAAAAAGAAAACCATGTTAGGTTGCATACAGAGCAGGATAGAAAATATTGAGGCTCTAATGATGATCCTATTTTATGTACCCAGCTGCAACGGTGTTCATTTTTAAAAAGCGATATCAGAATTAGAAGGGAATGGGCAATGTCCAGAAACCGGTAATAAACACAGAGATTACTGTGTGTAGAGAGATTAAGATTGGGATAATATATTTTCTTTTTATAGTTTAGAGTTATAAAACAGACAGAAAAGATATTTATCCTCTTTCTTTTAGAAAGGAAACAAATAGGTGATACAGTAGAGGGGCATGCCAAATAATAAATGGTACAGAGAAGGTAAATTTGGATGCTCCAGTTTTCCCTGTGTCAAAATACAAAACCAGGTAGAACTCATTGTCACTAGTCAATACTGTGGTCAAGAGGTGAACAAGGTCCTTCCCTTTCACGGTGTGTCTCTGAGTGGTAGTGTTCTGAAGTCATCCTTTTTAGTCTCTTCATACAGAGGGACCTCTCTCCAGAGGTATTCCAGGGCTGGTCCAGCAACTTCAAACCTTTAACTCCTCCTTGTCCTGGGTTTTGTACATCACATCCACAGCAAGTTATTCCATAATTATCCATCCTGGGGTGTTACCCTGAAAAATGAATTTTGGGATGTTGCTATAATAACCTGCCTATTTTCCCCTTAGTCTGTTCTTTCCAAAGTAAAAGTTCCCGGGATTGTTAAGGAAACACTAAAAGGACACAGATATAATCTTCTGATAAAGTAATTGACATAGACAGCATTCTTTCCAAAACAAAGTATCTTTTCATTAAAGTAACTAATAATCCCTGCTACAGTATGATCTAAAAATCCTAAATAAGGCACAAAATCCCTGAGAGGCAATCCCTTATTGCAAGTTAAAGAGCACTTAAACTACAATAGCATATAGTTTTAATGATTCTAAGCTAAGCAATTTGTTGCAAGTGGCCAGTTTGCAACAAATTGCTGACAGCAGTTCTTAAAGTTCTTTAAAGTTCATATAGATATGTCGCAATTAATAACAGATTTTTATACACTCTTATCAGTACACGCACACACTAACCCTATGTACTATCTTTTACTAAACTATAATTAACAGAATATTAAGCTTACTTTTTAAGTCTGTTGATGTTTCCTTTAAAAAAATCAATTTTTGTTCAATTCCTGGTCAGTCAGCTCTGCTCTGCTCCAGTTTTTTTCTTCTCTCTCTATCTGCAGCAACTTTTCTGACTTCTCTTGCTGGCTTCCCAGCTCTCCCTAACACTTCTCTCCTTCTCAGATGCAGACTCCAGACTCCTCCTCTCCCTCAACTGACTACTCTGCTTTAAGTGTCTGGCTTTATATACTGCTATTGGAAATCAGGTCTTTGCCGGGGCATGTTTTGGTCTTTGCTTGGGCATGTTTTTGCACATGCTCACTATTGCTGTTTACTTCACAGTTATGACTCTGCCAGCCCTTACACACGCTTGACTTCTTGCCAAGACGCCATCTTAAAAAGTCTGAGGTTTCTGACAATTGACTAAATTTTTCACCCTATCTTAGTATTGAGCATCTCAAGGTTTGCAGCATCCATCTCAGGATGGAGTGACTTTTGCTTATTCAGAACAAAGATTTAGGAAAGTAAAATGGAGACTGGAGAATTTCTCTGGTAATACGGGTTTCTTGTACTTTCTCGGAGGCATCTGGTATTGGCCATGCTCAGAGACAAGGTAGTGGTCTATTTGGGCCATGGGTCTGGTCTAGTTTTAACAGGGAGAAACAGAACATGATGAATCAGGGTGAGGTGTCCAGGCAGATGGGATTGAAGCTGAAGAGGGGGATGCATGGAAAGGAAGGATGTCTGAATAGTAGGGAGAGGAGCAGTGTAGGAATAAAATCAGGGAAGGACTAGATCTAGAGACAGAGAGCAGAAAAAGAGAGAACTACAAAACTGAAGGAATAAAGGATTGAAATCCTAAAAGTGACAGACAGTAGGAAAGATGGACAGAAAGAGTCAGAAGATAGGCTGTTCTCATTTGGCCCTCTCACTGTGTGAGATTGGCGTTCAATATTCCTTTTGGTCCTTGAATAGTTTCTCGCTTCCCTAGACTACACTGGCAATGGAGGTCAATGTAATGCCACTTACGTTGACCCCCCTAAAGTATGCATCTCCACTGGCACGTACATTCCGTTGATTTAAAGCGTGGTAAAAGTCGACCTAATAAAACCAGCTCTGCAAGTGGCATAGTACTGAATTCAAGTTCAAATTCGAATTTGCATAAGTGTAAGCAGAGCACAATGTAAATCGATGCCATTGGCCTCTAGGATGTATCCCATAATTCCCCGTTGTGACTGCTCTGGACATTCACGCTCTTCTGTAACGTGGCCATGTACGTAAGAAATAGCTCCTGCCCTCAAGCTCTGGGAAATTTTGAATTTCCATTTCTGGTTTAGGCAGCGTGAAGAGAGCTTTGTAGCTGAACTGCTCATGGTGACTGCATGGCCCAAACATGCTTCAGCAAGGAGTTGACCTGAGGTCTTGGATTTCATCAGTCTGTGGGACGAAGAGTCTGTTCTGGCTCAGCTCCGAGCCAGCAAAAGAAATTTAGATATATACAAGAAGGGGCACAACAGGGATGCACAGCAGCGCTGTGTTAAGATCAAAGAGCTGAGGCAGGCTTATCAAAAAATTAGGGAAGCTAACAGCCGTTCTGACTCCTCACCCAAAACATGCCGCTTTTATGAGGAGCTGCATGCAATTCTCGGCAGGGACCCCACCACTGTGCCACCAAGCAGCATCAATACCTCTAAAGAATCCCAGTCCAGGATGAATGAGGAGGACTCTGTGGACGAGGAAGGTGAGGATGAGGAGAGCAGGGCGCAGGAGAGCAGGGTATCCATTCTCCCTGAGAGCCAGGGCCTGTTCGTTACCCCCAGAGCAGTCCAGCCACACACAAGACGGGGACTGATCAAGATGCAGGGAAGGCACATCTGGTGAGTGTATGTGGCAAATCTTTTTTTTGTGGTTATGTCCTCAGTTCAGCTTCTTAAAAGGAGTTTGTGTTTTTGAGGGGAGGGTCTTACTGGCTGGTGGCAAACTTCTGTTGAGAGTTACATCTTGAACAGGCTATTTATGTGCAGAGGTATGCTCCAATAATCCTCTGTGGATATCTCAATGAAACTTTCATGTAAGTAATCTGTTAATCTTTGCAGAAGGTTTCTGGGGAAGGCAGCCTTATATCTTCCACCATGATAGGATACTTTCCCTGCCACTCTGCTGTCAAATGACCGGGAATCATCGTGGAACAAAGCATATCAGCATGAGGGCCAGGCCTGTACCCCAGTGCTTGCAGAAAATCTTCCCTTTCCACCGGCATTACCCTCAGGAGACTGATATCATACATGGTCACGTAGGGAAGATTGCACAAGTTTATAGAACGTGACCAATACAGTCACTCCGTTTTATTCCTCTTCCGTGGACGGGGTCCCTGGACACCTCCCCAAGACTATTCCTAGTCCTAGTACTGTTGCAGTGGGCATTATGGGTCGGGACACTGGTTGCTCTGTTTTGTGCCGCTACAATTCACCTGCAGTGTCCTCTAATCTGTTCTGCCCAACTCCTCCCAAACTGGTCTTTGGCATGTTACAGGGGAGCCTGGTGATCCCTGTCCTTGCTCAAGCATGGATTGTGGATTTTAGTGCTAATGAAGCCTCTCTATAACAGATGCAAGGGCCCCTTGCTTACCATGTCTATAACGCCAGTCCGACCCTTCCGTGATGTACAGAATGGAATGCAGGCTCTGGCTTTGCCTTGTGAACATGAAGGGGAGTACGTTTTACATTGTAACATTTCCTTTAATACTTTGGGTCAGCTAACAATGGCAAAGTAGTGCTTTGCTTATCTTACAGCCTTCAGCCCCCCTTGCTGAACTCCAGCTGAAAGACTTTCCCAGATTAGGAAGTGGGGAAAAAAAACCACATGGGATGACATGTTCAGTGAACTAATGAACGCCTCCACGGCTGCTGACACAGAGCTCAGAGCCTGGAGGATGTCCTTGTCTGAAAAAATAGACATGGACATGGAACACAGAAGATCTGCGCAGGAGCGTGATACACAACAGGAGATGTTGTGTATTATGAGGGATCAGTCTGACATGCTGAGGCACCTGGTAGAGCTTCAGGAAGAGCAATGGCAGGACAGACTCCCTCTGCAGCCCCTCCAAAATGCTCCGCCACCTACTGCTTTATCAGGCCCGCTCCCAAGTGGTTTAGGAGGAGACTGAGCAGGGTGCAATACGTGCTGCCCTCCACACCGGTGGAGGTGAGCAGAAGGATGCAATGGCCCCTTTAAGAACTGCACACAACCACAGTTGCTTGCACAGTGACACTTTACAATGTTAAGTTATCCTCCTTTCCCCCCATGAAAATGGGTCACAAATAAAACTTTGTAGCATAAAAAACAACTGTCATTATTCATTCATAGGTTGGGTGGGGAGAGCAGGGGAACGATGGTGGGGATGGGAACTAAAGGCACAGCACAGACATACATTACTGCAGTTCATTGCAAAACCAGTTTTTCAATGCTTGCTGAAGCGCTCTACGGTTGGCTCTGAGCATAGCGCTGGAATCTGGCTGTCCAGAATTTGCAGCCAGCCTATCAGCCTCCATGGCCCAACCCTGGGGGAACTTTTCCCCCTTCGTTTCACACAAATTATGATGCACAAAGCATGCAGATATACCTGATGGTCATGCAACTTTCCAGACCACCCCACACTGATGTTGGTGAAACATCCCCTGTGATCCACAAGGGCCTGCAACCCCATTGAGAAGTATCCCTTACAGTTTATGGTCAGGTGCTAAGATAGGGATATGTGTGCCATTTATTGCCCCCCCACGGTTTGGGAACCCCATTGTGGCAAACCTGTCCACTATATCCTGCACATTTCTCAGAGTCACTACCCTACTTAGCAGAAACCTATTGATGATCCTGCACACTTGCATTACAGCAGCTCCAAAGATGGATTTACCGACTCCTAATTGATTCCGAACTGACCAGTAACAGTCTGGGGTTGCCAGCTTCCACAGAGCAATGGCACTCGCTTCTCCACTGTCAGAGCTGGTCTCAAGCGAGTATTCACGCGCTTCAGGGCTGGGGACAGCTCTGTGAAAATTTAAGGAAAGTGGCCTTTTGCATACGAAAGTTCTGCAGCCACTACTTATCATCCCACACATTCATAACAATGTGGTGCCACCAATCTGTGCTTGTTTCCCAGGACCAGAACTGGCACTCCACAGACTGAAGATGATGCGTGACAACCTGCAGCAAAAGGGAATTTTTCCGCTCTATGGCTTGTAGCAGGGACACATCAGTAACATCGCTATTTTCCGTGCTGCGGCTCCTCTCTTGCCTTTGAAAATACTGCAGGATAAGATCTGAGGTATTTGTGATGCTCACAATGATAGTGCAGAGCTGAGTGGGCTCCATGTATCTCTGACAACGGTGTGGGCGTGGCATAGAAAAACACCTGGAGAAAGTGTTTGCTGTGTGTTTGGGACAACAAGGGAACGGGAGGAAGCACGTTACATCATGGGAGGATGTCAAGCTTCCGAAAAGCCTCTGCGACTTGTTGCACTGTGGGATAGCTACCCCCGGTGCACTGCTTTAATATTGACCCAAGCGTGGTGAGTGGGGATGCAAGAGCCTGGCACAATGAGCGTGGTGTGATCATGCTTCTGCGACTTCTAAAATTTGGCAGGTGAAAGTCGATTTAAAGTAAGTAGACTTCAGTCTGCAGTGTAGACATACCCTGAGTCTTTAAACATATTTCTATAAGTTGGACGGGGTGAAATACAGCTTTAATGTCTCTTCAAATAAATTTAAAAAACCATTTTGAAGCATTTGATCAGCCAGATCTTAATTGATTCATCTGTAGTTTGTGGTTTATGTTCAGTTCAGTAGTAATCAGTAGTTCATGAACTTATCTTCAAATGAACTGTTCATGAACTGCTGTAATGTATTTTGTTGACTGTTCCTCAAACAGACATGAGTTCCACATTCTCTGAGTAAAGCCAGTCAATGTCACAAGCCTATTTAAAAAGTGATGATAGAAATGTCTTTTTCCTTGGCTCTGAAAAGCAGAATTTGAGACTCCTTTTGGTAGCTGTGAGTGTACTGGAAGAACAGCTGAAATCAGCACTCTATCTCTAAGAAAAGTGTTGCCTCTGCATCTGTTTTGCATATTTGCCAGTCCTGTCATGAAGTATCACTGAGAGTGATCTAGGATGATGCTCCTCATGTCTTTCCATCTAGCAGCCTTTGAGTGGAACATAGAAAGAATAGACATGGAGTAAAAAAGTAACATAAAAAAAATCCCAGGATATAAAAGCAGGCAGGAAAGTTAATCCAGTCAACAAGAAAAAAATTGACTTATAGCAGGACTGTCTGATAGGGAATTTACCTACCAGTCATAATCCAGAAGGTCAAAGATACATCAGTAAAACTAGAATATTATGAGTTTAAGCAATTTTCTTACAATTTTCTGAATTTTTTCACATTTACAAACACTTCTGGGATACAATTACAAATGGACAATAAGGAAAGGAGTGGGTGGTTTTGTCTGCCTTACTACAGAAAAGATGTATTGTGTTAAGGATGGGTTATTTCACTGTTCAGGCTCTAATAACTGATTTGCACTCCGTGACTGCAGCTTATTGTTTCTCAGTTGAAAAAGTGCATACAACAAAATAAATACACTCTTTAATGCACATGGAAATCATGGAGCTTTAGACCTTGATGACACTGTTCCAAAATTGTTTTTTAAAAATTTAGTTTAATTAAATAATCATTAGTTTGATGGAATTTCTTCTGTTTAAGCCCAATCTGGGTAAGCAATTAAAGAAAAAGGACAATGTTATACATATACTGTGACGGTAGTTACATCAGCAGCATATGAATGGCTATAGAAAATGAATAGTTTACTATCAGTTTTCTCAAAATAGTTGTATTCCTTAAGAAATAATCAAATAGCGATACTGTAGGCGTATCACATTACTGTATGTTATCTAATTAAGGAGGAAAAAGAGGCACAGATCTTCTGGAAAAATAAATGAGATGCACACAATGTATATAAATATAAAAAGAGAAAAAGGCATAGACTTGCAGAATGAATAGCTGGCTGATATGCAGACAATGGCTCATGAACAGCCAAAGAACTGCTAAGAACAGTGCTGCATTCCTCTTTTCCATTTCTTCAGCATGATGCTTCATTTTTCTGCAGAATATTGTAAAATAGAAACTTAAAGGAACACGGCAAGTTAAAAATCGCACTTCTAAGTATTTACTTGTTTGCTTCAACTGAAAGGAAAAATATTTTTCTCTATTACATTGTAGAATCAGTTACACATTTTCTCCTATGTAATCAATTTCCTCTGAGTGTGGGCCTTTCACTCAGCAAAGAGAAGAACAAAAACATTTTAAAAATTGAAAATGTTTGAAACTGTTTTTAAATATATTTTACAACAATTGAGATTTCTGGTAAAATTTTCAAAAATGCCTAAATCCTGTTTAGGCACCTAAATAGTATTGAATCAATGAGGCTTAGGCACCTAAGTCACTTAGGTGCTTTAGAAAATGTTACCCTTCATGTTGACTATCCTTTGAAACATCTATAACCTGATTTCATAGATTAGTGTGTTAGGGTTATATCTATTTGACATCGCTAGTTCATTAGGAATCCTAAACTGTTATATGTTGATTCATACCTTCGGATGCATTAAATTTATCTTTGTACCATTATTCCTTTCTGACATTCATTTAGAAGAGCTCTCGTGTATTTCTCTGTGTGTAATATAGCTAAGGGTATGGAACATTTCTGAAGAGGTTTCACTGTACTTTATATAGAGCTGATACCATAATACAAAAATTATTTGAGTATATTTTTATAAATGAAGTTTGACAAATTCGTTTGGCTACTGGTCTTTGATCAGTCATGAGGATTCAGGTAACAATCAGTTTTTTCATGAAATTTTAGCTTGAATGAAAACTCCTCTATAAATTTGTACCAGAAGAATGTTATTTCATATTTTCTGTTCACTCTTTATTAGTCTTCATTATAAAGTCTATCATTCACTCAGGCAGCAGAAATAGTATGTGACTCAGATAACCAAACACACACAACAAATGCTGAATAACCAATACCAAATAATCAATCCAAACAGTTTGTGAACGATCCATAAACTGAAAATTTTATTTGACCGTGACAAATACTTATAAGTAATACATAGATCTACATAAATCATGATGAATTTGCAAATGATTTGTGAACAGAAAAATGGGCTAAATTCCTCAGATAACTTCTTCACAGTGAATAACTCAATTAGCTCTAGTATTGTGATAGTTTATACTGATTATTGTGCAGTGTGAAGGAACTTCTAATTTTTTGTAGTATGGCTCTGTGGGTAAGAGAATATTCTCTATATAGTGGTAATTGTATTCATGTTGTATATAAACACCATCAAAGACTAGAGAGAAAAGATTAACTATGACTAGTAGGCTGAAACGGAGCAAAAGAAAATTGAGAGGAATACTTTCGAGATCTTAATCAATAATGAGTTCTATTAAACTGCAGAATAGTTTCCCCAGGGATGGGGTGGAAGTGCCATCATTTACATGGGTTAAAGTTAGACTGGACCAATAGCTCATATATTGCAAGGGACAAAACTGCATTGGTAGGAGGGGGGACAGAATAGGTCATTATCAGTCTTTAAATGTTGGGAAATCTGAAGATTTGTATCTCCCACCCTATTGACTAAACGTGTTTGTGTGTGTGTCCTTTTCTGATTACTTTTTCTATACTGGCAGCAGTTTGTTTAGCTAACTGGCAATATTACAGTGTTGTTGCATTTATACAGAATAAAGGTTAGAAGTGCTGCAGTATTCCGTGTGAAGGTGAAGATTTTAAATGCTAGGGCTATTAAAAGAAACAGCTCCTTATAACTTTGTGTTACAAGATTAGTTGCTCAAGTTAAGATTTGTTACATGTAGCTGTTACCTTGTACATTTTATCAGTAGCTGTTCACCACCATAGCACTTGGGTATAGATGAAAAGCTCCTCCTTCAACTAATATTTTACCAGAAGGAAGGGTTGAGATCATTTGGAAATTCTAAATATTGTAGCATGACAGAAACATTTGAGGTTATCCTATAGAGCAGTAACAAAATTATCCTTGAAAACGACAATGTGAGTCTTTGAAAAGAATGTTTCATAAAAGGCTAAAACTGTATTGACAGCTTCCATGATTCAACAAGAATTTTTCTATGACATAAAGCCCCCATAAAAATTTCAGATATTGCCTGATTGTCACTAGATAAATGGTTGTCAGTAAATGGAAAAGGCTCATTTTCTAAATCTGAGTGGCAATTTTCCCATTACTCTGTCATATGGATAAAGTATTTGCTGTCCTCTATTGCGCTGAAAGTAAGAAAGTAATATTTGGACTAAGATTAATGAAATCATCAAAATATTTGTTTTCGTGGACATTTTATTGACATCTGTAAATTGGCCTGCCAGAACCTCTTTCCCAGGATCATTAGTTGGTTAATATAGTTGAGTCACTTCTGAGTGGATTCCAACTTCCTTGGTCACCATCCCACTGTCTATATCATCCAATACCTTTTCTTGGCCTTGAGTATTGGCATCAGGTGCTTGGTCCTCCTGCAGCACCATTTTCTAAAGATGAGCAGTGTCTGGCCTGTTAGAAATATTCTAACATATTAAGGGAAATCAGCAAGCCACATTCGTAACTCCAGGATTGACATTAGATGTAAGGGCTGGGTTGATCAGGCTGGGACTCAAAGCAGGGATTAAGCCATAGCTAGATGAGGCACTATCCAGTCCTGAAAGAGTGGTGGTGACTTTGGAAATGAACTGAGCTCTTCATATAGATCATTCAAGCTGTGGCATTGTCACTCACCCCTACTTCCCCTCAACAGGGGTAGGAACAGTATTCTGAATTGGCCAGTGTCTAAGGCTGATTTAAAACTGTGTGGTCAAGGGGAATGTGGTTATATAATTAAAATGAAGTATTGCAGAGCCCTGAGATGGGTAATTGACAAAGTTTAATTACTGCACAGTGCTCTGAATGTCAAAGTGAAGAAATACAATGAATTTCAAGTAAACTAT
The DNA here is from genome assembly GCF_026122565.2 of Emydura macquarii macquarii. Classification (NCBI taxonomy): domain Eukaryota; kingdom Metazoa; phylum Chordata; order Testudines; family Chelidae; genus Emydura; species Emydura macquarii. The sequence continues at coordinate 14,400,856 of NW_027131283.1, forward strand.
GGGAATAACTTTGATGCTCTTAAGGTCATTCCTTGTATCTCTGAAGTCTGATTAGCCTTCTGGTCTGGATGACTATGCAGACTAAGGCTATTAAATAATATCCAAGGGAGATAGAGTGCATGATAACAAGTATGGGGTCCAGGCACAATACCCCAATTGACTGTGGCTGGTAATGTTAAGCTTATTAGGGCACTGAGGGCAGAGTACCAGAAGGTTGACCCTATGCCAAGTGAAATAGTTTCTTGGCAGAGAGGGCACCATATACAAATATATGTGTGTGTGCATCTATGTATATTTGTATATTTTGTTACTCATATATTCCATTTGTATGAATATTTAAAATATTTGCATATTCTACACAAATGCAAGTGCAAAGAGGACTTGCATATTGCATCCAGCACAAGCTGGTGATATACATACAGAAACAAGCTGATACAGTACACGATGTACGGAATACGCCTCACATGGCTAAGTAAGGCTGAAAGGTTGTACTGAGTAAGCTCTGGTATGGAAGAGAAATCCACACTGAAGTGCAGATTGCTCACAAAGCATGAATGACAGACACATTTGAAGGAAGAGCCCTTAAAAAGAAACCCACTGTTTGACAGTTCATATTAGCCACATCTACGACTGTAATGGTCTCATCTCTGTTTTGCATAAATATCTGTTTTGAAAGGATTTTCATGCTTGTCTTGACATAATTTCACATGCAGATTGGTGACATTATGCAATATGGAACCTTTAATGTGTCATTCCAAAGCAGATCATAATCAAAAATGGCAGGAGTTCTTCAGAAAAGAAAACAAACGTCACTATATAAAAAGGTGGTTTATACCTCACAGAAATTGGTGTATGGCATACAAAAAGTCAATCTAGTCAATTCTATTTTTTTAATCTCTGTTTGTATTGCCAGACCTGGCTCTTAGCAGCATAGAAGGACCTGTGTGGTGCTGGGTTACTGAGGCACGCTTCTCATGTGTTTGAAAGACATGAGACCAAAGTTCTCCTCTGTCTCTCACTAGATTCATAGATTCTAAGGCCAGAAGGGACAACTTCCTGTATAGCACAGGCTATAAAACTTCTCCAACATAATTCCTAGAGCATATCTTTTAGAAAAACATTAAATGATCAGTGATGGAGAATTCACCAGGACCGTTGGCTAATTGTACTAATTACTTTCATCATTAAAAATGTAAGCCTTATTTCCAGTTAGAATTTGTCTGGCTTCACTTCCAGCCATTTGATTGTGTAATACCTTTTGCTGTTAGATTGAAGAGCCCATTATTAAATATTTGTTACTCAGATAGGTACTTAGACTTTAATCAAGTCACCCATTGACCTTCTCTTTGTTAGACTTAAAGAGCTCAATCTATTTAGCTTATCACTATAAGGCATGTTTTCTAATCCTCTAATCATTTTTGTGGCTCAACTCTGAACTCTCTCCACTGTATCAATATCCTTCTTCAATTGTGAGCATCAGAAAAGGACACACTAGTGCCAAACAGAGGGGTAAAATAATCTCTCTGCTATGTGGTTTATACCTCATAGCAATTGGTGTATGGCATAGAAAGAAGTGCATATAGCCACTTGTGTCTCTTATAAACAGAATAAATTTCCAGAGGTGGCCCTCTGTGTGTTAGTAGGCCTCAATAGTCTAGTAACTCTCACGCTGGTGTGGCTTTTGCTACTGCAGTAAAGCTCATTGCTGGTATCTCATTACCTTTGGTCTCCCTTCCTGCTTCACTTGTGCTGTTTTTTGCACCCTCTTGATGTAAATTGATTTGTATCCGCTATGATCCGTGCCACAATGTGTCTGTATAATGTCTAGCATTATGGCACTGCAATCTTCAGAGGGGCCTTGGGTGATTATTGTAATATGAATAATGTAAAGAACAATAAAGCCCCACTAGTTAACTAGAATCTGGGTTTGGGCAATCAATGCCCATGGTCAACTACCAATGTGCTGTTACTCTTGCAGGTTCTAGGGGTTTGGTATGGTGGGTAAGTGGTTCATGCTAGCCTGTGGTATTTCTGATATAGAGCTCCACTTCCAGAAAACTATTTTGCATGCTCTGAGGTCCAGAGGAAAAGGGTTTCCCCCTTCAGTGTTTTGAATTAGGTGTGACATTAGGCCACAGATAAGTAGGCAACTGCCTAGGGCTCCTAATTTAGCACACTGGGACAGTCTTGCTCATTTATCAACAGACCTGTCCTAAACCACTTTGTTGTTTGACCAAGTTTCTCCCCATTGAGTCTCCCTTTTTGCCCCACTTGCTTCTTCACCCAACTGAACAGAGGTGGGAGCTGCCTTTGGGAGAAATAATGTAGAGAGAGGACTGTTAGCTTGATAAGTTGGGTTGGGGAAAGGGAGCAGAGAGCGCTTTTGAGGAGTGGGGTGCTGAATCCCACCTTCTTGCCTTTGTTCTAAGGTTGGCTCATTCTGATTCATTTCCATCCAGGCCATAGCCACCTTTCAGCATGCTGAAATTAATTCAGTGATTTGGTGGAGCAAGTGTATAGATGGGATCATCTCCTCACTCCCTTTGGTTTAAAAGAATGGTATGGTGAGAAAAGAAAATAATTGCCTTCCAAGAGCAATGGAAGCAGATACAGTAAATGAGCAGATTAGCTCCATTGCTCCCCATTGCTTTGATGTCCCATGACATTTGCCTACCATGAAATTATTGCTTTGCAACATACATGTCTTAAATTACAAATTAGTAACTTAAAAAGCTCTTAGGACGCTTGTTATCCAGATTATTGTTTTGACCGATCAGGCTCTTTTTCATCTATAGTGTTTTGGAGCGAATAGATTGCATCCTCTTACATTGGCCCTATGTGCATTCTTGCATTAAATTCCACACCCTGATACTCATGCAGCCCCCTTAGCTTCAGTGGGGTTGCATGTAACAGAGAAAAATTTGGCTCACCGAGTATAATAAAGTTGCACTCTTTAATTTCCAAAGCTCATTAATTAGTAGAGTTCAGCCAACTCTCTCTCTCTCCCTTTTTAAATCTATTGGACCTATCGTGTAAGATTCAGATTAAGTAAAGGAGAAGGAGACTGTTTTATGGGTATTAGGCTGAATAGGAACGACCTTTTTGCAGCTTAGGGTTAGTAATAATTGAAATAATGGTTGCAGTATTTCATGCAGTTCTTGCCTCGGTTAAGCCAGAAAGGCGCATAGAAATTTAATTAATGTTTGTGAGATGTTCAGATGCTATGGTGATGAGCACCACAGCAAAGCCTACAAGTAAAAAATAACAAAACAAAATGATGCTGTTAGTTAGCAAAGGAGCTCTTAGTGCCATGAAAATAACTCCCTCCACCCTGCAAAACATGCTGAATGGATATTCTTTTGCCAGTTGCACATTCACTTTTGCTTTCTCTCTCTCCTAGTATACTTGTATGATTCTAATCAAGTGTATGTAAAATACTGATCTAAATTTTGATGTGCAGTGAAGCTGATTACTGGTTACAAGTAAAACGTGAGAAGAGAGAAGTGGAGTTGATTTTGCTGTTGCCACAGGAGAATATATCCACTTTGTTTTCATGGTACGGCACATAACACTGTGCTTAGTGATCCTATCTTTTGATAGGCAAAGTAAGAACGATCTTATCTTTGAAATAACTAAGTGGATTGGGAACTAGGATAGAGAAATCTGGTAATCAGAACAGCCTTAAAATAGAGCTTTTTGGAAAAAGGCGCTATATATTTGTACTCATCTGGATATAGCCTCTTGTTATTGCTTGAAATTTGGATTTTTAAGGTGCCAGAGTATCTTTAACAGGAGCATTTGTTACAGCTGCTTTGTTAACTCAGACTATAAAGATCCTCATATATCATAGCAATGGCTCTTTAAACTACTGTGTCTATTCACTGATGTGATGATTAAGAATTTTCGCTATCCTTTCTGTATTTTAATTTTAGTCAGTACACATATCCCAAATATTTAGAGAAGGCAAATCCTTGATATCAAATCTTCTTCCAGTTTAACAGAATAATTTAATGGCCTCTTTGTATATTTGTTATTCACTCCCTTAGCTCTCTGTAAATGCTTATTCTGATTTAAAAATCTGCTTATCATGTGTTTGTAACAAATTTCTATTGATCACAGAATTGAGAAATTTCTTCTGCAGTAGCCGGGCTAATGCAAATATTTATTTTTGGCACATATTTTCAATATTTACCCTCCCTGCTGTGCATATACACAGAGCTGCTGTTGGGGAAGATTCCATTTTTCATATGCACGTGTTCGGAAAATGTCAGCTCCGAACCTGTGGAAATACCATTAGGAAATGTTTGCTGAGGTAACTGATAAAGGCAGAATGCTCTCTGTAAGATATTAGTATGTGGGTCTGCTGGAACAGACACCAAAAAATGGACTACACATTGCAATAGTGTTAGAAAACACCATCAATCAGTTTTTTGCTCAGGGATTAATAATTACCGTGGAAGGTAATTAAGCGCAGTTTATTGATACAAAGTATTTGTGGGTCCTCTAAAATTTCCTAGTGAATGGACAGCACTCAAAGAAGTCTCCCTTGAGTGCGTCAGTGTAGCATATTCCACAGGTTGGTGTTCCAGAGCAGCAGTAGCTCTCTTGTCTTTTAAAATCTCAATTAACAGAATATTCAGAACACAAATTGTGCAGCAGAGTCGGTGGGAACACGGAAAGCTGGACCTGCAGGTGCAACAAAAACCAAAATGGCCTGAGTTTCAGTCTGGTATTGCCTGGCACTGTGCTTGTTGAGAGGAAAAGGTGGCTTAGTGGTTGAAGCCCTGGGAAACAAGATAGGAACTCCTGAATTTAACCCTGGTTCCAGCACACGTTTTCTCTGTGGATTTGTGCAAGGTTGATTTCAGTTTCCCTATCTGTAGAATGGGGATAATGCCCACTTCGTGTGATTACAAGGATGAATTACTCAATGCTTGCATGGCTCTTTGAAGATGGAAAGGGCTGCATAATAGTTCTGTGGTGTTAAGCTGCCTTGCATCCTGTTCTATACTGCTCTACTTTCTAGATTCGTGCACTGAGATTTTTTTGCAAGTGTTTACAAAGTGTAATGTGCCATTTTATACAAGACAAATTAATGCAAGCTGAATAAAAAAAGTGAAACACATTGATGTGTGTTTTCCGTGTATTCTATGGGCACATTTATTTACAATAAGACAAAAGAACTGGGTTTTTTAAAAAGTTTTTTAGTGTTCAAGTAAGCAAATAGGGCCTGGCATTCTATATTTTCATTTGAATCTTCTGTTGACTTTTCCCAGTTGTGGGAGTTTAAAATGGGATAATACGTTAAAAAGAATTTTTCTCAGAGGTAGCCAAGTTGTTTTAGCTATTTTTTTAAATTTACCAGCAAACATTCTTCCCCGCTCCCTTAGGCTCCCAGTTGCCTCTGCCTGATCCCTCTGTTTTTCTACTGCTGTCTGACTGCATGCTGGCTTTTATCTGGCACTGTTGCCTCCCCTATGGCTTTTAATAAACAGTTTTCCTTACAATCCCTTAAAATGCCCCTACCAATTCTAGCCTCACTGTTTCATTCCCACCATACATCTAGTCCTGACTTCTCTTATTTCTGTCCCACACTGGCTAGTTCTGAAACTCACTGGAGTGCCACGCTTTAAAAAAAGTGAGATGTTTTTACTTTAGAACAGTTCTTGACAGACTTGCATTTTAATAGTAAATAATGACAAACTTAAACCCTGAGCGGAATATTCACTTGATTTACTCACTCGTTTTATTTTTGTCGTGTTCTGATCCTCTTTGGTTAATTTTACATTTTAAGGACCTGAGCCAAAGTCCACTGAAGTCAGTGGGAGTCTTTCCTTTTACTTCTGTGGTGGTTTTTGTAACAGGCCCTATATGAATTACAGGAAATTCAGCTTAAAATTTAGTTATTTTTGAGCTTTAATGGGAAATGATTAATCTCGTTAGTGAGCGGTGCTTTTTCACGTCTCCAGGTTGGGAAGGAATTTTCCCCCAGGGCAGACTGGCAGAAGCCCTTGGGGGTTTTTCACCTTCCTCTGTAGCATGGGCCATGGGTCACTTGCTGGTAGTTTCTCTGTACCTTGAAGTCTTTAAACCATGATTTGAGGACTTCAGTAACTCAGTCATAGGTTAGGGCTCTATTACAGGAGTGGGTGGGTGAGGTTCTGTGGCCTGCGTTGTGCAGGAGGTCAGACTAGATGATCATAATGGTCCCTTCTAACCTTAAAGTCTCTGAGGTCAGGAAGCCTCATGATTATGGATAGGATTTTGTCTTGGTAAAATTAGGCAAAATTCACAGAAGTGCCCTGGTAAAAATGCACGAAATCATGGTATGGTGATGGCAGCAAAAATGTGTAATAATTTAACAATAAAGTATTATAGTGTAACATGTAAATGAAACAAACATTGTTAATGCAATAGTTGTCACTTGTCAAAGTAAACTATTTTGAAAGTCTATATGCACATTGTGCAATCATTTTTCAAACAAAAATAATGAAAAATTATAGAACAAAAATAACGAATTGTTTTTAGTAAAGTCCCTTTACAAGCAATTGCAATTTTGGTATAACAAGTTATAGAAAGGCAGAATGTTATTTTTTATACGCCGTGTGTTGTCCCCAAGCACATTTTTATAAGATGAGAAGCATCCACACTGTTGACTGGAACTGCTAAGCATTGCAGGTCAACTGCAGACAGTGCTGGGAATCTGACCAACATGCTGCCTCAGAATTGGAAAACGTCCTTGTTCCTCAATTCTTGAACTGCTCCACAGTAAGCCCGATATTCTCTCTGTGCTGGAATGTTGTCTTCAAATGATATATTTTCAAATACCGGCATCTCACAAATGACAAGGTGTTTTGCTTGATTTGACTCTTTGGCATGCACTGAAGAAAGCAGCAGCAAGTTGGCAAAAGCGGGAGATTGAGTCAGTGTCCATGTCTGACTTCCTTTTTGAGCTTTCCAAGAGTGCTCTTTTTGCTGTTGGCTAGTTTCAGAGCAGTTCTCTGCCCACAATGCAAGATCACATGTGTCATTTGTGACTTGATGAGCACAAACTGTGGGCTCTTCATAAGCTGTAAGTGTGTTCATGATTCAGGGGCACAAACTCCTTTAGAGCCTGGGGGCTGTGGTGCACCTGCTGTCCGTGGTGGCTGACAGCTCTGGGGCCCCCACAGCCCCTGGCAGCTGACAACTTTGGCCCCATCATCCCAGAGGATAATTTCATAGAGGTCTCTGAAAGTCATAGAATCAGACTTCCATGACCTCCGTGACAAAATCTTATCCTTACTCATGATGGAGATTCCTATTCAGTGGTGGCAGACGGGGGCCCATCCAGGAAGCTGTTAGATTATCTATGCATCCTTTTGATCCATCCTCTTGAGAGCCAAGTAGGGAGATCATTGAGCATAAACAGCTTTTTGAGGCCTTGTTTTGGTGAGAGATTGCTAGACAGGGAACGAGTGAGCATGGAGCCAAGTATTCTGAAACGAGAATTTCTTTGGAAGCAGCGTTTTGAATAGCATGGCATTTGTGATCTGTTTATATTTGTTCACCTGTTTCTCAGTAACTGTGATCCACTAACATGATTTTCCAGGATTAGTAATAAATATTTTCAAACTTTATCTTTTTTTATTTGTAACTGTAGAAAGCATGATTTACTTTATTTTCTTGAAAATTATGGATTAAAGATGACATGACTTATTGGAGAGTTTTTCTATCAGTACCGAAAGTTCTCTGCTGCTGTCCAAAATACTTGGAAGACTTTACGTTTATGAGAAAAGTCAGGGATGGGTTCATGAATAAAGGTGGATAAAAGAAGAGCCAGAGTTTACCTATTAAAACTGGCTGATATAAGCTGACATGAGTGACATGTTCTGTTAGATACAAATAATTTTGAAAGATACTGGTTAGAACTCCTTATCTTTTAACAGAGTAATAATAGAAAGTGTTGAAGTGATATCCCTGTGATAAATAGCAGCGGGTCAGATTCTGCAGCCTGTTACTCAGTCAGTGGGAGCTTGCAGTGGAAAAAGGGCTGCATGTTTTGGCCTGCCCTAGTACTAGGAAGGGGTGAACCCATTTGGATAAAACAACGTTTAACCTGAATCTTTGTCTGAAAGTCAAACTGAACTGAATGCACATTTAAAGTTCAGAAGAAGATTTTAAAAAAATCAAAGCACTTATGTTTGGAATGATCAACACTTCCAAAGAGGAGCTTTTATAGTATTTGCCTCAGTATTTCTGCCCTGGTCTAAGCCAGAAAATCTGTCAATCTCTCAAGATTTCAAGAGCAAAAAGATATGGCTAAACTTCCGTTTAACATCTGCACTATTATTGGATGTTTAAACGAACTAAAAGGAAGCTTCACATTTGTAGAGCATCCATCTCTCATTGTACATAGAACTGAGTTTCCTAACATCACCTATAGAATACTGGAGGAATGGGTGTAGGATTAGCAGCAAAATTGTCCTTTTCTGAGTGTGCTAACATGTTTAACAGTTCAAACTACAGAAACAAAAAGTAGAGGAAACACTGGTGTTCAGAAAAAAGGAAAAATCATGTACAGCACTGCAAACTCCCTACCTTCCATAGGCAATCAGATTCTGCTCTGAAGCCTGACATTTTAATTTTACTTGTAGCTACACAAGTTAAAATATTAGTTCTCATAAAATTATTGAGCCACAGCGCTTGACTCTCTGACCTCGGATTAATATTATTTATCCAAAGACATGTATTTATGTAAACACAGGTAGCATAACCAGAAACCATTTATTTGTTTAAAGCTTGGCACACAATACAAAGAAGTGAAAAAATTCAGGTACCTATGTTTTTACAGTTTACTAACCAAACACATTTTGTGATGTTTCTGCCATTCTAAATGACTGATACTATAGTTCCAATGTGGCAGCTGATTTCTTTAGTCTACGTGACAGTTTTTTGTGCCTGCTCATTTAAGCTGCTGAATTCCTTCAAGAGCCACTCAACATCCTTAATTTCATCCTTAATTCAGAATTCTCTTCTCAACTCTCAAATGGGAGGCAGAGGGGATGAACCCATCTCTTCCCCAGAGGCATTCAACACCTTGCTGGTCTGGGCTCTTGTTCAATAATCCAATTGCATACTATTTTCATACATTACAAACTTTCCTGTTAAGTGTAATACTGTGGTGACCTTCAAGCTTCATGTAGGGTAGTGATCAGGGCTATAGGCAGGGTTTAGTGAGCCTGGGGCAAAAAGGAGAATTAAGAATATCTTCCACCCATAAGCAATAGTGCTCTAGTCCTGTCTAACCTTGTCTGCATCTATTTTCCCCTCCTTCTACCCTCATCTTTGTTCTTAATTATTTTGTTTTTCTTCCATCCTTTCTTGATTTCTCTCTCTGTCTCTTGCTGGATATGTTTACACTAAAATTTAAAACCTGACTGGTCCGTGCCAATTGACTTGGGCTGTGGGGCTGTTTCACTGCAGTGTAAACATATCCTCTGTGTCTGTGCCCATCCTTTCCCTTTTATACTGCACCTTCCTAGTATAATTCTCCCCACCCATCCAGATCACTGTAGTGCAATAAACCCTTTGAGATACTTGGTAGCGTGCTGGGTGCACCATATCTCATAGGCAAGCACTGAAGCAACTTCAATTGATAGGCTGTGTTGTGTTCCCAATAAGCACATTCACACACCTTGCTCAAGCATGTCTAACTTGGATGTTAGGGGGCATTGCTATAGAGGGGGTTGCAAGAGAAAACATGTCCTGGATAACTCCTCATACATATTCTTAATATTTATTTATTTATTCATTGTTATCAATGAAGCCCCAGTCAAGGATCATGACCTCACTGTGCTAGGCGCTGCACAAACACAGAACAAAAAGTTTACAATCTAGTACCTGGGATACTAGGGTTCTAGTACATCCCCTTTTTCTTCCACCCTTTAGTTCTAATACATCCAAACAGGTATCAGCCTGTAGGCCCCACTGGCCATGGTTTAGTCTCTCAGTTGCTCTAGTTGTGGGTCCCTCCATGTTGGCCATCTGCCATCAGATGTAGTGGGTTTGTCAAGTCTCCTGCTGGCGAACTGATTCACAGGTGGGCATCAAGATGCACCCCGACCCTGCTGTTCATGCTTTATGTCTGACTTAACAGTAGAGCCAGAATGTTCTGGGGTAAATCCCCTGTGTCTGAGGTGATTGCCAAAGTTTATTTCCAGTTACTTACCCCTTACAGAGCCTCAGTGGGCAGCTGTCTCTGCTCCTGTGAGCTGCTTTCAGGTCTCTCTCTATTCAGCCTTCTATCCCCAGTATCTGTTGCTACCCCACAGGCTGTGTTCAGCCTTATATCCTGCTGTAACATCTGCCATCCACAGTCTGCTCCCCTACTGGGCTATCTCTCGTCTCATACAGGCTCCCAGCTCACAGGCTGACTGCTGCTGGTGGTTCCCTCTTGGGCATGCTCCCTGTTTTTAAAGTGCATCCCTGTTGGCCTGGAGAGGGGACTGGGTCTGCTCTCTCCCTCCTGTTCACTTTATGACTCCTTGGTGGTGGAATGAGATGTGTTCAGCAGATTCATCAGACCAGTTTGCTATCCCATTTCACTGACTTCACTTCTGTCCCCTTTCTCCTCCAAACCGTTTTGCTCATCCTTCCCTGTTACCCTCTCTCCTCTTTCTCAGCCCTCCTCTGTGTTTGGTGTCTCTGCCCTTCTCATTCTGGGTTTGGTGTTATACTCTCATCAGGGTGCCAGAGCGGCCAGGGACTCCTGTGGGCATCTTTGAGTTTCCTTGTGCTCTGTTTAGGAAAACACAAGGTGACACTTGGGACAGTACTCACTGCTGGCCTTCTGAGACTGAGAAGCTTAGTAGCAATAACAGGTATCACTGCCACATCGAGTCGCAGACTTGCTTTTGGTTTTGGGGCCTCTTTCACTGAGATTACGCCAGCAATAACTACCACCAAGTGAAAACATCCAGGGCATTAGAGACACCATGTAACTGAGCAACAGGAAAAACCTGTATCTGTAACTTGTAACTGAGCAACAGGATACCCTTTGCTCAGATGTATCCAGTTTTGTATACACTACACTTCATCAAAGCCTATATTTAATGGCGCATTTCTCAGTAGTTACAGTGCTACTGATAGGCTGGGAACTTCAAATCAAAACTTACCCCACGCTGTCCTGAGTTTTGAAGCGTAGTAGATTTTAAGCCCCAGAACTGGACTTTCCCCTAAGGTCAAACCCAAACCTGGAAAGGACTTATTTTCTTGATCCAGTCTGGAGGTAACCTAACATGACAGAAATTTCAGGAGACCAGCTCATGCTGCTTGTTGCACTCATATCTGAGCTTTAGTTCTGGTTCAGCCTTGAATATGAGCTCTTCCGTAAATCTAATTCAATCACAGCACCAAACACCATCTCCTCAACACAACATTCATGCTTTCAATGAATGTTGTATAATTACAAGTAAAAGCAGATGTGGAGTCTAGATCAGCAATATTATACATACAGATGTATACCATTGACTTTTTGCATGAACACATGTTAATTCTAGAGGATTTTAATAACCACTTATTTTTAGGGGCACAATATAGTACATCCCTGTACAGAATAGAGTTGAGAGGGGGTCTTATGCTTCAGTATGAGTACTTTTGTGTGCTTTATTGGCTATTCTCTCTGCATAGGGGGTGCTGAGGGCCACGGTTCATCAGGAGGAGAAAAGTACAGGATACTGGAGTAAAGGAAACAATTCTGTTTCCTAAAGTTTGCTGGCAATGACAGTTTCCCCCAGATTGTCAATCCAGCAAAATTCATATACTGGAAGACTTGACCCTTTTTCCCCAGTTTTGTCTTTTTATTAAATTTACTTGTAGCTCTCTATATTTTTTAAAATCTGTTTTTCAACTTTCCATGTGAATTGAGGTTTGCATTTTGGGAAATACTGTATAATTCAAAGAAAAGTGCATACTGTTGAACCCTTTTAAGGAAATATTTTTCCTCAAAGCAACTTTGCAATGGACCAAATTATACCTTTCAATGATCGTATCTGCTTCCCATTTACTTCAGTAACAGCTATGGGTGCTTCTGAGGATGGAATCTGGCCCTATTGGTGAAGGCTTGCTATATTTGAAATTGCAGTTTGTGCATTATAATGCACTGAAACAGTGTGACTTTTTATCTACTTCTTTATAAATATACTTCCACTTTATGTGGGTTCCACTATATCTACACTAGTAAGGAATACTTTTAAGAACATCATTAGACTGAATGGCTTGCATAGAAGTGTGAAATCTTTTGTAGCAAAATTAGCAGGGGTAGGGCGAGATCTTTTTTTACACGTGTTAGAAATCTCTGATGATGCAATTAATCTACATAACCGTGAGTAGTAAATTGAAAGAATTGCTTTTAAGTTGAGTTAATTTCATTGCTGCTGCCTAGAATTGCTCATGCTCTGCACCAAATGAGATAATCAGACCTAATATTTGACAAATTGCATGATTTTGCAAACACTGCTCTATGATTTCTGTCAATTTTTATGAAAATGCTGATTAGCACTGTATAACAGGGGTAGTTGTCCTCTAGGAACTTCTCCATAATCAGTGCTGGCATGGCTGATCACATTAGAGTTCAGAGCTTGTAGACCACAGTGCACTCAATGGCTGGCTTCCAAATCACAGGCACAGTAATTTGCAATTAGTTTCTGAACATGCCAGGTGAGGAGGTTGGCCCTCTAAGCTGTTTCACCTAGACAGCGAAAAGATATTAAGCAAATTAGTCCAATACATTGATTTTTTTTTTCTTTCTCCAAAGAGGTGTTAGACACAAAATAAATGTCTTTCATTTCACCTATGGAGGATGGCTGTTACAGCTCTAGATAAAAACAACATTAATAAAAGAAGACGGTTATTACTAGTACAACCACCAAAAGCAAGAAGGGGTAAATATGATCCTGGTTAAGTCACAATAGGGCACTTTCTCAGGGGTGTCAGTACATAAAAATAAGTAAATCCACACAGAATTTCAAATTGGCTTTCTTTGTCATTTTGTATATTGTACGGTGTATTGTATATCTCTTCACTGATAACAGGTGAGAGGCGTAACCAGCCATTGTGCAGGCTTTTAACTATGATTGTGCTATGCTCCTGAGTCCCAGGATTGCCACAAAGATTTCACGCTGCTTGCACTTGTAGGTCCATTCCCCCCATCAAGTTAATTCCTGTATTTCAGCATAACCCCTCCTGTTTAAGGATCAGATTCTTTTCTGTTGAACATGTTGGGTGTGATTTTCAAAGGAGCTGAGGAGAGATGGGTACATAGAATTTCAATGGGACTTGGGTACCAAAAATTCTTTGCACATCTCAGCTGTCAGATCTAGGAGGGAAAGTGGGAAATAATATGAAACAGTCTTCAAACGGCCCACGGAACAAGTCTCCTTTACCAGAAAGGTATGCAGTTAAGTAGAAACAGTACATGTATGTGCTGGGAAACAGGTGCTAGAATTCTGCGCACGAATGAAGATGATTTACTCTGGGAGCTGCATCCTACAAACTCCCCCCCCAGGTGTTTAAAAGGACCTGAGGCAGAGGAAACTAGAGATCAGGAAAGAGATTCTACAGAGGAATAAAACAGCAAAGCTGAGTGGGAAGCTTAGGATAAGATGTGATTGTTGTGTAAGTTAACAATGTCAAGTTTCAGGAAAGGATGAGTTTACATCATATTCAGCATATGTATACCGTGTTAGGAGTAGGGTAGGAATGCTGCCTGCTTTCAGTATCTTTTGCTCTGTTTGCAGGGGGGCCAGGGAATGATTGTGCACTGAGATAGAGCTAGATTGTTATCCATGTTATAGGTGATTCCCCCAGATCAGGGCTGAGATACCTTGGAAGGTCAGAGTGAAGAGCCAGCACTGCCCCAGCTTCATGTAGTTTACCTCCACAATGAATAAATAGACGACTTCATTCTTCCAAGCTGAACATCTGTTCTCCCCTGCCCCAACTCCCTTTTTACATTTTTTTAAAATAAAATTCTATATTAAGAAATCATGGGATTTTTTGGGTTCATTGCTTTAGTGGATGCTATAAGTGCATATTATTCATTGTCAAAGGGTTTGCTGGGAACTTTGTTCAGATATTATATTTTTTAAGTAGACATCAAAGTTGTCTTAATATATGTCCAATCTTATTCCTAGTCATTCTTTTTGCTTATTTTTCTACTGGTCTCCCATACCTTAGGAACTTTGAACATGGTATTTTTCAATTTTTCTTCATTTATTACTCCCTCTTTCCTTCAGAAACCTCATGTCACAGCAATGTTCACGCCAGCTCCACTAAAGGGAGTTCCAAGAGAACAGCATGGGGCTCTGCTTTCCCCTAAATTCCACTGGAGAATTATGCCAGCTGCACCAATAGGATTGCACTTGAGCAAATTGCCGTGCAGTAAAACCAGTTTGGCATCCTGTTTTGGCTGCAGCTCTGTCCTGTGTCTATACAGAGCTCTAGTCAGAAGTTACAGGGGTCCCACTTTCCAGGTACTATTCTCTGAATTAGCAGCTTATGGAAGATTTAGAAAGCTCCTGTGGGAATATGGGTGATGGGATCAAACTCCTATGATGATCAGCCATTTCTGCAACTACTGTCAAAATGGAGACCAGGCTGGATTGCCGGAACTTGCTGTTTCCTCAGAGATTTCTGCTGGTTGTTTGGAAAATTAATTGCCCAGTGTCTCAGGAGATAGTTGAGGATGTTCAAGCATCACCTGCAGATAGTCGGGGAGCCACACTAGTTTCTGCAGCTTAGTGAGAGAGTCCATCTGCCTCAGCCAGCTCTGTGAGTCAGCTGAAGTAGAGTTTTACTGAGCAGATGTCTTCAGGGAGTACGTGCAAAATCCCAGATGTTCTCAAGCAGTAAGATGTCTGCTTCTGGCCAGTTGTCAGGATGATCATAGGATGATTTTGGAGATTTTCTTCTAAAATGAGTTGGAGCAATTCAAGCTCTCTCTACCAGCCTTGCAAAACTTCATTTGTTGCAAACATCCACTCAGTTCTCCTGAAGTTCTAGTGTGAAGGGGTTGCTGTTTCTGTAAGCCCCATGTGGATAAGATCAGCTGTGTGCAGGGTTAGATGCCAATGTTTAATGGTGGTGGCAATTCTCATCATTCCATCTACACTAAGGCTCCCCGCATTACTAATACAAATGGAGCTAAACTGGTATGAGTTGCTGCAGTGGGAATTTTTGCAAAATTTTTCTGCTGTAGACAAGACTACAGTGGTTCCAAATAAATGTTGACAAATAGATGTGTGCAGTGACGTGTGTGTGCAGCCTGATTTTTTTAAAAACACAAGTGAAGCCTTTTGGAAATCTTGTGTTTGCTATGACAGTGCTTGTTGATGCTGGCCTGGCACTGATGAAGATTAATGAGGCCGTTAAGTTTGCTTGCATCAAGTGCAATTCACATGGCGATGTGATCATTTCTGTGCTGTTGCTAATAATTTTGTACATGGATGTGTGTGGCATTCCTGGTATGCATACAGTGATTTACATACCAAAAATATCTAATGTGGACAAGGCATTGAAGCTTAGTGCACTGCCATTCACATTGCTTTTTGTCCCTATGGCCAAGGATGTGAACTTGTATCGTCTACATCACTATGCACTTTTTTGGCTTTAGGCTACCTATCTGGCTTCTCCATTTTATAACATTTGTTACAACAGAGCGATCAAAGGAGGAGAGTAAAGTAGTATAACTAATATAGAAAAATGTCATCTGCTGCTGCTGGTAAGAAGCAGATGCTTCCCATTGATTTGAAAATTCAATACCTGTCTTAAAACAGATATTCCAGCTGGTAAAGTTTGAATTTGAGAAACTGTTTATAAATACTACTGGGATGTATTTTAGTGACCACTCTGGTTAACGGTCCTCTCATCACTTATGTATAGAATTGTTAAAAGAGAGGCTAGAACTTTTACAATTGAGGAACCTGGCAATCATGGAAACTGCCTTCCTGTCAGCTATGAAGCAGAAATTTTGCAGGCTTGAAATGAGTCTTTCTGCACTGTTCTCTGCATGGTTTTCAATACTGAATTACAAAATTAACACGGCACACACAAAATGATCAAAAGCTGGCTAACTGATAGATCTCAAAATGTAATTATAATGAGAAATCATCAGAGTGGGTGTGTTTCTAGTAGGATTCTATAGGGATCTGTCCTTGGCTGCTAATTAACTGCTTTTTTTTATCAGTGACCTAAAAGAAAACATAAAATAATCACAAAGTTTACAGATGATTCAAAAATTGGGGGAGAGGGACAAGTCATTGATACAGAGCAATCTGGATTGCTTGGGAAACTGGGCATAAGCAAACAATGTTTTTTAATTCATCTACATGTAAATCTATATTTTTAGGAACAAAGAATGTAGTCCATACTTACTGGGTGGAGTCTCTATCCTGGGAAGCAGTGGCTCTGAAAAAGATTTGGGGGTTATGGTGGATAATCAGCTGAACATGAGCTCCCTGTGTGACACTGTGGTCCAAAGGATTAATGCAATCCTTGGATACATAAGCATGGGAATCTCAAGTAGGAGTAGAGAGGTTATTTTACTTCTGTATTGGGCATTGGTGTGACTGCTGCTGGAATAATGAATC
This sequence comes from Emydura macquarii macquarii, assembly GCF_026122565.2. Taxonomy (NCBI): domain Eukaryota; kingdom Metazoa; phylum Chordata; order Testudines; family Chelidae; genus Emydura; species Emydura macquarii. Next base: position 14,417,484 of record NW_027131283.1, read on the forward strand.
CAGTTCTGCTATCCACAGTTCAAGAAGGAGGTTGATAAACTGAAGAGAGTTCAGAGAAGAGGCATGAGGATGATTAAAATATTAGAAAACATGCCTTACAGAGATAGACACCAGGACCTCAGTCTATTTAGCTTAACAAAGAGAAAGCTAAGGGTGACTTGTTTAGTCTAGAAGTACCTACATGGAGAACAAACGTTTGATAATGGGCTCTTCAGTCTAGCAGAGAAGGGTGTAACTTGATCCAATGGGTAGAAGTTGCAACTAAATAAATTCAGAGTGGAAATAGGGTGTACATTTTTAAAAAAAGGGTAATTAACCATTGGAACAGTTTCCTAAGAAGTTGTGATAGATTCTCCATCACTAGCAGTTTTTAAGTCAAGATTGGATGTCTTTTTAAAAGAGATGTGCTAGAAATTACTTTTCAGACATTCTATGGCCTATGTTACACAGGTCACACTAAATGATCACAAATGGTATCTTCTGGTCTTGGAGTATGTGAATCTAAGAATGCACATATGGTACTGCCATTGCATTTTTCATAGGATCATTACTGCTTAGTGAACTTGAAAGGTCTGTATAGGCATCTGAAAGTTGGAATGCTTATCCAAAATGTATCCATACCACATTTGTTTGGAAATCTTATGACTGAGATGTTTACATGGAATTTCTACTATTCTCTGGTTTAGGTCAGGGGTTTTTAGTGCCAGAAGGATTCTTGTCTTGTTCAGTGTATACGTCAGTTCTCACTCTAGCTGAACCATATTGCGGTCTGTTTCATATTGATGACAGATTTGAAGTCAGTTACATAGGAAACCCCATGAGAAGTGAGTTGCGCTGCTACAATGAACAAGAGATTTATATATTCTTAGAAAAAGGTGGCAAGCATTGAGCTGAAACTACTGTGAAATGAGCTGGGAATAGTCTCCAAAATACTTCTCTGCAGCATAGATCAGGACCTGTAATCAATTGCATGCCATCAGAGGAATTGTAATTGGAGTTCCCACCCATTCTCATGCAGGAGCTAAAGTATAAAGTATCACCAAATTTCCAATAGCAAGGGACAACTGGTTAAATATAGGTATGCTTAAGTGAAAGATCCTGGTTTATTTTCTTTACTGTAGCTGTCAGGAAAGGGGAGAACACAGATCATTGTTGCCCTAGGGATTCTTCACTTGCTTGAATCTGGGATTAATTCACAACAGGACAGCAATCCTGCAGTACATACAGCTCAAGACTGTTCAGAAGCAGGGAGTTACCAGATAATGTAGCATGCTGTCTTGTCCAATTAAAAGTTAATTGGCACTAAGAAGACTTAGCGGGCTACAGGCAAGCTTTAGTGCTAGTATCATTTAGTCTTATTCTAAGAAATCAAGATGAGCCACAAATTATGATGTGATGCTATCTAGAATATGTGATCATTTATAACATTATTGATATCAATATAGCAAAATTACAATAAATTACAATAAATATTACAGGACAGGGTTGCAGCCCAGGAAAGCTTATGCCCGCAGAAATTTGTTAGTCTTTAAGGTGCTACAGGACTCTCATAGTTTTTGCTGCATACAGACTAACACGGCTACCCCTGTGGAACTTACAATATACGCCATTCAGACACCATGGGAAAGGCTATAATTTGCTAAGTATGATAATATTGTTTGTATATGTATTGTTTTATATGTGTGATATATCTGTATCCAAACGCTTGTGCTGTGCTATTGGGTTACACCCCCCAGGCAGATTAGAATCAGCATTGATGACTCATCGACGATCATCACCTATACAAGGAACCCAGGGATCGAAGCCAGGGCTACACCTATGAATCATGAGGACATTTAGGGACATGCCTGCGGTCACGGGGACTGCAAGTGCTTTTCCCTGTCCACATACTGTAAGTTTGTGTTTGAAACAAGCCACATGGCATATCAGACTATAAAATGCAGCTGCACCATCTCCATCTTGTCTTCCTACCTCTGGATTAACTCATCCCCATATATATATATATATGGACTTTGAAGTCATTTGTATGTTTCTGATTGATTGCTTTGACCATTTAACATCTCTCTTCTTGTTTCTTTTGTTTTATAATAAACCTTTAGTTTTAGTTATTAAAGGATTGGCTGGCAGTGTGGTATTTTGGGTAAGATCCAAACTTATATTGATCTAGTAATGTGGCTTTGGGATCAGGAGAACATTTTGGTAATGGGAATAGAGTTTTAAATAACTTATCTCTTTACTGGATCTAGTTACTGATTGGGAGACAGAGACTGAAATGCAATAAAAGGGGCTGTGTATTTCTTGTTGTAGCTTCCTGATAATCAGTATGGGAAATCAGGAGCACTGTTTGTGACTGGTTGGGGAATCTAACTTCAGTGTTACCCACTGGTTCTGGGAGAATCTGCTCTCCTTTTGAAGTCTGCCTTGACCTTGGTATTTTCAGGTGGACTAACGGAGGCATGGACCAGTCACACATGAAATCCTACTTTTGCTTTTCCTCCTTACCATCTTCACTTTCATTATTTTAATAAATCATTTGAAATGAGGGAGTAGGAAAATCTTCTTGGCGATGGGTTGTGAGCTACAGGTGCACTATCCACCAGGGCATTTTTGTCTGGAGAGTCTGCTCTGCTTTTTCTTCTTTCCTTTTACCTGTGCAGTTTGCCTCCTCCACTGGGTACAGACATGCTCCCTGAGATACTGTACAGACTCAGGGTGATTCATAAGCTGCTTGTCTTGGAGTCTTGCTCTTCAGTTGTGCGAGTTAGTCTGACAAGAGAACAAAAGAAAGGGAATAATTGCTAATAATTCCTTCAACACCTCCCCTAGTCCCAATTTTTTTAATGGATACTTTTATAGTAATGGTGTGTACTTATCTAATCACTTATACCAGCTGACAAAATAAAAGCCCTTGTCCCTTAGCCCCATGCAAATTTTTCTTGTTAATTATTTTAACTATCTTTCCATCATTGCCCCTAGTGCTACTGTAATAATTTCCACATCAATGGGCAGACACAACATACCCCCTAGAAACTTAACACAGAGAAGTGCTGCCATCCCTGTGCAGACTCAAAAGGAGAAACAAAAGGTGTAATCCTCACCAGTGGCACTCCCAGCAATCTTTCAGTGAGTGATTCTCTTAATTTACTTTAGTTAATGATCCCTTATTGGTACCTGCGTGCGCCTGCACATGCAACCCTAATTAGTTCAGGCTTCTTGTTACCTAGTTAATATCTAAGAATTTCTGGGATGCCTGACAGAATATTAATCCGAACCATGTTCAAACTGAAAGGTAAAATTTTATCTCACCCTAGTCCAAAAGGGATCCTGAGGGCATAAAAAGAGATTGTAGACTGCAATAATCCTGCAATTGGCTTCTAGAGAGTAAAAAGGTTCATTTGAACTGTGGTAGAAATGCAATGAAGAGTGCTAACTTTGTGTTGTATTATATCTTTGAATTGTAAACTGAAAGACGAAACAGGTATTAAGGGAATACAGTTCCTGTCGCCCTCAAATAATTCTTCAGGGAGGGTGAAAATGAACCGAAGCCCAAAACCTATATAAAAAAGCACAATTGAAGGAAAGAGAGGGAAATGAAAATTATTATGAGTCTTCCCATGGGCTAGGAATATTAAAAACGAAACATTCTCAGCATGTGTGCCAAAAGTAAATTATGAGGCACAACTAGCTGAACAAAATATTTGCAGCAAACTATTTATTTGATAAACTCAATTCATTGTTGTCTGCAGACTTTTTCATATATATTTGTTAGTTACTCAGAATTATTTGACAAATGGTTATGCAAACAATGTTTCAGCCTATGGATTGCTTGTAAACTATTTACCACAACTACGGCTTCAACTACTTACTATTTGTACTGTAATTTGCCATATGTTATGATTTGTTACTGTAGTCACATGGTGGTATTTCTTCTTTGTTACTAGATGTCTTCCACAAGGAGATTTCATGATGGCCACATGGTCACTTCAGACTATTTATATTTGTACATGTATTAGCATACAAATGCTGATTTGTATTGGTATATTTGACTATGTGACACTTTCCCTTTAGGCAAACATTTTTGCAAACTAAATGTTGCCTGCAAAAATATATATGCAAAATGAATTAAAGGGATTATGAATGTCAAAATAAATTGAGATTTGTAGTCAAATGAATGTTTGCAAATACTTTTCTGCAGTATTTGCTGAACTTTAGAAACTGATCCCTCCCCAGGTGGGGGGAGGACACAAAAATCTAAAGGGAAATCTCACCTTTCATTTTCCAAAAAAAGAAGTAATTCTTTATTTCTTTATCTTTCAAGGTTGCCTCATAAATATAAACTGATATAAACCAAAGCAAGCCATTGCTGGAGGTGAATTTTCATAAAGGTCACAAGTTATTTAGTCTCCCTACAAATGACCTTTTAGGGTCCATGGAAACCATGTTGTTTGCCTTTTTGGAGTGCCTCAGATCAAGTTTGTAATTGTAGAGGCAACGGCACTGGCTTGCAGACACCAGGGCTTTTTCTAGCTAGCTGCCTATAGCTGAGCCAGCATTGCTGTGCAGCCAGTGACCTCTGTCCACAAGGAAAGACAGCTCAATAGCCTGCTATAGTGTGGACTAGACACTCCTGGATTCTAATCCTGCCCTGACATTGACCCCTCCTGTAGCTTTCATCAAGTCAAATGATCTTTTTGGCTTAGTTCCCATATCTGTAAAATAGGGATCATGTGCATCTACCTTACAGGATGATTAAATAGCTAATATTTGTAAAATACAGTATGTCCTAGCTGTAGTGCCTCAGAATGCACACACAACCCACCAGTGTCTGGGGACTGAGATATCCTCAGTTCTACAGCTTATTTGGGCAAACGTCCCTCACATTTTGGCAACTAGGCAGTTTGCAATTACCTGGTCCTGGACTTCTTCCCAACCTACAACGAGTCTGTCAATCAATGAGTCTGTTCATTTGGGATGCATCACAAAGTACCTTCTGCAAACTCCTCAGGCCAGCCCTGTGCAGAATAGTGTGATCTCAGTGAACAGGAGTTGATAATGTTTGTGGTCAGAGATGGAAAATGTTTTTCAGGATGCTAAGTTTTACAGATCCAGTTTCTGAGGATGGGCTAGGATCACAAATAGGAAAGGAAATGATGCCTATGAAGAGTAAACAAAGGGGACCAAGAGGAGACAGGGTCATGAAAATAAAACTCTTAATTCTAAAATTGTGTAATGAGCTAGTTGGTAGTGATCTCCAGCATCAGGGGCCTTGCAAATATAATAGAGATGCATGTGTTCTAGACCTCCAGGACAAAAGAGACAGGAGAGTAAAATATGTGATGAGATGAGAAAGGCATGAAAGCATAACAAGATTTAGTTATGGGTGATTTCACACTCCTCATTATAATTTGTGCAAGCTTTGAGCCAATTCTGAATGAGGGAGGCAGAAATCAGGAATTTAGCTAACGTTTCCTTACTTTCCAGTGTGCCAGAGTTTCTAACCTGGTGTGGTTCAAAACCAGGTTGGGTTTAGATGCGTGACCAGAATGTTTTAAGCCCAATTAACTGGCTCCCAGATTCCAGTGCCATTACTGTTGATATTTCCTGAAACTAATGAATGTGTCCAAACCCCAAATGTAAGTTTCCGGATACAAGTGAACTCTCTTCAGACAAACGAGAAAAGCTAAAATGACTGATTATGAAAGCTGTGAAAATGTATTGTGGGTTGAAGGAAATTTGCAGAAAAAATTACATATTCTGAACTGACACTGATAAAATTAACTCCTGGGATCACTCCACTGTAGTCAGCATAGTTATGTCAGGGGTGAATTTGACCCAGAAACCTTATTTAAGTGAACAGTGTCCAATACAGATTAAACAGTTCCATCATGAAAAGGTCTTGCTAGAAAAATCATATAATAAAGGACACTGGAATGAATAGTGACCATGCTGCAGGATATTCACTTTATGAAGACAACTACGTACAATAAAAGGTATAGATAGTAGTGTCGTATAGACAAACTAGGAGGTCACTTAGAGCTGCAAAATATGTAGTGTTTGTTTACTGTGTGAGTAATGGCATGCTGGTGTGGGGGAGAGGGGGATTGTTCAGTTTGGCTAGAGTTGCTACTAAGCATCAGTGATACTTACCCCACATGCTGAATTGCCATCAGCCAAGAAGATGAAGGCTGGTGAAGAGGACTGGGATTCGAGCAACTTGTTTTCCGTTCCCAGCTCTGCCACATGACTTTGGGCAATTCATACGAGGCCTTGATTTTTCAGAAGTGCTAAGTGTCACAGTTCATTGTTAGGCTGCCCCAGGTGAGACCCTATCCCAGTTTCCCAAGTTCAAGTGGCAGGCCTGTGCCTCCACTTCCGTCTTGCGATGAGACTCTGTGATCCAACCACTTTGACTGGGTCTCTAGACAACAGTCCCTGGCTACCAATTGTGAGTAATTCTGCAGGTCCAGGTAAGGTTGCATCCAACCGGGGTCTCTCTTTGGAAGCCTGTGACAGCACACATTTGCAACAAAACAAACCGCTACTTTGAGACAAAGCATGATTTATTTTGTCCAAAAGATATGCAGTGCTAAAAGATGTGAATTTAAAATAAGAGACCTATGTGCACGTTCCCTTACCTAATTGTAATCTCTCTCTCCTTAGCTCAGGTGGTCTGGGTTATTTCCCCATCCTTGATTTGGGAGAACCAGCCCATACTGCTTGCAGCCTTCTCCCTCTGTGTCTTGGGGTGTCTACACACTGCAATCAGAAGTGTGATTGCAGCTCACATAGGCCTACCCCTACTACTTTTAATTTAACTAGTGTGGCTAAAAATAGCAGTGAAGACATAGCTGCTTGGACCCCATTGTATGCTAGGAACATGAATAGGTTCCCAGGGACACCAGCATGCTTGTACAGCCTGTGCCACTGCATTTTCACTGTTCTTTTTAGCTATGATAGGTAGATAAAACTTGTGTGGATATGCCAACCTTAGCTGCAATCCCACTGCTGATTTCAGTACGGACATACCCGGGGATGTCTTGGTCAGCTAGCCTTTCCACTGACCCATCCTTGCTAGCCTCTCTGACCACTTCTCCCTCTCTTTCTTCCAGAGGCCCTTTTTTTAACTGGTCAGGGTCCTTTGTTGTTTTCAGGTTTCCTTTGATCCCAGGCTTAGCCTTGGGAAGAGTAAAACATCACAGCCTAGATGGAGCCACTTGATAACTTCTCTCCATCAGCTGATGACCAAGCCATTGTTACCTTAACTCCCTTGGTGCTGATACCTGAGAGGCTGTCTTATCGCTTGTTGTTTTACCTGACCTGTTTGGTTCTGTAACCGAACCTTTACAGCTTCCTTTGATTTAACTCTGTGCATTCAATACACAATAGCAATACACAAGTGAACAGGGAAAGAAAATCATACACAATATTCATAAGAAATAAAAATTTTCCCAGGTTGTCATGCAAAGCTTCTGCATTTCTTATGTGAAACCTCTGGGAGCCGTGGTGGTTCAGTACCTTTGAAAATCAGCCCCCACTAATCTTTCTGTACCTCTCTAATCAGACCCCACTGACCTCAGCTGTAAAATGGGCCAATACTTAACCGCATCCCAGGAATTGTGACAGTGAATTGATTAATAAAGTGCTATAGGAAATAGTAAATAGTATCATAATTATTGTTCTGTTTAACTGCAGGAGCCTACTATATATTGGCTGTTTAAACTCCCTGTCAATAGAGCTCGTGCTTCCTTTGCTGGTTTGGGGAGTAACATGTCATTGCTTTGCCATTCGTCACTCTTTTTATCCCACTATGTGCCTCACTGGACAGAATTTCAATTCATTGATGTCCTCTTTGTTGCCACTGATATTGCTGCTGTTCATAATTCATGCTGAAGCCCTCTTTCTATACCCATTTGTGCTGCAGGATTTGTTGGGAACTCACATGAGGTCTTCTGCAACCATTAAGTTTGAGGATGAGACACAGCCACTGTGGAGAGTGCCAGCTGGGATTTACATAGGTTTTTTTTATGGAGCCTTTTGCTTTCTTTGCTGACCGTTTCTCCCTATTCTTTGTTTCTGTTGCATAGACTCCTTTTGTTGTATGCTCTTCAGCAGGAAAAGACATAGTTGCCTTAATGCCGTCATCTAGCCCAATACATTCGGAGAAAGCCGACAGGTTTGATGTTGAGCTTTTTGCTGTATTGGGACTAAGAGCCTGTAGAAAATGTCATTGGCGTATGTAGAAGAAGAGGAATCAGGCTTTGTGGATGAGTGAGATATTAGCCTACTTTAGCATGCATGTGTTCTCATGAATGTCACCTCCACCTTGACAAATTACCGTGGGTATTTTTCCCTATATGAAAGGAATTTAGTTAATATTTACTGGCTTGGGCCACAAAATTTAATACAATCATAACACTAGCGTTAACTATATTCCTGTGTGTATGTGATGAACTGGGGGAAAACGCATAATGAGTGCAGACACTCAAGCCCTAGCTTAACAAACTGAGGGTCTGCTGACTCAAGTTATGCTCGCCCTGGGCTTACATTGCAATGTAGACATACCCATAGTGACTAAATACCCCCAACTTATTGTATGAGGAAAGGGTGCCCAAGTTAAAATCAGAGCAGACCCTTTAATAAAAAAATCCCCTTTTCACGTGTTTGGGAGAGGGATATTTTTCAGTGTCTTCTGGCTTTTTTAAAGCTGCTGTGTGTATTTAATTCCCTCTTCTAATTAGAATATCTTCCCAATGTTTGTTGGGGTTAACAGTTTCAGGTTAGCATCACATTGTTATGCCAGCCCTTCTGTAAAAGTCTACTTTTCTTGTTCTGCCTAGAATTGGCAAGCTGCTAGAAAATGTAGCTCAAAATAGAAATCTGAAATCTCTTGGGATCAAGTTCTCTTGTGCACAGGATTTCAGGAACTTTCTGATTTTCAGTGGGTCTGAAATACCCCCTCCCCAAAAAAATCCCAACAACAAAAAACACTGGTACTTTGGTATTGACAAGTAGAGCTAGGGAAAAGTTTTCCCATCCCATGAATGTTTTTGAGGTATCAATAGACAGACACACAAATTTTAAATCTAAAAAATGTTTGCAAACCGAAAATCTGAAAAAGTAGATTTGGACAATTTTAACAAAAAATTCCCAACCAGATCTATGGATAAGGTCCAGGTAAACTAGCAAGCGGAGATGTACAACTAGCAACTTTTAAAAAAATATCCAAACAGTTCTGGACCTGCCAAAAGGTTTATTTTAGAATCATTTCCAGTTTAGGGAAAAGATTCTGGGTTGGTTTTTTTATCTTATCTGAGCCACTTAATCTATACCTGGGGAAAGTGAGTGCTTCTATGGCCATGACATTGTGGTGATAACTGAATATTTAAATAGCTTAAAGACTGGGTTTCTCATGGAATTCCTCTTTCTTTAACTATCTCCTGGGCTATTCTTAAAGCTTGTGTACTGGATTGAAATATTTCTAAGATTTCAGATAATACATTGCATATGACTAAGATCCGTTTTCTACTTTGCATTTAGGTCATACAGAAGACAGCTGCAGATTGCAATATACAATATTAGTGAAGAATAATACATAATGTTACCCTAAAAAAGTTAATATGGTAAATTACAAATCTGTTGTGCAAGGTTTATATGTCTGACCTTTGGGACATATTGATAAGAGATCTTTATTTCATACTGTCTAATCTCTTGTGCTAATGTGTTGGCAGTATAGTGCTATTAATGCTGTATTCCATAATAGATCTTTATTTCTATTATGGCAATATCTTTAGGATACAATGTATATTTTTCATACTATTTAAACAGTTTTTCCACACTGTACATTCCTTGACCTTAAAAATCTGCCATTTTTGCTTTTGATAACCATAGGAGGTTACTTCAGCATTTTTAGTATACCCTATACTGCCTGTGGGGAATACTGAAGGAATGCTACAAATAACAAGGGGTACCATTTTGCTATTTAAGGATTTAGAATGCTTTTAGGGATGATATACCACATCTCAATGACAATAGTCTGTAGGTACAAGGTGGGTGAAGTAATATCTTTGACTGGACCAACTATTGTTGATGAAAGAGACAAGCTCTGGAGCTACAGGGTTCTTCTTCAGGTCTGGGAAAGGTACTCAGAGTGTGACAGCTAAGGACAAGATGGAACAGATTGTTTAGTCTAAGTAGTTATTATTAGACCATTCAAGGTGAAGTGGCCAATTAACGTCTCTGGGGGGGATTAGTGGGTAAGATTGTTGGAATAAGACATAAATCCAGTGTCTTTATTAAGACCATGATTTTACTATCCAGCAAAGCTATGAATTTAAGATCCAAGACTCATCTTTTGATGGTGTTGTGTAGGTTTCCTTTGAGGACAAGGACTGAGAGATCAGACATGAAGTGATCATTTTTGTGAAAAGTGTTCACCCACAAGTGATATGGTGTTTGTCTTTATCATTTTTCTTTGAGTTCATTCAAGAGTGTAGTGACCGTCTGGTTTCATCCACATAGTTGTTATAGGGGCATGTAGTGAAGGGGATGAGGTACATCCCATGTTGTGATGGGCGTGTGTAGGACTCATGGATCTTGAAAGGAGTGTTGGGGGTGTCAATCATTGTAGCAGTGAAAATACGTTTACAGGTTTTGCAACTGTTATGTCAGGGTCTGGTGCCGCTTTGAGTCGTTATGTCCTGGGCTGTGGGGAGCTTGCTTCTGATGATGGGTATGGTGAAGTTGTTTGTTTGAAACAAAGTTGTTTGAAGATAAAGGTGATTGTTTGTTTGAAAGACAGAAGAGGGTTTTTGGGAAAGATTTATTTCAGGAAGTGGTCCCTTTGAGTATGGGTGTAATTGTTTAATTATACCTTGTATGGGTTGCAGTGTGGGGTGATAGGTGACAACTAGGAGTCTGCTGTCAGAGTCCTCCCCACCCCCATATTGAAGCAGGTGCTCTCAGGGTATTTGGGTGGATTGTTCAGTGATGTGATTTACTTCTCTGGTGGAGTCTCCTTGTTCGGTGAAGGTGGCATTAAGAGTGTTAAGGTGTGTGTAACCCGGATTTTCTCCTTTGAGCATATTCTGTAGTATTTGAGTGCCTGGCTGTAGATAACAGATTTCTTGGTGTGTTAGGAGTGGCTACTGGATCTGTGAAGAGAAGTGGTGTGATCCATGGGTTTCTTGTGTGTAGGGTTTCATTGTTGAAGCTGACTGTGGTATCCAGGAGATTGATGGTGCTGTGGGAGTTTCTAGAGAATTTGCTGGATGGGTGGTGGTTATGCAAGTTGTGGTGGAAATCTTGGAGGGAGTCTGAGCATCCCTTCTCCCCTATCAAATTCTTGTTTTAAAAACAAAGATTTACTTTAAAAAAATATTTATAATTGTTTAAGAAAAAGTACAAAACAAATGCAATGCAATCAGCAAAAATATTTAAATGAACACAACTGCCACCACTGCCAACAGCGGGAAAAATTAGTGCAAACATGCAAGCTAAATTCTGCTTTTCATTATCCAGGTGTAAATCCAGAATAACTCCATTGATTCAAACTGAGTGAGTCCATGTTATGCTGGAGTAAATGAGCATGATTTGGCATTATAACTTCAAGATTTTGTTCCCTCTTTTGAAATGTAAACATATCAGATATAAATATAAATGTATCCATTGGTCACCACACTTTACCACCAGGTTTGCTAATTATCTAATGTATTTGTATTTCAATAAGGGATCTCTTCTTCCCAGCATTCCTTTTCTCTGCTGCTGTTGATCTTCAAGTGTAATCTTAATGATGAATTTGTAACATTAGGTTCATTTGCCAAGCATGGAGCTGTGCTGCCTCAGAAAAAAATTGTTTTAATTGCAGGATTAACAGAATAAGAAGCTGGCCATAAGGAAGGAAATCATTTATTCAAACACATCTTAAATATCAGTAAATATGATACACAATTACTGGTGAGTAAATTACTATTTTGGGGATTAATGTTCCATTTTCAAGTTCTGCTCACGCTCTTTATTATTTCAATATAATGCCATGAAGTCTCTGCAGAATTATATATTGTCTTAAAAACTGATTGTCAAGAGATAAATAGCACTCTAATAAGAATAAATATATTCCTCTTCCAATATAATGTATAAAGCAGCAAAAAAGTACATTAAGGAGCTGATTGAGCGATGAATTTAAGCATATGCCTAACTTTGAGCATGTGCTGAGAAGTCAGTGGGACTACTCATGTGCTTAAATACCCTTGCTGAATTGGGGCCTAACTGTAGAATATATATTCCCTCTAACAACATTGTGACAGATATGGCAATTTCCTGCAATATCCTGGACAAACCTTATTGAATTATGTCAAACCTTATTGAATTAAATTTCAGTATTTTAGGAGCTCATTTTATTAAAAATTCAAATGTTTGTGGTGTTGGGGGATTATATGTAAATTGTGTAGGCGACGTGACTAATGTAAACCTTAGAAAGTGTTATGAGCATTAAAAATCACTTTCTTAAACCATGGGCTAAGACCAAGAATGAACTGCTAGTAGGTTTCCTAGAAAATACGTGGGAGGAGGGGCTGCAAATGCCCACTTCTGCAATTCATCTTTTGAAGCTTTGTCCTTGGGAGTGGACTTTTATCTACGAATTACCTATTTCTAGTATCAAAAGACACACATAGATTGAAGGAGTAACTCCATGATTCATGGGGATGCTTGTTCTGAACTAACAGCTATTATGATTTTCAGACCACAGGAAAAAACCCTTGGTGGGGTTTGATGGATTGTTCCTGGCTAGAGCCCTTGTTGGAGTCATGGGGAGATCTCTGGTAACCTTGTAGTATGCATATCAATTCTTTTTATTGTTTTTAATATGCTTTCTCTATAATGCTATTACCTTAAGAATAAATGTGTTTGCTTAGAAAGAGCTGGGTGATAGCAATTGTGGTAATTACACTGTTTACTGTCTCTGAAGAGAAAGATAAAACAGGCCTGCTTTTAGGCAGTCTGACTTTGCTGGGGAATTCATAGTATAGGCAGGAAGCTGTGCAGTCTGGAAATACCTTGGTTAGGAGGCAGAGAGACTCATGTCTCCATCCAAGAGAGGTGACAGCTGGGGAGTTGGAAGCCTGAGAGCGGGTGCCCTTAGTGGACCATGGAGGGGGGAATACTGGTGCAGTTGCCCTGAACTGTGACAACTTATTCATCCCTTTAAAACACACTTAAAGTTTATATATTGATGTCAGTTATATAGCATTACGAACAAAGTAATAATCGATCCCATTGCCCATTCCGTTAATTACATTTTAATTAAATATATTTTCTGTGCTTCACATGTGAAAAGGCGGGGAGGGGGGAGAACCTCCAATGTAGAAAATAATGCAATGTAGTGATAAATCCTCTCTACTTGTGCATTACAATACAATATCAGGTTTTCTTACAGAGACTTGAAACCAGTGGCTGAAGAGTAGTGGCCCTTGAAAAGTTACTGGTTCTACCTAAGTGCATCCAGTTACCTCAGTATTTGCAGCATATTGTTGGGCTGCCCTGTACTTACTACATGAAAAGTCTTGAATACTGCAAATACTGAAGTTATATAGTTGCAAATACTTACAACTTGCCACTTGCCTTAAATAACTAAGGGCTATCACCACAGGCTGCATAAGTCAGAGGAACTGACTAATAGTTTCAAGTTTGGGTTCCTTAATCTCTCACAAAAAGTCAGCATGCCTTCTGTCCAAGGCCGGCCCCAGACCAAATGGTGCCTCAGCTGAGGAGTGTCTCCCCCCCCCATTTGTTAAACTTTTGAATACTTTTTTTTATTGCATTTGTACCCCATTTCATGACTTTGATGAACGATTTACATGCATGATTTATCCCTGTCACATCAGATGATAAATTTGCACACTAGAATCTGTAAATCTGTATTTATTCATGCCATATATAAGCAAATAACTTTTTCTCCCTCTAAGCTTATAGAAACTCTCTTTAATTTTAAGAATAACTGAAATGTACTAACATAAAGAAATTGAACTCTGCACCAACATTGGGTGGACCAGTATTAAATAGTGTTACAGTGGGTGACAGCCTTAGAATGTTAACCCTAGTCCTTTAGTTCAAAAGGTCACTTTTCTCGCCTTTTGTCATTGTGAACAGAAGCACAGCATTTACTTGGAACATGATATCGTGCCAAACCACAACTGAAACCAGAAATTTGAAGTCAGTGATCTGGTTTGCCAGGCTTTGTGCCTTGTGTCAGATTCTGGCCTCGGTTTTACTCAACTGTGCCAGTTCCATCAGGGTGTCATGAACCTCTGTCACGTGGTACCTCGCTGGCCTTATGCTGTCAGTGTGGCTGTCCCAGAGTGTGTCACTTAGGAGCTTCATGGTTGGATTTGTAACACTGTGAGGATCTTGCACCTGATAGTTGATGCTGAAAAGAGGACATATATCCTTTGCGGTACTCGAAAGACAGCTACTGAATCTAAACAAGATGCTGCTGCATCTGACACAACCAGGTTGAGGGAATGGCAGCCACAAAACACAAAGAAAGTTCTTGGATTTACCACAAGGATCCTTGCCTTGATGTCACTGTTTATTCCCTTCATGCTTGTGCTGTTCTCGTAGCCTTCGCCGTGGTAGTCCTGAAGCTTTATTTTATTTTCATTATCAAAACGTTCATAAACAGTTCTGTTAGGCCTTTTCCAGTAGAGTTTTCGCTACTATCACTGGGAGCTTTGTAATGTGATGTCCAGTGTCCCGTTGATGACATTGGTATGTTAGTAGTGTATTTGCACAAGGCACGAAGCACGAGAAACACCAATGCTTAACAGGAGCACCACATGAAGGTTGTTGTTTTGCTTCCAGCCAGCAAGGTGATGCCAGGCAAAGTTGACAGCAGATTCTGTTGCCTCTCATCTTTCTAACAGCAAGAAGCCAACAGACAAGATTACACACCAGGAGGCCCAGTGGGAAATCCACAGAAACCTTCACCGATGCATAGCGGAATCTCTCTCTCCTCTCCATAGTCTGCCGAGGAGATCAATATTGCGCTGTCGGAAACTGAAAGCTGGAAAGCTGCAGGGGTTGATGGCATCCGCCAGAGTTTTTAAAGAACCTGGGGAGAAGGGGACGGGAAAGACTGTTAGTGCTTTTTACCACCATGCATAAACCAGAGAAGTGCCAAATACCACCCCATCTCTCTCCTCTCAACCACCAACAAGCTATGGAATGGGTGCTGCTCCGCTGTCTGTCTGACGTTATCAAAGACATCCTCCCAGCAGAGCAGGCAGCATTTCACCTAAAGAGGAACTGCTGTGACCAAGCAGCTTCACTCACTGGCCACATTGAGGCAGGATTCCAATGTAAGTTGAAGACAGGGATTGCCCTTGTTGTTTTGTCTTTGGCATATGACAACATCTGGAGACAGCACCTCCTCCTCAAGATCTCTCTCATCATTCAGTGCCAGCGAATGATCAGTCTCTTGGCGGCGATGACCAGGGACCGCCGCTTTAAGATACACCTTAATGGCCAAATCAGCAGACCAAGAAATCTTAACTCAGGGAGCCCTCAGGGCTCTGTCCTGGCCCCGATGCTTGTTAATGTATACATCATGGATATACCAATGACGGAATCAAGGAAATTCGTGTATGTGGCTGACATTGCTTAGCTGCTCACCACACAAGCCTCCATACTGTCAACTGCACCCTAACTTGGGATCTTAACATAATGGCTGATTATTTCCAATGCTAGAAATTTAGGCCTAACCCAAAAAAACCCATGATGACCACTTTCCAGCTGAACAATAAAATGGCTAATACCAAACTTGATGTGCAGTTCTACGGTCAGAGTGTCAGCCATGAGGCTAACCCAAAGTACCTCAGCGTTACACTGGACCGAAGTTTGACCTTCTGACAACAACTTGAGAACACCTAGGTCTTGTCATGCTGATTAGGAAACTGTATGGAACATCATGGGGCTCCAGTTCACAGACTCTACAAACTGCAATAATTGCCTCGGTACACTCTGTGGCTAAATACTGTGCGACAGTGTGGTCTCACAGCAGTCACACTAAATTGCTTGATTTTCAACTCAGTAATGCCATGCACATAGTGTCAGGGACACTCAAATCGACCCCAGTTGACTGGCTCTTGGGCCTATCACACATCCACCCTCCACAGATTAGAAGAGCTGCCCAGACATCTCGCTTTCTTAACCATGTCAATGCAAACATGAGAATCCCATTGCACAACGACCTGCAGAACCCACCAAATACAAGATTAAAATTCTGCAACCCCCTATGGAACTGCATCAAGAACCTTGCCCTCAACTTTGATGCTGAAGCTCAATGGAGCGCCACATAGAGCAAACAGTTCTTTATTGACTCTGCCAAAGAACCACTGGGTTTTGGTTTATGTCAGAAAGACTGGTGCAGATTGAACTGCATCAGGACATCTCCTGGGAGATGTGGACTAACCCTCTTTAAATGGAAAATGGAAATAAGGCAAACACCTGTATGTCACAGTGGCTTCAACATGCCTTGGTGGACAGCTCACTTGGGACACCAGAGGCTATATAGACCATCTTTGACACTTTCGACTCTTTGCTTCTCAGTAGCACATGTTGCTGTGTTTTTCAAAAGTCTGCTGCTTTGTATGCCTGTGCCACGCACCTCAGATTAGAATCTGGCCTTCTATCTGTTTATTGCAAAGTACAAAATTGCTATGTTCTTTTTGGAGTTGTTCATATCAGTCCTTTGTTCAACTCAATTGCTACACAGTGGAAAATTTCATACAAGGCTTTCAGGACTTGTGTTCCCTTTTTAAGTCATATATAAGAAGTTCCTCAGCCTCCTCGTGATCTGAGAAAGTATTAAATTTTTTACTGTGGATTTTAATACACTAGCTAGAAAACAAAGGTTACATAGTTTCTTTTGTACTTCAGGGGCATTTATATTGGTATTTCTTAACCTTTTGTAGTGTTCTGATAGCTCTAAAAATTCTAGAGACTGTTTACTTTGACTTGTGTATTTAATCATCTGTTGAATTGTGAAATCTCAATTGCCTTGCATTTTGGTTCTGCAGTCAGCAAAGAACAAGCAATGACCCTGTCACACTGGTTAGATTTGGGGAGGGGGGGGATTTGTCATATTGGTTAACATCAGTGTGTCAAAAGCATAATTAATGTGAGATATGCCATGTCAGGTACAGTTAGAGAGGTTATAATGTGCTAAGTCAGATGGCAATACTTATGTTCATGTGTTATATCTGTAATGGAAGTTATGGATATATTTGATGTACCTGTATTTCAAACTATGCTGTATAAGACACACCCCAGACAGAGAGGCGGCAGGACAATAGCCCGCTTAATGGCTCATCAAAACTTTTTTTACAGAAGCAAAGGACCCAGGAAGAAACTAAAGGCATACCTGAAGAGTTACCAGGATTGGCCCATGTGACTCTGGACTCCATTTTAGCTCCTGTAAGTTTCCACAGACCGCATGGCCAGAGACATAGGGTATATAAGATCAAACCACAGAAACCATTTTGCCTTTGTTCCTGTTCAGTTACTGACATACACCTTCCTCTGGATGATTTCATTTTGCAACTGAACCAAAGGACTTAGACCCATCCAGGTGCTGGATGTATACCAGAGGAGACTATACAAGCCTGCAACTCCACATTTCTTCTAGGAACTTGATATATATGGACTTTCAATCATTTGTATGTATCTGATTTGCTTTGACCCTTTAACATTTCTCTTATGGTTTATTTCTTTCTTTTTACAATAAACCTTTAGTTTTAGTTACTAAAGGATTGGCTGGCAACGTGGTATTTTAGGTAAGATCCAAACTTATATTGGTCTGGTACTGTGGCTGACCCCTTGGGGTCAGAGGGAACCTTTGTAGTAAAGAGCATAGAGTTTAAATAACTGGTCTCTTTACTGGACCTAGTGCTGATTTGGGAGCCAGGAGCTAAAATGCAGTAAAGGGGGCTGTGTATATTTGTGTACTAGCTTCTGTGGGGATTCAGAAGTGCAGTTTGTGGCTGGTTGGGAAGTCTGGCTTCAGTGCCACCCACCAGTGTTGAGAGAATCTGCTCTCCTTTTACAGCCTGCCCTGACCTTGGCATTTTCAGGTGGCTGCCCTGGGCACGGACGGGTAACAGGCTCCTTCAGATATCAGTTTCTTGAGTGTGTTTTTGGGAACTAGTCAAATTTAGAAATAAATCACATGCTGTCTGAATTTCCCTCTTTTTTGAAAAATTCTATTGGATTAGTGGCCAGGAAACCTAGGTTCTGTTTCCATTTTGCCACTGACCTGGTGGTTGACCTTTGACAAGTCATTTTGCCTCTTGCCCTTTGCCTCTCTTGCATATTTAGACTGTTAACTCCTTGAGATATATTTGTACAGTGTTTCATACAGAGAGGCCCCAATCTGGTTGCGGCCAAGAGGTGCTGCCATAATATAAATAATGAGCAGACATTCTAATAGCCCTTCCCCCTGAGCACCTGTGTAGGTAGAAAGTGAAGATGAACTGGTGTTAACTCCCTATTCCCTGGAGTCCAGTCTGTGCCACAACACTGTCACATCAACACTCTTTGCAAACTTACCCCTCAAAGATTTGACTAAAGTACACCAGTTATTAACGTGAATGTGAATTGCTTGAGAAATATTTCTATTGCTCTGTGCTAAATGTCCACATACTGTAATGTCTGCTCTTCCTGAGCTCTGTAGTTTATATTTGTCAGATCCATGCGTAAGGGTGTATAGTTCCCTCTGGCAATGTTAAAGCTCATTTAGGAGCAGATTCTGCCACCTTTACTCACAATAAGTTAGTAATAATTCACTTTCCGAGTAGTCCTGTTGAAATCACTAGCAAGCTAAGTGTCCCTAGCACTGAACAGAGTAAGATATGTTCCCTACTCTGAAGAGTTTAGCAAAACACAGAAAAGGATTGGAAATGTATCTGGAGAACAAGACTATCCAAGGATTTTATATCAAGGATTGGAAAAAAAAGTAGCATTTTGGAATGGCTCTCATGCTTCAGGACATAAACCAGCCTCTGTTCAGGGTTACTGGGGGCAAGTTATTCCTTAACTGCAGCATTTCTTGTACCTTTCTTGAAGCAGCTGGTACTGACCACAATCAGAGATAGGATACTGGACTAGATGGATCACTTTTCTCTTCCACTATGGCAATTCCTATGTTCCAAACTAACAATTCAACATACAATGTCTGACTGGTCTTCCAGATCACATGATATTGTTTCTGCCCCTGGTTGGATAATCAACTTGTTTAATGAATAATGTACTTCTGCAATAATGTTGTGGACATAGGATAATAATTCATGAGACTTCTCATGTGTATACACTGGCTATTTGGATGCTTATGACTAATATTTTTCAAATTAACTCATGTTTTTATATGCATAAATATTACGAAGCAGGGTCTCTGTTTACTGTTCAACCACCTCTAGTAAGTGTGTGTATATTGTGAGCAGGTAATTTATATCTTGGAACTGTACCTGTTTGATTGAAATGACTTTGTGGACACTACACAGTGTTTCAAAATCAGCAATGCCCGCATGGAAGCTTGTTCCCCCTAGAATGGCTTTGTGACTTCCACTGTTCAGACCAAGCAGCATCAGCACCTGAAGACACTTCTTCATCCTATAAATGAAAAGTTTGAATGTGAAGTCAGCTAACATTTTGCTTAAAGGGGTTTTCATAAATGTTTTTTTTTTCTTCCTACTTAAAAGACAAGTCAGTAAAAATTTATTATAACTGCTGTCATGAGATCTCAAATTTTTGTAACTCTTCTCCTTAGATAGTCACAGAAATGATGGTGGAGCTCCACTCTGGAGATTTGTGGAATGACAGCCATTTTCTGATTTACAATTGTGCATTGCATTTGAAAGTGTCTTTATTAACCCCTTTATGGTCACGTTATTTTTTGTCAGAGGCCACCTCTGACAAACTAATGAGCCTGTCTCAAATAAAATCTATTGGGGGTTTTAGAGTGGTTTACAGAATTCAGTGGCTCAGAGAGTTGCATTTATATGAGGCATAGTTTGAGAGTGAGATGGTGTGGGACATGTGGACCGGAGATAGCTTTAAGACTTGAGGAGCTGTGGGCTGGAATGGAGGGGAAGAGGAGTAGAGAGGTATAATGCTAGTTACAGTAGCCCAGATCTCTCCCAAGGAAATCTGCCAGAAAAAGGGGGGTATGTGCCATTTCCCTGGTGCCTGGCATTTTCCCTCCAGTGGGGTTCTGTATTGATGCCATCTTGCTTGTTGCACAAACAGAAAGAGAATGGGAAAGACACTTTCATATGTTAATATGTTCATCACCAGCCTTTGTTTCAGAACATCTCCATCCTCCCTCTTCTAGCCACAGCCCTGCATTGGGAAGATGTAGAATTGCCTTGCTCCTGTGGGAGCACCATGTATGATTCCTAGAGCTCTCAGATGTTGGGAGGAAGCGAGGAAAGGCACACCACTTCCCTCATGCCATTGGTATAACTCCATGTGCACTCCAGTGGAGCTGAGACATAGGAAAGGGGAAGAACCCTGGTTCCTTATTGTCTTAACCCCTTTTGGGTTTGGCTTACATTACAGGGTGTGCTACCAGAGAACAGTCCCAGTGCTTAGGACGGTGCAGATAGCGGTTAGCCCCTGTCTGAAAGGTGCCAAGGAGGGAAAACATCTTGAGTTCTGCCCACTTCCTTGGGCCCACTTTGGATTCAAGGGCTAGCTATGTAACCTGGCCCTTCACTTGTTTGTTGGAAGTACCCACCACATCACGTGAGAAGAGTGAATGTTCTTCTGTCCTCCTTATTGCCGTTTAAAACCAGCATAACAAGACTTCTTTCACTCTGTTTTTTCCTGTGCTTGACTGACAGCTATTTGCATGGCTGCAGTCTAATTAGCAGAGGGAGGAATTTTACCTCTCAATGTCTATGAAATCTCCCAACTTTTAAAGTGTCTTCCTGTCGTGAATTACAGTAATATGATAAACCTGCAATTTGCTGGGGGAATTAAAAATGTATTATAAAGCTCACTTAGGTTTCAAAAGATTTTTCTCCTTCCTCTCTCTCTTCCCCTCAAGCCCTACTTCATCTTATTCTTATGCCTCCAATGCTTAACCCTCTCCTTGCACCTCATGTCTTCCTTCCTCTCTTTACCCAGATTACAGGCCAGACCCGTGATCAGTTGAAGGACGTGCAAGGGGGCTGTGACTGGCTCCAAAAGAAGAGATGCTGTTTGTTTGTGTTCCCTCCCATCTGCTCTCAAGCTCAGCAGGGGCAGGCAGACATCATGCTCTGCTGAGCAGTTGAGAGTCAGCTGCAGGAGCTGGTGCAGAGCGTAGAACACGGCTGTTGCAGACACATGCTCTAGGCTGACAGGGGTCCCATGATTCAGCTTCATAAGGGATAAAACTGTGGCCTCAGCAGAGCTGAGGTGGGGTGGTAAACATGGATCATGGGTCCCCATACCTGTCTAACAAACTCAAGGTTGAATTCAGACTGTAGCAGGCCATTTCCTGCATAGAAGGTCATTAAACGGATCAAGATATTATAATTAATGGTAAATTTCGCTTACATGCTTTTTTCCTCAAGGACCTCAAATACACACATACTTTCCTTCTTGCTTTATTGGTGTACATATTTTACATAACCCACTAGTGAAATGCAGCTGTCTTTCCCTTTAGGGTAAATCATGACAACTGCAGCAGCCTACAATGCTGCGCAGCAATTTAGAACAGCGTAGAAAAAAGCTGTCTTCAAATGAAATGGGAAACCAGTCAAACATTTACTACAAACCTACTCAAAAGCAGATCCTAAACAAGCAAACCACACACTGGTGTTGATTAAATAATATAAGGCCACATCCTCACCCTGCGTCTCTAAGGGTACAAAGCCAGGATACTACGCTGTGTCCCTGGAGCACTATTCAGATCTTAAGTCATAAGGTCTTCCAAGCATCAGCAATGTTGCTGTTATGTGACTGCTCAGTTCTGTTCCCTTTTGACTGTACCCCTTCCCTTCCCTCCCCTCCCCCCCCCATTATCTGTGGAGTTGGATTGCTGTGAAGTGATGGTAGTGGTTCCACCAAAGTCATAGAAGCAGTGGAGTTTTGCCTGAGCTGGCTGAGAGGTGCAAAGCCACTGAGGAAGCCACATGCTGAGAGCTATGGAGCCACTGAGGAAGCCAAAAGACCTCAGACAGCTTGTTAGGGCTAGCAGATGAACATTATAGGCCTAATCAGGCCCAAAGGTATTCCTTTTCCCTGGCAATTGAGAAAGGGGCACCTCAGAGCACCCTCTAGGTTTGTTGTTCTTCTCAGACATCCCTCTAGGTTCTCACATCCAGGCTATTGTAGATCTGAACCTTGCTGAATCTTTCCGCATAACCTATCTAAGTGATAGATATTCTTATACTTCCACACAGCTAAAACTCCTGCTCAAGTCTCAAATATTTCAGCATCCTTCGGTCTAGCCTTGACCAATGCAATCTTGCCCCACTCATGTCCATTCAGAATGCTGCAGCAAAGATCATTTTCCTTGCCTGTGACTTTGATCATGTCACCCATCTTATGGCATCCCTCTGCTGACTCTCACTTCTGTGTCACGTCAAACATAAGTTGCTTGTTTTCACTTCCAAGGGCCAATGCAGTCAATCACAACCATATCTATCATCTCTTATTTGCTTTTCATGCTCACCTCTGATCAGCCCAGGATGCCAGCCTCCATTGCCCACTTGCTAAATTTTCAAACAAGCATGTTTGTTCTTTCTCCCATGCTGCTCCTCACACTAGAGACACCGACTCTAAATATCTGCAAAACAACTTCACTATCCATCTTCAAATCCCTCCTGTAGGAAGCCACTGTGGCCTCCCACGGAGCCAGACCCTGGGGAAGGACCCGAGAGCTCTGATTGGCCCAACTCACACCCTGCCCCAGAGTCTGCCCGGCAACAGGAGACCCGGGCCGTGATAGGGCCACCCGGCCAGGCCAATTGGCAGCCCCGGGGCGGAGCCCCAACAGGAAGGGGAAATACAAAAGCCTGGCCCCTGAGCTCAGTAGGGCCCAGACTGCCGGCAGAGGCAGACGTGCTTCCCCGCCAGCAGAGGCCTAGGCCGGAGCCTAGCCGCCGCCGCCGCCGCCGCCGAACCCCGGCCCCACCTGGGCCCGGGGATTGGATAGGGCCCTCGAGGAGCTGGACAAGGCAACCCGGCCAGGACGACTGGGCCGAGTTACCCCGACCCCGAGCCCGGGGCCGTGCTCTGGGACTACCAGACTGGGCTGAGACCCCAGAGCAGCCCGAGTGGCGGACACCCCCGGAGGCTGGGCCGGATTTGGAGGAACTGCCAGCCGCCGAGCCCCTCCCTACAGCGGGGCAGGACTTGGAGGAGCTGCCCGAGGCCGACCCGCTCCCCTCCTACAACGACCTGGAGGAGCTGCCCCCTGAAGAGGAGTTTCCTGCCTTACCCCCGGTCGACGAGGAAGGACTAACAACGCTACCCCAGATGGACTATCCTTGGGACACGGAGGCAACAGGTACTAGGGTCAGTGGGGAGGAAGTAGCCCAGGGACAGCCACGGCCTGTGGCTGAAGCCGCCGTATTGCCGGTGTGTTGCGGCGGGAGCCCCGCCGGCACAGTGGCAGCCACTTCTGCCAGTGCTAGGGCTCTGGGCTGGGACGCAGTGGAGACGGGTGGGCCTGCGTCCCCCTCCCCTTCCCCTTGTCCCGAGCCACCCCAGGAGAATTGCTCTCCTGACCCCGCCTGAAGCCGTTGCCGCCTCTGCTCACCCTGCCTAGAGGTTGGAGCAATAGACTCCTTGTTCGCTCGCCCTGCCTGAAGGCCTGAGCGATCCGCCTGCTCACCCTGCCTAGGGGTTGGAGCGATAGACTCCTTGCCCGCTCGCACTGCCTGAGGGCGAATTGCCTAGACTGATCTCTCGCAAAGCGTGAGCTATTCCCCTGTAGGAAGCCACTGTGGCCTCCCACGGAACCCAAAACGCTTACACCTCCTTAAAACTTTCCTTTGCTGTGATGCCTACAAAAAATGTAGCAACAGTTAGGCAGTGGTCTCCACATTGATCTAACATGCTGACAAATATTGTCTCATTGTACTTCCTAGTCTGTCTATATCCATCTGGTGTTTCTTATTTTATACTTGGATTGTAAGCTCCTGGAGGCAGAGATAATCTTTTTGTTCTGTATGTACAGTGCCTAGCACAATAGGGTCATGGCCCATGACTAAGTTTCCGATATGATATTACAAATAATTAATAACCCATCTGGACCTACATACCCACCAGTTAAGGCTCTCTGGGATTCCTAGATTCTTCTGTCTCCTCTTCCAACACAACAAGTTGCTGGGGTACCACCCCTCAGAGCTGTGGTGGTGTTCGCAGGAATGCATGGGAGGCAGTGGCCAGCAGATGACTAGAGGAGAAGAGAAGAAGCCCATTTATGTGGATAATTGCCTTCCTCTCCCAAATCTATCTGTCTACGGTACTTATATGGCCCCATTTCCATAGTATCTGAGCACCTGACAATTTTCTGTGTATTTATCCTCACAGAACCCCTGTGAGATTGGGCAGTGCTATTATCTCCATTTTACAGATGAGGAAGTGAGGCAGTGAGACTAAGGCCCAGATCTACAAAGATACTTAGGTGCCTAAACCCCAGAATTAGGCACCCCTGCAATCTGCCAACCTTGTACCTAAACACACTTGGTGCCTACATTTCTGGTGTGAAAGTTCTGTAGGCTCCCATGTTTCTGCGTCTTAACATGCTCACAGCTGCCTCACTCCAGGTGTCTAACACCTATCTCCTCCTATCCATGGTGATCCATCAACCAAGAGAAGATAGGTGCTGCTTTACCTAATTGAACTGTGAGGCCTGATCCAGTAGACATGCGCAGGGGCTGTCTATTGGATTGGGTCCCCTTTACCATCCTATAGGCTATAGAGTCATCCTCTCTCTCTGTGGACCACTGACTCTTTAATTATTTATTCACAGTGGAACAGCTTCAACAGGAGCAATTGAGGGAGTCCCACAACAGAATATCCTGTAGCTCAGTAGTTAGGGGTCTCCTACATCTCGGGAGATTGCTCTTTCTCCCCCTCTGGCAGAGAGGAGAATTGAACCTGGATTTCCCACACCCCAGGTAAATGCTCAAAGTTATGGGATAGTCATCACTACTACCACCTCCCCCAGTTGTTTTGTATGGAACAAGGCATTCTTGCAAGACACAGCTTAGGGTACTTAAGCCCCTTGACTCCAGGAGAAGGGTTCTGGCAAGTAAAGATAAGTGCCTTCTTCTAACCTGGATTTAGATGCCTAACTCTGTGATGGGGTGGGGCTTAGGACACACCCCTTTTTGTCAGCCTCTCCCACTGGCTAGCTTGGATGGTTCCCTGCTAGTGTGCTGGCTTTTGTGGTTTGCATTCCAAGGTGCCTGTCTCTACCCATTCATTATATAGGAGCCTAGGCATCCAACTCAGGCTTTGTGGATCACAGTGTTATCCTAGGTCCCTAAAGTTAGGCATTGCAACACCGAAGTCTTTGTGAATCTGTGCTTAAATGACTTATCACAGGTCACGAAGGGAGTCTGTGGTGGAGGAGGGAATTGAACCCAAGCATCTTGAGTCCGTGACCGGCATCCAAACCACTAGATCATTCTTCCTGAATGTGGAACTATGTTATTCACTTACTGTCTTTTCCCAGAGTGCCCACACTATACTAGGCACTTTGCAAATGTGTCACTTGACCATTCTTGGGATCAGTTATGCTGCTGTGGTGCTCCTTTACTTAGGTGTCAGCAGCCTCTGCCTCCCTTTGGACTTGAACCAGTAATACCAACATTGGCTTGTGCTCTTTTGTAAAAATGCATCCTAATCGACTATCCTGCAGCTGCTTTTCTCTGTCACCTTATTGTGCTGAGCTGCCTTGGTCTGTCACTGTGATAGCTAGAGAAGTGGGAAAAGCCTTCCAAACCTTTTACTAAACTTATTTATTCATTTAGATAAATGAAACATTCTCTCTGGATAAATGTTGATGTTAGAGTGCAGTGCAAAGAGCTCTGGCAAAAACTACAGCCAATCAAGCAAATCGCCTTTTAATATTTCTAACCATATGAAGCTTCTGTGATCCTTCATCATGCCTGCAATAACTGTTTTCTAGCCAACATATCTGAGGCTTGCTTTAGACAGTTTTTAAATTAAGCAAGTAGGCATGAAGTACTGTTGTGTTGATGATTTATGGATGTGTATGTGTGCTGTAATGTACCTAGCAATGTGCACACTTACGGAATGATGAATAAAATACCCTGGAGTGAGGGACATAATTCACAATTAAGGTTGGTTGAGAGGTATGGATAGGAAATCTATGGAAGTCTTGCAAATTAACATATATTAAGACTGAGGCATAGCTTTGATTAAAGGGGATGGGGGAGGAGGGAAATGGCATGATGTAACGTAACATAAGCCTTGGAATCCAGTGTTATGGATTGGCTCCAAAAAACCTGATTAATTCTTTGACCCACTGGCAGATTCATGCTGCTTGACTGTGTGCGCCCATTGTTCATGAAAAAAAACTCAGTCTCTGGACTGGTGAGTAACATTTTCAACATTTGCAGTAACATGAAGCCTGATGAATGAATCTCCAAACAGGCGCATAGTGCACATCTTAGCAATTGCAGCTATCCCCTATGTTTATGAAACCAGTACCTTTATAGTGTTCCACAATTTGAGGACAAATAGAAGAAACTCCAGATAATTGCAGAAATATTTATCCCCCATATACCATGCACCATAAGAACAAAAGCAGTGGGTTTGAGAACCCATAAAGTATTTTGTACTTTAAAACCAAATAGGGACACTATTAAGTAATATTGTTTTCCTACTATATAGCACTTTAGAATGTAGTCATAGGGTGACCAAATGTCCAGATTTTATAGGGACAGTTCCGATTATTCGGGGCTTTTCTGATCTAGGTGCCCTATTACTCCCCCACCCACCGTCCCTATTTTTTCACACTTGCAAGCTGTTCACTCTATGTAGGCAAAACGTAATCCACAAGATCCCCACAGTCTGAACTTTAGGCTTAGTTTGTACAGTTGAAATAAAATACATGTTACACCACAGGTTAGAAGAATATTTAACTGTATGTACTGCTTTTCCTTCAGAGCAACTTTCTGCCAAACAGGTGCAGAGTTTTCCAGGGACATGAGCAATCTAAGACACGATTGCTAGCCAGCTAAGTAAAACTGGTCACTGCCTCTTTACTTCAAAACACCAGCCTTTGTATCTGTACCAGTAAGTTTGCAAGCACAAGCCTCAACATTTGCACATAAGGCCCAGTGCTGCTAAGTTCTGATAAGACCTGACCTTTTCTAGGGAACTTAGTACCTACAAATTATATGAGAGCCCGGCGTAGAAGTTGTATGTGTGCTCAGCACACCTCTGAAAACTGGGACCTAGGGCAGGGAGGCTCCGATGAGATGCTGAGCACAAACTCCCATTGTCTCCAGGAAGGGTTCTCAGTATTCTGAGTGTGAGTAACTTCCAAATCTATTTTTTCTTCTTATTGCTACTTGTATGTATTGCCGTAGTGCCTGAAGACCCTGTGACCCTATGACCTCTAAGTGCCAAGTGGCAAATTGTTCACTGTCATGTAACAATAATTCCTATAGGCAAGATAAACTCATTGCACCTAGCATGTTGCTGTCCTAGTATTTATCTATAAAGAATGTGGTATAAGATATCAATTGAAAGCTTATATAAGACTGATCATCATCAGTAGTGTGAGATGTATGCATGTTGATAAACATGTTTCTCCCAGACACAGGAATGTTGATTATTCTGTCTGCCTAGCCCTCTGATGTAAAAGAAGTGGAATAAGCCAACACAGAGAGACCCCTATTTCTATATTAAGTACACAGGAAAACAAAATGAAAGGGGGATGTGAAATCAGCATGGGACACCAAGGTCAGAGGGAGTTGTCTTGTCTTTGGGGTCACAGCAATGAGTTTGGGGAAAATATGAGGGGAAGCAAGAAGACAGTTATTTATCCCTTTACTGAGGAAACTCCTGATAGGGTGTGGGGGAATAACAAAAACCTGGATCCTGATTAGTTGAAAATCAACAGAGCTCTATAGAAAAGCTTTAAAACAGTTTTCTTGCCCTCAGTCAAAGGATTGTAGATTGCTAAAGACATATTTAGTTTCTTAAAATAAAAGTATAACATGCTTCTATTTGTAACCCATTCTACTTCTACTTCCACTACCATTTTTAAGTATCACTTAAAACTCTATTTTTGTTAATAAACTTCTTGGTTTAATCAGTGCTGTAATAGTAAGCAAAAAGTGAATTCTTAGTTAAATCGGACAAGCTGATGTGTACATGTTTCCTTTGAGCTAGTGTGCTTGATAATGTCTGTGAGTGTTCAGTAATAAGGGTTGGATATTTCAGGGGAATGCTCTTCCAGGGGGAGTTAGGAACTGGGGTGCACTAAGTGTTACCTGCAAGGCAAAGCAAAGGTTGGCAGAGTTCTGTGATGGTTGTCTGGGATGGCTGACAGACTGGGGTGACAAGGAGCTGTCATTCAATTTAGCATCTGTGAATCTCTCTCCCGCTGAGGGTTCTGGGCTCCGAGGGTTCTGGGCCATGGTTCTGGGCTCCCTGAGAAAGTGTCACAGACCCCACTAAGATCAAGGCTACATTGTACGAGTAGCTGTGTAAATCTATATTAAGCCACAATTTCTGTCCCCCCAGACTTGCAATATATAAGTCCCTATTGAATTCTATAGGACTTTTCCAGAGAGAGGGCAGTTTTTTGAGAGAGAACTTTAAATACTGTGCACCTCCATCCATCAAAGCCTCTGTTAATGCAGCAATCGGTTTGTAATATAGTTAAATGCTATGTCCGGTGATGCAGAGGCTAGTTTCTCATAGTCCTATTTACTTTGCCGTTTTGCACAATCATTTATGATTACATGTATATATTATTAAATGTATACCAAAATACACAGTATATATAATGTGGGGAAATTAATGTTACTATGAAAACTGTAAGATGATGTTTTTAGTCCTCAATCCTGAAAGCAATTATGCAGCTAATTTTACATATCTGAGTGGCTCCATTAACTTTGCAGATGTTAAGCACTGGAATAAATTGCCTAGGGAGGTTGTGGAATCTCCGTCATTGGAGATTTTTAAGAGCAGATTAGACAAACACCTGTTAGGGATGGTCTAGATATTACTTAGTCCTGCCAAGAGTGCAGGGGACTGGACTAGAAGACCTCTCAAGGTCCCTTCTAGTCCTATGACTCTATGATTCTATGTGAGTAGTTCAAATGAGTTAACATCCTATGTGCGTGAAGTTACTCATGTGCATAAGTGTTTTCAGTGATAGGTGTTTAGACTGTGAGGGGCTTATCTCCCAGGGTGCTTCTACAGTGCCTATAATAATGGGGTACAATTCTGACTAGGACCTCTGAGTCCTATTCCAGTATAAATACTAAATAATTATTAATTTCTACTTTCCCTAGCTCATTTACTTTTAAAAGTGTAATCTTGTCACTGCCTTCAGTGTAGATTTTTTTCTACGTTTGATAAAAGAAAGGGGAAAAATTGATTTTTATGGTTAAAAGGTCCTAAGACAAAATTTAATATAGCTTAGAAAAGTGACAGTCAAAACATTTAACAGCAGTCAATACAAATTTAATTGGCACAGAACACCCATTTGAGCTGCTCTTTCCAGTTCAGCACCGATGATGCAAATTAAGTATCATCAGATACAGAAAAGAATTTAGGAAGCAATTTTTCATGCTGCGAATAATAAATGTATGAAATAACACACCAGGCACAGTTGTTCAAGCAGAAAACATTGGGATCATCCAAATAAACATTAGATACCCCCCTGAGTGCCAAGGCACTAAAAGAGGACATGTCCTAATGGGCTGTGTAAACCTTCCTCATTCTCCTAGAAATACTTTAAATTATTTTGCAGACTCCTCGTCTGTAGTTTAATAGTTTCTTCAATTAGCAAAACTGTATGTATTATCTATAGGGATTTTTCTTCATGAAGGATGGTTATGAAGTTTTCATAATGATAGCGCTAATACACAAACGACAGGCAATTTTCACAAACAGTGAAAATGTCTGTCCAAAAACTGAATCTGAGAGTAATTGCAAAGTGACTAATATGGGATCACAAACATAAATTTTTATGAACAATTAAGCACTAGGTTGAGATGAGAAATTGTCATAAAACATCTTGTATTCCTCAAGGCAAAAATGGTTTTTAGGTTTACTTCTACTTGATTTTAGAGAGAACAGCTACTTCAAAGGATATGGTTTCTTCATAACTTCAATGGCTGAACCTTTTCCATTTGCTTTAATTTGTCCTATACATGTGGTCAGGGTTCTACAGACTTCCAGGTACTGTGCATGCCAGTGTGGGTGATAAGAAGAGTGTGTGGAGGTGGGGCTTTGATTGAGAATTAGGTCGTCTGCTTAATTTTAGACTTGTTTAACCTTGGGATGATATAAATCAGCAGACTGAGTTTCCAAGGAGCTCCTGACAAAATGTTAATGTCATTTTCATGTTGTGTTTTGCCTCATGACTGTGCTCTCCACCATCTTCCCCTTTATAGGGGTTGAACTGTACTGAATGAAAGACAGCTAGTCAAAAGAAGTCCAGCATGATCTCCAAAAGTCTCTTCTCTCTGCTTGTTACACTATAGCCCACTTGATTACATTTTGCTAAGTCTTGCTTACTAACTTATTGTTCTTGATGGACATATAGTGTAACCTGAACATTCCAATACAAAATGAGTTTTTATAAATGACATGGGGGAGGAGGGAAATCAAATCAGTATCTTAGATGTCTCTGTACTAACATGAGAAGTATGAGGAATAAGCAGGAAAAACTAGATATTGTGAGTAGGCCAGACCTGATGGCTACAGGAGAGTAATGGAGGGTATGTATATTAGCCCCAGGATCAACAAATTCCTGTTCCCTGGGTGATCCAGCTGGGGCTACTCCAGGGCAATTAGGCCAATTAGACCAGCTGAGGCCAATCAATGAGCTTGCCCCAGCAGTTAAAAGCCTCCCTGTCAGGCAGACGGGGGCAGCTGGAAGGGAGTTAAGAGAAGGAGTAGAGCTACTACAGGGCTTGGAGCAAACACTGTTGCTACCACAACCCCAAAAGGTACCAGAGAGAAGTGGGGTGCCTGTCCAGGCATGGCCAGGGATCCTAGGCACACAGACCTGAGGGAGAAACCCTCCCCCATCCAGTTCCAGGATGTGGACCGTGAGCAGTGGGGCCAAGGACAGGTGACCCAGGGAAGGGAATAAGTCATGGACTGAACAGTTTTGAGACTACTCCACACAGGGTCCCACACTCTGCCCCGGGCCCCCCCTCCTACTCCCACCTAGGCATATCGCTGGCATAGCCAAAGATGGCGCAGGACCCACAAAAGGGCAGAACAGGCCGCCCTTGCCACAATATGCTATTTAATAAACACAACTATGACATAGTTAGCATCACAAAGATTTGGCAGGATAATACACATAACTAGAATGTTGGTATAGAGGGGAACAGCTTGCTCAGCAAGGCTAGGCAGGGGAAAAAGGGAGGTGGTGTTGCCTCATATATCAAAAATGTATATACTTGGACTGAGATTGAGATAGAAATAGGAAACGGACTTATTGAAAGTGAGTAAGGATAAAAGGGATAAAAAACAAGGGTGATGTCACGGTAGGGGTTTACCACAGATCACCTAACCAGAAAAAGGAAGTAGATGATGCTTTTTATAAAAAACTAACAAAATTATCCAAAGCACTGGTGATGATGGGGGACTTCAACTGCCCAGATATCTGTTGGAAAAATAACACAGCAGGGCACAGATTATCCAACAAGTTCTTGGACTGTATTGGAGACAATTTTTTTATTTTAGAAGGTGGAGAAAGTCACTTGGGAAAAGACTGTTCTAGATTTAATTTTGACAAATAGGGAAGAACTGGTTGAGAATTTGAAAGTGGAAGGCAGTTTGGGTGGAAGTGATCATGAAATGATAGATCCTGTTTCTAAAGAATGATAGGAGGGAAAACAGCATGATAAAGAAAATGGATTTCGAGAAGGCAGACTTTAGTGAATTCAGGAAGTTGGCAGATTCCATGGGAAGCAAGTCTAAGGAGAAAAACAATTCAAGAGAGTTGGCAGTTTTTCAAAGAGACGTTGTTAAGGGCACAAGAGCAAACTATCCCACTGCGTAGGAAGATAGGAAGTGTGGCAAGAGATCACCCTGGCTTAACTAGGAGATCTTCAGTGATCTAAAACTCAAAAAAAAAAAAAAAAAAAAAAAAAAAGTCCTACAGAAAGTGGAAACTAGATCAAATTACAAAGGATAAATATGAACAAATAACACAAATATGTAGAGACAAAATTAGAAAGGCCAAGGTACAAAATGAGATTAAACTAGCTAGAGACATAAAGGGTAACAAGAAAATATTCTACAAATACATTAGAAGCAAGAGGAAGAGCAAGGACAGGGTAGGTCTGTTACTCAATGGGGTGAGGGGAGGGGACAATAACAGAAAATGTGGAAATGGCAGAAGTACTAAATGACTTTTTTGTTTGCTTTCACCAAACAGTTTAGTAGCAATTGGACACCTAACTTAATGAATGCCTGTGAAAATGAGGTAAAATCAGAGGCTAAAATAGGGAAAGAACAAGTTAAAAATTACTTAGACAAGTTAAATGTTTTCCAGTCACTTGGGTCTGATGAAATACATCCTAGAATACTCAAGTATCTGACTGAGGAAATATCTGCGTCATTAGTGATTATCTTCGAAAAATCATGGAAGACAGGTGAGATTCCAGAGGACTCAAAAAGGACAAATATAGTGCCAACTGATAAAAAGGGGAATAAAAATAACCTGGGGAATTACAGACCAGTCATCTGAACTTCAGTACCCGTAAAGATAATGGAGCAAATAATTAACCAATCAATTTGCAAATACCTAAAAGATAATAAGGTGTTAAGTAATAATCATGGATTTGTCAAGAACAAATCATCTCAAGCCAATCTAATAGCTTTCTTTGACAATGTAACCATCCTTGAGGATGGGGGGAAGTAATAGATGTGGTATATCTTGACTTTAGTAAGGCTTTTGATACTGTCTTGCATAGCCTTCTCATACATAAACTAGGGAAATACACAAAGCCTTGCAAATTCACAGATATCCACATGGAAGTGTATATCCATGGACCACGTTTTGCAGACTGTCATGGATTGACTTTCTGGTTACTCCGTGACTTTTGGGGCAGGGCTGGAGCAGCTGCCAGTCCTGGTGCCACCATAACAGCTGATCAGCTGTTAAGCAGTGAGCTGGGCTGATCAGTTGTTAGGGGTGCAGATGCAGATATATCTAAAAGAGGGAGGGTGGATTGCAGGTCGATAAAAGTTTATTCTCATGGATGCAGATCGGATGTGGATCCACATTTGTATCCATGCAGGACTCTAGAAATGCAATCTAGATGGAACTTCTGTAAGGTGGTTGCATAACTGGTTGGAAAACTGTTCCCAGAGTGTAATCATGACTGGTTCACAGTCAAGCTGGAAGGACGTATCAAGTGGGGTCCTGCAGGGATCAGTTCTGGGTCCAGTTCTGTTAAGTAAGACTTAACAGTGTAACATTGTTGCAAAACAACCCAAACCTCATTCTGGGATGTATTAGGAGAACGTTGTAAGCAAGACATAAGAAGTAATTCTCCCACTCTAATGTGCACTGATTAGGCCTCAACTGGAGTATTGTGTCCAGTTCTGGGTGCCACATTTCAGGAAAGATGTGGACAAATTGGATTAAGTCCAGAGAAGAGCAACAAAAATGATTAAAGGTCTAGAAACATGACCTATGACGGAAGATTGAAAAAAAAACTGGATTTGTTTAGTCTGGAGAAGTGAAGACTGAGGGGGGACATAACTATTTTCAAGTACATAAAAAAATCGTACAAGAAGGAGGGAGAAAAATTGTTCTCCTTAACCTTTGAGGATAGGACAAGAAGTAATGGGTTTAAGTTGTAGCAAGGGCAGTTTAGGTGGGACACTAGGGAAAAAAAAATTCCAACTGTTAGAGAGGTTAGGTGCTGAAATAAATTGCCTAGGGAGGTTGTGGAATCTCTGTCAGTGGAGGTTTTAAAAAGCAGGTTAGACAAACGTGTCAGGGATGGTCTAGCTAATACTTAGTCCTGCCTTAAGTGCTGGGGACTGGACTAGAAGACCTCTTGAGGTTCATTCCCGTCCTTCAATTCCATGATTCTATGAAATGTGTGTCATTTGAATCTTGTAAGCATGTAGCATCTCATCACAGTAATAGGTACAGTTCTTAGAATGATTCTTCTCAGCTTGCTAACTTGCAAGTTGTTCAAATTAAAAAGAAAAATTAGATCTTAACTAGCTAGTGCCAACATTAAAGATTTGTAAAAAAAAAAAAAAAAACTTCCCCTGCTCTTCCCAAAGTTCCTGGGCTTCTGACTCGTAGTCTTACAACACCTCTTACTCAGGCTCTATCATTCATCCTGCATTATTGGCTTCCCCAGGAGTTGAGTATGCAGGATGGGGCCACATTCGGGTGATGTCCCAGTAATCCAGTGCTGTTTGATTAATCGGAAAAAACAGCATCAGCTACACATCTACAAGACAATTTTCTTAACATTTAGCTGAAAATGCAGCAAGAATAAGCTTTGTGTTTTTTAACTATTCAGTTCCTTTGAGTTTAAAACAAATTGTTATAAATAGCTTGCTATCAGCAGGAAAAGTATTGGATCGGTGACTTGATACCTGCATTGTTTCGGTAAATGAAGAGGCAGAATTGCAAACAAATGGAAATTTTCAATCCCCTAGGCAGAGAAGGTGGTTGTTGGGTACTCTTTTCAGTTTAGTACATCTGAGTTAATCCATTGTATTAATTTATTTTCCTCAACACTTCCTAAGAAAGAATACTGATAAAAAAATTTTCATTGCTGTTTGTAAGTGTGCTTTGGTCTTTAGAGTCTGCTTGTTCAGACATATTTTTTCCATATAGATCATACAACCTTTACTTGGCCCACGTCATGGGAAAGAATTACTACATTTCTCAAACTGTTAAACAAAACTTTAAATAAAGAAGTTATTTAAACTAAAATGCAATTATTTAAATAATGAAGGATGATATTGGAACAAGCAGGAAACAAAAAACAGCAATTGCGTAACAGCAGCAACTGAGATTTTT
Organism: Emydura macquarii macquarii; assembly: GCF_026122565.2. NCBI lineage: Eukaryota > Metazoa > Chordata > Testudines > Chelidae > Emydura > Emydura macquarii. The sequence goes on from NW_027131283.1 coordinate 14,452,762, forward strand.
TTCCCTCATCTGCATTCAGGGGAGAAGAGGTGGTTATCATTTATAATTCCTGCCTTTAAAGAAATGCTTAATTACTTGCTTATTCCCGCATACCTGCAGCCTTGTCTGTTCAATTGATCACATAAGGCTTGAATTATTTCAGGCTCTTTAGCCAAATTTATTCTCAGTCATAAACACCTAGGAAACCCCTTTTTATGATACATCATATTATTAGTGCTTTGGCCCCATAGTCTATAACAAACTAGCCATATTAGAAATGTGTAGCACACATTCAGAGCTTTCTGTAGAGATGCAGCAGGAAAAAAATTGTTTGCATGTATAACTTTGAAGACTCTTGAGGCTCAACCTAGTGCACTTTTAAGCAGCCGCAGGGATTTCTACAGTATGAAAGTCTCCAGCATGAAAGTAGCCTATCTCATGGGGCTCTCCATTAGTCATTTTATGTCTGGACAGGCTGGCAGTTGTTATGGAGCTGTCATTACAGTGCTGATGTATTCCCTATGGCTATAACAAAAAGTGACGGTATGTAATTAAGGGACTAGGGTCTAGATTTTCAATATCCAGCACCCACTCTCAAGGACAGATTTTCAAAAGCAATCAGCATCTGACATACTGAATTTTTATGAAAATATTGCCCTCATTTTGCATGCTGAGATCTTTTGAAAATTCTGGCCTAAATGCCTTTGTGCATATGCAGTAGGAAATTCTGATGGCATATTGACTGTATTGTTTAACACCACCATGTGAAGGTTATGAGTTCACTTCTTAGTTTGCATTCAACACATGATGTAGTGAATAGAACTGGTCAATGTAAGGATTTTTTTTCCTGTAGAAAACTTTTGACTTTAATTTTTTTTCTCAACAACTTTCCACAGAAAATTTCGACTTTTCAACAAAAATTCTTGGATGAAAACCAGAAGTTTCTGTAGAGGAAAATCAAAATGAAATATTTTGTCTGGTTAATGCAAATCTAAATAATTTGTTTGCTGAAACAAAAAGAATCATTACATTATGAGTGAGTTTTGCATTAAACCATCTGTCCTCCTGAGAATTTGTGGTATTTTTTCTGTGGAAAACCGTTCTGACGGAAAATATTTGACCAGCTTTAATCAGAATACCACCTGGCCTCATTTCTAACTCATTGGAAAGTTCAGAAATACCATTGATTGGCTCAATAGGGAGTTGTGTTCTCTCGCACATGACTAGAGGGAAGGCTGTCATGAAATTTGTGAGGATAGTTCCAATATAGGAAAAATTGTTGGTTCTTCAAAATTCGGAGGACTGCCTATTGGTGTAGGAGACTAACATCTCATTTGGAGTGTGGTTGTACAAAAACATTTGTTAAAGTAAAAGGTGTTTTAAGGGAAGTTGTTGCCTTGTATTTGTCATTAAGATTGCACAGCCCAACGGTTATCATCATTGTATAAAGGTTAAGGCTTTTGTAGATAACATGCAAAGGTTGGAAGATGCCTATGAAAGGCACTTCACTTGTATTACGTCATATTAATTCAGAGCAATTCCTGTTATTCCTAAAGCCTTTTCTAGTGATTTATAATCAAATTGGAAATAGCATTCATGGGGTTTAAATCCCTGTGATCCCATCTAGAGGCTTTATTCAATAAATGAAAGATGAAGATGTGAAAATAATTAAGCTGCTTTTAAGGAAAGATCTTCCTATAGGCATTATTCAATAGGAGGATTTGAGGAATGAGCCTTTGTTTAAGAAGGTATTGCAATGCTTGATGTTACTTCTACACCTCAGAGAGCAATACCTTGGAATTTTTAACCTTAATGGAACACATCTGATCCCGAGTAGCACTGCCATATGAAAGTTACCGCTTAAAGCATCTGAAGACTGGTACACCTCAAGGTTGAAGCAATGGATGTCAAAACACAAATTGACAAAAAGTGCAGCCCAAAAGAGCAACAATTCTCAAATATATACTATTGTTTGGTCAATAACTATATGGTCTGCTTGTGGTTGTCAAGATATTATGCGTAATACCTGTTCATAGTATGTTGTCATACCACTGCCTACTTGCCACAGTATTCTGAGTTGGGAAAAGGCAGAATTAAGCAATAAATGGCCTCTTGAAGATAGCGTGCAGGGGTAGGTAAGGTTTTGCTTTCCTTATAAAAATGTTACTAGAAAGTGCTGGAGAGTAGCTTGAGAAAATGTCATGTTAAATTTGTAGTAGAATAAGTTTGGAAAAATGGTCCTATAATATCTCTGCAAGCTATAGAGTATGATGAGGGTTGGTGCTGGGGTTGGCTGGGGTTGGTTTTGGTCCCGCTTTGAGCAGGGGGTTGGACTGGATGACCTCTTGAGGTCCCTTCCAACCCTAATATTCTATGATTTTATGACACTCTGTAGCTACTTTCTGTGATTCATTAACTAGCTGCTTACATGAGCCCAGCGTAAATAAGAGGAGTAAGAAACAACATAAGAGATTTAGAACACAGAAGCACAAAACATGATCAGACTGGCCAAAATTCTTAAAAGTTTAAAGAGCCTTTAAATAAAGGTTTAAAAAGATTGAATTTAGAAGATAAACACAAGAAAAGCAGCAAACATTAAAAATCAATAATACATTCCAGCTCTCCTGCCCCAGCAATACACTGTGTCATCTGGATTATTGTTCCCAAGCACAGTGAAATTCAGAGTGAAGCCTTTTCCATATTAAAAAGGGAGACTTCAGGTTCTTCAAGATGTGCCCAAATTCAACTTGAGAGCTCTCTTGATGGGTTGAAAAGGCAAATCTGAAGAAACCTAATACAGGGAAGCATAACTTTAAGAAAAGAAAGGAAAGCAAAGCAGGTTTCATGAGAACATCTCGGCATAAATTCAATGGCGTTCATTTATGTTATTTTAGGATTGGTATTTCCCATGCATAGGTTTCTGTTAGCTAGCCTTAATTAGCTGGCCAAGTCACAAGTCTGAGTGTGATTTTTTTTGCTTTCTCATGCACATACCCTAAGAGTTCTGGCTTATGCTCTGAATGTCTGCTTTTCTATAGCATCTGGCCTTTTGTTGAAGCACTGATAGCAGCACTGTAGTCAACGTTTTATCAGGCTTTTTCCTTTTAATGTGAACTTTAAAATTTGTATTTTCTCTCTCATGTTAATTATTTAGCACCCAGGTTTATTTTCCAGGATACTTGTTTTCCATGTGTTTTGGAAATTTTGTTTCCCTATAACGAGTGCAATGGATTTTACTTTCTATTCTTTACACACACGTACACTCTCTCATATCTAAAGATGTTGGATATAATTAGTAGTTGCCAACCTATCTGAGTATAACACAATACAGTGGCCACCAGGTAATTCAGAAATTGTCTATTAAAGTGAGGAGTACAGCAATCTCAGCTCTTTGTCTAACTAGTGATGTACTGTGAACTATTCTTACCTGGTATACATCTGGCTGCTGGCTAGGGCTGGTCCAGTTACTCTTGGCAGCGTAAACTTCAGTTACGCCAGCAACACGGAATTACCCATCAGACTTATGCAAAGCTCCACTTTACATGACTGTTCCTCGACTGAATGAAGGGTTCTTGTTTCCACAAGGTTAGGTATTGGCAATGGACACACATTTTCTTTTTCACCTGGAGTCTTGACCCTTTCCTCACAAAATGATTAATAGATTCTAAGACTAGAAGGGACCTCTGTGATCATCTACCTTCTACCCTGATCTCCTCTGTAACACAGGCCATAGATTTCCCCAGAAATAATTCTTGTTTGAAGTAGAGCACATCTTTTAGGGGGGAAAAATTCCATCTTGATTTAAAAATTGCCAGTGTCAGACAATCCACCACAACCCTTGGTAAATTATTTTAGTAATTCATTCACCTCACTGATAAAAATGTACATCTTATTTCCAGTTTGAATTGGTCTACCTTCAACTTCCAGCCATTGGATCTTGTTATACCTTTGTCCAATGAGGGCAGCAACCAGGTGGAGACTGGGCTGGCAGCGGGGGAGTGAAACAGTGAATGAAGTTATTTGGAATATGGGTGAAAAATAGAAATTTTGTCTTTCCAAAACATATTGTCCCTCATACCAAACCTGCATTTACAAACTGTTTTTCTTCTTTATTGTATGTACAGCAATAGTGCCCAGAGACACTGATCAGGATGGGGAACGAGTTGTGCTAGGTGCTGTACAAACATGTTGGGGAGAACAGTAAAGCCTACTTCAGCTGTTCTAACACTGAGTATTGTGTTATACCAGAGGTTGAACTTCCCAGCCAAATAGCAATCTAGATACATGGCCAAAGGGGTCAATGCAAATTATACCTCCTGTGCCTACAGAGGTCATCCTAGTTGAATGGGGATTTATCCTTAGGGGAGAGCAGCTTTAAAACCTGGGCAGGTTCCATATGAAACCAGCTAGCAGAAGAGGCTCTGTTTTCTTCTATACTGATTTTGCTAATTTTTGGACATACTCCTGGTAGCTTGAGGATTCCTGGCAGAACTGGGATTGCAAGCAATTTGTGCACTGTGTCCCTGTTCTGGCAGACTTTCTGTGGCTGAGGGCTTATTATCTTTGTTGAGCCAAGAGTGACTCTGACCCCATGCTTTAGATTGGCTTTAGGAGCAGAATGCTGCCATCCTGGATGTTTACCTGCAAAACTCCACTCCAGTGGAAAAACAGAGCAGCCTGCTCTCTGCAGCATCAGACTGAGTGCTAATGAGAAGTGTGTGTGAGAGACGTCCTGAGGCTTTTTGATATTCCGAGGAGAGTGATCTCACCAGCAACAGGTATTGGCCAGTTCATTACATTCATGTGCCTGTTTGGTGGGGAGAGAGAAGGTGTTTGGCTGGGCAGTATAGTGAGGGAAACAACAATGGATGTACCTCTGGCTGACACACAAAATGTTCTGTGCACTTACAGGTGTCTGCCACCGCAGAGAAATACGTTAGAGCATTCTATTGTGGCCACCTGTATGGAACCTGAATTTAAAGTAGCATTTGTTCTTTCCTCGTGCCTGGGGGACTGACAGACATAAACCACTGGAAACAGAGACTAACAGACAGTGGCTTGAGTGCTTTTGGCAGTGTCCTGATCCATATTTGTGGCAGCAGCATCTCGTATGGAGAGAAATGCAGAAGCGGCCTGAGGGTGGCAGATCTGATTCGGGGAAGTCCCTTTGAGGGAGCCCGGAGGACTTTGCCAGGATTGTCCCTGGGCTCCACAAGGGTTTAGCTGAAGTTAGGGCTTTATGGAATGTTGAAAGATGTTGTTGTGTCTGCCAATGCCACAGCTCTGTGCTGTATTGCCATTTGGAGGGATCTGCTGATGGGCACATTTCTTATAGCTGAACAACATGTAGGGAAGGCAGTGGATATGATATACCCTGACTTTAGCAAAGCTTTTGATATTGTCTCTCACAGTATTCTTATCGGCAAGTTGAAGTATGGGTTGTATGAATGGACTATAAAATGGATAGAGAACTGGCTAGATCATAGGGCTCAACGAGTAGTGATCAATGGCTCCATGTCTAGCTGGCAACCGGTCACAAGCGGAGTTCCCCAGGGGTCGGTCCTGGGGCTTGTTTTGTTCAACATCTTTATTAATGATCTGGAGGATGGGGTAGATTGCACCCTCAGCAAGTTTGCGGACGACACTAAGCTGGGGGGAGTGGTAGATACCCTGCAAGGTAGGGATAGGATACAGAGTGACCTAAACAAACTGGAGGATTGGGCCAAAAGAAATCTAATGAGGTTCAACAAGGAGAAGTGCAGAGTCCTCCACTTAGGAAGGAAGAATCCCATGCACAGCTATAGACTGGGGACCGACGAGCTGGGCAGCAGCTCTGCAGAAAGGGACCTGGGGGTAACGGTGGATAAAAAGCTGGATATGAGTGAGCAGTGTGCCCTGGTTGTCAAGAAGGCTAATGGCATATTGGGCTGCATTAGGAGGGGCATTGCCAGCAGGTCACGGGAAGTGATTATTCCCCTCTATTCGGCATTGGTGAGGCCGCATTTAGAATATTGTGTCCAGTTTTGGGCCCTCCCCCTACAAAAAGGATGTGGACAAGTTGGAGAGAGTCCAGCGGAGGGCAACAAAAATGATTAGGGGGCTGGAGCACAGGACTTATGAGGAGAGGCTAAGGGAACTGGGCTTGTTTAGTCTGCAAAAGAAAAGAATGGGAGGGGATTTGATAGTGGCCTTTAACTACCTGAAAGGGGGTTCCAGGGAGGATGGGGCTAGGCTGTTCTCGGTGGTGGCAGATGATAGAACAAGGAGCAACAGTCTCAAGTTGCAGGGCGGGAGGTCTAGGTTGGACATTAGGAAAAAGTTTTTCACTAGGAGGGTGGTGAAGCACTGGAATGGGTTACCTAGGGAGGTGGTGGAATCTCCATCCTTAGAGGTTTTTAAGCTGAGGCTTGACAAAGCCCTGGCTGGGATGATATAGCTGAGGTTAGTCCTGCTTTGAGCAGGGGGTTGGACTAGATGACCTCCTGAGGTCCCTTCCAACTCTAATATTCTATGATTCTAACATCTAGGCTGTTTCCCCTCAGATATTAACTCTGAATCGTGTTTTAGGGCTATAGTCACTGACAGGCCTATTTTCTTCTCCTCAGACAATGTGTAGAGGCTAGCATTCATGAAAATGAATAAATACCTGTTTCCACACGCATACTGTATGCGAGAGCACATGGCTATTAACAGCAGCAGGGCAGAAGAGGATATGGAGGAGCTTAAGTGCTCCATAACGTACAGCATATAAAGAAAACAAACCAACCTGTCAATGATTGCCTTCTTTACAAACAGATCTTATGCTAATTTTGATTCTGAAGACTATTTCATTTCAGTTGTTAATAAATTGGGGCCACAGATGGAGAGAACATGCGACCCAGGAGTCCTGGTCTCAGCAGTTGGGAGCTGGCAGCTGTCAAACAGCACAAAAAAACACCCTTGCAGTTATGTCAGTCAATAAATATTTTTGTTTCTTTCTCTTCCTCCCCCTCCTTTTGTTTTTGTTCAGTGAGATTTGAGTATAATTACCAAGTGACTCTGTAAAGGGATGGGCAGGAGTGGTCCCGTTTTCTAATGTATTTACTTATCTTTATCTTCCTTTTATCTTTATATATAAAATATTTTGCATCATATTTGATCTGTTCTGTCACAGGGGGCTATAACACCATATATACTGGTGATGGTGCTGCTGCATACAGAGCGCTCTATTGTAGTTTATTAGCTCTATATTCTAGAATAGTATTTCCCTACAGTGCCAGCTCGTTATGGTTGTGAGATGGTGCTTGGGTAACCCAGATACAGCACGTGTGAGGGAGAGAGAATGTTTATGGGCCCATTACTTTATGGACCCCAGTTTATATATCGGTGGGTTAGAAGCTCAGTCCTGCTCCCACTGAAATCAAGTGCAAAGCTCCTACTGACTTCAATGAGAGCAGGATTGGGCTTGAAGTTTGTGAGGAGCCTTCTGTGTGACATCCATACAGTGATGATCGAGGTGGATGACACTGCTACTCCTGCTGGCAGAGAACTAATGTGGTTTGTGGTCTTTTGTTAATATAAATTCCTCCAGCTCCAGCAGACTGTTGGCATGATGCTGGCTGCTCGAAACCTCTGTCCCTGTGATGTCTGAAAAGAATGTTAATACTGTGGTTGCAATGAAGCTGCTGGCAGAGATCTAGAAAGTAATTCCTGGTCTCTGTGCTTGGTTTCAGAAAAGGCAGGAGTTGTACAGAACAGATTTTTGCTCTGCGTAACATCATAGGACAGAGTGCAGAATGGCAACGACAACTCCACGTGAACTTTGTAGACTTTGAAAAAGCCTTCGATAGTGTAGACAGAGACAGATTATGGCAGATTCTGAGGGCCTATGGAATACCGCATCACATGGTGGAACTCATCAGGAGCTTCTACAAAAACTACAGCTGCTGTGTCGGAGGAAGCGACATATGGTTTGAAGTTAAGACCAGAGTTCGTCAAGGCTGCGTAATGTCGCCACTGCTCTTCAATCTTGTCATTGACTGGGTGATGCGACGCACGACTGAGGAGGGGCATACCGGCATCAGATGGACGCTCTTCTCCACACTTGAAGATCTGGATTTTGCCGATGACTTGGCACTTCTTTCTCACACTCATCGGCCTATGCAAGACAAAACAGACAAATTAAACCAGTACAGTTCACAAGTTGGCCTTAAAATAAGCCAGAAGAAGTCAGAAGTCATGACCTTGAACACCACAACACAAACCCCCATCAAGATCAATAACAACGATCTTCCCTTTACTGACAGATTTGTATACTTGGGCAGCATCATCACCCCAGATGGTGGAGGTAAGCAAGACATTCAGAATAGACTGAGTAAAGCACAGAATGCCTTCATCAGCATGAACAACATCTGGAAATCCTCGAAGTACAGCGTGCGCACCAAGCTGAAACTATGTAACAGCTGTGTTCTCCCAGTGCTTCTCTACGGAGCAGAATGCTGGTGCATGACACAATGGGATCTTACTAAGCTGTCCACATTCCATACCAAGAATCTCAGAAGAATAATCAGGATATTTTGGCCAAATAAAATTTCCAATGAAGATCTACTGTCTCAGTGCAAACAAGAAGACATGGCCACTATAATTATGAAAAGACGCTGGCGATGGATAGGTCATGTGCTACGAAGAGAGGACGGATCCATTATCAAAATTGCACTCCACTGGAAACCAGACGGGAAGAGAAAGAGGGAAAGACCAAAGACAACCTGGCGCCGAACGGTAGAACAAGAATTAAAAGACCACCACCAATAGGTGCTCTGGCCCGCGACCGGCAGAAGTGGAAGGACTTCGTTGCTGCCCTATGCGCCACTGGCGTCGCGGGCAGTAAGTAAGTAAGTCTGTGCTTGGAGACCTTGTACTGCACAGGGTTGAATATGAGCCAAGTGTCTCCAGGCACAAGGGACGTTGTCTTTGTGCTGCTTAATATTTCATCCTTCCCTTGTCTCCCTCCCTTCTCACATGCTATATAGCTCCATTAAATTTTTGTTTTTAAACCCCCCATTTTTTCATGGTCACTCATATCTCTTCCTCCTCAAAATCTCCCTCCTCAAACCAATATATATATATATTGGTTAGGTGGGTGACTAGTTCCAGCAAGAATCTGCATATTTGTGGGCTAATAATACACACAGAAAAGCTCCTCACCAAACATCAGTGCAAATGCACTGTGTTCACATGAACATTGACATGGCAGTCAACAAAAAAGCTTGTGAATGTGGCTGAGTTGTTATGCAGTGAAAATGATCATGGATGACTCATCCACTATTTCCCCTGCTCTGTTCTTAATACATGTGTGCACACTCCTCCTATGACTTTGATACTTTAGCTTTAATAAATCAAAGGTAGTTCTTTCCTGCTCTCTTTGTGAGAGGAAGCTTTCAAGTTACATTTTCACTGATCTGACACAGATAATGTCAGGTGAAGAGTACCCATAAGACTTTCATTGACCAGTTTGTTGAGAAATATTTTAAATATGTTCTGATGGGTTTATTTTTCCCTTTTCTTACTAAATAAGGGAGAGATGAGATGCAGTTATCTTTTCATCCTCTACTTCTTTTTTTCTCACACATGGTTCTCCAAAAGAGGCTTGTTTCCTGTCATTCACAGAAGAAGATTCTTTGCACTTGTCTAGCCCAGACAGTTTCTAACATGCCTTTTTGTTATGGCCTGGCACCCTGGTGACTCACCTGACATTGATATAAATGTTTCCCTTTACAGTGTCCTCCTTGTAACTGCGCCTGATGTGCTGACGCCTGTCAACCCTTCCCCGCACTTCTCCCATGCTCTGCTGCTGGAACACCTCCTGGTTCGCTGGTCATCCTTGTCATCTGGTCAGGACTCCGCAGGAAGTGGAGAGTGTTTGCAGATTTCTGGGTCTTGATTTGAAATTAATTGACATATTTGAATCTTTGAAAGATTCCACAGAAAAGAGGGGAAAGTCCTGTATGCCACAGTTAAAAGTGAATACTACTTGTAACACTTGAAAACAGAAGGGTTTGATTTCCATTGCATAGCAGTTTGCTGGACCTTCATGTGATATGAACTCCTGTTAGGTGGTTTCTGTAACTCACTGCTGTCAAGAGCATTAGCAGCAAGAAGTTCATTGATTATCCAAAGTGCAGTGACAGACTCAGGAGAAACTGTGTGGGGATGGAGTTAGCAGCAAGCTGGAAAGGACAAGAGGAGGGAATGGATGGAAAAGAGGCCAAAGAACAATCAGGAATCTTTTAAGATTGTCTTTGGTCAAAATCACTAGGATGAGGAGAGTTTTGGAGTTGGGGTCTTATCAGTAGGAAGAAGTATTGCACCATTTATGAAGGCATAATTGTGGTAAGAGCTAACACCGCTTTTATTCCTAAAATATACACTTCTCTATATTCCACAAATCACAAGAATTCATTCTTCTATATTTTTTCCCCACAAACAACATATGTTCTGAAAAGCTCTGGCATGCTGTGTATATGAAGAGAGCTTGAAAATGCTACACTGAACATACTAAACAACTCAGAAAATCTCTAGTTCTCTTTGTTCTAGGCCATCATCAAAAGATTCCCCCCCCCCCCCCCACACCCACCAAAAAGCAAACCAAAACAACCCGGCCCCCCAATATATCCCAGTTAAGGCTTCAGTTAATTGACGGCTAAAACGGTGCATTTCTGAGACAAACAAAAGCAGAAGAGTTCCAGAGGGGTAGCTGTGTTAGTCTGTATACAGCAAAAACAATGAGAGTTCTGTGGCACTTTAAAGATTAACAAATTTAATATTTGCAGGCATAAGCTTTCGAGAGACTTCAGCTCTCTTCTTCAGATGCAGTAATATAGAAAATAGGTAACACAGAGGCATCTTATAAAGTGCCACAGAACTCTTGTTGTAAAAGCAGAAGAAATGGTATAAAGTGGCCACCTAGTTATCTGTCCATATTTTCATTGTTTTGCAAATTAAATCATGTTAACTTTATCGGTTCCTGCCTTTGGAAGAAGGGTTCTGTACTCTGTGCTCTCCAAATAATCATTTTAAGTAAAGTCTGTCTGTCTTTACATTGTGTACGATTTATTAATCCTTTGATTCCATTACTGGCTATATACTGTTATTGAAAGTTGTATTGTTTTGTATCTGTTGACTTTTCCAGCAAAGAACAGGAAAATATCTTAACCAAAATTTTTCTTTCTCCTAGCACGAAAGTCCATGGATTCATCCTACGCAGCACAAGAATCACAGTATCTGAGGGAAAGTTTATATTATTGCATCTCTCTTCCTTTTTCATTCGGTGCACTATATTTATCTGCTAGTAGCGAGGTGGAACTTTCAAGTTGCTCTACAATAGGAAAATATTTATATGAATTTCTTGCTTTGTTCAATAACCTAATTATTGTTGGTTAAAGGAATTAGCTCTATGAAGCAGATCAGGAAGTATCTCTTAAACTGTGTCTTAAGAGGTGTGGCCACTTCCCTGACATAGAGGGGGTGGTATTCGTGGACTCAGAGCAGCCTGAAAGACCTTAACTTTAGGAATGTGGGTCTCTGGAAGCAGAGGAGTTGCCTCAGCCGAGGGGCGGGGGTGAACGAACAAGAATACGAATAGGGCTTTAACTGAAGAAATATGGCTCATTTATTTAGTCATTAATATTAATCAAGAGCATAAATGTAAACAATACAAACATGAAACCAAAGACAGATACAAAGGCCTAATATTTTTCTATGCATGCAATCATTTCTCATAATACACAATTCTATTATTGGTTATTTTATGTTTACAGAGAGATATTCGCTTGTAAACTCTGTTATTTACAAACAGATGGTCATTTGTAAAATCCTAGTTACTTTTCACAGACAGACAAACAGACAGATGTTTGTTTGTTATCTTAAAGCAAGTGCTACTTTCATACCTTACCAAAAGCGCTTCTCTCCTTAAGCCCCTTAGGCCGAGTCGACTCTGATAAGTGTTAGCCTTCCCTTGGACGTTGCTGGTTCATAGAAGGGCTCAGTCTAGCTACTGAGGATCCCAGCGGGCTGCAGTCCGAAGTGCCATTGACTTTCAGGGGTTTAAATACCCTCAGGCTGATCACCAAACTGATCAGCATGTAACCAACCAGTGAACAGTGTCACTTTTGCGGTCAGCTTAACCAATCAGTGAGCATTTCTGCTGAGGCATCCTGATTTATGGGCACTTTCAAGTGTTGTTTAGCTGGGTGTGGACAGCTCTGGTCAGCTTTTGTTTTTATGTCTGCCCTCTATTTGTGCTGTGCTAGCGCCCGGACAGCCCTTATCAGGTCCTTCCAGCCCTTTTCCCAAGCTATATACTTTACTATTCTATCTTAAAGCACAAAACCCATTAACTATTCTTTCTATATTCTATGGTATTATGGGAGCCTAATTTGGCAATTTGATCTTTGACCACTACTGGTAAATATGCCCAATGGTTTGTGATGGGATGTTAATGAGGTGGGTTCTGAGTTACTACAGAGAATTTTTTCCGCGTGTCTAGCTGGTGAGTCTTGCCCACATGCTCAGGGTTTAGCTGATCGCCATATTAGGGGTAGGGAGAGAATTTTCCCCCAGGGCAGATTGGCAGAGGCCCTGGGGATTTTTTGCCTTCCTCTGCAGCATGGGACATGGGTCACTTGCTTGTGGATTTCTAGTGGATTCTCTGTACCTTGAAGTCTTTAAACCATGATTTGAGGACTTCAGTAACTCAGTCATAGATTAGGGATCTAATACAGGAGTGGGTGGGTGAGGTTCTGTGGCCTGCGTTGTGAAGGAGGTCAGACTAGATTACCATATTTGTCCCTTCTGAGTTTAAAGTCTATGAGTCTATACCTCCATTATCCTGCAAGGAGCAGTAGAACCAAATGTCATGGATCTGTGGACTTTTCTCCTAGAAAAAGGAAATTTTGGGTAATGTGAGATACATTTTCCTGCTCATCATTTTTCTACTGTCAAACCAAAAACTTGATGTACCAGAGCAGTTTCAGAAAAAGCAATAGTAACTTCCAACATTATGGTTATTCTTCAGTATTTCTGGAGGTTTAGGTTAGATTCTTCCTTCTAATGTATGCATGTAGGTTCCACTAAAGTCAGTTTGAAAGAAGATTGTGGCCTTAGACTTTTTTGCTTTGTATTGCTGATGTAAAAAATAAAAGATCTCCATTTAGGAGGATGTGAAGGGATACATTCTGTTTCCCTAACTAAGTACCGTAGAAGAAGATGGGGGAGAAGGATGACCTTTAGGCATTTAGATATTCTCCTTTGGGCTACATACTACCACTCTCATGGAAGACTTGGACACTTCATTTGGTTTTATTTTTGTACGATCACTGTGAAAGAGAGCTAATAGAATAAGGGAGATAGGAGCTTTCTCCTATTCTCTGTAACTTTCTTTGAGGTGTTGGATGTGAGAAGAAGGGAGTTAAGGTAGTCCAAAAATGGAACTAAAGAGAGGTATATGGGAAGCCGTACTTCTACAGGTTTTTTGGAGGTTGGTTCTGTAAGTGGTAACAGAAATGTGAGAGGATATCGAGTGGGGTATTGCAGGGATCTGTCCTGGGGCCAGTTCTGTTTAATAACTTCAGAAATTATTTGGATAATGGCAGGGACTTAAAGTTTGTGGATGATACCAAAATGGGAGGGGTTGGAAGCACTTTCAGAGTCTGGGCCCGAGGAAGGATCACGACGCCCCTGCTGGGCAGAACAAGTCCCCATAGGCCAAATACCCTGGGAGCAGAGGGGCAGAGCCAGGACAGGAAGGGGAAGCATAAAAAGCTGGCCTAGCAGCTCAGTCAGGGGGAAGCTGCTGCCGGAGAAGGACGTGCCTTCCCCGAGGCTGTGGCCCTGGTCCAGCCTTCAGGGCTGTGCAGAGCAAACACTCCACTGACCGGACCCTCCAAGGCCTGCCTGGGCCCTAGTGACTGGATAGGCTGCTGAGTCCTAGTGACTGGGAAGGGCTGCCAGGCCACAGTAGCTGGGAAGAGCTACCTGAGACCACTGATTGGGAGAAACCCTCCGAGGCCGGCCCTGACCTAGAGGAGCTGCCTGCTGCTGGGGATCCACAGGAGCTGCCTGAGCCCAGTGTATCGGCTGACCCCCTGGGACCTGGAGGAGTTGTCATCCGATAACAGCCCCGAGGAATTCCTGGACCTGCTGCTGGCCGATGGTGAGGGACTCGTGGGAACCCCTCTCGCTGTCTACCCCAGCGACTTGGAGGAAGACCCTTGGCTGTTGGTATCTGGGTTCAGGGTTGGAGGAAGTAGCCCAAGGACAGCCGACTATAGAGTGGCTGAGTCTGTGGTTAAACCAGTCACCTTGTTGCGGCTGGATCCCCGCTGACTCAGTGGCAAAGCACTTTGCCACTGATAGGGCCCTGGGCTGGGACGCAGTGGAGTTGCGTGGGCCTGTGTCCCCTTCCCCGCTTCCCTAAGCACCCTGGAAGTGCTTGGCTCCTCTAAACTTGCTTTCCAAAGGATACTGAGCTTTTCCAGCCCTGCCTGCCTGAAAACCGGGGGCTACAGACTGCTTACCAGCCCTGCCCTGCTTGAGTGCCAGGGACTACAGACTGTGTGGCTAGTCTGCCCCGCTTGGGGGCTGGGGCTAAAGACTTATAACCCGCTAGCTTTGTCCCCCTAAAACAAGGTGCTGTGGCCTTCCTTGGAGACTGGGCCCGAGGAAGGGTTACAACGCTCCTGCTGGGTCATGTCGCCAGCCTACACCCCACTTTACATGTAATGCCACAAACAGGATTTGGGGAGTGTAGACAGGGGGCCCTGGGACCATGTTGAGTCAATATTCTCAACAGATAGCCCACCCTACCTCAATGGCTATGGGCCACATGAAGGTGGATATTTTACATCCTGATCTTCATGGATCTCTACATTAAATTCCTGGTTGCCATACCTGTTGTGGATGATCATGTATGTCTTCTGGTGCTACTTTGTCCAATCCTAGGGTTATCTCATCGAAGTGTTCATCGATGAAGGTACAGCGGTAAATGTTTAAGGAGTTGTGTTCTCTATATGGTAGTCATGCAGGAGCCATCAATTCACAGTGAAAGTGAAACAGTCCCTTTAAAGAAGCAAGATCTAAGTGGTTTCCTGCAGCAGATTCAGGGTTTGGTCTCAAAACAGGTCATGTAGGTCAGAGTTGCTAAGGGCAGAATGAAAGGTGCTCAGATGGGGAGCGTAGCTCAACATTGTTGACAGCAGAGGAGAATCTGTTTTTCTTCTGAAAATGTTGTGGCACTGGCCTGTGTATCTTCTTTTTTTGCTTTGTGTTCATAAGAATATTTTGTTTTGTGCGTGTTGCTGAATCATTGCTTGGACTTTCCGGCTGCTCAGGGAGTTTGTGATGTATTGAAGTCTAATTCATCACTGTATTTTCCGGAAATATTTGTTGTTTCATATCTTTCCTTTTTTTTTCCTGTAGTAACTTGAATTTTTATAGAGCTGGTTGTATATCTACATTATTTGTGAGCAGCCTTCTGTCTTTGTATTTGCTGGATATATTGTTCTGTGGGGACATCTTTTGTAGCATCTTGTTGCATTCATAATGTTTGCAAGTATTTTATGTGTACAGAATTCAATATCTTACATTTATATATCATTTATTATACTGCAGGATCCCATGTTATGCAAGCAACAGGCCCCAGACTCACTTCTGTAAGTAGAAACCATGTTCTCAGTGAGGGAGGCACAGAAGAGGAGAGCCGACTCCCGAGGAAGCTCTGCCTTTCCTCACTGAGGGGATTCGTATCCCTGGATGAATGGGGGTTGATCTGGGTTACCTATCCCCTCATGCCAAAGGGACAAATCTGAGTCTGCAATAATTTGCACAGATTCCCCCTCTCTATTGTGGATGACTGTTTCCATGTGGGGAATTTTAAGGAAAGCTGCAGTACAAGGAGCCCCTGTCAGCATGTCTGTTGCAAGAGCCCCCTGGAGGAAGGGGTGAGGCAGGGGGCATTGGAGAGGTAAAGTGATTTCATATAGATGGTCAATGCTTCCAACAGCTAATGGCATATTCACAGGACTGAATGGCTGCAGCCTTCTCTGCTGGGACTATAACTCTGACTATTGAATGGAAGGATGAAGAGGAAATTGCGACTTGAAATAACTCATGTAAGACTAAGCAGGTGTAGGTGAATGCGGCTCACTATATGTACACAGATTGAATCTCTTCATCCATGACAGAAATGCAGTCAGCTTTGGGGTAAAATGTAGCAGCCCAATGGCTCAATTGGTAAAGCAAATAAGAGGACACCTCTCTGAAAGGGAAATTAATAGAAATAATGACATTTAGCAGTCACGGTACATAGTGTTTTTCATCCCAGGATTTACAAGGGGGTAAAGCATTGTTATCCCCATTTTACAGATGGTTAAAGATGAGCTAAGTCATTCACCAAAAGCAAATCAATAGCAGAGCTGGAAACAGAACCCAGATCCCCTGACTTCTAGGACTCTAAATTACTGAGATATAGTTTAGAACTGATAAAATTGAGATCTGCAACAGGTTGTCATCCACATAACAAAGAGAAAAAAGCCCACTCTGTCTAACATTCAGACATTTTTTGTACATGTTGAATAACAGGGATTTCTGAATAGGATCTGGTGGGACCTCATTGTATGAGGTTGATAAGCAATTACCTAAAACAGTTGACTCGAACAGTTTTCTCAAAACCTTTTGGGGTCCAGTGACAAGTCAACAATCTCCATTTGAAGTTCAGAATTCTCCAGTGACTAACCAGTGGTAAATCAATCTACAATAAGTACAACATAAATGCCTTCCTTCTATGTCTGAGGTGATGGCTACTTACTTCCATCTGCTAGAGACTATTTTTGTTTCCAGTATATTACTCATAACATCTGTTAGACTAGGGGCAACAATTTCTTTAAGTTTGAAAAATTTCCTGGTATACCCATCTGGGCCCAGGGCTTTTACTGTTCTTGAACATCTTTACAACATATCCTACCTCTTTCAATTCAATAGGGACTATTAAGGATTCCCCTTGATCTTTTCTTACCGTGGGAATGCTATGTAAATTATTGAAAAAACTGTCAGTTTGTGTTTTTTGTTTCTTCATAATCTTCTGAATATAAAGGCTATTAAAATGTGGCAAATGAATCTTGTCTCTAACATCCTCTTTCATTTGTAAAATTTTAAGGTATTATATTTGACAGGGCTCTGGAAAATTCTTGTTTATTTAATTGGTTGCTGAGCAGTCTACTTGCCTTGCTTCTAAATTTAACATAAGAATGGCCATACTGGGTCAAACCAATGATTTATCTAGCCCAATATCCTGTCTTCTGACAGTGGCTGTTGCCAGATGTTTCAGAGGGAATAAACAGACTAGGGCAATTATCAAGTGATCCATTCCCTGTTGTCCAGTCCCAGCTTCTGGCAGTCAGAGATTTTGTGACACCCAGAGCATGGGGTTGAGTCCCTGACTCTCTTGGCTAATAGATCCATCAGTGACTAACTTCCATGAATTTATCTAATTCTTTTTTGAACCCAGTTATGCTTTTGGCCTTCACAAGATACACTAGCAATGAGTTCCACAGGTTGACTGTGCGTTGTGAGAGCAAGTACTTCCTTATGTTTGTTTTTAAATCTGCTGCCTATTCATTTTATAGGGTGACCCCTGGTTCTGTTGTGTGATGTGAAGGGATAAATAATACTTCCTTTTTTACTTTCTGTACACCATTCATGATTTTATAGGCCTCTGTCATATCCCCCCTCAATTGTTTCTTTTCTAAACTAAAAGTTCTAGTCTTTTTAATCTCTCCTCATAAGGAAGCTGTTCTATACCTCTAATCATTTTTGTAGCCCTTCTCTGTACTTTCACCATCTCTAAATATCTTTCTTGAAATGGGGGCAACCAGAACTGCACACAGTATTCCAGGGTGTGGGTCTACCATGGATTTATATAATGGCATTATGACATTTTCTGTTTTATCTATCCCTTTCCTAATTTTTCCTAACATTCTGTTCGCCTTTTTTGATTGCTGCTGCACATGGAGCAGATGGTTTCAGAGATCTATCTGCAATGACTCCAAGATCTCTTGCTTGAGTGATAACAGCTAATTTAGACCGCCTCATTGTGTATGTATAGTTGGGATTATGTTTTCAAATTTACATTACTTTGCATTTAGCTATATTGAATTGCATCTGCCATTTTTCTGTCTGGTCACCCAGTTTTGTGAGAACTCTTTGTAACTCATGGCAGTCAGCTTTGGACTTAACTCTATTGAGTAATTTTGTATCATCTGCAAACTTTGCCACCTCACTATTTATCCCTTTTTCAAGATAATTTATTAATATGCTGAACAGCACTGGCTCCAATACAAATCCTTGGGGACCTGCTATTTACCTGTCTCCACTGCGAAAAATGATAATTTATTCCTGCCCTTTGTTTCCTATTTTTTGTTTACTGATCCATGAGAGGACGTTCCCTCTTATCCCATGACTGCTTATTTTGCTTAAGTGCTTTTGGTGTGGTTATCTTTGTTTGTTATACCCAAATGGCAGTTCCTGGTTGGTAGCTGGGGGCTGAATTGGCATTATTTAATCAGCAAAATTCCTATGGCCTTGATCCTGAGTTCAGTTTGTAGAAAGAGCAAAGGTTCTTTGTATCCTTTAAGTAATCTGTATAATTTTTAGATTTATTGAAATGTAGAGCAAATTTTTTTTTCTTTGAGCCAATCTAACTGAAACGTATTTATTTTAGACTTATTTTGTTGTGCATGAGAAACTTCTGTTGATATGGGCAGAATTTCTGCACAAGAAAAAAAATGCAGGATATATGGTACAAGAGTACTTCAACATAGCTTAGAGGTGTAATTTTGCTGTTGGAATCTCATATTCAGTTCTTTTTATTTGATGTTTTTTTTGTGTGGAATATAGATTAGTTAGTTCTACCCCAGGAGCCATTTTAAGTTTTTCACAGTATGTACTTTTAATACTTTCTTTGTCATTACTGTACTAATAATTTTTATTACCTCCTTTGCAAATTGTTGACTTTCTTTTTGCCCCACTAAAGAATAATTTATGTTTCAAGTGTTTGTTAATGTATTATGCTTAAAGATACAGGAGTGGGATCAGAAATTTCAGATATTTGCATTCCTTTATTCTTCAGCTTTCAATCTGAAGTATTACAAAATGATGTATTCCTGTGAGAACTGAGCTTCTGAATAGTATGCAAAATCTTTTCTTGAGGATTTTTAAATGTTCAAGAATCTCACAATATCATTGCTCTGATTTTTGTAAGGTTTGGTAGAATGTAATTGCTGTGATTATTTGTCTTCATTAATATTGGTGGTTCATCTTTTTGTCTTTAAATTTGTCTTTTATTAGATTAAAGACTCCTCCCCAAATAAAATAGATTGATTGTTACGCAATTTCTTGAAAAAACATTTTGAATTCACAATGAGTTTATACTTCCTAAGAGTTGTGCAACTTCTTTCATTATCTGATTGTGTAAAAGTAATGAGGATAATTTTATGTATTGCATCTTTATTCTTCTTTGTGGAGAGAAAAAATGTTGATCAGTTCATCTTCCTTTAATTTATAATATTCTGTATTAGATAAATAAGGTTTCTCTAGTAATAGTACTTTGGAGTTACATAAATTACTTAGTGCCATTTTACTTTTTTAGGTGGGTTGACATTCAGACCTACTGTATTTTGTTCAGGAAAGCTGTCTTGTTTGTGCATTTATATTATATATCTGTCTAAGACAATGTTTCTCATCAATGGGTTGCAAAAAGATTCTAGATAGCTTGCCACATTCGGGGCTGGATTATACCATCACTGGGCTCTGGCCTAGGCAGACATATACTTCTCCTGGTCCAATGTGGAGGGAGGCTCTGGGGGCTGTTGGAGAATGAGCCTGCCCCCTACTCATCCTGCAGTAGCTGCTCCTGTCCTATGGGGCTGAACCCAGCTCCTCATGTTCAGTGTTGTGACCTGGCTCACAGGGTTACAGCGCCACTCAGATTTGGCTCAGCTGCTCCTTGAGGGGCGGCCAGGCTCAATCTGAGTAGCATTCGTGGTTTCATAGATTCCAAAACCAGGAAGGACCATTGTGAGCATCTAGAATGACTTCCTGTATAACACAGGCCATAGAACTTCTCCAAAATTAATAGAAAAACATACAATCTTGATTTAAAAATTGTCAGTAGTGGAGAATCCACCACTACCCTTGGTAAATTGTTCTGATGGTTAATTACCTGCATCGTTAAGGCAAATTTTTATTTCTACTCTGAATTTGTCTCGCTTCAATTTTCAGCCATTGGATCTTGTTATATCTTTCTCCGCTATATTGAAGATCCCATTATTAAATATTTGTTCCCCACATAGTTGCTATTGATACCCTGTGCACCAGGTCATAGCTCTGCCCATGCATATTTGGTCCAGCTGCCTCTCTGTTATGATGGAGGAGCAGTCAGGCCAAACCTGAGCGGTGCTGCAACCCCGTGCACCAGGTAGCAATGCCCAGAGCAGGGAATTAGGCCCAGGAAAATTGCTGCAGGTGAGTGAAAGGCGGGCTTACTCTCCAATCCTCCTCCTCCCCTGCTTCTCCACACTGCCTCCTCTCCATAGCAGGCCATGATTAGGGTTGTTGTGTCAGGTGGGTCACCTTAGCAAAAAGTTTGGGAACCAGTGATGTAAGGTACTTATACAGCCCCCATTGTACCTCTCTACACCCTTCTGAGGAGGTAGGGAAGTGCTATTATCCCTAATCCATAGGGCTGCACGCACCAACAGGGCTGTTACGTAAGTAAGGAGCAGCTGGAGCACAGAAGTCTTCCAGCTGTCTCTCTGAAATGCTCCCTGTGATGCAGTCTGCCAGGCAGAGTGGTGTGGCTGTGGCTACGACAGCTCTGCACTGCCTAGAAAATCCTCAGTTGCCTGGCTAGGATAGATTATGTGGCACCTTTGAACCACTGGGCCAGTGCAAAAGGCTGTGTCCTGGGTCAGGATATGGCTGTGTCATTTCTGAATCTGCCTTGAGAGCACTGGTTAAACTCTGGTGTTGTGATGTGAAAGATGGTCACTTTAAGAGGTATGCTCCTTTCTGAAATTAACTCTGTCCTGTATAACAGAATGCAATGGTGAATTTTACCTAACAAAGCTTTACATTTACTTTAAGAATGGGATGCTATCTAGACTTGCAGAAAAGCTAAGATGTGAATATGATTAACTGTGACCCGTCTATGCCTAGAGTAGCCCAAGTGAAAATGGCAACATCAGGGCAGGATGCAGATTCTCCCCAAACTGGTGGGTAATACTGAAGTTAGACTCCCTGACCAATCACAAACAGTGCTTCTGATCTCCCATACTGGTTATCAAGAAGCTAAACAAAAAAAACCCAACCATCTTTATTGCAGCAAATAAGACAACAAGACATCCCAGTCATTCTGGCATCTTTCCACATATATGTTGAGCATAGCCTTCAATGTTCCATTAAACCTTTCTAGCAAACTATTGGTCTCTGGATGGTAAGGGACAGCTTTTAGCTGACATCTCCCAGAGTTGCTTAAATACAATTAACATGAAATTGGCACCACAGTCTGACAAGATTTCCTTAGGAAAACCCACTCTGCTAAAAATAAACAAAGTTCTAGCCACGTGTCTGCCTTGACATTAGATAAAGCTACAGCCTCAGGATACCTAGCAGCAAAATCCATTAACACAAGAATATACTACTTTCCGTTCCTGGAAGGTTTAGGGAGTGGTCCCACAATTTCAACAGACATGCTGGCAAATGCCCCCCCAACAATGGGTAAAAACTGTAGGGGTACCTTCTTGGGACCCTTCAAATTCTTGCGCTTCTGACACAAATCACAACTTTTGCTGTACTCCCTCACTGTGTCACACACGTAAGGCTAATAGAAGTCTTGCTTCAGCCTGGCACAAGTTTTTTATATGCCCAGATGTCCCGCGAAAGGACCACCAGGAGCCAACTTCAACAACTCACTTCTATATCCCTCAGGTACCACAAGCTGCTTGCAGTTTCTACCAGGAGGCTGCTTTCTCCCCATAGAGGGTTCTCTGTGTAGCAAGCCACCATGCATAAAAAACCTGCCCATTTCTTCCCCTGCTGGGCTTGGTTTTAGGCATGAATTCTGGCCCCTTCTAATGAATCATTCTCTTGCTGGGCCTTGATAAATTCCTTCTGAACTTCACTTAAATTCGGAGCCATTTCATGCACATCCGACCCCACCTCAACTGGCATCATCTGAGGGGAATCCCCTGTCTGTTCACTGATCCCCTCATTACCCCAAGATAGGGTATCCACATATGGACCATATTTCCCTTGCAATCTGGTTATGAAATTGACATTCCTAGTCATAACTACTATATCATTTCCAATTAAAATATCCACTGGGAGAAGCTCCCTAATTTCAACCATCATATTACCCCTAAAATCTTCCCACTCTAAGTGGATCTTTGCTAAGGGCAACTTTGCCTTATACTTGTAAAGTGCCACCAGGTTCATGCTCCGATCTGGCAAATAATCTTCTTCCTGGACCAGTTCCTTTTAAACTAAGGTAATTTACAAGGTGGAATCCCTCCATCCAATACACACAATCCTATTGACCCTGGCACTCTTTATTGCCCCTCCAAGTCTCCACCCTAACGTAGTTAGTGAGCCTACACTCATCCCTCCCACTAGGGATCACTAAAGTGGTAGCATTAACAGCTGCAGTGTTTGTGTCCGGATACAAGGTGGCAGTGTTAGCATTTATATGGCCAGTGTATGTACTTAAAGTAATCAAATTTGAATTGATTGTGGGCTGGGACGTTGCTGGCCTTTGGACATTTTTGTGTCTATGGTTTGGACATTTTGATTTTATATGGCCAACGAGTTCACACAGGTGGCATGTAGCAGGTCTTTCTCCAGGGTGAGAGGTTTTAAATTCTGGGTTTGTAGAAGGCTTCTTAGCCAAGTTGGGGTTAGTCTTATTCCTGAACCCATTTCCCTCTTAACATGTGATGAATAGAGGTTTATTTTCCCTTGCATCTTATGCTGTTCACAGTTCCTATTCTCTATGGAAGCATCAGCAGTTTGTGCAGTTCCAAAATGGTATCAGAGTTTTTTTTTTTTTTTATAAAGTACAGCTGCCCTGATATGGTGGGGTGCTATTTCCAGGAGCTGTTCCATAGCAAATAAATCAATAACTCTACCATAAATTCCACAAGCCTTTGCCCCCTCAATCCATTTTTCATATAGACAAGCAGCTTATGAGCAGTTTCAACATAGGTAACATTGTCAGATAGCTTAACATTTCTAAATTTCAGCCTATAAGACTCAGGAGCAATAAAACTTCTTTAAACTTTACATAATTTAACAGATCATCTTATTTCATTTAATTAAATATCTTCCTTGACCTTCCATGCAGTCTGGTCAGGAAAACAGGCATCTTTCTTTCATCAGGAATCTGATGAATATCACAGAATCTTTCAAATGTAGACAAAAATTCCTCTATCTTCTTCATCTCTGGAAATGGGAAAATTGTTTCCAAATGTTGATGGTGACAAGCGAAGAACTTACAGGCAGTGGCAGGTATTTTTTCCCTTCCAGGATCTGGATTCTGGCTGCTTCCATCTGCCTTTGATGAGCTCTCTTCCCTCTCATCCATCTTTTGCTTTTCCTGCAGTCGAAATTCTGCCATTTCTCTTTCATGCTGAAGATGCTGACTATCTTTCAGGGCTTGCAGTCTAATTTCTTCTGCAGCAGTTACCTCTGTGAGAGAGTCAGGTGAAGATCCTGCTCTCTGATAATTGTTCATGAGCAAACCTCACATTTTCTGCTCTGAGTTATTCCCTTTAAGGGTTATTTTTCTCTCCTTACATAATTGTTTAAGCTCTTTTGTGTTCATAGCCTCATATGATCGCAGCTTACTCATCATGACTAACTTTAACCTTTAACACTCTCAGTATAAAATTTTAAAATTTGGAATAGTGTGGTGGTTCTGATCCAAACCCCAAATGCTATGATCCTGCCAACTACACCACTGTGACCCATCCATGCTTAGGGTTGCCCTCTTGAAAATGCCAAGATCAAGGCAGGCTGCAAAAGGGAGAGCAGATTCTCCTCCAAATTGGTGGGTAACACTAAAGTTAGAACCCGAACAGTCACAAACCATGCTTCTGATCTCCCACATTGGTTATCAAGAAGATAAACAAACAGCCCCCTTTATTGCATTTCAGTCTCTGGCTTCCAATCAGCAACTGGGGCCAGTAAAGAGATAAGTTATTTAAAACTCTGTTCCCTTTACCAAAAATGCTCTCCTGACCCCAAAAGGTCAGCCACATTACCAAATCAATATAAGTTTGGATCTTACCCAAAATATCACGCTGCCAACCAATCCTGAGTAACTAAAACTAAAGGTTTTTTATAAAAGGAAAGAAACAAAGAGTAAGAGCAATGTTAAATGGCCAAAGTAATCAGATTCATGTAAAGTCCAGATATATATATATAATGTCCATATATATCAAACATACCTGACACGGCATATCTTGTACAAATTATTGTAATTTTGAAATATAGATGTTAAATAGTAATATAAAAGGTCCCCCTAATTCAGGAAGCATCACACTCCTTTCTGAAATGAACTCAGTTCTATATAACTGAATGCAGTGGTGAATTTTACCTAGCAAAGCTTTAAATTTACTTTAAGGATGAGATGTCACTTACACTTGGAGAATAGCTAAGATGTGAATTTAATTAAGAAAACACCACCATTAATGACCGTACTGTTAAATCCCAAATAGTAACAAGATAGAGCACCTGAAAAGTGCCCGAGAGAGTGCACACAATGCTCCACACCAGCATTCATCTGAGCTGTGACCTCATTTAGAAGAGAAATTAAGGAATTGAGACAAGAGACAGCCTCATCATTTTCTAAGCTTGAGAATTCAATCTCAGAAATAAAACAAAGCTTAATAACAACAGATGAGGGGGCAGACGAACTGCAGCAGCAAATAGAAGAAAGAAAAAGTGTAAAAAGTATTGATTCTTGTTTATTGAAGCAAGAGAGACAATTGTGCATAAAATGTGATAATTTACAAAACAGACCAAGAATGAATGCTATAAGTTTTTATCGGTGATCAGAAGAAGAAAATTATTAAATGCTAGAATTACTGCCTTTATTTTTAAATTAAGAGCTAGAATTAAATGGGAATTTTTATTGTATTTTAGTAAATAGCCCTGGGGCACTGACCCAAAGAAGACTGAATGTGCTCTGGGATTATGTGTGGGTGGTAAAACTTGCGAATAGAGGTTAGAATGGAGCATACTGTTGATTTAAGTGGTGATTACTTTGATTTATACTGATTGCATTGGCAAGAAATACATTTGGACAACACCATTTATTTATTCATTTATTATTGCGATAGCACCTGCAGGACTCAGTCAGGCTGGGGCCTGATTGTTTTCTGGCAGACTTTTAAGATAAAGATTATTAAAATAGAAGCTGCCCCTGTACTCTAATTGGACATGTGGCTGCACTTGCAAGATTTTTCCTGGATCTGCTGTCAAATTAAATAAATGTGTTCATTGTTATGTATGCCCTAGAGTCCTGAATACAGTCATCTGGGATACTATGAAGGTGATCTGTTCTTAACATTCCTTCTCCTAATACAGATGGGGATTGTATTTGTAGCTCCATTTTGCTGCTCTAACCAGAAATATTGAATGTGTTGCTAAAAGAAATAAACAAACAAACAATCAATCAAACAAACAAAAAACCTGCTAAAACCCTAACTAAAATTTCATGACTTTGTTGTTAATTTGGTTTTTTTTAATAGGCTTATTTTTGAGTTTTTATAATTTTAAGACATTTCCAAACTTACGTGGATTTTTACAAAAATATAAATTTTTCAGCTTTTTTCCCTTAATTGTTGAACCTCTGTCTTGTAAAAGAGAAAGATAATATTGTGGTGCAAGCTTTATGTTAAGGAATCCCAGAAATAAAAGAAGGGGGATATTGGATTGCTTTGTTGACAATGCAAGAGATGTTAAGAACTGCACTATTGTCCAACATCAACATAGGGAAGCACTAGAATACAGATGGGCATGTAGTGCTGAGGAAATAAGAGTTCAGGGTGCATTACTGCCACAGAAAATGTACTAAAAAGAAACCAAAGGAGCATGATTTCTTCCTACACTAAGATCTTTGGAATCTCATGGGAGGAACATCCTACTCAAGAATTAAAATATTCTGTACTTCTCTCAAGAACAGACAACATCTCAAGTGATCTAGCTGGGAAAAAGTAACTCATCCTTGTCATGCAAAACATCTAAGAAATTGGTTTGAATTACTTTATGCGCATTTTGAAAAACTTAAATTGCTGCCGTGAGGGTTTGTCCAGCCTTATTTTTCACTCTTTCTCTCTCTTTAAACAGCTCTTAAGTGAGGAATCTAGACATATTTTAAATCTGTGAAAGATGCTCATGGTGACTGTGACACCTAATGCAGGTGAGACATTTAACTTTCTTTTCCTTAGAGACACACAGTCCATAAAACGTCATTGGAAGCTGACACATTACACATTACACAGCTGTGTCCCCCTAACTCTTTAACTTGGAAGGCCATTTACACTGCTTTGCTGTCAGAACAGCCACTCCTGGCCTGTTCCTACAGCCTTCAGCATGCAGATTCACGCATAGCTAAATACATGAACACTGGCCAGTCACTCATGAATTACATACAAGGCAATACCTGCATATTCTTAGTCCCAGCCTTGGTCCTCAGAAATGTGTGTCTTGTGCTGCTCAGTACCCACCTGAACAGCACAAGCTCATAGAAAGTCCATCATTTCATCAAAGGAGAAAGATGATGTACCCGCCTTGTTAACCCAAATGGAATTTCACACACACACTAATCTAAAAAACACTGGTTTAGAAAAAACAAGAAGATACGTTTTTATTAACGGCAGAAGTAATTACCATTGATGAGGCACAAAAGTCAGGCTTGGTTACAAATGCAAATAAGAGTAAAACACAAACTCATACGTAACTTAACAGCTGAAGTGAACTTAAAAGCAAAAGATTTTGTCTCACCACACTCTGCAGTATATTCCACAGGCTGGGTCTCCTTTCAATCTGGGGACCTCTGCCCCTTAGTTCTGTGTCCTTCAGGTATTAATTGTGGTCATGAGCAGAGAGATAGGAGGAGGAGGAAAGGTGAGGTGGAGGCCATTGTCTCACATTTTTATACCTTTCCCCTCTTTGAGAGTTATACCTAGCTGGGATGCAGCCAACAAGCAGTCTCTTGTGCCTGTGTGGTTTGAATTGTCTCTGTGATTAAATGTAAATTTCTTGTTTACACCTTCCCCCTGCCAGTGAAAGGCTGCTTAAGCAGCTGAAAGTTTTTTAACACTTGGCTGGGGCCACTGTGTCTTTGTCTCTGAAAAACTGCTTTGTGGGTGTTACCCAGAATTACAACTTATTTCAGTTACAGTCATGCAGTAGACTCTTATAACTTCACATACTGTGTTGCTACACATATTTCAATGGGATAATAATATTCAGCAGATTGACTTTTCAAATGATAGCTCACAAGGCATACTTTGTACAAAATGTATCATAGTCCTGTAAAAGTGGTGAACCGGCTGATACAGACTGTCGCCAGAGCCAACTGTGATGGGGTTAGAAAGGTGAACTGTGGATGTTATAATTGTCAGTAAGTGCAGGCCTTTCACTTGTTTCTTCCTGCAGGTAACAGAGATTTGACTCTATATGCTAATCTTTCATAGTCTTTCCACAGATTACAGACATTAAAAAGTAGGGATGTGGGTCTATCTGTTTCTCTCTCTCTCTCAAAGCTTTTTCTTCCAATAGGAAACCATAGGAAGACATGAAGTGGAGGAGGATTCCTCTGTGTCTGTGGAAGCGGTATCCTTCCTCCCATTATCCCAGCAAATATTTTTGGTCGCCTGAATCTTTTCTATTTCTATCATATATAAAATGTTTCCTGTGCAAACACAATGGCCCCTGGTGGTGGTCTGTGCTACCATGCAGAGGCTGGAGCTAAATTCTTAAATTTGTCCTCTTTCTCCTTGGGTTGGCAAGGTTGGGCTGAGAAAGTTAAGTCCCAGTAAAGAGCCATTGTTTATTGCTCGGCTACTATGTCCTGCTAGGCAAAAATGGAATAGTGTGAACACAACTTGATAGCTTTTTCAAGTGAAGTGGATTATAAAATGTAATTTGCTAGGAGATAGAAAAGTTGAGTCTAAAGGGGTTAAAAAATTAAAGTTTTCCTCTTAGTTCATAGTATGGTAAACATAATCAACTGTTCTACTTCTTTTCTTTCTTGCCACTTTGCAGCTCCCCTTTTGCATGGGAAAACGAAAACAAACGGACCGAAGTAGTGGAACGACTATAGTGTCTCACTGCTACAGACCTTTCAGAAATGGAGAAGTAGGATGTCATGGTAATGCTTGTAAAATCAGTCAATGCTTGATAGGAGACAGTGATCCTGAATTTCAAAATTAGCTGTGCACAACTGTGTATCTATTCTGTGTGAAACCACTACTATTGTGCATGCAGATCAAGTCATTATGCCTACAGGTGTTCAGGTAAGTGTCTATATTTATAATCACTTAGCTGACCTGCATGTCAAAGTAGGGAAATTGCACACTCCTAATTTTGAAAATAGGTCCAGAATCTATAGATTTTTTTGCTTGGTGAAGTCTTGAGCTTTGGCATATGCATATATATAATATGGGGATTTTTCAGATAATAAATCAAAACAGCGTGTGCTACTTGTGTAATTCTATATCATCCAACAGGAGGTAAATGGCTAATGCCATAAATGCCATGGGCCTTTTTATTTGAAATATGTCCAGCATGTGTGTCTCTTCACTTCTCCTAATAATTTCCGAGCCTAGTAGTTCTCTAGAAGCATGAGTCTGTTTCAGGAGTCTCCTTTGAACTTCTGGGTCATTTGGTGTGACTCACTCTGAAAGTGAATTGGAACAAAAGCATGTATCGATTTCAAAACTAACTAAAAATAATAATGATCTGTGGTTCTAGGAAAAAAAATTCCTATTTAAAGGAATTAACAAAGAACAACTTCAGAATAATTGCTACTATTCAAAACATGAGGATTTGCAATGAGTATGAGATAAAAATGATCTCCTCTAATGTGGCTCAATGAGCACAGTAAATGGAAGGTGTTCGAATTTAGCTTGACTATTTTGCTTATCATTTAAGAATTATCTGCTTATCAGTGCCTTCAAATAAATAATTAGAGATTCAGCATTTTCCAGATTATGGTCTGGAAAATAGACTTTTAAAATATTTTTATCAAATATTAAGGATTGGTTTTAACAGATGTGACACAGTGTACCCTATATACACCCTTTATAGTGTGATTGTGTATTGTCTAATGCAAATTATGTCATGTAGGATGTTTTTGGAATGCTCATGACATACTGAACATTATTGTTATGGTAGTATGTTTCCTGCATTTGTCACATATGTACAGATATGAAACTCTGCTACATCATATCCCCAAAGGTGTGCCTCACATGGTTTGACTAGATACAGGCAGATACCAAGCAAAGTGAGGGTCACTCCTTGCAGAGGCATGCATACAGGAACAGTGGACTGGCCTGAACACCTTTGAGCACTTTGGCTCAAGTGGAAGAAATCAGGCCCATTGCCGGGTGTGGCTGGTCACCTGATCCCTAGGGGGGTTGAGGAAACTTGTTAAAAGCAGAGAGATCTTTGTCTGTGGCTCTCTTGGAATCCTTCTTCTAAGCAACACCAAAGACTGAGACTCTAGAGGCATCGCAGCCAGCCTGTGTGGTAAGCTGACATCACAGATAAACTACTGAAATATTAATCTTTGTTTAGGATGCGAGTTATCTTTTAGTTAGTTGTGACCAACTCCTTGATGCATTATTAAATCTCTTGATTTATATTACTCTGACTTATATTCGCTTAAAGTCCTGCTGTAGTCAATAAATGTATTTGTTTTATCTAAAACAGTGCATGTGGATTGAGTGTGGGCAGAGACCTCACTTAGAGTGACAGAGCTGGTGCATATCAATTTCTTTGATAAATTGATGGACAAATGTAAATGAGCTTTCAGGGTGCAATGTGCAGCACTGAACCCTGCAAGACAGCAGTTCCCGGGGTTGCATCTGGGACTGGGGATGTTTGGTGGGAGTCTATCCCATGAGTGGCTGGCCAGAAGCGCTCCTTCACTAGGTCAGGGACCAATTACTTGCGGGAGACTGGGCGTGGGCTGACCCAGGAGTTCACACAGCAAAGCAGGGTAGTTCGAGGCCCAAGAATGAGGAATTGGGGGAACACAGCTACACACCAGTCCAGATTGCAAGGGGGGGGAAGTCATAACAGATGTCTTTGTATGCAATATTCAGAAAAAGGACAGGAATCCTGCATCAGTTCTTTATCACAAAAAGGAGGGTAATGAAAAATGTGATTCTTTTTTCATGATACAGTGGGAAAACAGTTGGTTCACTTAAATATCTGATTTATATTGGACTTCTAACACTATATTAGAAAAAAACAAATATGGTAAGAACATGCTGGTGTGGAATTTGCTTCTGTAAAATTATTTCCAAATAAGCTTTGATATAAAGTGTTCAGTTCTCCCTCTCTGAGTAGACACCTTACCTGGAGGGCCTTGCTGGTGATGTGAGGAGTTCAAGTGGGCATATGCAATGCATGGGAGCAGGTACAGGTAGACTTAGTTTGTTCCTGTCTTCTATTTTTATGACTCAATGTAATTGTCTATGAGAGATCTTGTGTTACCGTGTCAAGTAGATTCCAAGCTTAATAGGTTTTATTAAATATTGGTTGTTGAATTTTATGCTCATGAAAGAGGATGACTGATAAGACTAGCAACAGGCAGGCATGGTGTGAGGAGATGATTGCAAGCTTTCCCCATGCAGCTCTACTAGTGTGCAGAAGTAGCTATTAAAAAGAGCATATTTGTTTGTAGATACCACAAAGTGGCTACTACTATCTCCTAGTTTTATACTTGTTTAGGGGGAAAAGAATCACTGGTATCTCAGTCCCTGTGGCAATTGTTCCCAAGTTCTGCCTTTTAAATGGCAACTACTGTACAACGTTCTTTACTCGCTGTAGTTTTCTCCAATTCAGAGGATGGTTAACTGTTGTGTGTAGGGATGTAAATGTGAGGGGGAAAAATGTGGTTGTTTTTATTTGTAGTATAAACTTGAGTTTGAACTTAGCTCTGCAGGTATGAAAGGCTGGTGAAGTAATCCACGGTGCCACCTAATTGAATTCTGTTTCCCAGCCTATGGCTGGCTGTTGAAATGTGCTCTATGTTCTCTCTTTTAATGTTATTTACAACTAAAAGGAAAGTCTAATTTCCACTCTATTTTCTTAGTACATGTTAAACATCATGTTACTTTCTAAGCCCATAATAATAATTCAGGTTGTAGAGGGACATGTTTTGACAAGAATATTACACATAATTTTTAAATTAACAGTTAGAGAACTCATGACTTACACATTTGACAGTTTTAGGCCTTGTCATTTCTAAAAGGCTGGGTAATCTGAACAAGAGATTTCCTTTAATTAGGTTTATTTACTGCTCCATAAAACGAAACAGCCAAAGGACCTTTAGTCTGCAATTTTGCATGGAGTAAAGGAAGGTATTTTAGATTGTGTTGCTTTATGATAGTAGTGTTCTTGCAGAAAGATGCATTCTTACACCAGGGCCATATCTGAAAATGCCATAGCTATCAATGTGGTGTCATTGTTTCCGTAATCTGATTTGTCTACTTGTTAATTTTCATGAAAATGAATGTTACTGTGCAGAAAGACAAAATAGGCATAAAGGTAATAGAGTAGTGAGTAGTACTGAAAAACTTCCCTAGTCGTTTTGGGCTAACAGTTATGCGAATATTTTAATGGCATACACTGATTAATCTGAGTTTACATAATCTAATAACACTCAAATATGTACATTCCCCAATGTTAAACCTTCATAAATGTTTATAATGAGTTCCACAAAACTGTAGCAAGGAAAATAAAGATAAAAGAATATTAATAAATGAAATAAACTGAAAAGGTGAAAGAAAGGGAGAATACTATATTTACAGAACAAATCATTTAAAGAGAATCAACTCTGTTAGTATGGGATCCATCCCATATACTAGTATCCACCTTGGGGCTGAAAATATGAATACCTCCTACAAGATAAGGACAAGACAGTTATGAAAACATGGGTTTGAGCTGATGTTAAATGTTTTCTAGGGGTTTTTAATTCTCTCACAGGAACTTGGCACACAAGAGCTTGGCATAAAATGCATTTTATTTTAAAACTTCCAGAATAATCTGCTTGAGTTCTTTAAATTGTTCAAGAAAATAATTCAAGTCCTTCAGTGAGTCAGGGCTCCCTTACACCAGTAGCCACATCTTCCTCCATGACCTATTTGTGCTCTTCTAGTTCAATACAGCTAATGATGTCAAAGAATAAATGCCTGAGAGCTGGAGATAGTGTTCTTGGCCAGTTTTGGAATGAAATTCCTGAAGAGATTAGATGAATCCAGAGTCTTAAAAACTTTAACTTATGTAATACCATCTTTGATAAAGCTTTCTTATCATAACCAGAAGGAGGTATAAATAAAATCTTTATAGATATCATAATCTTAAGGGAAGAAAAGCAAAAGATTCTTTGAAGCCCAGTAAGGACCTCACTATGCAGGTCTAATTTACCTGAGCAGGGCATACATACTATTGTAGGAAAATCCTTTAAGCAGATAAAAAGAAATACAAAATTATATGCAGAGGAAACTAGAAGACCCTTCAGAAACATGCAGGATTCAGAAGCCGCTTACTTTTTCTTGCTTTTCTTTCTGTCATCCATGACCTCGTGTTACAGCAACCAATACATCTGGCTTAGGTGAACCCAGGAGGACTTCCCTCTTCTAAGCCCATTGGTGCTGGCCATAGACAAGAGTGGATCTTACCTTTCCCTATCCTCATCACGTAATATCCAAGCACCTTCCAGTAGTGCATTAAATGATATCTGACACGTGGTTGGTTCTGTTTCCATCTCCTCAGAGATGTGATATCTGGTATTATGTTTGGTAGAACTTTTTAAAAAATATACGTGCTGCTGTATGCATGTGTGTTAGAGAAGGCCAGGTCAAAGAAATGCCTCGTGCACTTCGAGGTTTGTAAGGGTCCTCAGTTCCTGTGGGAATTCATTCTATAGGCTCAGGCTGGCCCCTGGGAAAGCTCTGTCCCCTGCACAGTCGAGCTTTGCTCTGGTGATAGAAAGGTCTATTGTGGCTGGAGAACAGAACGGTTGAGCACGGTCTTCATCCTGGCATTTTAGATGATCTTTTAGGTATGCTGGGCCCAGGCTACTGTTGTCTTTGCCCCTCCATCACAACAGGGCTCATTCTTTATAAGTTCTATTAAAAAGAAAATTAAACACATAAAAGCTAGTTCTATTGTGACTTTCTAGTTTTTATCACCCACCATAGGAAATGGGCACACTTCCAAGACAAGCACTTTGTTCATTTTGTCTTCCTCTGTCCTCTTAGTTCTGATTATAGGTCACAACTTCCTCCGGGAAGGGGCCTAGTCTTTTTTTATGTTTGTCTTGTTCCTTTTTGTGATGTGAATTACTTGTAAAGATTGCCACATGTCTTGCATTTGGAGGAACCATTCCAGTAACAATAATTTCAGGCTAGCACAATGCTTTCCTGTTATATCATTACAGCCCGTGTTTGTTTCATTAATAGCATTGTCCTGTTGTGGTGCCAAGCTCCTCTGCAATTAAGAATTATTACTTCATGTTTCATTGTAACATCACACTGTTGGGACTTTACCACATGCTTTTCTCACTAGAACAGTTCTTTCATTTATAATGATCTGAAAGCGAAAATAGGTGAGGTTCACGTGAACCTAGTATGGATCTGGCCTAGACTGTGATGCCTCTCTACAAGCCTCTTGCTCCCAAATTAGCTTGGTCTTTTCCCCTTACACAGTACTATCCTTCTGGAGAAGGAAGCCTGGTGACTTGCTAAGAACTTGCTAATGTCTTCAGGACAGCCAACTGGTTTCTAAGATCTTCAGTGAGTGGCCAGCTGGTCCACTCCTCTAACCTTAGCCTCTGAGTAATAGAGAGGGGATTGTATATATTGTGCATCAGTATCTGTGATGTATTACTCAGTAGTATCTAAGTCATTACAGCAGTCTTAACAGTATTTACTTCTATCATGTTGGAAGCCCTACAGTGTCAGTAAAGCTTATGAAGATATTCACCAGGGCCAGAGAAAATGTTCCTTTATCCAGAAAGGGTAGTGTCACATTGAAAGGAGATATGCATGTAGATTGTATAGTTTTTATCCCATTGAAATGTCTTCCTGTGTTGGAGTTTATTGAAGTTCCTGACTGGCTCAGTTTCTGTGATGCACACTATGCTTCTCTTCTCTTCTTGAAACAAATTATAGTTATAATATTTCAAACGTGTATGTGTGTGTTAAATCTTCAGTGTATGTTTGCAAGAAAACGTGCATGTATTTCAGGGTGTTATAAGCAAAGAGATTGCTATTAAAAGCACAGACTGAGATCTATTCCTTGGAAAGCTTTTTCTATAACTACAGTGTTCTTTTTGTAGGCATTCTCTTAGGTGAGGTCATTGACATTGTCTCCACATAGTTTTTGTTTATGCTAATTTATAATAGAGCTATACTTGGAGATGTGCAATTAGATGAAGTCTGGATAGTGATTTTTATATAATCTTGCAGCAGAAGAAACTTTATGATATGCAGTAAAACTCTGGAATGAGAAGTTTAATTAGGTAATAATAATAATAATTAATACAAAGCTTTGTTTATTAACTAGCCAGAAGGTTCTAATAATCTGAATTTCTGAGAGCGCTTTGGCAGGGAAACAGAACTGTATTAGTATAGTTCAAAACTGATTGATTTTAGACTAGATGTAATCTGAATGCTATGCAAAAATTGAAAATAAAATAAGGTCTGGAAAATCTAGAGACGTTTACAGGTCAGTAGTAAACCTTTTTAAAAGAAACATATCCTTTTTAAAAAAACCAGGAAATTGTACTTGGGATTCAATAAAAAGGATGGGATTTAAAAATTATTCATTCCTAGATCACTGATCAGTGGAGTTACTGATTTAGGGATTTATTTGTCCCACAAATTTATGAGCATGTAGATTGGATATATCAATGAATATTGAATGCTATGATGAGCTTTGCTTTTCTCTATTCTTGTGGGCTCACTGTTTGTGTTACTTTCCCTTAGTGTTCTATTTGCAATTTAAATAGACTCTCATCTAAGTCACACCAACTGCAGGTAAACAACAAACTTGACTTAAGAATTTCTCTGTAGAAAGAGACAGACTTAGGATGACCATTACTGCTCTATTTTTTTAAGGCGATTCTCATAGTGGACTAAAAATGTAACAGCTGTCTCTTTTACTCTATCCCTCTGTTAGGGCATTCATAGCCTGGTTTTCCTCTCATTTACAGTTCTATAAATCAGAAATAACACTGAAGTGGATCATGGAATTAAACTGGTGAAAAGCCATTATAAATGAGCAGACCCTCAGAGTCTCTGTCTAATCTCTGCTGCTGGATTTTGGGGCCATATTTTCTCAATGGCCTTTAATGCTTCTGGTGTAAATTTTGCAGCCACATTTTTACGTCTGGAAGACCTCAGTTGTCTGCATGCCAACTGCATTAGCAAATCTAAGTGAGGTCATTAGATCTCTACTGCAATTATGCATTTTGCATGAAGAAGTTACAGGTTTACTATATACAAAAATTTGGCTGCAAAATGTCCTGGAAAGAAAATGATCAAATTACACTCTCAAATGGATGGAAAATATACAAGATCTGCCAGAGAAGTCCCCTCCCCCCGCATGCTTCAGTCTTGAGCAAAAGGGTCTAGTAAATGATGCACAGAAATTGTGTTGACATTTGGGTCTTTGTGACAGAGCAACTTGTAGCATCGTGGTCACTGAGACTGCTGCATGCTTGGGAAGACTACAGTCTTAATTGCAGTCAATTAACCAGGTTCTGCTGGGGATTACTGACACTTGAGAGGCAATTGCTAGGTTAATAAGGCAATTGGCTCAGTAATTGGGAGGATGTATATTTGAGAGGAACAGGAGATACAGGAGGCTCAGAGGGTGAATTTGGGAAAGGAGAGAGAGCTGCTGTATACCTGTGGTTCGTTATACTTTGAAACTGAAGATTAAATGCACATGTAGTGAAGGGAAACAGCCTGTGTGTATTTGTGGCTGGGAGACCATAAGAACAGGGAGGTCAAGGTACTCACAGGATAGATGAAGGGACTCCTACAATCTTTCTGTTGGAAATGCAAGTATGGCTTGTGGAAAGGAAGGAATGACAAGAATCAATCTTGCACACCATATCTTTCACTTTCTTTTTGTGCTGCTTCCAGAAGGAATCTAGAAGTAAGAAATGCAAACTATCCAAAGCGTTGATGTGTTCTGTATCTCCACTGTATATGAGAACATGCTAATTTGTGGTGACCCTATGGGTCACTATTCCTGGGGTACAGAGCAGTTTTGTGCCAATAATGCGCATGAAAAAAGATCTAGATAAATTCATGGAGGATATGTCCATCAAAGGCTATTAGCCAGGATAAGCAGGGATTGTTGTTTCCCAGAAGCTGGGAGTGGCCGACGGGATGGATCACTTGGTGATTTTCTGTTCTATTCATTTCCTCTGAAGCACCTGGCATTGGCCACTGTCAGAATACAGGATACTGGGCTAGGTGGACCATTGGTCTGACCCAGTATGGCCATTCTTATGTTCTTATTTATTGACTCTTGTTTGTTATAAAATTCATGCTGAAGTTGGATAAACCTTTACCTCATTTGGACCTTTCCTTCTGAGCTAAACCACACCCACTGGTTGCTATTTACAATGGGACTATTTGTGTGAGTAATGCTCACAAATGTGAATCAGAGAATGGCAATTTGGTCCATAATTTAACCTAGATTTCCTGGGACAATAAACGACCTTTATGCTTTCCTGTAATGGAGTCTTTCAATTAAAAAAAGATTATAGGGTAAAAAGAAAGATGATAATGTAGCCGGAAGTTGCCTGTCTTCTACATCTCTCTCTGTCCCTGTACTGCCATGTGTGTGTTTTTCTTCCCAACTCCTTCTCTTTCCTACCATGCATCCTTTTTCTATTGCCAAGACTTTTTCTGTTCAGAGACCCCTTTCCCCACAAGCAGCTGGTCATCTTTCTCTGTTGCAGGCTCTTCTCTTCCCACACTTGCCTCTCATTTCATCTGCATGTCTAATTGAAGCCCACAGTGCTGCTCAAACAACTACCTACGCTGGCACTTGTCCTTCCCTTTCCTTCTTCCAACACTGCCTGATTAGGGAAAGAAAATGTTATTTATCATTTAAGCTCTCTCCCCTTGCTCCTGCATTGCTAAAAGAAATTTAATATCCCTGCTTTTTTTCCTCTCCCAGATGACTTCAACACTTTTTCTAAATGTTTTCCTGCCATCCCTAGATTAAACTATTCACTAAATACCAATAAAACTGCACGAAGCTGCAGACTGAATAAACATAAGTGTTCCTTTGAAGCTAGTCCCATCTGGCAAATAAAAGAATAGATGTGTCAGCAAGGCAAGCTTAAGTTAGAGTTCGACCAAAAAAAAAAAAAAAGGATACTGCCACCAAAACAAAAACTCAATTTTGCTTTATCTAAGGAGCAGGAATGGTAAAGGCGGGTTGGGGGTGGGAGGGAATGTCCTCAGAACTCTGATGTATTTGTGGTATTTTCTGTCATTGTAGCTGTGTGAGTCTCTCTGAAGTCACCTGGGAGTGCTTTACTTCCTCCCTTTTTATAAAGCCACATGTCAAAAAAGGGTGTCAGGCTTTGACTTAAAAGAGGAAGATAGTCTGAATTAGGTACACTCAGAGTATTCTTTTCAGGGAAGAAAAGAACAACGTGTAATACTCCTGTCACACATGTACCTGATCTTACTGATCTTGCTGTTTGTCAGCCCATTTTTGGGAGCTGCACTCTCCACTGTGCCTTGCCCCTTTCTCCCAACTGTCTTGTTCTCCTAGCTTTAAAAATCCTGATTTTTCTTACCTTCAGTCAAAAATGCCATCTTCTGCTATTTTGTTTTCCAGGCCTGCTTTACACTCTCCCTCTTTCTGTCTCTTTGCACTTTGTGACAATTTCTAAGGAGCCAGTATCTTTTGGTAGCTGTGATGTGTGGCAATTATCCCCTGAAGCAAACTCAGTTTAATCTACAGGTTGAATAGTGAGAG
The DNA here is from genome assembly GCF_026122565.2 of Emydura macquarii macquarii. Taxonomy (NCBI): domain Eukaryota; kingdom Metazoa; phylum Chordata; order Testudines; family Chelidae; genus Emydura; species Emydura macquarii. The sequence continues at coordinate 14,491,081 of NW_027131283.1, forward strand.
AGAGAGCGAGAGAAGAGAAATCCTAGTTACATATGAAAATATGATGCTTATTAGATAATGCCTATCATATAGCCAGCTTCTCTGGTTGCATTGTAATAAATCATGTTTTCTTAATAAGTAGTGAGTAACACTGTTTCAGATACAATCCTTCTCCCATTGTGAAGATTAAGATAATTATGAAATCTGTACAGAGCTCCAAATTGAATATTTACTCCAGTTATGATTTTTATTACATTTGAAATTCTAATCTGAGTTTAGTCATAAACCCAGATACTTTATGCTAAACAGTTTCAGCAAAGAGTAAATTCACATACTTTGTTTTACAGAAAGTATTAAGTCAAAAAGAGGAATTTTTTCCCTCTTCCAGTACTGATATGTATTCAGTTATCTGCTTTCTTTGAGCTAAATCTTGTTACATTTGGTATAGGTAAAACTTTTTCAAATATGTCCTAAAACCAGTCATCTATTCATTTGTTTGTCTTGTTTTCCTTTTAGTTAATAGGACATTTAGATTGCACTTCTTCACTCTACCGCTTGGACTGTACTTTATAAATATGAAGAAAAACACTAGTCACCCCAGATACTATAAATGCTCTGACCCTTTTCCTCCTTAAACACAACTTTCCATATTGCTGCCTGTGTATCTACATAGTTGAAATTCAGCTATAGCAGTATGTGTGCTGCCAAATCTAGACTCTTAAGCCACTGGGGACTTCATTAGTAGATGTCTTTTTTGGTTCAAAGATGGCATTTGAGAGTTTTAAAACTCTCAAGTTTACTAATTAGCTTACCTCAAAGGACTGTCTTTAACATTGTACAAACCTTTTTTTATTGATGTGGGCATTTGCACACAACTCCATGCAACTTAAAGTACCCCAGTCCCCATCTGTATTCAAGGACAAATGCTTTAAACCTTGAGCCATGGTACAAAGGCTTCTCTTATCTATTAGCTCTGCTTTATCAAAACTCTTTTTCTCCCTGTTTATTTGAGGATAAATAATCTAAAACCATGTACTGAATTTATTAGTGAATGGATGTTGTCCACATGGTTTCAGGTTTAAAAATCCATGTATAAGTAAGTTCCTCACATAAGTGGAATTATCAATCAGTCCCTAGTAGGATACTAATCATAAAACGTTGACACAAGACTCTATTAATCAACTATTAGTAAGGGATTTGTGCATTTTCCCTGGTGTGTAAATATGCTCATCAGGTCTGCATATCCAAATGTGCTGTTTGTCAAAAAATTGTCCAGCTAGCAGAAATTCTTATTACTATCTTTCCATTTCCATTGCCACAGAATGCTGGTAGGCCCTGAGAAGAGGAGGACTTGCCTTAATAAGATCGCAGGTCCTCCCCCTGTGAATTACTATTATATAGTTATTCCATTTTTAAATACCCCTCCCACAGAAGTATTGGGGATTCCTTTCCTTGGCCTATTACCCTGATCAGCTTAGTCGATTCCTGTGTAGCAGGATTGTCTGAAAAACACCATGCGTTAGGTAATCAGCCCTGGTGACCAACTTGAAAATCAATGTTTTTATTCCAGTTGGTGTTGTGACAATCTGACTTGCTCTCATGGAGCACCTTCCCTTTTTACTGATGGAGAGCTCTATGCAGGTACTTAACTGTTATTTTGGACAGTTGGGCCCTGTTTTTCTACATGGGGCTTCAAATGAGGGACAAGGCACTGGGAAGACCTTGGCTGTGAGGCTGAGTCTTGAGGTCTATAGTAGCAAGTTTTGCTCTATCTGCATGGAGCAGTATTCAGCATACTGGTGCAATCTGTAGGTATCATAGAAGTTGATATGAAGTCATTCAGTGTACCCGCCCCCCCTAGTTCCAGCCAATGTTGAATAGCTCCTTAGGGTGCCCATCTAGTATTTTCTTTTGTCCAGTTCTAACTGACCTAAACAATGGGGCTTCTACCACTTCCCTTGAGAGACTATTCCACAGCCTAATAAAACTTGCACTCAGGAAGTTCTTCCTGAATACTTCAGCCTAAATTCCTGAATTGTATCTAATTATAGGCTTTTCTATCCCTCTGCTAGTATACTTAGATGGAGCCTGTTGAGAATATTCTAATGAAAGTGCGATTCTAAAATAGTGGTTGGACATCATCTGTATATGCCCTGCTCTGTCTTTGAAGGAATGAGGGGAAGTCGTGGTTCTTTCTTTTTAGATCAGGTAGGCACTACTGATCCTATCTCAGAATGATGGCTGCTTATAGTAGAGTATTCATCTACTTTTATTATGGATTACCTCTGGTAGAGCTGAGTCTCTAAAATGCTGTACAGTTTGGATCCAGAGTAGTGGCTAAAATATTTTGCTTAGGCTCCAGTATTAAAAGTGGATTTACTACAAATCTTTTATTCTCTTCTCTTTATCATTACATTTAATTCTTTGTATGTAGATAGGATTTTATGCACACCTCATTTCACAGGTACAGTGCCAGCTGGCTATGCATTCTGAGATTTTGGAATGCTGACATACTTTGAAACTAAAACTGCACTTTAACGAAAGATTACTGTCACCATGCTTCTTCCAGAGAACCTCCTTTTTATTCAAAGTAGACATGATCTGACTTAGACTTTTCTTCACTCACACTTTATCTGGTACTGTGAAATGGCACTTATCGACAACGAACATGTATGGATAAGGGTCATTGTTTGATGATGTTTGATGTGCTCTAAACATGCATTTGGTAGTGCATGAATTTTCCTGCAACATGTGTACTGAATGCTTTTTTTTCTTCTTTGATGCTCAGCTCATATGAGATTCTTATATATAAGAAGGGCAGGCTCTTCTTCCCTTCTCTGTTCCCCTGAGAATATAGGACACACTGGTAATCCAGTGTAGCATGGAGCAGAGATGTGGAGTCAAGAAGTGCTGCAGATATTGGCCCTGGTTTGCCAATGTCTTACACTGATTTTATGCTAATGTGTCTCAAGTAAATGTAGACACTCGTGTAAAATTAATATAGCAGAATGGAGAATCAGGCCTATTATATTGATGCTAGTAACGTTTTGAGCAACTTGGTTTTCTACTCACTTTTGTTTGCTGTTTTGTTTCATGTGCAATGCTCTTTGCTCATAGACCCTCTCATGCAGGTGGCAGGAGAAACCTGGACACATAAGAAAACATCTAGCCAAAGAAAAAAATCATCTCTAGATCATGCAGAGAAAATGAGGACTAGCAGCTTCTGTATGGGCCAGCTTTAGGGCTAGAGCCAATGTTTTTGTGTTTGTTGTCCCTTCTAAACACTCCCCTTGTGTACCCTACAATGCACAATTTCTCCTTCTTTGGCTATTGCCTTATGACAGAGTGCTGAGATCTGACAGGTGGGTCAATGCTCTGATGACTGTAGCCTCAATTAGTTCCCCCAGTAACGGCTGTACTACCTAGTCAGAAGGAAAGGCTATATATAGTTAAAGAACTAATTAGCCCACAGCTGACCAACCTGATACATAGCTGGGAAGGAAGTGTTACAGAAGAGGAGGACAGGGTTAGCTGAGCCCAGAATGAAGGAGCTCCCTAGACAGAGGTTAAAACTCTGATGTTGCACTGTACTGGTGTTGGAGGATGGGCTTAGAATTAAATACAGCCTGCATGCAAGAAGAAAGTGGGTCTGAGCAGTTTCTGGGGCATCAGAGGATGGGGACAGAGTGCGGCCCTGTCACACTCCCATTTTCATCTTCATGCTTTTTTCCAAGTGGCTCCTATTCTGGGAACTCTCCCTTCTTATTGTATATTTAATGCAGATTCCTCCATCTCTCTCTTCACTGAAATCTCTCAAACAGACCTTTCTTCAGCAAAGCTTTTGAAGAAATAATTATCCTCTGAGGGGGGAAAAAACAGCCAAAAACCATCCACTTTCCAGTATCTGTTCTTCAGGTACAGTAGCAGCTTTTAAAAAGTCATATTAATTGCAGATGGTCGGATATTACAGCGAGGGTCACAACATAAGACTAAACAGAACAGAAGGTTATGGCTCTGAGAGTTGTGTGGCTAATTGCCCTTCTGACCCCTCCAGGTCTCCAAGTGCATCCCATTTCCAGTGTCATGTTTCAAGATGTCACCTGTTTTTTGGGTGGAATCACATGATTCTTCCACTCCAGACTGGGCCTTGGACTGTAGTCCTCTGGTGCTTCCAACAAGTCTGACTTAAGGTCAATACCTGCAATTCTCTTTCCGACAAGGAACTATGACCAGCAGTATCCAGTCCAGACCCTTCTTAAAAGAGATTGTTTATTTAGAACCAAAGGGTTTCAGAGAAAACAGATTTTAAAATTATAAATAAACTATAAGCATGTCTAGCTTACAAGGTGTCTGTAGATCTTCCCCCATTAGGATCTTGGTAGGCCTTAGGGGTTGTCATACAGGGGGGTAATGAGCTCTATGTGGGGGGGGGGGGGTGCTTTGTGAAACCCTAACCTTGCGTATTAATTTTTCTGTAGAGACTCTACTGATGCACTTAAATGTAGTGCTATTTGAAACAGTGTTAAGTACATTAGGGAATCTTTAGAGAACACCAGCAGGACATACACGGACTAATTAATTCACAACACATTCATGTGTTTTAGAATTCATGCTCTGTAAAGTACTTTATCCTACTGTGCAGACAAGCCCTTCCTACAGACACTTCAAAGCCTTCAGGGTCTAGATCAGTGGCTCTTCACCTTTCAAGATTACTGTAACCCTTTCATTAGTTTAATTTTTTCTTGCATGCTCCCAATTTTCACCTCACTTAAACTACTTGCTTACAAAATCAGACAAAAATACAGAAGTGTCACAGCACACTATTACTGAAAAATTGCTTGCTTCCTCATTTTTACCATATAATAAAATAAATCAATTGAAATGTAAATATTGTACTTACATGTCAATGTATATTATATAGAACAGTATAAACAAGTCATTGTCTGTATGAAATTTTAGTTTGTACTATCTTCGCAAGTGCTTTATATGTAGCCTGTTGTAAAACTAGGCAAATATCTAGATGAGTTGATGTACCCCCTGGAAGATCTCTGCATACCCGAGGGGTATGTGTATACCCCAGGTTGAGAAACACTGGTCTAACTGGCCTTTTCTTCCCTTACTAGCTCACATTGTCTATCCAGGGAATGTGTTTTTAAATACTGCTCAGTCTTTTCATCAGGCCCGTTATAGGGACCAAGCCACATTTTTAAACTGTTTTTACAGCCTTTTGATCTGTTAGCTTTCAGCACTTGCAAAACAAGTCTTGCATCTTTGTTGGAAATGAGATATAGAAACCTCACAGCTAATAGCTTTCTCAATGTTTTTCAGATGTGTGCGGGCATGTTTTTATTTGGGAGCTATTGTTTCTTCCTGGCGACAGCCCCCAATGAATTAAAACAACATAAACTTATAACAGACATTCTACTAACACAATATAGTTAGACAGTGTATCTCAATAATGAGGTTACATATAATATTCATAACATTGCATAGCAGTCCTGTTTCCATATCTGACATGATGCAGTTATTTTGAATTTTTAAATATAGGGGGAAAACTGTGGTATTTCAGATATTGCTATGTGAAGGTACATGCTGAAATCTTAGTGTTGTAAACTGTGTTTTATGTGTCTTCACTGAATAGTTTGCCCAATTTAGAAAGTCAGTTCTTTGTAGCAGGGATTGAATTTTCCTCTCTTTTATAGTACTGAGCATACTGTATTCAGTAAATAAGTAATATTACATGCAAGATGTTTTTCCTTTGCTCAGGCAGAAACCTCCTGTCTTTTATTTTCTATATTTGTGTGCTGTTCCTGTCATCTTAGGCTTGCAAAGAAGGCACATCTCCATCTTTCTCAGTGACACTTAGAACACGACAAAATAAAACCCCACACTCTGTCTCTCGGTAGATCTCCTATATTGACTCAGGTTCTCTTTGGACAGGAACTGGTACTCTGGATGGGTTTATTGCTTCTAAATTGTACCAGCTCATTGTAGGGTATTCATCTTAAAAATAATTTAAAATCTATATGATTAGAATTCAGGATCCACTCTGTGTCACTTTGAAGCCTAGAATGTCTTGAGTCAGTGTGAAGCAGCTACCAGCATGGCGGACGGCTCAGAATATCATCATGATGAAACATCACTGGGTTTCATGATCTGCTACCATCTAGTTCTCAAGTTCTCACCCATTTTGACTTTATAAATTACAGTGCAGAGCTACAATAAGGCATGTATCTACACCATGCAAACAGTCATAGACTACTGTGAAATCAGAGGTATCTGAGCCAATCACCACCCTTACTCTACTGCTAATACACATGCAACAATTTCATTGGTTGTACAAGGGATTACTTGACCTACCTGTCACACCCATGAGACAGTGCGGACTTACAGTAAGTCTATAAATATCTACATGGGGAACAGAAATTTGACAGATGGCTCTGCAATCTAGCAGATGAAGGGATGGTCAGCAAACATGGTGCTAGCTTAGTTGCTGGGAGACCTGGGTTCAGATCCATGCTCTACCAAAGATTTCCTCCATGGGCACTTAACTCTATGTGCCTGAGCTCCCACACCTCTAAAGTGGGTGCAGTAGTGTTGCCTACCCAGTCTGGCTTTGGGCTAACATCTGCTTGAGTTTCTCTGCTGCAGAACCATTTGCCTGCTTGTACTCTTCACCCTGTGTGGGTTGCTGGCCTGTTTCCTCAGTCCAGGAAGGACTCACTGCCAAGCCCAAGCCCCTTTTAGGGCACACTGTTATTCTTCAGCACAAAAAACTGACAAAATATCAGAACAAAAAAGTAGTTCCTCTAGACACTGGACAACCCCTCAGAGGCTTTTCCCCTTGCCTATCTCAGTACTGAAAGGAGGACTCGCCCCTCTGGGAGCTCATCTCCCACCTATAGCTCCCTTCCACCTGAGCAATTAGCCCTTCCTAGAAAACATCTGACTCTGCCCCAGTTGGGTCTGATAGCCAAACAGGGCTAGCTGCCCCCTGACCTCCAGAGGGGAATAGCTCCCGGTTACAATGGGGATAATGTTTTGCTACCTCACAGGGCTACCATGAGTCCTCTGAGCCTGAGTCAGCTGGCATGGGGGTAGCATTGGGTTTTATAGTTAAGGTGGCTGAGGTAACAGCTTTTATTGGACCAACATCTGTTGTTGAAAGACAAGCTTTTGAGCTACACAGAGCTCTTCTTCAGGTCTAGGAAAGGTACTGAGAGTATCTAAATACAAGATCGAACAGATAGTTTAGCATAAGTAGTTAGCACATGTTCTAAGGGACCATTCAAGGTGAAGTGGCCTGTTAACACCCCTGTAGTCATTTGGAACCCACTAACCCCTCTTTTTGTCCTATGTTAAAGGTAGTTTTCTCTCTGTCCAGAAGACAGTATGTTCTTTAGTTGTCTTTAGTTCTTGCAGGAGAACATTAATGTGTTTTTGGGCTATTCTCTGTTAAATTTGTCTCCTACACAGTGTTTCACAATTCCATAATTCCCACAGCATATAGCTCACATGGGAGGTCATGGTCCTGAAGAAAAGTGGTTTCCTTGCTAGGTTGGGCAAAATCAAATAGGGGAAGGGTGGAGTCTGAGTGCTGAGCCCAGAGGGCAGGTAGGAGAATAACCTCTGAGAGGCTGATAATTTAGCCCAGCTGGGATAAAGACTCATTTATTTTGTGTCCCAGTACTTGTGAACAATGAATAATGTGATGGGGTGTGTGTGTGTGTCTGCATGATTACTGTATCTGTGAAGGTAAATACGGTGATCCAGGGGTTTCTTGTATATAGTTGTTTCTATGGTTCCATTGCTGAAGCTGATCATGTCCAGGAAGTTGATGCTGGTGTGCGACTGTCCTAGAGAGACTTTGATGGAGGGTGGTGGTGGAAATCTATGAGGTAGCTTAGATTGTCTGTCCAGAGGATGAAAATATCATTGATGTATCTCAGGTATAGCATTTGTTTCATGGTACATTTGTCCAGAAATTCTTCCCTGAGGTGGCCCATGAAGAGGTTGGCATACTGGGGAGCTATCCTAATACCCCGGCTGTTCCCAGGGTTTAGACAAAGTGCCAAACTCATCTATTCCATCCTCAGCCATCACAATTTTCCATTCAACAATATGCAATGTGTTTGTGGTGGATAGCTGAGTGTTGTCCGTTGTCATGTAGATATTTGAGTCATGCAGCAATTCTGTCACTGTGAGGGGTGTTGGCATACAAAGAGGTGACATCTGTGATGGCAAAGAGAGTGTACTAAGGGAGGTTGTTAATGTAGCAAAATTTATGGAAGAAGTCTGAGATACACACCTTAACAGACTTTAAACCACCTTCTTTAGACAAGGACACTCTACTAGAGAAGTAGTTTACATCCATGGATTGGTCCATCCAAATACCCCAAGAGAACCTACAGGGGGGAAAATACTCTGACCACACACCCCTACTTGTCAGCTATTACCCCAAATTGGAGGTATGTGAAATATCATATCTGGAGTATCATTAAACAATTACAACCCAAACAATCACTAAGCTCTTGAATGAACTCTCTCAGAAAAAAGATAAAAGACAAAAACACCATATCACCTATGGGTGAACACTTTTCACAAAGTAATCACTTCATATCTGACCTCTCAGTCCTGAAAGGAAGCCTGCTCAACACCATAAAAATATTAACCTGGATGCTTAAATTCATAACTTTGCTAAACACCAAAAATTCTGATCTTAATAAAGACACTGGATTTATGGCTCATTACAACAATCTGTAACCCGCTAATCCTCCTTTATCCTATGGCTTTACAGCTATTAAATGTCCACTTCACCTTAAATGGTTTCTCTGGCCACATATTAACTTCTTATCTGTTCCACCTTGTATATGGCTGAGATATTGAGTGCCTTACCCGGACCTGAAAAAGAGCTTAGTGTTAGAAGCTTGTTTCATTCACCATCACAAATTGTCCAATAAAATATATTACCACACCACCTTGCGTCTCTAATATCCTGGGACTGACATGGCTACAGCAACACTGTATACATGAACCACTTGGAGAATTTAAACAAGTTATTATGGGAAATGTGTTGCATTATATAAGCAACAGTCATTCCATCAGACTTGGACAGATCACCTGCTTTCATTAAAAACTAACCTTCCTTGGACCCATTTTAATTTTGGGTGGGTCTGTTACTTGATTTTCATTATAAGACTTTATTTTCACCTAATTTTATGCCTTCTAAAATATAATTGAGTGGCTAATTTGTATATATATAAAGCTGTATATTAAAGGATTTCAAAGTACTCATTCCAAATTGTATTACCTACACCGATAGCCCATTTTTGGTTAGCAAATTATCTGGGAACCCCAAAAACATTGTTAATGTATTTGTTGTTTTTAAGTATTCTCAAACAGTTAGTTTGAAGATTATTCATCCTGAGGTAAATTGATGAAGTGTCTGCTTCCACTTATTTGCTACTCGGTGTTCATTTTGTATGGTTAGTCATCTCCACTTAAGTATTGTCAGATAAATAATCATCCATAGTGAAATTAGTGAATCCTTCTGGGATTAACAAACATTTTCATGAGTAGGTGGTATATGTCCAAATGCTTTTGAGAAATGAATAATATGGTCCAATGAATCATAGCATCTGAACTTGTTGCCTTCCATTGTGAAAATATTAGTGGATTAGAGTTCTTAAAATATAAAGAGTAGTCTGATACTCCTCTGCCATCATATTTCAATCAATAGAAAAGTAACAAAAACAGTTAAGGCTTGCAAGCTCCTCTTACATTTGTTCATATGCTAGGACCAATCAGAGTTCCAATATAAATGAGAAGTTCCTTTCCCTAGAATGCAGTCTTAACGTATGCAAATAGTAGTCTTTTCCGATAAATCTTTTTGGTATGATCAGATAGGGTGCTAAACTGAGAAAAATAGAAAAACAGATTATCCAGTTGTCAGTCTTTCCTATCACGCTGCCAAAGCACCTGATTGGACTGAGGAGAGAATAAAACTTTCCTTCAGCATGGTGCTATTATGGGGATGTTGAAATCTGACCTTACCCAACCATGCATACAATACATTGGAAGACATGAGTTTCTTCCCTAGACATTATAGATCACCTGTGCTAACCTCACTATGTGACCCTGTCATTCAGCTAATATGCCTGAGGGGTGCTTCCAAGGAGCAATGCCTGTGGATAGCTCATCCTATTTTATGAGCCAAACAGTGTTAAAAGGCATTTAAATATCTAAATTATTAATGTTGCAGTTCCTGCTCTGTTGCTCTACCTCTGTCCAGGTGCTGACTGTAGCTATAAGAAAGATGCTCTTCTGTGCTGTTACGGTTATTTAGCGTGTGTCTAGACTGCAATCTGAGATCTGATTGCAGCTTAGGTAGATATATCTACTAGTACTATTTACTAGTACTAACATGGCTAAAAATAACAGTGTGGCTGTGATGGTGGCCTGGACTTCCGCGTGGCTGTACAAACATGATGGAAGCCCTAGGTATCTATGTGCATTCCTAAAGCCTACACGGCTATATCTATAATGCTATTTTTAGTCTCACTAGCATTGGTAAAATTACTGTATGTATGCATGTCCACCTGAACTGCAATCACACCTCAGCTTGCAGTGTGATCACTCCACTCCATGCAACTTCTCAACCATCATGAACAGAGGTAAAATCTCAATTTCCTTTTGCCCATATGAAAGGACAATGTTCTCCATTGTCTCGAATACTTAACTCAGTCTTTCTAGGTATTATATTGCTTGTGCCATAGGCTTTACTAAATTAACTCAGTTGTGGTTCTGAATGCTTTGTCCCACTTTATGCCTTGAGATTTACCCAGGCAGCCAGGGCACTTATATTTTTTGGAACTGACATTCTTTGTGTTTTGTCAAACTCTTCTCCATTACTCAGTTGCCCCTTTTCCTCCCATCTTCAGGATGTGGCCAGCTAATATTTTTCTTTTATTTTTATGGCAGATACATTTGATAAAAGCTGTCTGCATGTAAGGAGGCCTGTGGTGCCAATGCTTCAGTGCTGGTAGGAATGGAAGGCATCCTAAAGCAGATAAGGTATGTGCAGTATTATGCAGGCTGCTCACCAAAACCCAGCATTGCATGCCACACATATCCTAGAGCAACCATCTGACCAGCTTGTGATCAGACTTCATGCCATCTGAACAGATAGGCATGGGTGTAAGGGAGCACATATGTTTCTAAATTGTGAGTACTAAAGACAGGATTCTCAGCCAAAAATGCGTAAATGATTCTGCCAGAGCCTGACATGCCTATGTTTAAGATTAAATGGTGAAAAAAGTCAATGCGGAGTTAAGGATGTTGGTTGGTATGTTGTCCCCTGACAGAACACTGAGTTGAGCAAAATTCAAACTTCTGAAAACCAGGAAATACACAGTTCAGGTTACCCATGTAACCTTAACCCTGCCTTCTTTCAGCAGTGTCCCAATATGTCCCTTTAACACACATACTTTTACCCTGCCAACCCCTCAGTTGCTGAAATGTACAAGTTCTTCACCTCCTTTTACAACCCATGCACACCCACCCACAGGATTACATGTAATACCATTAAAGGAGAAAAAAGAAGGGGGAAAAATGATTTTCCACACCGCCTTTCCCTTACTCTTTTTGAGCAATGCCCCTATATATACACAGAGCACATACACAGAGCATATACAGTGGCCATTGACACTAAGATTCAGGAGATTCTAGATCCTGGTGTATACTGTCACACTTTGCCAATTGCCCAGAAAGAATACCACACGTGTACAATTTAAGAACCACTTCACAGCCTTTTACAACTCCCTTACATATACACAGAGGATACTTTACTTTAGCTTAATCATCATTAAAGCATTAATATATTCTCATATTTTGCCTCACTAATGACAATGCCCTTTGTAATAAAAGCCCTACGTCCTGCTACTGACATAACTGACACAATTCTATATTGAAATGATGCATACTGGCATCCTAAAGGCATACCTGATACCTCTTCCCTTTCCTCTCACACATTAGGGTACAAAATATGGATCTCCTCATATAAAAATCACAGCTTCATCACATACAACTCAAAGTATTCCACAGATCTCACAAACAAACCTCTACGAAGCATTATTAACTATTGTCTCTGCACTCAGTACAGCTACACCTGACGCTAATCACAATCACTTTATCTGGAGTTCATGTAGATAATAAATGCTTAGACTTCTCTCATATCCCAGGTCACTATTGTCAATACCTTTTTAAATAAAATCCCTAGCCCTGCTGTGACCGAAAGCACCCCTATATTCACACTCTACACACTGTTGTAATATTTTTTGTGCAAAATAAGTCTTGTGAGGTATCATTTAAAATCTAATAACACATTCATCAATATTCCTGTGTAATGTGCATTAAAAGTTATTAACATAAACTGAAATTATGACTACAATGTGTCTACCAGTTAAATCTGGGGAGTAGGTAAAACAGTTTATCAAAGACAAAGGACGAACTGACACTTGAGCCAGGTGTCATCAAAGTTGATTAGCAATTATAGAATCATAGAAGATTAGGGTTGGAAAGGAACTCAGGAGGTCATCTAGTCCAACCTCCTGCTCAAAGCAGGACTAATCATAACTAAATCATTCCAGGCAGGGCTTTGTCAAGCCAGGCCTTAAAAACCTTTAAGGATGGAGATTCCAACCTTGGTAAGCCATTCCAGTTCTTCACCATCCTCCCAGTGAAAAAGTTATTCCTTATATCCAACCTAGACCTCCCCCACTGCAACTTGAGACCATTGCTCCTAGTTCTGTCATCTACTACCCCTGAGAACAGCCTAGCTCAATCCTCCCTGGAACCACCTTTCAGGTAGTTAAATCTGCTGTCAAATCCCCTCCTCATTCCTCTTTTCTGCAGACTAAACAAGCCTCGTTCCCTCAGCCTCTTCTCATAAGTCATGTGCTCCAGCCCCCTAATCATTTTTGTTGTCCTCCTCTGGCAATTTGTCCACATCCTTTCTGACGTGGGGGGGGGAGGCAAAATTGGACACAGCACTCCAAATGTGGCCTCATCAGTGCTGAATAGAAGGGAATAGTCACTTCCTTCGATCTGCTGGCAATGCTTCTACTAATACAGCCCAATATGTCATTAGTCTTCTTGGCAAGAAGGGCACACTGACTCTCATCCAGCTTCTTGTCAACTGTAACCCTCAGGTCCTTTTCTACAGAACTGCTGTGTAGCCAGTCGGTCCCCAGTCTGTAGCCATGCATGGGATTCTTCCATCCTAAGTGCAGGACTCTGCTTGTTACCAGCTGCCAACTGGACATCGAGCAGTTGATCACTACCCATTGACCCCGATGATCTAGCCAGCTTCTTTTACCCCTCTTATAGTCCATTCATCCAACCCATACTTCTTTAACTTGCTGGCAAGAATACTGTGGGAGACCATATCAAAACTTTGCTGAAGTCAAGGTATATCACATCCACTGGTTTCCCCACATCCAAGAGCCAGTTATCTCATCCTAGAAGACGATCAGGTTGGCTAGGCATGACTTGCCCGTGGTGAATCCATGCTGACTGTTCCTGATCACTTTCCTCTCTTCCAAGTGCCTCAAAATGGATTTTTTGAGGACCTGCTCCATTATTTTTCCGGAGACGGTGATGAGGCTGATATGTCTGTAGTTCCCTGGATCCTCCTTCTTCCCTTTTTTTTGAAGATGGGAACTATATTTGCCTTTTTCCAATCATGCAGGACTTTCCCCTGTCACCATTACTTTTCAAAGATAATGACCAATGGCTATGCAATCACCCGTCAAGTGGCCATTCTTTGGAAACAAAAGGGGTCAGGAAGAGATTGATCTGCATTTTAGTAAACAATAACATGGAATCTCTTTCAATATGAGACTCCATGTCTCCTTCCTCACAGCTGGAATGATCTTTATCAAGGGATAATCCTCAGGAGACTGCATTTCAAAGGGTGACTGGACTATAAAAGAGAGGAGCAAAAACAACCCAGGTGATAGATATAGCTCTTTCTCTTTCACCTAAAAAGACAAAGGAACCAGCCCTTTGACTTTTGGGGGGAGACCCTGTCTTGAGAATTTGGACAGCCATGTTGCTGGAAACATGTGGCAAGAATTTTACCTTGAACCAAGTCTATCTTGTAAAGTTTTAGCTACTAGAAAGCAATTTATCTTTACTTTCTTGTAACCATTTCTAGCTTTAATACCTTATACTTATACTCACTTAAAATCTATCTCTTTTTGTAGTTAAAGATACTCGTTTTATTTTTAATCTAAACTACCCAGTGTTTGTGTTTAAACTGAACTCTTTGGTAACTCCAGTTAAAGTAGCAAGCTATTGAATGTTGACCCTTTACAGGAGCACTGGACAGTAGGAACACATGTTTCTGGGATGATATGGGACTGGGAGTGCGTTGGGGTCATCCTGCTAGTAGTAATTAAGGCTGGTGGAAGCCAGAGTATGACTAGAGTTTCTGACAGGCTGCTGGATTCAGAGCTGCTAAACCAGAGCAGTAGGTATGCACAGACATTTAGGGTGTGATTTGAATGCTGGTAGGCTGTTTGTGAGTGGCCCATATCGGAAGCTACAACAGCTAAGTATTGAGAGGCACCCAAGGTTGAGGGACAGGCAGTGACACAACCCCTCATGGGTCTGGACTGCATCCCAGAACTTCACACGTGCTTATTAACAACGTTCACAATTCCACATTGAAATGATGCATACTGATTCCTGAAGGTACAAAGGCAGCTTTTCCTTTCACTCGCATACATTGGAGGGTATAAAACATAGATGTCCTCATATCATAATTGCACACATCTCAAAGTAATTCGCACACATCCTTCTATCACAAACACACCTTTACCAAGTAGGCCCAATGACTTCCTCCACCATTTAGTGTAGGCACACCTAATACACCAACAGTAGAGCATGGGCAATCTTATCTGCATTTTCTGGATTTCAGAAGTATAAATTTTGCTCAATTCAGCATTCTGCCAGGGGTTGACCACCTGACATTATGCCAGGAGTTGTACCACCATACAACCTTAACTCTGTGTTAACATAGGTTTTTTTTTGTTTTTTTTTTTAACCTGCATCACATGAATAGTTTGATCTCTAGCTCTGAAGAAAAACAAAACAAAAAACACCTAGACACTTTTTGCAAAATAGCTATCTTTTTCATGGCTTGTATCTCAATTTATGCCACACATACCAAATGACTAAACAGCTTTTGTATCAGATGCTTGCATAAAATTATTCGAGTAAGATGGCAAGACAGGGTGACCTATGTGGAAGCATTAAATCATGCTGGTTTGTCATTCATGGGAATGTTGATTAGTAAGAAAAGACTCAGGTGCCTTTTGACATGTCCTGCTTTGAGCAGGGGGTTGGACTAGATGACCTCCTGAGGTCCCTTCCAACTCTAATATTCTATTATTCTATGATTCTATGTCAAGCAAATGCCAGATTACAGGATCCCAAAGAGTGTGCTGTGCTCTGAAGCTTGTGAAGGGTCTAGAAAGAGAGGCAGACCACTGTGTTGGTTTTCAGGATACTTGCAGAGACAACTTGCTATCCTTTGCAGTCTCTGTGGATGATTGGGAAAGGACTGCAGAATGCTGCTCTGGTTGGTGGAGTCAGCTTGTAGATGGAGTGAGGCAATGTGAGCCAGATTGGATCAAGCTTTGTGATGACCAGCGTCAGAGGAGGAAGGAATCTGTTTGGATCCAGAGGATTGCTAGTGCATGGGTGTACCCTACCTATGAACAGAACTGTCACTCATGCATCAGACTCAGCAGCCATCAAAGAACTCATGGGAACATATACCATGCTCTATAAAGAGCATCGGTGCCATTGATATCTCCACAACCCTTATCTCAAATGGCCCCAAATTTGGGTCACTAAACCTGTTGTATACCATCCTGAGGCACACACAATTTCAAAGCAATCTGATTAAGCGTTTTGATTAGGACTTAGAAGGGTTGGCTTTTAAGCACACGTCATGATGTAACCCTAACTATAGTGGCACTGCTGCACCGGCATAATATGCCATTGTCAAGTACAATTTGAATTGACATTTAAAATGGTGCAATTGCAACAATATAAACTGAATTGCTGCCTTGAGCTTGGTATTATAGTGTATCATGCTGGGCCTGGATATTTTAGCACAGTATGCTGTGCTGAACGTTAGCAGTTTCAGTTTAGTAGCTTCCACAAATCTTTGACCACTGCAGATTTTCCAAAAACATAGATGTACCTCTGATCTAGGTGAGATTGTGATGAATAGGTCAACAAAGGGTAAAAAGCAGCTGGTCAGCCTCCCATGGGCTTCCCAAGCTGGAAGAAAGAATAAAATCAGAAGTTAGAGAGAGAAATATAATGGATTGTTTCCTGTGGTATAATTTCCAATGTTTTGTGCAGTCCAGTTTTAAGAGAAATTGCCTCCACTGGGGGAGAAGTTGCTCAGATATGCAAAATGTCTGTGGAATTATAGGGGTATGGTGACTAAGAGTTGAAAGATATTTCAGATTTTTCAGCATTTTGGGGAAGAAAAAAATTCTACCCTTTAAAAATATGTACAGTATATTTTCTTTAATTAACAACTGCATGAACTGCAACAAATTTATTCTCTTATAAGGAATACTGTTTATTTAATGTCACATAATTTTGCATGGTACCATTGAAACCCATGACACTGATCTAAAAATACATGAAAATAGATGTGTATTTTGTTAGCTACAGCGTTTTCAGTCAACTAAACAATGGTGATGTTCTTACCAGTCAATGATTCTATCAGTCAGCTCTGGGGAAAAAAGGGACGTCTAATACAAGAGCAATATAAAAGATTTGTTATAGAATATAGAACTAGTAAGTGACAGAAGTGTAAAAATATGGTATATGACAGCAAAGCTTTTGCAGTCTTCTGCAATGTGTGGTAATTTAGGAACTGTTTCTCCAAATAAATTTGAAAACTTACTAAAGAAAAATCTTCATCTGTGATGGATGTTCCTTGGGAGAAAAGAGTCCTTGGTAATTTTAGTTTTAGTTGAGTGAAATGGTAATTAGTTATTAGTAACCAGGGGTCTGATATATATTTGCATAAAATTAACATTTATGAGCACTGATACTTCTCTCGTTCTTTTCTCAATATTTTCTTCTTTTCTCAAAACCACATTTTGCTTTTGTATTGGCCAAATGTATCATCTGGCATCTCAGAAATGTCAGTAGGATCCCAACTAAGTCTACATCTCCCCAAGTTCCTTGATTGGGGCTATAGTAAAGTGAACAGAAATCTCCCACAATATGTAAAATTAGGATTATGAATCACATACATTTGAAAGAGCATTGAAGTCCATGATTTCTAGTTTGTCATTAATGGCTTGCACCAGGAATTTAAACTGGAGTTCTGAAGCCTTCACAAAGATGTCTCTGCTCACTCAGCTGTAACAATGACATGTGAAAATTTGCTAGTTAACAGTGTGAATGTTTCCAGACTGTGCTGACATTGTGCGGGCGACAACTGACAAGTTTCACTCCCAGGGCATAATAACCTACAACGAAATGCAAAGAAGTCTGCTTAGAATATAATCTAAAAGCAACCCTTTGAAACCCTTTGAAAAGAAACCTTGGTAAATCTTCACTCAATGCTGATTTAAGAAGGGGTTATTATGTCCAAGTGGGAGATTAGCTGCTAAAATAAACATGGCTATATCTACAAATGCACTTTTGTCGATGCTATTTTGATGAATACTTTTGTATGGCAAAGGGTTGAAGAACTTGATTTTGTCTGTCCTTACTTACAGCCTTAGCAGAAATTTAGCACCTTTATGACGCATTTGTTTTAATAACGTGGTAAAATTTAATGTAGTGGATAATAGATTTTAGACAGATTTAGATCTGGCATTCTTCATTCATTTGCCAATAGGGCACCGTAGGTGAAAGGAGGGGAAAAATACTTTTCTGAAAGGGATTCATGTTCTTGCTATCTAATAAGTTTTACCTGTTCTTATTTTGTTGGCCAAGGTGACTTCATCTGTCCTAGTCAGTTGCTGTTTGCCAAGTGCTGCATATACCGCTGCTTAGCAAAAATATTTCAGGTTTCTTTTCCTTAGTATTAAAATGCTGTGGAGAGTCAAACTGAATTTCATTGGGAGGCTGTTATTGCCTCCCCTAGATCATCGGTCACTGCGGGATAATGCTTTTCCCCCTAGGAGAAGCAACGCATTTCCACAGCACTCACAGTGACTGTTGGCCCAGGAGGTAAGAAAGAAATAGTTGTTTAATTGTCTAGTTTGTCTTTAATCCATTTTATCCATAAATATTCTTCTGGTATTCTGGATTTTAGACAAGATTTCTATTTCTTAGCTTGGAATGTATGGTCTTTTTAAAAAAAAAAAAAAAAAAAAAAAAAAAGTAATTTAAATTGTATGCCTAACTCATTTGCAACATGAAGCCACCTGCATTTTTGTCTATGCATTTCTAGTACATGCTTATCTGTGGTATGTAGGTACTCTATATAATAAATTAATAACCAACAATTCTCTCAATGAGAAATCAAATTGCATCTCCCAGCCCTCACTTTAGCCTTCTTCCTAAAGTAAGGAAGCCTGGGTGAATGTCAGTACATTGGAGTACAGTGAATTGGAGTACTCTCAGACTTCATAATTGAAGGAAGGTCAGTGTAAAGAAATGGGTCTTCCAACACCAGGTATACATGAGGCTAAGCTTCGTCAGTGATGTTATTACTTTGTTGTTTGGCTGATGTATGTTGGGATTTCCTCTGAGACCTTCTCCATTCAGCTTATCCAAAACGCCTCGTCCAGTTCTGGGAGAATACTGCATCCAGTTCTCTGGAGTCCAAAAACTTGGTTTGAATCTGGACTTGTCACTGAGGTTTCATTATTGGCATTTCATAAAGCTATACCTGTGCTGATCAGGCTAAGATTTAGGTGGGTGGGTTAGGGTGCACCCCGACTCCAAAATGCATAATTATAAATCAGATTATATACATATTGTAAAGCAGACTCACACATGAACATTACATTGTAGATTATGTCGTACACTTTATGATTGGCTTACTAATTGTGTGAATCAATCTCTGTGTAGATCCTGAGCTAGCCATGCACGACAGTGTGCGCTAGTAAACAAAGCTGCAGCTGCAGCTTCACACACATTACTCCTCTTCTTACTATTTCTTTATTTACTAGCTATATATTATTTACAAGGCCCCTTATGAATTCATGCTTTGTCCATTGTTAACTTCTGTTCCCTTACTTCTGTTTTCTTTCATTGTTCATGCAAGGCCAACAAGGTACTGCAGGGTGCAATCACCAGATGATTATGTCTACAACATATTAGTGTTTGTGGTCCCAGACTAGATTAAACTGATTTTTTTAAAGAAGCATTAGTGTGTGTTTAACATATTTTTCTCTCATGGTGTCCCTGTGAGGCAGAGTTAAGGATTTTTGGGTGCCGTCTAACTCGACGTTTCTATACCTTACTATGTTTGGGTTTCTTTTCAGTTTAACCCTACCTGTGTATTTCTGGGTTTGTAATCCATATTTTGGGGATAAATACAAGATTCTTGCAATGTTGTAATGCTGATAAGCACTCTCAGCCTTAACTGCAGTTTAAAATAGTTTTTTTCCCCTTTGTTCTGGGGAATTTTAATGAAGTTTCAGCTAAAAAGATCATTTATAGGTGATATGTGAGCCAGAAAGAAACTAAGCTTGACTTGCTGATCCCAAGCTGAGTTTGCAGGGCTGGCACTTACAAGGAAAGAAATCTATACTTAAACTGGGCAGATTTGATATGGAGTCTCATGAGAGATGATAAACACGGGAATTCAAGAAACCATTTTTGTAGCCAGAGAGTCAGTTTTCAGCATGCCGTATAAAAACTTCATGTTTTTATAGATATGTTATACAAAAGAGGAGGAAAATTAATATGAAAAAAACTGGCTACAGTATGTAGAATATTATTATTTAGTAGAGAATTAACTTATAATTAGGAACTTCTATTTTTTTGTTCCAGAAATTCTAACCAGAAATGTTTATATCATGACTCGTCAAAGTAAAGCTTGCACTTACTGATTCACA
The DNA here is from genome assembly GCF_026122565.2 of Emydura macquarii macquarii. Classification (NCBI taxonomy): domain Eukaryota; kingdom Metazoa; phylum Chordata; order Testudines; family Chelidae; genus Emydura; species Emydura macquarii. The sequence goes on from NW_027131283.1 coordinate 14,511,174, forward strand.
AGGACACTGGTTCCTGTGGGCTGGTTCACACTGATCGCCCAATTTGGTGGCAGTCGACGGGAGTTACGCAAACTACGCAGAGTAGTTTGCATAACTGACGTCGACTGCTCAGCTTCCCTTCTGTGCACTGTTCACACTGTGCTGAGCCGACAGGAACAGCATTCCCTTCGACTCAGCACTACGCTACTTGACGGGGTGGACTTACTCAGTCGACTTCCTGATCGCTTGAGCGGGTCTCACTGACTGCTCAATCGATCCTGAAAGATCGATCTGGTGGCGGCGATTTTGCCACCGTCAGTATAAACATAGCCTGTGAGCCGCACGGGAGCAAGATGGCTGATATTACAATGCTGGTTAGAGGACTGGAACAGTGGGTTGTGAGATATAGTAGCTCTTGAAAGAGAGGGAAAAACCTCCTCAAATTTCATTACTGTCTGTTGTACCCATAATTGCATGGTACAGTTGATGATTATGTTGGGAGAGATCTGCAGAGCAGTTATTTATGGCTCCCTGACCTTGAGGATAGTTAGGGGCCATTACAGTGTTGTTTAGGCTCATCTGGCCTCCATATGGCCTCAGGGTGCCAGCTGGGGATAATCAGAGTGCAGTCTGCTTTGATCCTTTCTTGCTCAGGGAGGTTCTATATGTGGGAAGGGAGTGATGTGGAACCAGTTAAACTGCCCCGAGAATCCTATTATGCAAGGGGAGTCCAAAGCTAGGAGTTACCAGCTTTCTGTCCTTCTTGTCCGTTAGTCCTCTTTGGCCCCTCTCAGTCCAGGACTGAGCACTGAGCTATTTGCTTTTTATTTTTGGAGATGAATTGACAGATAACTGTGGAATAGTGCTATATGATGGCGCTCTATTAAAGGGTATGGGGAAGCAGTGCTGGGGATAGTTACAGTCTAACTTCACTGATGTGTGATAATGGCCTGGCTTTACATGGTATTTCTTCAGTCTCATTCTATGAGTATGTAATTTTTCTCCCATTTCCTATGGCTTGTTTCTTTTCTTAGCTGAGGTTGCTTGTCTGAGTTTTCTTGATATATAAGTATATACACAATGTACACATTTATTTTGGTATATAACTATGGCTTGTCATATGTACTTTGTAATCTTTTCTGGTTTAATAGCAATTGTTATTGCTTTCCCCACTTTATACAATAAAAACATTTAATTAAGAAAGAAAAGTACTTGGGTAAATACAGAATTTTAGTCCGTCCGTATGTTTGTTGTATTACTAAAGACGCAAGACCGGTTGTCCACTATCCTTAAGGTCAATAATTCAAAAATCGAGTATATTTCCTACTTAGTGTTTCCAGAAAGTCTCTGAGCCATTATGTAATGTTACGTTTCTCCTGATTTCTTTCATTACTGTCGCTTTTCATGTTACCTTCCAGTCCAAATAATCTAGGATTTCGAAAATTCATATAATTAAGTATGAGTTTTATGTTTAAAATTTGACACTTTCACTCTGTAAGCCACTAACAGTTGATTTGTATTTGAGAGACTTTTAACATATATCCTGTTTCAAGACAAGGTAATTTTGTGTCAAAGGTTAGAACTCTTGGAAGGTAAATCCAGACTTTATATATTTGGTTTGAAGGATGAAATTGATAGAGCTGATTCAGCTTGCCTCCTACACAAATTTGTGACAAAAAATGTGAGTTTCCAGTTAGTACTGAAGAAAAGTTTAGTTGCCGTCAAGGCCGGGTATTTTTCATACAAGCACCGCACTGGGAATCTGCAATATGTAAACTTATAGTTGATATGATTGATAGTGTTTTTGGCTCAGCTATCGTGTGTAAAAGTGAGACAGACAAATAAAGTGTTTCAGGATAAAAGTGTTTTAATGTTTTCTGACCTAGCCAAAGAAACTACATGAGCTAAAAGTTTTTCATTTATTAAGAGGAATTTTCTATAATAGCTGCTTTCTTTTTAGCTATATTACAGATGCTTCTGGAGGACAGGAATGACTTTTATCAATTTCTATGAGACCAGATATTTCTTTCCTCCCGCACAATGTTATCACTATCTGTTAGTCAAACATTTGAATTATTAAAATTTGGGTATATATAAAATTCTCTGTTAATTGGCAAATTTGATCTAAATGTTACAGGATCTACTGATTGATTATAATTAGTAATTTGATGTGCTGGTATGTGTTTGATGGCACCTATAGCACCACTCATTCCTTCTGCCCTGTCTCCCCCAACTTATCCCTGTCCCGCTCCTGACTTTCCCACCTCTGACTCATTTCATAAGAACATAAGAAGAGCCATACTGGGACAGATGGATAGTCCATCTAGCCCAGTATCCTTTTTTCTGACTGGCCAATGCCAAGTGCTTCAGAGGGAATGACTAGAACAGGTAATTATCAAGTGATCCATCCCACCAGACATTCCCAGTCTCTGGCAAACAGCAATCCCTGCCTATTCTGGCTAATAGCCATTGATGAACCTATCCTTCATGAATTTATCTAGTTCTTTTTTTGAACCCCGTTACAGTCTTGGCCTTCACCACATCCTTTGGCAAGGAGTTCCATAGGTTTACTATGCATTGTGGGAAGAAATACTTCCTTTTGTTAGTTTTAATCCTGCTACCTATTAATTTCATTTGGTGACTCCTCCTTTTTGTGTTATAAGAAGGAGTAAAAAACACTTCCTTATTTACTTTCTCCACACCTGTCATGATTTTATACACCTCTATCATAACTCCCCTTAGACATCTCTTTTCCAAGCTGAAAGGTCCAGTCTTATTAAACTCTATAGTTTAATATATATAATATATAATATAATTTAATATATAGTATAGTTGGAATTATGTACTCCAATATGCATTACTTTGCAGTTATCAACATTGAATTTCATCTGCCATTTTGTTGCCCTGGCACCCAGTTGTGTGAGATCCCCTTGTAACTCTTTGTAGTGTGATTTGGACTTAACTTTCTTCATAGTTTTGTATCATCTGAACATTTTGCCACCTCACTGTTTACCGCTTTTTCCAAATCAAAATTATGAATATGTTGAAGAGTACTGGTCCAAGTAAAGACCCCTGGGGGACACCACTATTTACCTCTCTCCATTCTGAAAACTGACCATTTATTCCTACCCTTTGTTTCCTATCTTTTAACCACTTACTGATGCAGAAGAGGACCCTTCTCTATTATTCCATGGCTGCTTACTTTGCTTAAGAGGCTTTGGTGTGGGACCTTTTCAAAGGCTTTCTGAAAATCTAAGTACAGTATATCCACTGGATCAGCCGTGTCCACATGTTTGTTCACTCCTTCAAAGAATTCTAGTAGATTGGTAAGGTATGATTTCCCTTTACAAAAAACATGTTGATTCTTCCCCAACAAATTGTATTCAGCTATGTGTCTGATAATTTTGTTGTTTACTATAGTTTCAACCAATTTGCCTGGTACTGAAGTTAAGCTTACTGGTCTGTAATTGCTGTAATCACCTCTGGAGCCTTGGATCATTTAAGGTTTTTATTTCATTTGACTCTATGATTTCTTTCACATATAGTGCCACTCCCCCACCAGTATAGCCTATTCTGTCCTTCCGAAATATTTTGTACCCTGGTATGACCATGTCCCATTGATTATCCTCATTCCACCAAGTTTCTGTGATATCTGTTATATCAATATGCTCATTTAATATGAGGCACTCAAGTTCACCCATTTTAGTATTTAGACTTCTAGCATTTGTATATAAGCACTTAAAAGAATTGTCACTTTTTAGCTGTCTGCTATTATGTGATGTAATTGAATGGGACTCTCTCTCATTTGATTGTTTCTCATCAGATCCTATACATATATTATCCTCTTTCATTCTCTCCTCCTTGTTAGGATATATAGAGAATATCCATTAATAGATCCTCTCCTAAGGGATGTCTCTCTCTGAATCACATGCTCCTCCACACCTGTTGGCTTTCCCCCCTCCCTTATTTTAAAAAGTGCTCTACGACCTTTTTAATTTTACATGCCAGCAATCCAGTTTCATTTTGCTTTAGATGGAGCCCATCCTTCCTGTATAGGCTCCCCTTTCCCAAAAGGTTCCCCAGTTCCTAATAAATTTAAACCCCTCATCCCTACACCATCGTCCAATTCTCCTTGCCTACCACATCCCAATCTCCACTCCTCAGGCTTCTCATCCCAGTCACAGTTCCTTTTTCTAGCCACTCTAGTCTTCCCCTCCAGGCTTATTGTTTCAGTCCCAATCTCGTCCCAATCAGTCCCAGTTCACCCCTCTGAGCACCTTGTCTGATTTTTGTTTTCTTTCCCCAGACTGTCTCCCAGTCTCCCTCCATCGGGTCCTTATTCAGTCTTTCTTTTGCCTGCCCCCAGCTGGCTCCTTGTTCCAGTCTTTTTGCCCAGCCATTCTGAGTCCCTGGACAATATTTCCTTGTCAGATCTGTCACTCCTCCTCCCTTTCCCCTTCCACTGTTCCAGGTCCCAGTCTCTTTGTCCAGTCAGTTCAGTCTCCCCTTCATCCGAGCTCTTCATCCGATCTGTTTCTCTGTACATTCTTTTCTGGTCCCAACCTCCCTTTCTTCCATCCTCAAAGTCCTAGATTCCCTGCCCAACCAGCCCCAACCTTCCTTCCAACCCAGCTCCCCTGGTTTCTAGTCCCAGACTCCTTGTCCAAACAGTTGCAGCCTGCCCTTCTGTCCCTCCTTCCACAGTTTCCAGCCCTTTTGTCTCCTCTCCCTTAGACTCCCGGTCACAGTTTCTCTCACCTTCCTTCAGTTCCAGTCTCACCAATCTACTCCGTTTCCTCTTCCCTGGTCTGGCTTTTGTCCCCTCTGCATTCAAATCAGGCAGCTTTCTCTTCCACACTGCTTGATTGCCAGAAGTGGGGTAATTGAGAGTACAGTAAAGACAGGCTCCCTGCTCTTATTTCCAGCACCCAGCCCCACACTTCCCTGGAGGATCAATTAAAGGGAAAATTCTGCCCTGTTGCTCTGTAGGGATGGCACATGCACAGTCTGCTCAGCACAAGGAGTTAAGGCCTAACCATGCTCAGTGAAGACAGAATCTTCAGAGATTTTTAGCTGCAAAGCTCTAACGAGTCTCTTCTGAGCATGAGTAAAATGCAGTTTTTCAGAGGCTTAAAAATTGGCCAGATTTGGATGGATTTTCATTGGGACAGAAAAAGGCATGTCCTTGACACACAGGCCACCCCCTACCAAATTTCAAGTCCCTGTTCCAAAGCATGGAAGTGCTCAGTAACTTTACTATAGGCAAAACAGTGTATTTTCCTGCTAGCTTCTTCTTGGAAATGGCTGAACTATTTTGGTTGAAATTCCCCGGTAGTCAGGGAATTTAGTCTGTCAGAAAATATATAAAGTAATACTGGTTATAATGCAAATTGAAGCAGTCTGTGGAGTACAACAGAAGAAAATATTGCTTTGCAGATGGTAGTTAGAACAAGTGCAGGAGACCCCAACCAGCCCCGTCTGGAGTTAGAACCCCAAGTAGTGCTAGGTTCTTTCAATCTGGGAGTAAATAGCTACCTCTATCTTTGGTCAATGTGAGGTCATTGGACGTTGTCCAGAAGGGTATTCTGTGAAGATGTGCAAGAATCACAGGAAGAAGCTTTGTTCCATTCTCAGTATCTAATAATCTATGGAAATGCCAGGACATCCATAATTTCAGTTCAGTTCAGAGCAATACAAATTTCTCCCCATCCAACTTCTAGCCTCAGAGAATTGGGAACAAACAGAACAGGGCTCCATCAGAAACATCTAGTTCTTAAAGGAGGCTTATCTTCACATCCCTGTTTACCATCTCATAGACAATTCTTCTGTCCTGCATATGGGTGGCATCTTTTTTTCTTTTCTGAATGTTGTTCATTACCATTTGATCTGGTCTTTTCCAGGATCATGGTAGTATTAATTCTGGCTTTATCTTTTATTTATTTTTATCTCTTCCTGGATAGTTTTTCTGATTGGGGTCTGTATAGAGAGAAAATTGAAAGAGCACACAGTGACATGGTACCTGGAGAACCTTGGATTAATGGTAAACACAGACACATGGTGCTGAAGAAATCCATCATAGATCTGCAGTGAGGATAAGAATACTATCCGGTGCAAGGTCTCATCTCAGAAGGATGTTAACAGAAGGTGAATATAGCCATGAAGGAAAACAAATGGAGTCACAGAAACAAATATCCAGTTTTTGTTGATTGGGAATGCTGATCTACACAAACATGCTCCAATGAACCAGTGCTCATATGAGACCTATCAAGTAGTTCATGTTATCCTCTCTAAATTTCACCCTATCACATCTGTTGACAAGAGATAAAGGTTTTATAGTATATTCTCCACTCCTTCAACAGGTCAGTCAGAGTATTTTATTTTTAAGGGTTCCCTTCCCATTGGCTAATTAGGGAGCATATGAACAGCACCATCCCATAGGGAAACTCAACTTGTGTCCTGGTCAGAGCAGAGTTTCCTATCTATATATGCACTACAGCTGATGCAATGTCATCATTAAACAAGTGAAACAGAACTTTGAGTTTCTCTAGGATAGCCTTAATGTTAGTGTATAGGAGTGTCCTAGCAAATGCTAAATACTTCCTCAGGGTAACATCCCTTATTTCAGCCCAACAAGGTCATACAGCATACCTAGGTCATACCTCCATTCTACTCCTTACAGAACTATGAAGATCGAACCCCAGAAAGAAGTATCATTATACTTCCTGTCTATTAAAGTGGATTTTCCAATAGCTACTATCTCCATTCAGATGAGTTTTTGAAGATGGGAGCTTTCTTTGTGACCCAGTGTTGAACTTTTACTTCAGACAAATAGTCCTCACAACAATTGTAGCATTCATTCCCAAAGTAAATTTGACAAATATTGTTCCTTCTATTACGCATCAAAATCCAGTCATTAGGAGCACTGACAATCATGTCTTCTGTATTGATATCTGCTCACAGGTTCCAAGGACATCAATACATAAATTAACCTAATTCTATATAAAGCTTATGTAATCTTTAGCCAATCCTATTTTTTTTCTGAGAGAAGTATTCTCCATGCCTTAGTGCCCAGGGGAAGATTGAGGATATATAATATGCTTCATTTTGGATTACCATATTTAAATGATTATTCTGCTTCCCACCTTGGAGATGCACTGCAATGAAAACCCTATTGAAATGGATCCGTGGACCTTAGCACAACAGAGAACAGAAAAAAATTATCTCTGCTTACCTGAAAATGTCTTTTCTTTGAGTAATAAGGTCCACAGATTCAGTCCATATGCATCATCAAGAATAGAGATAGAAATTGACATCGAAAGATTTGGGTTTGTTTTCATTAGGGAGAATTTTGCATCCTCTGCAACAGGAGAAATTGTTGTGGTTTTGCCTCAAAGTGTATTTAACAGAATCCTGTAATTTAATAAAGTAGATTTGAATTATTTTAGCTGGGGAAGTTGTCTTGACTGGAGATAATTGCAGGATGTAGGGCTTTCCTTCGCTGCCAGTGACTGACGGTTTGATTCTGCCCTCAAATTGCAAGCAGGCTGAAGAGCCTATTGTAGTGGATGTGTGGACTTCATTACTTTGAAGAAAATAATTTTTCAGGTAATTACAGACAAATTCCTATTTACACAGATTGAAGATCTGTCCACTGGAACTTTATGAAAAAGCAAAGGAGACACCTGCTGTCTTGGCCAACGTTCCTTCTTTCAATAAAACAAAGCTGTTTGTGTGCCATTTTGATGAATATTAGAACTATGATCTTTGCATACACAGCCATTGAAATTGTTAAGTTAAAAAGTGCTGTGAGATGTATGAGATGTATGAAAAAGGAGATATAAAATGATTGGTTTCTAATCTGCTAGATATCTAATTTCTTAAATTGTCTTGAGTCACTTGTTTCTCGGAGCCAGTGATGAATAGGGACATCCTAGAGGCAGTGTAGTTTGTCTTCAGAGTGCAAGGTGATCATTACTATTTAAAATCTTTAGGATGCTGATATTGGATTTGGGTTGAAATATTCGGTTATCTTCTTTGCTAATTAATGAATGCCTTAATATTAGACAGCAAAAGATGTGTAGGAATAAAAAAAATTAAAACTCTTTGGGTTTCTGAGAAATAAGTATTAGGGTTCCTCAGGCTGCTGTTTTCTGGACTATTTATGTTTAGTGGGAATATACATTGAACTAGATTACCTACCATAACAAAAATTAAGCAGTTTTCCCTTTTTATCCAAAATCTTGCTAGTTACCAGTTTCTAAACTAGATTCTTGCAGTGTGAAATTAACTTTTTAAAACTGGATTATGCTTTCACCTTCAAGAGTTTGACTATGAGGTTTTAAAAGAGCATTATTTTACCATATTTATTTGTATATAAAATATTCTTTATCTCTGGAGTATGTTGATGAAAAATAATATATACTGCGGTAATAGATCTAGTCAATGCCTGGATCTTGGTTTCTTTTATAAAACTTGTTACATGTATTGCAGGTTTTGTCAGAGCAGTGATATAATAATCCCTTTTAAGTGATTCATTGTGTCCCTAAAATCCAAGATTTTCTTATGTTATTACTTTTGACTTTGAATCCCAAGATCATCATATTGCTGGAAAAAATTTCTCCTTTTTTAAAATCTTTGTTGACATTCTCATATTGAAGGCAGACAGTGTCTTTCTGTCTCTCAATTTAAATTTGTTAATCTTAATAAATTCTCCAATTTTTTTAAATTTATCTGTCTGGTTAATACTTTACATTTTAGTTCATTACTTTATTTCTTTTGGCAGTTTCCTTCAGCATTTCCTTCTGGACTGCATCTGCTGGGAACTCTCTCATGTGCTGAAGCAGTGCCATTTTTCTGCCAACATGTCTTCAGATGGATAGACGAAGTTTTCGTTGTTGTGTTTGTTTTCCTTTTCTCTTTCTTCTTAACTGAGTCCCAGTGCTCTGTCATGTTGAAAGTTAGATATGCTTTGGTGACTCAAAGGGAGTGATAAGCATTATATATTGCCCAAAGTAAAGCAAAATACTGAAAAGCTAGCAATATCTCACCTTAGTCATGTTTATTTGCAATTGTTGTATCGTATGTCTCCCCTCTTGGGTACTTTTACAGAGCCCTGATGAAAAAACAGTAAATGGAAAAAACATGCAAAACAAACCTTTGCTTTGTGGCTTTAGAATTTGCTGAATGTTCAGTATTTCTTTAATCTCCCTCTCCTTGCTCCCCCATCCCTCCAAAAAAAAGAGTTCCTTGCAATAGAATGGCCATGGATTGTAAAGGGGAATCTAAAACAAGTATATCATCAACCTCACCATGGGACACTCCTGAAGAATGCCAAAGAAGCAGCACTTGTAAATGTGCGTGAGGCTGTAGACTGTTTTAGAAGACTGGGGAAAAAACTGAGGAATTGTTCAATTGACCACCCAATTTGCATGTACAGTTACTATGACAACCTACACAAAATTGGATAACTTCGTGCAAAATGTCCAATTCCATGTCCAGCTAGCTTTCTGCATGTGCAATTGCCACATTTGCTTTTGTAATCATAACTGCACATAAATTAGGTGAACAATTGCATGCATACCTCGGTATACATAATTGTGTGTATTTAGACCAAGATTCTCTCATCCACTTTATACTTTCAGCAATACAAAGGGAGCTGAAACTCCTTTCTTTACTTAAGTATTTCTGTGGCACAGGGAAGTCTACAGCCAGCATGGAGCTCTACATGGTTGAGCGTTCTTGGTTACCTAGTTTAAATTAGCTTTGTGTACATTTTGCAAAGCAGATCTGGTCCATTTTTTTTGTTTAATAAAATTTCATTGAATCATTTCTCAAATTATCTGAGATTTCTGTGTAGGCAATAATTCAGACATGTTTGTCAGTGAATATATGCACATCTTTGGCGTTGTGACGACTGGACATGTCAATTGACTTGTGGCATTGTACATACAGTCTTCAGAACTCTAGAACATTAAGCATCTAGATGTTAAGAAAATGAAACATACATTATGGGGGGTCTGATGAGAAGCAGATTTCAATGAGGAAGGCTCTGAATACAAACTAACAATATTAGAAAAGATCACGAAACTGAACCCATTAAATATGTGAGCAGTTAAATCAACATGTATATATTTTTGGAGAGGCAATAACTTCTTTCAGATTCATGAATTGATTCCATTTTCTTACCCAAAATGGCTTTAGAACCCTGAAGGTTGTTAAAGTGTTTCTGAGAAGAATTCATATATCATAGCACTGGAAAGAAACAGTTGTCTGGCCTCTAAAGCAATAATTTTATATAATGCTCACAATATAGTGCTTTTCACCCATAGATTTCCAAGCATTTTTCAAAGATGGTAAGCATTATTTCTGTTTTACAGATCGGGTAACTGACACACAGAGAGGTTAAAAGATGTACCCAAAGTCTCAGCTTGGACTAGAACCCAGGTTTCATTACTTCCAGTCTGTCCCTATCCGCTGGTTCACTGTCTTATTCTTTAAGTACCTAGTCCCTCTGAACGTAGCTGATGAAGACACAGTGGTACTCTCTTTTGGACAGGTGACAAAGCCAGTTCAATTGAGTGAGTTCAATGAAACAGGATTTTTCTACCTTTTTTGGTGTTTTGGGCATAAAACATGACTTACAGGATGACCATCTGTTTCTATAACCAACAAAATTGTGAAGGGGGCCAAACATGGAAATAAGCTCCCCATGCCGAGACACTGAAAATGCCACTACTTATTTAATCACTCTCAAATCCCTTTTTAATTTATTGTTGTTGAAATATTTCATGGAAAAAAATTCAAAACACACAGGGAAAATAATTAATGATTACCCAAAGAAAGTACAAACCACTATGCAGGGGAAGGGATTCTCTAACAGTGTAGCAGGATTCTTGCGCTAACCCATTCTGTCACTGAGGCCCAGTATATCCATACAAGATGTACTGATTTTAATTCAATTGATTTAAAAACTGATGTTAAACTGGTGTAAGGACTGTGTACTGACAGTCATTCATTTGAGAGTCTCTAAAATGACACAGATAAATCAATGCAACTTTTGTGTGCAGACAAGTCCCAAATATTAGAACTCTATCTAATGGTGCTGGAGTTCTCTTGACTAATTGTGGTATGTGCAGTTTGTTAACTCAGGATCTCTGGGAGGTGAGTGTGGGTTTCAAAGGAAATGGTACTAGGGAGCCAGGTGAGAGAAGACCTCAGTAGAAATCACAGGGACAGCCAAAGTCTCTGAGGAATTTTAAGTTGATGTTGTGTTAGTGAATTGTCAATTAAGTCAAATCCCAGAGAAAGGGTGAATCTATACACTAAACTTTTTGGATGGGGTAGTAATGTATGCTTTGTTGAGGATGGGGTTGGGATTCAACCTAAAGAAGTGACTGACAAAAATTGCTTATAAAAGCTGAAGTGGACACTTGACCCTGCACCTAGGGATGGGAGTGATATTATGGAAGGAATAAGTTTAAATAATTCAATGCAGCTTTAGTTTTCATAGTGTCTTTCATATGAGCTATGGCATCCTAAACTCTTGTAGTACTTACATTAATAATTTTATTGAAGTCAACAGGAAGTGCTTATTTAATTGAGAAGTAGGTTCAGGTAGTATGTCATGAAATACTACAGGAATAAATAATACCATTGCAGAGTTATCTGTAAAAGATGAACTACAGGGATAGAGGAATTGTTAAGTACATAGGCTAAGGTTTTCCAAATAAGATTTGAAAATAGATCAATGGTACATGAGACAGAAAAATACAGGAAAGTTGAATGGCTGGATTGGTAATGGAGAAGATTATTTCACCAACAGAAATTAGAGAGATACAGTTGGAGAAAATTCCTGAAGACTTCTTAAAATTAAGGATGATTTTGAACTGGAATATTCAATTTTGCTCAATTATAAATAGAATCATATTCAGATAAGTGATAGTATTTATTATTTGCATTACCATAGCATCTAGGATCCATAGTCACTTTTCCTTCTAAATATGGCGTATTAGCATTCTTGGGGTATAAAATCTCAGGTTTAAAGGACCCTTTCCCTTCCTTTTATTGTTTTGTTTACTTTCTTCAAATTTGGAGAAATTCACAAATCTGGAAACAACTTTTTTTAATTTACTTACAACTTCTTTCTGCTTGTCCTTGGGAAAACTGTGTAAATCACCACAGCTCCACTGAAGTCTACTCTCTACCAAGCTGTTCAGAAAAGGTCAGCAGAATCTTTTTCACTCTCCCCTTTTTCAAAAGCAGCTTAATTGATTTTGATCAGCCTTTCCAAACAAAAACAGCTACGGTGAGACGAGGCCTGAAAAATTTCACCTCCAAAAGCAAAAGTTTTTGAAAGGTAGCACTGAATGAAAACAGGGAATTATAATGGAAACTATTATGAAAGCCTAGTTATGGTGGCCATTGTCACTTCTGCTACAATGTCCAGCTTCCTGCACAACTATAGCATTGTCACATTTCCAGTATTCTCACTTCATTCTTTTCTATGTGCTGAAACTCTTTTAATTCATCATAAACTGAAGAATTGTTGTCATGGACCTGTTAAAAAGAAAAGCACATACCATCTAATCATGAATCAGGAAAGTGAAACAAATCAGATGCTGTGCTGCAGAACTCCTAAGGAAAAAATGTGCTTAGTGTATTGGAATAAATATTACCAGTCTCCCAATTCTTTATATTGTGAAATAGTTATATATCCATCATCCTCCAACTATGTATTTGGAATTTCCATACATTATCAGTTTAATTGGTTTTTAGCCCTCAGGATTATAAAGCAAATCTAGACGTTACACTTTCTAGATTAGAATAATTCCTGTAAACATTTCAGGAATGATTTATTTCCTTATTTATTTATTTCCTTATTTCCTTTTTTCATTTTTGAGACTGAGGTTAGGGCTGTAGCTTTCCGGCTCAAAATCCATGTTCTCTCCAAAGGGATTTAGCTCAGACTGAATTTCTAATTAGTTATATTAATAGTTTGGCCCTGGTTATGCAAAGATTATCAGTGATTCCCTGAAGTTGGAACACATTGTAACCAACCCCAGCACAGCTGCCTCCACTTAAAAATAAATACACTGAGTAAAATGAAAGAATGGATTATTGACCAGTTACCCATTAATCTTCCATGATAGAATAAACGGGTATCATTCATCATTTCATTTTGAAGAGTTTTAGCAATGTTCTTTTATTATCAAAGGCAAAATAGCTATAAAAACCTCCCCAATCCCTCAGAATGGAGATATTCAAATATCCCCAGATTTGGCTTAACAGTTAGATAATTTGAGTAGCAAAATTCAAAGCTCTGTAGTTTACAGTGTTCTACCTTCTAAATGTAAACACACACAAAAATCCTGCTTAGAAAGAGAGAGAGAGAGTGTGTATATGTTTGTGTGTGTGTTAATTATTTTTGTTTTTTAGGTCCTGGCTTGGTCCTCTCTACTACTTTGCTTTTTACAGCTTCAGTGGTTAAAATTCAGGCTATATTCAGCAATAGAAGACAGATAGTTAATTCCTGTTCTGAGTATAGTGAAAATCTCTAGTATTCTAACTCAGATACCACAATGTGGTAAGAATTTTTTTGTAAATGCTGACTTTTTCATGGTGGTCAGTATAGCACCTACCTCGTGCTTGGGAATTTTCTTATGTCAAAGGCACGGGTGGGATCAGCCGCAAGAGAAGCGCCTAAAGCAGCAAATGGAACCTGAATAAGATGCAAGGCTGCTGATTCTTTAAGGCGTATCTGCATCATCTTAAAAAACATGAGGATGGAGAGGAGAATCTGTGAGCTTTCTAATGTGTTCAGTGCAGCCAAGAGAGGGACGAACTGGTATGATTGTTCTAAGAGTCAGTAAAGTGAATGCCTATGGCAATAAGTCGAGCTGCAGAGGTGTTTCAACAGAAGCTAAGTCAGATTCTTGAGGCACTGCCTGGTATCAGATAACATTATTGGAGAATAAGTAGTTAGGAAGCACAGTTGTGGCACTGCATAGAGTAGTGTGACATCTGTCCATACATGGCAGAACACACAGAATAAATCATTCCAGCCACAGGAGACAAAGAAGATACTAGAGAAACCATGGGCAAAGGTGGGGTGATACCTCTTAATTTTCATTGGAGAAGAGGAGCTAATCAAAGGTGCTCAAAATAGACCTAAAAATAGACCATTGCAAGGATTCAACAGACTGATGTGCAGAAAGTCAAAAATAGTTACTGATCATAGAAAGCAATTAGAACTAGGTTCATTCAGTAATCTCCAAAACAAAATGAAAGAATCAAAAGACAAAATTTTAAACTGTACTGTATTTGCCAAGGGGCTCCCACTACTCAATTAAAATGGCAGCATAAGAATGCCACCAAGAGGGGAACACAGAAAAGGTTAGGAAAGAGTTAGTTCTCCCCAACCTCTAAACTACCACTCAGATGAAATACGATTTAAGATGGGCAAACTGTATGGAGAAACCGGTGACATTTAAGTCCTACCAAGAATAGTGAAGTGTATTACAAGGCCATCAGCTGCAAATATCATAGGATGGGAATATTGGAGTACAGTAATTGGAAATGATAGGGAAATACCACCCATTCACTGATCTATTTATATATTTATTTTATTTTTAAAAATACAGAAGGACAGAAACAGCACAGGGAAAATCACCTTTCAAGTAAGAAGAATTTGTTGTTGCAAATACCTGTTGAACTAGAAGTAAACAAACCAGTAAGGACAAAATAGGGTATACTAATAATAAAAATACCAAGCCAGTTAAAAGACTTCGCAATGAGCTGTAAAGGAAAGTGCATCACTGATTGCCTGATTCAGGCTATGAAACCAGACGTCATGGTGTTGTTTGTATGTTTTTAATAGGTATGTTAGTTTAAGGAATATCTTTTGAAGGTATGTGGATTTATTTGCATGACTTTTCTTTCAGAATAAGAAAAGATGTAACAATAGAGGGAGATGGAAGTATGGGAGATGAGTGAAATTTTTTTGGATGAATAGTTTATTTGCTGAAAAATACAGTTTGTTGACCTGAAACTGTTCAGTTTGACCCGTGTGTGTGTGTATGTGTCCCTTTGTAACCTTTAGCCCAGTGATTATGACACTTGCTTGGGATGTGGCAGACTTTGTATAAGTAGTTAAAATATTCATTGGGCCAATGAGAGAGAGATGTTCTGGACTATTAAATCTAAAAATGGCCATACTTTGTCAGACCAATGGTCCATCTAAGCCAGTATCCTGTGGCCTATCCAACAGTGGCCAATGGCAGATGCTTCAGAGGGAATGAACAGAACAGGCAGACATTGAGTGAACCATATGCTGTTGTCCACTCCCACCTTCTGGCAGTTATAGACTTAGTACACTCAGAGCATGAGGTTGATCATCTTGGCTAAAAACCATTGATGGACTTACACTTCATAAACTTATCTAATTCTATTTTTAACTCACTTACAATTTTGGCCTTCACCATACCTATTGGAAACGAGTTCCGCACATTGACTGTGCATTGTGTGAAGAAGTATTTCCTTTTGTTTGTTTTAAATCTGCTGCCTATTAATTGGATGACCCCTGGTAAATAACACTTTCTTATGAATGGTGTGGAGAAAATGAATGATTTCATAGACCTCTATCATATCCCCACTTAGTTGTCTCTTTTCCAAGCTGAGAAATCCCAGTCTTTTTAATCTCTCTTAATATGGAAGTTGTTCCATACCCCTAATACATTTTATTGTCCTTCTCTGTACCTTTTCCAATTCTAATATCTCTTTTAAGATGGGGAAATCAGAACTGCACACAGTATTCAAGGTGTGGGTGTACCATGGTTTATATAGTGGCATTATGATATTTTCTGTCTTACCTATCCATTTCCTAATGGTTCCAGACATTCTGTTAACTTTTTGGACTGCCACTGCACATTGAGCGGATGTTTTCAGAGAACTATCCACAATGACTCTAAGAGATTTCTTGAGTGGTAACAGCTAATTTAGATCCCATTACTTTGTATGTATAGTTGGGATTACGTTTCCCAATGTGCATTACTTTGCAATTATCAACACTGAATTTCATCTGCCATTTTGTTGCCCAGTCACCCAGTTTTGTGAGATCCCTTGGTAACTCTTTGCAGTCTGCTTTGGTATTAACTCTCTTGAGTAATTTTGTATCATCTGAAAACTTTGCCACCTCACTGTTTTCCAGATCATTTATGAATATGTTGAACAGTACTGGTTCCACGACAAATCCTTGGGGGACACTGCTATTTACCTGTCTCCAGTGTGAAAACTGACCATTTATTCCTACCCTTTGTTTCCTGTCTTTTAACCAGTTATTGATCCAAGAGAGGATCTTCCCCTTTATCCCATGACTGCTTACTTTGCTTAAGAGCCTTTGGCGATGGATCTTGTCAAAGGCTTTCTGAAAGTCCAAGTACTCTATCCACTGGATCATCCTTGTCCACGTTTGTTGACCCCCTCAAAGAATTCTACCTGATTAGTGAGGCATGATTTCCCATTACAAAAGCCATGCTGACTCTTCCTAAACAAATCATGTTGGGATGATTATGTGGCTCACCTGGGAGGTAGGAGATGAGGACTCAAATCTTCCCTCTACCAACTGAAAAAACAGTTATTCACCCAGGTCTAAATTGAAGATGATCAGTGGTTCACTTTTGATTTAAATTCCTAGGAGAGGCTTTAAAGATGTGGGCTAGGTATGGCTGGACTCTTTGGGCTGCAGCAGGTGATGCTGCCTGGGTATCTTGTACTAAGAATAAATTACAGGAACATTTTCAATATTCTCAAAGTTATTGTGACTATCATAAATTGGTGCTGGTATTGGGGGCTGTTCATAAGCTCATAAACAGCCACAGGCTGCTTGGGAATTTCATCTGAGCTGTCTGCAGTTCCCCCTTTGCCTGATAGAGACCTCTGTGTTTAATGTGCCCTCTGTTTTGATAGAATTTCAGAGCAAGTGCAACATAGTACAGCCACTGCTTCCTTCTCAACAGTCTTGGCAACAGTGGCCTTGACCCTTCCTTCCTATTATGGTGCAGGAAGGGAGTGCTAATTGAGGTAGGAATCCAGAGCAGAGCAGTCTAGGAGGGTTCATATCAAGGAAATTGTAATAAGGTGTGTCAGTTCAGGGGGACAAATCCAGACCAGTGAGGGGCTGTGTCACTGCCAGCTCTGTAACCCTGAGAGCCTCACCATGCTTTGCTGTTGTAGCTCCCAATCTGGGCTGCTCATAACCCTCCTACCAGCCTGCAGGCCAGTGGCATTGGAACAGTTTTTAGAATGAGGGTGCTGAAAGCCAATGTACAAAACCGTAAACCCTGAATATGATGGAAACCACTTCAAGTGAGAGGGTGCTGCCACACCTCCGGCACTCATGTGCAGGTCTCACCTTCAGTGTCTGTGTGCTAGACAGCCCTGGCTCAGCAGTTCTGACCCCAGCAGCCTGTCTAGAGTACCCCTGGCTTTCACCCATGTCAGATAATTCTTGCAGGGTGACCCCAGCACACTCCAGATCTGAATTTCCCTCCAAAACTATGTCCTGAACTGTGTAGTCCTGTCTTGCACAGCTCAGAGAAATAAGGTTTGTTTGTTTCTTTAAAGACACAAAAACACATCTCAGCTTATTAATTTAAGTGGGGGTGAATACACCTTTCTCTTCAAACACCTCATTAAATTGGTTTATAGTACAATAAAACAAATTCATTAACAATAGGATATTTTAAGTGATACTAAGTAAAAGGAATAAAGTTAGAAAGGATTACAAGCATATAAAAGTGAAAACACACATCTAAAAGTCTAAAACTTAATCTAGCAATCTACAGGCTTTGTTCAAGACGATTTCACTCACCACTCATTCTTTTTCCCAGCCATTGCTGCCTTTCCCTTAGTCAGGACCTTTCATAGAAGTACAAGGTACTTGTACTTGTACTTCCCTTGTCATCTGAGGTGAAAGAGCTTTACCTCAGAAGATTTCCCACATATATTCAGTTCAAGACTTCAACCCCTACCCTTGGATGAAGGACCCATCATTCTCAGCTCTCAAGGGCTCTGTTCCTTTGTGTCTGTCTAGTGATGGATGCCAAAGATGGCTTCTGTCTTTGCTTATATCTCCCAAAATTCAATGACTTTATTTCAAGAGGCAGGATACTGTTCTTCCCTTCCTATGGGCTTCCCATCCGCGTGCGTGATTTCTATGTAAATGGGCCTCCCATTGTTTGATTCCACCATGCTTAATTACATAGGAAACAAGTAGATAGCTGTAATATTCCTTCCTCTCTGGGCAGACTGTACAGTCTAATATCAATGAGCATCCATAATTCCTTACATAGTGTTGATACATACATTTCACAATGCACTTGTAAGTGTGAGGTTTGTCTCCACCCATTGAATGGGTCTGTTTACTGTTTATATGTAAATTGAGGTAAATGCACATTCCTTTGTTTAGGATAAACCTATTTAACAACTCTCCCAACATACATGATTTGAACACATTTTAGTTATAATTCCAGCACATATTCATAACTCTTAATACCCAACATGTACATACATCATGCAAGAATATCAATGATGAGTGAGTTGTTAGTCTTCAGATAGTACCTCACGACTTATTTTGTACAAAGATTATTACACTAGTGTGTAAGGTCTGAATACAGGAGTGCTTAGTGTCACAAGCGCCCTTCACTGACACTAGAAAAGGAGAATCCATATCAGGAGGAAAGGGGGGAGAACGTCTCACATTTGTGTAGATGCCTTTTTGTGTATGTGATTCAGGCTGAAACCTTCAGGGCATGAAGTAAAAATTAAAAACCATTTTTTGGCTCAAATAATCTATGCAAAGCTCTAGGTCAGGAAAATATCAACAACAACCCCATGCTTCTGTGGGAGGCCTTTCGCCTCCAACTCTGTGATGATAGCATCTCACTGAGGTACCCTTTCAGCTACTGGCCTACCAGGGACTGATTTGTAATCTGACGATCTGCAAATCCTGGAAGTTGCTGTTGCTGCCTTAATCTCAGTGAAAAGTATTTTAAAAAAATTCCTTGATCCCTTTTCATGTCTTATCTGGGTCTTCTTTCAGGAGTAGGACCTCTTAAGGTCTCATGGGAGAAGAAACAATAGGTGAAGTTCTCTTTGTAGCAATGTTTTCTACCTTCCCTATGTATTATACTATCTTCCAGTAGCACACAGTAACATAAATACTTCTCATCTCCTGCTCACTTCTGACCTAGCCTGTCTCTTGACTCCCAGTAGAGTTGCTCCTTAGCCGATGATCATCTGGTTTAGCTGTTTTCGTTTTGGTTTCCACAGTAAAAGCAGTGAAAGTTGAATAGAAGCCAGTTCTTTTAACTGTTCAGTAATAAATTGTATGCAGATCCTATAATTGAATAAAAGTATAGATCTCTTCCTCCATCTTTTCAGAGTATCAAAAATAATTCCAAGATTTGGTAAAAGTTAACTGGAATTTCAGTAGAAACTATTACTGCGAATTAACATTTGCACCAATTCATATTCAAGTAACTGCTGCCTATGTTCTTCTCAATACTGCACCACCTACTACATGGGATTGGAGGGATTTTTACACACACACAAATCAAAAGGTGACAATGATGTAGGACTTTTTTTTCAAATTCTCCTAAACATCAGGGCTAACCTTTCTTTTGTAGTTTCTCCTTATTGTGAAATTTCCATTCTTAAAAAGTGTAAAATGGACTTTTGAACACTTCCAGTCTTCATTTGGTTGTATTTTAGACTAAGAAAAACAGGGAAAGAACAAAAATATTTATTCTTGAGAGCACAGTGTGTGTGTTTCTTTACAGTCTGCAGCAACTCACACAAATGGCTGCAGTCTCTGCAAACTGAAAAGGTTTCTCTTCACTCTAGAGTTAAATTATCTACACTCATGTTAATACCTCTTGAGTTAGCCTAGCTTGAGTGAAAGTGGCCACACTATGAACTAACACTCAAGCTACACCGAGTGGTTGTGTTAGAGTTGACGAGTTGTGTTAATTTAGTCTATCACCTATATCCCCTAACAGTCCTGCCAATTTGAGTTAAAAGCACCGCCACATTCAAGTTAAGGGTTTGTGTGGGTAGATGGGACTCTAGTTAGGAGCAACGCTTGAGTTATAAATTGAGTTAACACTGCAGAATAGACAAGCCCAGAGTGAGTTCTTAGAAATTTTAAGCACACGCTCCATGAACCATCCTAACTTGTGCAATAACCCCCAATTATTTTCTTTGTTCTTTCTGTCAATTTTGAGTTAATTTAACTATATGCTTATTTCCAGGACCATCTGGATAAAACACCTTTGTGACCAGCGATGCAGCAGTTCTCCAAGAGTCTTCCAGCATATTTGCTCAACCATGAT
The DNA here is from genome assembly GCF_026122565.2 of Emydura macquarii macquarii. Classification (NCBI taxonomy): domain Eukaryota; kingdom Metazoa; phylum Chordata; order Testudines; family Chelidae; genus Emydura; species Emydura macquarii. The sequence continues at coordinate 14,531,540 of NW_027131283.1, forward strand.
TGTTTTCTCAGGGTTTCCAGTTCCTTTGCAGGAGTGCAGCAAATGCACACTTGAAATAGACATTTATGTGCCTATTATAAATATAGTCAGGAATTTCCACAGGCAACCAAATCCCTTGGCTCCATTTAAAATCCCAAATGTAGGTAATGAGCCTGATGCTCCACTTGAACCTTGTGTAGTCATTTACCTCTGTCCAAAATAAGTGTAAAATATCATCATTCTTTCTTCCACTCCCTTTTCACAAATAGAAATGACTACACAAGGTGCCAGGCTGTGGAGAATCAAGCTTGGTGTCTATTTGTAAATTTTAGAAACATTTCAGCAAGTGACCTTGTAGATAAAAGCATCACAGAAGAAGAAAGCTTACCAGAGAATCAAAGATTCACGGCAAGGGTGGTGAAGCATGATCACCATGAATAAGGGCTGAATATGTTCTATAAATGGATTTATAACCTCTGCAAGGTTTTCAGAGTTTATTCTTCCTCTCTACCCTGGCTGATGGATTGGATTTAATATGAGTATGAAGTCGGGCATTTCAGTAACCATCTTGCAAGTTCTAGCTTGCCTTTTGTAAGATTACAGTATATCATAATATTTTGCAAGATGGCTCAGAATATGCTGCTGAGTTTCAAGTACACAAATATTTTTCTCTTCATCTTAAGAATTGTGGAATTTAAAATCCTATCACAGAACTGATTCAGTGCTGTAGAGCTATACAGTGGATGGGGGAAAATAATTTCTTCTAAAACTCCAGCAGGATTCATATGCTACATTTGTCCCTAGCAAAATATTTTACTATATATATGACTAGGGCCCTACCAAATTCATGATCCATTTTGGTCAATTTCCAAGCCATGGGATTTAAAAAAAGTCAATTTCACCATTTCAGATGTTTGCATCTGAAATTTCAGAGGGTTATTGGGGGTCATGAGGGGTCATGGGATTGCCACCTTAACTTCTGTGCTGCTGATGGAGGCACTGCCTTCAGAGCTGGGTGGCTGGAGAACAAAGGCTGCTGGATGGGCACCCAGCTCTAAACCCGCACCACTGCCAGCAGCAGCATAGGAGTGATGGTCACAGGATATGGGGGATAATCACTTTTGGGGCAGTTCAGGGCCAGCTTTACTGGTGGGTGAGCACTCAGGACACCATTGTCAGGGGGGTGACGTTGTCCCCCCAGCCAACTCAAGGCCCCTTTAATTCACAAGCGCTGGAGGAGGAGTATGGGGAGGTTCCCGGAGGTGAGTCTGACCCAGTCCAGGGGTATCCCCTGCAGGTGAAGAGAAAGTCCTGTCCCTCTCCAGCCTAGCCAGGACTAGTAGTTGGAGTCTGTCACATGATAGGAGCCCACCTCCCCTACAATAGCCAGATTTCATGGTTGTGAATTTGGTAGGGCCCTAGAGGTGACTGTGATAAACATAGTTGACTGCTGCCTAAAGATGTAATGTAGAAGAACTGTAAGCCATTGCAATTCAATGGTTACAGAACAGAATTCATCTTCTGACTAGCTCTGGTTGGGAATCTTTCACAAAATATTTATTAGAAAATGTCAGGTTGTTGAAACCAAATATTTTCATGTAAAAGTGTTAGTTTGGACAAAACTTTTGACGTGACTGTTGCTTTGGTCAAGGATGAAATTTCTGGTCAAAGTCACAGAGTAAGAGACCCAGGAAAGCCAATAGCCTAGTGATTAAGGCATTCACCTGGGATATGGAGACTCAGGCTCAAGTCCCTGCTCTGTGTGATTAAGAAAAGGGACTTGAAGCTGGGTTCCCCATATCAGCTGGCTATTCTGGGGTATATCTCTGGTTTTCCATGAAAATGTTTGATGTCTTGTTTTCATCCCAATGCAGAAGGGGAAACATTTTTTAAATCGCCAATATTTTTGCAGGATGGGAAAACAGTTTCCTGCCCATCTCTTGACACAGAACCAGGAGGTTGTGCTGCCAGAGAATTCACCCTTTTTGTCCTTTTGTATTCTACACTGAAAAAGTAGATTCTATTCTTGTTTGTCTAGATTTGTTCTGCAGCTCCTGTAGGAGACAAAGGTCCTGTTTTATATGATTTAGGTGATATTTGCACTGGGCTGCATACTCAGTTATTTGACCATATACATGCATTCTCCCTATACCCAGGCTGAGCGCCCCAGGGATGCTATATGTACACACATTTTGGAATAGCAAGGAGGCAGAGGGTGACATCTGCCTCTGCCAAGGGACACCTTCACATCCTGTGCAGCTGCTGGAAAAGCACATGAGGGAACATTGGCACATACTTGTGGGGCTACGTGGCTTTGTGAAGGTTTTGTTCCCCTGCATCTGATGGTCATTAGCCATTTGTTCCTGTGACTATTCACCCATTTACAGACTAGTATAACTGGGCTCCTCCACTAGTTTAATACATTGAGGGGCTGAGTTTGTGTCGTGGAGAGCGGCAGCCACGTAGTAATGGTCATTGTGCAATACGTTTGTCTTAAATGTTCACATTTGTTTACAAACCTTTTTTATCACAGATGCTCAATCCCTCTGAACAACCACCGTATCAATATTTGGTTTAGGCTGAGAGAGGGGTTCACCCATTCTTTTTTCACTGTTCATTGTTATGGGGCTGACTGCACTTTGCAGCTGTTTTGTTGCACTAACCCCAAGGCTGATACTGGTAATAGTTTGGGGGTAAGGAGAAGGGTCCATTTATTCACTGGGTGTGTCAGATGCCTATATTGTTACTTTGTGTTAAATTGTTCTGTATATGAACCAAGCCATAAAGACATTTATATACTCATTTTTTGTGTTGTGAGTTCTGCTGTTTTTAAAACTACCAGTGCTTTCTCTAAGCACAAAATAATATATTTCCCCCCATCCTTCCCATGTATCCATTTGTCTTGGGATATTTCTTAACCTACAGATTGTGTGTGGGGGACAGATAGAAAAGTGTTTGCCGTATAAAGGCATCAGATAGGTACATGTGCTGCAAAAGGTGGGGCCTATTCCCAAACCTAAAAACGGTTTACATTCATCATTCTTAGGGAGGAGAGTCCACACACAAGTCAAAGAAAGTGTAATATTATTAAAAGTACTATATGGAATGTGTAATTGAAATGTAAATCAACAAAATATAATAGTACTGAATCAGTGAACAATGGTCAGATGTTAATGTCTCTGAATCTGTCTCCTTGCCCTTCTTCCCCTGACAAAGGTGGGAATGACTGGGAAGAATGTTCTTGGGGACAACTGGGGATGTCTCCTGTACAGGGCTTGGGAGGCAGGTGTACCCCCTTTCCCTGTAGCAAGTTGCACTATTAGTGTGGCTGCTGGTTGCTATCAAGCATCTCATTAATGATTAAGGATCATCTCTGTGATGATTCAGCATTGGGCTGGGTAGTTCTGGTTGTTTGTCAATCTGGAAGTTTATATTTGGATGGAACCAAACTACTTTGAAATATAAAAGTGAGGACGTATAAGGAAAGTTTAGTGGGAGTTTCTAGAATTATTCAAAATTAAGTATCAGTGTTAACTAACAAATTTGTGCAAGACCACTGAAGTCAATGGGATTGCACCTGGTGTGAATCAATGTGAGACTTGGCCTGTTAATTTTAAAAACAGCATTTTCACTGAATTAATAAATTATATACTTTTTCTTTCAAAAATACTATAATGGAAGGACAGCATTGTTACTCCATGTGGTGGAGGCTTAGTAACTAGAAATATTATATAGATACAGAGATAAGACTATATTTCTTCAGCTCCAAAAACAGAGGCCTCTCTCACTTCAGATAAGATAAGTCTTCTCTGTTTGCTTGTTGTCTTCTATATTTGCTAATTGTAGTAGATCTCTTATATTTTCTAGGGGTCAGTCACTTAATGGGAAACATCACACACACAAAAATTAGAACTTTACAATAACTCACTGGAATAAGTGGCATGCCCTTTTGTAACTCTGACCCCGTCACGTGATGGATTAGGAAATAGAGCTGGCTTTTATCAACGTTTGTGTGTCATGCTTTTAATACATCATGTCAGAAGAAAACGTAATTTTTGGGAAAAAATGGAGCAAATGAAGCCACACAAATCCATCAGGTTGGAAGGGAACTTGGCAGATGATTCCTAAAACAAAAGTATTGTATGGGAAAACTGCAAATGCTGGTAAGACAAAAAATCCATGCTATGTGAATTGTTTTGTTCACTTGTGCCCAGGTTTGAGAAAAAAGAACCTGCTTTGCAACTTTGTGATTTATGACCATGCAAAGTTAGCACATGTGCCTCTTATTTTGAAAGACTGAGCATTCTCAGTGTTCAGTGGCTGTGAAATTCTTTTTGTGGCATGTCGGTCAAATAGTTTGGTTGTTAGAATATGAAACTAACTACAGAAGTATAGCACTGCTTATATAGTTAAAGTTGGGTTCTGTTTTTCACTTAAAGCTGGGTTTCAATGTATTAGTTTTGTATGAAGACTACAGTATATCTTCCCCAAAATTTCTGTTCTGTGGGAAATTCTGACACTAAAAAAAAGACTTGTTCTGAATCTGGGGGTGGAGGGTTTCTATAACTCAGCATTTTATTGCTTTTAAGTGTTTGCATTGGAGCGATGTCATACTTAACTAAACTTAATTCCTTTTACAAGTAGTACTTGCTTATAGAATATTTATTGGAACATCGGAGATCTCAAGCCCTGCTACATCCTTTTCTTGAAGTATCTTCTCTTATTTTCTTTCCATGTTTATTCACTTATTGAGCAAAGCAAAAATGGAAGCAAAGTAAGCTTTATAAGGCTGTGTTGGAATTTAAGTATCTTCCACATTGTTACCAAGAAGTGTTTGAAATACTACAAAATTATTTAAAAAGTGATGCTGAGGGGGTTGGATGGTGCATTCATTACATACTGTAAAAGGTGAAAAGCTAATTAAGTGATGGAAAAAAGAATAGCGTACTATGAGGAAATGATAAATAGGCTAGGAGTCTTTTCAAAGGCTGCCAAGGGTCTCCTTAGAAGAATAATCCTCTAATCCCTCTCTGTAGATGAGTGGATATCTCTTGGCATCCTTGGTGATCTCCAGGCAGCCCTGAATGCAGGCTGTAAATTCAATTTTCCTTCTTGGATCCCCAAATAAACTCCACACAGGGATTTTGTCGAGTCCAATCACAACAGCCATCTTTAAGGTCTTATTTATTAATTTAACATTCAAAATACAAATATCTTCCCTCCAGCCTTCAGCTAGGGACACCCCAAACTTCCCCAGCCTTCGCAGGCTCCTCCTGGCCTTCCTTAGCTGGAACAAGGATGAAATTTCTGGTCAAAGCCACAGAGTAAGAGACTCAGGAAAGCCAATAGCAATCGTCTTGGTCTCAGGATCTTCACTGTGGGAATGTCTCTGTCTCTTTAGTCTCACTACAGCCTACTGAGCTTCCCCATTATGGCAGCCGCCTTCCGCTCTTCATAAGAAATTAACTGATTCCTTTCAGGTGGGGCTCATTCTGTATTCAGGGATGGCTTCTCTAGCCCCAGGGCAAGCCACTCTGTTGCACTTTCCTTTCTAATATGTACCTAGTCACACTCTGTAGATGTAAATCCCATTTTAAAAATGCTTCCTTGTGAAGGCCTGATGGATTGAACCTTCTATGGGATCTGAATTTGCAGCCAACAGCTTCCATAATGTAATGAGAGAAAGCAATGTGCCCTTAATTGTCAAAGCCTAGGCATACTGTATCATTATCATTAATCAAGATGTACAAGTTGCTTGAGAAGATTTCCATCTAATATAAAGAATGAACTCTTTGTTTTCCTTCCTCCTGCAGCTCCCTCACGTTTGTAGATGCTTCAGAAGTTTCAGAAAGGCTTGTGGTACAGAGAAAGGTCTTAATGTCCTCTAATTCTGTTCGTGTGACATTTCTATTACCTCATTGTCTGCTAATTCCTCTTTCATTCTGTACAAACGATGACTGAATTGTGCTCTTGCAATCATTACTTCCATTTTTCTCCCTGTGATTTATCCTGTATTACTGAGCACAAAGTCTGTTTACTGTAACTGTGTTTTTATTAACCTTGTCTAAGATTACTTTATGATTGAGTTCCCGTGGAGTCTGCTGTAAGTTCTTTGTTGCTTGCATTCTACAGCATTGCTTTAAGTCATAAGTTCTTGCAATATGCTACTGAATACATTGCTGTAAAAACAGTACACAAATTTATTTCTCTTCTTTATTGGATTTTAATTTGATATTTCTCCTTTAAAGGCTGATAAGGTGGAGTATATTTAGGTAGAGTAGATAGAAGAAAATAATTCCTGCTAAAATTCCAGAATGGCTTATATATTGCATAATTCTGTAACCTTTCTGCACCACTAAAATGCTAGTTTATTTCATGTGTATGATATGATGTGTATGACGATGTACTTGACTGATATCTTAAGATGCAATGCACTCTTGGTAATTGTAGCAAGGCGCTATGGCCTTCCTTGGAGCCTGGGCCCGAGGAAGGGTCGCTCTGTCCTTGCTGGACAGAACCAGGCCCTGCAGGCCCAGCCACCCGGAAGCAGAGGGGTGGAGCCAGGCCCAGGGCAGGAAGTATAAACGACAGGCCCAGCAGCTCAGTGAGGAGGAAGCTGCTGCTCGAGGCAGGCATGTCTTCCTGGAGGCTGCAGTCTAGGCCTGACCCAGGCCCCACAGCTGTTTGGTAGAAACGCCCCGCTGCCCGGAATCGCCAGACCTTGCCGAGCCTGCCAGGCCCGAGTGACTGGATAGGGCCGCTGGACCCTAGTAGCTGGGAGAAGCCAACCCTGCCCACTGGATGGGAGAAACCCCTGGAGGCCGGTCCTGACCTGGAGGAGCTGCCTGACACAGGGGAACCCTGAGAACCCTGTGACCTGGAGGAGTTGCCCTCCACTGAGGAGTTCCCAGACTTACCGCCGACCGACGAGGAGGGACTGGCGGGTCTGCTGCGAGCAGAGTACCCCAGCAACCCAGAGGAAACAGAGGACACAGGTACCTGGGGACCAGGGAAAGAAGTGGCCCAAGGACAGCCATAGCTAGTGGCTGAGTCAGGGGCAAGACCCCCATCAGCGTGTTGCAGCGGGAGCCCTGCCGACTCAGTGGCAAACACTTTTGCCGCTGCTAGGCCCTAGGCTGGGACGCAGTGGAGACGGGTGGGCCTGCTTCCCTCTCTTCCCTTCCCTAGCCACCCCAGGACAAACTGCTCTCCCCTGCCACTACAGACAGCAGACCCACTGCCTGCCTAAGGGCTGGAGGCAATAGACTGCTTCCCTGCCTCGCTCTGCCTAAGGGCTGGGATGATAGCCTGCTGACTGCCCGCCCGGCCTAGGGGCTGGGGTGATAGACTGCTTTAACAACTCGCCGGTAGGAAGGCTGGGGGCTAGGGACTCCTAAACAGACTGCTAATTCCCCTTAGCAGAGGCACTGTGGCCTTCCTCGGATCCTGGGACTGAAGAAGGGTCGCAATGCCCCAGCCGTGCTGTGCCGCCCGCCTACAGTAATTAAATGTGACACAGTGGCCCAACTTCCAGTTGCTCCAATGTTTTGTACTTTTCTATATTATTAATGGTGATTTGCACAAGTTTCTTCTAAAGAATACAGTGATAGGATCAACATACTTGCTTCAAAATGACATGAAATATCCATATTTGTGGGGGGAGGGGGTTGGGGGGAAGAGGACACGCACACACCCCTTTGTGTCAATTATTAGCCAGATTCATGTGACTTACACCCACATCTAGTGACACCTAGGTTGTACTGAAATATACAGCATGTAAAGAGTGGAAAAGGACACACACTAGACATAAAGGTGTGGATCCTTTGCCCATATATACAGGGGCCATCCTTTCTTATCACTCCAAAATGTACATTAGGCATCAATTAAAACTTTCACCAACAGCATTATGAAAATTCATGGTGTGTTATCATGAAATAACCACATCCTCAAAGAATACAGTAGAACCTCAAAGATACGAACCTCAGGAATGGAGATTGTTCATAACTCTGAAATTTTCGTAACTCTGAACAAAACATTATGGTACAGTACCTTGCAGTCAGTGTCTTCCAGCTGTGACTGGGAGAGATCTCTGCATAGGTGGCACATGGCAGCTGTCACACTGTCTGGATAAGGGGGCCCCTGAGGTGTATTCAGGAGCTCTGATTACTCCTTTCTACACCAGTCTCATGTTGGGGGTGTCATGTGGGCTGGCTTGAGTGGAGGGGGGGAGCATTTAGTATATTGTGTGACATTAGTATGGCAGAATCATAATAATTTGTGTGAGATATATCATGTCAGGTACTTTTAGAAGGGATATATCATGCTGAGTAAGATAAATATACTCATGTTCATGTATTATATGTGAAATGGAAGTTATGAATGTATTTGATATTTCTGTATGTCTTTTTGGGTTGGCTGGGACACATCCCAGACAGAGAGGCGGCAGAACAATAGCCTGCTTGATGGCCCATTAAGCCACTCGCGGATGCAAGGGGCCCAGGAAGAAACTAAAGGCATACCTGAAGAGTTACCAGAATTGGCCCATGTTACTCTGGACCCCAGGCATACCTGAAGAGTCACCAGGATTGGCCATGTGACTCTGGACTTCATCTTAGTTCTTGTAAGTTTCCACTGGCTGCATGGCCAGGGACAGAGGGTATATAAGATCAAACCACAAAAACCATTTTGCCTTATATCCTGAGTTTCAGCTGCCTACTTACCTCTGGATCAAGTCATCTGCAACTGAAACTGTGTAACAAAGGACTGAGGCCCATCCAGGTACTGGATGTATACCAGAGAAGACCATACAAGCCTGCAACTCCACTTTTCTTCTAGGAACCTGATGTATATGGACTTTCAATCATTTGTATGTATCTGATTTGCTTTGACCCTTTAACATTTCTCTTATGGTTTATTTCTTCCTTTTTACAATAAACCTTTAGTTTTAGTTACTAAAGGATTAGTTGGCAGTGTGGTATTTTAGGTAAGATCCAAATTCATATTGATCTGGTGCTGTGGCTGACCCCTTGGGGTCAGAGGGAACCTTTGTAGTAAAAAGCATAGAGTTTAAATAACTGGTCTCTTTACTGGACCTGGTGCTGATTTGGGAGCCTGGAGCTGAAATGCAGTAAAGGGGGCTGTGAGCATTTGTGTACTGGCTTCTGTGCGGATTCAGAAGTGCAGTTTGTGGCTGGTTGGGAAGTCTGGCTTCCGTGCCACCCACCAGTGCTGGGAGAATCTGCTCTCCTTTTACAGCCTGCCCTGACCTTGGCATTTTCAGGTGGCTGCCCTGGGCACGGACAGGTCACAGCATCATTGCCTGTTTTGCAAGCAGATCCCTCCCCTAGTCCTGTTTCTTGCCTTTGGGCTGATCTGGGTGGGCGGGAACTGCCCTGCACCCTTGGCGCTACAAGCCCCAGCCCTCAGCCGCCTCTCCCCAGGGCTTGCCCTGCTCAATGCACTGCTTGCCATGCTCTGCACATGGCAGGGGGTTGTTGCCAGCCCCCTGCCAGTGCCTCTCCCTCCCCTGCCCCTTTCACTCCCAGAGGTGCTGGCAGGATCCAGGAGTGCAGCCATGGGCAAAACTTGGGCTGCATTGGTGCACAGGCTGTGGCCCTTTAAAACTCCTCTAGAGCGCAGCTGACTCCCACTCTAGCTCCAGACCAGGCTTTGGCTGCAATCTTTAGTTCCTTGAAGCTGGCGGCAGCAGCATCAACAGGAAGCTTTCTTTCCTGGGCTCCAGAGAAGGGGGAGGAGCGGAGGTGATGAAAACAACTTCCCTCTCCCAGTGGGGTGGGGTGGAGTGGGAGGAGGTGTGAAAGTGCCCTTGGCTTACTGGAATAGCGCAGACTCGGGACAGTTTCAGCTCTGCATGCTGACCTTGCAATATAGGCACAGTATTTGCTTTCTTTATTTTTCCCCTCCACTGCTGCCTGACTACTTACTTCCAGTTTCACAGGTTGTTTGATTGACCAGTCATTTTGTAGCTCTGCTGTTCGTATCTTTGAGGTTCTACTGTAGATAGTAACAAAGAATGAAATAGATATTTGATTCAGGTGTCTGTTAGAATAGGGCTTCCAAAGCAGACAGAATAATCAATCCCAGTGAACGGATTATTAACTCAGTTGTGATGCTGGCATGCCAGGTGCCAGCTCATGCCAAGACTTCACTGAACACTTACAGAAGCATAGTTGGAAACCAGTCTGGCTCACCTGTGGGTTAGTGTAGTTAAATAGATTTTTGTGTTGAGACTTTATGGAATGCTTGTGCAATGCTGCATGTAATAATCCTACTTATAATTTCTGTATCTCATGAAATAAAGTAACATTTAAGTGTTTGCTCTCTAGACATAAAATGTTGGTTCTGAAACTTTGTAACTTGCCAAACAGGAAAAAGAAAAGGTCACTTAATGCAAAATGCTGGATTCCTGCATAAGGTGTTATCTCCTGTCTGTCAGGAAGGACTATTAAATCCAAATGGGCCATTGTGGAACAGAGACTTTGATTGCTCTCCCCACCCATCCCTTGGAAAGGTTATGTACAGAAATGGTCATCCCATCAGTTTTGACTCTAGGGAGATAGGGATAAAATTCCCAGGAGGAATTAGAGTCCAAACTGCATTAAAAAAAACATGAAGGGGCAAAGATTCCTAAGTATAAGGAAGAGATCCCCAGGACTAACCTGGGTTAGCCCAATGGATGTATAGAGATGGCGTATTTCAGCAGCGCCATCACCATCTAAGGCTAAGACTGCAAGTCATTTGTATGTGTTTGTTTATCTGTTTTAACCATCGTAAATAACTCTTATTTCTTTTTCCTAGTTAATAAACCTTGAGTTAGTTTGTTACAGGACTGGCCACAAGGGTTGTCTTTGGTGTGAGATCTAAGATGCAAATTAATCTGAGGTAAGTGACTGGTCCTTTGGGACTGGGAGTAACCTGAATATTTTGTGATCATTGATGTAAAGTGACCATCCATCACAGAGTCAAGCTTGCGTGGGTGGCAAAATAAATCACAATGTCTGAAGGGACTGTCTGTCACTCCATGGTAAGGCTGTATAGTGCCTGAGGAGTTTATGTTGGTTATTTGGTTGGTGAAATCTAATTATAGAACTCACAGCTCGTTTGGGGTTTGTGCTCTGCTTCTTAACAGCCTGCCCTGAGGTTGGTTTTCTTGCTCGTGAGCCACTCCAGATAGCATGGCAATTGGAGAAGTTGGCTGGATTCACATGCCACAGGTCAATTAGCTTTATAGATCATAACCCAGTATTGTTAAAAGCTTAACAATGATAAAACTTGATATTAAGAGTTTTTAAAGGTTAAAGAATAGATACAATGAGCCACTCCAGACAGTGTGACACCACTAAAATGCCGAATTTCAATTTTTAAGTCTGGTTCGAAAGTTACTAAACTGATCAGCTGCATGAATGGTTTTCGTTATGAAGATAGGCTGAAGAGCTTAAACCTATATGATGTGGAAAAGAGGCTGAGGAGAGCGTGAGGATGGGGTTAGGCAGAAAATTTATTGCAGTATGTAAGTACTTAAAATGCTTGGGTGAACATCTTCTGGAACTAAAGAAAAACACAGGAAAAACCAAACACTTCTGGAAATTAAATAGAATAAAAAATACCCTGTGATGGAATGTCCTCCCCACACTTACCCTGAAAGTGTTAAGGCAGGACAGAGGGGCCAATTTGCCTATTAGTCAAAGCAAACTCGGGGAGGGGGGCGGAGAGTGGAGAGATTAAGACTGCAAGAAAAGCCTTAGTTAGAAGAAGCTTACCTGTTCAGGAACAGGCAGAGCCTGTATAAGACAGGAAGCTGAAAACAGAAGGGGCTGGTGGGGAAGGCTGCAGTCACTCCCTGGGAAGATGCAGGAGAATTTGGAGGCTGTAGAGATGTGTAGGCTGCAGTTGCTCCTAGGGAAGAGGGACTGGTGAAGCTGGCAGACCCAACGAAGGAAAGGAAAGCCAGAAAGTTAGGCAAGTGCTCAGGGAAATGCAGCAAGGTACAAGGTGGAACAGATCTTGATTGCTGACAAGAGGGTCCCTCAGCAAGAACCTGGAATAGAGGGAGGGCCCGGGTGCCCCAACCAGCCACTGCAGAAGTGGCACTGTAGAGGCAATGCATAGGAAGTCTTTCTGAATTTGTTTTGGAGAAGACACCCACCTCCCACTGAATGGGAAAACTATGGTAGTGACTTAGCCAGAGGGCTGAGTTATGAAGAGGCCACAGCAGCTCCTAGAGCAAGAGGAGCTGCAGACAAACAGACAGAGGTGGAGGGATGGCGTGCAACCACGAAGAGAGGTGTTGATCTGGTGAGCTATTTCCTAGAACATTCAAGAGAAGATGCCCCACACTTAGTGAGTAGAGCTCCCTGTCAGCCCCCCACCCCAAAAGTTTAGTTTCAATAGAGTATACTAGATTCGTGTGTGTGTTCTTCTGTGGTTAATAAAATTATTTTTAATGTTTTTACTCCTCCACATACTGACAGAATCCACCTTATTATTATTTAAGGAAAAAAAAGGACATTTGTTTGGACATCACTAGCATTTCAGTATAAATGAGGTTAGAGGTAAATTGTTATGTTGCTAGCTTGTTGTGTTGACTGATTATTAAATTTACAGTGGGGAAGGGTATTTCCTGACAGAGATCATGGATGATTTTTATCTTCATTTGTAAGCAGGGATCAATTGGGATTCCACTTTTGTTTGACTACAGTATTTGTATGTATGAGTGGATTTCAGCTCTTTCCATCTTACTCTGTGTTCCCATTAGCTTGTTTTGCCTTATCATTGAGGTTTAGGGGAAAAAATAACTTAGTTTGAAAACATTGTGTATGTTAAATGCATTATGGATAATTTTCTCTCTCTCTTTGTAACGCAATATGAGACCCCCAGAACGCTGTAACTAGCTAGTCTTAAGTTTTCCCCCCTGCTTGCTGGTTCAAATTAAATGTATATGGCAAATTAAAAAACATAGTAAGAAGACCAAAAAAGTGCCACCATGACTAAACAACAGAGTAAAGGAAGCAACTAGAGGCAAAAAGACGCATTTTTGTAACTCTTCTGCTAGGTGCAGTTGGCAGCGACCAGGGCTTGGTTCAATATCTAGGGTTTCTTTTCAACAATACAACACAAAACTGGCTCGAACCCACACCGTAACCTGGGAAAATTGCACACCACCCGCTGGGTGCCTCCAAGAGGCAATACTTCTCCTCTCACAAGCACAGAGTCTGAGTGTAAAAAAGAAACTTTTTAATAAAAGGCGGGAAGTAACTCAGAGTTAATTTGGGAAAACACCATTAGCAGGATTCATAAACATAAAACCATGAACAGAACACCCTTCCCAGAGTTCATTGGGCAGTGTCTTTTGCCTCAGGCTACTGAGTCCAACAACCAAAAGTTCCTTTAATATGCCCCTCCCTTCTCTCTCCACCACATCCCAGTCACAATTGTCCTTGGTCAGTGAAGACCCAGAGTTCAGGGGTGCATCTGCTTGAGTTCACCTCCTACGGTGATGGTGAGGAAGGAAAGGTACCGTGCTCACTCCACTGTCTGGGCACTTGCTCTAACATAAGTTGCCCTGCTGGCTGCCCTCTCGCTGAGCCATCGGCAGCTCTCTTCTCCAACCTGCAGGCTGCCCTATTCATGCACACCATCACTTTCTGTTGCCACCTGCCTCAGTAATGCGACCTCTGTGGGGTCATTAGGAATCATTAAGAAAGGGATACATAATAAGACAGAACATCTCATAATTTCACTGTATAAATCCATGGTACACCCACATCTTGAATAGTACCTGCAATTCTGATCTCCCCATAGAATTGGAAAAGGTACAGAGAAGAGTGACAAAAATGATTAGGGGTATAGGACAGCGTCCTTCTGAGGAGAGATTTAAAAGATTAGGATTGTTCATTTTAGAAAAGAGATTACTAAAGGGGGATATGATAGAGGTCTCTCAAATTATGAATGGTGTGGAGGAAGTGAATAAAGAAGTCTTTACCCCTTCACATAACACAAGAACCAGAGGTCATCCAATGAAATTAATAGGCAGCTGGTTTAAAACAAACAAAAGGAAGTACTGTAAATAATATGGAGTACAGAAAAGATCACAGTGAGCTAGTCCCCCAAAAGATTCTTAATTCAAGCAAAAGGAAGAAATTAGCATGATTTGATTAATTAAACACACAAGAACATCCATACTGGGTCAGACCAATGGTCCATCTACCCCAGTATCCTGTTTTCAAACAGTGGTCAATGCCAGGTGCTTCAGAGGGAATGAACAGAACAGGTTATCATCAAGTGATCCATCCTGTTGGCCATTCCCAGACACCAGCAAACAGCAATCCCTGCCTATCCCAGCCAATAGCCATTGGTGGACCTATCCTCCGTGAATGTATTTAGTTCTTTTTTGAACACCATTATAATCTTGGCCTTCATAACATCCTCTGGCAAGGAGTCCCATATGTTGACTGTGCTTTGCATGAATTAATACTTCCTTTTCTTCTTTTTAAACCTGCTGCCTATTAATTTCATTTGGTAACCTCTTTTTTGTGTGTGTGTTTTGAGAAGGAATAAATAACACTTCCTTATTTGCTTTTGCCACATCAGGCATGATTTTATAGACCTCTATCATATCCCTCCAGTCATCTCTTTCCCAAGTTGAAAAGTCCCATTCTTATTAATCTCTCCTCATGTGGAAGCTTTCCCATACCCCTGATCATTTTTGAGATGGGGCAACCAGATTTACATGCAGCATCCAAAATGTGAGGTTTATAAAGAGGCAATATGGTATTTTCTGTCTTATTATCTCTTCCTTTCCTAATGAATCCTGACATTCTGTTAGATTTTTTTTGACTGCCGTAGATGTTTTCAGAGAACTATCCACGATGACTCCAAGATCTCTTTCTTGAGTGGTAACAGATAACTTAGACCTCATCATTTTATATGTATAGTTCGGATTATGTTTTCCAATGTGCATTACTTTGCATTTATCAACATTGAATTTCACCTGCCAATTTGTTGCCCAGTCACCCAGTTTTGAGAGTTCCCTTTGTAACTCTTCACAGTCTGCTTTAGACTTAACTATCTTGAGTAGTTTTGCCACCTTACTCTTTACCTCTTTTTCCAGATCATTTATGAATATGTTGAAGAGTATTGGTACCAGTACAGACCCCTGGGGAACACCACTATTTACCTCTCTCCATTCAGAAAAAATGACCATTTCTTCCTACCCTTTGTTTTCTATTTTTTAAACCTGTTGTTTGATCCAGGAACCTTCTAAAAGGCTTTCTGAAAAATCTACATACACTATATCCACTGGATCGTCCTTATCCACATGATTGTTGACTCCCTGAAAACATTCTGGTAGATTGGCGAGGCACGATTTTTCTTTAGAAAAGCCATGTTGACTCTTTCCTAACAAATCATATTCATCTATGAGTCTGATCATTCTGTTTTTTACTATATTTCAAACTATTTTCCTGGTACTGAAGTTAGGCTTACTTGCCTGTAATTGACAAGATTGCCTCTAGAGTCTTTTAAAAAAATTGGCATCACATTAGGTATCCTCCAATCATGTAGTACAGAAGCCAATTTAAATGATTTAGGTTACTTACGACAGTTAGTAGTTCTGCAAATTCACATTTGAGTTCTTTCAGAACTCTTGGGTGGATACCATCTGGTCCTGGTGAATTATTACTGTTTAATTTATCAATTTGCTCCACAACCTCCTCTAATGGCACCTATATCTGGGACAGTTCCTCAGATTTGTCACCTAAAAAGAATGGCTCAGGTTCTTCACACAATCGAGTCAATCTGTGGAATTTGTTGCCAGGGGATGTTGTGAAGGCCAAAACTGTAAGTGTGTTCAAACAAGAATTAGATAAGTTCATGGAGAATAGGTCCATCAATGGCTATTAATGAAGATGATCAGGGATGCAACCCCATGCTCATGTTCTTAGCCTATAAGTGTGAGAAACTGGGAGTGGATGACAGGAGATGGATCACTTGTTTATTTTCCTATTCTGTTCATTCACTCCAAAGCATCTGGTATTGGCCACTGTCGGAAGACAGGATACATGACTAGATGGACTGTTGGTCTTACCCTGTATGGCAGTTCTTATGTTCTAACATTTTCCTGTTAGCTCATTCCCTTGACTCTGGCCCTTGAGTTTGTGATGAACGTCATCTTAAACTCTCTTAGACATGGGGGGGCCATATTTAGGGGGTGATGTATTGAGGTGGCATAAATTACCTATTTGTAATTGAGGGTGAGTCTGTTAATGTAACAAGCATGTTAAGGGAACCAGAAGAAATGCAAGTGAAAACAATTAGCTAGCTTAGACTGCTTTAAACTAACTGTTGAATTTAGCCTACTGTAAGTTTTATATAATTTCTAATAAAATGATAATGTGCTAATTAAATGATGTCCTTCAGGCATGTCTGAGGTGTGGAAATCAAGAGGTTAACCAGATGTACTTTGGTGACTGAGGAACATCAGATTGAAACCAACAGTTTTACAGTAGAGGTTCTAGTGCTGCCATGTTAGATTTTTCAGTGCTTAACCCTTTAGAGTCTATTTCAAAGATTTTAATGTCATTCACAGCTATTACTACGTTTATAGCAAGACATGTAGTTTAATAGATTGTAAAGCTAGAAGGAATCATTATTCAATCTCCTCTGTAACACAGACCATTCCTGTTTGAATTTGGGCATATCTTCCAGAAAAAACATCCAATCTTGTAATTTGTATGTAACATTCTCTGCTTATTTCGAAATATCCTGCACAATTGTATTGACTGAAAAATAATTAAAGACAAGGGATTCACTACATTAGAGATTTTGCTCCTGAAACAACTTTAGGTGACTTCTTTGAAGTAGGAGATACCGGTGAGTTGCAATGTCTGTAATTTTCCCAGTCTGTTGCAACTTAGAACATATACACTGCTAACTGTCACCATTGTTGGGTTTGTTTCAAATTTAGCTGAAACATCCTATATCTATCTATGGTGTTGGGAACTGGATTTTATAAAAGCCAATTGCAGGCATCTTGGAATGGCCAATCAGAAAATATATCGTTACACAAAATGATAGGGTCTGTCAGGATAAAGACTGAATGCTCTCCTTGTTCCAACATTGACCCCCTTTCTTTCCTCCCCCCGGCAATGTCCCTGGAGCTAAAAAAAATTGCTCACCCTCTCTTTTGTGCTTTTTTTATTTGTGCATTCCCTTTGTGAAACCTTTTTCTTCTCCCACTTTTTACCCTAAGTTTTTTAGTTGGTAAATTACTTACTACTTGTTTTGGGGCATCAGAACGTATAGGAACTGGTGTTGGATACGTGAAGAACTGTAAGGGAACTTAAATGCATAACTTTGCTAGACATTAAAAATTGTGGTTTTAATAAAGACATTGGATTTATGGCTTATTACAACCATCTGTAACCCACTAACCCCTACCCCCACCCTTTATTTTTTCCCTTTGACTGTAGAGTGTTAAAGGCCACTTCTCCTTGAACAGTCTCTGACAATATTTGTTAACTATTTATGCTAACCAATCTCTTCCACTTGTAGTTAGCTGTGGCACTCTGAGGGCTTGTCTACACTTAAAATGCTGCAGTGCTTCAGTGTGGAAACTACCTACACTGACAGAAGGGATTCTCCCGTTGGCATAAGTAATCCACTTTCCATTGAGGTAGTAGCTAGGTTGACAGGAGAATTCTCCCATCAACTTAGCATTGTCTGCCCTGGGAATTAGGTCAGTTTAACTGTGGTGCTCAGGGATATGGATTTATACAAACTTAAAATCCTGGTGTAGACCAGACCTCGATACCTTTCCCAGACTTAAAGAAGGGCTGTGTGTAGCTTCTAAGCTTGCCTCTTTTACCAATGGAAATTGGTCCAATAAAAGAGATTAGTTTGCTTACCATGTCTCTCTAATAGTATCTGTGACATTCCATGATAAATACTGTGAACCTTGATTTAAATAAAACTATAGAATTATTATTTTGTAAATGTGTTCAAGAGCCTCTTATGTGAAATGAAGACAGAATAATCTTTTTCTAGTCTGTTCCTCACCCTGTCTTTCAAGTGCCCTTACACCATGGTTTAGAAGGACTTGTTTTATTAGATAGCTCTATTCTAGCATTCCTTGTTAGAATGGAGGATGCTTATTGAACCAAGTTGAATAACAGGGAAGGTTGAAACCTCCAAGATATTTACTTGAATCCCTGAGGTTAGTGGTTCCTAGACCCTCTGTAGTTGACTGCTTACATGGCATCATATGCCGAGTGGTATTTCTGCTATGATGGAATAAGAAAGCTGGAGATGTCAATCGCCAGGGGAAAATAAAACAGGAATTAAAAATATCTGCTGTTGGAAAATTATTTTATACTGCTGCATTGTAGTAATTCTGCACACTGACTGCAGCATTTGAGACAATAGGAAAGGCTAATTTCAGCATAAAGGTGACTAAAGCCAGTCACAGATTGATTTCCCTATTTGTCATCTTATTTCTCAGATATTTACAATGGAGTTGGTGCTGGAAACACATTTAATGACCTTTGGGTTGTCTCTAAATATAGGCACATTTTGAAGTATGCTAGAGTGGCATAAAATGCAGTGGCTGTTGATTCAAGATTGGTCAGTTTGGGGAACATTTTTCCTAGTTCCTGTGAAGGATTGATTTTTTCTCTTTTCTTTTTCAGAATAGTTATGTCCATTAGTGGTTTGTCCTCTTTTAGTCTCTGTCTGTCTGTCTGCCTCCTGTACATGTATTAAGGAAAATAAAAAGATAGGTATATGGAAGAGCAGAGGCACTCTTATAGGATGTAGACTGATGTATTTACTAGAGCTAGCTGAAAATACCACTTACTTTTAGTGGAAAAATTGGGAAAAAGACAACTTTCCTCAGAACAGTTTTTTTGTTTGGCAAAACAAAACACTTTCAGTGTTTGAACAGCTGTTTCAGTTTTTGTTTCTTCAGAAGACCAGAAAATTTTAAACAAAATGAACATTTTCTGTAAAAAATTTACACACACATATACCCCGTCTTATAAAATAAATAAATAAAACGGGGGAAGGAAATGGTCTCCTACGCTGATTTACTTACATAGGCATTGTCATATTGGATTAGATCCAAGGCCCATCCAGTCCACTATCCTGTCTCTTACAGTGGCCAGCACCAGGTGCCTCAGATGAAGGTGTAAGAACCCCTCAATAGGCTGAGGTGGGATAATCTCTTATTCTGGTCTCTAATAGTTGGAGATGCAAAACCATGCTCTGAGTGTCCCTACCCTCTGTTTGCCAGAAGCTGACAGTGGATGACAGGGTAGATCACTTGATGATTGCCTGTTCTCCCTCTGACTCACCTGGCATTGGTCACTGTCAGAAGACTGGATACTGGGTAGATGGACCACTGGTCTGACCCAGTTTGGCCATTCTGATGATTTTATGAGATTAGCTTAATCCTTGAAGTTTGAGGTTTAATATTCTTTCCAAATTTGTGTTATGATTAATTATAACAATGGGTTTTCTTATCATTCATATAAATATCCATTGCCTTTTGAATCTTGCTAAGTTCTTGACCTCAACATCTTCCTGTGGCAATGAGTTCGACAGTCTTATATATAGTGTGGAAAAGTATTTCCTTTTCTCAGTGTTGACTTGGTCACCTTTTAATTTCATTGGACATCCCTTTCTTGTGTTATGAGACACGGAAAACAAAAGCACCCAATCTACCTTCTCCATACTGTTCACTTTTATATACTTATCATGTCCTCTATTATTTATAGACTCCAAGGTCAGAAGGGACTATTATGGTCATCTAATCTGACCTCCTGCATAAAACAGGACACAGAACCTCACTCACCCACCCACTCCTGTAATAAACCTCTAACCTATGACTGAGTTATTAAAGTCCTCAAATCATGATTTAAAGACTCTAAGGTACAGAGAATTCACCAGCAAGTGAGCTGTGCCCCATGCTACAGAGGACGGCAAAAACTCCTCAGAGCTTTGCCAATCTACCCTGGGGGAAAATTCCTTCCCAATCCCAAATATGGCGATTAAACCCTGAGCATGTGGGCCGGACTCATCAGCCAGACACCCAAGAAACACTTATCTGCAGTAACTCAGAACCCACCCTACCTAACATCCCTTCACAGGCCATTGGCATATCTACCACCAGTAGTCAAAGATCAGTCAATTGCCAAACTAGGCTATCCCACCATACCATCCCCTCCATAAATTTATCAAGCTCAGTTTTGAAGCCAGCTAGGTTTTTTGCCTCCACTGCTCCCCTTGGAAAGCTATTCCAGAACTTCACTCCTCTGATGGTTAGAAACCTGTGTCTAATTTCAAGTCTAAACTTCCTGATAGCCAGTTTATATCCATTAGTTCTTGTGTCCACATTGACACTGAACTTAAATAATTCCTCTCCCTCCCTGGTATTTGTATCCTAAGATAATCAATCTCTCTTCCAATGTGAGTTTTCTCATCCTCTGAATCATTCTCATTGCTCTTCTCTGACCTCCTCTAATTATGCCATATCCTTTTTGAGATGTGGTGACCGGTACTACACACGATATACCAGATGAAGCCATACCATTTTACTTAATGGCTTTATAATTTTTTTCCAAATTGTTCTTCATCCCATTCGTTATGCATCTTAACAGCTTGCTTGCTTTTTTTTTTACTGCAGCTACACATTAAACGGAGGTCTTCATTGAGCTGTCCACTGTGTTGCCTAAGTCCCTTTCCTGAGTTGATACAATTAATTTAGAATCTTGTAAAGTATACAAGTAGTCCCCTTTCCAGATCAATATACTAAACACTAGACCTAGTACAGAACCTTGAGAAATCTTGCTGTTAACCTTTAGCCATGATGAAAACTGACGATTTAATTCTACTCTTTATTTGCTGAAGCTTACTGAAAAGTTGAGTTCTGAAGCAAATTTTATTGTTTAATACCCAAGTTGAAAAATTTTATTTGAAAAAACATGAAACAGATGCTAAATTCTGACTGTGTTGCAAGGCCTGCTACATAGAACTTGAAATACTCTAGTGGGCACAGGTAGAATTGCTAAGGTTAAGGTTGCATAACAGTGTCCATTATAACCCTTGGGTTTTGTTGCTCATTACTTGATGTCAGCAAGAGTTGCATGTGCTCAGCACTTCTGAAAATCAGGCCACTCCCAGGTTACTTGACAAATACATTCTCCCCAGAAACTACAGACTGTCTGGTAACATTATCTTAACCTTGTGGCATTCAAAAACCGGGCTTGAAATCCCACAAGAACAGACTTTCATGTGGTATTTTAAGTACTATTGTCTCAAGAAATGCCTTGAAATTCCCACAAGAGCAGCCCCTCTCATATAATTTCAGCAGTTCCCCTTGCAGGAAGGTGCAGACAGTCTCAAAAAATAAAATAAAAGTAAGTTAATTAACCATTTTCAAACCTTCTGAAAAGTTTGGCTTGGGGGATAGTTTGCTCCTGGCTTGACTGTCATTTACTCTGAACTGGTTCATCTTTTTCTGACAGCAGCATATAGAAGTGGGATTCTGGAATTTGAAAACAAGATTTAGTTCCCTGTAAAATAATGTCCCTAAGAGAGACTTAAAAGACCTTTGTTTTTACTTCAAAAGCATGTGAACCCATAGGAATATTAGTGCATCATTAACAGTACCAAGGAGGCGAGGAGAATGTGTTCTTTCAGTTACTGTAAATCTGTTCCTTCTTCTTTTGGAACCTTTTCAAGTTTCTCATTTCCCCATGTTCTATAGTAATTGTACTGTCACACTAAAAACAAAGAGGTTGAAAAAAGCAACTTATTATAGTTTATCATCTCCCTTTTGCACTGAGTTAGAAATAACATATCAAGATCCTAATCTACTGGTGTCTCTGTTAAATGGTTACCACCATAATCACCCTGAAGGAATGATTTAACATCATAATTATAAGGAATCAAAGAATGATTAGAATGATGTTTTCCTTCTCTCTAATTTTCTTTCCTTAATTCCCTTGTCTGCAATTCTCTTTTCCTTTAAAGCTCACTGTTGGGGCCCAATAGTACCCACTGGTAGAAGCAGGGCTGAAACATTTGTTCATGCTGCAGAATGATCAGCGTCTTTGCACAACAGTGTGATGGGCAATTATGTTGGCTCAGTGTCATTTTTTTTCTTGTTTGTTGTTTTTAAAAGCACCAAATGTTAATTATGACTTTTCTGGAAAGTGTTAATCACAGGATTTGGATTCTGGTTAGTCATCTGTTGAAGGTGGTGAAGGATGAAATCATAGCACTGAGGGCTAAATTTTCAAACAGTTAGTGCCTCTGAACTGGACTTTTATATCCATAGTACCAAGCAGGGTTGTGCCACAGTTGTTTTTCCCCTTTGAAAATATTCAGGAGGTACAAGTGACAAGGAGGACAAGGGGCTGTGAATGGCGCATGGCCTGGAAAATGTAACCTCAGTGGAATATTCAAAGGGACGGACATGGAAACAAGTCCCACAAGTTTGCACTATAAATTGTATCTAGTAATGCCTCCATTGCACACCAGCTGCCTTGCATTCACTCATTAGGCTAGCCAATTGCAGCCTGGGACAGACTTCTCCTGGCAGAATATCTGCCTGCTAGAATTACTACAGGACCATGTGGCCATCCTTAGGGTAAGGGAGAAGGAAAAACAGAGCAAATGGCTCCAGGAATGCTACAGAAAGTGACTATATTCTCCCTACAGGCTTGACAGGACGCTGGTGACCTAGCACAATTTCTCAGAGCAGCAACTCTGCCAAAGGAACAAGCAGGGACATGCTGAACCATCTTGAGTGGAATCCACCTTGAGTGGAATCAGGTGACGCAAACACACAAAAATCTCAGGTATATTGGTGAGATTTTTCATCGCCTGGCCCTCAGGGGTGCCCAGAAATAGATGTCCATCAAGCAGGTATCAAAAAGAAATGAGGAGACCTGTAGAAATGTGAAAGAGATTACACTGCATCAACAGATAGGATTCCTGTGAGGCAAGGCAGCTCATCATATATGTAGTGGCATATACCAGGAACATGTAACATGTTTTACAGTCACAGAAGGAGAATACGTCGAGTTGGATGGGGTGTGTCAGACCAGGGAGAGTCACTTGGGGCATACTGCTTACCTAGTAGTGTAGAATTTTACAATTATCAATCTGAAGGACACTACTGAGAGAGAATACTCCATAGGAGAAATATATTTCCAGGGAGTGGGAGACACTGTTTATCCCTTGAGAAGATTGAGCACAATACCTGATCCAAGTTTCCATACATCTTCACAGAATAGATATACTGATGCATGCCAAGCCATCCATAAATGTGTCATCAGCACCTGTGGCTTCTACCATATCCTGAATAGACATGATGGTGGACATGGAGGTCCAAGTGTAGGTTACTTCCAAACCATGTGAGTGGCAGTTGATGAGCCTTCTGTGGCCTAGCCTTGTTACTTTGAACTGAGGATCCTGTTGCTACCTGTCTTACACTATTTCCTTGGTCCTGGGCTTTTTTTTTAAGTCACTGCCATAGCCTGCCATGCAGGATGCAATTAGCTGAACAGTCCTCTGCGGACTTGCTGTGGCATTTATGTGCTGTACCCAGGGCTTTGTTATTATACAAGGGCAACTACTAACTTTAAATCTTTTGGATGAAAATACACCCTTTGGGAGTGAAAATTATGGGCATAACAGTGCACCCACAAATGTACATGTGTCTGCCTCCATAATGTTGCAGTTCTCAAAACGTAGCTCTTTATGGTGCTTTCTGTGTTTATTTAATCCAAGCTAATAATTTACTATGATTCTGTATCCACACTAATTACCCTGGAATTCAGGGCAAGATACAGTGTTCAGTTAAGTCATCATAGTTACTGTGATGAGCTCTTTTCTCTTTCTTTTCTTTTCCTGCCAGGGCCCCCACATGTGGGGGGAAGGGTGCACTTTACTGGGGCCCTGGCAGGCCCGGCTCAGGCTGCAACCCCCATTACCATGAGGAAAAAAAATGAGACTAAATTATAGATCATGTCTGAGGATATTTATAGAAACTTATTTTCCTTTATCTATGTTTCTATTGTCTAGATCTTGTGAGATTTTCTGGAGCCAATCAGAAGCAGTGTTAGAGCAGTCTCAAGCAACATTCTGAACAGTGAGTTGCTGGGCCTACTGACCCAGCCCAGGCCCTTCTGTAGGGCCTGGTCTACACGGGCGGCTTTGGTCGATTTAAACTCCCTTAATTTGAATTAATTACTCCTGCATCTACACTGGTGCTCCTGTTAATTCGAATTAAGGTGCCTGTAAAATCAAATGAATAAGACCACCTCTGCAAGTGGCATAGTGTCAGTGTGGACGCAATAGGACTTAATTCAAATTAATTGACCTCCGGGAGATATCCCATAGTGCATCGTTTTAAAGTCCCCTCCCCTCAAGCAGTCCCGGGTTGATTTGAATCTTCATTTCCTGTGCTTGCTGCCAACGTGGAGCGAGCTTTCCCACTGTTCTCAGCATGGCTACTGCAAAGCCCAAATGTGCTCCAGCATGGAGTCGAGCAGAGGTTTTAGACCTCATTGGGCTGTGGGGCGAGGAGTTAGTTCTTGCTCGATGAGGGGGACTCCATGGATGAGGAGGAGGAAGCTGTGGAGAGCAGGTTACAGGAGAGCGGGGTGTCCGTTCTCCCAGAAAGTCAGGACATATTCTTGACCCAAGAGCAGTCCACCAGCGCACAGGACAGCACAAATGATCCCGTGGAAGGCACATCTGGTGAGTTTTCTTATTAGCATTTCTGTCCTTGTACATTGGTTGGGGGGGGCACAAGGGGGATCTCAGGTGTTTCATTGCCTGTACTGGGTGCTAAATCATTTGATTTATGTGTTGAGAGAGGCTACGTTTATCATCAGTTGTTATCACATGGAAAAATTTACTGTATGTAATCTGTTATCCCTCCCTTGCCTGGAAAAACTTTTCAGGGGAGAGCTGCCATGTTCCTCCCCCCATGGCAGGAATCTTCTCTACAATCAAGGTACCCAGCATCATGACTTCTTCTTTTTTAAGCATTTCCCCACCACCCCACAGCAAGCCGTCTGTACTTGGTCTCTGTAAGGGTTTGAAATACAAGCAGAGAGAGGAAATCATTTACTAGCTACATTGTTTTATGGTCTAATTATGTACATAGTAACATTTTTATCACTTTATTAACTCTGCTACTTGTGGCTACATTGTCTCATGGTCTCCTTATTGAAATAGAAATATTTGTATCAATTTCTTCACTATGTTAACTCTGGCTGCCTTGTTGTTGTTTTTTTCATTGTGTAGACACCTTGGCGGTGTACCGACCCTTAAGAAATGCTGTGGAAAGACTGTCTCAGATTAGAAAAAGGAAAAAAAGAAATAGAGATGACATGTTTTCTGAGCTCATGAACCCCTCAACATCCACAGAGAGAGAACAAAGAGCGTGGAGGCTGACCTTGTCCAAGAGCATGGACAGGGTTACGGACACTCATAGACAAATGCAGGAGACTGATCGCAGCACCACGCATGAGATGCTGCAACTCCTGCGGGACCAGTCAGACATGCTCTGGCATCTTGTGGACCTTCAGGAGTGGAGGCAGGACAGAGTCACTGCATCCCCTCCACAATGCTCTAGAAATGAGGGCTCCGCCATCTTCCACCTCCCCTGCCACCACGAGATCTTGGAGGAGATTTTCCAGGATGCAGTACGTGCTCTCCTCCACCCCAGCAAGCTACCACCCTACCCCTGGAGACAGTGAATGAACCTTCACCCCCCACCCCATTCCCCCATGACATGAATATTAAAAATTAAAGTTTTGCATCATTCAAAAACTTTTTTTTATTACATATGCTATTGATCAGGAGGGATTTGTTGGGCACAGATATCAAAGGGAGATTGGGGGGGGGGGTCATCAAAGGCAAACAACATACTTGAACAGAAATCACTCCTGCATCTCATTGCAGAACCTGGTTTTCAAAGCTTCCTTAATGCAAAGTGCTTCACGGTTAGCTCTTCTCATAATGCTGGCATCGGGCTGATCATAATTGATGGTCAGTCTTTCTGACTCCACAGCCCAACCCTGGGGGAACCTTTCCCCCTTGGCTTCACACACATTATGAAAAGCACAGCAAGCAGATATCACAGAAGGGAGGTACTTCTCATCCATGTCCAGCCTAGTGAGGAGACTCCTCCATTTACCCTTTAAACGCCCAAAGGCACATTCTACGACCATTCTGCAACTGCTTAACCTCTTATTAAAATGTTCCTTGTCGCTGTCAAAGTGGCCGGTGTAGGACTTCATTAGCCAAGGGAGCAAGGGGTAAGCAGGATCCACCAGGATCACTATGGGCATTTCCACACCCCCCGATGTCAATTTTTTGGTCAGGGAGGAAAGTGCCCACCTACATCTTATAGTACAGCCCCGAGTTAGGAAATATACGAGTGTCATGCACCTTCCTAGACCATCCCACACTGATGCTGTGAAATGACCCCTGTGATCCATGAGCCCCTGCAGGACCATGGAAAAGTACCCTTTGCGGTTTATGTACTCCGCAGTTTGGGAAGCCCATCGTGGCAAACCCCTCCACTATGTCCTGCACATTTCCCAAAATCACTAGCCTTCATAGCAGAAGTCTATAGATGGCACTGCACACTTGAATCACGGCAGCTCCCACTGTAGATTTACCAACTCCAAATTGATTCCCAACTGAGCAGTAACAGTTGGTGGTTGCCAGCTTCCAGAAAGCGATGGCGACTCTCTTCTCCACCGTCGTGGCTTGTCTCAAGCGAGTGTTCACGTGCTTCAGGGACGGTGACAGCTCCGAGCACAGCCAGAGGAAAGTTGCCTTTTGCATACGAAAGTTTTGCAGCCACTGATCATCATCCCACAGTTGCATAACTATGCGGTCCCACCAGTCTATGCTTGTTTCCCTGCACCAGGACCTGCGGTCCACGGACTGCAGATAAAACGTTACAGCCTGCAGCAATCAGGAATTGTTCTGCTCGATTGCCTGTAGCACGGCTGCCACGGTGGCATAGGTGTAGTACCTGTTTCGCCTTCTTACTCTTTTTCTAAAGTACTTCATGATAAGCCGCGTTGTATTTGTCACGATCAGTATTACAGTGCAGAGTTCAGCTGTCTCCATGTCTCTGCAGTAATGGTGATTGGGTGAGTAAAAAAACAGCACGAAAATCCTTTTCCTGTTTTGTTTTGGTTTGTTTTGGTTTGGTTTGGTTTTTTTTTTTTGGGGGGGGGAAGGTAGGGGAAGCAGTGTTTCATCCTGGGACGAGGACACTCTTCCAAACAGCCACCGTGGCTAGTTGCACTGTGGGACAGCTACCCACATTGCACTGCTTTGTAACAATTCAGGCTGGCCAGTATGAATGCAAGAGACCAGCACAAACCGCATAGTGTGGACAGTCTGCTGCAATTTCTATAAATCGGCTTCTGAAAGTCGAATTAAGCTAATTCAAATTAGCACTGCAGTGTAGACATGGCCTAGAATAGAGAGTGTGTGCTTGTGCAGTTAAACTAGGACTTGTAGTTTGAGACTGAGAGACAGAGAGATTTGTGCTCCTCTCTCTGACATGGTCTATCATATCAAGATCAAGAACTACCAGTCCCAGAGTTCCTTGGGCACAGGCAGGAGGGAGGGACAGCGAGTGGGAGGGGCAAATCAAAGCACCATAAGACAGTGGGAGCCAGTGCTGCTGCTCCTTCTGGTAGGATTTGCAGGCCCAAAATATATGTGAGTAAGTGTCTAATTCACTCATAGTCACACACACACACCCCACACTGCCATGTCTGGTGGTGGCAATAAATACAAATCAGGGATCCAGAAATGTAAGGAGGTAAAAGAAAGGGATCTAAAAGAAGCTAAAGGACACCAATCTATACTCCAGTTTTTCAAATCAGACAAGGCCTTTCTGCAGTCTGGCAATACACTAACTAGGGAAGCAAATGAGCAAAATCAAGATGAAAATGATTTCAATATTGAGACTGTGTCTGTGGCACTGGCAACTGATGACAAAGAAAAGCTGCCAGAACCTGCATCAAGTGACTCCAATCTTAATGCTTGAAGATAGTCAGGTAGTATCACCGTTAGCACCACCACATTCAGAAGATTTACAAGAAGCAGGGGAGAGTAGGACTACACTATCTGATTCTTGTCTTTTCAAAGATCCAGGCTTGTGACTTGAAAACATAACAGATTCTAAAAGTCAAAAAATTGTTCTATCTGGTGTCCTGACTTTTGAAGAAATGAGGAAGCTAGCAAAGTGGGTGCCAAAAGGTGTTGATGGGCATCATTTTCTTGACTATTTCTCAGATGTAAGACCTTCCAACAAGAGAGAAAAGATACCAAGAGACTGGCTTGTTTGGAATGCTACCAACTAAACATTGTATTGTTTTCTGAACGTTGGCTGTTTCCTGAAGCGAGGCTTAAACAACGCAGTATGCTGGCAAAAATTGAAAGGTATTCACCAATTGTGGAAAAAATGGTGTAAACTATATACTAAACGTCTTGAACATGAAAAGAGCATAGAACATAAAACTTGCTACTGCCAGTGGAAGCAATTATAGCACTCACTGTCAGATGGACATGGAGTGGACAGTGAGATTCAAAAACAAATATTAAAAGAAGCTACAAGATGGAAAGAAATAGTGGAAAGATTTTGGATGTTACCTTATTTCTTGCTTCACGAGGTTTAGCATTCCAAGGAGATAATAATCTGATAGGTGACCCACACAATGGTAACTTTCTTGGAACTCTTGAGATTATATCTCATTATGACAGCATCACTAGTGACCATTTGGCTAAAGGCAAACAGAAGCAAACAGAGGGCAGAACAATGAAAGGACAAGCTCATTATCTCTCATGGGAGAATCAGAACTAGTTTATTGAATTATGAGGTAAGAGTGTGCAGAAGGCCATCCTTGCAGAGAGCGAAAAGGCCATTAATTATTTTATCATATGTGATGCTACGCCTTATGCCTCTCATCATGAACAATATGTTTTGATATTGCGATTTGTAGTTCACAACAAAGACAGTGGTACATTTAACATTAAAGAAAGGTTTCTTGAGTTTATCAACTTTGATTTTAAAAAAGAAGAACAGATAGTTGAAATGCTAATTGGCAGCTTGAAGTGTCATAACATTCCTCTGGATGACTGTAGAGGTCAAGGATTTTATAATGGCTCTAATATGTCTGGAAAATAAAAGATATTCAGGCCAGCATTATGTCCAAAAAATGTGTATTTTCCTTGTGGTTCCCATTCACTAAATCTTGTAGGAGTTAATGCTGTTGCAGCCTGTACTGAAACATTGACATTTTTTGGTTGTGTTCAGCAACTTTTTGTGTTTTTCAGTGCTAGCCCAGTGAGGTGGAAGATTATGACAGATAGGATACAGTGCTCACTCCAATTTTAGTTAGACACATGCTGGAGTGCACGTGCTGATGCTGTCCATCCACTCACAAAGCATCTTCTAGGTATTCTGGAAACACTGGTATGTGCTCTTGAATTAAACTTGACACATGAAGCTCCATCGCAAGTAGAAGCACTGAAAAGGTACTTCAACTCATTTTTATGCCTCTTGATGGCTAGCTTCTAGTACAAAGTTCTTTCAAGTATTGAGGACACAAACAAGATTTTACAAGCCAGAGGACTCTCTCTTGAATCAGAGGTAGCTCTCATTGCTGATATTATTGAAGAAATAAAACAACTTAGAGATCAGTGGCCTGAAATTCTACAGGAAGCATGTCTTGTAGCAGAAGGCATGGGAATTTTGGCACAATTGTCAAAGAAGAGAGGAATGAAATGGAAAAGATTTCATGATGAGACATCTGAGCCTGAGGAATCATGTTCTACCATCTCTGAAAATGAACCAGAGTCTTTATTTAGAAAGAATGTTTTCAATGCAACTTTGGATAATGTCATCTGCGAATTAGAGCACAGATTCAACATTCCGTTCAGTCCTAAAATATGTGATACTAGAGCCTGGGGAACTGGAAGAAACTTCTAAATGTCTACTTCACAAGTATCCTACAGATCTTTCTAAGAATTTTCCTTGTGAAATGTTGCACCTGAAAAAAATCTTCATCTACTTTTGGAAAAGAATATGAACTACTCTCACTTATCTTATTAAATGAGATTTACAAAAAAACCCAACTGCAACTAATTTTCAGTGACGTGTGTATAGCCCTATGGATTTTTTGCCCATTGCCAGTGACTGTGGCAGAAGCTGAAAGAAGTTTCAGCAAGCTAGCATTCATCAAAAACTGCAGGCGTTCTACAATGGGGCAAGAACACTATCCTGTCTATTAAGTGTGAACTTGCAAGAGAAATTGACTTTGGGGGGCTAATTCTTGATTTTGCAATGAAAAAGACCAGAAAAATAAAGCTTTTAAAATTAATTGGCCTAATTATAAAATGTTTGCAGTCACAAGACTTTGACAGGATACCTTTATAATGACCAAAAAGTTACAAAATAGTCAGCAAACTTCTAGGACTCTCAGGCTGGGTGTTACGTTAAACAAAAATAGCAAAGGGGTGCATTTTTCAGAAATGTAGAATATGTAACAATGATTTCAGAATTCAAACCTTTTTCATGGCTCATGAGATTGTATGTATGGGATGAGGGATTATGATATATGTGTGGGAGCGGGGCCCGTGTTACAAGTTTGTACTGGGCCTGAAAAAATTATGTTTGGGCCCTGCTTCCTGCCGTCTCCACCACATTCATTCCACAATTCTCTAATTCATTTTGCTTTTTAACACACAATAAGCTCTATTAGGAGTCTACAAAATAACAAATGGAAGTGAGAGGAAAAGAGAAGGAATAGCAAGGGATAGAATAGAAACTGATGGAGGAAAGGAGACCAGAAGACGGAGGGAGAAAAAGCACCGGAGGAAGAGAAGAGGGGAAGTGTAACTTTTAATGTTAAAGAATAGCGCAAGCCCTCCCATAAAAAGCAAGGAGGAGGGAAACCTGTGACCAATGGTTTTACAAAACATTTGTTTGTTTTAGTTAAATTCATACTGACTATCCTGACTAATAGCCATCGATGGACCTATTTTCCATAAACTTATCGAGTTTTTTTTCAACCCCATTATAGTCTTGGACTTCACAACATCCTCTGGCAAAGAGTTGCAGAGGTTAACTGTGAGTTGTGTGAAGAAATACTTCCTTTTTTTAAACCTGCTGCCTATTAATTTCATTTGGTGACCCCCTAGTTTTTGTGTTATCAGAAGAAGTAAATAACACTTCCTTATTTACGTTCTCCACCGCCAGTCATGATTTCATAGACCTCTATCCTAATTCCCCTTAGTTGTCTCTTTTCCAAGCCGAAAAGTCCCAGTTTATTAATCTTTCCTCATGTGGAAGCTTTCCCATACCCCTAATCATTTTAGTTGCCGTTTTCTGTACCTTTTCCAGTTCCAGTATATCTTTTTTTGAGATGGGGTGACCAGATCTCCATGCAGTATTCAAGATGTAGGGGTGTCATGGATTTATAAAGAGGCAATATGGTATTTTCTGTCTTATTATCTATTCCTTTCCTAAGGAATCCCAACAGTCTGTTAGATTTGTTGACTGCCACTGAACATTAAGTAGATGTTTTCAGAGAACTATCCACAATGACGCCAAGATCTCTTTCTTGAGTGGTAACAGCTAACTTAGACCTCATCATTTTATATGTATAGTTTGGATTATGTTTTCCAATGTGTATTACTTTGCATTTATCAACAGTGACTTTCATCTGCCATTTTGTTGTTCAGTCATCCAGTTTTGTGAGATTCCCTTGTAACTCTTCCCAGCCTACTTTGGAGTTAACTATCTTGAGTAATTTTGTATCATCTGCAAATTTTGCCACCTCATTGTTTACTCCTTTTTCCAGATCATTTATGAAAGCTAAAACAGTACTGGTCCCAGTACACACGATGGGGGCACACCACTATTTACCTCTCTCCATTCTGACAACTGACCATTTCTTCCTACCCTTTGTTTTCTATCTTTTAACCAGTTACTGATCCAGAAGAGGACATTCCCTCTTATACCATGACCGCTTATTTTGTTTAAGAGCTTTTAGTGAGGGACCTTGTTGAAGACTTGTTGAAGACTTTGGGATGATATAGCTGAGGTTAGTCCTGCTTTGAGCAGGGGGTTGGACTAGATGACCTCCTGAGGTCCCTTCCAACTCTAATATTCTATGATTCTATGAAAATCTAAGAACACTATATCCACTGGATCATCCTTGCCCACATGCTTGTTGACCCCATGAAAGCATTCTGGTGGATTGGTGAGGTGCGATTTCCCTTTACAAAAACATTTTGACTCTTTCCCAACAAATTGTATTCATCTATGTGTTTGATAATTCTGTTCTTTACTATATTTTCAGACATTTTGTCTTGTGCTGTCATTGGGTTTACCAGCCTGTA
This sequence comes from Emydura macquarii macquarii, assembly GCF_026122565.2. Lineage (NCBI taxonomy): Eukaryota > Metazoa > Chordata > Testudines > Chelidae > Emydura > Emydura macquarii. Next base: position 14,563,988 of record NW_027131283.1, read on the forward strand.
ATTGCTGGGATTGCCTTTCGAGCCTTTTTAAAAAATTGCTGTCACATTAGGTATCCTCCAGTCATGTAGTATAGAAGCTGATTTAAATGATAGGTTACATACCATAGTTAGTAGTTCTGCAATTTCACATTTGAGTTCCTTCAGAACTTTTGGGTGGATAACATCTGGTCCTGGTGACTTTTTACGGTTTAATTTATCATTTTTTTTCCAAAACCTCCTCCAATGGCACCTCAATCTGGGACAGTTTCTCAGATTTGTCACCTAAAAAGAATGGTGCAGCAAATAATTCATTTAGTTTCTCCGTAATAACCTTATCTTCCTAGAATGCTCCTTTATCATCTCAATTGTCCAGTGGCCCCACTGGTTGGTTAGCAGGCTTCCTGCTACTGATATATTTAAAAAATCGTTTGCTGTTACTTTTTGAGTCTTTGTCTAGCTGTTCTTTAAATTCTTGTATGGCCTTCCTAATTATATTTTTACACTTCATTTGCCAGAGTTTATGCTCCTTTCTATTTTTCTCAGTAAGATTTAACTTTCATTTTTCCAAGGATACATCTCTGCCTCTAACTGCTTCTTTTACTTTGTTGTTGAGCCATGGTTGCACTTTTTTGGTCCTCTTACTATATTTTTAGTTTTGGGGTACATGTTTAAATTGAGCCTCTATTATTGTGTCTTTAAAAATTTCCATTGAGCTTGCAGGAATTTCACTTCTGCCACTGTACCTTTTAATTTCTGTTTAACTTTCTTATTTTTTCATAGTTCCCCTTTTTAAAATCAAATGCTACTGTGGTGGGCTGCTTTGGTGTTTCCTCACAGACAGGGATGATAAATTTTATTATGTTATGGTCACTATTATGAAGCTGTTCAGCTATATTCACATCTTAGACCAGATCCTGTGCTCCACTTAGGACTATTAATTAATTGTTTGTGCAGCCCTCCTATACTGTATATTATGTGGATTTCATTATTTACAATTATGGAGATTGAATTAGGCTAGTTTTTGCTACATTCTCACCCTCATCTTTCCCTCCCATCTTCTTTGTACTATGCTAATAGAGGTTTACCCTGATATCTTGAAAGGTGTTTTATGTAACAATTCTTTATTGCGAAATGCCTTTGTCTTTTAGTACCTAGTGTAGCATTGTAGTAATCTATTTTATGTGGCATTAAAGGTATTTAAATAATTTTTAGCTGCTTTATTCTGTGGGGGCAAAAACCGCACTTTGTGTAACTAAATTGCAACAATATTCCTTCTACTGCCTAGCTGCTGAATGTGTTTTAGCGAATTATATTTGTTTATTCCTTGCAAGTGCAGTCATCTTTAAAAGCCTGGTTATTAGGTTTTGCTGTTTTAACTTTGTCCTTGTTCTATTCTAGCCATCCTCTTGGGTTTCTGAAATATTAATAACTGGGGTTTGTTGTGAGACAATTTGTACAGGGTAGCACATTGTCATAATAACATGATACTTAATGTTGAATCCATTGGTGCTGTTGCCATTTTATGTGTTTTAAACTATGTACTTAAGGTCTGCTGTGAATTTGTGTGTGTGTGTATACATAATCATATGGTATTTCCAATAAACAAAGCTCAGGGGATTGGTAATGGAAGCCTTTCACTTCACTTTCACTGCTTTGTAGGCAATCTAGGTATGTAAGTAGTGACTGAATATTATCCCCTGACAGCAGGCTGGTGATCTCAGTTTAGGCCTCAGGTTTGCATGTCACAAAATCCGCCATCTATGTAGGCAAACTAGTTATTCTAGCAGTCTTGGCAGAAAAGGAAAGGATTGAGCAGGTAGAGTTTAAATGCCTAATTGCAGATGTGGTCCCTTCTGCTACCTTTGTAAATGAAATATTCCTGATATATGTATAATTATCCTCACACAGAACATATCAGCCCGAAAGAAATTGGTTTGTGGTTAAGGGCCTGATCCAATTTTCATTGCAGTCAAGGGAAAGACTTGCCTTGTTCAGAAGTGGTTTGATTTGGCCACATTGGGCATATGCAGTGTTTTTATTCCTGTTTTCTTGATGAATTGTAGATGTTAATATGCTGCAATTTGTGTTTGTATATTTTATCATGTATATTCAATACATGGCAGCAGAAAAAAAATTGCAATGGAAAACTTACACCTTGAATTACTTGACTTTTGTGATGACTGAAACCTCAGTCATAATGTTCCATTAACATTTCTAACCCCATCCCCTTAATACTGCCTGTGATCGTCACTTGTCATGTCAAGTCTGTGTAAGCGCTTCAGGTCATGGCCCATGTGTTTCCATTTCTTCTGAAAGGCATCCTGCATGTTTTTGGACACTGTAAAAAGAATAATCTTTAATTTTGCATTGAATATGTATTTGGTTTAGCAATCACAGCTCCACCATCAATATTGTTGAAGTCTGGTCTTTTTCATAAATAGCTGCTTCTAATTCTATATTATAAACTTCTGTTCTATTTTATACTGTATATATTCAGATAGCACCCTCAGCACCATAATGTTTGAGCACCTTCCTGTGTAGTGCACTGAGTGATGTGACTAACATCTGTCACTTGTGTGTGGTTCATTCTGTCTCTCATCCTTTCCCCAAGGGGTGAATTGTGTGTGCAGTATAGTGTTTCGTTCTGGGAGGGTTTTGCTGTTATTGATTAATTTAATATGTGCATGCTGGTTCACTCTTCCTATAGCTTCCCCTTATTCTCTGGATATTGTTCCTGGTAGCACTGATAACTATTCTTGATAGTAAATTCAAGGCTGGTGCTTCTGAAAGAGAATATTAGGGAATGGAAGTTTCAAGAGGCAGAAGAACTTTAAAAGGAGAACAAGAGTAGGTTTATAGTTGCCCATCAATACTTTGGTAATTGTTCTAGATTCCCTCCTTAGTAATAGTTATACAGTTTTCAGAATTCAAAAGTAAAAATTAAAGCAGCTTTGGCCCTTAAAAATGTGTACAACAACCAGGGCTGGATATGCATCAGAGCTTTGAGGATTTTAGGAAGGCCATATGAGGATCACACTTGCCTGCTTTCTTCATCTGTTAGTCAGGATGGAGACAACTTACGATACGTGATTGGACTGAGTCACCAGATCCACTGTCCTTCCCTATGTAATAGCACCTGTACTATTCAGATGCCATTGTAGACATTAGGCAATACAACGAACACTGCAAAATGGTCTTTCTGCTGTCCGTGTTGCTGGTAGACCTTTGTGCCAGGCACCACGAGGTCACCTACTTGATTTGCATTTCTGTTCAAAGGTTCCTGAAATCTGCTGCCTTCTCTTTGTGAATGAGGGGAAAAAAGAAGTTTATTGCAAATGTACCTCCCACTGAGCAAACTCTTCATTGCTGTTACATTGCCATCTTAAATTGCCATCTTACATTGCCTCTATTAAAGGAGAGAACTTTATTGTGTTTATTGCTGCTGCTTCTGTTGAATTTGTCAGTGTTTATGATTGTCTTCTTCCATCACAAAAACAGTAGCTGCTTTGTTGTAGTCAGCAATTAGTCTGGGCTTAAAGCTTTCCTACACAGAGATAGATATTGACAGGATTGACACTAGACAAGTTTCAGTCCCTTTGTTCGGGCCTTTGCTTTTCATTCAGGCATACTTGCCTGTCAACTCACAATTCATCCCATTACTGTTGTTGGCTACTTTAGAGAAAGCATCAGCGTCAGTGAGAGGAAGATTTTGATTTAAAAATAAGGACGGGGCAGTTGTCTAAAAATAACAGGATAGAAATCAAACAAATTATAGCAGGTGCAGAAACCACATGGCGTGGTAGTGGTTATGCGTCAGCTATTTCCTTTGGTCCAAAGTGATAGTATTAGATTTGGAGGACTCAGGAAATGGCTGACCATGCTGATAGACTTCATTTAGGCCTTGATGCCAGCAAATCATATAAAGCATATTTTAAGTACCCGTCAAGCATCTTTAAGTCAAACATATGTTCAATGCTTGATGCAAGTTGTAATGTGGATTTGTGGAAAAGACAAGTTTAGTTTTTCTTTATTTTTGGAAGGGAGGGATTCATTTGGGGAAAAACAATTCTGCCTGTCTTCCACTGTTGTTGTTGGTTTGTTTTTTCTTTTTTCTTTCATACCTAACCAGAAGGGTGAAGTGGTGCAAGTAAATTTCAGACTCATCATGACATTTTACAATGAGTACACTGCACATCGCTGTATATTACTATGGTCAATCATAATTGGAAATGAGATGGTAGCTTGTAATTCTCACTTTGAGATCTTGCAGTGGGTATGAAAACTAACACTGTGACTGCTCTATCTGTTCACCTTTAGGAAATGAAGTTAGTTATCATTACTGATCCTTCGAGCAAACCAGCTGGCCAAATGGTGGCCAAGTTATTTTTGCGGTGTATTTACATTGCGATTTTGTCAACTCTGACAGAGAATTCATTTATTTAGCTAACAACCAGATGGCAACTTTCTATTTAGTTTTTTTTTTTCATAAGCTGTGCAGACCTCTTACAAGCTAAACTCTCTAATGACATTCTTTTAAATGTGCAAAAGGAGGACAGTCGCTTGATTAGATTCCACTGGCATAAGGACAGAAAGAACCTATTTCTTTCCCCTGTGCTATATTTTCCTATGTATTCATGCATGGCTTTTGCTATTCCAGCAACCTTGGGTTATTAGATTTCTACCATCTTGGCATTTCTTGTTTCAAATAATAAAGGTGTAGACTTTTTTGTTTTCTGAGTCAATCTCTGGAGTAATTGTGTGTGTGTGTGTGTGTGTGTGTATTTTTCTCTGACATATTTATGAAGTCATGGACAATCAATTTGAAAAAGGAAGAAAAAGTAGTGCTGCCCTGCAACAAATCACTAAAATTATTGTGGTTCCAGTTTGATATTGAGATAAGAATGTGTGTAGGTCATATATTAATTTGCACATGTAATTTTACTTAATGATTGTGTGGCTATTGAAGTAAAATATGAAAAAAAAAACCATTTCCAAATGGCATTGCAGTAATTATTATACCATTTTTTTAAAGGAATATAGTAAGCCATATTCATAGTCAGATATTAGCCAGTAGTCTATATATTTGTTGCGGATTAGATCACTGATGATAGTGAAGCCTGCATTAAGGACAGATGTTTGGCTTAAGCAATCACTACAAAGTCAGCCACAAGGTTTCTAATGCAACTTCGTATGACTTTTAGACAGGATGACCAACTTCTGCTAGGCATCTGCTTGTTGGTTATTTCAGAGTTGCTACATATAGAGAATATGGCCTATCTTATGTTGTGACACTTATTGATGGCATTTCTGAATGGGATGGCACAGGCTTGCTTACCACACAGAAATGTATTCATTTGTTAAGTGATTCATCGACTTAGCCACTCTTTCTTTTCTCCTTGGTTACTGCTTTGATTGGGCTTTCGAGAATCAGGGAAAAGGGCACCTTCCCTCTCACAGCTGCCTTCGTAGGTTATAACTCCAGGAGCTGAACAATAAAATTGGTTCTTGCAGAATATGTTGTAGAACAGTTTAGGGGGAAAGGAATGCAACAATTGCTTTATATACAGTATATTAAAAGACCTAAGAAAAATAAATTAATCTGTCTTGCCCCAGTCAGATCATCCTTCACTTAGCTCTTACTTCTAGAGCGTATGTTTTCTCAGCATTTTGCGGCTAGTGCCAGCAAAACGGTGTACATGGATGCTCAAATGATCATGCTTTATAATAAAATGGGTTCCTGGTTCTATTTATTTGTTCGCTTACAACAGATATAGCAAACATCATATTATTTCACCCAGAAGAAAAAGATCTACCTGATGTGTGGTAAGGTAATTTGTGGATTTGCAGCTAATTATTGTTTGGTCTTCATTAGCATAACTGTTTATATTTCTCATTCCTTCTAGAAATTTGACAGTCAGACTTCAATGAATATAAAGGCACTTCATGATGAATGGAATCTTCAGAGAACCATAATAGAATTAAAGGATTTGGATGGAAAGGTTAAACTCCAGGTCAGAAGGCTTGTGGAACAAAAGTTCTTTGGCTCCCTCTATTGATGAAATTAGAGAATTGACAGTGTGTTCCTATCTCCTGCCAGCAAAATTTGTATATGCTGTTTCCTGGCTCCCCCTGTAGATAGAAGGGGAAAACTTAGGGGTGTTCTACCTAGTGACAGGTGTAATTTGCATATGTGTCTAACAAGTTCCATAAAGTGCCCAGATCTGAAGTTTACTTATGTCCCATCTGTGTGAACTGTGTTAAATGTGTTATGTAACTGCAGAAATTGGAAAACAAGTGCAAGTGTTTGATTCATGGCAATTATATAAAATGGAAATGGGCCACCCTGATGTGTAAGTCAGTAGGCCTAGATCAGAAAGTCAGATCCAAGATGGATAGGAGGGGGAGAGAGAGCAAGGATTCCTTTTGGACTTTTATCTCCACTTTGCTGAGAGAGTCTTTAACCAGGCATCTTGGAATTCCATCAATGAACTGGATGGGAACTGGCAGCTGTGGACCAGGAAAGACTTAGTCAGGCAGTGGCAGACTAGACAGAACTAACATAACAGCTGAGAGCTGCCATAGGTGAAAGGACCAATAGAGGGAGCCCCTGTAACTACTTGACTAAGAAGGGGTTGCTCTGGACTAGTGGGTGAGGCCTAGGTAGGGCTTCTGGTTGGAGTCAAATTTTTGGGGAACAGGAGATCCAGCTAGCTGGCCAAAAAGTTTGCTTTTCCTTAGATAAAATTGGCTGAGCCCTGGTCTTCACTTACCTGGAGATTTGGTGGCAGTTGACGGGTGTTACACAAGCTACGCAGAGTAGCTTGCGTAACTCCCATCAACTGCTGTGCTTCCCTTCTACATGCCACCTTCACTGTACTGTACTGATAGGAACTGCGTTCCCATCGACACAATGCTACGCCACTTGAGGAGGTGGTTTACTAATGTCGACTTCCTGATTGATTGAGCGGGTCTACACTGACCCCTCAATCGATCCAGAAAGATCGATCTAACAGTGGCGACTTTGCCGCAGTCAGTATAGACATATCCTGAGACTTCCATGTGTTCTTGCATGAAGGAGAAGAAAAATACCATTAAAGGTGATCAAGATGTTTAGATATTAATTTCGTAGTGCCAGAAGTGACTGTAGTTTTAGGTGGGTACTCAAGCTGAATGTTTTATTTATTTTTAAAGGGTCTTTATACAGTACTGTACTGTATTTGTTATAGTTGTAATCATTCTGCAAGTGTCAGTAGCCATAACAAGGGCCAGATTCAATACAGTGTGTAAAAGTAAATGGTGATGGCAACCCTGCATTAAGAAACTTTCTTTTAAAACTAAAACATCAAAACAGAGGTTTTCAACTTATCTTGATTGGCCTCTTGAACAGACACACACATATCCCATCTTTCTTTAAAACAATGTGAGGGTTAATTTTGACACATGAATGGCTAAAATAGGGCACTAGAGAAACAAGGTAGGTGAGATATTATCTTTTACTGGACCAACTTCAGCTGAAGAGAGAGACAAGCTTGTTTCTTTCACTAACAGAAGTTGGTCCAATAAAATATATTACCTCACCCATCTTGTCTTTTTAACAGCCTGGAACCAACACAGCTACAACTTCACTGCATAAAATAGCGCACCTAATTCTGTATTTTATTTATGTATCCAAATCCATATTTTGTTGCCTATATTCTTAAATGCTTATTTCACCCCCCAAATATAGAAAAGGGGTGCTTATCTTAGTGTGAAATTTTGGCTCCCCAAGTGTCTTTGTCTACAATCCCCCCCATACACCCAGCAATAACTAGCACAGTATCAGCAAGGCGTTACTTGCTATTAAAGCTGGGCCAATTATTGATGCTTTGTTTCACTGACAATTTGGAAAAATTGAAATATATACATCTCCATTCAGTTTGGGTTGAACTGAATTAGAAAATTCTAAAAATTTGAGTGAATCAAAAATGTCCATTTCAGATCAAATGAAATATTTCATTTGACTCAAAACATTTTATTTCTGGGTGTTGTTAAAGGACTAGATTCACAAAAGGGCTGGAGAAGGAGGCAGTTCCTCCCTTATAAGCTTTAGCCCAGTGGGCTTGGATTTAGGTATCCCACATTATGGGAGAGTGCCCTAATCTCTGGGCTATAAGGTAGTCTGGGGTGGATCTCTTTCAGTCTCTTCTGTTGAAGCTGTTCCACTTTTGTATAACTAATTAGTCACTGGATAAGAGAGAATGAGAATTTCCACTGACTTCAGTGTGGTTACTGTTGATTTATGCTAGTATAAATGACACATGAATCCTTGAAGTCTGAGTGATTGGGCTGGAATCAATGCAAGAACAGGCTGTTTCTCAAGATTTCTAACATTTCTGATTCCAGCTGGAAATTGCACAATGGCATCTTCTCTCACAGGAGTTGTGGAATTTCCCGATCTGGCCAACAACCCAAAATACAAAGAACTGAAAGTGTGGGGAGAGGGGAAATATATCCAAACACTTCAAAATCTCTTTTTTTAAAAAAAAAGTTGAGTTTGAGTTTGGTTCTGGAAATGGTTATATTTGGGCCTGATTCAATTTCCAAATCAGTTCAACGTCCCCAGTTGTAACACCCTAAGGCTGAATATAAGCTAATGGATGTTTCATTTGACTAGGCATACGCTCCACTGCCAGTATTTAATTTACTTTACAAAGTGCTTTTAGATAATGGAGAAATGAAAGGTGTTCTACAGAACCACATTATATTCTTTTTTATTTGCCTTTGTGTTAGGCCCTTGACCAGTCTGATTCAGAAGCATGGGAGAAGAAAGCAAGGGAAAATCACTAATACCTTGCATACTACAATAGGATTCTATAGCTTGGCTGAATTATATTACTCAAGAGGGACCCAGGAACAAATTCTACTTGTGGAGCAATCATCTAGATACTTAGTGAGTTACTGGTCTGAAGGCAAGACTTGACTTATTGTCATTTATTGTCTGGGTTTTTGGTCTTTTCCTTCTGGTTTCCCAGTTGTGCTTCACAGTCAACTATATTAAGTAAATTGAGCAGGTGATGCTTTTCTCAGGTTTCTTTGAGTCTACTCTAGCTTTTTGATTCTGAGGCAGCTATGAAACAGTTTTTCTTTTATTGGTATGTTTAAATGCAACTAGGTTAGATAATGATTACAGGAAAATGACAGGAAAAAACAAAACAAGACTGAGTTTCCATCAAATCTGGACAAAACACCCAGATTAAGTTTTACAAGTTTCTTTGGGCCCTCCTTTGTAAGTGTTGTTTTTGATGTCAGCAACCTGTTAAAATTGGCTCAGAGTTTAAGCTTTTTAAACTTTTTTAATAAAAATAGAAATCAGTGTAAATGTTTCCATGATATTTTTGTTATTGCAGTGGAAACAGCTTTAACAAATAAATCTTCCGCAGGAGGTATTTGAAAGCCAAATATCACAGGATTTGTTTGAGTGCTTAAGAATCTGAAAGGGAATCGAATAGAAACTAAATACAAAAGGGAAACCTAAGAGGCTTACTTTCATTGGTCAAGCTGACAGGAATTCCAAGAGTAAACATATACTGTAAATTGTGAAAGTGGTTTACATTTAAACATTCTTCCAGTATTAAATATATAAACTACTATTTGTATCTGACTTTTAACCAGACAGCGTCACTTGAAAAATGATAAAAACTCCCTTTTTAGATTTATCACTTTTAGGGACCATTCTGAAACCCACTGAAGTGGAGTCCTTCCACTTACTTTAATGGGCCTTGTATCATGCCTTTAATACCTTGGAGCAAACGAGCTTATATGTAAAGAAAAATACTGATAATTAGGGCTCTGCAGCTGGAAGAGTTCTTTATCGGCAAATGCACAGAATATGTTTGGTGGCTTAAACAACGTGAACCGTATTTGGGATTCTAGTTGCAGAGATATTAATAACAAAGCTTGTTTCAGGAGAGTGGAAATGTCACTCTGCCAACTCGGTATTGGTGCACTGGTTAAAAAAGTAAGGAGACCAGATTCAAAGTTATTTAAGTGAGAGTGATTCATTACATAAAACCAAAAAAAAAAAAAAAAAGGTTCATAGTGCAGAAGTTACACATCTGTAGGGTAAGACTGGGATGTTTAAATGAAGGGAGATTCCACTTTACCTGGAGTCCTATTATTTCTGTCCAACTCAGATTTTTTCCTTGCGCTCTGGGAGTGGCATATAACAGAACCACTAACTTTGTACTGCTGTACTATATAGACTCCCCTCCATGCCCAGCCATGTCATCTACTTGCACTGAAGAAAAACACCACTCTTCCTTGGGCTCACTAGAAATGCAACACAGCAAATAACATCACAAGCAAAATATCAGACCATTGGAAAGCTAGGATCTTAAAGCTATCTTATACAGCCACAAAGCTAGAGAGTCACTGTATCGTGGAAGGAAATTATTTCATATTTCCAAGGCAGGCATTCAGAAATCATGACTCAGAACCCCCCATAATCATGCAATTAAAAAATTAATAAATGTGGGGTTGTTTTTATTTGCCATTTGCGTTTTGAGCTTTTAGGGTTCAATATTTTCAAGCTTTTTTCCAAAACGATGAGGGCAAGAAACTTCCTTTATTTAAAAAAAAAAAAAAAAAAAGTCAAGATTCTCATGTAGTGACCTGATTTCTGGAGATGGAGCTGTCAGAAATACATCAAATATCATGAGAGTTGACAACACTGTTACTTCTTGGTTTCCTAATGGTCTCTCTCTCTTCAGCTCCGATTTAATGTTCCCTCTTCTCTTGATGTAAGTCAACAAACGTTAAACCCTTAGCCACACCAAAATATGTCCCTAATGCCTGAATGGCAGCAAACCCACTTCTGTGAGCATTGCAGGCTACTATAACAAGTGATATTTATGAACTTTACCTAAAGAGAAATAAAAGTGAAAGGAAAATGGTGGGTTGCTACCCAGCAAATATAATGAACAAAAAGAAAAGAGAGGTTTTTCAATTCACAGAGCAGGTAAATTGATTTTCTTCTTCAATGATATTTTTTGTTAGCTCAGGTATAAGCACAGAATTCAACCCTCATCGTACTAAAAAGAAATAATAGAAAGCTTCCATCCTCCGAATTTCAGGAGCTTCACGGTCAGGGCCTTTTGCACTGGAGTAACCCTGCAAGTAAAACAGCCTTGCAAAATCAACACAAAATCTATTCAGCTGCATTTGCTGAGATTATTGATAACAAATGAACTCATGATGGTTTACTCACTTTAGATGAGTGTGCAAGTAGAATTTTGCCCCGATGGGTTAAAAAAAGAAATTCCATTCTATTTTCATTGGGAGTCTTTCTGCTTTTCAAGCAAATAAACAAAAATGAAATGTTGCAATGGCCTGTTACAAAGGCACTAACCAACTTTCATGAGAGGAAAGCATGGTTTGAACACAGGCTTGGACTGTTGCCTTCCAGATACAGTCCTGAACTAATATGCCAAATCCAAACACCTTAAACTGTGGAAAAATTTGGTCCTGGATCTGAACTTTGTGTGTCAGGCTGTAACTTCTAATCCCAAATCTGAAACTGCTGTGTCACTCTGCACCTTCTGCTCTGACCGTGTTACCAATCCTCTCACCATCTCCTTATTTCCTTCTGTATGAAATTCAAACGCCTCATCCTTGCCTCCAAGACCATGCACATCTAGACTTTGACTCATCTTGATTTGCATGCCCGAAGTCCCAGATCACTCTTTATATCCTAGTAATTTAGCTCACATTGTTGCTCCCTCCTACAGTTGACTCTGCTTTTCCTCATGTCTTGTTTACACTAAAAGCCCTTCCGGAAGTGGAGTAACTGTCTATGACTATCCAGTGTGATCTCTCTGAGAGAAACCAGTGAAGTCATTGAAGGACAGCCTAGTCCAGGCCCAGAGGTGCCTAATGATTAGCAGTATCAACGACAACACATGAAAAACAAAACAGGAAAATTAATCCACTAATCAGTTAACAGTAAATCTGCAGCTATCCCTCTCTGTATCTTAATACTGCTCCTGCCCTCTTGTACAGAGAGCCCCCTTCATCCAAATAGAGATGCATCCTGTTCCTAGTGCCCCCAGAACTTCCAAGCATATTTATTGTTCATACTATCCTGATATGCCCCAAAAGGTTTAGAGTGTTTCTCCCTCTGTCATTGACAGAAGCAAAGCCTTCTGGGGCACATAAGCACTGCAGAGCAGCGATGGAAAACAAATGGGTTCAGAAGCTCTGGGGAACATTAGTGCTGCCGCAGGCAGGCAACAGAAAATAAATACAGTTAAACTGTGGGGGAAAGATGCTTCCTTTCCTGTCTAAAGCTTTGCTTTAAGTTGGCAGGAGCTGTGTGTGTGGGGTGCAAACGCAGGTTATTCCTACTTTCTCTCTCCCCTCCCTTGTTGCCCCCACATTTTACAGTTTTGCAAAAGACACCCCTGGGGTTGGAGACACATGATTAGGGAAAGAAACACTGTAACTTTTATGACAGCATTGCAATGCTCCCAGAGAATGTTTCACATTATCTCTTGTTGTTTCAGTTAAAAAGCCATTTTTAACGCTTCCCTCATATTAAACATTAATGAGAAGATCTATAATTGCTGCTGCACAATGTGACATCTCCAATGGGCTCAGTCATCTAGGGGTAAGTACTTTATACTCTGATACAAATTAAGGGCTCGAACATACCCAGGAGTCTAATACTTATATAGTTAGACACAGAATTACATCCAGGGTCTAGTTAAAACCACGACTGATCCTGAGTTAAGGTTAAGGTCTCAGTGGTGCCTTTAAGGCACAGTATTGTATTGTAGGAAATGAGGAGGCTCACTGCCCCAACAGGAGTTCTTGAAAGAATTGTGCTCCAGCCAAACATAGTATGTCCCAGAACTCCTAAGCCCATAGCCACGATATGTCTAATTCCAGGCAGTTCTGCTGGCCAGTGCCAGGGGCTTGTATGGCCCTGCCTAAGTGTTGTCAACTGTTGTAATTCTATTGCAAGTCTCATAGTATCTTGTGTATTTCTTAGTCCCAATTCATGGAGTCATATGATTTCATGAGGCTCTTAGCTTTCATATATATACTAGCCCTCAAGGTTACAGAGAAAAGTGTGTACATTTTAACCCTACAAGCTCCATCACCGGAAAGCAGATAAACACTATTTAAAAAAAAAATCACAATTTTTCAGTCAGTCATGATTTTTGGAGGCCTGCCTGATTCTTTTTGAACACCTGGAGTTGGCAATACTGCTGCCCTCCTTCTCCCTTTTGTGGTATCTGACAGCGTGAGTCATAAGTAGTCCTTGTGCTCATAGTATTATGCATTTGACAGGTAGGTCAGCAGTCCCTAGGGAGCTCATCCCCTGTCTTTCTAAATAGTCATCTTCCAGGCATGTGGCAAGATTGCTCCGCACCTCCATCTGCCTGAAATGCTGGTAGATGAGGGAATCTGCTGCCTCTTCTCCTTCTTGTCCCAATGGTGGTGGTATGCTACTCCCCCCTCGTCCACATTTACATTGTTGATGCTCTTTCTCTAGTTTTTCCTCTTGCTTTCCTGCTTTATGTATCTCCCCTTCTCCTTGTAGTATTTCATAAACCCATATAGAGACTTCCAAAATGATGCTGAAAGGACTCCTCATGCAACGTAGGAAAGATCCAAATATGGCCCAGAGTGAGCTTTATTTAAAATGTATGCAAATATTAACAAAACATTGTCTGAGTTGTTTGCCCATCTCTATCTAATGAGTATTCAAATTGTTGATTCTAACTGTATGTAGTCCTTTACATGTTATGTTGTTTGTTTATATAGCACCTTTGATATGGGTAACAGTAGCAGAAAGATATTGCAATAAGATAAATTAACATGAACAAATCAGCAATTCTTGGTCCCGCAAGAGAGCAAAATATTGAGCTTGCAAGAGGAGTTAGGAAGAAATGACAAATTATTTCAGTTCATGGTATATTTCTCAAGAAAGAAGTCTCAGTGCTGGCAGAATCACTATGAAAGAGGAATATTAAGTTGGTTTCACACTGAATTTTAGATAAAACTGAAAAGTAGATTTTTTTTTTTTTTTTTTTTTTTTTTTAAACACATAGAACTAATTGCCTTTATGTCCAGGGGAAAAATTACTCAAAACTTTCACGTGAGCCAAACAGAGAGATTGGATGCGAATTCAAAGAAAACACATTAATAAATAAAGCTTCCTTTCACCTGCTTCATATATTGTATGTCTGGGAATTCCCAAATCTCTGATTTACTTTAGGGCAGCTTTCTGACTCTTGTTATGCCCATGGGCAAAATGCATTATAGCTCTTGGCATGAAACTAAGTGTTAATACAGTCTGCTTATTCTCAGCTTTCTGAGGAAAAGAGATATTTGCAGGTGAAAAATTTGCATTTTAGCACAAAAATGCCAAAACATTAGCCTGATGCAAATTTATAAATTCTATTAAACTTGTCAAATCAGCCTAGAATTACAAAAAGGGGTGGCAAAAATAGCCTTTTAATAAATTCACACAAAAACTTGTGAAAATGGCAGCTCTTCTCAGCAAATACTTGAAGCAAAACTGACATTTTAGTATAAATTTAGCAGGTGAAGCCCCTAGGTAGTAGCTCAGCAAATGCCCAAAATAGCTATTATGCGAATCTGAGATAAAATGAAATTGAGACTGAAAAAGGCTTCTGGTACTGTACTGTTGTCTGTAAGGAAAATCAGAACACAAAGGTCAGCAACTCAATCCTGCAGGCAATATTAGTGCCAGTTCGACAGCTATAATATTTAACTTCTAACTTTTAAGCAAGGTACAGGCCCTTCGTAGAGTTTTCTTCCTAGTAATGAGTTAGGGGGCAAGTAGAGCTGGGTGAATCTCACTGGGAATAGTGAATTTGCTGAAATATGTGTTTTTCAGGGGACTGAAACTGTTCACGAATTTGACATGAATTTGCCAAATAACATTTTTCGGTGGGGCTGAGGTGGCATTCATAAAATGGCTAGAGGACGAGGAGGGGTGGTGATGTTAAATCAGTGCAAGTCAGATCTCAGTCAAGCTTCTGAGATTCTGATAAACTTTGGATGTCTGAGCTTCTGCTTATCTAAACTGAATCTGAACTCAGAACTGCAGCTGGGTGAATTTTTTTGTTTGATAGGGGTTTTTTTTGGTGAAAAATGTAGATTTGGTGACACTAAAGCATTTCATGAGCCCGTGTTTCACTAAATTGCTTGTTTTGGAAAACAAAACAAAAAATTCCCAAAAAATCAGTGTTTCATTTTGATATTTTCAAAATAAAATGTTTTGGTTTTTTTATTCAAAATGATTTTGTGTTTTGAAATGTCCTTTGTTTATGAAAAAAATCAAAAACATTACCCCCACTCCAAATTTAAATGGAACATTTTGTGTAAGATCAAATTAAATGTTTTGTTTAGCCCCAAATAATTTTTTTTTTCACAATTGCTAATGAACTGAAAAATCTATTATTTGCCCCACTCTAGTCAGAACTTTTAGAAGTTTGCCTGCCTCTAAGCATAGCCTGTTTTATTCAAAAAGGGAAAGCTGGCAAGGATACAGAGATTATTGCCAACGATTGGGTGCAACGAGGGAGCTGCGGGCTGGGTTGGCACAGCCGCCGGGGATGTCAGCGGGGAGCAGCTCCTCCAAGGAAGGCCCGGCCTATGCTCTCCCCCCAGGCCGGCGCCTGGGTGCATGTCCCACTCGGTAAGCCACTGCTGCCACACCTGCCACCTCCACAGCGGGGGATGGGAGGTAGGGGAGAGCGGGAAACAAGCCTACAGACTCCCTGCATGGCACTGCCTCCGATGGGGTGGAGCAAATACATATTTTGGCCCCTGGGTGCCGGAGACCCACGTTACACTGCTGCCTTGATACCATGCTAAATGTCTACCTAGGCCAGGCTTATGTCTTTTACAGCATGATCACTGTTTTCAGTGATACGGCACTGTATGTCCCGTGCTATATGAGGGCTGATTTTATTGAGGACATGTACAAACTATATGTGTACAGTATGGCTGCTAATGTAATAATGTAATTTTTGTTATGTAGGAAAGTCATATGTGAAACTTGAAGTTTTAAAAAAGTATTGTAGAAAATTTTGCCACGTTTTCAAACCCAGATTTTGACTGTGAAAGTGGAAAATTTTGAGTTTTTACTTTAAAATTATCCTAGGGATACATTAGGCCATTTTCATGGAGAAACTACTTTTCTGTGATGAAACGGCACTTTTTCACCAGTGGAAACTCTCTGAAGTGTTTTTTTTTTTAAACCAAAACAATAAAAGAGCTGAACTGATGATGTAGAATAATGTGTGTTGCAGCCATTTTTGTTCTTTTCACCAAGTCCCAATTTGGCACTAATGAAACTACTAATACTATATTGACCATGAAAAGATTTCAACTTCTCTTCTCCTAAATTGATTTGAGAATATCAGTTCTCCTTTAAATGCCTTAATTTTTCCATTTATTGAGAATGATTTTTAGGTTAGAGGAGCCACTAGATTTGCTTCTTATTAAAGCTGGTCAAAGATTTCCTAACAGAAAGCTGGAATGGGTAGATTCTGTCCAAACTTTTGATGGAAACAAGGCTGGAAGTAGTCTGCTTGACTTTTCCTGTCAGCTGCCAGACAACAAGACGGTCGGTGGTCAAGCCGGCAGCCCAGCTCTCTGGGCTACTCAACTCCCTGACTGCCTGCTTTTTGGACTGCCAGAAACATTGGTTCCCTGGGTGACCTGAATCCTTGGCTGTTTGGCTTCCCAGGCTTATATTCTTTCTGCAATTGGTATTCTAAATGGTAATATATAATTAGTATTGTAATTGGTAATTGGTTTATTAATTGATCATTTCCTATTGTGACTGTTTTTTCCTATTGCTTGTATAACAAATATATTTTTGTTTATTATACAAATTGAAGTAGCAAGTTACTGATGAACAACCCAATTAGCAGTGAGAATATTAATTTAAAATGACCAGTTAGAATACCAATGTCTATTGAGCACATCAAGTACCAGTTACCAGAGCAATTGCTAAACCAATAATAATTAATTAGAATATCACTTAACAATTACCATACTAATTACAAAACCAAATACAAGTTTATAACATAAAGTAGAAAAAATCCACAATTAATAATGGAATAGTTAAAATGTTTCAACTATTCTGTCATGGCATAATATAATAGTCAAAATGTTTCAAATTTGATATTCTATTATAGAATAGACTATAAAAGCAGAGTCAATAAAGACCAAGTTAAACTTCTTCCACCTTTTTGAAACAATACATTTAGGTAAAGTTGAAATGAAATGTCACTTTAATTTTTTCCAAATGAAACTTTGGAATTTTGTTCCATGGGAAATTTCAAATTTTTTTCCAGTTCAGAATTTTTTTCCCCCCAAATCTTGGAATTTCTGGCAGAATAGGAATTTGAGTCTGACCAGCTCTGCTTACATTTACTATCCTGTGGAGTAATTTCATCCTTCATGTGCTCTTACAGCTATTAATGTGTCCTTTGGGATGCATTAGTCCCAGATTTTAACTTTTAGGTTTTGCTCAGCATTTTAGATCACGTAATGTGCGAAGCAGAATAATGTGTGAGATGAGACTGCTATTGTATGAACTTTGACATCACAGAGATGGGACTTATTGTTAAATTTGCTTGCTTGTGGTTTGTTAGATTTCATATTTTTGTTCCTAGGTCTGGCATCTCAGGGAGATCTTATAAAGAATGCTGTATTTCATAGATTCAAAGGCCAGAAGGGACCACTGTGATCATCTAGTCTGATCATCTGTGCATCAAAGGCCATATAACTCCCCCAAAATAATTCCTAGAGGATATCTTTTAGAAAAGTATCCAATCTTGATTTAAAAATTACCAATGTTGGACAATCTACCATAATCCTTGGTAAATTGTTCCAATGGTTAAATATTCTCAACGTTAAAAGTTTATGACTTACTTGAGGGTCCAGTTCTTGTAAATCCAAAGTCTCTTTTAAACTCTCTGGGCTGCAGAATACTTGTTATGACTTGAAATTTATAAAACCACTTGAGAGTGGTATAACTAGCACCTATGTGCAGACAGGAATAAATATGCAAGACAGTAATTCAGAAAGGAACTTTCCTCTTGGTAAAGTTTTATGTCTCAATGTTAGTTATAAGGGCCTATATTTTTAAAGTGATGGGTAAGGTGCTGTTCAGGGTAAGAGCTACAGATTTGGGCCCAGAGGCAGTACTTGAAAGTGACACCAAAGATGTAGTTTAGATACCAAGGTGATAGGCAACTTTTTGAGTGTCCAGCCTGAGATGCCATAAAGTGGCCTGATTTTCATATGGCTTTGCACTTCATGAAAATCAGGCTTCTTTGAGAGATCTCAAATTTGGCAACCAAAATCACTAGTCACTTTGGAAAATTTAAGTCAAGTTGCCCTATCACCTTCATATCTAAGCTCTATGGTTGGTCATTTGCAAGTATTGCCACTGAATCCAAATCTCCCAACCTTGCCTTGAATAGCACGCTACTCATGAGATGAATCCCAAGTACTTCAATGGAAGTACTTGAATAAGTCAGGGCATGTCTACACAAACACTTGCTGCTGGAAAACTGGGGTATAAGGCTCCAGCGTGCTGCTCACTAAAATTCCGTGTGGACCCTGCAGCTGCACACGTAAAGTTCCCTAGTGCTCATTGACATACTAAGGTGTCAAACCACGGTATGTCAATGCACACTAGGAAACTTATAGGCTTACCGCACAGTACGTGTTTGTGTAGATGCACTCTAAGGTGCTACTCAGTGTGACTAATGGTGGAAGAATTAGAGCTCTTAAATATAATGATACCTCTTCAAGCACCATCTCCGGAAACATTACACCACTAGCATTATGGAAAGATACTGCAGAGTAGTGGGCAGCACACCTACAAGTATGTTACATTCTGGGGGGACGGGAGTGGGGGATGTTTGCTGATACTAGTGAATATTCTTTTTAAATTTATAACACACACAGTTTATGACTCTCTAGGAGCATAACATCCAGAGCATGAACACTATTGTTATATCCTAATAATCGTGTCGATAAAGAGGCCTCCTTGCCTATCCTCGCGAAGAAACTTCTGATGCTGCATCAACAGTTACAACTGAGAAATAATAATAAAAACACAAGCTATACATTATGGAATCCAAATGAAATACCAAAATATCCTGTTGTTGTTACTTGCTCCCTACACATCCATTACCAAAGATAATGGAAAAGAACAGATGATTATCATTTTCTTGATGAACAACATAACTCTTATCAAACTGAATAGGAACAAATGAACTGATATTCTTGTTTTAAAAGCCACATTTTAGTTGCAGGGTAGTGTACTGAAGTTCAGTAACCTTTACTGTCTAGCAAAATTCCCTGTCAGAACTGTCTGAGACGCATAGCTGGTTTTGGGAAAGACAGAAATAGCCTGTTTTAGGTCAAGTGATGTCATCAGCCAGTTGTTGTCATCACTGTTGTTGGAGGTCCCAGGGATTATTCTCTTCTAGGACTTCAATAAACATATGGATGGCAGCTTTAATGGGTTGACCTGTGCTGTCTGGCAATGATAGACTATCAGTATTTTACCCAGAAAGTGGAGAAAAGGGCACATATAAGGGCCACTCATATGCTCATCTTCTCCTTTTCCACTGGTTTGAATATTCCAGATACTGTACTTGAATCACTCCTTTGGTAGTGTGAACATCCCTACCTGTCTAAATTACTGATCTAATCTATCTGGGTACTTTTATAGTTCCCAACACTGTAGTACCTTGTGTAATTCTAGGGCCTTCTATCAGACAATCGAAGTAGTTTGAGATAGAAAGTAGTCATGCAGTTAATCTAATCCTGCAGTACTACTTCTAGTGTTTCATTCAGTTTACTTCTAAATATCTCAAGAAAAGGAGCTTCCTGATAGCCAAAATTTAACTCTTAATTTCATCTAGTTATTCCTAATATATTCTCTTGTACCAAGCAAACAAATTCCTCTCCTTTTTTGGTGTTTTCAATCTTCAGATATTTGTAGTAAATATTTATTTATTATTTTTTATTTTATTTAACACTTAATGACTAGAGGCCAGTCGGATTGGGTCCTTTTGTGTTTGGAACTGTATAAACATATAGTAGATGAAAGCCCATGCCTCAAAGAGCATGAAATTTAAAGTCTGAGCCAATTGTCCTATACTTTGGACAAATTTGGAACCAAATCCAAACTTTGTGGCTTGGGTCTAACTCTGTTCTGTTGATGGTTATCATCCCCACATCCCATTCAGTTGTAGGCTACCAAATTTAATGGTGTTAAAATTTTAGTACTGTAAGGGAAGTTCTTCAGTCCTCTGAGTAATTTTTGTTTCTTTTCTCTGAACTATCTCTAATTTGTCAGGTTCTTTGTGATACATAGAACTGAATGCAATATTCCTGATGTGGTTGTGTCAATGCCTTTATAGAGATGGACTGGAGCTTTTCTGCTCTTTGACATGATCATAGAATCATAGAATCATAGAATATTAGAGTTGGAAGGGACCTCAGGAGGTCATCTAGTCCAACCCCCTGCTCAAAGCAGGACTAACCTCAGCTATATCATCCCAACCAGGGCTTTGTCAAGCCTCAGCTTAAAAACCTGTAAGGATGGAGATTCCACCACCTCCCTAGGTAACCCATTCCAATGCTTCACCACCCTCCTAGTAAAAAACTTTTTCCTAATGTCCAACCTAGACCTCCCCCTGCAACTTGAGACCGTTGCTCCTTGTTCTATCATCTGCCACCACCGAGAACAGCCTAGCCCCATCCTCCCTGGAACCCCCTTTCAGGTAGTTAAAAGCCGCTATCAAATCCCCCCTCACTCTTCTCTTTTGCAGACTAAACAAGCCCAATTCCCTCAGCCTCTCCTCATAAGTCCTGTGCTCCAGCCCCCTAATCATTTTGGTTGCCCTCCGCTGCACTCTCTCCAAATTGTCCACATCCTTTTTGTAGTGGGGGGCCCAAAACTGGACACAGTATTCTAAATGCGGCCTCACCAATGCCGAATAGAGGGGAATAATCACTTCCCGTGACCTGCTGGCAATGCCCCTCCTAATGCAGCCCAATATTCCATTAGCCTTCTTGACAACCAGGGCACACTGCTGACTCATATCCAGCTTTTTATCCACCGTTACCCCCAGGTCCTTTTCTGCAGAGCTGCTGCCCAGCTCGTTGGTCCCCAGTCTATAGCTGTGCATGGGATTCTTCTTTCCTAAGTGGAGGACTCTGCACTTGTCCTTGTTGAACCTCATTAGATTTCTTTTGGCCCAATCCTCCAGTTTGTTTAGGTCACTCTGTATCCTATCCCTACCCTCCAGGGTATCTACCACTCCCCCCAGCTTAGTGATGACTCTGTGTTTGCAGCCCAAAATTCTAATGGTCTTTTTTTGCTGTTATTTCAATGCAAACTCATGTCTAAATTGCTGTCCAATATTACCCCTACAGTATGTCTCTTGAAGCATCACTTCTTTCCAGATTTTTCTCTCCCACTAAATATCTGTGTTCTGGATTTTTTATTTTATTTTATTTTGCAAATTGATTCTCCTTTTATTACATTCAGGTTTCCGATCTCTCCAGTTCTCTTTTTAATGCTACTCTATAAAGCCTTAGATTTGCATTTTCTCTCAATTTAGGATCTTTAACATTTCATTAACATGTTGTTTATTCTCTATTGTAGATAATTAATGAGAATATTAAGCAAGACCTAATCTAACAGAGAAATTGGTGGTGTCCCACAGGATACCTTCCCTTAACTTGCTACATGACTGTTTACCCTCTGCATTTTTATGATCTTTCAGTCAGTTTTCAGTCCATGTGACATTATCCCTGTCTAAGCCAATATGAATTAGCTTTTCAAGTAAGCTATTTTACGAGACACACATCAAACATTTCACTAACTTCAAAACCTATTGCTTCTACTGTGATTGCTTCATCAACTAAATCTATAAATCTCTTAATCAAATTTATTGGGCAATTTATCGGGCAAGATTTATTCTTTTTAAGCCTATGCTTTCTCTTTTAGCCTCTAGAAGTTTAGTGACTTTTCTTGCTTGATAGTTCTCCATTGTACCAGTATGGATAGAAATTTGTCATTTGGATCTCTTTGGGTAGGAGTATGTGTGTTGGGGACTCCACTGGGGCATTGTAATTGAATAGTCTAATGGGCTTCTAAAGCTCATTGGCTACCTCCCTGAATTCCCTAAAGATTATAAAGTGCCCCAGATCACCTTTGGGAAGTCCTGATGTGCCACTCAGGTATTCCTAGTTCATTACTACTTACATTTCTAAATATGCTTTTCAGTGTTCCAGATCTGGCCCATGTGTTACGTCTCACCACAGTCTTTCAAATAAACTACATCTGAAGAGTTGGTCTGAAGCTAGGAGTCAATAAAAAAATTTAAAAGAAAAAGGTGCCTGGGAAGCTTCTCACCAACTCGCATCTTGGCAAACTGAACCGGGTGGACCCCTTTCCAATTACAGGTAAGTAGGGACTTGCACCAATTAGATATGTACCCATTCTGTCTATAAGGAAAAAGCAGCCTAAACAGTCCTGCAGAATTGGGCATTTTGGACAATAGAAGACATTGTACAATGTAGGCTGCATTCGTTCTTGAAGCAAGAACCCTTTGGCTGTATCTGGGGACAGTACTATCCTTGCACTTATGGAGAGGATGCGTTTAGCCCTAGAAAGGAAGGCTCTCAGCTGCTAAGCATTTAATTACCTCCTACAAGTAACAGCACTGAGCAATTCAGCAATAACTTATATAGCACTTGGATCTATAAGCAGGGTCTGAATGAACTCTCCCTTGCTGAGCTAGCTGGTGAGGGAAGGGGCAAAAGGCTTCAGGACCAGACTGTATTTGCATAAGTACACCCGCCCCGCCTGGGTACTCCACACGATGGCCAAATGATCATTTTGGCTTTTGCTGGGTTACAAATCACTTTAGGACGCCAGCAACCACTTCCTGGCGGAGGGCAAATACACCCGCTTCACCGACTGGCGTTTCATCCACCGGGCCCGCCTCAACTGCCTCCCGCTCAACGGTGCCATCCGCTTCGGGAACCGTGACAAGCGCTGCAGAAGGTGCGGGTACACCAACGAGACCCTGCCGCACGTCATCTGCGGCTGCAAGCCCCACTCCCGAGCGTGGCAACTGAGGCACAACGCGGTCCAGAACCGCCTAGTGAAGGCCATCCCCGCCCGCCTGGGAACAGTGACCGTCAACTCCTCCATCCCCGGGACCAACAGCCAGCTGAGACCGGACGTCACCATCACGGACGAAGAGCACAAGAAAATCGTCATGGTGGACATCACGGTCCCCTTCGAGAACCGCACCCCGGCGCTCCTGGCAGCTCGCACCAACAAAGAAGAGAAGTACGCACCCTTGGCCGACACCCTACGCGAGCAGGGCTACTTGGTCCAAGTGCACGCCCTGATCGTCGGGGCGCTGGGCGCCTGGGACCCCCGCAACGAGCCCGTGCTCTGGGCCTGCGGTGTGGGTCGGCGCTACGCCCAACTCATGCGACGCCTCATGGTGTCAGACGCCATCAGGTGGTCGAGGGACATATATGTTGAACACATCACCGGGCACCGGCAGTACCAGGAGGAGGAGGCCGAAGAGCCCCCCCTGGAACCAGCCGGTCCCAGTGACTCCTCCGACCCGAGCGGCCTCGTCGAGGGGCACACCACCAGAGGCCGCGGTGGGCGTGCCACCCGAGGCCGCGGTCGTGGCGGACGCAGCTCCAGACGCCGCGAAGACCACCGTGAGAGAAGACGGGACCGGCCCGCCAACCGACCGTGAGAGGCACCGGACTACCGAGAGACATTTCACCCCGTACGGACCTATGTATTCTGCTTACTGAACCATACCCCCAATGCCCCCACTGTACACTGAAATGCTCCCTCATGCCCATATATGTCTCTCTCTGTAACCCTTAAGCCCAACATCACCACGCCCCATCCGGGATACTGCAGCCCACCCCACCCCATCACTGCCCTCCCCAGGCCCCCATTCCCACCCCCACGCATGGACTCACTCGCCGCGGAAGAAGACGGGACTGACCTGCCAGTCGACCATAAGGAACACTGGACTAATGAGAGTCATTTCACCCCACATGGACCTATATATTCTCTTTCCTGCTGGATCCTGCCCCCAATGACTTTACTATGCATTGCATTGAAATGTGCCCTCATGCCCACATATGTATCTCCTATCGCCTCTCCCCTGACCTCCACTCACACCCCCACACAGGGACTCACTCGCCTTCCCTAGAAACCGCCTCCCAGGGACCCCCCCTCGCGGTGGCATGCCACTGTACCCCCAGACCTCCACCCCCACACATGGACCACTTGCCTTCCCTGACAAGTATCCCCCAGGGACCCTCCCTCCTCAACCTCCCAGGGACCCCCTCCACCATGGATAGCGTCCCCCAACCCACATATCCCCCCGTACGCCACTGTACTCCCCAGACCTCCACCCCCACGCATGGACTCACTCGCCTTCTCTGGCAATGCCCCCCAGAGACGCTCCCTCCACGCTGGATAGCGTTCCCCCCCACACCCTCCTGCAACCCTCAAGCCGCACACCCCCAGCCCCTCCCACGGGTCAAAGCTCATCCTCAATTAGCCCCCATTCCCCCCCCACTGCGTGTCATCCCCGGATGCTGTATTACTGTACTTTTTGAACCTTGACTATTGCTTTATTGTTTTGTGCTTAAACATTTCCTAATAAAACGTTTTAATCTGTTAATTGCAGGGATAATGAAATGTTGTTCTCCTTATGAACAAATGGCAGCAGAACTGTGCTTAGTCTACACTGATGAAAGAGTCACTGTCATCTGAACAGAACTGGCTAAGCAAGGGGCTCATGCCAGAGCCCTGTGAAGGTTGATAGGGGGTGGGGACAAGTATTCCTGCCTAGAAGTATGGGCTCTGCCTAAGAGCCCCAGGCATGGTTTAATCTCCCCCTCCCACTGTTCAAAGATAGAGCTTATTAAGAGTCTATGGGGAGTCTTTTGTTTTGATAAGTGATCTCTAGAGCTGACCTCCCTTATTGTAATACAGCGCTCCTGCCTGCTTCAGCACCAATATTTCTCCACCACGAACTGTCAATCACTGAGAGTTGAAATCCCTGAGATCTGGGTGGAACCTCCAATGACTGATCCACAGAGCAGGTGGTGGCAGGGCATCTGGTGAGGCAGCTGGCAATGAACTTGTCTTGGTTAATTCTGAAGTTTTCATGCTGAGCAGTTTCATTCTTTCCTGCTTAATGTTTTGTTAAATGATATATCTCAGCTTTCAGTAGTCACTTCCTGGGCTGATAGTGTTCCATTCTATAAAGTTCTGAATAATATCGGCTCTGTCAATCACAATGAAATCAATGTAATTCTCTGCCTTGCCATGCAGGTTTTTTGGTATCCACTTAGCTGAATTTTGTTCTTTGAAGATGAAACTACAGTAGAAACATATCAAATGGATAATTTGTTGCCTCAAAATGCTCTCCCTTCAACAGGCCTGTTCAGTTAATAGATATATATTTAAAAGAGGATTCTGCTATGTCATGAAATTTCTTGGTTTAGCATAAGAAAAAAAGATTAATATAACAGATCAGTTGTGAGATCAGTTTTTCATTGCCTTTTTCCTTGTTGTTCAAGGGAATATTATCCTTTAGAGAAATGTATTTCTTGATGTCATGTAGCCATTTAGGAGTGCTTTGCTGCATTTCTGTGCACGGCAGGTTGGAACTCATAAAATATGTTCTTTTAAAGTTCTATTTAAAAAAAAATAGCTATAGTACTGCTTTTTAGTAGTACTGACTTTGTCATTATCTCAGCAGTTTCTAGCCCTCTGGAGTCTTTTTTTCCTCCCCCGCCCCTTATCTCTCCTAACTTTTTTTCAAGATGGCATAACAACTTTTATTTTCTAGTGTGTGGCCAGACTATGGCTGGCCTGGGGTGTCCGCATAAGACAGGGGAGGGCACGAGAAGCCTCCACCTTCTTGAATCTCTACACTGGGATGAGTTAAAATTTGCAGCTCTTATGCAAGGACTGCTACCTGCTAATGTCCCTCTCCCCCCACCACACTAGGCATTAGGTAGAACCTCACCCCACTCAATGTGGGACATGGAGTTGGCCAGCTGTGAAGGAGAGCATGCTGCATCTCCTCCAGGAGTTTTACAGTGTGAACATCCTTCCTCCTTGCACACCCAGGAGCCGCCTCAGGAAGCATTATGTAGAATGCTTCCTAGAACCCTCATATGGAAAGTGTGATCCTGCACTACCCTCAGCACACCCTGTTCTTCATAATCCTTGCTTAAACCACTGATTGGCAGTCATAGGTGAAAACAATCCTGTAACAATGGATTTGCCATTGTTTGGGAAGCTGTGGACAATGATTTTTCAGTTGTGGCTGTACTATACCAGGGAGTAGAATCCTTGTTTCATAGATGTGTACACTATTCGTACTGTTCAGAATGTATTTAACGGTTGGATTTTTTTTTTTTTTTTGCATGACATATAAATGGAATAACACAAATATCAGTTTCTTGTCTCAACGTGTTTCCATAAGAATGCTTCTACTACATGAGCAGCAGAGTGAAGATTCATGATTCTGGAACCATAGAGCTAAAGAGCCTTGCACCAATGCTATTTAAATATGGTATAGTACACCCAGGCTTGACATTTATATTAAGTCTCTTAATAACAAATTTTGTTGGAAATTGACTACTAAAACATCTAAATAAGCTAGCTTCCTGTCACTTCCTAATAACTTGCTTGAAATATATGAGTCTTGTGTGCAATACATGTTGTTTTTTAAAAACGTGTCTTTAGCTTCTTGAAAAGATTTAGAATTCCTTTTACTGTAACCCTCTAACAATGCTCATCAGCATCCTTGGTGCCTTCTGCAGTGCAGTTTCAAATTGGGTTTAAAGGTCTAAGGGATTTTTTAACAAACTGAAGCATGGCCACCAGTTCCTTCCTGTGCCTTGTTGTTCCAAGTTGCAGTATGTTTCTCTGTAGTGAGTTATATTTGCCATTTATTAAAAGAAGCATTTAAGTTATTTCTCAGGCAACATATGGTCCCTTTTGGTTTTGTTCTTTCCGCTTTAGGATCATCTTTAAACTTGACATTTTTTTACTTTTCTTAACCTAATCCATGTTGATCTAACAAAACAAGTGAGATAATCCAACATCAGATACCGAAGGTCCATAATCATGAAACAGCTCTTCCTCCTTGGTGGGACTTCATTTATGTGTGCCCTTTGTTTCCTGTCTGTGTAGATAGTTTGAAAGCTTTTTCA
Organism: Emydura macquarii macquarii; assembly: GCF_026122565.2. Taxonomy (NCBI): domain Eukaryota; kingdom Metazoa; phylum Chordata; order Testudines; family Chelidae; genus Emydura; species Emydura macquarii. The sequence goes on from NW_027131283.1 coordinate 14,591,309, forward strand.
ATCAAGTGAGTCAAATTTTGTTCTGAATCATGATAGACTAAAATTGAGGACATTAAATCTGTCAAAGGAACATTTTCTTAAATGCATTCTTGAGCTCTAACTTTGTAGCATTTTGACCCGTGTTGTACTCACTGTAAATGACTACCCAACTCAAGGCAATGGAAAATCAGTCCCTCAGAAGCACGTATGTATAGTACTATATACAGTACTATATATAGTACTATCTACATTGATGACAATTCAGGTGCCCAAAACTACTTCTACCTTTCAATATTCTGTTCCCTACTAAACTGTAGGCAACAATCCTACCCCAGGAACAGGATAGACCAGGTAGCTTTATAGGACTAAATAAGAGAATATGCATTTTCTTAGCTACCTTGAAGGATATTTCTATTTTTTCTAAAGCGTTTGTTATCCAGAATGTTTGCCTTTGAAGTTATCCTAAACTGCCTTAAATGAGTTACAAAAAGGGCTGCTTCTAGTGCATATATGTCATGTTCAAAGACGTATAATCCACATGGAATTTTGAAGAGGAAAGAGGAAGATAACACTGATTTTGAAGATCTACTTCTGTTCCTGTTGAAGTCAATAGTGGTTTTGTGTTAACTTCAATGGGACAGGGATCCAGTCCATATTTGATTAACATCTAGTTTAATATGACATTTATGCTCAATCAGACTTTGTTGTTTTTTGTCTAGATATTAGTTCATGTACTTTGTTTTTTAAACAGGCAGCAGCAAGGCTAATAATTTAAAAGAACACACACATTATAAATTTTTTCAGTGACCATTTCCTACATTAGGTGGACGTATTGGATACTGGCACCAAGAAGTTTATAAATAGCTGTCTGATTTACTGTGCTTCAGCTTTTAATTTGTATTTTAAAATCTTTCAGTTTGCTAGAAATCTGATAGTGATGATAGGTGCTCTATAAATACCTGAGAGAGTGAGCGAGCTACTGCTTCTGTTTGAATTCTGCATTTTTCACCTTGAATTATACACTGATTTTTTTTAAACCTCTAAGAATGTTATGTTGTTTTGAGATGGGCGTCTGTGAAAGCTATGACTATATTTTATTATTTTTAAGCAAAATACAAATAAAATTAAATCTATATTAATACAGTGCAAAACATAAAGAATATATAATTTGGGTCTGATCCTGTAAACCTTGATTATTGAACATATGCCTTACAATGTCTGGTTGTCACTGATGTCAATAGGATTATTCACAGTAGTATAATCGCTTTTATCAGAAACCATCAATTTTCAACATTTAACAATTGCAATTCTGAGAAAATGAGTGTTAAATCAGTTATTATAACTGTATCTGAGAGGTTGATATTTTTGCCTGTGCGTTGCCAATATAATGGATTCAGGGAAGTGTTTTCCTTCTATTTTAAGAATTAGAAAAATGAAAATTCTGGCGGTCTTCTACTTTTAACACTAGAGTTGGTCAGAACATTTTCAGCTGAACATATTTTTGTTGAATTGGCTGTTTTGTCACAGAAGAAACCTTTTGCAAAGATGTATTGATTTTTGACAATTTTTTCAACGGCAAGGTTTCTGAGGTCCAGGATAGACTTGTGTGTGAGACAGAGAGCGAGTGTCCCCCCGCCCCATCACTGAATTGAACACCTGACCTTTCAACACAATTCGGTCTCATGAGAATTTCCAAAAGGTTTTGTTTTGGTTCCAATGCACAATGAAAACAAATGTCAAAATCTTAAAAGCTATCATAGATTGGAATTGTCATTCTCCAGTCAGTTCTGTTTAACACTTATTGCCCTTTGCTTGGGGTTTTTATTGAAAATTACAATTAAATATCATGGGTTATTTAAAAGAAGAATATTTAGGCTATTTCAAAGAGAAAATCCTAATTTAGAGCTCAGTCCTATAAACCCTTACTCAGGGGAGCAGTCCCGTTGAAAACAGATCTGCAACACATTTTAGGTGCACCAGCTATCCATAGTTGTAGCACTAGCCACTGCTGCTGTGATACTCCACTTAAGTGTAACTATTATTCAGAGTTAAAATGTTAGCTTCTATAAGTCTTATATGTCCTACATTCTACAAAATGAACAGCCAGGCACCAGTGATTTTTCTTTTGTCCAAAGTGTATTTGCTGATACATCTGAAAACAAACTATTTCTAATGGACAAGGATGTAATGTGTATAAGTAGTTTAATGAAGATCTAGCCATGTGAATCTCTGATTGTATGGTGGTATTTTTGCATATTCAACAGTGACAATCTTTTATATCAGAGATGGGGCTGGATCACAATGTTCCTGAGCTCTGGGGTGTTCTTTTTTAAATATTTTTCTTATGGGAGTAACTAGAGACTTCACCTGAGTTCAGGACTGATAGTACTAGATGCAAGCATATATTAAGAGACAGTCCTTGACCCAAACTATGTACAATCCAAGTAGGCTAGACAGACTAATGGTAGAACTAGAAACAGAACCCAGATCTCCTGAGTCCAGTTCCAGTGCCCCAGCTTCTGGACTATGCTGCATCTCAAGTTTACAATCTGGATTGGAATTTTGTAGCATTGATCCACTTCTTTAAGGGGTATGTCTCTACTTGTTTGCATTATGCTGTGAATTGGATGATCCAAAAGATTTGCATTCTGCCCATAAAATACAAGAGTGTTTAAATCTAATGGCTAAGCACCACCATGAGGCTTCTAATTATGTTGTACCCCATCCTCTAAAACTCTGTCGGTTTTGAGACTGTAACTTTCTTGGGGACAGAGATTGTGTCCTATATCCATTTGGAAAGAGCCGAATACATCTTGGGTCCTGCCAGAAACAAATAATATGCCATATAAATAATTTTTAATCTTTATGGCACTGTGTTCATTCCCTCCCCTGAAATTAGAGCAATAGTTAAGAACAAATGAATAGATGTGGGAGGCCTCACTATCTATCACTTGTATATAATGCTGAATCATTATTGCTAGTTCCAAGTTCCAATGATTCATTTTTTGGTTTCATGAAAATCCAATTACTTAAACATGTGCACATTTAATTAGCTTTGCTTTGAAAATGATTAGCACTGACTCATTATTCCTGACAATACGTCTGAGTTCTAAAAATTGACAATGGGCAACAAAATCACAGCAAGCCTTTGGATGTGAGGAAACATATGGAAGATGTGAGTGGGAGTCTACTTCCTCTTACTTATTAGTAGCAATTCTTGAATCAGAGGCTAGTCAGTAATCTAGAAATGATACAATTTTCGGAAAGCTTCCTGGAGTATTCCAGGGCAGAATAAACACTGTCTGCAAAATAACACTTCATAGTTCATTATTTAAAGGTACCAGAAATATCAGAAATCAGTCCTTTGGTGGCACTTGGTCATATGGTTATTGAATGGCAAGAAAACCTACTCAGTTATTCAAATACCCTACACGGAATCATTATTCATAAGAAAGCAATATTAATAGTGCAGCTGAGTGAATATTTCACAACAAATAATCTAATCAACATGGTTCTTGCCTCCTTTTCCGTCATCTTTTCTCCCGGGGGATAATTGTGTATGAATTGTTTTTTAAAAAAATCAAAACACCTTTTAAACTTGTGTTGTGCTAGGTACTTTTTTATTAGAAAAAGGAAGGTCAAATAAGTGTGTCCTAGTGTCATGGTACTTAGATCTTGTGGCATTTGATTCAGTAGTCTGGGACCAGACACCAAAGATGTTTTGTCTTTGGTGCAAATAAGCTTTTTTTAAAACCCTGGAGGTAGACAGTTCTAATGCACTTGATGAGTGGAGTTGTCAGTTGTGGTCATCACTCAGGAAATTTAAACCTTCTTTTGAGTATCCTGGCATTAAGAATCTTGAAGATCAGGAATGAGATCTTGAACTTGATGTAATATTCTTTGGGGAGCCAAAGTAGTGAGGGCAGGACAGATTTGAGATGCTCATGGTGACCCCTTAATGAGCAGGCACAATGCTACATTTTGTGTTGTGTAGTTCTTCTTTGAGTAATTTGTACTTGTGTGCATTCTACTGTATGTGTGCTTGCAAGTCTACAGTGGAATGCATGTAGAAAGAGCACATCTCAAAGAACTCCAGTAACTGTACAGGTAAGTAACCTTTCCTCCTTCTTGGAGCAACTGTCTCTATGAACATTCCACTGCAGTTAACTCCCTGAAAGCCATCAGAACTGATCTCCCTACAAAACATAAATCTACCTGTCTCACCTAGGGTAATGCTGCCTCATGATGGATATGTTGAATGCCACAGATAGGTGCAGGGGGATGAGAATGGATGTCTGCTTGCCATCCACAGACAGCCAGGGACCACGCATCAGCATCACTAATCCTGTTTCTATTGTGCGTCCAAGCCTGAATCCAGATTGTGCAGTGTCTAGGGTATTGTCTTTGGCAAGATGAGCTTGAAAGCAGCCTTTAGCTAGCTTCTCTAGGAACTTGCTCAGGAATATGGCAGGTTTGATACTGGGTGGTAGCTAGCCAGGTCTGATGCATCCAGTCTGAGTTTCGTCAGAGTTGGAAAGACTGCTGCATGTTTAAAGGAGAAAGGAAAGATGCCTTCAGTGAATGGGGGAATGTCTATGAGTAGATTGTGATGTCCTAAAAATACTCATTACTTTCAATTACTCAGTTTTTGCCACTTTTCCACGCTCTGGATTGACTGCAGTTTGTTACAGGTAGTGCTCTATGCCTGAAATTCAAGGGTTGTTGGTAAGTTGTGATTAGTCAGCTAAGCCACATATCAGTGTTTAGTGTTTCTGGTTACCTGATTGGTGGAGGGCTTGAGGAACAGTGGGACTCTGCAGTTCTGAGGGAGGAGTAATGGTTTAGGAAGATGTACAAGATAAGCAGTATTGGGGAATTTTAGAGAGTTCTAATCTTTTTCCTTTCTTGGCCACAAAAGATTTGCCTGAGGCATCATTATAGAAAAATGAGGCTACTGCAAGATTTATTGGCTGACTGCAGAACTGAATTTTCTCCCATCAAATTAAAATTACTATGTATCCAGAGACCTCGTTGTTGATGGTGCAGGCAGATTATTGTATGATTTGCTTAACTGACTGTGTACCAGGTCTCTGACAAGAGGTTTTGGTAACACAGTCCCCTGCTTTTTTTAATTAGTAATGTCCCATGCAAATATATTATGCCAAGTTCATTATTGTATCAACTGGCCTGTAATTTCCTGTAAAGAAACACCACAGTCATTGACAAAATCTAAATGAATATCTATGCATCGTCTAAGCTGCGAAGGATGTAGTCGGTATGGTGTTCAGTGATCAGTCAGTGCTTAAGGTGCTTGCAAAAGGTCTGGTTCCAGCTGGCTGAGCATAACAAGAACAGCTTCACAGCGCCCTGCCTAGATTCTCTGTTTTGGAAGCTCTTAAAGGCAGAGTCTCCAAAATTGCATCTTCCCTTCTGACTATTATAAATATCCATAATTAAATACTCATATCTAAACTAACTAACAGTGTTTTGCCTTATCTGTCTCTTTGGACATCTGCAAGACCCCAGTTCTTCTGAAATAAATTTCTAACTGGGCAAATATTCTTGTTTTCAGTTTTCTGTTGAACAAAATGTCAGCAGCTGACAACCCATATTTCACTGGTGCTGTTCTGTAGTTTAATCGTGCTACTTATGAATCACAGTCTGTTTCTGCAGCCTTTTTCAGTAATGGCTTTATTATTTTCACACCGTTTCCTACCAGCCAGTTGGATTGGAAGTAACTGGGGTTGGGGCAGGTTTTACATATCTAAACCTGTACTTCACTGCAAACTGCTTGAACATGCCCATTAAACTGTAGCTTATTGCCAGACATTACTGTGTCAGATAGACCATGTGTAGCAACAACAGTGTTGATGTGAACAATCATCCATTTACCTGTAGTATCTCTTGATAAGACTATCTCAGGGAAGTGAAAATAGTCTAGGAGAAGTACATAATGGTTTTTTTTTTTGGTTTTCTGGTTTTTGTTCAGATTATATAAACAAATCTATACCTATTTTCTCTGGGGGCAATTTTTCCACTGCCACCAGCATAGTCTCTTTTGTTTCACTTGGCCTGTATTTTTGGCATGTGTGAAAACCCTTAACAGCTTCTTCAACAACGCTGTTCATTTGAAGCTTAGATTTTTCAATCCCTAAATTACCTTCATGTATGCTTTTTAATGTATTATTTTACTGAAACCTCATAGGAGCCAGTATCCTGGTGCCTTTAAACAAAATCCAATCCCTCTTAAATTGACAGTGGAGGCTGGAGATGTGCTATCCCAGCCACGCAGTGCTAATAACCTTCATTACTTTCTGCAGGGCCTCATTGTGAGTAGACTGGCAATCAGAGTCCACCTTTCATTTGCAAGTGGACAGGTTTGTTTGTTTTTTATCAAATTGATGTGTACAAAATCTAATTCTGGACTTTGTTCCGCTACACTGCTCTAGAGAGTGTGTCTAACACCAAATCTCTCCTAATTGTATGCAATTGTGCAAATCATACAGTTGTAGCTGAATATATAATCTCTCTGTTCTTGAGGGGAAGAAAGGGGAAGCTATTTTGCCAGGTCCCTTTTGGCAATGGCTATAGGTGGTTTATGGTCAGTTGCAGCTAACACTGGTCTCCCCCTGAAAGATGTTATACCAATGGATGAAGCCAAAGCCACCTCTTGTATTTGAACACATTGGCACTCCGCTTTTGCAAGCACCCATGATGCATAAGCCACTTATCTCCAGTTTTGACCCTATTGTTGTAAGGGGACTGAGCCAGTAACTACTTGGAGGCATCTGTGAACAACTTTGTTTTGCTCTTTCTGTCAGAATATCTCAGGACTGAGCCTCTTTAATTAACTCCTTAAGTTTCTCGAACAATTAAGATTAGCATCTCATGTTCATTGTACACTGTTGCATAGTAGCACTCTCATATTGTTAGATTGGGTAGCTGAATTAGGCAAAAATTTCCCTAATAAGTCACAATTCAAAGGAATCTTTGTACCCTTTCCATATCTACTGGGGCAGGCATGTTGAAGATGGCTTCAGACTTAATATCATCAGCCTGTACCTCTTTTCTCCCAGGTATGTTATTTCCATTGCATTGGTTTTACATTTTTGTTTGTTTAACTTTAGCCCAGCAGTTCTGGTTCCTTCTAAACCAGCCTGGAGCTTCTCGTGATGATCTTCTGTTGTTTTTCCCCAGACATAAACATTTATGTAACCCTCAGTAACTTCTCTACCATCAAAATGTTGCTGTATTTCCCGTGAAACACCTTGAATCCTGATCAAAACTGAAATGGCAGTATGCAGAAACAGTGTCTCCCAAAAAGGAGTGTTAAATGTGTAAAAACATGTGCTCTCTTTTTCTAAAGGCAACTGTCAGAACCCTGCTGATGCATGAAGTATAGAAAAATATTTGGCCTCAGCTATCTCCCCAAAATAGGTAGTGGAAAAATACTCCCTTTTTACATATTTATTTAATTCTTTTGAGTCTATATATAAATGAAAGGTCCAGTCTTCTTTGATTCTACAATGACCAATGCATGTACCCACTCTGTTGGTTCTTCCGCTCACTCTGATTCTCAGAGCAATGAGCCTATCCAGATCCTCTTTTAGCCTCTGCCTTAAATTGAGGGGAACTTTCCTATGGAAGCAAATTGTGGGGTGGTTGGACTCTTTCAGATCTATGTATACTCTGTTGAGAGCTTCCGTATTCCCTGTAAGATGTCCTCAAACTCTTCCTCAAATGTTTTGCTCCAAGGTCCCATCAAAGAGGGCGCTCTCTGGACGATACAAAGGGCATGACATATTTTCTCATCCTATAATAGATGCTCTTTTCCCTCTTACTATTACAAATTGTATTTTTTTCAATTTGTTTACCCATATATTTAGTTTATGTATGCCTTTAGCGAGGACTAGCTCATCTCTGCAAGCTCTAAGTTTTATCTGCTTATTGCTGTTACCTGTGGCTTTTCTTTTAGTGTTAAAAAGACTGACTCTGGCACCACATTGGCTTGTGAAAATTGTCCAACATAAAATTAATAAATGTCCATTTGCTTTCCAGTTGACCATCATTTATCTTCTCTTGTGATATTGTCCATTGCTAGGTTGAGGAATTTTTCTGAGCTTGTGGTGCATCATCCTTCTCTTTGTCCATTCTATGAACACTTGGTGGGTGCTTGCAAAGTGGTATAATCTGCTGTCTATCTTGCACCTTTTCGCTGTATGCCAGAAATTGTCTTGCCTTGTGTTAGTTGCCAAAGTACGTGCAACTCCATGTGCTGTTTTGCTTGGATTCCAACTTTGAGCTCTGCATACCTTTCTGCCTCAGGTCTCTTTTCCGCAATAGGTTAGAGTTTTTCCCATCTCTGCAGTGTTAAAGCACTGTCTACCCTTCATAAACTTGATTCTGGACTGGATGACTTCTTCTCCTTGGTAAATTCTAATTGTTTTGTCAAAGGTTAATTCTGGATCTTCCAGTCGGGTCTTCCTGAGTGTTTTGTTCCAGATGCCAATCATGTGCTGGTCTCCTATCAGGGTCTCAGTTAGCCTTACCCTCCTCCCCCCCTCCAAAAAATCACAAGATTGGCTCTTGAGCCTTACATCAATCACAAAATCTAATAGTTTCACCTCCTTTTTGTACCCCCTGTTTGAAATCATCTCTTTCATATGTTTCATTTTTTCATGGAGTGAAATACTGCTGAAATTTCTGTAATAGTTTGAGTTAGTGTCCTCTTTCTGAGTTAACTGAGAATTATTAAACACATCGAGTGTTTCAGAACCAGCTATTGTCAGAAAAAAGGCAACCTTCTGCTGTCTTTCTTGTTGCTGGCACCCATTGCTTGCAGATACAGAGTGAAGTGCTGTTGAAACTTTCTCCAGTTATGTTTCACATTTTCAGAGCGTCCACTCTGGTGGGGCTTTTCATTGTTCAGTTCTTTCACCCAGGGTCTCTTTTTAATCCCTTTTCACTCCTGGTGCCATGTGGTGTTTAACGATCACTCAGTGCTTAACGTGCTTGCCAGAGATCTTCTTCGGTCAGTGTCCTGCATAACAAGAGCTTCATAATACCCCTCCCAGACTTGTCTGGGAGCACTCTCTCCAATACTACTGTCAGACCTTCTCTGGCCAATGTAATTTCTTCTCTGCCAAGGCTCTGAAGGTAGTTTGGGTGAACTATTATCCCTGTGATGTGTCAAGCAGTGTCCTCTACTCTGTAAAATACACCACTTTTGGTGTGACTATATGAGTATGTGCTAAAGATTTGCTTCCCATAAGCAACTGTGTGAGTAAATCTTGGCAACTAGAAAAAGTAAACACACAATGAGGAATGAGGGCAACTGAAACACATTAAAATTGAAATTGAACCTTGAAAAGTAAAATTGAAATTGAACTCAGCTCTTATTACTCTACCGCAGGCCTCTTTCAGGCAGGATTTTCATCAGTATAAGAATGGTCAAGCCCTTGGTCCTGGGTTATGTTGGTGGACACTGGTATTACCTAGAACTGTATAAAGCCCAGTGGCAAACTGCTACACACCCTGCTTTGTGCATTAGCTGTTTTGGCATAACCATTCTGAGTGATGTGTAATGTCAGCCCAAGATGACAGGCTACAACTCAGTGAAAAGGAAAGCTCTGAGCATGTATCCCAGGGCACACTAGCAATACATTACAGTCCTGACTTCCTTGACAAGGAGCTGACTGCCTGAAAGGCCAGACAGGATCTTATTGCCAAACTGGCTTTAAAAAAAAGAGCAGGAAGCACCTTAAATAATGCAAAACTCAAGCGTGTTATCAGTGTGAATCAGTTTTTGTTTTCTTTTTTGCTTAACTGAAGTTCAGTATTTTAAAATAAAGAATTATTTAATGTATGGATCTCCTATTTGTATTTACTTATTTCTGTCAGTCCTAGTTCCCGCCCCCCCCTCCCTTTCTTCTCCATTGTCTTTAATTAATCTCTCCCAAGATTTAAGAGGCTTTTAAAGGTGTGATTTCTTACTGGGCATATTTTCTGGAAGCTCTCATAGATCTGCAGAAAGAAAGCCCAAAGTCATAGGTATTCAGAATTAGCACTGGATAGTGGATAGTTTGAATCTGTGACTAATAGTTATCTGTAACCACTCATCTATGACAGACAGGTTATTTATCATCTAAAAGCTTTGACTTTTGCACTGAATGTAAAACTTTCAGCAATTGATATACTGTTATATTGGTAGTTAAACAAATGCATTCAGTTATTACCACAGTCCATTCAAATGTAAATTAATACTATGCCTTAAATTAGCATGTATAAAATTACACATTCATGGCCTGATTTAATCAGAAACCTCTTAGATAGGTGTAAGTGTAGCTATGTTCTTTTTTTTTCATGGCCAAGGTCTGCACTAAAGCCTCCGCACTAATACACATAGGCGAACGCGCTGTATTTTCCCGGTGTAGGAATGGTGACCAGGCCACCTCTGGCACATGTATGGGGACAGGTTCATGAAAGGAAATGTGCCGGTCTTTCAATCTCACAAGAAATGTGTATGGGAATAATGATCTTGTAAAAATATCTTATTAATATTTGATAGTGTTTTCATTGTTTCTAATGCATTCCATTAGCACTGTCATATTTCCTCCACATGATAAGGCAGAGTGATACAGTGCATTAAAGGAGGGACTTATATTCTAATTATTTCATGGACGTCTGATGAACTACACAAATGCATAATAATGGAATACAATCTTGGAGCATTTAGCTCTATACAAATATTTGGCTTTTATTTTTCTTGTAGCCACTTCAAATATATCAGATAAAGGGATCATAGCACACAGAATATCTGCATTAACTTCTTGTATAACATGTTCTGACACTTATGTCAGGATATCATTTAGGGATAGTGTTTCCAGGAATAATAGCAGTGCAATTTCTGTTGGTTTAATCAGTTATCTGACCAAATCAATGCACCTTGTTTTGACACTATAATGTGAGTCCTTTAGGAGCTGACAGAGAAAATGGTATTTTGGGAATAACTGCTTGTTCATCAATGAAATAGTCTCTGCCTACATGTAATATAGCAATTATTCTAACTTGTAGGCTATCAACAGCAACCAGCAATCTGAAAGTCAAGCTTTGTTCTTTCCTGCTTGTGAACTGTCCCCGGTAACTTTGATTTATCTGTTGTTATATGCATAAAGGGAAGCCATTGGAGTGTATGGTTTGGTGCATGTCTCCTGCACTTCTCTACTGTTCCTACCCACAGTTACTATGGAGAAGGATAAAAGCTACACTTAGAGAGTGCAGTTTTCTGGGAACTACATCTCAGTATTTACAACTGGCAAAAGCTATTCAGTACAGTCTTGATTATCCAGATGTATTGGATATATGAAAGTTTTCAACAAAAAATGGTGCTTATATAGCATCTTAGAATTGCATTAAATAAATTAGACAGGAGTTAAACTTTGAGTGACATATCCATCCTTCCGAAAACTGAGTTTAATTTAACCAGAGTCCAGGTAGTGAAGGCTCCACTGCACTTTAGCGTGAGTTTTCAACTTTTTGTCCAGGTGTTTCAGGAGGCAGTTACTCTATTCTCAACTATTGTGACTGGCATTCTCATTTTCCCACTTCCTGAAATGTGCACAGTGTCTCTGTGGAGGCTTGGCACTACACAGACCACATCTTACTAGAACAGAGTGGTTTTTTGATACCTGCTCTCCCATTCTTGATACTGCAAACTGCCTTCCATTACATCCCCTTGGCAACTCCAATTGCTTATGTGGGAAAGTAATATTAGAAAAAGATTAAATTATTTTTTTAAAATTTGTCTTTTAATGAATTCTTAAGGTAGAAACAGGGAGGAAAGGTTAGCTCAACGTGACTAGACCTGCAGACTACCAGAAAATGCTTGCTCCCCAGATCATTATTAGTTAGTGGACCACTTTTGGGAATCATATTGTGAGGGAGTGAATTTTCTTCCACTTGAAGTATTGTTCCTGGGGTGAAGGAAAATATTCCTTTGTTTTTTACTGTATTCCTAAAGGCCTGATGATGAGGCAGTGTGTGCCCTCACACACGGACATAGGAGTGCCAGGGTAAACAGGTGCTGTGCGCCTGCTACTCCATTCCAACAGGTGCAATGAGCATGGCTCTGATTTCTCAGAGGCCAGCATTGAGGCATAGCAGCTGTAGTAACTTGTTACAGATATGGACCAATAGCAAATGACTCTTACTTGTCATGTCCCCATAGCCATGGGGGAAGAAGAGAGAGAATTTTGCTCTTGGAGGCATGATTCATTCTCTGCACTGCTCTTGGGCCAGCACACCAATGTGCTATCCTTTACACAAGAGTGAAAGCAAAATCTAGCTTAAACCAAGGATGTCTTTTCCTAAAACAAACTTGCTTCCAATACTATAGGAATGATACACGCCTTCTTTAGGAATGTCAGAAATTAAAATAAAGGCTATGAAGCAGAGGAACTCTTTTGTTTTTTCCCCTCCCAATATAAATTCATCAAACTCTATATGGACTTGAATACAATTCTTCTGTTGTAATTTGTGCCAAAGAAGTCTTTGTATTGCTCTACTACAGGCCTTTATGGTATTCTTCCCCCCTCACCCCAACAGACACTAGGGAGGCGTGTAATAGAGGATGGGCAAAGTCATATTTTAGTGCCTGCTGTGAGAACTCAATCAGATAAGATGTGTTATCAGTAGGAAAATTATTAATTGGTTTTTCCCCCCACTTCAGGAATCAGACTGATGCACAAACTCAGGACTCAAACATTCAGACAGGCACCAATTTAATGACATCTTGCTGGGCTCAGTCTATGCAGACTCCAGCTGATGCCATCTGTAAAATAGAACTAATTTAAATTCATAAAACGTATCATCTTACAGTTATTGGTGAAACTACTTTTCCAATATGCCTACCTTCCAATGTGCCTACCCAATCCCACCCACTATTACTGTGGAAAAGGGTTAGAGCTATCCTTAGAGAGTGGTACTTCTCTTATCTTTTTAACTGGAGTTGAGACACTAACCTACACTGGAGAGTGAAGATGGGACAAAGGATTCCCTGTTAATGGAGAAGCATAATGGTAAATGTTTACAAGAAGAAAGGACATAGGAATAAGCTCTATTCCCCATCATGTAGCTTTAATGCCCAAATGTTTAAGTAAGACCAAATGGCAATACAGCACTTGGGATTTCCTCAGTGAAATTTCACATTGAAAAATTTAGAGTTTTAACTTTTGGAGACTTTATTTTTAAAGTGATCATTCTTGGGTTTCCGTGACCTATTGGTTTTATGGTTCACAACAATATTTTGCATTAATATAACTTCTCTTGTCTGGAAATCTCAAAGTGCTTTGCAAACATTAATGAATTAAACCTCCCAGAACTGTTGAGAGTCATTATAATCTCAATTTGACAGATGGGAAAACTGAAGGACAAAGGATATAAATGACTTTCCAATGGTCTTGCAAGAAGCAGACCCAGGGCTATACTACAGATCTCAACTTCCAGATCTGTGTTTTTTAAGCTCAGCATTATCATTCCTCTGTGTTTCATAGCATGCTAAAAAATCAATCTTTAGAATGAAGTGTATGTAAGCAAGGGTAGGTAAATTGGATATTTCAGTATCTTACAAAAATATTTTTACCATCACAGTAAGTGAGAAAATGGAACCCGCTACACAGTTTGTATGATGGTAGTGCTTGAATATGCCATCCAATGGAAAACTGGTTATATAGTGAGCTTTTAAGTAGTAGTATACTGTCAATATAAAAATAATAGATTAAAATGTTTCTCTCCCTGTGACAGTGAAAGCCCCTTAAAATTTAAATAGAACTTGAGTTGCCAACTTCAGATCTGGAGCTGGAAATAAATTCCTGACAATGGAGCTATTAAAATCAGGGGATTTAATGTGAGATGATGTATAATTAAAATGGAAAGGAATTAAAAGCAAACAAAATAATCCAAATAACTCTTCACCATTTATGCTATTGTTTACTTTTTTTCAATCTGCTTGCCTAGTTTCACTGCCTGTCACAGAGTTTTACTTTCTGGTTCTCAGAACACCTTGTTCTCAGTAAAATAAAAATCATGAAAATATCTGCTTTTTAATACTGTTTAATTTGTAAGTCAAATAAATATATCTACATATACTGAATTGATTTATGTATGGGTGAATTATAATCAGGGGCAATTGAAAACAATTACTGAGTGACAAAGAGGAACAAACAAATTCAACTGCATACAAATTTCAATATAGGTAGACTTTCTAGTTAATTTGTACTATAATTCTTCAATATGTTTTATAAAATCCATTGTAAAAGTCTTCTGTCAGAAAACACGGAGGGGAACATAGCAGTTCCATTGAACCTGCCCAATTCTCACGGTTCTCAGGCTCTGTGACTACTCACAGGGAATGTGGTAGCAGGGCTCCCAGGTTCTGGAGTGTCTCAGGTTCCTTGACAGCCTGTCTAGAGGGCTCCTTAGTTCCATAGCAGCTCATCAATCAGGGCCTGCAGAGCCAGTCTACAGGCTCCCTAATGAGTGCGATTGGCCTGCAGAAGGCTGCCTGAATGACGACTCTGCTTGATTGGTTGGAAGAGTCAGCAGACAGGCTCTTTTGGTCCATATACAAGCAGCAGTTTGGCAACTGGTCAAAGCATTTGCCCACAGCTGTATTTGCTCCCAAAAGCCTTGGTTCTCAGTCTCCCAAGCTACTTGGCATTGCACTTGGAGGACTCACCAGGCTCCTGGCCTCTCTGGCCCTGCAGTAGCCTTTCTGGATAGGTTCCTAGGCTACCTAGGTCCTAGGCAGATCATCTGAACGCTGCTGGGGAGCCGGTTCTCAGATTCCTCATCTCCCTGGTGGGCCAGACCAAAACTTTATGAAAAATTCTGCTTCAGTTGTCCTGAAATTGAATTTTTTGAAAATATCCCTCCTATCAAGAATTTTGCATATCTCACTGTACATTCTCATTTGGAATGATTTTTTTTTCTTGAAATGTGAAATTTTCCATAGGAAGAGAATTCCTATTCCCCAGAGCTTTAATAATGCAATCTCTTTACCAATTATCACCTTTCTCCATTTATATTTTGATGCTTTGGGACCTCATCCAAAGCTCATTTCAAACCAGGGGAGTCTTTCTATTGACTTCAGTGGGCTTTTGGATCAGGCCTTTGGTGTATGCAGTTTAATATATCACCTTTTTTTGATTTCACACTGTATTGCAACAAGAAGTGTGCAATATATTTGTAACAAAATATAAAAAAATAGAAAATTGGGGATTGACTTTTAGACTGACTTAAATATTGACCCATTTTTACAAAAACACTTGCGTCACAATAGTCTCATCTTAATTGCTGCCACTATGACCCTCCCCGCCTCATTTTCCTGCCCCATTCGCTCTCCTGCCCTTTTCATATCCTCCTACTTTGCTCCCTCAGTCTCTTATCTCACATCTTCTCCTCCATTCACCTGCCTGGTATATTTTCCCTCTATTTCTCCTCACAGTCTCTATCCATCACATTCTCCTTTTTGAACTACCTTTCCTCTTGCTCCCATCACATTCTCTATCTTCTCACTGCCTCCTGTGTAGTTTTCAAATTATATAGAGTATGGGGTCGGGGGCAGCCATCCTCCTAGAGGAACAATCAGGTGTCATTTTCATTTAAAACAATGGGAAGTGGCAGCTATCTTGACTAAAGTGTTTCAATGCCACTTCCAAAGGTGAAGGGAAATTGTAGTCTTGAGGTGCAACTACCATTTAACTGAAGGCAGCCTATTGTTTTACTCCAATGGAAAGTAATGGGAGATTGCAACCATTTTGAATATGAGCAAAACTTCCTGAGGCTGCTGCAGAAGACTATGAAACATTTTAAAGAAAACATCTAACATTATGACATGCATGATAAAATCATGAGTTTGCAACTCTGCATTCTAATTATTGTCTATGGTTCTATCATTTAACTTTATTGTGTCTTAAATTTGTCCCATTATTTTACTAGGAACCAGAAGTTTGATTGTCAATAGCAGTTAACAAAATCATTCTTTTACCTTTTCAAGATTGGAAATACAGTGGGTTTTTCTAAATCCTCTGGTACTCCCCAGTACTCATGGTATTTCCAAGATAATTTCTAGTAGTCTGGTAAATTTCTCAAATAAAGAACTGACCCTGACCCAGTCAAGTTAATGAGAGAAGGTACAAGCTTTAATTTCTTGGGATACACTTACAAATCAGAATGCCCTGATGATGATTTTCAAGGATTCTACTACCTATTTTTATCCTGGCTAAGATGCTTTTGTATAGTTTATTTTTAAGGTGATTTTAAAAATAACTTCTAAGACATTCTTTTTCATATTGTTTTCGATTGTACCTACTTTAATAATTTCCCCAGTCCTACTGTATATTGACTGCTGGGTTTAGAGGAAACTATTTTTAGTTACTTGCTTTGCATTTTGTTTCCTGTATGTTTCTGGAGATGATGATTTCTAAAATAAATTACTTTTAAAGATGGTTGCTGTAAGTTTTTTTTCTGTCTCTTTCCTGCTGTGGTGACAAGTATCTTATTAAATTGTTTTAAAATGGATGCTTTAAGTGGCTTTTCTCCTGTCTGAGTTTTCTGTTGAGTTACAAAGTTAACTAATATTTTGGTGCCTTTTTAAGGTGGTTTTTGTTTGTATGAATCATTTCTGTGCATTAGGATTTCTTGCAGGCAGTGTTTCTGAAAAAAAATTCCCCAATATTTTAATTTTCAGCCACTTATTCCTGGAAACAAATGAATTGTGAGCCCAGCTGCTGGAAATGATTACATTAGTAATGTAGGACAGTCTGCTTTGACCATGACTTTGCCAAGCCTAAGACACAGTTACAGGCATTTTAAAGAAAATATTTACTTTATGATTAAAAATGTGTACTAGTATGTGCAACTAGAAGCACACTCTTTCTGTGGTAAAAGGGATGGTTGTGAGCCTACACCCTAATAATGAAAGAAACAAAGAAGTCTCATCTCTCCTGCACCCTGGCAGCCATTAAACCATATCTTACTGAACTATTCTGAACTGTAAATTGCCTTGTTAATTTAAAAAAAAACGAGAGTTCTGTAGCACTTCAAAGACTAACAAATTTAATTTCAGTAGGCATAAGCTTTCGTGAGTTGCACCTGACTTCCTCAGATGCAGTTGGTAGAAATAATATAGCAAATACAGGCAACATATATATAGTAGGCAACATATACAAATCCAAAGGCATAGACATAGACATATCCAAAGGCATAGACAACAATGGTTCAGCTGTTTATCATCACATCCATCACATCACATCATCCACTTGTATGCAAATGTCAAAAGTCAAGCAAGTTTTTTCACAAGATGAAAATCAAGCAATACATGACACTCCCATGACAGCCATGACATGACCATTGGTTGTAATTAGGCCTCAAGTACCCGACTTTCATCCACCTACCCCATTGTTGTCTGTGCCTTTGGATATGTATATGTTGCCTACCATATATATGTTGCTTGTATTTGCTATATTATTTCTAGCAACTGCATCTGAGGAAGTCGGGTGCAACTCACGAAAGCTTACGCCTACTGAAATTAAATTTGTTAGTCTTTAAAGTGCTACAGAACTCTTGTTTTTGCTGTATACAGACTAACATGGCTACCCTTCTGGAACTCTTATTAACCTAGTATAAATTCACTCAACTTGAGAACCCAGGACCTCCCATGAAGAGAATCATTGCCCCTACTATTCAAAGAAAATAACTGCCATTCAATCTGAGGACAACAGGAACCATACAAGGGACACATTCCCAATGATGTGCTACCTTCTCCTCCGTATTCAGACAATGCATACAACATGAACAAAACCACTACAGTGAAGCCATGAATTGTCCTATGGTACACTATTTAAACGAGACGCTTGCCAATCTCCAACTAGATGTTTCCAATATTGTGGACCTCTCCCAAATGGCCAGATGATAAGGTCATGTTTATGCAGATGAAGTGTCGGGATGAAAATATAGCCCCTCTCCTGTGGTCGGGTGTCTCTCTCTTGAAAAATATCACTAGAGTTTTCCTGCTGTCCTATAGTGGGGTTGTGAGAGTCTATTTGGGATGCAATCACAAAAGTGCTCTTTTATCTAATGCAAAGTCATAATGTATTATATTTAAATGTATATCTGTTTACTTTTCATATCATTCTTTATATTTGTCTTTGGTATTTTTACTAATCATTCCATTTATCTTTGCAGGAAAGTGTTTCTTTCTCCAATCCATCTTCTTATTTTAGCCTCCAGTGAAGTTACAATGTTGACTTACTGACATCAAAATGATATCCAAGGAAACTGACTGTTGTGATGCCATTAATATGGGTTTTGACTTCACAGCAGGAATTGGAAATTGAAGAAAAGGCTGGGTTATGATGAGGAAGGCTGCATTTATTGTCATGGCTGTCATGGGAGTGTCATGTATTGCTTGATTTTCATCTTGTGAAAAAACTTGCTTGACTTTTGACATTTGCATACAAGTGGATGGATGTGATGATAAACAGCTGAACCAATTTCTTTTACCTCGAGAGCTGCTGCCAACTTCAATCCTGGGATGCATGGGAATTTAATGGAAAGCTATAGCACCGTTTCAATAATGTGGTAACACAAGATGAAATCAGGGAATTCTCAGTGTCAGCTTTAATTCCTCCAGGGTGATAAGGTCTGATCTCACTTAACATCCAAGGTGTGTTTAAAAAAAAAAAAAAATTGCCAAGGTCAGCTGTAGTTGGTGTTACTATGTTCAATTTTAAACAATTATAATTGCAGCACACAGCTATAGGTCCCAATTCTGCAGTCTGATCCATGAGGGCATATCTATGTGGAACCTGATAGACGTCAGTGTGATTCCATGTAGAGCATAAGTGTCTCCCCCAGACAAATCAGATTGCAGGATCCATATCTTAATTATTTGCACAAACATTTTTGGGGGGATTTTGGCTTATAAGTAACTGATAATGGCTATAAAATGGGAAAATAAAGGGAATTTATGGAGAAAAAAGTGACACTTCCCATTGTTAAAACATTTCTATGACTTTTGCTCTTTTTACCATAACTACTGTGACAAAGTCAGATCAGATAGCTGTCAGAGAGGTTTTTTGGTTTTTTTAAACATCGTTCCTGGAGGTACTGCAAAACCAGGTCAAAACATGGAGTGGATGGAGCAAGCTTCCAATCCATCTATCTGTTCCAAAAATCTATTTAACATAGTTCTCAGATAAAGGACATATCAGATATTAAACCAAGTCTATTTGTTTTCCAGGATGTGGGCGGACACCCCTCCCCAGCCTAAGGGGAGGAGCTACTGGACCTGGACTCAACTAATTACAAAGAACGATGAATGAGAAAACAGGGATGGGCGTGACGGTCAAAGGGCTAAACGGACGGAACCTGAAGGGTACACCAAGCAGAGACCCCAGACATCACCCACTGCTCTCTGAAGATAGCCAAGGAGTCAGCGGACGCAGCCCAGAGGAACTTTGCTCAGATATGTGATTGGATAGAGGTTAAACATAATGGTAAGGGCCCTTTTTCCCAGGAGATGAAAAGAGGTTACCTCAGGTCAATGAAGGACACCTGAGTCCAATTAAGAGTTGCCTGGAACCTTTAAAAACTCTCCTTCTGGTGAGAGAAATGAGAGAGAAGTTACAACAGGAGAAAAGGCTTTCCCTGGGTGGGGAAGCAACCATGCTACCTCCCTGCTTTGGGAAGGATGTGCACCCAGAAGCTTGTATAACAAAGCAATACCCCAGAGACAGGACAGGGAAAGGTATTCCCTTTTTTGTTATGAATTTGTTTCTTTGGTTTAGCTAAAGAGTACTCCTTGAGCCTCTGCTGAGGCCCTAGGAAAAATATTTTGAAAAACAAAACCACCGTGAGGAATAAAAACTCACTGAAGTGGGACTGATTCCCTCTAGTGCTCCTCCCCCTCCCCCTCCCAGCCAGAAGGGGAAATACTGAGCCCAGAGAGATGAAGGACATGCCTTGCCATGTTCATCTGTGACATTTCCTAAATGCCATGATAAAACATCAGCCCATTAAGATTTCAGTTGCAAACCTCTTCAATAATTAGAACTAATAGCAACGGAAACCAAAAATTACAGGCAACAGAAATTGCTTTTTGCTGAGATGGCCTATTTTTTCCAAGCTTGCACCAGTATGAAAGTTTCTCATTACAACCTAAATTCCTTTCAGTGTGCCCTATTGAATTATAATTAATATAATTAGAAATGATAAAATATTATTATTTGCAAAATTGTTTATTTCAGTAGGTCTTGTTCCCATGGAAACAAGGAGGAAGAAGATTCCTTTTATTCATGTTTTACTGCAAATAAATATTGTGCATGCAGTGTATATTTAATATTCCCCGAATCTCCATTTCACAGGAACATCAGGAAAAATCAATAGGCAAGTACATACTGGATATTCCCTTTGTTCTTTACAGGGAGTTTTAGTCACATTTGTTGTAAAAAAGAGTAAATCTGTTTGCACACCAGCAAGAGCCACAGATGTTTTCTGGTATTGATCTTCAGCAATAATGATTTTTAAGCATTGAAGAAGTGAATATGGCGATGTTGTGTGAAGGCCAGAGGAAAAAAAAAAAAAACCATGGAAGAAACAAGAAGCTAGAGTTCCATCAAGACTGCCAGCAGTCAGCACAGCTTTCATCTTGTGCAAGTACTCTAGGCTTGTGTTTGCAAAACCTCATGATTTATTTAGAATTTTAATTAAAGAAAAGAAGTTATTGGAATAGCATCCTACCAGCACCTAGCATCTGCCAACCGTGGCTAATGATTTTTACAACCTCATCAGCAGGCATTCCATTAAAGAAGCTAACCATGATATGAGACACAACTGAAGCAAACCAGTGAGGAAAAACAAACCTTGCCTGCAGCTATCACTAATACAAGAGACTGTGTTTATTTTTTTTTCTTATCTTATATGCATACAAGTGTTGTAGCTTCAGGGCTCAACCTGAAGTCCTCAGGAGTAAGGCTCATTACATGTTGATGAGTATGTGCAGCAGTTTGGCCTCTGGATGTTTCTTTGACAGCTTTTTCCCCCCCAAATTTGCATTTTTTTGGTTTTCTTAAAGTAAAAAATTAACATTTTCATGTTTTAGACACTTAAAAATAAAAAGTACTTGATTTATTTTCTATAATCATATATGTCACTTGGTTTTTCTATTTAGATCTCTTTAAAAATGTTGTTTCGTGTTTGCTTATTGTATTGGGAATGGCTTCACGTAAAAGGTGCAGAGGTGGATTATAGACAGAGTTGTTTACTAATCATGCCTACGAATGCACCCCATGACCACAGCTTTCCTTCTGTAAATCTGTACTTAAGTACCTCTCCTAGTCTTTATGGCTTCTAGTGGTTTCAGAGATTACCACATAAGTAAAATATTAAAGCAAAGTATAGATCCAAATCAAGATTGTTTTTAAAGAACCCTCTCCCCTCTCAGAAGTTGGTTTAACAAGCAGCAAATGTTTTCTTTTGGCTCGAAAAAAAAAAGTGAAATCATTCCTAAAATGTTGGCTGCAATAATAAAATAACAGGAATATAATGAATCATAGATGACAGAGATGGAAAAGAACTATTAGGTCATCTAGCTCCTTCCCTGCCAGCGCAGGACTGTTTACTGTAGTACATTCCAGTATAGTTATATAGGGTATTTATCTCCTGTAATAGTATGCTACAGAAGGTCTGAATCTAGTGCTTTGACTCTTTAATCCAGGCTGATCCATATTTAAGGACAAGCAACAAATGTGACTGTATAGAGATTCCGCATGGTTGGAGGACGACTCAGTAACAACAGCCAGCTTCCTCTGTATTGTTAAACCTGCAGAAATGGCCAAACATACTATATGCTTCAGAGTTTTACAGGGTTTAAGAACATTTAAAGGAATAATATAAAGGTTAATTTGTCTGATACAGAACATTTTAATGGGCAGGTACAGGCTATCTTTGGATCATTGCTTTGATCACTGTGGAGCATGGTATGGGTGCCCTTCTGGTGTGTTTTACATGGAGTATCATTTGCTAGACAGGTCCCCAGGTTTCTTCCCACAGCCATTCTATATTTTGGCTTAGGTAATGAAAATATTAAGTTTGTGGGTTACAAGAGAGTCTGGGTAAAGAGGTCTGACACAAAAGAAAAGAAACACACAGCAGAGTTTTTCCATCCCCTGTTCCTTTCCAGCAGCAGGGAAATTTTTGGTCGCTGCAAATGACTTTAAGGAAAAAGGACTTGCTTTCTTTTGGAGAAGGACCAATCTTCTTGGGCTCAGTCTCTGGCAGACTTTTTTAAATATTTCAGTCCCAGGCACAGTGTAACAATATTTTTATTGTTCTAGAACAATCCATATCTTTATAATGAACATTTCTAGCATTTAATACAATCCCCTCACATCAGGTGCCTGTTGTTAGTTAGGATGCACTGAGCTTCACTTTATTGTCTGTTCAGCAGACTTCAATTGTTCTTAATAATATTGTAGGCACATATTGGTCCTTTTACAGCCAAAGTTAAAATCCTTAAACTTTGCTTTGACTTCCAGTCATTCTCTGTGCATTAAACGTCACCTAAATACTAGAATTACATTTGTTTCTCATGTCCCACATTTTCTCTGTGCGTTCCCTTTAAATCATACGGGTATTATATCATTGGTTTCCTGAAAATCTCTTGGATTTCAGAAACATCCTTTGAGGAAATACTTCCTAGAATGGTGCATATGGCAGCATTCCAAGAGTTCAGCTGAAATGTTATGAGATCCTAAAAGCCTTAAAATATTCTGTATTGATTTGCAGAAAAGCTTCAGGACTTTTATGTTGCTTCATGCGACACTGCTGACAACTTTCATAGACAGTCGATGAAAAAGTCATTTTGACTCAGCTTAGAGAAAGCTGTATCTAATCTTATTGCTATTCTTGCCATTTGTTAATGCTTCACTTGGGTAGCTGACCTCAGGCATACTCAGCTTAAGTGGCTTTGCAATACATTGAAGTGGAAGAAGCACTCATAGGTGCAGGTCTGGCTGCATGCTCAAGCCAAACTTTTCAAATGTAGATGTTTAAATTTAGGCAATTTCAACTGTGCTAAGCACCGGCAGCTCACACTGAGTTTCAGGGGAGTGGTGCCTATTCAGTGTCTCTAAAAAATCAAGCCAAGTATAGTTAACTGTCAAAATATGGATTGTGGTGCTTAATATTAGGCAGCTAACTTTAAATATTTTGGCATCACTGCTCACTTCTGTCCTTTTAAAGTGGGATCACGTAAGTGACTGTGAAATTGGTACCTTATTCAGCTGATCTCTTTCCTGTGTATTCAAAGTCCTAGCTTTTTACTTGGATTCTGAAAGATTAGAAGTTGGATCTTTAAAGCTTAAGCATTTGGAGGTTTAGTGTAAATTCTCCTGTATTTATTTTACTGACAAAATGTGTATTTACTCCTATGAGCCCTGCAAAGACAATACAACTACAAGAAAATGAGCTTGATTTTCTTCTGGCTTGCTTGTCAGTAGAATTGTTCCAGTTCCAGTTTCAGTTCCAGAATTTGTCTTGTAGGTGAGGATTCATGAGCCAGAAAGAAAAGGGTTTTTTTTCATATTCTTGGAGGTGTCTGTAGTTTTGGGATTTAGGAAAAAAATCTTTGTTTGTTGAAGGAGCAAATTTGCTCTGGAATCATTGTGAGATAATAGACATGGAACCATAGAATACCATTTTTAGTATATTACAGCACTTTAAATTTAAAAGAGCAATTGTCCATTGGCACTGTTTAGGTGGTTACAGTTCTAATCCTGGGTTTCTGGATTCTGGATTGTTTGCATGTCAGTTACATCAATTATATTTCAGCTCATTTTATCTGATAAGGAAGGAATATGCTTCTGATGAAATGTAACTCTGTAGATTCAGATAATCCATATTAAACTGTCTACTATCTTTGATTCTTATAAGGGGCCCCATAATCTAGTTTTAACTTTGGGGGACTGGTTCTTTAAGGCAGTGGTTCACAAAATGTGGTCCAAACTTGCTATTGGTCTGTGCATTATCTATTGATGTTCTGTGGGGAGTTGGCTGGTCACATGGTTCTCACTCAAGTCCTTGTTTCCATCTGCTAAATCACATTAAGGAAACTCACATACATGAAAAATTAACATTAGGAAATGAATATAAGTTTGTAGTAGTTGCCACAGGGATGTTATTGTTGGGTTTCCCCTGAGACTTTTTCCACTCAGTTCCCCAGCAACTTAGTTCGACTGCAGTCTTGACACTCAGATATGTTTATTTAGCATAGAGCAAAGCTATGCTGAGTTGATTGGACTCAAGCATAGTGAGTGGGTATACAGTGTGTTACAAAAAAACCCTTTTTCTTTATGTACATTTACACATTACAGTGTATTTACTATACATTGCATTACATGTTTTGGGATTGGCTTGGTTACTTGGTAGGAATCAATCCCTGTTCAGCTCTGCCCTTACACAGTTCATGAATGACTTACTCTTCACCTCATCCTATGTTCCTGGCTTATTTTGTCTATTGCTATTTTGTTCTTTGAAAATGGTTCCCAGGGTGTTCCCCTTTATTTTAGCAATTTCAGACATTCTGTTTCCAGCCTGCTGATATATTTACTTCCCTAATCCTGTGTCCAAAGAAATGAGGACTCCCCCATGTACAATTACTTATGTCAAGATAGGCCTACAGTTACAGTCACAAATTAAAAGGGAAGATAGTCTGCAAAATTCAGAATTGGAGGAAACCAAAGCTTGTCAGAGAATACGGAAAAAATCATATCTATGTTTGTGGGATTTTATTTGGGTTTTTCACTGAAATTAATTAATTAATGTATTTATTAATTAATACATTTCTTAATATATATATTTTATGACTATCACTAGAGGGGAGATGTCCATGAGACAAGCTGTACTAAAGTGGGGACAATATAGTAAGTATGTGGCACAAAGAATGTTTATTAGAGAATGGTCTTCTCTCCCTAGACACCCGACATGGAACAAGGTTTCAAAAAATGAATACACTCGTTGCATGACAGTGTCAATAGCTACTGGCTCCAGCACCTATTCTGACATTTTCCATTTTGTTGAAAATCAAATTCAAATCGAACATAATACTGGCTGAAAAGAAACCATGGATGGAGGTCAGCGCTGACTACTGAATCCCTTGACAGATGAGAGGATTATTCTGCCTCCCTTCCTGTTTTTCTGATCACATAGCCACTTCTTTGGTCTGTTTGGTCACTGAGATGCATTTGCCAGGTGCATTGTTTGCTGTTCCTGGTGTTTTTAATTGTCAATGACTGGGTGTGCACTGTCAGTAGCACACTGAATGTCTTCAGAAATGGAGAACCAGCATCGTCTTTGCTTTTATTTAGCTTTTTCCATTCCACCTAAAGGACTGACTTTCAGAGGTGGTCATGATGTCTGGTCTCGGTGAGGATGGTATAGTTATTACCTTGGCAGGTTGCCTGCCATTTTCTGTTTATAGCTAGGCTTGGCAGAATATGATTTTTATTTTTTTTATAATTTTGACCGATATCCATGTTTATTTTAAAGCATTTTTTCTATATTTGTCAATTGAAATGTACACAGTTGTGCAAAATTATGGAATTTAAGCATTTTTTCTGTTTTTATGTATTTACATGTTCACAGTTGTGGGAAATAATGGGGGGGTCAGTGAATATTTACTGGCAGATGTTGAGATTCAGAATATTAAAACTTTATAACTGTTAAAACACATTGTCAACATCACATGTCAAAATAGACAAAGGAAATATCCTTAAATCAAACGCTAGTAAATTCTCAAGCTGCATTTCTCCTACTTGGCCTAACTGTGTATTTGGACTATTATTGATGGAAATATTTTTTCATCTGTTTTGGTTGTGTACAGTGAAAATGACAATTACCAACACTGACCAGTACAAATCTTATCCTTCCAAGCCTATATGTAATCAAATATTCTCTTCTACTTGCAATGGGAGTAATTTATGGCCATTCTTGTATTTCTTGTGTTCTCATTTCTGATGTGGTGCATATTTATTTTACAGATATATCAGGGTTAATAGCTCTTTAGCTCAAGAAGAATACATATTGACAATTAAGGCTTTTGTCCATCTGTCCATGAGTCTCTAACGTGGTGATGCTAATTAAGCATAGTAAGGGATGTTGTGAGATTCTAATAATGCTAAGTAGGGATTTCTTGAATCCGCTGGTGCTTTTCTTGTGTGTGAAATTCTTTGCTATTTATACTGATTTTTCTGCTAATCCATTTGACTATGTATAGTAAAAGCTTAATTTATGTGTTTGAAGTAAAATATATGGAACAGAATTGTCAGAATGAGCCACTGAACTTTGCTGTTAATTCTTTGGTGCACAAATTATGATTTACACTGTTCTATAATGTTCAACATCTCAGTTTAAAATTACAGTAGTAGTCCACTAATAAGAGGCAGTATTTCCCAAATAACACAAATAGCTTTGCACCAAATTTGAAGGAAGACTAGTTAGAATTGTATGTGGTTTCAGTAGTTCTTTGGTATTGTTTCTTATATTTATTGCAGATTTCATACTTAGCTACCTTATTTTCAATGGCAGCATTTATGCCTGACCAAGATAGGACAACATGGACACTGCTATTGACTTTCTCAGTATGCAAATAGTCAATGTGGCTTATGTTTAACATTTCTGACCTCATACTGTGTGGTGTTATGACACAACAACCATTGTACAAAATATCATTATATGCAACAAGTTTATTTCTATCATCGCAGTCCATTTTTATGCTTATGAGGTGCTTTGACTTTTTCAGTTGGCCAGCTTTCTACAATTACACCCTGAAGTTCTTGTAAGAGTAGGTCATTTTATGTATCTTGTTTGTGTCATATTTTGTTTAATAAATAGATCATCCTTGAGTCATATTTTATTCAAACTCTTCTTCCTGCAACCATTTGCTTTTGCTGCTTATTGGTGTTCTTGAAAGCATACCTAATACATGAAACTCCTTAGTGGACCTGTATTTCACATTTTTAACAAGCAATTTGCAATTTCATGATCCGTTTTGAAGTCTAAGTGTTGCTTTGCACACTGGTTTCTGTAGTATAGCTTCCAGTGGTTTGTGGTGTGTTTCTACCTTAACTGAATTCTGCCTATGAACATTTCATAAACCACTCACTGCCAAATACAATTGTCAGTGATTCTTTTTCAGTCTATAAAGCTCTAAATGGCTTGAAACCCATGTAATTGAGAGACCACTTCTCATCTGCAATCCTGCCACAGCTGAGATTAATAGAGATATTCAAGCTAGAGCACTCTTAAGAGAAAGGTTGCTACCGGGTAGAGCTGGCTGAAACTGTGGGTTTGGAATGAACCCAAATTTAACTATCAAAATTTCTCACAAACTGGGAATCCTGAAAAATTTTCCAGTCAGAAACACTGGCACATGGTGTTTCTGAAAGGAAACATGCTCCTCAGGCCCACCAGCTGTTGATTGAAATTGATGTTCTTATCAGTTTCAGGGCTGCTATTTAGCAGCTGCTGGGGATTTCTGGGTCTGTAGATTTCTGACGGCTGGGCAGTGTTCATTGGCGATCCAGGATGGTGTTAGTCCTCTCCTACGTAGTCTGAAATAACCACATTTGTTGACTTTCAAGTCACATTGCACAAACCATATCTCCCACCCTTAGGCTTTTTGAGAGGAGGTGCACTGAGTGTTGTCATTTGTTTATCAAGCACTGGAATTTGTGGCTCAGTTGTTTTTTTGTTTTTCCCCATCCTCATTCTGGGCCCATTGCTCAGCTTGCTTTTGTTTGTACTGCTGTAAATGAATTTTTTAAACATACAGCAATGGTGTCTTGAGACATGAATACATACTTATATATATAAACCTCTATGATCCAAACAGTTGGCCAATGTTCAGGGCCCTGTGGATTTTTTTCATTAGGAGGACAAATTGATGATGGAGTCAGGTATCGTTGACGTAGTCTTTTTATTTACAAAGAAAGTAAAAAGTCCTGTTTCCCCGAACACAGGAGGAATCAAATGAGGTAATTTTGTTGTTCACAGCCCTCAATATCCTTCAGCCTGCATTCAGTCCAAAAAGCGCACACTCTAGGCTTTTCTCAGGAACACGCTCTCGAGCTGTGTCTAATGCTTCTTTGCTATGTTCTCCAATTCAGTTGTGTTTCTCCTTCTCCCCACAGACACAACCACCTCCAGAAAACAATATCCAGTGAAAATCCTCTGCCCTCATAGTTCTAATTCCTGGGCAGACTCACGTGTGTCTGTGTTTTGGGCTGTGATATGTGCCTGTGTTTTGATTTGAGGCCCTCTATTGTTTCTTGCATGTATCCTGAATGAAGAGCCGTGGTTATGCTCACCAGTTCCAATGAAGTTTAACCCAACCTATAACAATATTACATAAACCTACCAACACACGGGCAGGATTCTGCTGTTGACCTACCCAGTTAGCAGGTTTCGAAACTTTGCCATGACCTAGTGACTAATATTTACTGACTGCTGATACACTGAAGCCTCTGTGGCTCCCTCCTGGATGTCTGGGAGATAAGATGGAAGCAGCTTTCTTGAAGTGTGAGCTAGGGACCTAGGAAACAATAGTCTGAGGCCAAGGTTTGGAGTAGAAAAGGGTGTTTTGTTGAGTTACTTTATTAATAATGCCAAAACCTAGGAAGAGGGGTGAGTTTGGGAAGTAAACCACAATGTGTCTTGAATGCTAGAATGGAGCAGGGATATGTAGCACGTTCACATATGCACTGCGTGTGTGCACATGCATTCACACACGTGCCTATATACACACTGACACAGCATGTCACCGAATCCTTCTTTTATCTGCCTGTTGTGCTAATTGAAGTATGTAATCACTCTTATAGACAGATACATTGAATGAAATAAAAGAAGAGCACAAATGTGCTATGAATATTTTGCTTTATTTTGTAGCCAATCTGTCTGGTAATGTATGTGTTAAATAATCTTCTCAAATGCCTAATGAATACCCCGCTCATAGGCTTGAACATAAATGATTACAATAATGCCATATTACCACAGGCAATTAACTTATTTAAGATTTACTTTTTCATGGCCAGCAGGGATGCAGCCCTCCTGGGTTGTGACCAGATGTTTTTGCATGCAGCCTGTAATTTCAGCTTTTGTAACAAGCCTATGCTTGGGTAGTAATGGATCTGACACTTTCCAGCAAGCATCTCAGCTGCCATTTGGTGGTCAGCATAAGGAGAAACAAATTTTGCTGCAAATAAGGAAAAACCAATCTGTGGCTCATGTAAATGAGTCCTCTGGAGCCAGCTGGTATAATTAATGGAATCAGCTGCTGGCCTTTTCACCCACAGGGAGTCCAGACTCTCCTACCAAAGTGACAATAAAATCCCTTAGTTATGTAGCTTGTAGAGTGACTGAATTTTGGAATCACTGCAGCAGAATCACTTCATGCAGTTAGGTGGGTAGAAGTGAGAAAGTCTAGTGTTAGAGCTGGTAATTGGGAGACAAGGTGCCTGAATTCTTTTTCAGCACTATCACTGATGCCTAGCAGGCACTTAGGCAAATCACATAGGTCCAATCCTGCACAGGTGCTAAACACCTGCTGTCAGACAATAAGGGTAGATTCATAGGCAGGACTTAAGCACTGCTACCCTTGGCACCTAAGTCCAACATAGGAGCTCCATTGCCATTCATAAAAGCTCTGCTCAGCTGCTGCCTAACTCTATACACACCTGTGTTTCTGTTGTGAAAGTCCCCAGGGCACCTACATTTCAATGCCTGGGCATGCTCAAAGCTACCTCAGACCGGACACCACCCAGCAGTTCAATGCCTAACTCATGTCCAAGCCCCTGTGGTGCTCACAAACTAGGCATTTATCCAGATATCTTGCCTTTGGGACTTGATCTGGTAGGTGTATTCAGAGCATACCTAAACCCACACAGAAGAGCAGCAGGAGAAGGAGGTTGTGGGGCCCCTCATAACTTGTAGCCCAGTGGGTAGGGCACTCACCCAGGATGTGAGAGACCAAGATTCAGTTCATCCCTCCCCACCTGCCTGATATGAAGAAGATATTTGAAATTGAGTCTCCCATTGTCTATATATGTCTTTCCCTCAAGGTGTGACTCAAACCTTCTCCCTGGTGTTTGCTGTTTGGAGTGGCTTCTCTCCTCTCCTTGCATGGGCTGGGTCCTGGGTTCTTTTTTACAGTGCCTAGTGCCTCCATCGTAGGTGACTCCTTCCTGCCCAGGACAGAAATGGTGCTGTCCCTTGGGAAAATGAATAATACTACCCCTGCTGGCAAGGAGTATAAAGCCCAGTGCACAAGAAACAAATTACATCAGTACAACCCCATCAAAGCAATGACTCACCCAGAAATAATATAACAAAGGGGGACTTTACTAGGAACAGGAAAATAGGATCTGGGTAAGGAAAGGATTGAGGTAATACTAATAAGTAATAAAACATCAAGAAATTGAAACATTTCCCACTGCTCAGCACTTACAACTCTTCTCAACCCTGGCACCTTCCCAGGCAGATGTCACACTGAGGATGAGTCTGGAAACAAGTGCTGCAGCACTGTGAACATTGACCTGTTTAAACAAAAAAGGGTCCTCTTACAGTGGCTTGCCCTTGCATGGGGCAGAATCCTCTGCTGGTTCCCGGTCTGGAGTCCTGTGCAGGTCCTGGCTGGTGCTGGGTCGGATCTCTGCTATTCTGGACTCTGGTCTCTGCAAGGCTGGAACTGACAGAGAGAAAAGCTGAACCCCTGTCTCTCACAACCTGGGTGAATGCTTTAACTACTGGGCTAAAAACCTTATAAGGTGGGGTGCTACTATCTCCTCTTTCTCCTCCTGATCCTCAGTTTGTCTTGAAAAACAGCTGACCTGTCTTAGGTACCTAACTCCAAGAGATAGCTCACAGCTGTGATGCTGGACTGGAGATAGGCATCTCCTTATGGCCTGGATTTAGGACCTATCTCCTTTTGAGCGATTGATCTTAAGCCACACCCCTCTTTTTAGTATTTCCTACTGGCTAATTTAGGTGGCTCAGCATGCTGGCTTTTATGAATCCTATTCTTAGGCACCTAACTTTCCCCATGTGTTGGATAGGGAGCTTGATTTGGGATTGTGAACAGCGCATGGTGGCAGGGCATCTAAAAGTTAGTTGCTGCAACACTCAATGTTGCAGCACCTAAATACTCCTTGTAAATCCCATCCTGACTGTCCCCCATTCCCATCAAAGTCAATAGAATTTCAGGGCACTGAATACCTCCCCAGAGACTAAGTGTTTTGCACAATCAGGCTCCCTTAACTTTATGCCTCAGTTTACACGAAACTACGGACATATCCAACTCACAGAGCAGTTGTAATGCTTAACTGTATTAAAGCACTTGGAGATCCTTAGATGAAGGACATTCTGCAGTGCAAAGTTTTATGATATTGTAGTTGCAAGTCCTTGTCTCTCTTTGAAGCACAAAGATCTTAGATTAGTTGTTGTGATGTCAGGCCCAAAACAGCCAAGCAACTTTGCAAGTTGCAGGGCCTAACTCTGACCTTTCAAGATATATTAGAGGAAAAGACAAAGGTAGTGAGGGTCATTCCTTAAAAGTAGACTAGAGCTTTGATATGCAAGTATATTGTTTGATGTTATTTACATATCTCTTGTTAGAGGTTAGCAGTGTAGATAAACTGCTTTCTTGTCTGTCACTGTTCTATTGATTAAGAATTCAAAAGAAACATATGGACATTTAGATGGAACTTTGAATGTAACAATTCTATTGTTTATATTTCTCTTTGAAGTTTAAGTAGTAAATACCTGTGAGCGGTTGTAAATGGCCAATTATCTTGTGCCAATGTAACTAGTTACCAGTGTGCTCAGGACATGGGAGATGGTACTTCAGAATCCCAAGTCATCATCTCTTAATTGTTCAAGGAGATACCTTTGGTCAGTCTGCATGGATCTGGAAGTTAAGGATAGGATACAGAAGGACCTAAACAAACTGGAGGATTGGGCCAAAAGAAATCTGATGAGGTTCAACAAGGACAAGTGCAAAGTCCTGCACTTAGGACGGAAGAATCCCATGCACAGCTACAGACTGGGGACCGACGAGCTAGCCAGCAGTTCTGCAGAAAAGGACCTGGGGGTAACAGTGGATTAGAAGCTGGATATGAGTCAGCAGTGTGCCCTGGTTGCCAAGAAGGCTAATAGCATATTGGGCTGCATTAGTAGAAGCATTGCCAGCAGATCATGGGAAGTGATCATTCCTCTCTATTCGGCATTGGTGAGGCCGCATTTGGAGTATTGTGTCCAGTTTTGGACCCCCCACTACAACAAGGATGTGGAGAAGTTAGAGAGAGTCCAGCGGAGGGCAACAAGAATGATTAGGGGGCTGGAGCACAAGACTTATGAGGAGAGGCTGAAGGAACTAGGCTTGTTCAGTCTACAGAAGAGAAGAATGAGGGGGAATTTGATAGCAGCCTTTAACTACCTGAAAGGGGGTTCCAGGGAGGATGGAGCTAGGCTGTTCTCAGTGGTGGCAGATGACAGAACAAGGAGCAACGGTCTCAAGTTGCAGGGGGGAGAGGTCTAGGTTGGACATTAGGAAAAAATTTTCACTAGGAGGGTGGTGAAGCACTGGAATGGGTTACCTAGGGAGGTGGTGGAAACTCCATCTTTAGAGGTTTTTAAGCTGTGGCTTGACAAAACCCTCGCTGGGATTATTTAGCTGAGGTTAGTCCTGCTCTGAGCAGGGGGTTGGACTAGATGATCTCCTGAGGTCCCTTCCAACTCTATGATTCTATGATCTATAAAAGACTCTGGGGGACTGATCCTTTTATCTCAAATCTGTCCAAGCTTGTCAGGGAAAGTTTGGATCGCAAGATTGAGATCCCAGCATGACCCTGGAATCACCCTGCTAATTCTCATGGGAGAATTTGAACAAACTCTGCACATAGACTACTTAGTCTTTGGCTACCTCTGGATCAACTCATCTACAACTGAAGCTGTGAATCAAAAGACTAAGATCCATCCAGGTACTGGATGTACACCAGAGGGACTAGACAAACTCCACTTTTCTACTGGAAACCTGATGTAAATGGACTTCCCAATCATTTGTATATATGTGATTGCTTTGATCATTTAACATTTCTCTTATGGTTTGTTTCTTTCCTTTTATAATAAACCTTTAGTTTTAGTTACTAAAGGATTGGCTGGCAGTGTGGTATTTTGGGTAAGATCCAAACTTATGTTGATCTGGTACTGTGGCTGATCCTTTGGGGTCAGGAGAACCTTTTTGGTAAAGAGCATAGAGTTTTAAATAACTGATCTCTTTACTGGACCCAGTGGCTGATTGGGAGCCAGAGACTGAAATGCAGTAAAGGCAGCTGTGTATATTTTTTATTTTAGCTTCTTGATAACCAGTATGGGGAATCAGAAGTATTGTTTGTGGCTGGTTGGGAAGTCTGACTTCAGTGTCACCCACCAGTGCTGGGAGAATCTGCTCTCCTTTTGCAGCCTGCCCTGACCTTGGCATTTTCAGGTGGCTCCCATAGGCAAGGACGGGTCACAGTTGTTCTGAAAGAAATGGCCAGAGTTAAAAGGCAAGAGTGTTGGATATGTTGTGCATGATCCTTAAAGGTAAAAACTCCCCTGTGTGGCACCTTTTTATAAAAATGGGGGAGGGGGGAGAAATCTTACATTGACGAATCATAATCCAAGGGCGTTTTGAAAGCCTCAAGCGACCTTAGTTAAAATGAGAACTTGGAAGCAGGAGGCCTGTAATTTAGAATGTAAAGAACACAAGTCAATATACCCAGAGGTTCATTTTCTATGGTGTGGCTTTTTTATGTAAGAGTAAGTCAGGACTATTATTAAATCTTGACTTTTTTTTGTCTCAAAGGTCTGGATTTGTAGTGTCAACCTCGACAGTAAGTTTTGAAGTATGTCCCCTTTAGTAGATAAGAGCTGGGCAATATGTGCATGTTAGTTTCACTGCCCTCATTCAATAAGGGGTAGGGGTCTTAGGAAAAAATACTTGAGGAGCATGCAGGCTCCGAGATAATGGAAAAGCTTCCCTGCCTGTTGCCATATTGAAAAAAAGCTCTATCCAGAGAAACATATCAATGAGCTTTCTGTGCCCATTGGAATCTAGGATAATTTGGAGTTTGAGAACAAAGCTGAGATGACCGCAGATCAGCTGTGGCCCTAATCCACAGTGCCAGCTGAGCTAATGTACTTCAATGTAGCTTTCATATCCTTTAGGTTGTTGCTCTCTGCTCATTGTCAGCTGGGGGTTTGCGTTCTATGAGCATTTGTTGTTAGCAGCATTTTTTTTTTTTTGCACTGTGTATGGAAACACCTCATTTTGGTTTGGAACGTATCAAAGTTGGAGAACAATAACGACAATGAAAGAGCCGCTGCCGCTCTGTACAATAATGAGCGGATACTCTATGCCAGTATCACTGGATGCAGTTGCTTGGTCCAATTAAAGTGGCTATGGTGGGAAAAGAACAGTACTTTTAGAGATCATTGTGAAATGTTAACTGTCATTTTTGTTTCCAATGTTAACGAATGTTATATGGGCCATAAATTAACTCATTTCTTACTAGAGACAGAGAGAGAGAGAGCCACACACACAGAGATCAACACACCTTAAACAAGGGATCCAATCTATTCTGATATTTCTTGTACTCAGTATTTTCCCTCATAGAAAATCTTGCCCTTACAGGTCTGCATTCATTTACTCGGTGATCTTTTTGATAAAATTCCTTAAATGAACTCTATCAGATAGCTGTAGGCTTTAGATTTAGGTTTTCTTAGAGTGAATGGATGCTGGCCAAAGCCTCATAGGATTAGAATTATTTGAAGGCACTAGGAATTGCAACCATTATGACTGAGAACATGAGGTTTGGACCCAAGATTTTAATCTTACCATGTCCCTTTAAAGATTTCTAACAGCCCAATTTAAGAAGAATTGCATGTATAAGAGATGCTTATACAGTTTATCACAAATATTCATTATTGTGAGTTTGGCTGGATTTCATTCTTTTTTTTCCCCCCTCACTCGTTAAAAACAAAAAACCTGAAATGTACATACAACTGCCCATTGGAAGATTCTGAAGAGCTGTGATTTACAAGATTTCCCATGTTGCCAACTATATGTAAAAGGGAGCAGTGAAAAGCAAAAAGAGAACAAATGCGGGAGCGCCATATGAAAGAGAATGCAGGAACTTGGAGAGAGAATGATGAGAGGAAAGGAACTGGAAAAGCGGAGATGAGAGGAGAGCCATGAAGAGGGAACTGGAGAGAGAGGTAAGAGAGAGAGAATGAGAAAATAAGGGTTTCACAGACAGAAAAAGAAGGGGAGAAGGATGAAGAGAATTGGAGAAAAGGCAGATTGGGAGCCTTCATTCCTGTGTCCTAACACAACAGCACAAGGACAGTCAATTAAATTGAAAGGTGGCGGACTCAAAAGGAAATACTTTTTCACACAACTTGTGATTAGACTGTGGAACTCATTGCCACAGGAAGTCCTTGAGTATAAAACCATGGCAAGATTCATAGGGAAGGGACACTTTTATGGTAACAAAAATATCCTGAATGAATAGTTATTTCTAACAAATTTTGGAAGAGAGATTAAACCGCATGCTTCAGTCTCTAATTATAGGGGGATTAATAGGAAATCTAATAGGAGAAGTAGATTTTCTCACATCTACCTAGTGCAAGGTTTCTTGCACCTTCCTTTGAAGCTTCTAGTACTAACCACTGTTGAACATGGGATATTGGATAAGATAGACACAGGCCTGATCCAGTCTGGCACGTCCTGTTTTGTTAAAAAGGTAACAGGAAGGGAAGGGGGAACCGAAGTAGCCTAAATAAATAAATAAAGACACCAGACCTAGAAAAAGGAGAAGAGAAAAGCTGGCCAAAAAATGGTGAGATGCAGACTGTTGTCCACCCAATAAAGAAACAGGAACATGGGGAAAAAAGTTAGTGCTGATCGGTCACAAATATGGGCTCCAGCCCTAGAAGGGTGGGGCATCCTGAGTTTTACTAATAGAGATGGGCCCAGATGCTAAGCATATATCTGAACACGCTCAGCTTTAGAGCAGCTTGTTTTTGTATTCTGAGCTGAACTTCATGTTCAGTCTGTGATAAACCTGACAGCCAAACCAAAATCTTGGATCAAAATATTCTTGAACTCGAGGGAAGTCAGACTGGAATCCAAACTTTGTGGGTTGGGCCAATTCTTAGTTTCTGCTGGACAGCTGTATGCACCGCTAAAACCACCCTGGCAATTGGCAATGCTGGGATTTGTTAGGGGAAAAGGATTGTATGTATGTCAGGGGGAGGAGTGGCTCCATTAACTGATTTCAGTATGAAACTGAGTTTTAGCTGGAATGTACAAGCCCCAGACTCCTGGTAAAACTGAATAGCTGGGATCCCATAGGGTAGTTTAGGTTCCTGAAACCAGTGCAAACAGGAGCCGGCAGGTTTTGATCAGCTTTATTGATTCTTGAAATATGTGGTCTGGTAACCCCTTATCATTGTTAGTGGCCACAGTAACAAATGTATTTAATACTTATAACATTATCCTAATCTTAACAATCCAGCTGAAGTCTTTGTCTCAATGACAATGCTTGCAGCAGGAAATTCTCTAGGTTACAATATGCTTGGTAAAGAAATATTTTATTTTATATGTAAGCAAGGTCTGAGTGTCTGAGTGGCACTCTCCCTGCTCAGCAGCTGAAAGGAGGGCACTTTATTTGCATGGGCTTTGTATTTTCATGAGTACAATTAAGCATATTTGCATACTGCATAAGCACACTAGGTGTTGAGCATGATGGGAAATGGTCAATGTGTCTGGTATTGTTACAAGTCACTTTTGTGTTAACTGCAGAGGTAATGAAATGTTGTCCTTCGATTGTATGAACAAATGGCATGAGATCTGTTCTTATAAAAAAAATTCACTCTCACCCAAACAGAGCCCAAAAAGTGTGGCAGACGGCTGTTTCAGCATTGCAAGGGGAGAGGAGGGAGTGAGAAGTCTCCTGTTGAGACTGCATTAGCCCTGGCAAAGGGCTACCCCCGGGCATGGATTGATGATCTCCTCCCACTGTTAAATGGTAGAATTAATTATTCCTATTGGAGTTTTTTGTTTGTTAAAAGCAGGGACACTGCTTCTGTGTCAGCAGAAGGTTTTCCCATGAGCTGAAATTCACTAAGAGCTGAATCACTAGAGAGACTGGGAAACCTTGATTGACAACCAGCAGAGAGGTACCAGCAGTGGGCAGCACCTGCAGATGGTGGGATCAGTCAGCGCCAGCAGACAGTGGGAGCCAGGAACAGTCAGCACCTGCAGATGCCAGGATCGGTTTGCATCTGTAGACAGAGGGAGGCCAGCAGATGGCGGGAGCCAGGAGCGGTTGGCACCAGCAGATGGTGAAAGCCAGGAGCAGGAACTCAGTGAGGCCCAAAGGTGGCAGGAGCAGAAGAGGCCTGGTCAAGACTGTGTCCAGCAGAAACCTGCAGAGGGGGACTGGCTGAGCCCCAACCGAGAGGTGGACATTGCAACTACGATGGTCAGTACAGGAGAAAGCAAGAAGGGAGAGGCAAAGGACACGCCCCAGTACTCTGGGATGGTTTTGGCTCATTGAGGTAATGAATTCTGCTTGCACTGTTTCCCAAACCAGTGCTGTGTTACTTCTCTTCTGTTATTAAAAGGTTTACTTTCTACACTCAGACTCTGTGCTTGTGAGAGGGGAAGTATTGCCCTTTGGGGCTCCCAGGGGATAGTGTGTGATTTCCCAGGTGACTAGCTGGGGGCTTGAGCCAGTTTGGTGTGGTATCATTGACAGGGACCCCTAGACATAGAACCCAGCCCTTGCTGCTGCTGACTCTGCCTGGCAGAAGGTTACATATAGATTCTTCTAACTTTCCTCCACTTTAGTTTCAGGTCAGTGACTTTTCTTAGAAATGTTCAAAATGAGGGCATGATGAATTTCCCCATGTCCTTCACAATTTCAAATCTCAGTAAAATCCCTTCTCACTCTAATACTGCCTAGGGCCTAAGATATCCTTGTGCATTATCTGTTGAGAATGGCGATAGGTTTAGTGTAACTTAGATACCACTGCCCTTTTAATGTCTGTTTCAATTTCTCCTTTGCAGTTTTTTAAATTAATGGGACCAGAATCAGAGAAGGACATAATATTTCTTTATAGTTTTCCTTATTATTTTTAATACACCCATACATGCTGTTTGCTTGTTTCACAACACAGGGCAAATATCTTCATTGAGCTACCCATTCATCAGATGTCACATTCATACCCACTACTGTATTCCAGCCTGAAGTGACTGGCTCTAACAAGCTGTTGCCAAAATTATCAGAAAAAGCCTTGTGCCTATCTATTAAAAGAAATTTTGTAATTTTAAGATACCTAAATCCACCCCCTCCTATGCACACACACCACATACACATGGCAAACTAATTTTATCTCAGAACTGATATTAGAATATCAAAGATTCACTTCCCAAACTATACATCCTTTGGGGCTCCTAAAGTCCTCTAAAAATCATTGTTTTATAATAACTGATACTGTAGACATGTTGAATCCTAGTGTATTCACTTGCCTATATTTACACTGCTGATCTCGACGGGAATATTAGGAACATGCTTGTGTGTAACACCTCTATCTGTTATAGTAACTGAGTGGATTTGCGTCTTCAGCAGTTGCTTGTTTTTGAAGCTAAAAATCCTGACTCTGATTCTGCTCATGTACCTTTGTCCAGTAGTTGTGGTTTCTGTCCCTGTGGTCATGGATGGTAAAAAAGTGTTTGTAATAAGGGGGCATGGCCTCCCTCTGAGACAGACAGACAGGGAGGAACTGCTATTCAACTCCTGGAGGGCGGAGCAGGAAAGCCACACCGTAAGCAGAGGAGTGGAGCCCAGATAGGAACTGGAAGTATAAAGGGTGGGACCTATAGCTCAGAGAGGAGGCAGCCACTGAAGGAGAAGGACAACCCAGACAACAAGGGCTTGGGTGGGCAACCACCGGCAACGTATCTCAGGAAGGCCAATGATGACCCGTGGCTGCAGGTACCTGGGCACAGGGGTAGAGGAAGTAGCCCTGGGGTAGCTGACTTAGGTCAAGCTGGGCTCGCACTAGAACCCTTGTCAGTGAGTTGTGGCTGGAGCCCCACTGAGCCAGTGGCGGAACACTCTGCCACTGATTAGGCCCTGGGCTGGGATGCGGTGGAATCAGAAGGGCCCACATTCCCCTCCCTTCTTACAACCCTGTCTCTGGTGATGTAGCCTAACCCTGCCTTGCGAAGCCTCCAAGGGCCATAGACTGCTTTGCTTGCCCTGCCCTGCCTGAGGGCTGAGGGGTACTGACTGCTTTGCTTGCCCTGCCCTGCCTGAGGGCTGAGGTGTACTGACTGCTTTGCTTACCCACCTCTGCCTGAGGGTCCGGGACTAGTGACTGCTTTTCTAGCCCCGCACTTCTTGAGGGCTTGGGGTATGGACTGTGAAGAGCTAATTCCCTGCATAAAGTTTGCCCACACAGGTGTGGCAACAAGGGGATGTGGCCTCCTTCCAAGACTATCAGGAAAGGACAGGCCATATCCTTTACAGTTACAGTAGAAATGTTTCTTACTTCCTTTCACAAATTCCCTTCTAGATTTTCTTACCTTTAAAAAAGGAGGAAATCCCTAGAAATTACTATAAGGAGAAAATTTCTTATCTATAAATATTAAATCACCTTATAAAAGTAATATGGTACCCCCACATTAATGGCCCAAACACTATATAAACTCATGACAGTATTTTGAATCATACTGCAAACAAACGCAACATAGTATAAGTCACAATCTGCTCCAGTCTCCCTCTGGACGGTCACCAGACTTTCATAAGGGGACCCAAATACTGGGTCCCACATGCTTCCAGACTCACTGGATCTGGATACAATCCAGTCACTGTTTCTAGCTTCTGGTATCTAGAGTGCACTTACAGGGTCAGACTTCTTGTTTGAGCCCTTCTTTGTAATTTAGGACTCTGCAGTTCATCTGCTCTAATCCCTG
Source organism: Emydura macquarii macquarii (assembly GCF_026122565.2). Classification (NCBI taxonomy): domain Eukaryota; kingdom Metazoa; phylum Chordata; order Testudines; family Chelidae; genus Emydura; species Emydura macquarii. The sequence goes on from NW_027131283.1 coordinate 14,631,423, forward strand.
AAACTTTTGCCTCAGACTTTCTCAGCTACCCAATTACTTATATATGCTTCTTCACAATTCCACTAACTGTGGGCACTCTGGCTTCTAATTTATCCTCTTTGGGGGCAATATGACAGGAAAAAAAAAGGCGCACAGGCCGACAAAGGAATTCCTTAACCACAGTCACTTTATTCTTAAACATTTAAGAGGTACAGATTGTTGCAAAATAACAAAAAATACTGAGATGCATCCTCCTGTGGTCTGAGTGCATCCCTGCTGTAAATCCAAGGTTTTGCTATTGTTTTAGGCTGGGAAGGGTCTAACCTGTTTCTCAGTATCTCTCTCTCTAGCAAGTTCTTGTTGCAAATGGCAACAGAAAATCCCCTTTACAGAGAAAAACCTCCTTCCTAAACACACTCTCTTTTTTGCTATGTGCCCAGACTGAGAAGCTGCAAATCCACCAGCCATGCTAGTGTCCATTTATAGACAATCCATTGTTCCCTGCGATGGAGCCAGCAATTGAGAGACCACCAATGTCGCTGGCTCTAGATGGCTCTCAGATGGTTTCTCTGTGACAACCCTTCAGTCTGGTGTCAAGCATTTTTCCTGAGCAGGCTAGCTGAATTGAATGCATTATACTTGCCGAGGGCAAGGTTATACATGAGATCAGCATGTGGTACAAAGTAGGAGGTTATCATACAAAATGGAAATAACAGCTCAATATAGAAATATCCCACTTTATCACAGTATACATTGCTTATTATTTGTATGTGGGAAAGGAGCTTGATGCTATACCAAACATAAAGACAGTCCCTGCCCCAAAGAGTTTAGAACACAAAGGATAAACCTGGGTGTATGTGGCAAGTCAGAGGAAAGAGCTAACTTACAGGTCTAGGGTTTTTTTAATTTTTGTTTTTAAACAAGCTCATTTCACCTCACTTGCCCATTGAAGGCAATATAGGTGTACCAAGAATTTTTTTAGGATCTTTTCTAGAAGAGATCAATTTCTAGCAGAACTTTTTTCCAGGAAAGAAAAACTAAAGTTAAAAAGTGTGTTTTCTCCTTCTTGTGTAACGTACAAATCATTGCAGGACAGCAACATGCTAAGCCAGGACTGTTGACATCTTTAACTCTTGTAATGTGTTCAGCAGAGCATATTGCTACCAGATTCCATTTGAAAATGGGTTACTATTATGCAGTATTGTGTACTGAAGCTATCAGTTCTATGTAAATTCAGTAATCTCGTTATGTGAAACATCTCATTTGCCTGGGTAGCCAGTGGAATTAAATGTATAAAACCTTTTATTCACACTAAATGTTGGTTTTAAATTATTCTGAGCAGCATGAAACTTACCAATCAAGCTTAAATAACAATTCACAAAACAAATTATGGTTTGTTGAAAACCTCTTAGATAAATGCTAATATATGAAACATGTTTTGCTCTCACCCTTCCTCTATCCTCACTTGTTGTTTTCTCTCTATCTTGCCTGACTAGCTCTTACCAGTCAACCAGAAAGAAAGGGAAGCTATTCCCTTTGTCAGTGCTATTCCTTAGGCTACTGGCATGATGTTTTATTCTCTTTCTTTCCTATGGGAGAAGACTGGCCTGGCCTGTTTCACCAGCAGCAATGGTTAGAGTAGAAAGTATTCTGTTGCATATATCTGGTCTGAGTGGGATTAGAACACATGGGTACTTCAAATGCTAGAAGCTAAGTAGAGCTCTGACCAGTGGTCACACTGTTGCTTCCATTGGTGGAGCTGTAAATAGCAGCAACATTGGTGGGTAAATATCAGTGTAGATACAGTCATTGGCTGAGTCAGTAAGGAGGCAATGTATGCTGAAATGTACCCCTTAGATCCAGGAGTCTGAGCATCTTTCTAAACTCAGCTATCCATAATCAGAGAGCAATGAAACAATCCCTCATGGATTTTAGTGTTCCTATACACTTCATAGAGCTCTTAGATACCTTAAACACTTTAATTACCTAATACAAGTCTTTTTTTTTCTTCAGAACCAGGTGTAACAGAGACCAGTAAATTAGTTTTTTTAAAATTTTACAGCAGTCCTCCCACTAAATACATACATTCCTGTGAAGTTAACTCTAATTGCTCAATTGCATTCTAAGATCCCTCTCCATAAGACCTTAAGAAGATTACTAGGTAGGCATGACCTCCTAAATGATATACTCCAGACTGGTAAAACAATATTTGTTTCTACCATTACTCTGAACCAGCCTAACAGAACAGGTTACTCCTTTTTAAACATGCCTTTTGTTCCATAGGGTGATGTTTGAAAATACAGGGGAAGTAAGATAAGTAGATAATACTTTAGTGCTCAGAGAAACACTTACTTTGTATTTAAAAAGACAATTAGTACTTAATGCTCCTCTCCACCTCCCAGAGAGGAGGCGGAATAAAGGAATATGTCCCTGTTTATTTTGAGGTGGCTCAAATCCCTCCCACTTAAGAGATGATTCTTGTTGGAACTCCTCAAATTCAATCTCCAAGTTATTTGGACACATTTTCTCCACCTTTACATGGGTTTCTCCATTGGAGAGGAAGATATGGTCCCCTTCAAATAAATGTCAGTTGATTATTAAATACATAATATTGAGGGTTATATATATTCTTGGTATAAGCAGATTTAGAATATTATATGCAGTTTTGGGCTGACAGGTTGGTAAGGATACAGGAAAAACTAGCAACAATAACAAGGAAAGTCAACCAACATGATAAAAGGATTACCAGATGAAACATGTGCGGAGAGACTGAGGGAATAAAATTTATATAGTCTAGGAAAAAAGGTCTCAAGGGTGACATGATGAGAATCTATAAATACCTTCCAGGTAACAATATAATGAAGGAGAGGAATTTACACTTTTGGAAGTTGGTAGAAAAAGGAGCAACGGCCTGAAGCAAAGGAAGGAAAACTTAAATTTATCAATAAAAAACAAAGCAAAACCACCTAAAGTTTTTTACATTAAGAGCTTCTGGGCAGTTGGATAGAGTCCCACGAGAGATGGTCCAAGCACCATCACTACAGCTATTGATGACCAGGTGGGAATGATTAATCCCTGTATCATTTAAAGGACACATACTTACAATTCGGTAAAACCCAACACTTGAGATTTAACAAGACTGTTATGGTATATTAAATACAAATTGATTACTAACACCTGACAATTGCAAAATTAATCATCATAGAGCTGATCTATAGTTCATCTCCTCCTTCATTCCCCAACCTCAGCAGATTGTTTTTAATAATCCATTAGTAATGAATATAGAATTATGTCCTATTAAACACAAATTAAGAAAATATTTGAGGACCATAATTTAAAACATAGCTAATAATTTATTTTGTTACTTAAAACAGAGCCCATTTAGGACCAGGCAATTCCCCCCCTCCCTCATATCTTTATCCCTGTAGATGGTAGTAATGACTAATGAAGGAATGAGAGTAGAATTTCAGTGTATCAGAATAGTTTTCTTCCTGGACAGGTTTCAGAAAATGTTCTGTCTTCTAAGCTGCACGGAACATGTTTGTGATTAAGTGAAGGATTCAATAAGACAAAGAGCAGTGACTGCCAGAGGAGGAATTTTTGCTGCAACTAATGGTACTAAACACTGCAGGAGTCTGTTAAAAGTAAACCCACTACTTCACTGCTGAGACACCTATTCATCAGGAAGAATGACATGGATGGGATGCTGAGTAGAAACTACTCATGGAAAAATTAGTTCGTATCATGAACTCTTATATGCACACTGGCTTTGCTGAGATGTAGTTGCAGGTATAGGAAATTGCTCTAAATGCTGCCACAAGATTTAAAAAAAAATACTTTCCTTTCCATATCTGCTCCCATCTCAAAGCTCTAATACAAATAATAAATAAGTCACATGCGTATCTGTAAATTTCACTTTTAGAGCTGGTTGGAAAACAGAATTTCCATCCCACTGGACATTCCAACATTTAAAAAGAATTCTGAATCAGAACTAAAAATCAAAACTTAAAATTGTTTTTGGCAGAACAGAAATTTAAGAAAGATTCAGAAACATTAAGAAGTTGTATAATATAATATAAACGTCTAAACAAATTATAGTCAAAATGAAACATTTTTACCCTACCAAAATGAAACATTTGGATATTAAAACATTTCTTCATTATCAAAATGAGAGAGTTGCAATGCTTCATTTCAATACTTTTCCAATGAAAATTTACTCAAAATCAACATCTTCCAACAAAATGTTTAGATTTGAAAGAAACTGAGTTTTCCAGTGGAAAACTGTTCTGTTGAAATTTTTTTCACCAGCTCTGGTTGCTATGTACATTTGACTGTTGGGAAAACTAAGGCACAAAAGGGTTTTCATGATTCTCCATCATGGTGGTGGAGGCAGAATTATAAACCACGAATCCTGGTTTCTAGACCCCTTTCTGTATCCATGAGACAACAGTCCTATATATGTATTCTTTCAGGGATCTCCTAGTCCTCATCAGCAAAAGAGGTGCTTCTTATGGTCCAAACACACACTTTTAATGTAGCAGGCGACCCCTGTTCTGTGTTTCTCAATACGTTGGGTTCTCTTCCCTGTGACTTTTAACAACTCATGACTGGCAGAAGGTGGCACACAGTAGGTTTCACTTTTCCAAAGGGCTAGAAGAGGGATCAGTTTTCAAAAGTTTCGGAAACACTGTCCTATTTCCTACCAGATAATCCAGTCAGATTTTCCTCAGGTGTTTTTATGGATTTTTAAGGAGGCAAACACCTGTTTTGGAAATTCTTATTGAAGCATTGTTACTTTTGTTTTAGAGAAAAGGAAGCAAAGCCCACACCTGGTATTCAGCATCTCTTTCATTCCTGGGAAGGGAAACCCACAGATTCATCAAACAGATTTTTTTTCAAATGTACTGACAGCCTATCAATTAAGCGCTTCCACAGAGATTCTACTTTTCAGATGTACCGCATCCCAATCAGAGTTTCTGAAAGTATTGGTAATGTCATAAAATACTTTTCACCTTTGCCACTGTTCTGGCTGTAGTTAAGGTTTGTAGCTGGTATTGACTGAGAATTGATACCAAAATAAATGTCTGCTCAGTGGCCTACATTACATGAGTCTGCTGTCTCCATCCGCTTACTAATGCGCATGTCACAAAATTATAGTCAAATTAATCCCTCAGACCATTTTCTACAAGTATTCATTTGATTTTAAACATGAAGTTGTTTCAGCCCCGCTTGCAGCCTGGGTTTGCTTTCTGCATATTGTCAAGCAACAGAGTTTTACACACATGAATGTTCACAGAAAACTGTAACACAGTTACAGTCAAGTGGTCTTGCCAAAAAATGGCATATTTTATATGGAATGGGGATGTTGCTTGACACACCAGGGAAAAAGGTTTCCATAAACCCAGTCCCCAAACCTCAGAACAGAAGCAATTAGAGGGGCCAGACACTGATCAGCCTATACATACCCACACAACCACTTTGGTTAATGTCTGTGATGGTGATAGAAAATTACAAGCTAGTAAATACCATTTGCCTTGTATATTATAGCTGGATTGAGATGAGGTACTGCTTAACCCAATAGGGAGAGCAACTTCTTAAAACATCTGGCTGGAATCCTGTTCCATAAGCAACTAAATAAACTAGACAAAGATCTAGCCACTTATCACATGGGACCATGCCCTTGAAACATTTGCCGTCTATGGATGTAATGGGAGAAAATTATATTTAAATCTTGCATTCTGTCAGTAAATCTTTTTATGTGTATGATTCCTTGAGTAAAACCTGTGTGGCAAAGAAAGACATTTTATATTTTCAAAATTCCCTAATCATGTCTATTTTATTCCTAATTCTAAACTAAGGGATTCTGAACCACAGTGATATCTCAAACTCTCCTCTTGATTAAAACTATGCTCATCCAATCAAGGAACAGTAACAACATCATTTAACTTGTTGCTACTAATTGCAACTAACAAACCCAACTCATTTCGAACACAAACTGTTTGATCAAGCAGAGTAAAAAATAACTCTAAAAATGTGCTGACTAAGTTTGAATAACTGAAAACATTAGAAGTAATTGAAATCTGGTTGTTGACATTTTGCAAGCAGAAGTAGTCTAAACTCATTGAGCATATTATTCACTGCAAATTATTCATAGATTATAAAGCCAGAAGGAACCATCTTGAGCATCTAGTCTGACCTCCTATGTAACTCAGACCACCGAACTTCCCTGAGTTCATTCCTGTTGGAACTATAGCATGTCTTTAAGAAAAACATGCAGTCTCGATTTTAAAAATTTCCAATGATGGCAAATCCAACACAACCCTTGGTAAGTTGTTCCAATGGTTAATTAAAAGTTTACTGTTAAAAGTTTGTCTTATTTCTAATTTAAATTTGTGTAGCTTCCACTTCCAGCCACTGAATTGCGTTATACTTTTGTCTGCAAGAGTGAAGGCCTTCAGTTGTTTAATTTCTGTTCTCCATGTAGCTACTTATAGTTTGTGCTGGGAGCTCATCTTCAGCTGATTATCCACCATGACCTCATTGTCTCTTTCAGAGTCACCATGTCTGAGGATAGAATCCTCCATATTGTAAGCACGGTCTGCTTTCTTTGATCTTACATTTAGGACCTTACCTTTGGTTGTATTGAAAAGCATATTGTTTGCTTGTGCTCAGCTTACAAGTTGATCCAGATCACTCTCTATTAGTGACCTGTCCTCTTCATTATTGATCACTCCCCCAACCTTGGACTCCTATGCAAATTTCACTGATTATTTTCTTTTCTTTTAGATCATTGATAAAATTGTTAACTATCATAGAGACAACAACCAATATCTGCAAGATCCTCTTAGAAACACACCTATTCCAGGATGATTCTTCATTTATAGTTACGTTTTGAGACCTATCATTTTAACCAGTTTTTAATTAATTTGTTTTGTTCCATGTTAATTTTATATAATTTTTTAATTAAAAATGTGTGCAATACAAAGTCAAATACCTTCTAGAAGTCTAAGTATATCACATCAACACTATTACCGTTATCCGTAAACCATGTAATCACATAAACTAAAATTCACTCACTAGATACAAAATCAGCCATCACAGAAGTAACCTTGCTGGGAGTCTCACCGGAGAGGCTAAGTATTGAACAAACCTAGTAATGAAATCTGACTGTCATTAATAGAGTGGAGTGGGCAAACTGTATTTGTTTTGTGAATAAACAAAACTATCAACCTCCAGGGTTGTCAGCATAATACTGTTCACTAATAATTTACCTAGTTTCTCGCTACATGTTTGTAATACTCCCTTCCCCTGGGTAACTGTTGCTGGCTAGTATCAGTTGTACTAATGTTCATTGTCCATGTGCAGATAATTCATAACAGAGGCAGCAACATCCTTTCCTCTTCTCTGGTTTCCAGGTGCAGATCCTGTGCAATATGCAAAAAAATAAAAAAAACAAACAAAAAACAACTTCTGTGTTCATAATAATTTTTATTTGTTGAGCCAGAGTTTCCAGTTTGACTGACTTGATAGATTAGCTCCCTGTGGTAACAGAAGTGTTCTAGCTATGTACTGATGCACTTCATAGTGAGTACAGTCACCAGATGTGACCTCTGCTTATTAGTTAAATGTGAACCACAAATATCACAGTTCAAGTTTCAGCGATGGTAGTTTGCAATGACACATGCATAGTGATTCCATCTGAGAATGTGGAGTCTGCTGGTTAGTTACTCAAATCTGCTCTAGAGTCTTATTACCAGCTGGCAGATGCAATAGATAAAATAAATGTTTTATATTCATTGCATGAGTGGCCAAGATCAAGAGATACAAGCAAACTCCGAACAGTGTTGTTATTTTGGCCTTGCCCATTGTTGTCATGAAATTCTGTGTCTAATTCTGTCTTTGGATCATGGTTAAGGATAAAATTTGGTCACAGAGGTCAGGGAAATCACCATCCACCATGACTTCTTCGACTTCAGCTGTTAACGGCTGAAGCCGGGCACCCCCTGTGCTGCTGCGGCTGTACACCTCTGCGGCCAGGCCTGCACACATCTGGTGACTGAACTCACTATGAAGTGCATCAGTACATAGCTAAACACTTCTGTTCCACAGAGAGCTATTCTATCAAGTCAGTCAAGTCTTTGCACTCCCACCCCCACTGCTTCAGCTGTGACCCGCTCTGTGATGGTGTGGCTCTGGTTGTCAGTCCCCCCTGCCCTCTGTGACAGGGCTCCAGCTGTCATTCCATGCAAAACGGGAAATGACTGCCTAGGAAGAAGTACTGCAGAAAGGGATCTGGAGGTCATAATGGATTACAAGCGAAATATGAGTCAACAGTGTAACACTTGCAAAAAAACCAAACTTCATTCTGGGGTGTATTAGCAGGAGTATTGTAAGCGAGCCAAGAGAAGCAATTCTTCTGCTCTACTCCACACTGATTAGGCATCAGATGGAGTATTGTGTCCAGTTCTGGGTGCCACATTTCAGGAAAAATGTGGACAAATTGGAGAAGGTCCAGAGAAGAGCAACAAAAATGATTAAAGATCCAGAAAAAGTGACCTATGAGGGAAGATTGAAAAAATTGGGTTTTTTTTAGTTTGGAGAAGAGAAGACTGAAGGGGGACATAACAGTTTTGAAGTACATAAAAGGTTGTTACAAGGAGGAAAAAAACTCTTATGATTAATTTCTAAGGATGACAAGAAGCAATGGGTTTAAATTGCAGCAAATGCAGTTTAGGTTGGAGATTAGGAAAAAGTCTTAATTATCAGGGTAGTAATACACTGGAATAAATTGCCTAGGAAGGTTGTGGAATCTCCATCATTAGAGATTTTTAAGAGCAGGTTAGACAAACACCTGTCAGGGATGGTCTCTAAATAATACTTAGTCTTGCCATGAGTTCGGGGGACTGGACTAGCAGACCTCTCAAGGTCCCTGCCAGTCCTATGATTGTCTCCCTCCCCAGCCCCCAGTTATTTTTAATAAATGTCACAGACAGATCATGGACTCCTGTGAATTTTTCTTTATTGCCCTTGACCTGTCCGTGACTTTTACTAAAAGTGACAAAATCGTATCCCGAGTCATGGTTCTAGTTCATAGCCATTGCTACAGTTTTGCTCGTTTCATACATGGACTGCAGAGAGAGGCAGTCATGTTTTTGTAATTTGCGGAAAGGGAAAGATGTTTCAATCTAGCTTGCAGATATTGATTAGCCTTCTTGAAATATCTCTATGATTACTTTGGAAGCAAATATGTATGTTTCAGCTTTTTTTTAGTTACAGCATTCCCTTTATCTACATAAATGCTTTCAAGAACTCCACAGTGCCAAAGAATATTCCATCAGTGTAGTAGCAACAGTTTGCTGTGACTGCTATAGCAATTTGCCTCACCCACCATAACCTTCACCAGCAAAGCTCATTTTAGCTGTAAGACAGCATGTCAATCATGAGAGGAGTGGTCAGTTCTCCCCATTCAGCCTACCAGTCCTTGTAGAAAGACAAAATATGTTAATAGTCTTTCCTTGAGAGAGGCTTTTCAATGTTTTGAAAAAGATGGATTATCTCATTGTTAAGGTTTCTGTTACCACTAGTGATATGTCAGGAGCTGAAAAGCCATAGATGTATTTCTTGAGATGTCACTGTATATGATACCTGGCTGCTACATATAAATTACATTGGCAACTTTATTGTGTTTGGGTCTTTTGACACCAAAGGAATGATAAAATGCAAAATTCCCAGCTACCAATCTAAGAGCATTTTATTTACTCTCACTTTTTCCCCTAGTCTTTGCAGTGTCAGGGCTATTCTTTCCACATACCTTTTCCTTTAAAAGGTACTGGCAGCTTTATAGGTCATTTTCTCACAGATCTGTCTAAACTGACATGAAATGTATATCAGCTGAAAATGTGTCTTCTGGCTGTCCTGATAGTGTCAGAAATATGCTTACCTGTTCCCTAGAGATGTTCCGCTTCAATATGAAAATGAACTTAGTCATTCAGATTGTCCAGTGTTTCAGCAAATAGATGTCTTAAATTGACAACAGCACTGAAGACTTTTCTCCATAAAACAAAAACTTTGGATTACAGGAGCAGTTAGATTCTAATTGCATATCCCTTGCAGTCCCCTTTCCAGCTATCTATAATTATTTGCTTCTTGTCTATTTGAGTAGTGTATGCCACTCATAAAAGAGAGCTAAATTGCCATTAACTCCCCCAGCACTTTTATAGATACTAATGATTAACAGCATCAAAGGTATGTGCGTTTAGCCCATGAAGGCTTCACAGATTGAAACTCCATGCTGTCTCAGTGATTCAGAATTTCAATAATCTTTTATTAGTCTTAGTGCTGCTATTATTACGATTATGGTTACGACTCTGATCAAGGTTTGCCTTCCAGCTAGACGTTCTCTTCTCCTGATAGAATGCTCTTGAAGCGTGCTCTAGGGGCCTGTATTGATACTGTAAATGAATGAAGCATGAACAATGACCTTTTTCTCGGTCGTTTAGTCCCCATGTCCTCACTAGTGTTTAACCTGTCTCCGAGTTACTGAACAATCCTTTTGTGAAGCCTTTTTTTGAAGAAGGAAAAAAAAAGTTCTATAACCTTGAAAAGTACAAATATTGTCACAAAAAATGAAAAAGTGGCTGCTGTTGCGCTGGTCTTCTTTTTATTGAATCGGCACAAACAAGCTCAGGTGGTGACTTCCATAGAAAATTGTTCTCTACCATCTTTTCTACGCAAATGAAAAGCACAAACAAGTTCCAAAGATTCAAACACTATATTTTTTTTTTTTTTGAAAAAGGGGCTAGTGACTTATTGATGTAAGAAACAAAAGTGTGTAAAGAGATCAAAAGTCTGGGGAACATATAAGGACAAAGCAATGACCTAATACTTCAGGAGTTATGGATGAAGCCCTGTCTGAGCGTCTGAGATATGAAAGATATGAACAGGTTTAATCTTTGTTTTGTGACACTACAGCAAACAAACTTAATGTGTAGCTTAACTATTTTTAGCTGAATTCATAGCCTTAATTTTTGAAGAACATTGCTCCAGATTTGTAAAGGTATTTAGGCACCTTAAGATGCAGATAGATGCCTAGTGCTATTTACAAACGCTCCTAAACAGGTTACGCAACTAACTCCTACTGAAATACTTTTGTAAATCTGGCCCAGATCCCTGTCTAACTGCACACTGACCAAGGTCTCAGTTATCCATTTCCACCAAATAGATCCTGATCCAAAGCACAATGAAGTCAGTAGGAAGTTTTCAATTCACTTCTATTGGGCTTTTGATTGGACGCACAGTGAGAGACTTTTATAGTCAGGGCCTGAAGTTTCATTGGTGAGCTTTGCTACAGTCTATTTTGAATTGGCTAAAAAAAAATCCTCCTCCTCATGGTTTAGCTGTAACAACTGGAGGTGATACTGGAGAAGTCCAAATGCTGTGGACCTGTCAAACATCTTTTTAAGTTTTAATTTTATATTTGAGGCTATCAGCTGATGATCTGAACCACAGTCTGCATTGAGGAAAGTCTTTGTCCATTGGACACTCAATCTCTAGCATTGCTTTATCATTACGTAGTTGGTTTGGTTCTTTGTCATACTTTCAGGTTACCTCAATGTGCAGAAATGGCAATGGTATTGGGTGACGATGGTGTTTGTAATGATCAAAGATTAGAGTAGCAGAATTCCTCTAAATGCCCTCCTCTCACATTTTGTGTACCCAGACCATTTTTTCTCATTACTTTGTGAGAGCTTACAGCTCCAACTTTCACATTCAAGTCCTACACTACAGGGGTGATATCTTTACTTAAGATGGATGGATTACTAAAAATTGGCTAGAGGACTGGATGAAGGGAATTTCTGTCCTTACCAAAGAAGGGAGACATAACTGTGTAATAACTATTATACCATGTCCTTGATATTGCACATAAGCAATATCTTCATCATCTAGAATTGCATGAATAAAGGATAGAAGCAGAGTACCTGCACAGGCTAGTTTCAGAGAGAAATGAGGCACACATGACCAAATCGTGACTCTCACATTATTTAAAAAATGCAGCCTACAATCACCTATTGATCATGTGTTTCATTGACTATTCAAAAGTTTTTGGTACCATCCAACATGACTGTCTTAGGAGCATATTTGCAACATAGGGATTCCCAAGCATCTCAATGGACTCATCACAAATCTATACTGCCAACAACAGACCATGGTCTGAACAGTAGTAGCTTATAGTGAGTAGTTTTCCACTGGACGTAGTGTTAGACAAGTGTGTATTTTGTCTCAGTGCCTCTTTAACATATACACAGAATTTATTATGAGACAAGCATTGGAAGATTTTGAAAAAGTCGAAGGAGCTGGAATTCTCTTTGGTGGACACTGCTTCACTGACCTCAGATATGCTGTTGACATGTCATGTTTTGCTGCAAGCGCTGATGCAATGCAACATATGTTGGAGTCTGTAAAAGCAGTTAGTAAGGAATATGGGCTATTCCTGAATGTGATCAAATAAAATGCAGGTATGTTGATAGGCCTAACAAAAACAGAATGCAAGTGGACACCATGATTAACAGACAAGTAGTAAAGGAAGTAGATGAGTTTAACCTGAGATTATATTAATCCAGCCAAGAAGGCTATTCCAAAGAAATCTGAAGATGAGAGATGGTTTGCTCAGCTCCATAAAGAGGAGAAAAATTGTGGCATTTCAAAATTTACAAAGGCACAACTGGTGGAAAAACTAATGTTTTCCATGGAAATTTGTGGATGTGAATTGTGGGGAGTTAATGTTGCTGACAAGAAGAAAACTGAAGCTTTTGAAATGTGGTGCTAGCAGAGACTCTTGCATGTCTCCTGGATGGAAAAAATGATGAATGCCTATGTTAGAAATATTATTGGAGAGAAGCAGACCCTGAAGTTGGAAATCAGCAGCTGCAAACGTATATATTTGGTTACATTAGGCATAGATATGGAAATAACCTTGAGAAAGTTATTAGGGAAGTTATGGTGGAGGGTCACTGTAGTAGGCGACAACCAAGAAGGAAATGGATGGATGAATGGTTGGCAGATACCTGGAAGGTCAGCTACTGAGTGCTTGAAGTTATTAATAGATCATGAAGGCTTCTGAAAATTCTGCTTTGATCTCACTGATATTTAGACATGAAAAATTGGATTTACTTACTTGGAGGTGACAGCTAAGAAAGCTGCATTAAGATCAAGTACTGTAGAACAGCAGTTCTCAAACTTTTTTTCCCGAGTACCACTCGGGCCAGGTACAGTCAGGTCAAGTACCACTTGACCTGACTGTACCCGACCCGAGTACCACTCGGGAAAAAAAGGGGGGGGACTTGCGGCGGTGGCGGGGTTTTGCGGCGGCGGGGAGGGATTTGCGGTGGGGTACGCATAGCACTGGTTGAGAACCGCTGCTGTAGAAGATTCTCCCGAAGTCACTAGCTCATCCTTTTTAGCTTTGAAAGTCACAACTCAACCACAAATTTAAGTTTTTTCCCAGACCTCCCTTTCTGCTTCCCTCTTCTCTCTACAATACTACTGGTGTATTCTGAGGGAGAGGCCATCGTGGCTTCTGGACAAATAGATGATTGAACTTCTTCATACTTTTAAAAGGTACAGATATTTTAGACCCAAATGAGATACTCATAGGAAGGCATCCTAGAAGTTCTCTGATTTTTAATTTCCAAAGCATTTCTCACACTATAAAATGAGCTTAGCTGTGTCCCCCATTCACTGCTATCCTTCTGTTCAAAACTTGATCAGAATTAGGTAATGCATTAACTTGGCTGTAATTTGTTTGACAATGTTTAAATCTGTGTCTGTGCAGATGCAAGCACATGATTTTTTTTTCTGATCATCATCAGCAGAGCAAAGGTATTTTTGGTGTGTAAGCCAATTTTCTGTCCTGGGGAACTAATGCTTTGATAACCCCTCCCTACTCTGCTCCTTGAGCAGAAACAATGTTTAATGAAAAGAAAAGCCTGCAAAATCCATGTCACCTATGAGGGAAAAAAATGCCAGGGTGGTGGTGTGTTATACATTAAAGACAATATTTCTGCTTGTAAACTATCAACTTTTTTGGTAAAGGCTATGTGTTTTCACCTGCTAGAAGTATTGTGTCTCAGGAGTGCCTTATGCCTCCAGAAAGGTGGGTCAGACAGGCTCCAGCTATGATTGTTGAAAGGGTGAATTATGTGCTAGTCTGCCTCTGCAAATTGATGCAACTGGGAGGAGCACAGTAGTACCCCTGCTCTTGTCCCAGCATTTGGGAACTAGCAGTTCTAGTTTTGAGCAAGCCTTGTGTGAAGGAAGGTCAAGGTGTGAGCCTGTTAGTACCCCTTAGGCAAGAGTTCAAGGGTGGGAGAAGGGAGGCCTCTTGATTTCTCTTTTCCGCACTCCCTAACCTATACATGTTCTCAGGCCTAAACATTACAGCGGTGAAGAGGAATAAGCTCTCTTTCATGAATGATTTTTGAGTTTGGCTTCATTCCAAATCTGAGTTAAAATGTAAAATAGTTAAATTCTCTGTGAAGGAAAATTTCATTTTCCCCCTTTGGGGTAGTTTGAAATGTTTCACTTTTATTTTGACTATTTAAAAATGTTGTATTAAAATATATAATACAAAATTTCCAAATGAAAGGTTGTTTCCAAATGAAAAATATAAATGGGATGTTTTCAATACAGTGGGAACAATTTTTCCTTTTCTTCTTCTATATGAAATTCAGGCAAAATTTGACCCAATATCATGAAGCATTTTAATTTCAAAGAAAATGCACATGCCAATAGAATAATGGTTCCACTGAAGTTTCTCCAACCTGTTCTCTAGTCCTAGAAATACCGCATAAGTAGTAAGTGCTCTTCCTCTAATAAAGGGGAGTAAACTGAGAATAGAGGTAATGGTGAAATGCACAACAAACTCTGTACCTTTCCTGGCTGTTTGCATTGGTTGTTTCTTTATGATGTCATAAAGGCAGCTTGAGAAAGCTGTTGCATCTGCTTCCCATCCACAATTCTTTTTCTCCTATTTGATTTCCACAGTGGAAATATCCAGGAATCCTGCCCTCTTTAGCTGGAGGAGTCTTTGGAATATTACAGTCACTCTGTAGCTTCCACCCCTTCCATATTTGTGGGGGGGAAGGAAAGGACGAGCTACCTTTGTAATTGTATGTCATTGTTAACTGTGGCTATGTCTACACTGCTGGCGGCAGCGCCGGTAGTGCAGGATCGATTCTGCGGGTTCGATTGAGCGGCAGTGAAGACTCGCTCAATCAAACCTGGAAGGCGACTCTGTAAACCCATCCTGGCAGGAAGCGTAGCACTGCATCGATGGGAGGGCATTTCCCGTTGGCGCAACACAGTGGAAATGCCATGGTAAGTAGACTTTAGGAAGTCAACGAGAGTTACGCGAGTTACTGTACATAGCTTGCGTATCTCCCATTGACTGCTGCCAAAATCTATGGCCAGTGTTGACCAGGCCTGTATTGCCTGCAGAGGCTGGCTTTCTTCAAGAGCCTGAGTATTTGGTATTTGGATCCTCATGCAATTGTTAAGACACGTAAGCAGGTTCACCCTCACTCTAGTAAAAAGGAGACTAAAGAGTTTTTATGGGCTCAGCCAGCACTAACCAGACATACTTATAAGGCTTGCTCTGGAGGGAGGAAGCTTGAAAGGGAAAGCCTGCCACAGGAAGAAAGGCTCCTGTGCCTGGGAGACAGCTGACTGTAGGGATAGGTCAGCAAAGAGGAAGAGAGTCACAGACCTTGCCATCTCAGGTATAAAGCAATGGTTACCAAAAGGGGGTTGACCCCAATCAAGGATAGTAGAGCCTGCAGATAAGCTGAACCCAAAAGAGGTGACCAAATTACTGCCTAAGAGACAGTCTTTTTCTTTGTTCCTCCATCAGACTGTGGTTCAGATCATCAGCTGATAGGAATCTTTTTGTTTGTTTGTTTTGTTTGGAGAATCTCTTGTATGCCACAGTCAGGGGAAGGACTTTGTAAGCAGCCCAAATCATGGTCTGGTTATGAATTAGGGGACCCCACACACAGCAACATGCCTCCTCCTCCTTTCATGCCATCCTTAATGCTGCCTACCACAGAGAGAAGGTTGGACTTTCAGTCTGTGCTCCACCAGGCATCCATTTTTGTAAACATCTTTCACCTTCTGCAGAAGGGGAAGATATTCTTCATGTGTGGGGGAGCAAAATAAATTCAGTGTTCTACCCCATAGTGGCCAGGGTTAGGGGTGAATGTGGAAGACACACTGGTTAGACTTCCTGCATCACTATGCTAAAGACTATTAGTGTGCAACAAAAGTCTGGACAGATGCTTGTGGAGGGAATAAACCATAGTATTTCTGTCATGTGCCAAGCAGCACAGAAAGTTACTTTCCTCTAACATCGAACAAGGAAAATTATTAGAATAGTCTCCCTAAAGTTGCTCTGATGCCTCTCTGTTTCACTGTAAAGCTTTGTCTAGAACCTTCAACAGCTTCCTCCTGCCTGATTTCCTGCTACTGATATCATAGAATCATAGAATCATAGAATATTAGAGTTGGAAGGGACCTCAGGAGGTCATCTAGTCCAACCCCCTGCTCAAAGCAGGACTAACCTCTGCTATATCATCCCAACCAGGGCTTTGTCAAGCCGCAGCTTAAAAACCTCTAAGGATGGAGATTCCACCACCTCCCTAGGTAACCCATTCCAGTGCTTCACCACCCTCCTAGTAAAAAACTTTTTCCTAATGTCCAACCTAGACCTCCCTCCCTGCAACTTGAGACCGTTGCTCCTTGTTCTGTCATCTGCCACCACCGAGAACAGCCTAGCCCCATCCTCCCTAGAACCCCCTTTCAGGTAGTTAAAGGCCGCTATCAAATCCCCCTCACTCTTCTCTTTTGCAGACTAAACAAGCCCAGTTCCCTCAGCCTCTCCTCATAAGTCCTGTGCTCCAGCCCCCTAATCATTTTTGTTGCCCTCCGCTGGACTCTCTCCAACTTGTCCACATCCTTTTTGTATTGGGGGGCCCAAAACTGGACACAATATTCTAAATGCGGCCTCACCAATGCCGAATAGAGGGGAATAATCACTTCCCGTGACCTGCTAGCAATGCCCCTCCTAATGCAGCCCAATATGCCATTGGCCTTCTTGCCAACCAGGGCACACTGCTGACTCATATCCAGCTTTTTATCCACTGTTACCCCCAGGTCCTTTTCTGCAGAGCTGCTGCCCAGCTCGTCGGTCCCCAGTCTATAGCTGTGCATGGGATTCTTTCTTCCTAAGTGGAGGACTCTGCACTTTTCTTTGTTGAACCTCATTAGATTTCTTTTGGCCCAATCCTCCAGTTTGTTTAGGTCACTCTGTATCCTATCCCTACCTTGCAGGGTATCTACCACTCCCCCCAGCTTAGTGTCGTCCGCAAACTTGCTGAGGGTGCAATCTACCCCATCCTCCAGATCATTAATAAAGATGTTGAACAAAACCGGCCCCAGGACCGACCCCTGGGGAACTCCGCTTGTGACCGGTTGCCAGCTAGACATGGAGCCATTGATCACTACTCGTTGAGCCCTATGCTCTAGCCAGTTCACTATCCATTTTATAGTCCATTCATCCAACCCATACTTCTTTAACTTGCTGATAAGAATACTGTGAGAAACCGTATCAAAAGCTTTGCTAAAGTCAAGGTATATCACATCCACCGCCTTCCCCACATCCACAGAGCCAGTCACCTCATCATAGAAAGCAATCAGGTTGGTCAGGCATGACTTTCCCTTGGTGAATCCGTGTTGACTGTTCCTGATCACCTTCCTCTCTTCCAAGTGCCTTAAAATGGATTCCTTAAGGACCTGCTCCATGATCTTTCCAGGGATTGAGGTGAGGCTGACCGGTCTGTAGTTCCCCGGATCCTCTTTCCTCCCTTTTTTGAAGATGGGCACTATATTTGCTTTTTTCCAGTCCTCAGGGACCTCCCCCTGTTGCCACGAGCTTTCAAAGATAATAGCCAATGGCTCTGAAATCACCTCAGCCAACTCCCTCAGCACCCTCGGGTGCATTGCATCCGGCCCCATGGACTTGTGAATGTCCAATCCTTCTAAATAGTCTTGAACCTGTTCCTTCAGCACTGCGGGATGTTTGCCTCCTTCCCATTCTGTGCCACCCAGTACAGCAGTCTGGGAGCTGATCTTGTCTGTGAAGACAGAGGCAAAAAAGGCATTGAGTACCTCAGCTTTCTCCACATCCTCCGTCACTAGGTCGCCTCCCTCTTTCTTTAAGGGGAAGAAATATGAAGAAAAGGGCACACATTCTCGCTCTGCCTCTCCCTCTCCCCTAAGCTGATATAAAGACAGCCTCAGGCCAAGCCAAATCATCTGGGTACATTGTCAGCCTGCCTTCAGTTACACTCAGATGAACCTGGAAAAAGTAGATCCTTGTAAAGATAGAAACTCATTATTTTTACCAAACAAAACAGTGTATACTATTAGGGCCTTAAAATTATTTGAGAATTGCCAGATGCTGTACAAACAGAGCAAAGGGACAGTCCCTGCCCCATAGAGGAAAAACTGCTGCTAAGCCTATAGCAAAACATATTAAAGGGTAAAAGTAGGAGCAGCTTGAGTCTGTGACATCATCCATCCTGATTTGGGAGCCCCTAATGTGCACCAAGCATTCTGAGATTGATCATACAAGAAGAGAGCCATGTGGGGGTCGGGGAAGACAAAAGCTGCAATGTACCATTGTATGTATGACATATCCGTAACAGCCATTTTCTTGCATTCTGAAGTGCCTCAGAATGCAATCTGTGTATTCATGTGCAAAAATGACAAAACAGACTAGAAAGCTATTAGTATTGACAGTGCAATGCATTTTTTCAAGGAGATAACACCCCTGTTATAGTGGGGTAATCTACCCTGGAACAAAAGTGACTCTCAGGAGCCAATCAAGATTCCATTGTGTTCAGGGAGCATTGAGATGAAACTCTTAGCAAACGAACAGTGCCTCAAAGAGGAACTCAGATACTCATTGGATGGGGAAGCTGTAATGATTCGCAATTCACTTTGACATGTCATTCCAATTGTAATTACAAGTTTTAGCAAAATTAAAGTGAACAGAACCATCAAAATTAGCAAAACCTAGACGTTAAGATTTGTATAAATCTGCTGCTAATGAAGCATTAGTTATATAATTAGAATGTTAGTTGATTTAGCTTTCATTATATGCAAGGTAGTTTTAACAAGAGATCCTCATGTGCGCCATAAAGTGGAATATTATTGGTCTGAACACTTTGAAATAATTTTTAATACCAGATTTTTATTGCACTGCGTTGTACTTACGTTCCAAAATGTGGCTCTCTACTGATTAGCGTTTCAAGTCCAACTCTATCTACAAATGAATGAAACAGAGTATTAAAGAGATCTAGATCTTAGGCATCTATGAACCGGAATGTTTTGCAGAATGACCAGTTCTTAAAAGTTTGCTTATCAAATGGCAAAGCTGTCTTGTTTTATAGTGATTTTTGCACTGCTTTAGTCTGCTGATAACCTTTCTTCTGTGACACTTCGCTGATATCTGAACTTTGTGTTTTCCCATTCTGTCTGATGTATTGTATGAAAGGCTAGGCAACTGAGAGCTCAAGGAGGCTGTTGTGTATGGTGGAGTGGAGCCAAATAGGTTCAGAAGGAAAGGGTACTACAACAACATGTTTTAAGGTAGAAACAGGATTAAAAAAAGGAATAAGAGAAAAGAAGAGGGCCCAAAGCTGCAAGAGAAAATTTTCCTCTACATGAGTTGGATAAGGAACATCTGGTCCTGCTCTGTTCTCCATCAGGCTTGCAGGAAGGGCATCTCACACATCCCATCTCTTTTGGTTGCCCTGGGAGATAAGTGGTATTTTTTTGCTTTGTTGGGAGGACTTCTCCTAAGTTGTACCCACCAGAGGTCTATCATTAGATGCTGCTTTTACAGCTGAATAGGGGTAACGAATATGTTCTGGAAGTATGTGATATAGGCACAATGAATATGTCTGGATTTTAGAGCGAGCTAAGGCAGCTCCAAAACTAAAGTGGAAAAACAGACCAAAGCCTTATGTTGGAATTGGATTTGGTGTTTTTGTTTTTTTTTAAAATCCCTCCTCCTCTTAAATTGGGAAGGATTTGATAAGATGAGTTGGTTTACTTGAGCACACCACACTTTCAAGTGCATAAATCTCTCTAGATGCCTCCCTGCTCAATTCAAAATTCCCACTTAGGTGTCTCTAGATCCACAGTGCTCAAAACTTCCTTGGAAAACCTTTTAAAACTTCCATTTAGACACTGAATAATGTACAGAAAAGGCCATTTAGGCATCTAAACTGATTTAAAAATTGTTAGGTGCTGTACAAACAGAGCAAAAAGACAGTCCGTGCCCCGAAGAGTTAACAATCTCAGTATAAGGCAAGTTACAACAGATGGCTATAGATAGGTGAGTACAAAGAAACAATGAGGCAATACTGGTTAGCATAGTGACTAGTGGTATTCATGCACCAGTGGACTAATCATTATCATATTTTCTGTGGTATCATAGAAAAGGTGAGTTTTTAGGAGGGATTTGAAACAGGATAATGAAATGGCTTTGCAGATGTTTATGGGGAGTGCCTCCTAAGCACGAAGGGCAACATAGGAGAAAACATGAATGTGTTTGTTGAAAACTTAAAAAATGGGCAATGGAGGCTGACATTATGGGCTTATTGGAGGTGGGAGTTGACATTTCCATGCTGAAAGAGAAATGGTAGGCAGGGTGGAGATAGGTCATGATGAGCCTTGAAAGTGAAGACAAGCAGCGTATGTTTGTTGGATTGCAGAAGAGGAAGGCAGTGGAGCAATGCAAAGACAAAAGGTGACCTGGTCAAAGCACAGAGTTAGGGGAAAGATCTTTGCCACAGCATTCGAAATGGATATGAGTGGAGTAAGACTGCATTGGTCAAGGTCAGAGAAAAGGATGTTGCAACAATTGAGACATGAGAGGATAAGAGTCCTGAGTAGACTTTTAGCTGTGTGGATGGATAGGAAAGGTCGTGTATTAAAGAAGTTATGCAGAAAGAATCTGCAAGATTTTCATTTAGAGGGTAAATAGTATACAAACATTATGCTCCCACCTATCGCTTATCTTGTCAGTATAAAGTACTTAGGGCAAGGGTTGACTCCGTGATATCTCAGTGAGCCTTCCAGGCCATCTCAGCTAAAAGTCTCAGGGCAGGAGGCACTATTTTCTTCATGGATTCCCTTGCATTTAGCTTCTCAGCAAATCCTAAACAGCACTGACAATGATGCTCCTTTTGTATCTCATCTCTCTGCCAGAAGATCAGGCAGGATGGGACACAAGTAACACTGACACATTAGGAAGAATGTAACTGAAAATTTGGCACAATACAGGAGACTTATCATCTTGGATCTACATAACTGATCTTGATTCCAGTGTTCCATTTTCTCTTAGGGTCCAATCCAGCTCCCATATGTTTTGTTTATTTTTAATGGGAGTAGGATCAGGCCCTAAATATAGTAGGTGAAATCCTAGCCCCATTAAAATCAATTGCAAAACTCCCATTGGTTTAAAATAGGCCAGGATTCCAACCCAGGAACTTCCACCAACATAACTAACATCACTGAGCCTTAGTCTCATTTACAGTAAGGCCCCTTTACATGTTCTGTCAGTATAAAAAGGCCTTGAAGTGGGTGTAAATTCCATTTATGTCTATTTTCAGGCAACTTGAAACTAGCTCAGTGATGTAAAGGAGCCATCTATAGGGTGATGGAGAATCAGGCCCAGTGAAGGTAATGTGCATGGAAGAAGCTAAATATTGGACTCCCGAGCTGGTGTGAGGTTCTGGAAAGAGAATGTTGCTCAGCATCATGTATAATAGACATAAAGCAGAGGTTCAATAAACGCTATTTACCTGTCGTCCACAATCTCTTAGAGACAAATGCTATTCAGACCCTTCTGTGAGTTTGATAAATGTTGTGTTTACACATTGATGTGTCTGCTCCTGCCTTTCTCACACCTTACCATGTAAATAAAACATTTATCAAATGTAGGCAGAGATTTCTGAATAGTATTTTTTTTTTTTAGTTAAGGAATGTTCTGCAGCAGGTAAACACAGTTACTTAAGTAATTAACATCACAGAGTAAACTGGACTGATGAGGTCTTGGTTTGGTTGTTTTGTTAATTTTGGTTCCTTTGGTGGTGGTAATTTTGTTCAAAGGCTTTTTATTGATTTTTTTGGTTGCTTTTAAATCTTCATGTATCTATCCAGCATTACGTTATATGTTTCAAAACTAGATTAGAGGTATGAAGGGGAAATACCGGTGGGTCTTCCCATAAGCATTTTTTATGGAGCACAGCCAATTGTGAAAAAACCTCCAACTGAGCCAGGGAAGCACATGCCAGAAGGACATTTTTTCAAAGGGAGTCAGCGGTCCCTTGTGCCATTAGCTAGTTTTGAGAAGGACTATGAATACTGCTTCACTACAGTCCCACCCAGCTCCCTTTGGGGTGTCCAACATTGCTGGCAGCACCGTGATTCCTTTGCATCTTGTGTTCAGGGAGTTCAACCTGGCCATTAATTTATATTTGGTTTGCTGTAAACTGCCTAAGATTCAACAGAAGATAGAAATAAAATTACCATAAAATTACCATTACTGTTAGGCTTTGTTATAAACCTACCAGAATAGGAATTTTTTACTGTAGCTATATTCTGCAGTGCTTTGTCTAGTCCAAGTTCAAATGACCCTCTCTAATGTATCATATTATATACAGTGGCAAAAATACATTGTGATCCTCTTTTTTAATATGTAGGTCAGTTGTCTGTATATTTTAAGTATATATTTTTGTCACCACAGATATTTGGAATGTTTTATAAAATGTGTTGCTCAAACATAGATATTTTACAGAATATAACACATGCTTATATTAATCAATTCATATGGAGAGAAATAGGACCCAAAGGATTTCTCAGAGTCTGTTGTCTGAAAATTGCTTACCTATAAGAGCATAGGAAGAGTTAGGAGAATGTCCTAATGATGTCTAATAAAAGAGGATTTGTATAAAATAGATTTTTTAGGATTTTATTTTGTTTGTTTTGTATGGACATAAAGGAAATCCCTAATCATTTCTCACTTATAATAATGCCATGGGATTTTTGTTTGAGTCAGGGTCCAGTTCTGAACAGTGTATTCTCCCTGTATGACATAAAATGTCTATAATTTTCAATGGATGAGTTATACTCCAGTCCCCCTCCTAAAAGCTAGCATGACACAATTTGGTTTCTGTCTTCCACCTCTGAGGTGGGTACTTTTCAGTGGTAGGAGAGCAATTCCTGAATACACATATGGTCATATCCCTATACTTGCTGAGCACCTGCAGCCGGATGACTTCAACCTAGTTGAGACGTTTTTGGTTAAAAAAGGCTATAGAAACCTCACGTTGCTGTTGTTGTTAAAAGGTATCTTTCACAAAGGCTGCCTTGCTGTGCAGATAGCTAGTTCATTGTTGATTCCAACACTTCTTATTCAGGTCAGATGATTGACTGAATGAATATGATTTAGTACATTTTAAGGGGCATCATCATAGAGGTGTTTTTAATATATTTTTATTATTGCTATTTTATTATATCAGTGGTGGAAAAGGAAACAATACCAGCTTGTTCGCCTAAACTTGTGTCCAAAGAGAATGTATAATAGAAGGCACCCCAATCTTTTTGTTGAGGAGTCATTTGAGTGATAACTGGAGGGAATAGATAAAAATACTCATTAATTCTAATTTAATAAATGAGGCCTCCCACAGGCTATCTAGCCTCTTTTAAATTTTCTACTCATTTGGCCTCACACTGTTTTTATTCAATGTCTACAAGTTAAAACCAAAGTGTAAATATATCACTCCCTATCTGTCTTCGAAAAAGGCAGACTCCAAGGTCAGAAGGCACCATCATGATCATCTAGTCTCACTTGCACATTGTAGGCCACAGAACCTCACCCACCTACTCCTGTAATAACCCTAACCTCTGGCTGAGTTATTGAAGTCCTCAGATCATGATTTAAAGACTTCAAGTTACAGAGAATTTACCATTTACACTGGTTTAAACCTGCAAGTGAGTCATAGCCCATGCTGCAGAGAAAGGAGAACCTCCTTCCCCCTGCCGCCCCGATTCTTTGCCTTTCTGACCCAGGGAAAAATTCTTTCCCAACCCCAAATATGGTGATCAATTAAACCCTGAGCATGGGTTCAAGACTCACTGGCAGACACCTGGGAAAGAATTCTCTGTAGTAACTCAGAATCCTCCCCCTCTAATGTCCCATCCCCAGCCATTGGAGATATTTGCTGCTAGCAGTCACATATTGGCTATTTGCAGTTGTAGGCAGTCTCATCATATTGTCTCCTCCATTAACTTATCAAGTTCAGTTTTGAAATCAGTTAGGTTTTTGGCCCCCTCTACTCCCCTTGGAAGGCTGTTCCAGAACTTCATTCTTCTGTTGGTTAGAAATTTCATCTAATTTCAAGCCTAAACTTGTTGATGGCCAGTTTAGATCCATTTGTTCTTGTGTCCACATTGGCGCTTAATTTAAATAACTTCTCTCCCTCCGTGGTATTTATTCCTCTGATATATTTATAGAGAAAAATCACATCTCCCCTCAGCCTTCTCTTGGTTAGACTAAACAAGCCAAGCTCTTGGAAACTCCTCTTATAAAGTAGGTTTTCCATTCCTCGGAGCCTCCTAGTAGCCCTTCTCTGCATCCGTTCTAGTTTGAATTCATCTTTCATAAATATGGGACACCCAGTATTGAACACAGTATTCCAGATGAGGTCTCACCAGTGCTTTGTATAATAGTACTAACACTTCCTTGTCTCTACTGGAAATACCTCACCTGATGCATCCTAGGACTGCATTAGACTTTTTTATGGCTGCATCACATTCATGGCTCATAGTCAACCTGTAATCAACCAATACACCCAGGTCTTTCTCATTTGTCACTTCCAACTGATATGTCCCCTGCTTATAGCAAAAATTCTTATTAGTCCCTAAATGCAGGACCTTGCACTTTGCACTATTAAATTTCATCCCATTTCAATTACTCCAGTATACAAGGTCATCCAAATCATCTTGTATGATATTCTGGTCCTCCTCTATACTGGGAACACCTCCTAACTTTGTGTCATCCGCAAATTTTATTAGCACAATCCCACTTTTCGTGCCAAGGTCATTAATAAAAATGTTAAATAAGATTTGTCCCAAGACTGAACTCTGAGGAACTCCACTAGTAACCTCCCTTCAGCTTGACAGTTCACTTTTCAGTATGACTGGTTCAAGTCTCCCCTTTAATCAGTTCCTTCTCCACCTTTCAGTTCTCTTATTAATCTCCATTTTCTCCAATTTAACTGATAATTTCTCATGTGGAACTGTATCAAATGCCTTACTGAAATCCAGATAGATTAGAACTACTGCATTTCCTTTGTCTAAGAAATCAGATATCTTCTCAAAGGAGGAGATCAGGTTGGTCTGACATGATCTACCTTTTGTAAAACCATGTTGTATTTTATCCCAGTTACTGTTCGCCTCTGTGTCCTTAACTACTTTCTCTTTCAAAATGTGTTCCAAGACCTTGCATACAGTTGAGGTCAAACTAACAGGCCTGTAATTTCCTGGATCACTTTTTTCCCTTTTCTTAAAAACAGGAACTATGTTAGCAATTCTCCATTCATAGGGTATGACCTCTGAGTTTACAGATACATTAAAAATCCTTGCAATTTCATGTGCCAGTTCCTTTAATATTCTTGTATGGAGATTACCTGCGTCTTCCCCCAATTCAGTCCCATTAAACTGCTTGAGTTTGGCTTCCACCTTGGAAGTGATAATTTCTACCTTCATATTCTCATTCCCATTAGCCACCCTACCACTATCCCTAAACTCTTGATTAGACTTATTAAAATCTGAGGCAAAGTATTTGTTTAGGTGTTGGGCCTTGCCTAGATTATTTTTAATCTCCATCCCATCCTCAGTGCTTGGTGGTCCCACTCCTTCGTTTCTTGTTTTCTTTTTATTTATATGGCTCTAGAACCTTTTACTATTGGTTTTAATTCCCTTTGCAAGGTCCAGCTGTGCTTGGTTTTTGGCAGTTCTCACTTTACTCCTACACTTTATGACCTCCAAGGTGTTGCTTTTCTTGCTGATTCATCCCATCTTTCATTCCTTCTAGGATTTCTCTTAATCCCCTGTTTGATATGCTTGCTCATCCACCTTGGTCTGCAGCCCTTTCCTACAATTTCCCCCCCAGCTTGGGATCCAGGTTTCTGCAACTTTGATTTAAAGTAATTATAAGACTCCTCTGCATTCAGATTCTTGAGTTCTTCGGTTCTTCTAATTCCCTTAAATCAAGGACCCTAGTTGCTGGTCTATTTTTGTTTATCCTTCCATTTACTTTAAACTGAAATAGCTCATACTTCTGTCTGAGATGTTTCTGACATGCTTGGAAATCTGGATTGTACCAAAGTTCCATATCCTAATACCAACCTGAGGTTGCATACTCTGAACCCATTTTTCCTGTCGTAACTCTTTATAATAGGCAGTGTAAAGATTGTCTACATTTTCATTATAGGACCCTGTTTTCAGCTAATTATATCTTTTTCAAATGGAAACCATTTAGACTGAAATTTTCCATGGCTGGTGTCTGCCTAAAGCTGGTTTATTTTTTTTAAGGAAATCTTCAGCTAAAATTTTCAGCCATTTCGGAGAATGAAGTTAGGGAAAATAAATTGTTTTACCCTGTTAAAACAATTCTTTACAACCTTTTCCTTGAGAGAGTCTAGCACCCTCATGCTATGGAACCAAAGACCTGAAATTAGACTAGAGGGGTCGCTTGTATCAGGGATGTGCCTTTTACTGTCCTATGAAAGTTTTCCCAAGTTTGGTGAAATTAAAAGCCTCTGAAAAATTGCAGTTTGCACACATTCAGTAAAGGTTTGTTAAACTTTGGCAGATAAATTCTCTGAGGATTCCGTCTACCCTGAGCATTTTCCATCCTATGTGCCTGCTAGCTCCTTTGTGCCAACCAGACTGTGCAAGTGGCATCTGCATAGCGAGACTGTGTGTGCTCCATCCCAGGGTTGAGCAGGTCTTTCCATGCAATTGCTTTTCCCATCTTCTGGGGACTGTTTGGGTGCTAGGCACTGGAACAAATAGCAGGAAGACTTTCTCTCCTGTGCTTTCCAGGGCCCTTGCAATTGGAGCCCATGGGGTTTTGAGAAGGATGAACAGCCTGACTGGAAAGCAAATGTGTGGAGGGGGAAAGAGGAAGACAAGGAGATGCAGGGTGAGGAGATGGAGAGGAACAGAGGAAGTGCGGAAAAGGGGCAGGAACAGGAATCAGGGTGGTTGGGGATGGGTAGGAGCCAGGAGAGAAACCAGTGGAACTGGGAGGAGTAGGACAAAAGCTCGGAAGGGTGGATAGCAAGGGGCTGAAGGTCTGGGCCAGAATTGTCGATAACCACTGGAAACACTGCCCTCCAGACCCTTAGTCTCAACATTATTTCTGAGTCTCAGCATTCCTTTGCTGTCTAGAAATCAGATGCCAAACCCACTGGCAAAGTTTGTATCTCCACCCTTCTCCTGTGGCAGGTCCACAAAGAAGATAGGTCTTCTGCTGTTACCAGTTGCTCTGTTAGCTCAGGTTGTAGAGAATTGTGCTGGATCTAAAGATCACAACCCTACCTAAGACCCATGTGGATGTCAATATGGTTTCATTGGATGAAATATTGGAGGTGTTTTTTTTAAATTAAGCTTTTAAAAATTTAGCAAATTACAAACACGCCATCCCCATTGTTTTTCCAGGGGCTCCATCAAATCTATTTCTGTTCTTTCAAAGAGTACATCCATGAGGGAAAATGGAACAAGAGTGCCTTGGGGATGCCCTGGGGCATGTCAGCTGCCATTCTGGGCAGAATCCACAGTAGTCACTCATATCTTTATGGATACCAGGCCAATAAAAATGGGCCAAGATTCGGTCCAGGGTTTTTTTTTTTTCCTTTCCCAGGTGCCTTGCACTTGGTATCTCATGGGCTAGCCTCATCATCTCTTTTCTATAGGGGACCAGAAGTTGGGACCTGACTTCATTTGTTTATCTCACTCACTGCGATAGATCTGCTCACTCCACAGTTCAAAAGGCCACTGACTCTGTATTTGGAATTCCAGTGGTTTGCTGTTTACCACAGTACGCTGGGGGTTGAAGACCCAATTAAACATGGGGATAGCCTAGTGTTCCTGCACAAAGTCAGTGTTTTGAATGAGAATGACAGTGCCAAGACCATGGTTCCCTATAAGGTCATCAAGACCCTGGGTGATGTGTTCCTGTGCCCTGAAGAACCTTCTTCAGGGTCAGGTTGTTCACCTGCCCAACCAATTGACATTGGACCACCTTTGTTTCCAACTGCCAAAAGGGCTTGATTTTCTCACAGGGCCATCTCCCACATTTGGATAGAGTTTTTTTGAAATACTGCCAATCCCTTTCTATTGTAACTGGGTATGCTAAAGAGGAGGCTAACTCAATGAGAAGGTTGACTGGTATAGCTCCCCACCATTAGTTGTATATGTTGTGTCGGGTAGGGTTTTGTGGCTACATAAATACATTGGAGCATGATCATCTCCCCAGTTTTGTCTTCCAACTAATTGTTCCCATACTTTGGTTTGTCCACAACGAGTTTCTACTAGACATTTGACCCTTTTCCCATTGACTCAGATGGGCACCACCAGTTTGGCTGGCCTCTTCTTCTGAGCTCAAGTCTCGGCTTGCTTGACCCTACTTACCTATAACTACTCTCCATGTAGGAGTAGTCTCTATAGAGGTGCCCTAGCTGCCTGTGTGAAAAAAATACACCTGGGGCTGCATGGAGAGACTGGATTCTGTTTTTGAGGCGTATAATTTTTGCTAGAGAAGTTTTTTGGGAGTCCCCAGTCAGTCTTCCTGATGAGTCTGGTTTCAGATGAGAAAATCACTCTCTAGATGACAGTAGCTTTGTAGGACTCCACTCCCTTGCTCGTGTTTCTTGCCACTGCCATGTCTGTTTCTAGGGTTCCATTCCAAGGTGGTTCCCTTGGCCAGTCTCAGTTTGTTTCGTTCCCCCCATATCACAAACACTGATTCTCAGTACTGCTGGGAATCTGCTGATGGGCTGTCAGCAGCCACATAATTTTCCATGAGACGACTTCCACCAATGTTCTGGGCAATGTTTTAATACCAGGCCCTTCCCCCGTCAGGAGGGATGTGCATGAATTGTTCAATCAACACAAGTTCAGCAACTTGTACCCCATGTCCTGGCTTCTGGTGTTAGCCGGCACCATCAAGGGTCCCTTAAATGCTCAGCCACTGCTCAATGCTGTGCTCCTGGGAGGTGCTTTTCTTCTCAGAGATGCTAGTTGTGGATTTCCTGAGTAATATCTAAATAGTCAAGGATAGCCATTTTGACTTCCAGGAAGTCATGTGCAGCTGTTGCATCCAGTTCTCAGTAAGCCACCTGAGCTGGTCTGGTGAGGAAAGGGACTAACAGGGTGGCCAAAAGTTCCTGCAACCACCGGGCTTTCTGAGCCACCTATTCAAATATTATGAGGAAGGACCTGAGGTTATCACCCAAGCCCTTTTCTGTTAACTTCACAAGTATGAGTGGAGCTGTTGTCATTGGACTTGTGAGCGCTGCCATGGTCACCCTGGTTGGCTTGAAAAAAAGCCCACATTTGTTGGACCAATTGTTGTTCTTGCTGTGGTGCCATAATTTCCCTTAGCAGCAGCTTCTACTGTGTAGCTAATTGTTGCAGCAACTGCTGAGTTTCTGTCCGCCATTTCAGCAGCCTGTCTGTCTATCTTGCTTAGACAGCCCACAGGTGAGTGTAAGTAACCTTTTTTTCCCCTAACTCTCCTTACCTCCAGCGATCTCTTGCCTGTGTTATTCACCATTTGTCACATTTCTAGGGCTGCTGCTGGGTGCCTTCTGCTGTCTGGGCACTGAAAAATCCTTAGGGCAACCCTTTCTGCCTAAGCAGGAGTCTTGGTGATACGAAATGGAGTCAAATAATCTAACTGTGTTGGAAGGGAGCAGGGCTCCTGGCTCCTACTCCCCTAGTCCTGTTAGTATAGGCCCAGATTCCCTAACCTCCAGAGGGGTAGAGGGTAGCTGTATCAACAGTTGATGGCTCACCTTGGAGCTTGCCAAAGCTGCCCTACCCAACTGGTATACCAGAGTCTGCCGTCTCCTTGAAGGCATGGGGGAGGCAGGGGACGAAATCAGCGAATGACCTCCCTGAGGGCAATCCCCCTGAAGGCTTCCAGGAGTCTTTCTTAGAATCTGCAGTGTAGAGTCACTGTCAACTATCTCCCAAAGCTGCTCAGCAACTGTCTGGTACTGCTGCTTTTTTAAGTCTTTGTTCCACCCTAGCATGACTGACAGACATTGGAGGGGTGGGGCCAACCCTGCCCACAGCAGCTTTTTAATCACTAGTAGTGGGTTTATACACCCCATCACACCCTGCACCAGTCAGTGCACAGGACAGACCTACTCTGGGGATGAATCAGGGCTGTGCAGTGAAAAGGAGCTGTTGTCTGTAGGATCCCTGCCTCATTTGTTGCAGAAATTGTAAGGTGAGTGGTGAATAAGGTATGAAGAAAATGGATGGTTTTGTGATTATGGCAGTTGAATGCTGCCCTAGAGAACTGGATTCTATCCCTGCCTCTACTGCAGAGTCCTTCTGTGTTTCTGGGCAAGTCACATAAACTAACATTTTCATAGACAGTGAGTAATTGTTTGTTCCTCTTTTTCTGAGTGCACAAATTTGAGTCATCTGAGGGCTGATTTGCAGCAGCGCTGAACCCCAATAACTACAGCTGGTCAATGGAACCTCTGTCCTGTATATGTAAAGTCCTATAAAATGCTAAGTTCTCTGAAAAATCAGGCCTGAGACTTCTCTAACAGGGCACCCAAAATTAGTTGATAATTTTGGCCTTAATGTCTTTATGCCTCAGTTTTCAATATGTAAAATGGGGATATAATACCATCTTACTCCATAGAGGCAGCGTGATCATAAATTCAGTGATATTTGTAAAGCCATAAGGTACTATGATGGGGGTCTGGTAGCAAAGCCCAGAAGGAAATTAATGCAGGAATCAGAACAGAGAGAGAACCTAGGTCTCCCACATTGCCCTAACCACTGGACTGTTGGCTACTCCAGGGTGTGTTGGGAGGGTAGGGGGATGTCTCTCTCTCTCACTCTGATTTTGAACATAAATTTCATCCTGGACCTGAGAAACCTCTCCAATGAATGTTTTGTCAGAACTGATCCATTTCCCCCAAAAGTTTCAATTTTGATGAATAGGTATTGATTTAAAAAAAAAAAAAAAAAAAAGAAAGAAAAGTAGCTTTGATGCAAAATTTGCAGACACAGGTATAGCTGTGTCCCTCATTATTTGTTGCCTCTTCCCAAGGACAATATTGGTAGATGATGTTTTAAATGAACAGGTGGAGAGATCGTTTCTAACTTTTTATGGCCTGCAAACCAAAAAACTAAAGTGGATGTAGGGAAATATTTGTTATGTTCAACTGCAAATAATACCAGATTCCTGTCACTAATGACAACTGAGAGCTGTTTGTTAAAACTTCACTTCCTGATATTTTCCTTCTGAAGTTAAGAAAAACAAAAACTAAACAAAAACAAATAGAATTAACAATTATTACTTAATATTTGACAGGCACTACCTGTCAGTCATTCCTTTGTTAGATCTATTTTTAACTCCTCATCTACTCCAACTTGTAGGCTGCTATATCTGTGAATTTGGTGTTTCTGAATATAATATAAAAAGAGAGAAATTAGAAGCACAGCATCACTTTAAGATAGGTTCCTCAAGAGCTAGAATTTAGAATGTCAAGTATGAACAATGGCGGATAACAGAGGCCTCTAGAGCTTCTTTGTATATGATGGGATAAAAAGCTAGACAGGGAGGAAAGTGTAAAAATAAAAAGGTGCAGCATTCTATACTTTTGAAATATAATATCTGGTTTCTGATGCATTCTTATGTTTCTCTGGAGTCTTTTGATGGTCACCCATCAGCCACTAGTGTCTGATATATATCACAATGGTCATGGCAGTATTGATGAACAATTGCAATGCCGGAGACCACAGTACTTGAAACTGCTGAAGCTATATTTTCCATTTTGGCATTCTGAGTGCAGTCACTTATCCTGTCTGTCTCTCTAATCAATCATATTTCACATTCTCTGCTCTCTTCTCCTCTCCCATAGTCATCCGCTTTTGCTTATTGTGGTTTTTTATGAATCAGTTGAGCCCCGTGTGACACAGTGAGGGAGTAGAAAAAAATCTGATTCAGTCTGATTTAATAAATATCTTGTGGTGCGCTGTGGAAATTTCTTGTCTTTGGTTATTGCAGTAAGGCGCTTGCCAAACCCCTGGGAGAGAAGCACAACTGAAAGCTTCTAGAGGCTTTTCCCTTTTAATTTCATGTGAAACAAAAATACTTCTTATTTACTACTTTGAGCTGTAGTTAGTAATATTTATGTCCAGACAATGGAGACATTGGAACTCTTTCTACTCAAATACATGAGTATAATGGGCAGATCATCAGCTGGTGTAAATCAGTATCATTCCACTGAAGTCATTTTACACCAGCTGAGTATCTTACTTTGTATGGAATAACACCAACATCTGGTCCATTTGGTTCCAGTCTACGTGTTTGTTCATCTTTGTCCTGTGCACTAGTTTGAATTACTATATTCCCTTGAGCCTCCCAGTCTGTGTAGATTGGTTAGCCCTAGCGGGGCTTGAGCTAGTGCACTAAAAGTAGCAATGCAGATATTCTGGCTTGGACTGGAGCTCTGGTTATCAATCTTATGGGGTCAGGTGGGCTTAGGAGCTCAAGCTTCCCCCCAGCCGGAATGTCAGTGTTGCTATTTTTAGCACACTAGCACTAGACAGCCCACATGAGCTGGGAAACTCACTCCCAGCTGCAGTGTAGACATGGCCTAGGAGGTTTAGAGAACAGTACTGGTGACAACAAAGTTAGAGTAATAGATTTAAAGGCAAGAAGGGACTGTTGTAATAATCTAGTCTAACTCCATCCGTAAGACAGACCAAAGAAATTCACTCAATAATTTTTGCAGCCTCTAATTTTTGTTTGAGATACAGCATGTATTTTAGGAAGATATCCAGTCTTTATTTAAATACTTCAGGTGATGGCAAATCTATCACATCCCTAGGTAAATTGTTCCTGTAGTTAATTATCCTTATTAAATGTTCGCACCTTATTTCTAATAGGAATTTGTCTAGCATCAGCTTCACCCATTGGCCAACCAATAGATCTTCTTATGTCTTCTACTGCTAGGCTCAAGAGCCATCTACTATCAGAAATCTCTTCCCCACCTAGGTACATGTATACCTCTTTACCTTCTCCTAGATAAACTAAATAGATTGTTTCTTTAGTCTCTGAGGCATGTTTTCCACATTTCCAATAATTCTTGTATCTCTTTTCTGAACCTTCTTTTCAATTTTTTCCACATAATTTTTTTGAAGTGTGAACATCAGAACTGGACACAGTTAGCAGGAGTATTGTGGTTGGGAAGATTGAACAAATCTGTCCTATACTCCCTCCTCCCCATGGAATGACTGACCG
The DNA here is from genome assembly GCF_026122565.2 of Emydura macquarii macquarii. Classification (NCBI taxonomy): domain Eukaryota; kingdom Metazoa; phylum Chordata; order Testudines; family Chelidae; genus Emydura; species Emydura macquarii. The sequence continues at coordinate 14,665,090 of NW_027131283.1, forward strand.
ACAGTGCCTGGATTTTTCAGTTGTTAGGTTGTGCCACGTGGCACCATTCTCCTTAAGCTCAGTAAAACTTTACATTGGACCCAGGACACAGAGTCTACGAAGTATAGCCAGCCCTGAGTCTCTCAGACCCTGCAGGCAAAAGCCCTTTCTGATTTTGGAGACACCATAAATGTCTGTGCTAATTTCCTGTTTCATTTAGGAAAAATAAAATGAACAGTTGTAACCCTTTTCACTGTGGAGAGTGCCATGAAAAGTGTAAAATAATCATCAGGGATGGAAGTAGAACTCACTCTGACTGATTCAAGGTAAGAATCTACCATGGCAGTGAACTGCAGGAGATTCTTCTCTAGTTCAAAGGGTAGGGGCTCATGCTGACAGCTCAATGTTGGTAGACTCAGATCTACACACTGTTGATGGCCCAAAGCGGCGGTGCTGGAACAGTTTTTTAGTGGGAGGCAGTTTGAATCAAACTGTAAACCTTGTATATAATGAAAACCACTTAGAGCCAGGGGGTGAGGCAGCACCCCTAGTTCCATCACCAATTGGCCAAAAAGTTTTCATGGAAGTATGTCACCATGATTTTGTCACAGTGTTATTCACAATTTCTCTATCATCTATTCAGGTCTGGCCTTTGGGGCCTGTGAAACTTGCCACCCAGCTACAGCTGATGGTGGAAAGAGAAGGAAATTAGCTAAAATTCACCACAATGCATATTCTGCCCTCTGGTGGAAGGAGGCCTGGAGTTTTGGTTCAATTGAAGAATTCTCCCTTGAAATAATTTCCTAAAAATGGCGTGGTGAAAATGCACAGGCCTGAGCACCAGCAGCTTTTCCTTGTAGCCAAGAAGCTAGGTTCTAGCTCAAAGATCCTCTCTCTGGCATAAAAATAACAAGTTCAGTTTAGTCAAATTGCCGCAAAAATTATCTCGCTGACCCTCATCAAATACCATTCATATCCCATGCATAGTGGTGTGATCTTGGTGGACAGGAGTTGATTTGGGGCTTTTTTTGGGGGGGAAGATGTTTTTAAAAAATTGTTTTGCAGGCCCCTTCCAAAAAGTGAAGTTTGGCTCTACAAGAAACAATTTATGATGATAGCTTGTCAACTTGCATTCTATAATATACTCACACTCTGCTGTACTTACAATCCTTTACCACATTACACTACAAAACTATGTAAACCAGTGCATTTTGATAGCTATCTCAATTTCATGCAATGCAAGTTTCTAACCAACTAAAACAAATAATTATTAGCAGCAATAGCCTTTGATGGTAATTTATGTCCTGAAAACTCTCGTTGTTTTAGGAGAGAAAAGTTTTGAAACATATTTTTTCTTCAGGGAAAAGGATGAATTGGCTGAATAAAATATATTCGATTAATCAGCCACAAGAACTGGATATCCTGAGGCTTTACTTGCTGTACATTCAGTCATCTATCATTCAGTTTTATGCTGAGGCTGTCTAATTCAAACACAGGCTTTCTGAGCAATAATTATCTTTTCATTTACCCAAACAGACTTGCCAGAGAATTGTTGTACTCATAGTTAACAGATAAAACCCACTGATTTTTGTCAACATTTCAGACTATTTCTAGTTGGTATTTTGGACCACAATTTATTAAGCACACTGTTGTTACTCAGTAACTTTGTATACATCACATCAACAAGCCAGTATTATAAGGGCTTAATGCATCCATTGGAATCCTACTCCCTTTGAAGTCAGTGGGAGGTCTACTTTGAGGCTCAGAGTAGTCCATGGGCATTCTACTGTCCCTTTGTACAAAAGTGAATTTCATTCATAGTGATGAAAGCAGATATGTTTTTGGCAATTTTTTTCAACAAAGCACACTGGAAGTAGGAAAAATCATGATTTTATCAGTATAATGAGAGCAGCAGGTTTCCCCTCACCACAGAGCTCAGAAGGTACCAAAGAGATGAACCCGGAAGTTAGTAAAATAATTTAAATTTACTGTTCAACTTAGATAAATCTACTATTTCAATGTAAGTATAAATAGCCTGGTATTTGTTTTAAAACTTATGCCTTGAATCCACTTCCATCCTGTAATGTAGTTTGATAGAGCTCTTCTTGGGAGAGATTATATAATGAAATGCATGCTTTTATAAAGTGAAAGAAAAGATCAGTAATTGGTTTTAAATTATGTAGATATAAACCACTGCCTGTCAAACTAAACAATATAGATTGCTGCTTGTCAAGAGAGGGGAAAATGTCTTTGTGGCTTCTCTACCTAACTGAGCTTTACAAAATAACCAGGAACGGATTTCTGCTGGAGAAATGAAAAGTTACTTCTTTAACTTAATTACATATCAAGGCTAAATGGCATAAATTTATTTTTAAATAATGGTAATGCACAGTTAACAAAAGATGTTAAACCTATAATTTGCTAAAAATGTAATGTGGATTTCTTAATTGGATTTTAATTGTTTTACACACACACTTTTCATATACAGCTGAAACTGGCAATCCACATGACTTGATTTTTTAAGTAGTGTAAATCAAAGGTATAAAATGGATGGCGCTCATTCTTGTAAACAGTTAAAAGGTTTTATGGGTCCATGTGTGTACACAGATGTGAAAAATTTTATAGTTTATAAATGAGTAACTTAACCACTCATTCTCTGTTCCATTTAAGTGCTGTAAAAGAAACAGAATTGAACGCATCTGAGTGCACAATACCCATCATCTGTGACATTGGAATATGGACCATATTCAGGCCAACTAGGTCTTACTCATTGTTGCACTCTGTTAGTGCTTTTCCTGCTTTACCCTTCACTTCCAGTCCTTTGGCTTGTAACTAACTAATAAAACATTATTTTACATCCACTTTCTGGTGTCTTTGGCCTGTTAATTTCATTGCATCTGTGACAGCAAACTAAGGGCCTGATGCAAGCCCACTGAAATCAGTGAAGTCTTTCCATTGACATTCTCCAGATTTTTGGTGAGGAGCATAGCCTACGGTATATCCCCAGGATGGACCAGTGTGTGTCTGGGAGGCATAATTTGGTACTGCAGAGATAAAAGGAGACTTAATGGAAAGAAAATAGTTAAGAAGCTTAATTTTATTCCAGGCTTGCTCTGGGCACAGGCTTCAATCCTATCTTGAACAATGCCTTAAATGAAAGCAAAGACAGAGTCCTTTCTAGCTATGGCTCCCTCTGGCTTGGGGATGACCTGTTCCACAAATTCTCAGATGTGGCTTGGGAACACAGTTTTTAAAAGTTTAGAGAGTTTCTCCAAGTGGATGGTGAATTCTCACAAGAATCAGACTGCTAACTCTTTTCCTTCCGTGGATGCCATTGAACCAGAGGAGGATGACATCAGTTTAAAGGAAACTGTTGCAAAATTATTTCTCTGATAGCAATAAAAAACAAGTCAGAGTACTTCACTTAGGGAGAAAAAAATCAAATGCTCAACTACAAAATGAGAATAACTGGCTAGAGGATAGTACTGCTGAAAAGGAGCTGGAGGTTATAGCAGATCACAAATTCAATATGAGTCAATAATGTGATGTAGTTGTGGAAAAGACTAATATCGTTCTGGAGTGTATTAAGAGGAGTGTTGTATATAAGACATGGAAGGCAATTATCCCACTCTCCTTAGCACTGGAGTTCTGTGTCCAATTCTGGGCTCCACACTTTAGGAAAGATGTGAATAAAGTTGGACAGAGTCTAGAGAAGATCAACAAAAATGATAAAAGATTTAGAAAATCTGACTTCGGAGGAATGGCTAAAAAATCTGGGAATGTGTGATCTTTAGATAAAAACACTGAGGGAGGACCTAATTACAGACTTCAAATATGTTAAAGGATGTTAGGTAGAACAAGAAGTAATTAGCTTAATCTGCAGCAAGGGAGATATAGGTTCGATATTAGGGGTGAAAATTTCTAATTATAAGGGTAGTTAAGATCTGGAATAGGTTTCCAAGGGAGGTTTTGGATTCCCCATCTTTGGAGGTTTTAAGAATAGGTTGGACAAACACCAGTCAGGCATGGTCCAAGTTTATTTGGTCCTTTCTCAGAACTGGGGGGATGAACTCATTGACCTCTCTAAGTCTTTTCCTACCTTCCCTTTAGAATAATATAATCATAGAACGATAGGACTGGCAGGGATCTTGATAGGTCATCTAGTCCAATCCCCTGCACTGAGGCAGGATTAAGTATTATCTGAACTATCTCTGACAGGATGTCTAACCTGTTCTTAAAAACCTCCAGTGATGGAAATTCCACAACTTCCCCAAGTAATTTGTTCCAGAGCTTAACTATTCTTACAATTAGGAAGTTTTTCCTAATGTTTAACTGAATCTCCCTTGCTGCAATTTAAGCCCATTTCTATGCTACTTTCATTAGTAGGTTGGTAATGCTATGTTTAGTGACCAGTTAATGACATTGGTATGCTAGTGAATTCGCACAAAGCACAAAAACCACCAACATTTAACAGGAGCATGACGTGAAGGTTATCGTCTTGCTTCCATTTCTATTATTCTGTGCCTTACAGCTCTGGACCAGCCTCTGATTTCACTATTGAATAGGATGTGCTTTCTTCCAAACATCCCTGAATTGAAGAGCTGCTGGAATCTTTTTTTAAAAAGAGGACTTGGGTTTGCTAACTTATTTGTTAGTCCAAGTCCCAGCTTTTTTCTTTATCCTCTTAATCCTTTGATTCAATCCCCAAGCCTTATGGAAGTATTTCTCTAGTTCCATGGCAGTAAATTCCTTGCTATTCTGTTTTTTTGTATTATTTCCAACCAAAATCCATAGCCCACTCATCCCCCATACAATATTTAAAACAGGGCAACATTAGCAAGGTTAAGCTTCCCAATTTGGTGGCCTCAAGTTTGAACAAATCTAATATTTCTCCGGCTGTCAGTGCATCTCCTCAAGATACTCTTGACAAGACAATTGATGGGATGCTTAAAAACTTTTTAAATTATTCCTCTTTGTCAATGCACTCTTTCTACATCCCATGTTTTGGCAGGATTTATAATACCCTAGCATGTATGTCAATTATACTCAGATTCTACATGCAGAATGAAGAAGGCCAAGAAATTATTATAGAAGAGATGGTTTATTGATCTATGCTAGCCAACGTCCAGCATGACTCTATCCAGGATAGCGTTCACCAACAAATATAATGGCTGTGTCCTTTACATTTCAGCAAATTCTAGGATAATTTTGCTTCTCTTCAAAGGAGGCAACCTGTTTGGAGATGCCCTCAGCCACAAGCTCAGAGTTGTGTCTAAAAATAAAGGGGTCTTTCTGTGTTTAATAAATGTTCATAGATTCTGTTTCTACAAGATGCCCTCCAGGGGTTCCCATCATCTTGGAGGATCCTCCCTGGGCTGATATTCTAGACGAAAACCCTTCAAGCTTTAAACTTTTGTAGCCTATCCATCAAAAACACTACTTACAAAGAGTGTTCAGAAGAACAAGACATTACTGATGTAAAACACACTTTCTTCCATCTCTTTGGATGGTTCTTCACTGAAGTGTTGGGACTCCATCACCATGGACAAGTGGCTCTTCATTGTGTGTCCAGTTCCACAGCTCTGGTATTCAAGTAGAAATTGATACTTTGGGACATTAGCTTCTTATTGTAGATATATTAGAATATAATATTTTGGTAGCCATTACCTTGGTTTAAAGATTATTGTAAGCAGCTTTATCATGCAATCCCACTTGTCTGGTAATTGATCAGGGTTATATATCTTTTAGAACAATTCCATTGTTCCTCTTCTCTTTTAATTTGAGCCAAGGGATTCCCCACCCCAGCTATTTTCCTACCACAAAGTCAGGTTCCGAACATACTTGTTATTCCATGGATGCATGAAGGGGCTTAAAGTTTAACCTACATAAAAACAAGGCCCACTAGATCTGACAGGCTTTGGTTTCTGTGAAGTGAAATGAGGCTGCCAGTTTCCAGGTCCACTATCTCTGAATGGTTTAGGAGATATATCTACAAGGTTCACATTAGATGGCTACTCCCTCAAGAGCTGGAATCTCACTCCATTAGAGCTATAGCTTTATCCTGGACAGAAAGAGGAGAAGCTTCACTGGAGGCAACGCTTCTTTCCTGTTACAAGAGCATTATGAAGCTGAATTTGGTGGGGTAGAAGAAGTACACATAAGCTCCATTACATATATCCAATAAAGAGAAGCAGACAAATATTTAAATTTGTCTTATTTCACATTGATGATGAGGAAAATGTTTATAAATAGCAGTAGAGAATTCTGATTATTATTTTACCTCACATAAAATCTAATTCATTAGAGTATTTTTCCTGCCAGAGGAACCAAAAGCCTTGAAAAACAATAAAAGCATTTACAAGGAATTTCTATGAAATAGCAAGCAATTCTGAGCTTGGAGGGGGTCAATGGAACACATCAACTTTTCATTGGGTTTCTGAATGAAGAACTCTCCTGACTTTGCAGTTAAAATTTAATCTGACTTTACCAGAATCTGTAAAGAGTGCACATCATTCTGAATGTGTTAAATGCAAAGTAAATTTATTAAGGAGCCATCTAGTGAAACACATATCTAGTTCCTTCAAGGGTTTTAAAGGCAGATTGCAGCATTGTAGAATACTCCAAATTCAAAGGCAAGATCCCAAATAGTCTCAGCATGGTGGAGAGCGGCCCGTCTTAAATGGTCAGATGCCGCAAATGGTGGAAGATAGGCCATTTTGTTGTTGTGTGTTGTAAAAAGGGAGTGAGAGATGTTAAAGCACAAGAAAATGATAGTGCATTGCAGTCTTGGGTCATTTTTTGGGCCATATGATTCTAATGGGTCATCAAATGTGAATCTCTAAATCAACAACACTGAAGTTGGTCTTAAAATTGATATGGGAACGGATGACAAGTGTCCTGTAACTGGATTTGATTAATCTTTTTCTGTTACTAAGTCATTATTAAACTGTTCAGGAGGATAACTTAACTATGTGGGAAGTTTCTAGCCAAAAATAAGTATAAAGATACCAATTCCAAGTTGTGCTATAAGTTTTCAGTAAGTTTCATAACAAGTCCACAAATTAACAACTTGTTATGAGTGACAAAACTGTGGCATTGGGCATCATAAATGACTGGGAAGTCTTTTCTCATGTTTTTGGGGAAATACAGATGGGAATACTATGTTATTTCCCACTAAAGATTAAATCAAAAGATAGTTATATTTCTTCCTCATGTATTGACTTGCAACAAAACACACTTTGAGAAGTCCTATATTGTTTCAGAATTAACAGGTACCCTTTTTGCTACCATGTACTTTTTGTAGATTTCTCCACATTCATGCACCACCAAATTAGCTAATTTTAATTTAACCATTTGAGTGATATGTCCACAGATATTGTTAGGATCTTTTAGCTCTTCCAGAGAAAAATTACAGCAACTGTAAGGTCATAGTCATTCACATACTGGTGTATGACCTGATAGAAGAACATAATCAAAGACAATTTAGTATATTGAACCAATAGTGTGTAGGCCTAATCCCCTATACACAAGAGCTTCTTTTATCAGAATCAATTTGACATCTTGGGAAATTGTATTAGTGAACAGAGAGTAGGCCGAGGGGCAGACAAAGCAAAAGCTATCAAGGAAATGCAACCTCCTGAATTCATCTCAGAAATAAAAATGATTCTTACACAGTATTCACAATCCAGTAGAGCTGGCTGGGAATTTTTTAACAAAATGTTTTTTTCCATCAGCAAGTGTTAATTCGTCAAAACTAGAACTTTTTGCAGACATAGATCAGTGTCAATGGTCCAGGATGGTCAAAATGAGAGGGAGAGCGAGTACCATCCCAGAATAGGCAAAAGCCTGGTGGCTAGGCGTTCATATGGGATGTGGGAGATCTAAGTTCAAGTCTCTGGCCCAAATCAGACAGTGCAAGGACTTGAACCTGATCTCCCATATGCCAGCTGAGTGCCATAACCACTGGTCTACTTTGGGATGGGTCTTGGTTGCTCTCATTTTTAATTTTTTTTGTGTGTGGAAAGTTTTCAAGTTCATTCCAATGTGAAACAAAAATCAAATGCAGAACCACAACATTTTTCACAAAATGGAATTCTTGTTTTCTGACCAGCCTATGTCTAGGCAGGTGTACCGGAAAGACACATTACTTTCTTTGAACCAGCTCCTGAAAAGTAAAAGCACCTGGTATTGTAACACGGCACAAAAAACAAAGGTTCATCAGAGGAAAAACTGAGAATCACTCCAGTACTTTCCTTCTGTGCTTCCAGTAAGTATATTCGGAGGTAAGTGCGGGTGTCAGTGAGCATAGGTTGATGGTGAGCCACAACAAGTATATACAACTGTAGGATGCTGACTGACTGATACTGAAACTTATGTGCTGATTGAGATGGAGTGCCTGGATACAGTAGGAGTATGTGAAAGAATTGAAAAGTGCTTGTATGGATTAGATTGCTCTTAACTTTTGACTGACAGTAAACCACTTACATGCCTGTGGGACCCTAAGGTCATCCCAAAGCCAGATGTCAAAGGTAAATCTCAGCTGGCCTGACCAGCTCATGTATGCCTCGTACACTGTTGTCATGCTATTTATTTAAAAGGTGTCCTGTATGTATCATATGAAAGGGAATAACATGTTGGTCATTAATATCACTGGGCAATGTATGTAAGAGGGCTGTATTAGAAATGATGGATACTTTCTGATACTTTGTGTTACTGTAAACAGACAAAGGAGGTGAAACAGGGTTTGCCCAGGCAAAGGCAACCCCCCCCCCTTTGGCTCAGTTGCAGATCAAGCCAGGTGTGAGCAGAAACTGGGAGAATGTACTATTCATTTTCATCAGAGATTTCAAGAAGATAGTTGCATTATAAATCACAGGAGACTTAAAAATTAACATGTCTTTGGTTTCCTGGGCTGAGCACAGAAAGCTGTGCCCCTCAGGTGGGCTTCCTGACTTGGAAGGCAAAGATAAACTTTGGGGATATAAGGAACTGCTGAAAAGCTTTGGGGCGTCCATCTCTTGGGATAACAAAGCACCGTCTCTTCTACTAAACTAGCTGGAGAATGCTGACAATTTGGTGTGAATATGATACCATGTTAAGCAAAGCTGTATCTTGCTATAATTAAGTAGTAGACACTAGAAAGTGTGTTGCTTTTCTGTGGTGTAACCCATGCACATCTCTTTCACTCTTTCACGAAATCAGTTAATAAACTTTGTTTTACTACAACTATCTGTGCTGTGTATTAAAATGGAGTGTGTAACCTCAACTTAGCTAGCACACTTGTATGTACTAATTCTTTGAATAGAATCGTAGGACTGGAAGGAACCTCGAGAGGTTATCAACTCCAGTCCCCTGCACTCATGGCAGGACAGACCAAGCCTTATCTAGACAAACCCTGACAGGTGTTTGTCAAACCTGTTCTTAAAAATCTCCAGTGATGGAGATTCCACAACCTCCCTAAGCAATTTATTCTAGTATTTATCTACCCTGACAGGAAGTTTTTCCTAATGTCCAATCTAAACCACCCTTGGTGCAATTTAAGCCCATTGCTTCTTGTCCTATTCTCCAAGATTAAGGAGAACAATTTTTCTCTCTCCTCCTTGTAACAACCTTTTTTGTATTTCAAAACTGTTATCATGTCCCCCCTCAGTTTTTTCTTCTCAAGACTAAATAAACCCAGTTTTTTCAATCTTCCCTTATAGTTCATGTTTTTCTAGACCTTTAATCATTTTTGTTGCTCTTCTCTGGACTTTCTCCAATTTGTCCACATCTTTCCTGAAATGTGGTGCCCAGAACTGGACACAATACTCCAGTTGAGGCCTGATAAGTGCAGAGTAGAGCAGAAGAATTACTTTTTGTGACTTGCTTTCAACACTCCTGCTAATACATCCCAGAATGATGTTTGGGTTTTTTTGCAATAGTGTTACATTCTTGACTCAGATTTAGCTTGTGAGCTACTATGACCCCCAGGACCCTTTCCACAGTACTCTTTCCTAGGCACTCATTTCCCATTTTGTGTGTGTGCAACTGATTGTTCCTTCCTTAGTGAAGTACTTTGCATTTGTCCTTATTGAATTTCATCCTACGTACTTCATACCATTTCTCCAGTTTATCCAGATGATTTTGAATTTTAATCCTATCCTCCAAAGCACTTGCAACCTCTCCCAGATGGTGTGGTCCACAAACTTTATAAATGTACTCTCTATGCCATTATCTAAGTCATTGATGAAGATATTGAACACACCCAGACCCTGGACTGATCCTTGTAGGACCCCACTTGATATGCCCTTCTAGCTTGACTATGAACCATTGATAACTATTCTCTGTGAACGGTTTTTCAACCAGTTACGCACCCACCTTATAGTAGCTCCATCTAGGTTATATTTCTCTTATGAGAAGGTGTGACAAAGTCCCCCAGGGATCCTGCTCTGGACTCTTCTCGACACAGCCAGACAGGACTCTAGCGCTTCAGAGTGGGTCTGCCACCCCGGGTCTCCAGCTCAGTTGTCTCCTCCATCTGACCTCGGAGGGTTCAGCACTCCTGCTCTGTCAGGAACTCCCCCTGCAGGACCGCTCCCTCCTTGGAAGGGTCCCAGGGAGTTCCTCTATGCCCAAAGGACCAGGCACTCCGGCTTACAGTCAGAAGCGATTCACAGCCAGCGTGGAAGTCAGAAGGGCTTATTAGTTCTCAGGATCACAGCGTAGAAGGACTTTGCTAGCAGCTTAACTAGGAGTTACAGCAGCAACCACCTGGAGAGCCCCATTCTCACAGGGGACTGACCTCTTTCCCCAAGACCCATCCCCTAGCTCGTCCCCAGTCCTTTGTCTCCTTCCCAGGCTAGGTGACCAGTCCTCCTGGTCTTCACCTACCCTTACCTGTTGCAACTGGTTGGGCCGGCCCAGGGTCCTGGCCAGGTCTGTCTACATGTGGCTGGGGAAGGCTCATCTGCCCTCCAGTGACCTCTGCAATGATCACACACCTGGGCCCCATCGCTGAAAAACATGAGGATGAGTAACACATGGGGGGAACTGAAGAATATCGCCACTTTGTTACAGAAGGTCATGTGAAAGTCTCAAAAGCCTTACTAAAGTCAAGATATACCACACCTACCACTTCCTCTCTATCCACAAGGACAGCAGTCAGGTTGATACGATACAATTTGTTCTTGACAAATCCATGCTGTCTGTTAGGTGTTGGAAAATTGATTGCTTAATTATTTCCTCCATTATCAGGATGCAGTGAACTTTGTGTTACCTCTGAGATGTTCAGTAAGAGGGACAGGACACTCGGAACTGGAGGGACTGTTGGGGTCACCCTGCAAGGAGTAACTGGGTGGGTAGAAGCCAGAGTGAGACCAATTGTGCTGTGAGCAGGCAGCTGGTGTCGGGGCTCTGAGCTAAAGCTGCACAGCATAGAGAAACCCACGGTTACAGGGGGGGTGGTGACAGTACCCCTTATTAGTCCAAGTGAACCCCCAAAGCATGTCAGTCTGAAAAATGACAAGAAAGTATTCCAGTGAGGTGTCAAAGACTACTATTAAGCAATCTGCAGGCAAGGCATGAGCCTGGCAAGGCCTTGGTATGATAGTTGCTACTACCCTGTCTAGATATCTCTGAATATTGCTATTTCAGATTATTTTTAAAGCAGCATCCAGAGACCCCAACCAGGACTGGGTCTCCATTATAGTAGGCACTGTTCAAAGTCATAGGTAGATACGTTTTCTGGCCTGAGACGCTTATGGGCTAAGTGGAAACAAGATGAAGTAAGGGAAAGGGGAGGAAATATGAGTATAATAAAGATGAGATCAGGGAGTTATATTAATTAGTTGTTGCCCTGTGACAAGGGGGCATGTCCCTCCTTGTCAGTCTCAGAGGGAGGACCACCGTCCATCCCCTGGTGGGCAGAGCTGGGAAGGCCAAGCCCACCACTCCGGAAGCAGAAGGGTGGGACAAAAACAGGAAGCTTAAAGGGTGGGCATTCTATCTCAGTTATTTGGGAGCTGCCTGAGGAGAAGGACATCGCTTCCATGCCATTGCTACCCACGCCCAGCTGCTGCAGTGCCAAGGACCTGGAGAAGCTGCTGGAGCTGCCTGATGAGTGGGACCCAGAGGAGCTGCCAGAACTGCTGGCCACCTAGGACACTGAGAAGCTGTTGGGGTTACCCATTGGTGTTTACCCTGGAGAGACAGACAATGACCCCAAGGCCCAGGAATTTCAGGGAGGGGCGATAGGAAATAGCCCAGGGAAACGAAACAATAGTCCGGTTGTGCTGGGGCCTGGTACCACATTGGCACATTTCAGCTGTTGCCCTGCTGACCCAGTGGCGGAACACTCTGTGAAGGCCCTGGGCTGGGACCTCGTGGAGAAGGGTGGGTCCGGGTCTCCGTAACATCTCCCCTGCTGCTGACCTCACCCTTAGTGTGGCAGCTATCTCATCATAGGCCACGAGGCCTGATGGTGCTTACAGTCTGCTTGTGAGCCCCATAGACTGTGTTTGGTACTCACGCCTGCCTGTGAGCTCTAGACTGCTTAGTTGCCCTGCCCTGCCTTGTTTGAAGGCCTGGGGCAATAGACTGCTCAGTTGCCCTGCCTTGTCCTGCCCTGCCTGAAGGCCTGGTCACTGGAGATAGCTAATTCCCTGCTTTGAGCCTGCCTACACAGGTGCAACAGTGAGGGGTTGAGGCCTCCATCACAGACTGACAAGGAGGGATGGCCATACACTCCTACATACCCTATATTGGTTTCAGATATGTAACTGGAAATCAGAAGTAACTCCATGGACGTCCGTGCAGTTGCACCAGTGTGAAACTGATATGAGGTCAGAATCAGATCCCAGGTGTTTCCGATGTGATACTTAGACCAGTGGGCCAATTCCCTAATTGTACACAATGTAGGTGTGGGTGTGACAAAATATTTTGCAAATTGGTGGAGACAATATTTTCAAATCACAGTGACATGCACCTTAACCTCCTGTGCCATTCACAATTTAAGACTAACTATGCATTCGAGACACCTTAATCAAGTTTCTTGTTTATTAATGGAAAAGTAAAAATCATAATTTTTGCATGGGCTTTTTTCATCCGATGGGAAAACCAGATAAATGTAACCTCATTGCATTGCTTAGTTAGCCCAAATCTGAATATGCACTCTTCACTTAATGTGCTCACACAGAAATAGGGAATTGTTTTCACAATTCATTTCCTTAGCAGATGAGATGGAAAATTAATTTAGAAACAGAATTACATACAAATATTATAAGATTAGTTTTTTTCTTATTCTATAATCAAACTGTTTTAAAAAGTCATGAAATTGCTGGTAAATTAAAGGTTTCGCAGCATAGATCATAACCCCAATCAACCTTCCTGACCAGGGTAGGGTTAGGGCAGGACAGGAAGCAATTTAATATTCACTTCATGATGTATTAGTAAATCTCTTTAAGACCATAATTAGAATATGGTTAGTAACAGGTCTGTTTCTTATCTGTAAAGGAGAGAAAGTAATATAATTCCCTTAGTAATTTTCTTATAATTTGTGATTTTTTGCACCCTCTATCAGAAAAATGTACTGGGAGCAACAAGTATCCACATTCAAGAATGACTGTGTTTGAAAACTACGTTTAAATAGTTTTAACACAGTTTAAAAAGCCTTGTGGATGGACAAAAAAACACATAAAATAAACAAAAACTGTACTTAAAAAAACCTTTTCTGGCCTAGGTACTATAGGCGTTATTTGTCTTTTTCTCACAAATTTCTGCCTGTGACAGCCTCATAAGTGGAGCAATGGTGGCTGATGGCCTCCTACCTACTGTGTCATCTAAACCTTCTCCTGGACTGCACAATGGTAAAAATACCAGTGACTTTGCTATGTTAGTGTTCTTTTTTACCACCACTGGTTGAGCTGAAGTGGTGGTACAGTAGCTGTGAGAAATTTCAAGTCTCGGGGTACAAGTTAAAATATGTTTTTGTTGTGGTTTTTTGTTTGTTTTTTTGACAAGTGTGTCCTGTCATAGTTTTGGCTTGATCCACCCCGGCCCTTTAAACCAGTAGTTCTTAACCTTTCCAGACGTCTGTACCCCTTTCAGGAGTCTGATTTGTCTTGCATACCCTCAAGTTTCTCTTCACTTAAAAACTACTTGCTTACAAAATCGGATATAAAAATACGAAAGTGTCATAGCACACTATTTAAAAGTTGCTTACTTTCTCATTTTTACCATATAATTATAAAATAAATCATTTGGAATATAAATGTTGTGCTTACATTTCAGTGTATAGTATATAGTGCAGTATAAATCAGTCATAGACTGTATGAAATTTTAGTGTGTACTGACTTTTGCTAGTGCTTTTTATGTAATATGTTGTAAAACTAGGCAATATCTAGATGAGTTGATGTACACCCTGGAAGACCTCTGCATACCCCCAGGTGTATGTGTATCCCTGGTTGAGAACCATTGCTTTAAAACACATGCACCTGGTTTAGTGGGAACTGTGTTTGAACCATATTTAAATTGGTTTTCAAACATGGGTTCTCTGAAAGAATAAATGGGGACAATCCCTCCTTTTTTCCTCCCCCTCCCCCCCCCCCAAAAAAAAAGGGCAAGAAAGAAAAAAAAACCTTATTTTATTAAATTTTTGACATTTTAAGAGGTCCTGATTTTCAGCCATGGCTCAGTGTGGCTTTTCACTGTGGACTTGCACTTTTGTAAGAGTACATACCCACATCTTACTTTCTGTGCAGTAATACCTGCTCATGAAATTGAAAAGTTTCTATATTCTGGGCAGGCAGGTGTTACAGTCCAATGTTCACTAATCAGAAAACGGGCTAAATCCATAAGAAATTATTTATAAGAAACTGTTCCCACCGGCTCTAAAAATTAATCTACATAGAACTGAAATGATCTAATGAAAAAGCCACACAAAGGAAAAAAATGTATGAATTAGTATTGTTTTTCTGACATAAAGTTAGTCAACTGCAATAACAAAGTTATGAAATAGAGCAAATCTTATTTAACTGAATCTTAAATATCCAAGACACTTATTTACCTGAAAGAACTCTTATCATCCTGTAATAGATGTTATAGGTCTTTCCCTGAATGTTAGGTAACATATTCAGTTAACATTATTTTATGTATGGGGCTGTCGAGAAAATAAAACTTGTAGCTGGACATGAGACAGTGATATAATAATTGAGGACCTGTAAAGGCCCGTTTGGTAGCTAGAAGCTACCATGGAATGTTTGTTCAAATTCCAGCTATTGCACAAGGACCAATGGAAGAGGGAGTTGAGTCTTGCTGGCTAGTAGGGGTTGCTCTAGGTTCTGGTTGAAGGGCAAAGAACTCTAAATTAGTTCATTCATGGGTTTACCTGTAATGAAGAATGTGAGAGCTCATTAATCAAGTCTGGAGTGGAGCTGTGGTGACTGGGTAACCCTGCATTAGAAGAGTCCTTGGAATAAGGGAGCAGAGGGAGGGGTAACATGAAGTGAAATTTTCAAGTCAGCAGCTTGCTGATGTTGTGACAACCCTGTAAAAGGTCCCAAAGTAGGTCAGTGGTGCTCTTAGAGGGAAGCCTTGCTGCACCAGGAATTGTCTTGGAGCTTTTGTGAGTTAATTTCCACACTTCTGAGATGCTAGAACTGAGGCAGTCAAGCCTAGTTAGGCCAGACCAGGCCAGGCCACTTTCACACTAGAGGTAAATGATCTTTATATGTCTGGACAATCAGCCTGACATAGTGGGAAAAGCAGAGGAAAAATCAGCTCAAAGTCAGGACAGGCAGCTCTTCAGATGGATTTGTTGCCCTCTTTCTCTATTAGATGGTACTTATAGAGGGCTCTGGTTTTTTGATGCTGTTGAAATGATTAATCAGCAAGGGAATGTGGCCAGAGGAGTGATAGACATTTTCTGATGCTTGCACAAAAAAAAAAAACCCTATAAAATCAATCTGCAACAGCAGAGGGCATTTTTCTCATTCAGCCTGGGACTTCTGCAAAATTTCCTTCTAGCTGCACAGAACCTGGCTCTGCCATACTATCACTGGGTAGCAAGACTTTGAAAAGCCCTCCACTTATCCAAAACTCCATCCAAGTTATGTTCATGTCCCCATCTCAAATTGATAAATGAAGTCTGACTGTCTTAGATCATGGACAATTTTAGAGAAGTCTCTCAGTTAGTTGTTACAGATAAACTCTTTTCCCTTCTTAAACCATGTCCTGAACTTGTCTATTGTGTCTTCTTTGAACATGAAATGATATCATAGGATCTTATTTTCATTGTCTTTCAGTGGGAAGAGAGGAACTGCATTATTTGCAGCTGTTGCTGTAGGGGGAACCCATAATCTAAGGCTCAGGTTCTGGGCTGGAAGTGCCTAAAAGATGTGTCTAAAGGCATTACTCAATTTGTGTGGACTTGTCAAAAGTCATGGGTCAAAGTGGCATGAAAATGCTTTTTCTTGCTGAGCAGTTAAGTGCATGCAACAAACCTTTAAAAAAGCAACACATGCTCATTTGAATTGTTTAAATGCTGAAATTCTTTAATGCTGTAAGGTTTAAAGCTGTAATTCTTATTAGCAATGCCAGCAAAACTCCTTCACTGCTCCCAGCTAATGTACAATACAACTATGGATCTGCTCACAGGACTGAGTAGCCTTAGGGTATGTCTGCACTGCAGAGTGAAGTTGACTTATTTAAAATCGACTTCCACCCGCCGATTTTTGGAAGTTGCAGGAGCGTGTCCACACCACGCTCCTTGCGCCGGGCTCATGAGTCCACACTCACCACGATTGGGTCAACATTCAAAGCAGTGCACTGTGGGTGGCTATCCCACAGTGCAACTATCCATGGGGGCTGTTGGCAAGATTTTCATCGTCCCATGATGCAATGTTCCTTCCCCCTCCCTCCTTGCTCCAAACAAACAGGAAACTGGTTTTCGCACCGTTTGTTTATGCGTGCGGCATTGGTGCAGAGACATGGAGCCAGCTCAACTCTGCACTATTATTGTGAATATCACAAATACATCACACCTTATCCTGGATTACTTTCAAAGGTGAGAGAGAATCCAAAGCACAGACAACAGCGATGTCACTGAGGCTGCCCTGCTACACGCCATCGAGTGGAACAATTCCCGATTGCTGCAGGCTGTTACGCATCATCTGCAGTCGGTGGAGTGCCAGTTCTGGTCCCAGAAAACAAGCACAGACTGGTGGGACTGCATCGTTATGCAGCTGTGGGATGATGACGAGTGGCTGCAGAGCTTTTCGTATGCGAAAGGCCACTTTCCTTGAATTTGCATGCAGCTGTCCCCGTCCCTGAAGCGTGTGAATACTCACTTGAGACATGCTTTGACAGTGGAGAAGTGAGTGGCCATCGCTCTGGGGAAGCTGGCAACCCCTCACTGTTACTGCTCAATTGGGAATCAGTTCAGAGTCGGTAAATCTACAGTGGGAGCTGCCATGATTCAAATGTGCAGGGTCATCAATAGACTTCTTCTACAAAGGTTAGTGACTTTGGGAAACGTGCAGGACATAGTGGACAGGTTTGCCGCGATAGGGTTCCCAAACTGTGTGGGGACGATTGATAGCACGCACATCCCTATTTTAGCGCCTGACCACCTTGCAACAGAGAACATGAACCTCAAGGGGTACTTTTCCATGGTGTTGCAGGCCCTTGTGGATCACAAGGGTCTTTTCACCGACATCTGTGTGGGGTGGTCTGGAAAGGTGCATGACACGTATTTAGGAACTCGGGTTTGTTCTCGAACATGCAGGTGGGCACTTTCTTCCCAGACCGAAAAATTAACATTAGGGATGTGGAAATGCCAACAGTGATCCTGGGGGATCCTGCTTACCCCTTGCTCCCTTGGCTAATGAAGCCATACACCATATACCTTGAAAGTGACAAGGAGCATTTTAATAACAGGCTAAGCACTTGCAGAATGTGTATTTGGACGTTTAAAGGCCAGATGGAGAAGTCTGCTCAGTAGGCTGGACATGACTGAAATATCAGTAATATCTGCGTGCTGTGTTCTTCATAATGTGTGTTAAGCAAAGGGGGAAAGGTTCCCCCAGGGTTGGGCTGTGGAGGCAGAAACACTGGCCGCCAATTTTGAGCAGCCAGATGGCAGCAATACGCTCAGAGACAAACGCGGAGCGCTTCGCCTTCAGGAAGCATTGAAAAACAGGTTCTGCAATGACACGCAGTAATGTTTTCTGTATATTTTGTGCCTTTCCTTACCATCCTCCCTACCATGGAAATCAGTTCCTTCCAAATCCCTCCCCAAACAAGCTATGAATTAATAAAGAGACATCTTGAAATGCTGCAAAGTTTTATTTATGAACATTTCGGTTGGTGGGGGTAGGGGGTGGTGAGTGTTAATTCACAGTTTCAAGTGGTAGTGTGGTTCCTTGCATGAAAGTTCTCAATGGGCCTGCCACATCTTTCTGCTTGCCTCCAGTGGAGTGCACCACGTACAGCAGCCTGGCCAGTCTCCTCTGAGACCACTTGGGGGTGGGGGAGGGCAGCAAAGTGATAGGCGGAGGAGCATTCTGGAGGGGCTGCAGAGGGACTCCGTCTATCCGCTGCTCTTCCTGTAGCTCCACAAGGCACCTGAGCATGTCTGCCTGATCCTGCATGATTCGCAGCATCTCCTGCTGTATACTGCGATCCTGCTCCTGCATTGATCTTCTATTCGCCATGTCCATGTCCAGTTTCTGGGATAAGGACATTCTCCACACTCGGAACTCTGTCTCAGCGGCTGAGGAGGCATTCATGAGCTCGTCAAACATGTCATCCTGTGATTTTTTTTTTCTCTTTCTGATCTGCGATAGTCTTTCTGCAGCACTTCTGGGGGGGGGGGCCCAAGGCCGAGGTGTCTACAGAAAGAAAAGAAATGCACAGCATTGCCATTTTTATAGACCCAGAAAACTGAAGCAACTGCAACAATGTAAAAAATACTCCCCTTAGTGTGCACAAGACTAAGCCAGACCCTCATTCCATTCTGAGCATCTCAGAAGGGTCAGCTCACTCTGCCGTTACAGAGATGGTAAGCCAGGGGCATTTTACTCTGCTATAGAGAGGCTTAATTATCTCTAAAAAGCTCAGTTCAAAAGTCCTGTATGAGAGGGGTGACCGGGTGCCACGGTTTCATTAAGAGGACCGTTTTGGGATGAGGTGGGCACACTTGATCTGAGGACACCGTGGGTTAATTGTATCATCAGAAACCTTTGGACAATTATTGAACTGACTTAGTATGACTATAGAAAGGGGACTAGAGAAGTACAGGGTATCGGTTGTATAGCTCAGGTACTTTAAACATGCGCTGTCTTCCCTATTGACCATGAGCGATATCAGTCTCCTGAGGGTAATGGAGGAGGAAAGGGAAGATTTGCTGCATGCAGCAGGGTACAGGCCTGGCCGTTATACTGCTATGCTCTGTTCTGCCATGATTCTGGCTCACTTGATTGCAGCGTGGCGCAGTAAAGTATCCTACCGTGCCGGAAGAAACAAGGCTGCCCTCCACCGAAACCTTGTGCAAAGGGTAACAAATTACCTACATGAAAGTTTCCTTGAGATATCAACAGATGATTCTCAGAGCATACCTCTGCACATAAATAATCTGTTCCGGGAATAACCCTTCAGTAAAGTCCACTAAGACCCAGAAATCCCCTTCCTCCCCATTAAAAAGGCCATTTCAGACATTGTATCAAGGACATAACTGCTAAGAAGAAGAAAAAACTCACCAGATGTGCCTTCCCCGGGATCATTATTGCTGTCCTGTGTGTTACTGGACTGCTTTGGGGTCAGGAGTAGGTCCTGGCTGTCTGGGAGAATGGACACCCCACTCTCCTGCACTCTGCTTTCCTCATCCTCCTTCTTGTTCACACAGTCCTCATCATTGTCCCTTGCCTGGGATGCAGCAGAGGTATCAATGCTGCGTGGTGGCACTGTGGTGGGGTCACCGCTGAGAACTGCATGCAGCTCCTCATGGCATGTTTTGGGTGAGGAGCCAGAATGGCTGTTAGCTTCCCTAGCTTTTTTATATGCCTGCTGTAGCTCTTTGATCATCACCCAGTACTGCTGCGCGTTCCTGTTGTGCCCCTTCTCCAACATGCCCTAGGATATCTTCCCATAAATGTCCAAATTTCTTTTGCTGGCTCTGAGTTGAGCCATAACGGACTCCTTGCCCTACAGACCGATCAGATCAAAGACCTCTAGTCGACTCCATGCTGCAGCGTGTTTGGGCCTTGCGGTCACCATGATGAGTTCAGCTACAAAGCTCTTTCCACGCTGGTTGCACAGAAAATGAAAATTCAAATTTTCCCGGGACTTGAGAGGAGGGGCCATTTCCTGTTTGCGTGACCACGTAACAGCAGAGCACGAATGTCCAGAGCAGTCATAACGGGGCATTATGGGATAGCTCCCGGAGGCCATTAATGTCAAATTACGTTATGCTCTGTCTACATTGATGCAAATTTGACCCATGAAATTCGAATTATGTGCTATGCCACTTGCAGAGGTGGTTTTATTAGGCCGTGCTTTAAGTCAATGGAATTAATGTGCCAGAGTAGACGTAGGCTTTAGGAGATCAATGTAAGTGATGTCACCAGTGTAGACCAGGCCTTAATTATATGCCTTGCATTCTTGCATTGGTCCTTTATTAAGTGATGGATTGATTTTCTTTTTCCTTTTTTTTTTTTAAGCTAACCCTGTTAGCTTTCAACCCTCAATGGTGAAAAAACTAGCAAGATTCAAGACCACTTCTGTGCACCTTGTCCTCATGAAAACAACCAGCAATACCATGTAAATGAGCTGCATTTGGGGGCAGGGGGGTATTAAAATAAAGTTACCAAACAAGGTGGGGGGTTCTGTTCGTTAACATGTTCCAAGGATTTTTTGTTGTCTGGCTCGTGATAATTATTATTTTAAAATCATCTTACAGGTCATATGTGGGAGCAAAAAAGGCTCGTCATCTAATAGGCTAAATCACTTGGATTTGAATGACTCACCAGTGTTGCAATACTTTCGTTCCATTGGCTTTCTATATTGTATCATTTGCCTGATTTCACCGAACTCCCCATTCTTACTGTGTGCTTCCAAGATTGTGTCTTCCTCCTCCTCTATGTCTAGAATCTATGCTCTTTCCCTCTGCTTCTATGGTCCTTTCCCTCTCTCTCTCTCTCTTTCTTTTATAGATGGGTAAAACTACACTTCCACTGCATTAAATTTTGCAGTACATCTTGGGCAAATCCCGAGAGGCACTGAGTACCAGCAACCCTTATTGATACTTAAATCAGTGGGACTTGCTAATGCTCAGCACTTCACAATTTGGCACATTGTATTTTCTGCAAAATAGGAATTTTTATATGCAGTCTTCTCTTGACAGCAATGTCAGAGGGAAGGAAAAGTCATTGTGGAAAGACATGGTGTCTATAAAATGTGTTTGCTGTATTGAAACCAGAACAGGGATGAAAACATAGAGTGCATTTACACTGCACACCACGCTGATGATGCAGAATCATTGACAGTGTCAGTCACATGGCACACATCTAAGCATCTAAAGAACTCCTCTATCAAAAGGGAAGTCTTGGTATGGAGCCTAATATAACCCCAGGGAATGGAAAACAATCTAGAGTAGGTTTAAAAAAATTATTTGGTCCTTCTACTGAAAGATTTACAAGACAGGGCCTTTCATAACGGTTCACAAAAGAAAGGACACTCTCCGTATATTATATAGGATTTTAGGAGAAAAATATTTTTGCTAACTGATCTATTCAGTAGAATCATAGAATCATAGAATCATAGAATATTAGAGTTGGAAGGGACCTCAGGAGGTCATCTAGTCCAACCCCCTGCTCAAAGCAGGACTAACCTCTGCTATATCATCCCAACCAGGGCTTTGTCAAGCCGCAGCTTAAAAACCTCTAAGGATGGAGATTCCACCACCTCCCTAGGTAACCCATTCCAGTGCTTCACCACCCTCCTAGTAAAAAACTTTTTCCTAATGTCCAACCTAGACCTCCCTCCCTGCAACTTGAGACCGTTGCTCCTTGTTCTGTCATCTGCCACCACCGAGAACAGCCTAGCCCCATCCTCCCTAGAACCCCCTTTCAGGTAGTTAAAGGCCGCTATCAAATCCCCCCTCACACTCTTCTCTTTTGCAGACTAAACAAGCCCAGTTCCCTCAGCCTCTCCTCATAAGTCCTGTGCTCCAGCCCCCTAATCATTTTTGTTGCCCTCCGCTGGACTCTCTCCAACTTGTCCACATCCTTTTTGTATTGGGGGGCCCAAAACTGGACACAATATTCTAAATGCGGCCTCACCAATGCCGAATAGAGGGGAATAATCACTTCCCGTGACCTGCTAGCAATGCCCCTCCTAATGCAGCCCAATATGCCATTGGCCTTCTTGCCAACCAGGGCACACTGCTGACTCATATCCAGCTTTTTATCCACTGTTACCCCCAGGTCCTTTTCTGCAGAGCTGCTGCCCAGCTCGTCGGTCCCCAGTCTATAGCTGTGCATGGGATTCTTTCTTCCTAAGTGGAGGACTCTGCACTTTTCTTTGTTGAACCTCATTAGATTTCTTTTGGCCCAATCCTCCAGTTTGTTTAGGTCACTCTGTATCCTATCCCTACCTTGCAGGGTATCTACCACTCCCCCCAGCTTAGTGTCGTCCGCAAACTTGCTGAGGGTGCAATCTACCCCATCCTCCAGATCATTAATAAAGATGTTGAACAAAACCGGCCCCAGGACCGACCCCTGGGGAACTCCGCTTGTGACCGGCTGCCAGCTAGACATGGAGCCATTGATCACTACTCGTTGAGCCCTATGCTCTAGCCAGTTCACTATCCATTTTATAGTCCATTCATCCAACCCATACTTCTTTAACTTGCTGATAAGAATACTGTGAGAAACCGTATCAAAAGCTTTGCTAAAGTCAAGGTATATCACATCCACCGCCTTCCCCACATCCACAGAGCCAGTCACCTCATCATAGAAAGCAATCAGGTTGGTCAGGCATGACTTTCCCTTGGTGAATCCGTGTTGACTGTTCCTGATCACCTTCCTCTCTTCCAAGTGCCTTAAAATGGATTCCTTAAGGACCTGCTCCATGATCTTTCCAGGGATTGAGGTGAGGCTGACCGGTCTGTAGTTCCCCGGATCCTCTTTCCTCCCTTTTTTGAAGATGGGCACTATATTTGCTTTTTTCCAGTCCTCAGGGACCTCCCCCTGTTGCCACGAGCTTTCAAAGATAATAGCCAATGGCTCTGAAATCACCTCAGCCAACTCCCTCAGCACCCTCGGGTGCATTGCATCCGGCCCCATGGACTTGTGAATGTCCAATCCTTCTAAATAGTCTTGAACCTGTTCCTTCAGCACTGCGGGATGTTTGCCTCCTTCCCATTCTGTGCCACCCAGTACAGCAGTCTGGGAGCTGATCTTGTCTGTGAAGACAGAGGCAAAAAAGGCATTGAGTACCTCAGCTTTCTCCACATCCTCCGTCACTAGGTCGCCTCCCTCTTTCTTTAAGGGGCCTACACTTTCCCGAATCTTCCTCTTGTTGGCAACATGCCTGTAGAAACCCTTTTTGTTCCCCTTCACGTCCCTTGCTAGCTGCAACTCCAATTGCGCTTTGGCCTTCCTCATTTCATTCCTGCACGTTCGAGCAGTGTTTATATAATCCTCCCTAGTCATCTGACCAAGCTTCCACTTCTTGTAAGCTTCTTTTTTGCGTTTAAGTTCACCAAGGACATCTTTGTTAAGCCAAGCTGGACGCCTACCATATTTGCTATTCTTTCTGCACATCGGGATGGGTAAAGATCATGAAATAATTTGAATATCATTCCCTACAGGTATAAGCTCTGAAAATAATTCAGTAACACAAAACAGTATACCAAATCCCACTGACCTTCAAAATGGCTTTAGAAATTCATTTGGAATACTTGCAAAGGTGAAACCTAGATAAATATATAAATTGGTGCAATTTATGTATTGCGTTAAGGAGCTGTTGTGGTTCCTATGTAAACCGTGGCTCATTAGTTTCCCACATTTTCAGCTCATAGGTTGATGCATTATTTAGTCTTCCCATATAGAAAATGACTTGTCTAATGAACTATACTGTAGTGAATCTGCACTGAATCAAACCTTAGAAGAGAATGGGTGTTAATTTAATCTGCCTTTGGAGTATCATACAATTAAATAAGGCAAAGGTGAATCAGAGCTACATTGTTAGTAAGAAGGAAACTCAGCAGGTATCTTGCTATCTTGTGGAACTCTAAATGAAAAAGGCTGATTCTAAAAATCAGAATCTGTTGATTTAAACTAATGCAGCATTTTACAGAAAAGGAAATGAAAGGGTATTAAAGTTAGGTTGGAAATGTGCTATTCTTTTATTTAGACTTTCTTTGGGACTTTGGTTGGAGGAGTGGTGGTTTCCTGGTATTCCCACCCTGTTGTCTGAATTTCACTTCTTTAAAAATCAAAGTCCCCAGACCTTTCATTTTTCTTTTCATATATATGTAAAATATTAAAATAAACAAAAATAGTATACAGTCCCTTGCATAGTTCCCTATTTCCCCATATGATGATATGTCCTGGATTACATGTTATAAATTATATATGCGATAGATGTGATTTACATTCAGTTCCGTATCCATCTGTGTTGTATATCTGAATCTTAATATTCAAGTCCAAATGTTAGATTCTTTTCTTTTCTTCTGTCTTTTAGGTAAGTCGTTCACTTCTTCTGCACTGATCTCAAAACACAAAGTCTATTCCCTTTCTGGGTATTTATTCAAATTGGTTAATGTACAAAAATAACCTGTGTAGGTGCTTCTGTTTGGTCACAGGTAACATTCTATATTTCAGAAAAGGGATTCCAGATTTCTATAGTCCAGATTGTGCTTCTAAGCACAGCACTGGTTTTGGAAGTGTTGTGCCTCAGATACAATCATCTGAGGACAGTTTCCTCCCTGATGCCCTCTTTCTCTGCAGCATAGTAATTTCCAGCTGGTCTATGTAAGCAGCAGTTTCAGCACTCCTTCCTTGTGCTGGCTCAGCTGTGCTGGCTAGTGCATTAAAACCTCATTGAAGTGGTAGAAGACAGGAGACAGCTGAGCTTCCTGAATGTTTTTTCCCAGTTATTAAAGTTGTACAGATCCAAGGATGGCTAGATAGACTTCATGGCCAGTCTTTTAATTAGCACTGGTTAGATCTCTATGTTAGATATGGATCATTCTGTGTGGTCCATTTCAATCTGGAGTTTATTTGATCATCTTTGTGACCAATCAATAATAGTTTCAAGATAACATACATACCGGTAAGCCGTTTTGTTTGGAAAATCATGCTTCCCTTATTTTATCTAAGTAGCTTTTACCCTATGGTGTTTTTACTAATTTGTAATGCATTTCTTGTAATTTTTATTTGCTATGAATGATGGCAACATTTTTGACAAAAATTATAATTCCTGAAGGATATTCATTTTGACACTTGCTACCCTGCCTAATCAATATATTGTTTATTTCTAATACTTATTTAAGTCTTTTAGAATCTGACATTAATGACGATGTCATATTTAGGTGATAAAATTGCTCTAAATTATTTGAAATTTGCATTCCTAAATGCCTTATTGAATGTTACCCCATCAAACTTTTTACTCTAATTTTGCTCATTTATCTGACATGGGTTTACCCCTAGCGTTTCTGATTTACTACAATTCCTTTAAAGTTAGAGACTCCTTCAAATATTTAATTTACTCCAAAAGTGTTGGGAAAGTTCATTGCAGGTTAGAAGCAAATAAGCTGCATCTGAAAAAAGGCCTGTTTTTCTCCAACAACAGTAGCACCTTTGGTCATTATTTTAGTATGTGATGAGCAAATGGTTCTGTTGCTATGGTAAATAACTGTGATGAGCTCTCTTGCCTTTTTGGAGGCAAAAGGTATTAAAGCTGCATCCATTAAACAAACTGTTGCTCGGGGATTGAACTACAGGCCCAGATCCAGAGCTGATATAAATAGTTCTATTGAAGTCATTGAAACTATACCAATTTACACTAGCTGAGGATCCGTCCCAGTATATTTCTATGCATCTCAGAAGATGAAGGCCTATCTCCAGGGTATTAAGTGGGTTAAGTAATTCCATTCAACCCAGTCAAAAACCTTTTATTCATCTGATGATTGGAGTATTAGAAGATTCTTTTTGATCTGAGCTGAATGTAGTGTTTCTAGTTCCCATATATTAGTATATGGAATGTAGAGTTTCTAGTTCCCATATATCTAGTTCTAGTTCCTTATATTTTCTGTTAGTGACCATAAAAGATAGATACCTATTAATACAGGCAATGATTCAACAGAGGACTTTGTGGCAAACCCCTGTACATATGTACAACTAGAGGATAATCAGTAGGACTGTGCATGACCACAGGGATCTGCCCATGTGGTTCTCTTTGCAAAATCAGGGCCACAATTTGTTAATATCTGATACAATCTATTTGCCAGTATATTGAACATGGTTGGGATTTTCAAAAGCACTTAAGTGATTTAGGGCTAGAAATCCCATTGACGTTCAGTATAGAAAGAGAAAAGAGGGTCTCATGGTTAAGGCAGCTGAATGCTGCCCTGGAGAGTCAAATTCTATCCCTGCCTCCCTTACAGAGTTCATATATGATGCTAAACTAGTCATGTAACCCAAATTTTTCACAGGTGGTCACTAATTTTGTGTTCTTCATTTTCCTGGTGAATAACTTCCTGATCTGCAGAAGTTCCAAGCACTCTCAGCTGTAAATAACATCAATGGGAACTGTGCTTTAAACATATAAAGTGTATATAATGCTAAATTATCTGAAAAATCAGACCTAGGTGTCTTGAATCAAGCACCCAAATTAGTTGACACTTACATCTCTCTTAATCTTAATCTTAAAAACGCTGTGTCTCAGTTCCCTGCCTATAAAATGGGATAATGCTACCCCATCACCTCCTGGGGGTATTGTGAAGATTGATTAATGTTTGTGAAACAATCAGATACCACAATGACAAGTGCCATGTAAAATCCCACAAAAGTGAATAAATAATTCTGTATTCTTCCAAAGGGTTGAACGGTGTGCTGTAAATGCATGAGACCACATATTGAATGAGCAGAATAAAAGAAAATATTGAGTAGCTGCTTATTCAGTGAGCACTGTCCGTCCTGTGCTCTGAATAAGACATGGGTCTTGTGGAAAAAGTAGCATGTGATCATGAAGTTAAAGACTTATCATAATGCATGCACATATGGGTCCTGAATTAAGGTTGCACAGGCAATGTTAATTTTGACATTTCCTAACTTTTGAGTAATTGACTGTGCAACCTTAATATTCTTTTAACAGTTATTGAATATCCTGATCTGGTTATACTTTCTTGTAATTTCCTCCCCCCCCCCCCCCAAGTTGTGGTACGCTATTAATAATGTAACCTCTCATGACTGCTCTACATCTTTCCAAGAGAGACCTCGTATGTATTATCTTTTCCATTCCATTCAATTTAGCGAGTAATCATAGAAATGCATGGCTGGAATGAACCATGAGACTTCATCTTGTCCAGCCCCCTGCACTGAGGCAGGACCAAGTTTACCTAGACAGTCCCTGACAGATGTTTGTCTTGCATCTTTTTAAAAATGTCAATGATGGGGATTCCACAACCTCCCTTGGGAGGCTATTCCAGTTCTTAACTATCCTTATAGTTTCAAAGGTTTTTCTAATATCTAACTTAAATCTCCCTTGCTGCAGATTAGTTCTTGTCCTTTCTTCAGTAGACATGGAGAACAATTGAACAACATTCTCTTTGGAAGGAGTCCTTAACATATTTAAGACTGCGTCTTGCCCACATACTCAGGGTTTAGCTGATCACCATATTTGGAGTCGTGAAGGAATTTTCCCTCAGGGCAGATTGACAGAGGCCTGGTGGGGCTTTTGCCTTCCTCTGCAGCATGAGGCACAGGTCACTTGCTGGTGGATTCTTGTGTTCTGAGTTCTGGGAGGGGAGGAGTTCATCTTTAGAGCACCTTGAATTCTAAGGGGAGGAAAGGTGTCTGAATTAGTATTTGCCAACTTATTAATAAACATTGCAGTCCAACAGAGCAGGGTTTTTTTTTTTAATCGGGGAAGGGTTGTCCAGTAGTTAGGGTGCTTGCCTGTGATTTGGGACAGCTGGTTTGAGTTTCATGTTCTGTCACAGGCATGCTGTGTGATGTTGGGCAAGTCACTTGGTGTCTCTGCGCTTAAATTCCATGATTTTAAAATGGGGATAAGAATATTTGCCTACCACACAGGGGAATGATTGAGAAGTGCTCAGATTGTATGATAATTGGAGCCATATAAGTACCTAAGATAAATAGGGTTTACTGAACATCTGAGATAAGGGTGATCCCCTGCTATATACTCTGTGTTGAAGTGTCCTAAACAAAAGACGGTGCCTGTCTTATCCTGAAATGCAATACTATGCATTTTTATGCAGGTCTCTGGGATTATATAATAATAATTAATAATTGTTACAATATTTATAATGTAATAATAATATAGATGTTCCCAAAAAGTCACATGCAGCTGGGAGGTGTGGTCTCCCTCTGAGATTGACGCAGAGGGAGAGCCAAACCCCCCCTGGGGGTTGGAACCCAGAAAGACAACACCTGGCCAGAAGCAGGTAGGTGGGGCTAGGCCTTTAGACCCTAGGCCTGCTCGCTCAGTCAGGGGCCAGCGGCCAAGGAAGAAGGACGCCTCTCCCTGGGTGCTCGAACCTAGGGCCGCGCCCAACTTCAACCCAGAGGAGAAGCTGCCGGATTTACCCCTGGCTTGGGGCTCTGCGGATCCGGAGGAGCGGCCTGAACCATATGAGCGGAGGGAGACCCCCGGATCCTACAACCTGGAGGAAGGCCTGCCCGAGCTGCCTACTGCCGGGGATCCTGAGGACCTGCCGGAGCTGCTCTCCGCAGAGGACCCCGCACAGTTTCCAGACCTGTCACCGATTGACGGAGAGGGACTTGTGGGACTCCTGCATGCCAGCGACCCAGAGGGGGATGACTAGCCCCAGGTACCCTAGGGAGAGAATGGGAGGAAGCAGCCCAGGGAAGCCGACTACAGTTCAGCTGAGCTGCCACTTGCTGTGAGTCAGCGCGTTTCAGCCAGAGCCCCGCTGACCCAGTGACGGGACACCCCGTCACTGACAGGGCCCTGGGCTGGGACGCAGTGGGGACGGCTGGGCCTGCATCACCGTCCCCCTTCCCTACCCCAACCTAGGGTGAATGCTCGCTGAGCGCCAGAACCTGTCCCTTACTGCCAGTCACGCCCTGCTGAAAGCCGGCTATAGACTACTTACTCGCCCTGCTAAGGGCTAGAGAATGCTGTCTCTCTGCCCTGCCCTGCCCTGCCCAGCCCTGCCTAAGGGTCGGGCCATAGACTGCTGTTCGCCTTGTCCAGGGCTCGAGTCTGTATTTTCTTGCCTGCCCTCCCAAGGGGCTAGGCAATAGACTGCTTCCTCACTCTGCCCAGGGCTTCAGACTGTTTGCTGGCCTGCCCTCCAGGGAGGCTAGGCTATAGACTGCTTCCTCGCCTGGCTGAGGGCTGTTTCCCGCTGCTGGCCCGTCCCTGGCTGAGGGCCGGACCATAGACTGCTGGCACGCCCCTTGGGGGCAAGAGACTATTCCCCCAAAGGAGCGGCCTGAACCAAGGCTCGTCCTACTGTGGGCCAGAGGCGGCCCCTTAATTCGAACTTTCCGAAGGGCGTAGGCGCTGGGAGGTGTGGCCTCCCTCTGAGATTGACGCAGAGGGAGAGCCACCGGTGCCGTCCCCTACAGGGCATCTTCTACTTCACAAAAGAAGCTTGGGAGCCTTTTTTGCATGATGGAGTGTGCTCTCTAATCTTCTTAAAAGATATAGATGGTCACTTGAATAGTTTTGAAATAGCATAGCCACAGGAGGGTTGTGGTATTATCACTGAAAATGGTTCAAATAAGCCCTAGGAAAGATTGTATGTTGATTTTTTCAGAAAAGAATAAACAAATGTTTGTAGGTTTAGTTGATGTTTTTTCCGGATGGCCAGAAGTAGTATACATTATGAACACTCCTGCTATGACTATCAAAGCATTCTGTAATGCTTTCTGCATACGGATTACCTGAAGAGATCAATTCAGATAATGGTCCTTAATTTCTCAGAAACAATTCAGTAAAGCACAAAAAGGACTTGATCCTGCTCCAGTTGGAGTCAATATGAGTTCTGCTACTGACTTCAATGGGAGTAGAATTGAGAGCTAAATCTGCTGCTTATCTGCCATCATCAAATGGGCTGGCAGAATGCTTTGTGAAGATAATTGAAAGGACCATAAGAAAACATCAGAGTAGTGCCCTGATACATTGCAAATTTCCTGGTTTCTGGCTCTGAAAGTGCCAGTGCATCATTTCTAAAATGTCAGTTATGAACTAGATTTGATTTGCTGGATCAGATTATCAGATTTAGCAAAAGTATTGGTTGGAGGAAAAGAACAGAGTAAAGAATAATTTTTTAAAAAAACTCTCAGTATTGTATGCTAGGTTTTGATATGAAATTACAGAGGAGGTAGAAAGTAAGGAGGAAGGCATTGGGAATTGTAACATGCTTGGAAGATATAAAAGGAAAAATAATGAAGAAACCTGTTGATTGATAAACTGTTGCAAGATAAAGAGCCAGAAAGGGAAAACAGCTCTGAAATTGCAGATAATGGCAATGTGATTGCCAGAAAAGAAAATGATTACTCTTTTTATCAGCCTGAAGAGGATGTAAATTGTTTTCTTGAGAATATGAAAAAGTTGCAGACTGTTTCTTTACATCTGTAATAAAAAGCCAGGTAAGAGAGAGGCGGGGAATGTTGTATGCAGAAGCTCTGCAGTGAAGTAGAGCAAAGTAAATTTTGGGTTAGTACTGTTTTCCTTAGACTAATTAAATTCCTTATTAACTGTTTGAATAAAATGACTTTTTTGTGACTCTCTACCTTTGTCATATGAATGACAGATGATGACTCTAAAGGTATAAATGAGGAAGAGCAGGTCCCAGTTGTATAGTTGTTCTCATAGGCATATCTGGCCATAACATTAAACACAGAACCCCCCCCATCCCATGAGACTAAAGTTATACATAACATTTGTAGGACAATTGTTGGTATAAGTGACTGAACAGAGATGGTGTCATTCTGTTTTCTGTGTACTGCACCTTTACATGAAGAGGCATTGCCTTCATTTCTGCTTCAAGGATACCTGTGAGGTGACTGCCATTTTGCATTTCAAGTTCAGATGCAGAGTGTGATTGATGCTTTTCCTGAATCTGAAATAGTCATCTACCCTGAAAAATACGATTTACTCTAAGTTGTAACTTAAAAAAAATGGTTAGTTGCTCTGAAGATACGAATACAAATGTAAATCTAGTGGGTGAATTACTGGGTGCAGATAAGGAATCAACAGAAGAGTAGTTGATCAGTTTTTCATCATGACAAAATGGACAGAGTTATTTCTTAAAGTTGTATGGTTTAAATGTGTTGGCTGGCTGATGAGTGAAACATAATCAACTTTCCTACTCTTCATTAAATTATTGTATATACTAGTATTAAACCTCTCACACTTTCATTTGAACTTTTTCCTTAGTGCTGTCTTAATAGCCTCAAAACTCATTTAAAGTGTCATACAGTTAAAAATCTGTGCACCATTCTGAAAATGCAGGCAATGCTATTCAGTAGAGCTGAGAAAATAACTCACCGCAAATAATTTATTTAATGAATGTATGTTCTTTTTTCTGCTCATGAAATATAAGAAACTAGATCAGTTTCCTTTGATTTCCACATAGGCTTGTTCCCACTTCACTATTTCATGACCTGCCAGATCATCGGATTTTTTTAGTTACCAAAAATGCAGCAGTTCTTTTTCACTCTAGTTGTAAGAGTAGGCTTGACTTCACATGAAGATTTTTTTTAAAAAGTATAAGGATAGAGAACCATTAGTTTCTCATTCATTCCACACTTCACCTTCATCCTAGCTTTCATCCCCACAGTCCTGTGCATTTCAAGGATAGTCACCTTTTTCCCTATGTGTTCATGTTACAGTATATAAAATAAAAATCGATTTTTTTTCATATGGTATATCTGGCTCTTCCATTGTTTGGTTCAAACATTTGTGTGGCAAGATTGTGACCAGGCTCTTTCGGTGGAGAGATGGTTCAAGGACCCTCTCACTCACCCTGTGCTTGACATTCTCAGTACCAAGGCCAGTCACAGAGTTAGCCTGTGCAATCTCCTGAGGGCAATGACTGCTCAGTGCTAGTGTCTTTGCAGGCACTTTATGCTAAAAGGGCATGAAGGAGGTTTGGTTATAGATGTGCCTCTTAACTTTGCTACTGGCCACCAGACAGGTGCACAAAGGGGTGTAGCAGTAGTTGTGTTCCTTCTGTGCACTACGACAACTGGAGAGGCATTTCACTATAAACTGCCCCCAGTGTGGGGCCAGTGTTTGAGAGCCATGAATAAGCCCTTTGTGGTGCCCCAAGTCTGATAATTCAGCTTTCCTGAGACTACACTCATTATGTAGAGCATCCCAGTGTTATTACTGTCACAAATTACTGTCACAAATTACTTTCAAAATTGATGAAGGCAACACATATGAAAGCTGTTGAACCTTTTTTTCCTGATGAGAATATAAGGTCCATTTCTCGCTCCTGTACAAAAGAGTACTGATAATACATGTATAATACACACAGATATTTGTGTTCTTTCAGTTTGTTGTTTTGCCATACTCTTTTGCTCAGTCTAGATATTGTTGTGGCAGCTTTTCCAATGCGGCTATTGAGTTCCTTTTCAGGTGAAAGGCTGACTGTGATAGTAGACCACAAGTATTTGAACTCATTCACCACTTCAAGTTCAAAATTATTGATGTTGTTGGAAGAGGCTTTTGCAACTCCTTGGCACATGTTAGTCTTTTTTAGGCTTATAGTAAGCCCAAAGTCTTGGCAGGCTTTTGAAAAACTTTCCATAAGGTTTTGGAAATGGGTTTCTGTGTGGGTTGTCACTGCTGCATCATCATCAGCAAAAAGGAGATGTTGGATAAGGGCCTCCTGAGTCTTGGTTTTAGATACAAGACTTGCAAGATTGCACAGCTTTCCATCAGATCTTGCATGAAAATAGATTTCCTCAGTTGAGTAACTGAATGCTTGTTTCAGTAGCAAGGAGAAGAATAGCCCAAAAAAAGTTGGGGCAAGTGCACAGCCTTGCTTGGTCCTACTATGAACCTGGAAAGCCTCGGAGACTGAGCTGTTATGTTGGACTGTGCCATACATATTTTCATGGAAGGACCAAATCATGCTTAAGAGATTGGGGGGGCATCCAATCTTTTCTAGAAGCACAAATAGTCTGCTTCTACTGATAACGTCAAAAACCTTTGTGAGATCAATAAAGGCTATTTAAAGGGGGTTTTTTGTTCTTGTGTAGTTGTCTCAGTGAGAAGATCATGTCGATAGTAAACCTTTCGGCTCTGAAGCCACACTGTGATTCAGGATAAATTCAGTCTGCCAGGATCGGAAGTCTATTCAGGACAACTCAGGCAAAGGCTTTTCCCTTGATGCTAAAAAGGGAAATGCCACGATAGTTGTTACAGTCACTCCTGTTGCCTTTATTTTTATAGAGAGTGATGATGATTGCGGGAATCTCCTGGAGGGACAGAGTCACCAACACTGAGGTGCTGGAGTGGGCCAGTGTACCCAACATGCAAACACGCCTTAAACAGAGACTCCTCCACTGGCTTGGACATGTGTGCTGAATGAATGATGGGTGCATCTAAAGGACATCCTTTACGGCGAATTGGCATTTGGGAAAAGATCTAAAGGGTGCCCAAAATTTCAAGGATATGTGCAAGTGAGACCTCAAAGAAATGGATATGGATATGGATAACTCAGACGATCACACTCAAGACTGCAGCCTTTGGAAACAAGAGCTCAATAAAAGTCTCCAAACCTATGAGAAGAAGCAGTCCAGCTTAACAGGGGAGAAAAAAGCTTGCAGAAGGTAGAGCCCAAAGGGTCAAAACACCACCTTTAAATGTGATAAATTCAGCAGAGATTGTCTCTCTCAAGTGGGTCTCTTCAGCCACAGCCGCAATTGCCATAAAACTAACTGAAGAAATTTTCTACCTCTCAGGGACGCATACCAATGGTGTCTTGAGACTGAATGATGCAAATAAATAAATAAGAAATTGATACTAAACAGGGGAATAATGCAACAGATAATTCTCAGCCACATGCAGTTGTTGGGGATTAGTAAAATGAACAAGCACAGTAATGGGCTTTTGCCATGCTACATTACATGCTACATGGGCATGACCTATAGAATTTTATAACAATTTATCCATATATTTCTCTGGCAAGTACCCCTGGATTTTGTGGCATCAAATGCACATTTCTGGGATGCGTTTTCTTTTTTCCACTGTGTGGAAATGATTTGTTGATAGAGATTAGTAACTGTACTGTGGTAGTCTATGTTCTTAAAATGTGGTGGTGGTGCCACTCATCTTTTAACTTTTGGCCCAGTCATCAAAGCACCCACCTTGCATGTGGGAGACCTAGGTTCAATTCTTCCCCTCTGCCTGAGGAGGAGAAAGGATTTCTATAGGGATCTCCTTCTGAGGCGAGTGCTCTAACCACTAGTTATGAGATAGTCTTATGTGGGGCTCCCTCAGTCTCTTCTGTTGAAACTGTTTCATTGTGGATAAATAATGAGAGTGATGGGATCATGGGAACTGGACATTGGATCTCTCACCTTTCAAGTTGATGCTCTAGCCTGGTGGTTAGAGAACTCTTCTCATTTCCTCCTCTCTTTCGACTAATAACATTATGTATTAATCCAAACTGGAACAGTTTCAGCAGGAGATGTGGAGAGAGCCCCACACCAGAATATCCCATAGCTCTGTGATTAGACCGTGTCCTGAGAGGTGGAAAACTCTTGTTCAAATCTTTCCTCCCCCTCTGGCAGAGTGAGGAGAATTGAACCTGGGTCTCCCACATGCCAGGTGGGTGCTTGAACAACTAGGCTAAAAGTTAAAATGTGGATATGGCCTCCTTAATTTTGAATGAAGTCCACTCAGGTAGGTGGCTTTTGTCCATGCCTGTTGGTTTGGGCCCAACAGTGAGTTAGGCAGTGGGGCATGTATCTTCCCCCTGGTTTGCGGCTCATGTGGGGGCTTAGGTGGGAGATAGGCATCCAGATGCCTAGAGTGAGGCAACAATGCGCATGCTCAGAGGCAGAACTGGGGGTATGTCTACATTGCTATTAAAAATCTGTGGCTGGCCCATTTCAGTCTCCTGTTTTGTGGGCTCATGGGACTTGGGCTCAAGAGCTGTTTAATTGTAGTGTAGATGTTCAGGCATGGGCTGGAGTTGGGGCACTAGGACCCTGAGAGGTGGAAGGGTCCCAGAGTTTGGTCTGCAGCCTGAACCTGAACATCAAATTAAATAAAACACAAATTAAATAGCCACTTAGCCTCAGTCAGCTGGCATGGGCCAGGTGTGGTTGTCTAGTTGCAGTGTAGACATATCCTTAGGTGCCTAAGGAATTTTTACCCTGAAAACATAGGTGCTGAGTGAATGTAGGCACATACAGGATTAAGTGGTAGCCAAGTGGGGGCTTTGTGAAACAGTGGTTTCTAAAACTGGGACTTAGGCACCTAAACCTGGGATTTAGGCACCTAAGGACCTTTGTGGATCTGTCAATGGTGAAAAACTCAATATAGTTTTGTGGAATTTCATCTTTTTTTCTCAGTGTTGATAAAGGAAATTGGAATGAAAAGCATGGGGGAAGAAACATTTAAATGATACCATGGAAACCATATTTTAAAAACAAAAATATACTGACAAAGGCCTTGTAACTTGGAGGGCAAAGCAATACATGTCATTCTGAGTCATTTAAAAATAAGGGTGAATGATGTAAAGCAATGTAGTCATTTACAGATTCCAAGCTATGAGGCAAATGCTGCTGATGAAGCAGTTTGTTTCATCCACTTGCTCTTTAGCCCTTGTTAATGGCAGGCACTGACTTCACAAGCACAGGATCTGATTCTCAGTGCTCTAGTCTCAGGAAAACAGGTGAACAATTCAGTGTCACTAAGGGTGAGTCAGCATGTTATGTAAGATGTGGTCTATTATTTGCTATGGATCTTCATTGATTTAAAAAGGTTAAAAAATTTGATGAGAAAAAAAAATCAACCACCTTCCTCTCAACAAATTTGTGCTGTTACAATGGAAAATATAGCTTTTGTGCCTTTTTGTTGAGCTTTTCTGTTTTTTGAGTTTCACATAGATTGCATTTCACTGATGATATGAGCTGATCAGATAATCAACAAGTGGTTGTTGTTGCTGCTGTTAAAATTTGATCCTGTTTCCTAGAAGACAAAATAAGACAAACACATACAAGAGGGGAGAGAAAAGAACAGCAAAGGGAGAATGGTGGAGGAAGTGACTAGTGGAGAGACTGGTCTAGATTTGATTCCAACAAAGAGGGAGGAACTGGTCGATAATTTGAAGGTGGAAGACAGCTTGAGTGAAAATGCTCATGAAATGACAGAGTTCATGATTCTAAGGAATGAAATTCTAATGAAATATAGATACATCAAACATATCCATTACTTCCAATACAAATATGACACATGCACATAAACAATACTACTTCATTCTGGTGATCACATTTTAAAAAGAATGTTGAAAAACTGGAGAAGGATCAGAGATGAGCTACAAATTGATCTGTGTTCTGGAAAAAATGCTTTACAATGAGGGACGAGCCCAATCTAATTAGTTTATCAAAAAAGATCAACAAGTGAATTGATTACAGTATACAAGTACCTTCATAGAGAGAAAGTGCTGGGTAATAAAGAGGTCTCTCATCCAATGAAAAAAGGCATAACAAGAACCCATGGCTGGAAGCTAAAGCCAGACAAATTCAAATTAGAAATAAGACACAATTCCAGACTGATGGATATGTATGGGGTGAAAAAGCGTATGCAATTGATGGATATTTGTGGGAGGAAAGAGTCACGGAACTGATGTATTGCTAGTGTGGTATGGGGGTGCATGGGCAGAGTATTTTAACCCAGCATATGTCACACGTATCACTGAAAAAAGGGAACCGTTTTGAACGAGCTCCTTGTTAAAATATTGGCAGCACATCAGAGCTACATATCTCATTAATCTTTTACTTTCTTTCATTCTTTTCCATGCCACATTTGCTAGATATTGAAGGGATTTGAATTTAAACAAGAGCTTCTTCCTTCCCAGCCCATCTTCTCTTTTACGTATTCTTTTTTTATCTGTAAATGTTTTATGCCATTTTAGTGTTCATGAAAGAATTAGTATAGAATGTTCTAGACATCAAAGCCTTCTGTTTATCTAGAGAATAGCTAGAACATTGAGGGGGAAGTTTAAGCTTCTGAAAGGGGTACCTCTATAGATGAGAGGATATTTCAGTCTCCATTACCTCTTCGTGTCCTATCTCTTTGCTGAGATTCACAATGAATCATTGCCAGCTGTGATAATAGCTGCCCAAAGTACAAACTAATAGAAATTGGAGAGAGAAACTCCTTTCCCATTGA
Organism: Emydura macquarii macquarii; assembly: GCF_026122565.2. Lineage (NCBI taxonomy): Eukaryota > Metazoa > Chordata > Testudines > Chelidae > Emydura > Emydura macquarii. Next base: position 14,702,674 of record NW_027131283.1, read on the forward strand.
GCATCAAACAAACAACCTGGGCTGGATTTGCACTGGAGACTTGCAGTCCAAATGTCCATACTCCATTACAGATCTCCTCCTCTCCTTCATATAGCACTTGCTCTTGTAGTGAAGTAGCACTGAAGTTGTGGCATCACATTCATTTCTGTGGAAGAAGTCCAATGCTACAGCTGCAAGATTGTGACTTCACAGCAGACTTGATCAACAGAAGAAGTAGGTTTGTGAGGGACAAAGATGTTATTACATTTAGATATCTGAAATTACAGCTGAAGGAACTGCTCATCTGTTGGGGGTGATGAACCTTAGGATGCTAGAACTGAAGTTGGAAATTAGTGTGCAAGGAACATAGGCCATATTTGGGTTTAGGCCAAAGTGACTGGGGTTGGTCAAATGTTTAAGTTAGTATTACTAAAGAAATGGTTGAAGCAGCTTTCAGAGACATCTGTATTCTCCAGTATTCCAGTAGAGTTTGTGTGTGTGTGAGAGACGCTGTTTCCCCAGGTAGACACTAAAACAGTGTAATTGATCTGTTTGGATTAAAAGTGTGTTATTCTAAAACTGCTAAGTGCCTGATTTAAGAATCCTTTCTGCATCTGTGTAAAAGTGTCAGAAGTATGCAGAAACTGTACAAGTGTGGGAGGAAGAATAAGGTAAGTAAACAGAGTCTCACATAGGTTATATGCTCAGAGAACCTTAAAGTGGGAAACTATAAAGAAATCATTCTAAGAGTTACACTTCCTTAAAATCAAGGCAAGAGTCAGCTTCTTAATTAAGCAGACTCTTAGCCCAAGTGATTAGAGTTCAGGAAAAATGCCTTTCTTTCACTTTCCTGTGAAGTATTCAAGTAATTCTCTTGTTAACTTTATAAATGGATTAATTTCTCATTGTGGTAATTGGCAAGCCAGATAAATTGAACCATTTATTTATTGATTGAATTTCACTTGTAACCTAAATGTTCTAAATGACGTGATATGTTTATGTACAATCAAAGAATGGATGGAGTATGTCCCCCAAATTTAGAAGATTATAAGGGATTTTGCTGGTTTTCCTTGTAAATAATTGTTGCACTGTAAAAGTAATAGGGATTGCCTGGCACATGGAAAAAGGAATCTTGAGAAATACAAACCAGGGTATGAATTTGGAATATTAAGAGAAATTGCTTAAAAGGGGAATCTCAATTGGTAGTAGGGGCTAATAATGAAATGCAATCCTGGAAATGAATCAGACATAAAAGGCATCAGATAAGAAAAGGATTGAAGAAATTTGTTATACACCAACACCATCGACTTGATGCTGATGGAAGCAGCAAAGAAACTGAGGAAGTTGAAATCTGAGCACTCACTTGGCACATGTCCAATAGAAATCAGAGGGTTAGCTGCCTCCAACTAGCCCTGAAATACAGTTATATAAAACTGAGATTACCACATGCAACTAGAGAGTTGACTGAACCCAACAAGAAGCTGCAGAATACTAAATGCTACCGACACTCAGACCAGCTGTATGAAAAGGACTCTCCCCCATCTCAGGGTTAAGAGGATGAGAAGTGGTGAGATTTCATTTGTATTTCCCCTTCTATTTGTTAATATAAATAACTGTAGAGTATCTTGCTAAGTCTACACTCTCTGGTGAGACCTGAAGAAATAATATTTTACATGTTATCCTCCTTTATAAATCCAAACAAATTAGCCAACCTGAGATTAGAAACAATAACTTAAAGTAATTGCGTTTGATATTCTAAACTTGTCCCCTTTGGAGCAGTCCATTCAAACAGTAGGAACCACCTTCTGAAAAATAACTTATGGACAAGTGCATACGTCTAAGTATGATAAATGTGTTTGGGTATTAGAGAATTGGGAGTTGATGATCGTAAGTAAATATAATAAGAAATCTTGATCATTTGTATTGTTCCTTGGTATAAGTGCTGAGCCTCAACTCCCACCTGTGATCATTGCTTTCAAGACTGTATTGTGGTTATAATACGCACCTAGAACATTGGTTGTGACTACGCTATTGACTATTGGTTGAGTGGTAAACTGTTGATTATATACCAGTGTGGTTCTGGTTGAATTAATAAATTATTGGTTAGTTAAGAATACTTACGTGTCCTGATATCAGAAATTCTGTTAAAATTAAAGGTTGATCTGAAAAGAACCTAGTGTTAAAATTAATAAGATAATGCTCCCTGGACTCTGTAAAAGGGGTTATTCTGTTAGATTCCCTTCAGTATTGGCTATAACACTTATACTATTGACAAAACTAGTTTGTTAGATTCAGATTTAAAATCTGACAACTTGGTAAATTCATAAAAAATGACCCCCTTTCATGCTCACCTGAGAAAAAAGCCATGAAGCCTGAATTGTGGAGGTTGTGAAGGGGGAAAGGAATGCAGGGAAGAAAATAATAACCATACAGTTAACAAGATGTATGCATATCATCACCATGGTCACTTGACTGGTACGTTGTACCCCTTTTCTCCACCTTTCATCTGTCTTTTTAGATGTATGCTTTGGGGAAAGTATCATCGGCCTGATTTCCCACAGCCCAGTACCTTTTACAATGTCTTACAACTGTACAAAATACTACAAAGTCCTACCATTCCGGTTTGGTAGCATTTTATAATCTGCACCACTATGAATGACTACAAGGAACAGGATCAGGCCCTATATCTTCCTCTGTGTTAGAAAGCACCTAGGTCCAGATTTGCAAAGGGATTAAGGCACCTATAGATGCAGAGACCTATTGGGATTTTAAAAAGTGCCTAAACTGCTTATCCTTGATTCCTCTTGAAAATCTGGCTGTTGGCATTCAATGGGTGCTACCTCAGTCTAAATAATAATGAAAAAGACTGGTCAAGTAGACTGTTCCATCAAGTTTGCTCCAGCACTAAAGTTCCCCTTTAGAGAAGCCAAAGGTCTTTTCATCTTGCTCTTAGTACATAAAGGAAACTAGACACGTTATGCTCAGCCCTGCACTCTGAAAATTAGAAAGGTAAGAATCTCTTCTCTGCATGAGCAAACAGTGAAATATTGAGGTTCTTAAATTACAAGTATGTTAATATTTAATGTTAAAAATTAAATACATTGTTTAAATATTAAAGTCTGTCTTTGAGCTGGTAAGCCAACGCAGGCTAGAAACTTGTCTTTTACTTAGGCTTCCATGCTGTTAGTGTTCCAGAGGACCTGTATTTATTTATTTATTTTAAATCCAGATGGTTGCTATCTGTAGCAGGCTCTGAAATGCAGTTTTTTAATTAAAAAGCATAATTTTCAAATATGTTTCACTGCTTATTTGTAGTGAGAAAAAGCTTTCTTCCTTTCATACTTCCAAATTGCTAAATTGAGCAAAATGAGGTCGTTTTACCTTTAGGGCCCAGATTTAAGATGGTTCTTACAAGTAGGCATCACTTTAGGGTGTGTGCAGTCCCACTGAACTTTGTGGATTTACTCACTTGCTTAAAATTATGCACATACTGAAGTACCTCCTTGAATTGAGGCCTCAGAGAGGAGGCCAGTAGAACTGGTTATAGACCTGGATATGGTAGAGAGATTGTATTGGTCGCATTGGCCAGTGATCTCCTCCTGACACTTGATGATGACTGGGTGTCCATGCTGTTATTTTAGATACATTGTCTATCTTCAGTACCATTGATCATGGAGTGTTGCTGCCTAGCCTGTGTAGCTTGGTGGGAGTGGGCAGGACTGCTCGTTAGTGGTTTCCTCCTTTTCTTTTATGGGCCATTGTGGGCAATTACTCCTCTTTTAGAAGATCTCTCAGGGGTGGAGTCCCACAGGATGCCATTCTGTCGGTCCTCCTGCTCAACATATACATGAGGTCATTAGCAGCCTTAGTAAGGAGGCAGGGAGTACAGGCTTTTCAGCATGCTGATCACACCCAGCTTTAGATGTCTGTCTCCTTTGATTTGGATGATGCAATTCAACACTTCAGCCAGTTTCTGGTTCAGATTAGCACATGGATGAGAGTGAGTTGGCAGAAACTCAATCTGGGTCAGACTGAGGTGATGAGGGCAGATTGGGGGGAAGCAGCTGGAGGAGATGGTGGATGTAAAATAAGACCATTTGATTGAAGGAATAAAGCTGCCATTAGTTAATGTTCACAACTTAGATGTGATTCTAGGCCCACACCTGCAGTTTGACAATCATATCATAGGAATAGCCTGATCAACTTTTCATCATTTGCATCTGGCTAGGAGGTTGTGACCTTTCCTGCTGGATGTGGATCTTGCCTCTGTTTGTCAAGCCTTTGTCACCTCAGGATTAAACTATTGCAATTATCTCTTGATCGGGCTACACTTTAAAACCATTTGGAGAATCAAACTGGTGCAGAACACAGTGGATTGGCATCTCACTGTGACACCAGTACACTCGGATCTGCACTGGTTGTTCATTGGTCTCCAGGTGGAATTTAAGGGGCAGGTCTTGACCTATAAAGTCCTAAATGGCCTGGAACCAGCTTACCTGAGGGCCTCTGTCCCTGTACCATATTGCCACAGCTTCAATCATCAGGGGTGCTCCATCTGCATCCCCCTCACTATAAAAGAGGGGACAGCAGTACTTAAATTGTATCGGAGCTTGCTGGGGCTGAGCCCCAGCACCTCTAGGCTTGGCAGTTCATAGCCCTGGTACCTCTGGGCTCCTGGCCAGCATGGTCACTCTCCAGTCACCCAATTCCGAAGGCAGCACCGCTGCCACACCACGCCACTCTTATTTCTCCACTGCTGCTGGTGGCGGTGCTGCCTTCAGAACTGGGCACCCAGCCAGCAGCTGCCACTCTCCGGCTGCTGAGTTTGAGCCCGGGGCACCTCTTTCATTACACATTAAGCACTGGAGGGAAGCTGGGAAGGAGGGTGTTCTGTGTGAGGACTCCAGGATTCTAGAACATGTTCCCCACCCATCCTAAGTAGCCTGACTTTGATGGCTTTCTAGGCGTGCTGCAAAAGATACCTGTTGGATAGGGTCTTTAGAGAAGGCTGAGGCTATGCTTACCAGAAGATAAAAGGGGTAGGTGGTTGTCTGGCCGGCCAGCCAGCCATGTTCCTTTGGAAATGATTTTAATGCTGCTGAGGGCACCTACGGCCTTGGATGGTCAGCTTCATTATTTAAATCTAAATAAAGAAATAAACGGTACAGCGTTTTCACAGTAGCTGCATAATGTTATATGGAAATAAGTCATTCCCGCATGAAATGAGAAAACTTCCTTCTAACTCCCTTCCACCATCTTCAGTCACTATTCAGTTTCTGGCAAACCATTTAGCACCTAGCTAGAAGACGCTAAACAGAGTCTCTGTGATATCAATTGAAATATTTCCTTTGCCATCCTGTTTCATTGTTACATCCTGATCTCATCATGTAAGCAAAGAAAGGTAGTTGAACTTCAGCTGAATGGAATTTGGTGTGCAGATTCTGGCGGTATGAGCTGCATGTATTGATTTATGCCTTTACAGGCAAGATAAAATTATAACATTTACCATGTGAACCACTGTAGGTTTGGAATCAGCATTTCTCCTGCCTAAGCACTAATGCACAATCCTCACGGTTGATACCGAAGGATTGCTTTGTATAAGGGTTGTCAGATTGTATCCGAAGAGAATGGAAAGAGAACAGAATATTATCTTACGGTTTTTCGTCTTCCTCTTTCCCCTGATGAAATAACATTATTCAGATGTGGTAGGACAACAGGATTTTGTGGATTTTTCTCTTCTTACGTTATCTCTGAAATTAGAAGAGGTTTGAAAAGATAAAGGGTTTGGGGAATAGGAGAGAGAGAGACTCTTACCTGCTGTTATCTGCATTGCTTTGTTCACCAGTGGGTATGTAATTTATTAGCCCAGTTAGATGATCTTGTTATACTTTACTTCACTGCAGGAGGCACAGTAAGGCTTTTGAGCAGTCCAAGTCTTCATTTGCTCCCTCAATATCAGTATTATTTTTTTTTAGGAGATGTTTTATTGGGTCCATAGAGATTAAGCACCCTGAAATTTAAGCAGCTGGAAATATGGAAAGTTTGGCACCTTCATCTGAATTTTATCTGAAGTATTGCCTCTGGTTAACAGCAGTAAAATGTTAATTTAGTCTTTGATAGAACATATTTGCATGATAACTCAAAGAACAGTTTTGGTATGCTAATTCTGAAATAAAAATGTGTCCTGATTAATGCGTGAATCGATATAAAAACCACCCGATGCCTGAAATGACAAAGCTGATCAAAGCTGCCAAAACTGAGTGGCAAATATATTAACAGCAATAGATGCAATTTTATTTCTGCCAGAAACTGTAGGAAATTTAATTATAAGTGGAATCCATTTAAATAAGTAACTCTGAATGCATAAAATGTGTACCCTGTTCTTACTTTGATACATGTGTTATTGGGTAATGTTGACATGGATTTCATAACTAATCTTTCTAATGGGTTGTTAAGACATCTAAGATGCTCTAAATTAGATCCCGACATTAAGTGATTTCTTCTGTATTTTGCTAGTCAGAGTGCCAAAATGAATTTTCATTAAGAGATTTTTTGTGATAAGCAAATGAAAGTACTGGAGCAAAATGTCCTTGCCTGCTGCCCACTGTGGTCTGAATAGTTTTTGAAATATGTGGGTTGGCACAAAAAAGACAGAACTTGCAATAGACCTCCATACAGAAATATGGGAGGCATACAATTTCTGGCATGTTCTTCCTTTCTATTTCAATACTTTTATTTTGTACCATTATTATTTAAGTGTCAGCAATGTGCTCTGCAAAGTACAAGGTGCACAAATAAAATTAATCTTTGCCTTGAAAAACATAGTCCAAAAGTCATACATTCTAAAAGCCATGTGTTCTGTGGGACTGATCCATTTAGATTTAATTTGTTTTCTTTATGTTTATGTATAACTGTGAAGATAATGTATGTGGCTTATGAAGTAGCCATGTTATGTTATAAAAACAAAGTTATTATTATTTATTATGTTTCTTTATCATAATATTTTATAAAGTTGGTATTTAAGAATTAAGTTAATTCCTTTTGTTCTTTAAGACTTGTTTACAGGGAGGTTAAAACTGTGCAATCCTTGCTAAAAATCCTTAATGATTGAATTCTGGGTCTCCAGGTGCTTTTCTATGGAAGTTGGGGGGTTTTAGGCATCAGAGAAGGGCAATGAAGTAAATTGTAGTCTATCCAAAGGTTACACATATAAGGTAAGGTCTGATTCAGGAAAAAATCCCTGTTCAGGAAGGGTACATAAGAATGTGCTTAAGTTATATGATATGATATATATGGGACTTGGGCAGATGATTCAAGTGTAGTATGTACTTAAGTGCTTTATTGAATTGGTCCCTTAGTGTATTGCTGTAGGTAACACAGTGAGACCCAAGAATAGAAACCAGGGGTCCTGAAAACTCCAGCTCTTATAAGCAGTATAGCAGACTGCATCTTCAATGTGTTTCATTAACGCCTCCTAATTCATCTAACAAGTACTGGGTGAATTTTATTAGTGAGGTGCTAATGCACAGACATACCATTAGATTGATGTCATACAATTTATTACAAACGAAGAGCCTGATGAGCTTTAGAACAAGCTCTAAGGGCCTGATCCTGAAGTTCACATGGGTGCAGTTACTCCCCCCAAAAAGTCCCATTCAGGTGTAAGAGTAAGGGAGAGCTCTTATTCTCTCTTTCCCTGGACTTGGGGAGCCCAACTTCCTCGATGGTTACTGAAGAGAGGACCAGCCAGGTAGAGGAATTTGAAGTGGTAGCAGCAGGAGGAGCTGGTGCCTGTTTAAGTAGTTTCCTACAAATAGGTGGAGAAACAGCAGCACCTGATGACCTGACAGGAGAAGAAGTGGTTTCCAATATGAAATTTCTATCTGCCTTTTGTTCAAAAAGGATGATTTGTCTCCCCACCAGCAGGAGAGGGAGACCCAGCCACTAGCTCCTCAAGGGTGAGAGGGAAGAAAGAAGATACATACCCACTCTCCTCTACTTGCCAGCTCCCACTGTTCTCTGAGGGGAAAGACAGGTCAGGTCCCATGCTAGGGGCATCAGCTCTCTCTTCCCATCTTGACTCTACATAATGGCTGTGGCAGTGGGGAGTAAATTTTGGGATGGATAAAGGAGGGAGCTGGGGTCCTGGGGAAGAGTGACTGGGAGAAATATTAGAAGGGAAGGGAGAAGTAACAGAAGGAAAAGAAAGAGAGTAGTGGGATAAGTTGGAGAGGGGATAAAAGGGAAGGCGCTAAGGTTAGGGGGAACTGAAGCAGAAATCAAAGAGGAAGAATGGAAAATGATGGAGATGCAGGAGGGGAATGGAGGGGACAATCAGCCTTTATTTATGTCAAAACTCCTACTTCCCAGCCCCAGATTAGTGACTGAGAGTTTCAAGGGGGCATGGGGATGGGATGACTTGGGGAAAGAGGAGGATGGAAAGAGAGGCACACCCTGACTCAGTTGACTCAGCATGTAACTATATGTGCATGAACTGAGTAAAAGTTCACAGAACTGAGCCTTTTGTCAAAATAGATTTTTAAAAGGAAATGAGGCATTATTCATAATATATATTTTCTAATACATTAAACATCTTTGTCTAGAAACAAAGCTCATATCCAATTAAAATCCTTTCTTGTCTCTCAAACAAATTGAAATCATTTCTATATTTACAAATATAGATTCTGATACCTTTAAATTAATGTTGGACTTACAACTTTTTGGCATGAATTTTTGTACTCATGAAAAGTGGCAAGTTGACAGCTCTGGAGACGGAAGTGATTTTATTAATTCACAGTTATGGCATAAGCAACAGTTATGTAAACTCTCCCACAGAGTCCCACCAATATGACTTCTCCTTGACCAGGAGATACTAGTTCTAGGCAAGAGATGGTAGTTCAGGCTCCATCCTCATTCATTACCTGGCCTTTCTTCTTGGACTACAAACAAGGACACCCATTAGTGAAAATTTTGGTGGCATATTTTGTAGTAAAAATAGAGACTTCCTCTTCTTCTCCTACCCACCTCCCATTTCATTTTACAAATAGTAGGGTACAATACTTTTTCAGGACAGTGTATCAAGTTGACCTATAATAGATATTCATAACTTAGCAAAAAACTTTTTTTAGTCTATTTAAAGATGAATTACACTCTATATCTTGCAGAATATAAATGACTGTAGCATTCACTGCTCAATACCAAGCTCAAGCAAGTTCTTACTACTAAACTATATGCTTTACATATGGGGGAAAGACATTAACCCCCTTTCTCTTTTCCAGCAGTTCTTGCAGCTGTCCTGTTACGGTGAAGTATAGAGTACTCTGTAAATTCCATCATCCAAGGGGTTACAAGTAGAACTCATATTCCGTACCTATTACAGAGGCGATCTGCTCTGGGGCTATGAAAGAAAGAGGGAAACTGTAATAGGAAAGGCTTCCTAAAAGGAAGGGTGCATCCTGTCCCCTAGAGTTTGCTGAAAGCTGGAAAGCTCTCTGATGATTTTTACTAAGGCTATGTCTACAATGACGACGGCAAAGTCGCCGCTGTCAGATTGACTTATTTGGATTGACTGAGTGAGCAGTGAAGACCCGCTCAGTCAATCCAGAAGTCGATGTACTAAAACCACCTCCTCAAGTGGCGTAGAGCTGCATTGACAGGAATGCGGTTCCCGTCGGCGCAGTGCAGTGAAGATGACGCGCAGAAGAGAAGCAAAGAAGTCGACGGGAGTTACGAAAGTTCTTTGCGTACTTTGCATAACTTGGGTTGACTGCAACCGAATCACCGAGGTAAGTGTAGACCAAGCCCCAATGTTCTTTGTTACTTTGATCTTGTGTTAGAATCTTCTTTATGTTAACACAGCTGGCCCTGAGGAAATAGACTTGAACTGAACTAAAGTTTGGAGTTTATTTTAACTCCCTGGCTAGTGTAGCTGTCCATTGGCTTACACAAGTAACTCTATGGGGCAGCTCCTTAGTAGATATAATTTCTCATAGTTCTAAGGAAGTCAATAGAACTATGATAATTTAGACCAGCTGAGATCTGCCTTGTAATTCTAATAGGCATCTAATAGACTGTCATATCAATTTATATTACATTTGATTTAATTTCCCTGTCTATACCATTGGTCACTGCGGTACAGGACTGGAGCACCATCCAAAATCTCAGATACACAGCTCAAGGACCACCATTTTCCTTTTGTCCAAACCAGTGAGTTTTATTTATTTATTTTATTTGCTGGAGTTAGATGTTTCATGCAAACCACTAGCTAGTCCAACAATACTTCACCTCAACCAGATTCTGCTGCTTGCTTTTTTTATTGTTTGTTTATTTTTAGACTCTGTTCCTGGGCCAACTCCTTTTCATTAACTCAGCAACAAGTGGATATCATCTGAAAGTTATCAAGAATGGATACTGGTTCGGTGAAGTATTATGGGGGCTTTCACTGATGCTACACCTTGGCAGGTGGCTCCTAAGGTGGAAAATCTGGTACAGAAAGGTTCAGCCTGTGCTGAACACCTCAACCTCCTCTCTACAAAGGCAGCCTGTGCTGCCCCAAAATTAGGGAGCTCTGCCTGTGCAAGGTATATAGCTATGGTGGTGGAAGGGACGTGAGGACTGTACTTTTCCTTTGCATGAATTCCCTCTAGTTCAGGGGTGTCCAAACTTTTTTCACCAAGGGCCATATGCGATAAAATACACAAACAGCCGGGCCACTCACTCGAGATGAAGTACGTATTGCCTCACCTGGTTTATTTAAGTAAACTAAATCAATCAGCCTACAACACTGCTTTTCATGAATGGGATTTTTTTTTTAGAACAAAAAAGGTTGGCAGTTCATTCTCAAAACAGCTGCCTCTGATTGCTTCTGGATGGTGGTCCTTCTTGACAGACCTGGAGGGGGTGGGGATATAAAATAAATTATATACTATATTTCAAGCTTGTTATGCAAATAAGTTTGGATTGTCAACAGATCAACTAATATTTGTTTTAAAAATGCTATCAACATAAAATGATTACATTTATTAAGTAATAGGGCTTAATAACACATGGAACGTGTAATATATTTTGAACTCAGGGGAACACGGTTGCGCTCAGTGGGAACAATGAAGTTGCGCTTTGGCCTGCAGGATTGCTGGCAGGTCCGGAGTCAGTTTTGTGGTTGAGATGCGAAGGACGTCACAGAGATGGTCGTTGGTCATTTTGGTTCTCAATCTGCTTTTGTTCAGCGTCATCAGAGAAAATGTTTGTTCACATATGTATGTTGAGCCGAACAGACTCATCATTCTTTTTGCGTGGCGTCTCATCAGAGGAAACTTGGCTTCTTCCAAGCTCCGGTAGAAGTCAGGTAAGGAGAGAAGCTGATGTTGATTCTTCAGAGAATCATCACACTGCATTTCTATAAGTTCTAATTGCAGACTCTCTTCCACTTCTTCTGCATTTATCATGAAGGGAGTCACGAACAGCTTGATATCGTTCTCAATGGTAGAAAAATCTTGGAAGCGCTGAGAAAATTCTGTCATGAGAGATGTGATCACAGACACATATTTCCCCTTTTTATCAGTGAGATCGGCCTTTGGAAACGCAGATCTGATTTCGGACAATGTGGGGAAGTGCGCGACATTGAAGGTGCGCAACTGTGCCTCAAACAGTCGGAGCTTCACACAGAATGCTTTCATGTGTGCGTGAAGCTGCGGTACGAGTTGGTCTTTGCCTTGTAGGTTTTTGTTGAGTGTGTTGAGGTGTTCAGTGAGATCAACTAAAAACGCCAGGTCTGCCAACCATAGAGGGTCACTCAGCTCGTGAAGAGGTCGGTCCTTTTCTTTCAAAAACTGGTCGATCTCTGATCTCAGAGAATAAAACCGCCGAAGCACGGAGCTGCAACTTAGCCAGCACACTTCTGAATGGTAGAGCAGGTCCCCATATTCAGCATCAACGTCAGTTAAGAAAGTTTGAAATTCTCTGTGGTAGAGTGCTCGTACTTGAATTATGTTTACCGTTTTCACAACAGTGTTCATCACATCGCTAAGCTGTACTGTCTTGGCACAGAGTGCTTCTTGGTGGATGATACAGTGCATTTTAACTGCCTCACCTCCGCTCTCCTGCACCTTGGCACACACCATAGAGGCCATTCCTTTGCGCTCGCCTGTCATAGCTGGAGCTCCATCCGTTGTAACTCCACACAACTTGTCCCATTTAAGTCCTATCTTGTCAATTGCATTTGACACAGCTTCAAAAATGTCTTTACCCGTTGTTGTGGTATTTAGACTGCTGAGATCAAGCAGCTCCTCCGTAACGCAAAAGTTATTGTCAACTCCCCGCAAAAAAATTAATAACTGTGCGGTATCTGTGGCGTCTGTGCTCTCATCACATGCAATGGAGTAGAAATCAAAAGCACACGTTTTGTCTGACAGTTGATGTTTTATGTTGGCTGACAAGTCTTCGATTCGCCGCACAACTGTGTTTCTTGATAGGCTAACGCTGTCGAATTCTTGACTTTTTTCTGGGCACATTATTCCTGCGACTTTAGTGAGGCACTGGTTTATGAATTCACCATCTGAAAAAGCCTTCCCATGCTGGGCAATGAGTTGAGCCACCTCATAGCTGGCTATTGTGGCATTTTCTTGAGTTTTTTTGGCACAGGAAAAATACTGTTGTTGAGCTAGCAAGATAGTTGTCATCTGCTTAACCTTCTGTTCTCGTTCCACACCAGTGTAGGACATGTAGGTCTGATGTTTGGTTTCGTAGTGTCGTCTTACATTGTACTCCTTCATCACTGCGACACTCTCATTACAAATCAAACACACACACTTCCCCTTGACTTCCATAAAGAAGTATTCATTTTCCCACCGTGTCTGAAATTTTCTACACTCACTTGCTATCTTGAGTTTCTTTGGTGTTGTCATTTTCAGTGCGCTGTGGCAAAATTTTTCTTTCCTTAATTTTGTTCTGTAGAGGAACTGCCTTGATCAACTCAATAGCACCACCTAGAGTTAAAACCAAGAAGTGCAATCCCGCCAGGTTTCATGTGCGGGCCATATTCTGGTATATTTTTGGAATTTGCTGCGGGCCAATTAAAAATGGATCGCGGGCCGCAGTTGGCCCGCGGGCCGTAGTTTGGACACCCCTGCTCTAGTTGCTGGGCCTGGCTGGTACACCTCCCTATCTCAACTTCTGTGGATGTAGCCCCAGTGATTTCAACAGAAAATTAAGGATATCTATCAGAGGCGTTTGAGTCAAATATTTCTTTCACCTCTTACCCAGATTTCTTAGCATTGCTCTTAGCTGCAAATACTGCCCATGGAACGTCTTCAAAGTGAAGACATTGCAGGAACAGAAGTAGCCCATCCACAGTCAATCCCACAAAGCAACATATCCATTCTAAAATGTATTAAATTCACATACTCTTGCCAATGGTACCCAAATTTTTCAAGGTCACTTGGTTATTAATAGCTGGCTTTACTTTGTATTTAAAATACTAACTGCACTGAGTGACATTAACTATATTGTTTTTCAGAATAAACTCATCTAGGCAGCTCATGAGTTTTACTTTAAAACTAGATTCCTGGCAAGTTCTTAGAACACAGTGGAGTTGACAAGTCACTCGATTTGGAATTGATGGTGAATATTATGGAAGATTGAACTTTCCCCATTAACTTGAATTCAGTTCTCCCAACAGCTAAAATGATTAATTTTCATAGCATATACTGTACATGAGTTCGTTTTTGTTTTGAACTAGTATTGGTCTTTAGGATTGGTCTTGTCTTTTCTTTCTTTTTTTTTTTTAAGCCTCTACCACCTCCCAGAGTTTCTCTGTCATTGATTGGGTTTAGGTATCCTCAGCTACATCCAGAATAAGCAGGAGGTCAGCTTCCAAACCTTACACATCCTCTGACATTCATCTGAATATCAGACATTCTCTGAACATCTGTAGTAGGCAGGACCATATATGCAAATTCCCTGCTCTTCTGTACTAGTGCTGTATACTCCTTGGCCCCTCCTGGCCCACAGATCCATTCTGCCAAGTCTTTCTCCTGTAGCAGATGCCGCCATACCTCCATTTGGAGATTTTTCCACAGCACACAGAAGAACATGGATCATAAGGTAAATTCTCGCTGGGATAACCTTTGGAGTTAGGAGGACGATATTTGGAAGAGGAGCCATCACTTCCCCATGTATGAACCCATATTCTTGTTGAAGTCTCATAGAGGGGTTTCCTCAGGAGAGTGAGAGTGATTCCCCAGATGTGTACTCTCCCTTTCCACAGGGTTCTGCTAGGTTTTCGTCCCTCTGACTGCCTAGGTGGAGGGGAGAATCTGTCCAAACTATACCTTAATTGCTGAGCCATGAAAAAAAAAAAAATCTGTTTGAGGGCTGAAAGGTTCAGCAGAAGTACCTTGTGTTGTATAATACATGCTCTCTGCATGTACTGCATGATCAAATCTATTTTCAAATTCTACTCCCACCTGTTCCCTCCAAATAATTTCTAACTGAGATCACCATTTCTGACAATGTATGGCTCATCGCTTAACAACGGACTTCTGTGAGAGGTGAGAGGGAAAAAAAACTACCTGTTGAAGGAGATGTTTCAACAGCAGCAGATGAATGGAAAGAGAGTCTGAAGGTTCTAGTGGATGATGCCAGTGTCCATTTCTCTATGTGCAAGATTTGTGATATTCTCCAGGCTCTGGGGCTGATTCCATGGATTGCTTCCACCCTGTGGAGCAGGGATGCTGGGCTGCCTCCAGGACACTGTTCCTTCTGGCACTATAGAGCACCCCATGGGGCTTGAGGATCCATGGCTGAGTGAGGGGTCCTCTTGAGTCCTGTGGAAATTCAGATAAAAGGTTAATGTAGACATCTATTATTGCTCAAGAGGAAACCCGCTTGTGTGGGGTGGGTACTGGGGTAGACAGGAAGGAAGCTGTTGCGGTCGCCCTGCATGGGAGCAGAAGGGGGTCCCAGAGATGGCATAGGGTTCTAAGTTGGTTCTAAGAATTGCTGCCTGTTTTGTAGGGAGAGGCCAATGCTCTTGTCTCAAAGGTATCCTTGTGGAGCTTTTCTCCTGCACTAAATTCCCTGGGATGAAGACCATTTTGTCACAGGTGGGATGCTCTGTGACACCCTTCTTGGGGCCAGGCATGGTGCTGCCCATGCTCCCTGTCTTAAATCACAAGTTATGACCACCTGCTTGGAACAACAGTCAAGTAAGGATAACAACACTCAGAATATGGCTGTCTGTGCCTTTAAGCAAGCAACCAAACAAAGCTCCAAGCCAAGCACTTAGTTGCAGTACTTGAAGGTAAGGTTCTGACCTGGCCCTGGGGTTCCGGACTAGTACTGAGGAGCTCCTCCTCTGTTCTAGTCTCACGCCACACTGCCCCTGAGAAGAACAGGCAATACTCTTTAACTGGTCTGCTGGCTCCTGATTGGTCATTGTCTCCTCCTAGCGCTTCTAGGCCTCCAGAGCTTTGGTTGCCCAGTCTGAATGGGATTTCCTTGAGTGGGGAATGGCAGGTCAGGTTGCCAGTAGACCCTGTTACACCCTTCTTTTTGGAAGATGGATGATTTTGCTTTTTACTTTTAATAAGTAAGTAAATAAATAAATAAGTAAATGGATTCCTTCCAAACATATCCTTACGTTATTTATTTTTTTCAAAATTGCTGGTTATACACTTTCTTTGCAACATTTATGCCCATTGAAAGCATATGGAACAAAGAGTCCAAAAATAGCTTTACCTCCACTGAGGTGTATTAATGTATATGGTAGAAAATGGTGACATGGATAACCCCCAAATATAAAGCCTGCAGTATCATGCCAGCCACTCATAGAATTGAATAAGCCACAAAGGCTGAAATGGCATGGCACTTGAGGGGGGTTGTTAGGCTGCCTAGATCTGTTTAAATTCCTGTCATCACCTGTCAGTAATGTTTCACTTCAGTTACTTATTTTTGCCCTGATGAATTCGGACAACTCTTCCAGAGCAAAACTCTGCTCTGCAAAACTTTTTGCTCTTACAGAGCAAAAAGAAAACTTAATTTTCTCTCCCTCTCACCCATATTACGTGATAGAAAAGAGAAACTGTATAACAAGCTGCCTAGTTGGATGAGCCTCCTTCATAGCTTCTTAGCGAACAAAGGTTCTTTGAGACATACTGCAAAATCTCCTTTTACTGCTTAAAAACAACTGACAGATTAAAGGCAGAATACGGTAACATTTCCAGCTGCAGATGTGTTGTATGTGGGCTGCCTTTGCTTTTGACTAAATCTTTTTGTTAAAAAAAAGAAGAATTTAGTAGATTTTAGTGCTCTTGGAAATAAATGACAGAAAATGAAGGGCTAAAGTCAAGCAAAGTGGTTGAAATTTATTCACTTCTGTGAAGAAAGCCAGCACGAGGTCAATGGACCACTTAAATATGCTTTAATGGGTGCATAAGCCTGTCTCCCATGTGCTTTAAACCTCTGGAGTCTGAACAGAGTCCATGCACTGCCCCTATATTGGGGACCCTGGGCACACTCTTGAGGTGCAGGTTCTCTGTCTAGCACCCCTCTCCTTGTAACTTAGACCCCACAACCCAACTGCCTAGCTCTTGGGGCTAGTGCTGACCTCTCAGGCTCCCCCATAGTTAAACACACCATCTCCCAAGACTCTAAACATATGGGCACTCTGGGGTCAGAGTTTAACTCTTCAGTGGCATGTGGTAGGTATAACACACAACACAAACAGACAGCCTATGCACAGGATTTTAAAATACTCTTGTTCTTTACTTAACGAGAGTACAGACATTTAGGAAACAGCCCTGAATTCAATGTCTCTCACTCTTGTTCACCTTTTTCTTGGGAGTCTTTTGGGGGGACCATCTGAGTTCAAACAGGCACTCGCTACCTCTTGGAGTTCAGTCCAACAGAGAAGGCACAGGGCCACACATTCAAAATGGAGTTTGAGCTTGGTAAAGGTACTTACAAAGAGTCGATAACCTCACACAGAATTCGAGTTGTACAGATAGATTCCCCAAATCACCACAAGGCCTTTGTGCTGGCCTTTTGCACAGGTGTGAATTTCATCCAGCGTGAGCAGGTGCAATGAAACGCTAGAGCACACTGCTTGCCTTAGGAGTATCTTGGGTGGAGACAGGTAGATAGTGTAAGAAAATGAGTGATGCTTTCATGATGTGGCTCAGTTCACTAGATAATAAATCGAGATCACTGAGCCTTTGTCTTGTGGCCTGAGACATACTGCAGTTTTGACCTTCCAGAGATAGAGGTCCCAGCATTTTGCTTCATTGTTCCTATTCCATATTGGTGTATGAAACATTCCTGGGTGAAAATGTAAATGAGTCTACAGCTTTTTCAGAGAGAAAGAGTTTAATGGCTAATATTATGGCACAGAAAAATGCTGTCAGTTTTTAGTTGTTTAAACTTCATTTCAAGCATCTGTTCTCTGGCATTCACGCAGCTCCAAAGACTATTTTGCTGATAGTTGTTTGTCAAAGCACAAAAGAAGAGATTATAATGCACAATTTAAACAATAAAATAAGGAAAATTATGACTAAACAAATCATTCATAAAACTAGGACATCAAAACATTCTTTGGAAAAAATAGATGTGGTTTTAATTTTCTCTAGAGGCATAAATCAGTTGTGCATATATCTTTTCATTATGCAAGATAGTTCTTCCGCTTATTTTTTGATACATTTCTCTCACCTTACTCTGCAGTTATCATTTCAAAGATAAATATTACTTGATGCTGTAAAATCTCACTATTAAAAATATGCATTCTGCTTTGAACAAATTCCCTTTTTGTCCAGTTATTGGGATATAAACAAAATGATTGTCTGATTTAGATTCTCTTACATATTCATTGAGAAAAGCAACTTATCTGAAAGTCATTGCAGGTGTTTTTTAATTCAACCTACAGTTTTGAGTATTGGCGTGGGGCTTTCTAGAAGTGATTATATAAAGTGCATATCTGAATCAAGTGACGGGATCTTATCCTTGTTACCTTCATTTAAGGGTAGCGTCACTGATTCTTTTTGCTAAAAGAAATGTATAAAAGATGAAAGATCCTGCAGTATTGCCTCTTGTACAGCTAAAGGATGGGACAAGGTGAATATGTTTCGGTGATGCAGTGTGAAAATGTCCTTAATTTTCCTAACTGCAATGCACCTTCTCTGTGCTGTTTACAAAGAACAAAGGCGTTTTAGCCCTTTATGTTTTCTTTTAAAATGGAGGCACTCAAGCAAATACCCCTGCAGACCTTATCCAATATGGTTTACACAGTATAGCTTCTCTGATAAGCTATTCTCATTTCAGAAAGCATTAGAAAATAATAGAATTATAGAGTTGCCAACCTCTGAGGTATTCAAATGAGGAAAGAGGTGTTCTGGGTTTTTTTTAAATCTGCTCTGCTTAGCTAAAGTCAGGTGAGGGAGATTGTATATTTATACGGTAAAAACAATAAATTCAGTGACTGGATTTGGGGACTCCACAAATTGGTTATGTTTCCCAGTTGGTAGGCACAACATGTAACATTAGCAAGGAGATGATGAAGTGTGCAGATGTGCACAGATGCGTAGTGAAATTTTAAAAGCATACTGACATTTTCGGAATAGGCACACTGAATATTAAACAGTCAGCTGAAAATCCTGTTTCTGCTGCCCAGAACCAGCACTTCATTTTCTTTTATGTGCAATGCCTTTTTAAGCAGTTTTAAGGCACAGACTGGAGATAATTGTGGAAGTAGATGGCTGTCATATGCACCTACTAGAAAGCGAGGAAATGTTAAGCTATGCAAAGAGCAACTTTTATTGGAGACCAAATGAGCACAACCCTTTCTGATTCAGCTAGGCAGAGAGGCTATCCGTTGACCTGTCTGGTAAAACTGCGGCTTCTTATCATGCGATAAAGATGAAGCAGTGCTATAGACTGAGTATCAAATACCAGGTGTTGGAACAAACTGATAAATTAAAGACGTGCAAGTTACTATTGGCTTGATTCTGTTCCCACAAAATGTTATGGAAAAATTATCTAGCAGCAGCTCCTAGCACCAGATAGCACACACTCAAGATTTTTACATGTATTCAAGACTGCTAGCTTAAGTAACTATCAAAAATATGCAATCTCATTAAAATCAGACACTGTGTCAAATGTTCAAAACCTAAAGAAATGGGGATTGAACCTGGGAATTACTGGCAAGTAAGTCTTACTCTAAAATACAGAAGAGAGAACTCAGCCACAAACTTGATTAGATTTAGAATGAATCTCGTCCTGTCCACCATGGAGTTCCTTGGATCTTCTTCTAACGCATCAGGTACAGGTTTCATAAAGACAGGACATTGGACTAGATGGACTACTGATCTGATGTAATCCATCCACTATGACAATTCAGGTTATTCCTATGAGAAATTTGAAATCTCATTTGTTTTAACGTACAGACTGTGCACAGCTTCTCCAGCCATCAGATGGATGACTGCTAAATGATGAGGACCACTGTAAAGACTTGCAACCAAATAGCTAATAAGTGAGGGAAATATCCTGAGAAATGGGTGAGTTTGGGGATTCCTTTCTTCTCATAGAATTTCAGAGGATAAAAACTTGGAAGAAAACCATTGTCATATGAGACTGGGAACAATTATAAAGTTTTTCGGTCTTGTGTCGGGGTTGGGGAAAAATTCTTTCAAAACTGTTAAATGAACAAGATTGGTTGGCTGGCTCTCATTTAAATACGTTAAATCAGACTGGGCTTTCTAGATTAGGGTATTCAATTAGACAAGAATTTGTTTATTTAGGAACATAAGATTTGCCATGCTACTTCAGCACAATGCTCCATATCATGGCCTAATGCCTGCGTCTTTGAGGCATTATGTGTGTGTCTGGTAAAATGAATTAAATGAATTATTCATTGCAAATAAAGTATCCCTTGAATTTAGTTGGTTTTTTTTCTGTTTGTGAATCAATCCCAGTTTCTGAAGTTGTGTTTGAGTATTTGCTGAATAGTCTGTCTGAAAAATTTGTAAACTGTAGGTTGTTCCCAAAATGTTAAATACGACTGATGCCATTCATGTTGTGTGATTATTCACATTACTTATGTGCTTCCTGTTTGGATGACTGAATCTTTAAAATCAGGGCAATAATGACAGGTAATTATGAATAGTGAATACTCTGTTGTGCACATCAATATCCTCATTCACAAGTGAGTATTAGCATTTGCCCATAGAACATCCATTCACCAAAGAGTCAGACAAATGTATACAAATGTGAGTGAACAGTTTCTAAAGGGGGATGTGAACATTGTGGAATAGAACTTCCATTTGTAATCTTGATTAATGTTTCTGAGCAGCTTTTGCAATATTCAACCTGCTCTTCTAGTGACTATATTCCATGTTGGATTTGACACCAAGAATAAAGAAAAAGTTAACTGTCTTTATTTGATATAAACCCTGACTTCCACTTTATTTTGTTTTGCTGACTGTTTGAAACCTTCCAAATTCACATAAACTGTTTGATAGATCCAGGCTTCCAAAATAATTTGTAAAAACGCTACCCATTTGTGAGGCCCGCTTTTTGTGATGAAAAATTAGATAAGGCTATGAATTTATCAGATGCCCTAAATTGCATTATGCTCCAGACCAAAACCAAGGATGCATTCAGCACTGATAGAATTCTGAAAAGTACCTTTTTTGAAAGGCAGGGATTACTTTCTCATTAGAGAGGATCTATAGTTTCCCTTGCATTGGGATGCAAGGCCCATGTCCATATTTAAACCATTATAGTTCCACTACACGGTGGGGGGGGGGGGGGGTGTGTGGAAGTAGGACTGCATAGAGATCTGTGCTATGATCTGTAACCACAGAGGATGGAGTCATAATCTCTTCCATGGAAAACATTTTATTTTCTCACAATTGGCTTTCTCACCAAAACCCCAATAGTTAAAAAAACTAGAGACAGTGACCTGGATAATCCACAAGCCCAGAAAACCAATCTATGACATTTACTGAGAGGTGGGAGCAGTTACTATTACATTGAATTTTATTTTGCTGGGGCAAGTTCACTGTGCTTTCTATTACTATTCATACCATGATGCTTTGACCCAAGGAACAGAACTTGGGAACTCTCTGCCTTCTTTTCTCCTCATCCCATTTACTCATGGTGGAGTGACAGGAGAATGGTATCCTGATTATTCTTTCCATGTCTATCGGGTTCCTGTCTTCTTCAGTCACATCATGTCGTCTGGTGTGGCTCATAATACTGTCAGTGTGCCTAAGAGCTATCACTTTGAGGATGTGCTGGATTTCTTTTCTCAGAAGACATAGAAAAAATATCCACTGCAAATGTGGAGCATTTCTGTGAGCTGATGCAGAAAAGACCACTCTTTTACTTAATGTAATGTAGATGTTTGTTTGCTTGTCATTTATTTCAGTTTAAAATCACACCTTTACTTAAACTGACACAGCTTTCTTGAGTAGACAAGGCCTTAGGTCTCTAGACTGAGCTGAATGAATTCCATAAGGTCCCGAGTTTAGGATCTCTGAGGATTTCACCTTTCAGTTATTATGTCAGTTGGGAGCCAATCGGATATTAACTAGTTGCCTGTTACCCACATTCTGGAGCATTTTTTAAAGCTTTGGATCCTCCCCAGGTTACAAATATAATTCTGCTTATATCTCATTAGCAGTGAAAATGCCACTGTGTCCTTCCCAAAGGCGTTTAGCTTAAGGAAAGGACTTCACTTACCTCCGTATTCGTTCATTCTGTCACATAGTCCATCTGAATTCCTACACTCTGCTGGCAGCCTTTAACAATTTTCTGTCTGTAAGGGAGGCCATATAAAATCAACATCGCCTTTCCCCAACTCAGATCATCTTGAATCAGCCTAAAGCTTGGTTTTTAAAAAGAAATTTAGCAATTATAATTTTATTTTGGAGGGCCTTGCATCATTTTCTCTGAAGTAGCACTGTTGTGGGAGGGTGGGGGGAGATGATGTTGGCTGTTTTACTCAAAGACTGACTACAGGGGATGAAACATCTCAGAAAGAGAAAAAAATTAAAGAATTATAGGGTTTTTCTGCCTGTGTCCATATGCAAGAGGAGACTACAGCACAGTACAGTAGTAATTGCACAGCAATTTCTGTGTTCTCTCTCAGGACACTGGACAGAGGATTTTCATTGCCTATGTAATTCCCAAATTGCTGTAGGGATTCCACTTCTTAGTGCATATCCTTAACACAGAAAAAGGGGCAGAAATCTATTTTTCGAGTTGGCTTTGGTTTGTGAGTTTGAAAGATGAGCACAATTCTTTAGGTACAGTAAAGTACTGCAAACAGCAACATTATATATCTGTAAAAAATATTAGAACTTTGTCTTGATCCTCATGCAAGTAGTCCTATTGCAAAGGCTGTCCATTGTACTGCTTGTAGGATTTGTTGGATCAGGACCGTATATTAACAGAGAGATTTTGCAAATGGATTGGTTGTTTTTCTGTTTTCCCTTCTTTGTCTATGAATATGGGCATAATGGCGACCAAATTTGTTTTCCTGTCATAATACAAGCTGCACTGATAGCAAAGGCAGATAACTCCTTAATAGAACGACCAGAAGAAATCTGAAGTTTCAGAGAAGTTTCTGTCCAGCTACCATTTGTGAGCCTGGGCACATGAAGTAGGTATAATGGACTTTTTTGGGGTTTTTTTATGTACATGCTTCTTAATAAGAACACCTTAACTCCTATTGAAATCAGCAAGAGTGGACCTCACAGGATCGGGCCCTTATTCTCAGTCTGAATCAAAATATATTAAAAAGAGCGTTTATGGCCACAGCCTATTCTTTGGACCTCATTCCCACATGCCTATTGGTATGCAAAATAAGCCTGCGTTAAGGGAACCTGATGTCACTCCTGTTCCTGCTGCTCTGGACAGCATTACTAGGATTATGTCCACCAAAAGAACACTAAGTAGCTATAGTGTCAGCACTGGCTGACAGCTAAAGAAAAACAGTCATAGTGTTCAATAACAATGCAATCTGTGACAGCCTGTCCCTTCCTCTTCCTTGCTTTTGGAACAAACTGTTCAAAGATTACTAAGGATTGTTGCAAAACCTAAGTACACAAAGTAAATGTTGCAATTCAAATAACAGTCTAGTACTACCTTATTTATTATTTTGATTTCATGAAAAACAAGCCTATCCGAAGCTTTGTGTATGTGTATGAAATAAAACACAGTTTAGTACCAATGCCCAAAATATAAAATCCTTCCCAACCTACAAAACTAGGTCTCACCCATTATCTAACACAACCACACAACCCACTTTTCCAGAAACAGCTTGGTAGAAAAGATATGCTTTATTACCTGAAGTGATGCTCAATAAACTGAAGCTCTGGTGGAATGATGAGGGAGGTAAATTCCAGAATTCAGGATCCTTCACTGAAAATACTTTGCCTCTAGGCCCTTCTTAATGAAGTCAGTGATCTGTTAATTTAGGAGTCTCAGATACCCTCAGCTGTCACAATATTCACTGGGGAGAGAAGCAGTCTCCCATGTATATGGCCTCTAGCAAACCTAGAGGGATGTATTTTTGTACAGGGCATATGTGGTGCTACTGTAATACAAATAAATAATAGTAGTTTTAATAAGTGAAAAACGAACCTTAAATTCCATCTGAAAATTGATTGGAAATCAATGCTGACCATGGACAGAGCTGCATTTATAATTTTTTTTTTGTATTATGGTAACACCTGGAAGTTAGATTCCCATCGTGCAAGGCACTGTACAAATGTATAACTAGGGTTGGCCAAAAAACAAGAAGTCCATTTCACAAAAAAATTAGAGGGTTTGAAATGTCCTTTTCTTTGCACTGGGCAAAACCAAAGTAAGACCTTTTGAAAATTTTTCACAAGAGCAAAATATTGCCTCCCCAGAATAGACTAGTGGTTAGGGGCACCTGCTAATTCAGGCAGACCAGGTGTCTTGCTCTTGAGTCTTCCACCTCTCAGGTGAGTGCTCCAACCACTGAATTATAGAGTCAGTCTTTCCTGTTCTATATCTTTCAATTTGTATTTAAAAAAAGAATATTCATTGGGCCAGAGAATGAAAGACTGATTCTGTAGCCACTGGTTACGGTTATCACCTCGGATGTGGGAGACCCAGCTTCTAGTCCCTACTCCAAATCAGAAGAGCGTCTCTTTCTATTTTTTGTTTTGACCAGAATTTCCATCCTGGATCTGCACAACCTTCCCAATGAAAGTTCCATCAAAGCCATTGTGTTTCAGTGAAAAGTTTCAGTTTTGACAAATCAGCATTTTCTGATGGAAAAAATGTTGTTGGAAAAATCCCAGCCAGCTCTCCGTATAACAAGAAGACAATCTTGTCCTTGCAGATCTTACAATCTATGTGTAAGATTATAGATAACAAGTGGATAAAACAGAGAGGGAAAGAACAAGGAAAAAATTAGATGAATATGATCATGAAAAAAGTTGGTCACAGAATACCAGATGCCTAACCATTGTCAAGTTTTTACAGGAACTGTAGCAAAGAAGAGCTTTAAGGGGGGATTTAGAGGAGCCATAGAATTATAGTGTTTAAGGCCAAAAGGGACCACAAGATCATCTAGTATGACCTCCTACAAATCGTAAGACACTAAATGCCACCAGTTTATTCCTGTACTGAGCTCAACAACCTGGATTAGACTAAAGTATTACAATCTCAAGTGATTAAACAGTTGTGTACCAAAGGCTGAAAATAGGATGGACTGAGGTGCATCAATCCCATGCAATGGCAGGAAGTTGATTCGGTGAGCTATACACCCAGGTAATCATAACAAGTGACCTATGCCCCATGCTGCAAAGGAAGGCAACATGAGGATGGTCAATGAAGATGTCGGTGCACTCTGTGAAAAGTGACACTAAGCAAACAAGTAGCCGTGCTTTTTGTATTAATTGTAGTTTCTGGGTGCTCTTACAGTGTAGCCCAGTATCTTGGCTCCAACAGTAGCTAACAGATACTTTGGAGTAATAGACAATAATGAAATAACTTGCATAGAGAGGTTGTTCCTTCCTGTCGTCTCCCGCCCAGTTTGTGGCTTATGTCCTAGAGGTGGAGGGGATACTTACAGTGACTATGAAGAAACCACAGTGTTGAATAATTTCAAAAGTCCACTGCTCCATCTCTTTCTGTACTAAATGAGATAAGATCAAGAGCTGTTGTGGAACTAAGACAAAATATAAAGAACATTGTGGAAAGTAGAGTATTACTATTTGTGCCTTTTTAATTTCACAGCAAATATCCTCCCACCCTCTGCTGGAGAGTGGTCTCAAATCTGACAATGACTCAAAATGGGTCAGAGTGGAGAGTGAGTGGTTGTACTGACTTTGGTTCAAGCCCTAAGCCTATTGTAGAGGAAGAGTGTTAATACCAGTCTGTTTATTTTATGAAACAACTGTTGGAGTTTCCTTGAAAGTGTGTGACATTTGCTTGGCTAGCAATATAGGAAAAGCTGCATGCTTACCAGCATTTTGGCTCAAGCAACAAAGCCTTTTGTGGAATATTATTCTTGTTATCAATGGTAGTGGACAGCTTTCTAACACCTTCTTTGAATGTTTTCCAAAACAGTCTGGCTGGCTTGGAAATATTCAGTGATATATACAACTTCATATGTATCAGCTGCTGCTCCATCTGCAGACCCTGACAGTTTCTTTACTTAGGACAGTCTAGGGAAAGTGAGGGAGTCTATTGTCCATAACAGCACAGAACAATTCAGAAGCACTTCAACAGCTATGACATAGTACTTGGGTAGGCATACACCCTATGTTTTACCTACTGCCTGAACTCACACATCAATGACTTCACAGGGATAACGAAAACATAGTAGCACTAACACCACACTTCTAACCAGTGCAGACACAGATCAAAAGTAGGTGGTTCTCACAAAAAGAGAGAGATAAAGGACATACCATTATTCTGTTCCTCTAGCTTCTATGATTTCATCTGAGTAACATTTTTTATCTCTTCTTTTATCTCTCATGTCTCTTGTTTCTCTCTATAATTTCCAGGCTGTGGCAGTTCTACCATCCGCTGATGTGATAATCCGACTTGTGACTCTTCTGACATCCATTGTTCTGGGTAATATGTTTGGTACCAAATACTCCACCCCAAATTCGAGGGCTCAGTCAGTTCATGTTACTCAGATACTTGTAGGGGTTTGATTGTACATGCTTGTATCTTGAGTTGGGCTTTATGAACAGGTTTTCATATATCTCCAGGTTATAAAGGTGAATGAAACTGTGTTTGGGAAGGAGACAGAATTTAACCCAAATAGGGTTAATTTATAGGAGGAACACTGTCAAAAACCAGGAGTTACATTTTTATTACTGATAAATGAAGGTTACTGTCTGAACAAGTGTTTCTAGCATCAGACCTGGTGAGGGCTGAAAAAACAAATACAGTAATGTGAACTGAAATCAGGTAGCAAAGCGATGGTGTAAACTCTGAAGGAGCTGGAGAAATGATAATCTTCAGTGACATTTTGCTGCCAGCGGAACGTTAAAATTTTACTCTGCCATCGGCTTTCCTGTGAATATAAAAAACAATGTCAGCAGACATTTCAAAACAGAGTCTCTGTAATCAGATGCTGTTTTTCTCTATTTCTATGCTATTTCTTAGCCCTCATTTTCCTCCTAGCATTTCTAGGCGTAGAGACAGCAATTTAGTGAGGTGGGCAGCACAACTATACCAGATTCCCCCCTAGTGGAAATACTAGCCCTTCAGCTTTCTGTTCTTCTTTTCTTGCTCTACATCTTCATTTACAATATTTACAATTTAACATCCAGTCTTTCTCTAAGATTAAACCTCCTACGTTAAGTTGATTTACCCAGACAGGTTGGTGCCACAGCATATGTTATTGTAGGGCACTGAGTCACTATTCTTAAATTGCTAAAATTACCTCACTAATCCTGTTCATTTAATAAAGCAGTTTTTTAATCGGATTATTAGTTCAGGAAGATGGAAGGGGCTAGATACAGTGGGGAAGATTAGGTATTTTTGCCAACAATTTCATCCAGCAGTGACACCCTCCATCTCCTATTTTTCCACAGCATCTGGTTCAAATGTTGCACTGACCAATTAGAACAGGCAGATGTTTTTCCTGGCTGACAGAAGCCTGCCCCAGGGAAACACCTGACCGGAAGCAAGGGGGCGGGTCTAGACCTTTAAAGGCCCCAGTGGCCCCACCTGACCGGAAGCAGGGGGGCGGAGCTAGGCCTTTAAGAGCCCGGCCGGCGAGCTCAGTTGGGAGGAGGCGGCCGAAGGGGAAGGACGCCTCTCCTCCGGAGCCCTTAGCCGAGGCTGGGCCGGGGAACCGGGCTGAGAGGGAGTGGCCGGCCGTAAACCCAGCCCGGGGATCGACCGAGGCCTTCCCCAGGTACCCAAAAGCCTGGGAGTCGGAGGGACCGTCGGAGACCCCCACGGTCTGGGAACCAGGAGAGGACCCGTCAGGGCTCCCCGAGGACTACGGGCCTGACGAGCAACCCCCGGAAACACCCGGGGCCTGGGAGCCGGGGACAGATCTGCCCGAGCCATGCCGAGCCTGGGACCCCGAGGACCTACCGGCCCTGCCTGAGGCCTGGGGACCGCAGGACCTAGAGGAGCTACCCTTCGAGGACGAGCCCATGGAGCTCCCCGATCTGCCGCCTGTGGACAATGAGGGCCTAGCCGGTCTACCCGACCTCAGCGACCCGGAGGAGACAGGTACCGGGGGTTTCGGGGAGGAAGAAGCCCAGGGATAGCCGCACGATAGTGGCTGAGGCAGGGGCAACCTGGGCGGTGTGTTGCGGCTGGAGCCCCACCGATCCAGCGGCAAACGCTGTTGCCGCTATCAGGGCCCTGGGCTGGGACGCAGTGGAGACGGGCGGGCCTGCGTCCCCCTCCCCCCTTCCCTATCCTCCGTGAGGAAGCCTTCCCCACCGTGCCGTTCCCGAAAGCGGCTTGCTCACCCGCCAGCCCTGCTTGAGGCCTGGCCACGGGGCCTGGCCATAAACTGCTGCCTCGCCAGCCCTGCTTGAGGGCCTGGCCATAAACTGCTGCCTCGCCAGCCCTGCTTGAGGGCCTGGCCATAAACTGCTGCCTCGCCAGCCCTGCTTGAGGGCCTGGCCATAAACTGCTGCCTCGCCAGCCCTGCTTGAGGGCCTGGCCATAAACTGCTGCCTCGCCAGCCCTGCTTGAGGGCCTGGCCATAGCCCTAAACTGCCTCGCCAGCCCTGCTTGAGGGCCTGGCCATAAACTGCTGCCTCGCCAGCCCTGCTTGAGGGCCTGGCCATAAACTGCTGCCTCGCCAGCCCTGCTTGAGGGCCTGGCCATAAACTGCTGCCTCGCCAGCCCTGCTTGAGGGCCTGGCCACTGTTTGCCTCGCCAGCCCTGCTCGAGGGCCGGGCCATAGACTGTTTGCCTCGCCAGCCCTGCTCGAGGGCCTGGCCATAGACTGTTTGCCTCGCCAGCCCTGCTCGAGGGCCTGGCCATAGACTTTGCCTCGCCAGCCCTGCTCTGGAGACTGGGACTGTTTGCCTCGCCAGCCCTGGCCATAGACTGTTTGCCTCGCCAGCCCTGCTCGAGGGCCTGGCCATAGACTGTTTGCCTCGCCAGCCCTGCTCGAGGGCCTGGCCATAGACTCGCCAGCCCTGCTCGAGGGCCTGACTGTTTGCCTCGCCAGCCCTGCTCGAGGGCCTGGCCATAGACTGTTTGCCTCGCCAGCCCTGCTCGAGGGCCTGGCCTCGCCAGCCCTGCTCGAGGGCCTGGCCATAGACTGTTTGCCTCGCCAGCCCTGCTCGAGGGCCTGGCCATAGACTGTTTGCCTCGCCAGCCCTGCTCGAGGGCCTGGCCATAGACTGTTTGCCTCGCCAGCCCTGCTCGAGGGCCTGGCCATAGACTGTTTGCCTCGCCAGCCCTGCTCGAGGGCCTGGCCATAGACTGTTTGCCTCGCCAGCCCTGCTCGAGGGCCTGGCCATAGACTGTTTGCCTCGCCAGCCCTGCTCGAGGGCCTGGCCTATAGACTGTTTGCCTCGCCAGCCCTGCTCGAGGGCCTGGCTATAGACTGTTTGCCTCGCCAGCCCTGCTCGAGGGCCTGGCTATAGACTGTTTGCCTCGCCAGCCCTGCTCGAGGGCCTGGCTATAGACTGTTTGCCTCGCCAGCCCTGCTCGAGGGCCTGGCTATAGACTGCTTGCCTTGCGAAAGGCGCAAGACGGCTCCCAGTGGGAGGTAGCCGGGAGGGCTGGTCCCCCTCTGAGGAGGACCCAGAGAGGGAGCCAGACCCGGACGCTGCTCCCCGGTTCCAGGGGCACGTCCACACGTGGTGGAGAATGCGGGCATAATCCGCCCCTTGCTGTTAAGGGGGCAACCTGCAACGATATTCCCAATACAGGTCAGAATGGACCTAGATCAGCTCAAACAGTGGTGGGACGAGCTCCATCAACAACAACAGGCAGCCCAGCAGCAGCAACAGCAACTGCTGCTGCAAACGTTAGGGGCTCAGCAGCAGCAGCTTGTCCGAGACTTGGGGGTACAGCACCAAGAGCAGCAGCGCCAGTATCTCCAGCAGATGGCTGCCCTGCTCCCTGCCCCCACCAGCTCACCTGGAGGATCGATGGCAGGACCGACGGGGACCCCGATGCCCCTACGGTTGACAAAGCTGGGACCAGAAGACGACCCGGAAGCCTTCCTCATAACTTTTGAGAGAGTGGCGTCGGCGGCCGGCTGGGCCCCCACTCAGTGGGCAACCCTACTAGCCCCCTACCTGACCGGAGTGCCCCAGGCGGCTTATCGGGCCCTCTCGGAGACGGAGGCCCGGGATTATCCCGCAGTGAAGGCGGCCATCTTGGATGCATTGGACATCTGTCCGGACACCTTCCGGAGGCGGTTTCGGGGGAAGACCTATTCCCCGGGCGCCCGGCCACGAGCAGTCGCTCAAGAACTAAAGGACGCCTGCACGCGGTGGCTGCTGCCAGACCACCGGTCGGCCGCCGAGGTGGTCGACCAGGTCGTGAAGGAGCAATTCCTCCAGATCTTACCGCCACGGGGCCGGACCTGGGTTATGCGCCACCGCCCCGCAGCATTGAGCGACGCCGTGCGCCTGATGGAGGACTTCCTGGCGGCGGAGGATCCTCCACTCCAGGTAACCCCCACCGTAAAAGGGACCCCTGCACGAGACCCCGGGCTGCCGCCACGGCGACCCACCCTGCGGGGGCCAACCGGGAGAGATCGGGCGCCCAGGCCTCCCACCCCGGTGGCCCCGGCAACTCCTCGGGGACTGCCTGGCCTACGGCCAGACAGGAACAACGACCCACGGGGTGTGACCCGTCCAGCGGGGGATAGCCGAGCCCGAACGGGACGCCCCGAGGTCGGCCCCTGCTTCACCTGTGGCCATATGGGTCACCTACAGCGTGACTGCCCACGTATGGACTGCTCGTATGGCCTGGTCTGTACTGGGGAAGGGCGGGCTCGGAAACGTCTAGGGCCCTCCGTGACAACCCCCGTGCAACTCCCGGAAAGGCGGACCTGGGCCCTGGTGGACTCTGGCTGCGGACAAACGCTGGTCCGCCCCGAGATGCTTCCCCCAGGCCAGCCACTCCTTGGGCGGGTCCCAGTGCGGTGCATTCACGGGGATGTAAAAGAATACCCCACCTGCCCACTTCAGCTCACCATTGAAGGAACGACCCAGGTGGTACAAGTCGGGGTCGCCGCAGGTTTACCCTACCCCGTCATCCTCGGACGAGACTGGCCTGGGTTCGCCAGACTCCTCCAGACCCTCGCACACCAGGCGGACCCTGGGCAAGTAGCCCTCTTGGGGGCAACATCCCGGAGGGCCCCCCAGAGACAGAGGACCCCGGAACCCCGAGGACCACAGGCCTACCTGACCAACCCCTCCAGTCGGACCAAGAGGTCGACCGCCCCCCAGGCGGGGGAGACCCGCAGATGACCCCCGTGGAGGAGTTCTGTCAGGACCAGCGGAACGACCCCACACTGCGACACGCGTACGAGCAGCTCGCCTATCAGGATGGGAGTGCCGTTCGCCCCGGCCAGAGCAACCAGTGGCCCCGCTTCGAACTGCAGAAGGGCCGACTGTATCGCATGGAGCGGGACCCCCGGACCCAAGAGCCTCGGGCCCAACTGGTAGTGCCCCAACCTCACCGACGGGCCGTCCTAAGGTTGGCCCACGATGTTCCCGCGGCTGGACACCTTGGGCTGGACAAAACCCTCGCCCGGATCCTGACACGCTTTTACTGGCCGGGGATCCGACGAGAGGTCAAGGACTACTGCGCCTCTTGCCCCAAGTGCCAGCTGACCGCTCCCCCAGGAGTACCCCGGGCACCCCTCGTATCACTCCCACCGGTAGGAACACCCTTCGAGAAAATCGCTATGGACCTCCTGGGACCCCTCCCCAAGAGCGCTGCGGGCTTCCGGTATGTCTTGGTGGTGATGGACTATGCCACCCGCTTCCCGGAGGCTATCCCGCTCCGGAGCGCCACGGCACGCGTAATCGCCGCTGAATTGATAAAGATTTTTGCTCGGGTCGGGCTGCCCCGAGAGCTTCTCTCGGACCAGGGCACAAATTTCACGTCCCGATTACTGCGAGAGGTCTGCGGTATCCTGGGAATAAAAAAATTACAAACGTCCATCTACCACCCCCAGACGGATGGCCTGGTGGAACGATTCAATCGGACCCTTAAGGGAATGCTGCGGAAGTTTTCAGCTGACGAACTCCGCCGCTGGGACCAACTCCTCCCCCCCCTCCTCATGGCCATCCGAGAGGTGCCCCAGGCTTCTACCAACTTCTCCCCCTTTGAACTGCTCTATGGGCGGCAACCGAGAGGCCTGCTGGACCTACTTAGGGAGACGTGGGAACAAGCCCCGCCCCGCGATCAGGGGCTACTTCAATATGTCCTGTCCCTACAGGACCGGCTGGCCCAGGTCGGAGAACTGGCCCAGGAAAATCTGAGAGACGCCCAGCAAGCACAAGCACGCTCCTACAACCAGGGTGCCCGAGCCCGCACCTTCAAGCCTGGGGACCGGGTTCTCGTCCTCCTCCCCACGGAGGAGTCCAAGCTCCTCGCACGCTGGCAGGGACCTTTTGAGATTATCCGACAGGTAGGACCGGTTAACTATGTGGTCCGCCAGCCCCACCGGCGAAAACCCCAACAGATCTACCACATAAACCTCCTAAAGCCCTGGCGTGAACGGGAGGCGCTCATGATCGCGCCGTACCCTCCCGAACCAGAGTTGGGACCACAGCCCCCAGACCCGGGAGACCGGCAGGAACCTAGCCTGGGTGAGGACCTCACGGAAGGGCAACGGCGGCAGATCCAACATCTCCTGGAAGCCTTCGCCCGAACCTTTACGGCCAAGCCGGGCCGGACCACCCTGGTGCGACACGACATCCAAACAAACCCCGGGGTAGTGGTCCGGGCCCCAGCTAGACCCCTCCCCCGACACATGCGGGAGGCTATCGAGGAGGAGGTGCGGGAGATGCTGGACTTGGGGGTGATTGAACCCTCACGAAGCGAGTGGAGAAGCCCGGTGGTCCTAGTCCCAAAGCCGGATGGCTCCCGTCGGTTCTGTATAGACTTTCGAAAAGTCAACCTAGTCTCTCGGTTCGACGCCTACCCCATGCCCCGAGTCGACGAACTCCTCGAGCGGCTTGGGGAGGCGCAATACATCTCCACGCTGGACTTAACCAAAGGCTACTGGCAGATCCCGATGGAGCCGACGGCCAAAGAAAAGACTGCCTTTGCCATGCCCCGGGGGCTGTACCAATTCACCAGAATGCCTTTTGGGTTGCATGGGGCCCCCGCGACATTCCAACGATTAATGGACCAGCTACTTCAGCCCCATCTGGAATACGCGGCTGCATATCTAGACGACGTTGTGGTGTACAGCCGACGCTGGGAGGACCATCTCAACCACCTTGCCACTGTACTCAGGGCCCTCCGAGATGCCGGCTTGACCGCCAACCCGAAGAAGTGTCGCCTCGGGTGGCGAGAAACAACCTACCTCGGGTACGCCCTGGGGCGCGGGACGGTCCGCCCGCTCGTGGGAAAGGTGCACGCGATCAGGGGACAACCTGCTCCGACTACCAAACGCCAGGTACGGCAATTCCTCGGGCTAGTGGGATATTACCGACGGTTTATACCCGACTTTGCCACTATTGCCGCCCCACTAACCAACCTCCTGGCAAAGACGGAGCCAGTGCGCGTGCGCTGGACCCCGCAATGTGAGGGTGCGTTCCAAGCACTCAAGGACGCGCTGTGCCAGGAGCCAGTGCTATATAGCCCCGACTTTGACAAGAGCTTCCTGGTACAGACTGACGCCTCTATGGTGGGACTAGGGGCAGTCCTAGCCCAGGAAGTCAACGGGGAAGAGCACCCCGTCCTATACATCAGCAGAAAGTTGTTCCCCCGGGAGCAACGCTACTCGGTAGTGGAAAAGGAGGCCCTGGCTGTGAAATGGGCTGTGGAGGCCCTCCGGTACTACCTGCTCGGTAGTACCTTCGTTGTAGTAACCGACCATGCGGCCTTGAAGTGGCTGCATGAAATGAAAGAGACTAACGCTCGCCTCATGCGGTGGTATCTAACCCTCCAGCCCTTTGCTTTCACGGTGCAGCATCGGGCGGGCCGACAGCACGCCAATGCGGACGCTCTCTCTCGCCTGGAGGTACCGGAGGAGACCAGCCCCGGAGACCGGGATCTGGCCTTGAAGAGGGGGGTGTGTAGCCGGGAGGGCTGGTCCCCCTCTGAGGAGGACCCAGAGAGGGAGCCAGACCCACCCTGGCTGACAGAAGCCTGCCCCAGGGAAACACCTGACCGGAAGCAAGGGGGCGGGTCTAGACCTTTAAAGGCCCCAGTGGCCCCACCTGACCGGAAGCAGGGGGGCGGAGCTAGGCCTTTAAGAGCCCGGCCGGCGAGCTCAGTTGGGAGGAGGCGGCCGAAGGGGAAGGACGCCTCTCCTCCGGAGCCCTTAGCCGAGGCTGGGCCGGGGAACCGGGCTGAGAGGGAGTGGCCGGCCGTAAACCCAGCCCGGGGATCGACCGAGGCCTTCCCCAGGTACCCAAAAGCCTGGGAGTCGGAGGGACCGTCGGAGACCCCCACGGTCTGGGAACCAGGAGAGGACCCGTCAGGGCTCCCCAAGGACTACGGGCCTGACGAGCAACCCCCGGAAACACCCGGGGCCTGGGAGCCGGGGACAGATCTGCCCGAGCCATGCCGAGCCTGGGACCCCGAGGACCTACCGGCCCTGCCTGAGGCCTGGGGACCGCAGGACCTAGAGGAGCTACCCTTCGAGGACGAGCCCATGGAGCTCCCCGATCTGCCGCCTGTGGACAATGAGGGCCTAGCCGGTCTACCCGACCTCAGCGACCCGGAGGAGACAGGTACCGGGGGTTTCCGGGGGTTGCTCGTCAGGCCCGTAGTCCTTGGGGAGCCCTGACGGGTCCTCTCCTGGTTCCCAGACCGTGGGGGTCTCCGACGGTCCCTCCGACTCCCAGGCTTTTGGGTACCTGGGGAAGGCCTCGGTCGATCCCCGGGCTGGGTTTACGGCCGGCCACTCCCTCTCAGCCCGGTTCCCCGGCCCAGCCTCGGCTAAGGGCTCCGGAGGAGAGGCGTCCTTCCCCTTCGGCCGCCTCCTCCCAACTGAGCTCGCCGGCCGGGCTCTTAAAGGCCTAGCTCCGCCCCCCTGCTTCCGGTCAGGTGGGGCCACTGGGGCCTTTAAAGGTCTAGACCCGCCCCCTTGCTTCCGGTCAGGTGTTTCCCTGGGGCAGGCTTCTGTCAGCCAGGGTGGGTCTGGCTCCCTCTCTGGGTCCTCCTCAGAGGGGGACCAGCCCTCCCGGCTACACAGTCCCATAAGTTATGTTGCTCTTCTTAATAATAGGTAATGTGCTTGCAGTCATCAACAGGTGACCATTTAAGTAACTGGCAGTTCATGTAGTTTTACAATTAATGCATGAAGTTAATTTAATTTTGTAATCAGCAAATGCCTGATATGAGCCAACACTCATGCTTAAATATTTAAAACAAGATTCTCCTTAAATGTAGCCTTTCAAAATTTAAATCATGTTTTTTTCTTTTTTAAACCAAACTTGTTTTGCCTCTGACTTGTACAAAATTATGGAATGTTTTGTACATTTGAAAATCACATGACAGCACTGACTCATTCCAGTGGAAATAATGAAACCATTTTCTTCCTAGTGTTGAAGAATAACCCTTGCCTGCTGGGACACTGAAACATATTGAATCCTCACTCACTATGAGGGGATTTCTGATCCTGTCAGAGACACAGCGAGAGAGAGCCCGTTAGAGGTTTAAGCCATTGTGGAAGCCTTCAGAATGTGGTTTAATATTTGTCATGACAAGGCAAGTAAATAAATACCTTGGCATACAGCCTAGAGCCTGTCACACTGCCCGTGCTGCTACCTCCTGTTCAAAATATAGTGCTCTGTTTATCATCTTTTACATAAAGTTCATTCTAAGAAAATCACCTCAGACATGTTTAATTTTGGTACTTTGTGATGTCATCCAGATGATCCCTTCCTCCAGTGACCCCCATTGAGGGCATTAGGCCCAAGCAGCTATCGTGTTTGTTGCCCGCCAAAGTAGTTTAATCTATAGCAATGTGCTGTGTTTATCTGGGCTAATCCAGCTCAACCAGCATTTTTCTCTTTTCACTCTTTCTCCTGGTCCCCAAAGTAGAGACATTCTAACTGTTCAGTGAAACTTTTCACAATCAAAAGAACTTCCGGACTAGAAAAAGGTGGCAGTGTTGTCTTGTTTGTATTCTTTCAGTTGTCATTGCTCCTGACTTCTCGCCTCTGCTGGGTAAAAGAGTGGCGTTTGAGCCCTGCTTTCTAGAAGTTACTGTTCAGCAAACATTTCTGTGTATCTAGCTAACAGTTTCTCTTTTTTTGGATGAGATTATATCAAGTTACTTCATCTTCTCTCTCTCATACTCGCATAGAATTAGGCCACACTTTCTTTTTGCCTCTCTATTACTTAAAGGTAGAAGATAAAAGAAACCATCTCTTCAAATAAATGTTGATAAATTGTAGACTTCCAAAGCTTATGTTCTCTTTATTCATTTCTTGGATCCAGAAGGTTCTGACCTAGGAAGGCACTCTCAAAGCCTTGAGCTTCTGGATGCCTTCCCTCCACACCCTGTCTACTGCACATACTGTTCAGGATGCATAGCATTTCCCAGGGCATTCCAACAAGCCTCAGTTCTCCAGATTCTTGTTTTTAATTCTTCCTTCCCTTGCTTATAGCATTTTATTAGTTCTTATGGTTTGTCTCTTTGTAGATAAATAGATATTTTTAGGATTTTGTTTTCACAGTGCTTTCTTAATGTATTTGTTGGTTTCCTCCCTTCTGTATATACTATCCCAATTCCTCTTCTCTATGTAGGCCCATAAATTCCATATTTTACAGATAAACTATTCTTAGACCTGCCCCAGATAATGGGCCCTTTCCTGCTACATAAACCCTCCCCCATCCTCCCTGGGGTTCCAAATCCCAAGAAAGACTGGGAGGATGCCGGAATCTGAGATTTGTCTCATTCTGGTGCTATCCAGAGAACAGAGTGAAAAGGGCATAAGTTTCATAGATCTGTGCCAGAGTATAAACTCTGCTGTCACCATGATACAAGGCTGTGAAGGTTTGGCCAGGAGGCTACCCATTACCTATCTTACTTTCCCACATCAAACAGCCAACCTCCCAGCTCTACAAACCAGTTCACAGAATAAGTGGGGCTCCTGAGGATGTTAAGGTGCTATTCCCTGGTTCTGCTGGTAGGGGGAGGAGAGCAAGGAGCTGCTGGGGCCTTCTGTCCCTGAGGAGGTGTCTACATTGATGAAATTTGCAAACCCCAATGTACCTATGTCACAGGGATGTAAAATGGGATTTACACCAGTGTGGCTTAATCGCAAAATTACTGGCATTACTGGTACTATAGTTACACTGGTGCAAATGACTCTAAGGCAGACAGGGCTTTACAGTCTCTTCATTTATGATTTCTAATGGCCCTCTTGAGTGGACTAAGCAGTTACCTAAATTCTGAAATTGATTATTAGTTTGCTAGACTGGAGTCACTATATCACATCGAGCTGAGTTTACTAATCTCACCAGGATAAAAAACAATTGTAGACATTACATCCTTGTGTCTTTCCCTTGGTTTCATATGTGTATTCCTAAGAGCATAGGATAGTGGTGATCATCCACATTGCTGAAAACATCTGAATACAAACAAAGATTAGTGGGCCTTATGCTTATCAACTTTAAACAGACCTGTCCCCTGAAAACAACTGCTGAAAAATCAGTGGCCCACTATAGACCAGCATAACTGATAAGATCCCATGGTGACCTTATCCCATGGAAGTGAGAAAGGAGGGGCAAGCCATCTTGCCTGAAATATTAGGAGAAAAAAAATCAGAATGAAAAACGTTGTTAAAAAAAATTAGGGGACTTGTTAGTATGATTGTGTAGCATTTGGAAATTGAATGTAGGGGGTAATTGTGCTTTCATTATTTGCTAAAACAGAAATAAAATCTAACTAAGATTACTTTAACAAATTTTGCTATTACCACTGCATTGAATAAGGAAACCCTGGATCACTTTGAGATATTTCCACAGAAAAGCACATTAGACCTTAATGACTACATGCTGGGTGATGGAAGGCACTTAACTTTATCTAGAAAAAATGTTTTTAATGACTTCATTTATTCTTTAAAAAAAAACAAAACGGTAAAGTTATCATGTTATAATCTCCCAGAGATACTCCCGGGTGTGCTGTTGAAAGGTAATTTCGGCACACCTAAGGCTTCACACTGTAATAGAACCTGTTGTGCCTTTCAACTTAATCACACAGTGGCATTTAGAAATCATTCATTCTGGCAGGCAAAAATGTCTTGCAATAACACCATTACCACAACTTGCATTTTTATAGCAAGTTTTACTATCGAGGCAAACACATCAAAGTACTCTACAAAACATTTTAAGTACATAACCGTCACAGAATCACAGAACATAGCAAGTCCCTTGTGAACAAGCAGTGTCCCTCATATAATAAAAGTATCTCACTTTTTCATAAGGAATTATTATTGATATAAAACATGCATACGTTTTTAACTTGTATACAGCTTCCTTTTCCAAGTAATCTTATTGAATCAGGACCTCTGAGACCAATGGTTAAAATACAAGGTAGCAATTTTTATCCACTATCGGGCTAGTGAGCTGATGCCAAAAGATCATATGTTTTACACTAAATTGGGAATAAAATGTGTCTGTAGCAGATCACTAATCTTTACTAGGCCTATCAGTGTAAAGAATGACTTTGGACATTGTGATTTTCCCCTAATTCTGTAAGTGTATTTCTTAGAGTTGAAGAAAGACGCAATCATCCACAGTATGGAAAACATTCAAATACTTAAATGTCATCTTGTCATGAGTGATTGAATGGAAATGTCCCCCAGGAAACAAAAGTATATGTAATTTATTTAGATATCAGATCTCATTTAAAACAGCTTGAAATGGTTTGGCTCCTGCACACCACAAAAACTGCTTTTCTATTAATGTATTTCTGCAGCATTTTCACTATGCCTCGTCACTCGAACTATCAACCCACTGATTTAAAATGGCAGCACCGTGTTCAGTGCGGAGTCCTTGACTCTTGGAACTCATTTCCCAACTTGGACAGAGCCCCTAAGCATGTTGACCTTGAGGGAATATTATAGGGCCTATGTATTGTGCCAAGCTTTTGAGAAGGGGCTGAGTTGATGAGAGTATATGTGGGTAAAAAGGGCCATCGTCATTAATCCTGAAAGACTAGGTGACTGAGGAAATGCTTTTCACTGGGTTGATTGTATATATTTTGTATATGTTGTTGTACAGTCCCATAGGTAAAGGAGAGGTATATTTTGTAAGTGAAACTAAATACATAAAATATGTAAATATTATAGAATGTTTTACATTTATAGACGATGATGATATACTCACTCATATAGGAGTGAATTTGAAAGTAGCTTCTTTCATATATTACAGTCTACACAAATATGTAACACAGAATATATATCATACACTCCCAAAGTACTTGAAAAAGCATGCCCTTTCCACATGGGGTGAAATGAAGCTGTTTTCATCTCTGCCAAACTAAAAACACAGCCTGAATCATGCTCCAAGATGAAAATTAATGGCATTTGGAACAGTTATTAATATATTTAAAACACCCCTCAGGATATTTTGTTTTATGTTGTTTTTATAGAATTATAATTGTGCAATATTTCCTCCATTACCATTTTAAGAAGGGAGACAACAAGCCCATTCCATTCGGTCTTGTCTGACCATAAAATCATTCAGTGTTACATTTTGTGCTAGAGTACGCATTTGTTAAGCCAATTTCCCTCCTTTTAAATGAAGTTCAGAGGGTAGAAGAACTTCCAAAGTAACACTACACTGTCAAGATAGGCAAATTTGGGGGCTGGCCTAAGAATTTTCAGGATTTTTTCTTGAGCTCAGTAATACAAAAAAAAAAAAAAAAAAAAAAACTTTAAGAAAAGTACTGTAGATCTAGCATTTTTTGTCTGATTTAAGGGGATTTAACCTAAAATTTAAACTCTGAATCCAGATCTCCATTTTGAATCCCCACAAAGTATGGGGGTATGGAAATGCAAAGTTTTGGTTTAGACCCATCTCTTTTTAAAAAGTCTGAATTTAGTAGCCATTGCTAAAGTCAATAGATATATGTGCTTGCACTTGCAAACTGACAGTCTCAACACAGAAAAAACTGCCAGGTGCCGATTTCCTGACCACATAACCTCCTGGTATGCACCACACTATATATATTATATCTGATAAAGAATTCTTGCTTTAAAATCCATACAATTGTTGCCTACAAATCACAGAGGTCATCTAACATACAATATGACATAAAGCTTGCACCTTCCTCACTCCTATATTGCCTTGAAATAGACTCTGAATTGAGTCAATTTTTAAACAAATTCTGCCTAGTAATACCTGTTAGTCAGAATTATAGGAGATGTGAATTATTTTTCAAATGGAAACTTTGCAGGTGTAATCTGATCACTGTAAGTGAAAACCAATGATTTGACAACTGAATGAAATTATATTATGGTAAATAGAGAGTAGATTTGGCAATAGCCTCATGATAGATAAATAAAACCAACCAATCTGATCACTCTAGGCAGTGATTGCTATTATATGTGCTTGTGTATATAAATACCTTAGGTGGTCTGAAAAGGCAGAATTAGTGTTAAGGTAGTCTTTCTGATTTAAGTCTATGTTGATCATAATATTAAATACAGTATAACCTGACTGTCATTCTATACTGACTACTGTAGATGTTGGGGTGATAATTTTTATTAAGCTATATATTCACTAAAGGTGGAGAGAAATCTATGGAAATATTAGTTTATCAAATAACATTAACATCATCTATGTACAACAAAGTATTTGGATATGGACTGATGTCATCCCTATGTTGTTAAGCCACATTTCTCTGAAACCCCTTGTGTATAAGCAGCTGTCACCATGAAGATAACTTTTCCTCCACCCAAGGCCAGGCTCATCATAGATTGGTTTGTAAGGGGCACTTGAACAGAAAATTACTCGCCTCCTTCCTCAGCTCAGAAACCAAGCTCCTTTAATGGTAATGCCCAGTATTGTTTCTCAAATGCCCAGCTGGAATGTCAATGCTTTAGAGCCTGGAATTGGGCCAAGAAGAGATAATTGGTTTAATATTTTAGACTGAATTGATTTTTATTTCATATCTCACTTAGTTACCATTAAAATTGCACATTTACGGCACATTATTGCTAAACTGGAAATCAGCATTCTTTAATATGATGGATATTAACATCAGACATTTTTCCAGCGTTTAAATATTTTATCAATTATTTATAAAATGTAACATTCATTTGGACTATAAACTCTTTTTGGGGCCACATAACTTGTCTTTACCTATGTTCTCACAAGTCTGATTGCCGAATTGGCCCCTCAGTTTGTGAAGCACTACGTCAATTTACGAGGCCATGTAAAAGGTTAGCAATAACAACAATACAAAGTGTTTGTTAAGAATGAGCAACACAGTGTGATGATGTTGAAATGTTTTAACGATTGCCAAATAATAGTTCAGTGCAACAATAAAAGAAAAGTGGTGTGGTGGGTGGGTGGAATAACTATGTGCCTATGCTCCATTCATTATTTCATTCATTGTATATTTTACAAAGAACAAAAGGGAGAATTTAAATAGCACAAAGCAGGATTTTTATATAAATACTGGTGATTTACGTCTGGTAATGTACTATCTTTGGCTAATGCCTGTCAAACAGTGCTTTTAAATGTTCATATAATTCAGTAGGGCTTTCTGTGAATGCATTAGCATAAAATGAAAGCTAAGAAGCACACACAGTAAGGAAGCCCTACCATTTAATGGAAGAGTTAGAATTCTCAATATTATTATAACTTATTACCTAAATGTGTGATGGGAACCTCGCAGCACAGATAATGGATACAGACCTTGTCTTGAAGAGTTATAATCTATGGCCCTGATCCAGCAAGAGGAGCCAGAGGAACAGACCTCTATTCCAGTGAAGGACCACCTTGAACTCTATGTGTTTGTCCAACCATGAAAACAGCACCTCGCACAATAGGGCCTTGATCCATGATTGGAGGCCCTAGGTGCCACAGCAATAGAAATAATAAAAATAGGGCTTTGCAAGGGGGCAGAGATCTTCCCACGTGCACCAAGTTGCAGGATCAGGGCCCAAGGCACCAACCCTGCAAAGGCTTACTCGTGGAAATCAATGGGATTGTTCATGTGCATAAGTGTTTGTGTGATCAGAGCCTTAGTTCTTTATGTCATACTGCCACCTTGAAGGTTTCAGTGGATCCCAGTGAGTAGACATCGACACACAGACACATTGATATGTAAACCTGCACCATCCTCCCTCAGTATGTTTTTTAAACTGAAACTTCAGTGGTTAATTGGATCACTTGCTTATCAAAGATGAATCCCAAATTAAAATCTCAGCTTTCATTAAACATTTTCTTTAATGGTTTGGGACCCTCTTTAATGAAGCAATTTCACCTGCCGTCATTATTTGAATACTAACTTGTCAGTATCGTACTGGGGTTTCTCCTTACTGGGGGAAGTTCGCTCAGGCACCTATGCATTAACATCAAATCTTGCCTGAAGGTTAGTTTTTGTCACCTAGGGGAAGATCCTCAGCTGGTGTGACTTGTCAGAGTTCAATGGAATGCTGTCATTTTACACCAGCTGTGGTAACTAAAGCCAGGATTGTTCCTTTTGTTTTGTTGCTTCTTGTTTTGTGTCTCTGGCTGTTTATTCCCTTTATTCAAGTTTATAATTCTGCATCCCCTCATTCTGCTTTTTTAACCATATTTGTTTCTTAGCTTGTTGTTGTGAACAAACGCTCAGCAGTCTGACGTATTACCATTTAAAGTTACATCCAACGGGTCGCACACCACCGAGATAAACAATCGACCTGCAATACAATGTCCTTTTATCATTAAAAACTATACATAAAAATGCTCTGTCTCCTGCTATGAAAAGAAAAATGCACACTTGGAGACTTTTGAGAATTTTTCTATTTAAATGCAGATTACAGCTTTCATCACAGCCACTTGGAAGCCATTAATCCTTCCAATGACAGCTTCTTCTCAAAGGGGAGGGAGATGGACACACGGTTGTTGTTGTTTTTTTTAAACACACTTTTTTTCCCCCCCTGTGAAGGGCTTTAGCTTTGATAAATTGGTGGATTTATCCTAGTTTTACTGAAAAAAAGAAGAGGGGCTTAGGCATGTTAGCTTCAGCACTATAAGAGCCCTCATTATTTCCAACTGATACTTTATTACCAAGCAACATTTTGGGCCCAGAGGCCTCCAGAGGATGAGGTGTGAAATGGTTCAGCTTTAGTATGACTTTATAGTTCTGTGACTGTTCTTATAAGGTCAACAGTTATCTGGTGAATAGGCTGCTGTTCTGGACTCTGCTGAGCTGATATCTAATGAGGATTCCCAGACTTGCCACTGTGCTGGGTTTTTATTAACTGTTATTTGCGCACACATTTGAGAGTCCTGTTCCTTAAAAGTATGTTCATTTAGAATTCGCTGTATGCCAAAAAACCCCACTCATTTAGGTCCAGATCCTCAATGGTATTTAGGTGTTTGACTTCCATTGAAATCAATCAGAGGTAGGTCTCTAAATACCTTTGAGGATCTAAAGAACCTTTACTGAATGCGTATGCTTATAAGAAGAGCAGCCTTGCTCAAATAGAAGCAAACATTGAAATAGGAATTTATAATAAAGTTAACTTGATATCGAGTTGCCTGGAAGAGAAACCACTTCTACAGGAGGGCAGCACTACAATGTGCTAGCCTTTCTAATTAGAAATACATCTTCTGTTTTTATCTACACCTGAACGGTTAAAGGGGAAACAAACAGACAAAATGTACAAGACAGCAAAGGCCACTGAAATATAATTGTGCTCCAGGGACTTAGAAAATGTAAGCAGTTCCACTTAATTATAAAGAGGACATTAGCCTTGGAAGACCAGTAAAACCCAAATGATTTTGTTGCTTTCCCCAGTGGCTTCCCTTCTTTGGTAAAGGCTGACAGCTTTAATATTAATGAGAAAGGTGTTCAAATCTATGTATTGGGACGAGGCAACTGTAGCAGTGGGATTCTAAACAGAGATACTGCACTGTACCCGAACGGCATTTAAAGCTCATGAGCTTTGTTTTTCCTTAGGATACGTATACTGCACTGTTAAGGATTTGAGGTGCAGGCTCTCCAGGCTGCAGTTTTACTAAAATTAAATACCACTGTTAATGCAATATTAGTTAGAATCCTAAAATTCCTGTGGCTGCTAATGAGCTCTTTGGTTATTTTCAGCATATAAGAACAAAAAACAAAAAAAACCCCAAACTCTGCTTAACTGAGTGAGGAAAGATGGAAGCCTCTACATTAAAAAGTGCAATCTTACATCATGGAAAGTTTATCAAACCAGGACACCAATTTCCAGACCTTGTTACCCCAAAAAAGACAGTAAAGGGCCTTTCAGCCTCCTTCAAATGAGTTTCCTGCCAGCAGAGGAGATGACCAGTGAAGAAGTTCACCACAGGGAGATAACCCACTAGAGCTATGAGGGTAAGTACATTAGATTCATATATTTCTGGACACTGGATCGCGATGATCAGCTAGTACTGCATAATAGAGGCCAGAGAACTCAACCCAGTAATTCCTCTAGTGGAGGAAATTATTCTGCTCCACTATGTAAAGCCACAGTTTAGGAAAGCA
Organism: Emydura macquarii macquarii; assembly: GCF_026122565.2. NCBI lineage: Eukaryota > Metazoa > Chordata > Testudines > Chelidae > Emydura > Emydura macquarii. Next base: position 14,747,000 of record NW_027131283.1, read on the forward strand.
TTTAATCATGTGCTTAACTTTAAGTCTGGTGCTAAGTGAGTTTCTGGATATGGATGTTTTCCTGAAGGGTGCCTAAATGAACACTATCAAGCCCAACAACATTTTGATGATGTAGAGTATATATTTTAGAAAGACACCTGATTGTAATGTAAAGACAAGAGCTAGTCAGAAATTTTTTGATGAATCATTTTTTCATCAAAAATATGCTGATTTGTTGAAATTGAATCTGTTTGAGAAAAAGGGCTGGGTTTGAAAAATTACCCAACTTGAAAAATTGTTGAGGAAAAAGCTTTCAAAATTGTTGAAATGTTTCATTGTGATATGTTTTAAACCAAAAATTCTGTTTTGCAGTTTGAAATGATGTTTCATTTTGTAATTTAAGCTAATTAGACTGAGAGAAGGTTAAAGAAGATCTAAAAAAAGGTTTTAAAAGAGAACAAAATCAAAATGAAACATTTTAAAATTATTAAAACGAAATATTTCAATTGACCTAACACAAAGCAACAAACAAAACTCAAGTATTTTTGGCTCAGAAATATTTCTGAGATATCATCTTTTTGTCCAAAGATGAGTCAGGAAAAAATTTTGGACTCTCAAATACTGATGGGATGGGAAAGCTCTTTTCCATCCAGCTCTATTAAAGAGACTCCATATGAGGGCAAATGCACCATTCTGGAACAGGGCCCCACAGGGGAGGTAAAGGGTACACTTTACCAGGGCCCCGGAGGCCCTGAGGGGGCCGGTCCCAGGCTGCAGTCCCCATTATCATGAGGAAAAAAATTTTCATGGCTCATGAGATTGTATGTATGGGATGAGGGATTGTGGTATGTGTGTGGGAGGGGGCCCATGTTACAAGTTTGTACTGGGCCCGAAAAAATTATGCTTGGGCCCTGAGCAGGAATTCTCTGGGCTGTTATTAACTTTTTACAACTATTCTATCTTTACATAAAAGTTTTGTTACCGACTTCCAGGTAATTATATTGGTGCCAGGATTATAGCATCCAGAACATTTATTACTGAACACTGTCCTTTTGTTCTTTCTTCATTATATGTAAAATGTCTATCAAAGATGCAGGAGATATAGTATAGTAGTATTAATATTATGTTATTCCTCCCTGCTGTCTAACTGTATGAAAACCTATTGTTACTAGTTCTAGTTCATATCCATTTAAGTGTAACACTTAGCAACATAAAGATAGGTTCCATGAATAAAAACCTGACAAATGAGGGGAACACTTGATAGATAACAAGTGTCAAAAGCTTTCCTTTTGAAGAGATGGAGGGTTCCTATTTCCTGCTTCATGTTGTCTCGTACAATAATAGTTAGCACTTATATAGCACTTTTCATCTTCAAAGCACTGTACAAACATTAACTAATTAATCCTCCAAAACCTCTCATGAACTAGGTGAGTAAGTATTATCTCCATATTACTTTCTGCGAGAGAGTTAAGAAAAAATGAGAAAGGATTTTAAAAAGAGGCTTCTGCCTATGTGTATTCATTGACATTTGTGTTACTTATATCCCAACAACAGCTAGGGGCACACAGCAGAGCAATAACATGCTACCAGTATTTATGTGACCTTTGTTTTTTCATTAGTCATCTGAGATTTAAGGATACATTTCCCTCTTGTGGCTTCTCTCTCTCTCTTTCAGCATTTATGGCCAACTCTTCCTTGTGGTACCTTACAAGTTCATAAAGTAAGCCCATTTAGAATGTACAATTAATCCTAGTCTAGACAGGGTCTTGTAGCTCCTACCTTCACCATTTAATTCTTCCTTTTCCCATTTAAAAATTCCTTCCTTTCTTCAGCCATGATAGTGCTATTCTTTTCCCTGGCTTAAAGAACAGGTGATTAGTATCAAGGCTGTTCTAAGGTGGAACCTGAGTAGGTGAAAACTGTCTGCCCTAACTATCTCACCTCTTTCTTTGCCTTCCTACATTCACCCATCCCCTTCCTGAAGGCCAAGCATGCAACACTACAGTGTGTCAGATTTAAACAGTCCTGGAGAGTTACTCCAGGTTACTTTCCATTAGCAATCCTAGGACTCATAAACTATAATGTCAGAAGGGTCCATTATGATAATCTAGTCTGACCTCCTGCACAACACAGGCCATAGATCTTCACTCACCCGCTCCTGTAATAGGTCCCTAACCTAAGACTGAGTTATTCAAGTCCTCACATAATGATTTAAAGACTTCAAGGTACAGATAATCCACCAGATATGGTCCACTGGAGCTACAATGTTGATGCAATAGGGGTCAGCTACTTGAATGAAACTTAAATAAGTTGTCATTAAATGACATTTGGCCAGCACTAGTTTGAGGTGTGCTCGCCACTCCTTAATGGCACAATATTACATGCATTATTCTATAGAAGCAGTGTGTGTGGTTGATGAAGAGTGGTGAAAATCTTGTTACAGTGAAGATCAGTGAATTTATATTTTAATATCCTGTAACTAGTGATTTTAGGTGCTGGTTACAAGACAACATAGAGTGACCTAATTTAAAAAGGGTGGGTGCTCAGCACTTTTGAAAAATCAGGCCCCTTTAATGTGTCTTATGTTGGACATCCAAAAACTGAGGCATGCAAATCACTAGTTGTTTCTGAAAATCTTGGCCATAATCCTAGCACCAAGGTGATGACATTCTAACTTGGACAAACTATAGCATGTAGATAAGTTATACACCAGATGACCAGGAACTGAAAAGTCTAATCAGAAAGTAATGTAGGAACTTTGTTTTATCGGATATTGACCTTATATGCAAACCTGGTAGTCGCCAATTGTGGCAAAGCCAAGGGGGTGGCAAGTTCCTTTCAACCACTCAACAGCTGGGTAACTAGCTGCCTCTTACTGAGCAGGCATTTTACTTTTAACCCCTATCCAGAAATACCTCCTGAATGACTGCTGACTGCCAGCCGCTGCTTCATTCTCTCCTCCCTCCCTCCCAGGGCATAGCAGATGAGTGACTGAACAGATTCCCTCCAGATAGCTTAGCACCACTTGAAACCTCCTCATTTCCCTGGACAGCTGAGGCTGTCAGGAAGTGCAAGGGAAGACTTCAAAGGATCCCAGTAGCAGTGAGCTATGAGGGGAGAAAGGGAGGGAAAAGGGAAGATGGGAATGAGACCCATTCAGTGGAGAAGGAAAGTGCACACAAAAGAAGGTCCAGCTTTTCTCTCTTCCATCACTGGCCAGTTCAAACCTTCTCTGTAAAATGAGGAGGTGGTGGCAATACTGAGATGGCAGCAGCATTTCCTTCTCCTACTGTTCCTGCTTATTTTATGTCAGACTTCTCACAACTAAACATGCAAACCACATATTTTTTTAACAAAATCATGTATTGTATATTACCCACAAACATCCATGCGGAAGGGCAGAAAGTAAATTGTGACAAATAATTATATGTCCCTGCTCACAACAAATACCAAATGGTTTATTTTATCAGAGACGTGATGATTCCTGAGATTGGTGCTTTGTCACAAATGTATTCACAAATGTGAATTTTGCAAATGTGAAGGCTGAATCTGCAAATCCTTACTTATGGGACTACTCATAGGAGTGAGTATTATTCATGTGAATCTAAGTTTGCAGGAGAGAGTACATACATTTTTAAATTAAATAATTGGACTGCAAATAATTGGTAACATTTCTGGTTTGTTTTTTTACAAAAAAAAAGAAAAGAAAAGAAAAAACAAAACTTATACACTTAGTTGGAAAAGCTTTGCCTTTTTCTACTGTTTGTTGAATGACTAATGACAGGTTTGTCACTGAATAAGGCATAGAATATTCTATTTCAAACTCCCTTGTCAAAGTATACACAGCTATGAAAAAACCCAACAAATCCTCCACTGTCCTTTCCTTTTCCTACTGTAATCAACAGAATTTATTATCAAATGAGGTTTCTTCTAATAACATGGAAGGCTATTATAAGCAAAGTAAGGCACACGCCAATTTTTCCCCATTAAAATAATAATAATAAAAAACATGGCAAGAAGAAACGCTTTCTTTAAAAAGTAATCACTTGAAAAAATCCTTTAAAGGAATAAGAATCATGACATACAAAAGACAGACTAGACAAAAGCTTTCAGCTGGCACACTGCTATTTTTCAAAGCAAATTAAAGGAACAACTGAATGAAATATATAGCACTAGTATGTAGAAATAGCTGATGTGTTGGCTTGCTTTTTAATGGATTTTTCTGGTAGCCTGTCAAGACTTTTTTGCCTATGACCTTTCAATTGTCTAGTCTCTGACTCGCGCCTCCTCCCTTACTGCTTGTTTCTGCTACGGTGATTGCTGAAAAACCTTCCTATCCCTTCTACATATACCCTGTTCCATCTAATCCACACACAGAGCACCTTAGTGGATAGAGGGATACTTTTTTTAATGGGATGGATTTGTAATTTGAGTGGAAGACACATGAAACCAAGACACTATAGTCCATGGATTTAAGGATGCCAAACTTGAATGAAATGAAAATGCTGTATGGATATGAACCCCATACCTTTTAACTCAGTATGTTGGCCACATATACTATTGATATACGGTAACCGTATTTTGTACTACTGTTCTATACTGCATTCTAAATATCAGTTTGGTGAAGTAGGCCTGTGTTGTTATCCCTGTTGACAAATGGGAAAACTGTCACAGAAGTTCTCAGGTCACACAATGACTTCTTCTTTAATTCTTTAACTAAATTCTTCTTCTTTAATTCTACTTCTGCTGGTGTAGCAGTAATCAATGACCATACAAGAGCAGAGGGCAACTGGAGAAATGCTGATTTGGAAAAAAAATCTGAAAAATGTCAAGGGAAAATCTGCAACCCAAACCTGTTTACCCAAATAGTAGTAATTACAATAGTGAATGTGTGCAAAATATACAAGAACAGGAAAGAGAGATAGTAATAGCCTCCTCTCTGGATACGCCTATGTATCCAGCTTTTGAAAGGAATAGTTGGTATGCAAATAAATCAGGCACCTCAAAGTAACCTGAAAAGTATAGCAGTGAGATTAATTGGAATGCAGAGTGACACCTACTGTATCTGGAGAGATGAGGATGGGTCTTGGATTTACAACTGACAAAAGCATCAGGGAAAAAGAAACAAGCTGAGCAGCAAGAATATATTCCCCAGAAATATATGATTTTGGTTTTGCCCTGTAATGACCTCAAATGCTACCTTACTAGGTAAGCATTAGAAGAGTCTGACTAGATGTTTTCTGCATATCATTTATTTAGTTTAAATATGATTTTCTTCCTCTCATCAAGTTTTGTTTTATCATAAGCCATGAGATTTTAAACTATACGGAATTGCATGCAGACCATCACGAAGAAGTCAAATAACATTTAATCTGAAAGAAGAGGTAGTGAAGGAAAGGTGTCTGGAAATACTTCCCCTCCTCCCCCCGCTCTGGATTCTCATACAAATAGCAGAGATTAAGGAGTCTTATCTCCATTAAATGTGTTGCATTCATGGCTTTGAGTTTCCTCATAGTGTCATGGAGTTTAATGCCAGAAGGTGCACAAGTTCATCCAGTCTGACCTCCTGTATATCACAGGCCACCAACACCATCCAGCATCAGCACACTACTCTCAAAAACCAAAATTAAACCACAGTATTACAGTCCACAGGAGACTAAACTATTACATGCAACAGGAAGAGAACAGGAGAGACTGAGGTGCACGAATGCCCAAGGCTCCTGCAATGGCAGGGAAATGATTAAGTGAGATACATCCAGATAATCCTGGCAAGCGACCTGCACCCACACGCTGCAGAGGAATGTGAAAAACCCCAAAGATTGCTGCCAGTTTGACTTGGGGGAAAATTTCTTCCTGACTGCACATATGGCAATCAAACCCTGAGCATGAGCTCAAGAACCATCCAGCCAAGCACCTGAGAGACAAAATGCTCTGTGCCACCCCAGAGCCCTGGCCCACCCCATCCAATGTCCCATCTCCAGCCGTGGTTGTTAAGACTCCCCAGTCCTTTCAGTTCTTAGTTCACTGACAGAAGCAGAAGTCCAGAGTCCAGCAGCAGGCATTACGACAAGTTTATTGGGATCTTTCCAAGCAAGCATCCATCAGGAACCCCCCCCCCCCAGTCCTTTACACCAATAAATCTTCCCCCCTACTTCCTGTTTTACCTCAGTTTTTATAATGTGTCTTAACCAATCATTTCTTTAACAATATTAGGAGGTGATTCTTTAACCAATCCTAACACATTGTAACATAATTCTTTAACCAATCATATCCCACCACCTTAACTGATTACACACTTAGTTATGCAACAGACAGAAACAATCAAAGAACCAGACAGAAATCATTCAAATAGATAATAGAGAATTGGGTATCATAAAGACAAAACAATAAGGAGTGTAGATTTTACAACCACAGCTATTGATAAGTAATTCTTTTGCCAGACAGAATGCTATCAAACCAAGTTTCCTTTAAATATTCTAGAATCTTTTCTTTATCTGGAGGTGTGAGACTGGATCACCATCTTAACAGCCTGGTATTAGATGTTATGGTGGAATGTGCATATGTGACTGTATGCTTCCCAGTTTATGGCTGCCACTCCTGCATCTGAGCCAAAGTACAAGGCCTCAGACTGTCACAGTGAGAAAAGGCCTGTGGTTTTGATTCTTTGTTTTATACCACTATAACCAGCTAAATGATAAGGATAACATGGGCCTTTATGGGCAGGCCTGAATATCTATATTCTATATACTAACAGTGGCCATCTCTGAAGGTTTGGAGAAAGACACTACCCCCACCCCAACAAATACTCCTAATGCATAATAAATGCTTAATTATTCCAGATGAAAACTGAGTTTAAGGTGATGCCCCTCAGAGTTAAATTGCTGTTAAAAGAAAAATATAATTGAGCTGTCTATATTGTTAGCACATCACGTATTCACTATTATGGTAATTAATAAGTTCTGAAATGGCTGTTTTTAAAAAATCTGGAAATGTTTCATTTATTTTTATGCCCATTTGGGTGAAATTTGGTTTATCAGATAATTCTCCATGATTTTGGTGAGAATATATTTTGTTTGTATCTCTTATTTATTTGCCAGATATCTTTTAGGAAGGGTCTTCTATTTTATAGTATTGACTGTCATATTCTCCATTGTTACATTTTGGTGTTTTTTTCTTTTTAATTCTAAAAGTTAGATTTTTGGACAGAATACTAATATTTTTGTTCAGGAATATTCTTACCTCGTAAAATTCTTCTTTTTTCCCTTCTCTCTCTCTTTCGGTATTCAAGCATCTTCTTTCTTGGAAATTCAATTTGAAAAAAAAACCTACACTTTGAGTCAGCAGCCTCAAGAGCAACACATAGAACTCCAAGGGAATCTCTGCTAAGGTGTGAAGCGGTTTATAAACTGTCATTCCTAATAATCAGTTACAAAAATATCACTTCTGGGTGACTGGTATGTTGAATATTCTGCACTGAGGGTTTTTTATTCTTGTGGAGCTACAAACGGAGAAGTTCTCTTGGACAGCATGAGTCTGAGGAGGTTTGTTCACAAGACGAGCCCATTAACTGGCCAGGATTCCAGAATTAATCTTCTTCTTAAACAATCCTTATCAGGATTGACATTTTGTACTTTGGTACTTTCCCATTTTGTGTTATGTACAATTTTGTGAAACAATTCTGCGTCAGATGCTGAGCATTTTCTGTTAGCATGCTAGGAAATAATTAAATTTCCTTTCCATACAGTATTTGCATTTTTAAAAATTGCTTGTGTATTAGTAGGGATGTTCACTAACAACAGCAGCATAAAAATAGCTTAAAGGTTTTTTTCTATAAGAATTTTTGATTGGCTGGAATATTGACCAAGAAGATAATGTCTTCTGTGCCTCATATTTCCTCATTCAAGTCCATTCAACATTCTACAGCTAAAGTGTTCTTCCTTGTCCACTGCTCTGAATCTTCCCCAGCCCCTCTTTGATTCTCTCTGCTGTCTTCTTATCTTGCTCTCCATAAAGGTGAAAACCCTCCTTATTTCCCAGGCCCTTCAGAGTGTTCCCCTTGCCTAGGTCTCTGCTTCTGTTTACTACTTATATATTACTCTCATATATTACTTTGCCAGTTCTGCTTACCTTTCAGATTGTCTTTATGCCTCTGCACTGCTTTTCATTTTGCTCCTAGAGTTTGGCGCAGCCTACCTCCCTCCCTCAGAGATGCCAAGAAGCCTCATACTCATCCTTCAGATATCTCCTGAAAGTTCATTTTGGCACCTTCCACCAATTGTATGCCTCTCTTCTTGTACCTCAGCTTGTGATCCTTGAATTAAGCACACGATACAGTACAATAATTAAAAACAAGAAACTAAAGAAACCTTGGGGTAAACAAGGCATGTGCCCAGCTCAATTGATTATTAACTTTGCTTTTGTTTTGCATCCCCTTTGTCTCCTCTGAGTTCCACTCCTTTGTCTTCATTTATTACACACAGACCTATATTGCAAATACTCAGGTTTCAAAATCAAGAACTCAAAAGTTAGGAAATACCAGAACTGAGACTGTGCAACTTTTATTATCCCCCTTGTGTGTATGCAGTAGGGTACAGCCTTTAATTACATGATCACATACTATTTTTTCCACAGGATTCCTGCTTTATTCAGTGCACAGGGTGGACAGTGCTTACTTAATGAACAGCTATTCAGTATTTTGTTTTCTCCTCATTGTTCAATGTGTGGCCTTTGGCCTTATTTTCTGCACACTAGCCAAACCCTGCTCTGAAGAAAGAATTAATTTCTTGTGGGCTTTTCTATGGTGCTCATCACTATAGTATCTGAGTGCTTGACAAACATTAATGAATTTATCTTCACAACTCTGTGAGAAATGGGGGTTTTATCCCCATTTTATATATGGGACACAGAAAGATTAACATCAAAAGTTCCATTAATTTTAGGTGCCCAATTTGAGATGTCTAGGATTTGAGTTTTCGGGGAACTTAGCATTACATATCAGTTTATATATTCAAGCACAGCTCCCTTAGATTTCAATTGTAGCTCTGAGTGCTCAGCACTTCTGCAAATAAGGGTCCAGGGTGTCAAGTTGGGCACCCGAGAACGAGGAACACACATTTACTGCCCTTCTGTGAAAAAATTGGTTTGAGTGACTTGCCCAGCATCACATAGGAGCTGTCAGGGACAGAATTACAGCTTAATTTGTGCCACGGCTTGCCGTGACTTAGCCCTGGCACCTCTTCTCAGGCAGCGCGCAGCACCAGCACCTGTATAGTGCATGTGAGGTCATACTGTGGGGAAGGATACCATTTTGTTCTGGGAATGGTATTATCATTATTGCTTGAACTCTGGCACCTCTTTCTTTACAAATTAAGCACTGGATAGACTCTAGTTCTCCAGGGCAGCATTTAATTGTCTTAACCATGAGAAAGCTCCAGCTTTCTCTTCTCACTATCCCCTGCCTCACTCACTACACACCTTCCAACTCATGCAACAAATGAGGCAAGTGTCCTACGGACAACATGCTCATTCACTACACAACCCTGATTCATCCCCAGAACAGGTATATTCTGTGCAATGAATGAGACAGGGTTCCTGTGGAGAAAAAGTATTGTGATCCTGTAATTAAAGACTGTCTCGTATGCACACAAGGGGGAGGGGGTGAATTAAGGTTGCACTGACTGGTCTGGTCAGTTTCATGGCTGCTTTTAGTGGTGAACAGCAGTGATATTAACATGAATCATATCAATTTCATTTAGCAACTGCTGGGATCTGGGGAGCATACTTTGTTCCCAAACACCTTTTTTTCTGTGATTCCAAAACAAAAATTTCAGAATCCCTGGTTCATGGGAAATTTTAGGGAAAAGTGTTTTTTGCTACAAAGGGGACCCAAACTAAATTTTGAAATATTGAAATTTCCCATCAACTGGAAATTCCAAAATTTGCCCACCTCTATGCTATATATTTTCTGACAGAGGAATGATAAGAATCTGGAACTTTGGGTTCCATTCCAGGATCTGAAAGGGAGTATTCTCTAGACCAATGTTTCTCAACCTTTTTGATACTAGGGACTGGCTTGCTGCCTTCCTAAACTGTTTCAGGGAGATCTCAGGGACCAGCATCAGTCCATGGAGAAACACTGCTCCAGACCATTCTGCCAAGTGTGACCCCTTCTTTCCCAGCTCCTCCAACTTGACCCAGTACTGTATCTACCCCACCCAACCCCAATCTCCACTGCTCAGGTTTCTCAGGCCAGTTTCAGTTTCTACGGTAGCTCTGTTGAAGCCAATGGACAATGTCACTTTGTACCAGCTGAGGATCTGTCTTACTATCTTTAGAAAATATATATTTTAGCAAAAGATATAACTATAGAGGAAATTGTTAACTGAGACCAGGTAAACGCCTATCATATCCACAGCAATTAGATCAATTCTATATTCTCCTTTGTGTGTAGAAACAGTATAATTATTTTTATTGTCTTGGTAAATGTTCTAATTAAAGAAAAATCTGAGATTCAGAAGATTAACATACAAGATAAGGAACTCATTCCACGTACACTGAGTTGGTCAGACTATTGTGCATCTGAAGCAGAAAGAGAAGATTCTTTCCTTGAATAGGCATTGGCTAGTTCGGTCATGAGTGTCACCACTTTCTCATGACTCTCTTATGCCAGCCAAGAAGGGCGGGAGTCAGATTCATAGGTTTGAGTCAATGTACTGAACTTTGAGAATGAAGGCAGGGGTGGGTGCAGTTGGGGTAAATCCAAGTTGCTTGAGAACCTTCCCAAATATACATGATCTTGTCAGCGAAGGAAGAGGATTGTTTTTCACAACTGTTGTTCTGATACAGGATGTAGACACTCAGGGTTGATGAAGCAGTGTATCACCCTGGAAAGCTCCTATAGGCAGGATTTGACAGCTTCAGTGGAGGCTAGAAGGAAAGTTTTCTTGGCTTGTAATACAGCCTCAGCATATTTTTGGAGGTATTTGTTGGGTTTCATCCTGTCTGTATCAGCCTTTATTTTCCACCATTGTTGCATGAGTCTCCCTCCTCTCTCTTCATCTGGTGCAGGTTGTCAGAAAACCAAGGAGATCTGTATGGGTGATGGGTTGGAAGGGGCCGTTTTTCTGCCAATGTGTCAATGGTCGAGACTATTGTACAATGATGATGATTCACCAGACTCTCAAAGACTCACCCTATCGGTGAAGTGTTTGTTGTGCTTTAGCATGCTTTGGAATTTGGTGTAGTCCGTAAGTCTTTGTGGTTGGATTGGGGACCATGGGTCTTTCTTGGTGTCTGGGAGATGGAAGAGCACTGATCACTGTGTTAATGAGGTGATGGGCTGTCCAAGAGAGTGGCTGGCTTGTGATGCCCTCAATATCAATATCTAAATTGTAGATCCAGTTCAGGGCTCACAGCGTCATCAAGCCAGGTCTTGGTGACACAGACTGTATAGGGTGCTTCATCACTGGTGAGGCTGTGGATTATTTGGTAGTGGATGACTTTGCATTGAACAGCATCAGTTTTAGTTCGTGTTGCTTTGTGCTGTCTGCTTCTGGCCCATGCCTGGGAAATGATCCTGTGTAGCATATAGGGGTTAGATGTCTGGAGTATGATTTCTTCTGTCTGCTTTTTATTTGTGCAGAGTTCTTCACAATTAGAATTGTGGTAAGAGAAATAGTGGGCTGTGCCATGGGATAATCTGATGGAAGAATTGTTTTCTGAATTGCCAAATGCCATGCTGAATCATTATTATCATGCCTAGAGGTGTCAACAATGAAGTAAGTCCCATTATACTATTTGTTATGCAAAAACAGAATAAAATAAGAAATTCCCTATCCCAAAGAATTTACAATCTAAATATAAAAGGCAGATACAAAATGGGCAAAAAGTGATATAACAGAAAAAAAAAGTGTTCAGTATAATGGGTGAAAATGTGATGCTAGTTGTAATGTTTTAAATAATTATTTGTTCTGTTGTTTTTCATTTTTTTTTAAAGAAAATATGGCTGAGTCATTTTTGATAAAACTTAAAAATCACCTTTGAGTGGAGAGAGAGAATCTGGAAAATTGGAACCAGACAAGTGAAAATTTTAGGAAATTATGTGCAACTTTAACTTGAGGGTTCACTGCTGCTCCCATTGTAACAATCACTTATTACCAACACCAAGTACAAAGTCATCCATCATGTATATGGTACAACGTGAAGAGACTTGTTGAACACTTCTAGTTTTCTCTTATTTCATAGAAAAGTATAGCCTTACTGCTAATAGGTTTAATTTCTGCTCTGGAGGCAACTAAAAACAGTTCACATATCTCATGTTTACCATAGTGGCAGTTACAGTGACTGCAAAATGCATGAGATAGGCACCACAGGTAAATTTTACATCTAGCTTTATTTCTCTGGCATATTTTCCATGTACTGTAAGAAGTGAATCTGTGTTTGCTGAAGCAGCAGTATCCCAGGAGAGATGAAGCTCTGTCTTCTGTCTGCTGTGCAAGCACTCATAGTTTCACAATTTACTGCAGGTATTAAGTAAATGTTTGCACAAATTAGAGCTGTTTTAAGTGCAACAAAATCAAAAAATGAAAAATGAAATGCAAACACCAGACGTTCTAGTGCACCTGATGATTGATGAAAAATTAAGCTAGATACAAAGCTACGGTTAGGCATTCAGTAATCATGTATACAAGTGCTATATCTGTTCCCTTTAAATATTGTTCTTGTTAAGCTTTTCTGTATTTGCTACCATGTTGGCTGTTAAACAGAATTGTTTAAAAAATTCACCCACAAGCCTATCATCAAGGAATAGTAGATTTGCCTCCAAAATACAATGAATGTACAAACTTACTTATCACATTTTAGGCTCTCTCCTTATAGTGGACTCTTGTAAAGAGGGCTCTTGGCAAGAGATTGTGTCTTATTTCAAAATGACACTTTGAATCAGATAATTTTGTTCAAAATTTATAATGGAAACAAAATTGGACAGGAACATAAAAGATGCATGTAGAGATGTGGTGGACATATCCAGAAAGGGAGTGTCAGGTACAGGGACACAGAGATAGACTTAGTACAAAAAGGATTTTCAGATGGGTGAGCAAAGAAGCATCGGCTCAAGGTAGCTATTTTGTTGGTAGTTGGAGTATCATGCATTAAATAAAGTAATCTTTCTATTTCCTAAATGTGTATAGAAACATTCAGGTTAGGATATTTGGCTTCTGATCAGATAGTCTATTAAGCCCACACACAATAGCGACAGGTAAAATAACAAATGTTGTTTTGTAGATCATGTGCTGAAATAGTAGAAAGATAAGAACAAATTGAGGAGAATGAACATAGAGAACAGAAGGCTTTATTAGGTTAAACCAACATAGACTTCTGCTCATCAGGCTGTCTATTTAACAAAACATTCCTGAGTGAGTGTCAGCATTTCAGTATGCATAAAAGACAAAGAAATCACACTTGTGACTAATGCTAAACCTCAAATACTAACATTCACAAAATATGCAGGATTCAAGTGCTACCTAGAACAGTAGAGAAAGTCAGAGTCAAGGCTCCCTCTGTTCTTAACTTTCCTCATTGTATCTTAAGTACTACAGCATATCCTGTGTGGTATGGAAAAATCTACTACTAGGGATGTGCAAGCATAATGAATAGTATGAATATCATGACTTTCTGATCCTAAATGGGGCACAAAATTGTGACCCTGTCAACGAGTGGTTCTGAATGAAGTTGCAAAGGAGATGCAGTCCCTGATAGCCATGAGAAGATAGTTACTGATATGGGATGATCATGGAGAGCCATTTCATGTTTGAGAGCACGTACGAGGGGCCTAAGCTTACCGCTGGCTGATACTGACCATTTTCACTCTGAATATATTAGGGAAAAGGGGTAGGTAGGAGAGAGCTTCTGTGCAGAATTTCTCTTCCTTTTAATTAAAAGAGATTCTTAATTTGGTACTTCACAGTTGTCTTCCTGGTCAGCTGGTGGAGTAGGGAGGGGAAAAGCGGACTGGGTCAGAAGGAGAAGAAGCAGTACTTTGTGTACTCTCAGACAGGCCTATTTGCTTCCTATTCAGTGACTGGCATATATGAGCTAAAACTCGGGCCCAGTCTTGATGTAATGCTGGTATGGATGGGTTGAGGCAGAGAGGTTGTTGAAGAAGAGAAGGAAATCCCTGTGCAAAAGAAGTCAAACACTTCTCAAGTTCTGGTGGCTGTGCTTGTGAGAAACTGTAGAGCATGGTGTTTGGGAAGCTGGAAGAAGACGAGTGTAACAGAGGGATGAAGAAAGAAGACTGTTCATTCCTACCCTCTACCTCCTATGGATCTGGAAACTGGGAGAAGTGTGAGTACTTAGCAGCATTCTGCATGCCATAACCTCCCAGTTTCCCACCTTATCCTCCTTCATCTCCCACTTTAAACTTATCTCTGCCATAATACATACTGGAAACTCCCACTTGATAATGTCTAGATAGATGGGGAGATGTAATTATTGCTGCTACTTGGCTAAGAATTGCTCATGAAGTTTGCCTGCAAAAACATCTACCCATCTGGTCAACTTGTTTGTTTCATCCACCTGTCAAGGCTTGTATTTCAGATGGCAGACTCTCTGGGTCAGGGGTTGTCTTTTACCATATGTTTGTGCAGTACCTAGTACAATGGTCCCAACCTGGGTAAGGCCTCTAAATACTACTGAAATATAAATATTTAATAATAATGATCAATTAATGAATCTCCTTTGATGAACCTTGCTCATCAAGGTCCTGAAAAACTGTTTCTCTGTCCCAAGGACTCTTCCATTCTTCCCAAACTGCTACTGCTGTATTACCAGCCTGTTTACTCACTATATACATGAATATTTAGTTTTACAAATGACACCTTTTTCCAAATCTGAATATCAGGCTTCCAAAATTCAGTTAGAAATGTCAAGACCCAGAACAAGTGGAGACATGCAAACTGCTCAGGCATGACTTGGTAGTTTAAGGATGTTGTTTCAGACTCGACTTTAAATATGTTAAATATTTTATGCACCAAATGGAAAATGTCAAGTAGTTTATGCAGATCCATCTTAAGGAGATTATACAGTTGTGGGATATATCTTCAAATCAAGATATCTGGGGGATTTGTCTAAAATGACTGTTGTGATTATGTCACTAAATAAAAATGCAAATAATATTTCTGTTGGACCAATGTAAAAAAAGAGTTTTTGGTATTCTATTTCTGCTTTCTTTAAATAGAACACCCAGTTGGTCCCTGTACTGTATGCACTCTGCAGAAATCAATAATGCTTATGAAGAAATCAAAGCCAGGCTGTGTTCTACAGTAGGGAACAATCACTTTTTTAAAGACGTGATGGGGAGAAGTGGATTCTGCTACGTAGCACTCTTTGAATCCTGCAAGGTTTGGTTTGCGGGACTTGGCAGGGAACAAACACTGTAAGTACCTTGAAACAAAAGTTGTAGTTTAAGAAATGCAGAAGCTTCATCGCTAACTCAGGGGAGCCTGTAAGTTCTTTGAATGAAAGCTTTCCTGCTAAACGTATTGCTATTGAGGGACTACATTCAGAATGTACAGACTGTAGGACATTTCATGTTTCATATTGACCAATATAGGCTTCTCATGGTTCTAAAAGGCTGACACTGGGGGAGTTAGCTCAGCTAGGCCAATAACTGGTTCCAGGAACTCCAAAAGCTCTGTAGACAAACTCAATGAAGCTTCTAAATTCCAGAAAAGAAATAACCTGTAAATGATTCAATCTGCTATTCCTGCTCCCTGTGTCTCCTAGAGAGTGAAAGGGGCCCAGCTGCTTCTTCATTGAAACTCTCCTGCTTCAATTTTTAAATATATACATGACAAAAAATAGTTTTTCCTCTGCAAAAATCTTACAACTCTTAGAGTGTTTTCTTAAGGATACCAACAGGCAGATTATCAGCTGTCAGTGGAACTATGCCCCAAAGTCCATGGAGCTATGTCAGTTTATGCCAGGCGAGGATCTGCTCTCCAGAACGTTCCCAAAACCAGCTTAGAGGTCGGCTATAAAAATAGGTGTTTAAAAAATGAATGACATTAGAGCATTTTGGTGGGTGCTGTGAAGTAAAGACTCCATAAACTTAACTCTAACTTTAAATTCTGTGTAGGTGATTAGTGGACAGGAATATGAGTAAATAAATATTCAAATAAGTTCAGTAATTTTTTCCTATTAGGAAGGAGAACCCTAAACCTCTGGCTTGCAGAAGCCAGGAGTGGAAGCCAGGGGTAGATTACTTCATAGTTGCTGTGTTCTGCACCCTCTCCCTGAAGCTCTGATATGGGCCACTGTTGGATACAGGCCAAGAAGGATCATAGTCGGACCCAGTAAGGAAGCTCTTGTGTTGTAGTACCTTTGTAGAAGGGATGTTGTGTTTCTAGTAACACTGTAGAAGGATAGACTGATAAATGGTAAGGTCTATACGGAGGAGAAGAAATGAGAATCTTTGTATCTTTGTCTCAAAATGGCTAAGGTAGTCATATCTCTGACTGATATGTGATTATTAAGTATGTATTTTCTGTATGAGAGGGAATAGGAAGAATACAGCCTGTGTTGGAGAAGTAGATTGCTTAGGCTAGGTGGTAGTAATGAAACTTATGGTCTACAAGAGGCAGTGTGGAAATAGGGTGGTCAGAGTTAAGGTTGTTTGTAGAACTTCCAAAACCTTACCCCCAAATTATCTGTCTTACACATATGTATTGTTTTGTTTGTGTTTTGAATTATGGGTTTAGTTCTGCAATGTGCTGAGCATTCTGACTTCAATCCAGGAAATCATTTAAGCATATGCTTAACTTTAATCGTGTGGTAGTATCGTTACTACTCACATGCTTAAAGTTAGGCATATGCTCAAGTGCTTTGGTGGATCAGGGCCAGACTACTCAGCACTTTAGAGTGTGGAGCCCTACACTGTAAAGAGGCCCTCTAAGTTAAGGTATACAGTAAAAGCTGTACAAGAGGCTGCCCTTATTAAGCCACAGCCAGTCTTAAGAGACCTAACTCAAGAGTATCCCCAAACGGAGTGACTACAATCCTGCTATATTTTATTAGAAGACTCTTTCCATTAAATTTTTCAGTCCCTTGAGTAGTTGCATAAGACTAATTTCATTAAGATAAAATTGGAAACATATACAAGCCAGTCACTAATTGTTTAGTTTCTGAATTACAGCAGACTTAGTAGGTGCTACTCTATGAAGTTTTATAGTCTACACTTGGTGAAGTAATCATGTCAAACCACTCAAAGTTTAACACTCCAGTTTTGTGTTAGTGCCTCACTGCAGCAAGCAGTGCCAATTAGTGTGGGCTCAGGGATCCTTGGCTTTATGATTTATTAAAGGCACATGGCTGTAACATGAACTCAGTTTTAGAAGTAAGAGTGTTGATATATATATATTTTTTATCTACCAAGTTCTGATTCTGAGCTTTTCTCATCTTTATTCCCATCTGACAGATTGTTAATTTTCGAGTGCTGTTTATGTTCCCTCATGCTGACTAGATGTAAATTGCTCAGGGGGTTCCTTTTGATTTGCATTCCCCTATTAATGTTACCATTAGCCTTGATAGCTTTGTTGAGAAGGTTATGGAATCTAATAGTATATTCTTCTGGGACATTATACTTTCTTGTTTGGCTTATTTTGCAGGGTTTTTTCATCCTTAAGAAGAATTAACCAAATTATTACTTTAGTTTTTACTTTGAAGTGAATGTTTGCCTCTCTGCTGGAAAAGTTATGGGCCTCTTGACATCTTTTTTCCTGTGGCTGGTTAATTTTGTTGTTGTTGCAAGTAGCCTGGCCTGTAGTTTAGAGTAGAAGAAAATATTTCTCTGTGTTTTATTTATCTTAATCCATTATTTCTTGAGCTGTGTGAATAACTGACTGTTTGGTTCTCTGGAAGTTCCAAAAATAAAATTAAATTAAAAAAATTGCTCTGACTAATACCAAAATAGAACATTTTTAAAAAAGATTTTCAACTCAGAATAATCAGAAAACATTTGTTTGGCGTTGAACACGTTTTGGGTATGCTTAATAATATGTTTGGGTTTAGTCTGCAGTGTGGTGTTTGTGGCTGTGATGTACTGGAGGTCAGACTAGATGGTTTAGGCCTCTTCTGGCCTTAAACTCTATGACCTTACAAAATGAAGGGCTGGATTAATAGAACAACAGGAATGAGAATGGCTTTCTAGCCCATAGGTCAGGGCACTCGTCCTGGGATGTAAGACACCCAGGTTCTAGTCCCTATTCCAATCAATATTGAATCAAAGTGGAACAGCTTCAAGACGAAAGAATGAGACAGCCTTCTCTCGAATGTCATAGAGCCTTGTGGTTGAGGTGCTTACCAGGTGTGAGAAGACTGGAGTTCAAGTCCTTGTTTCAGAGCAGGGATTCAAACTCAGATCTCCCACATCCCAGGTGAATGCCTGAGCTATTGGGTATAAGGGCTACCACCAGTTCTGAGATTGGTGCCTAAATCTCCTCGTAAATCTAATCTGAAAAAATCAAAATGTTTCATATAGATAATGTCAAAAGAGTATGTTTCAACATCTCCACATTTTTTATTTTTTTGTTTTCACCAAAATACTTAATTGAAATTGACACAAATTTCACCCAGCTCTAGTTATTCCCTTTGCGTTTCCCTTAATATGGCATCTGTAAAAGAAGACTGAGGGGGTTGGAAATGTGTATCTAAAAGTATTTGAAGAGTTAAACAGTAAGGGGAGACAGGAAATATTTTGCTTAGTGCTATGGAGAAAAGAAATTAGAGAAGGAAAATTTAGAATGAAGAGCAGGAAAAATGCCTAATATTGAGATCTATTAGGCTGTGCAATGGTCTCCCAAAGGAAATAAAGGAAGTCTCATCACTAGGGCCATTTGAAATTAGACTGTATCCAAACATAAGCCAATGTATTGTGGAGAGCAATCCTGTATTGACAGGGAGGTGGACTAGGCAGTCTAATCACTGAGAGCAGCCTTTAACTACCTGAAAGGGGGTTCCAGGGAGGATGGAGCTAGGCTGTTCTCAGTGGTGGCAGATGACAGAACAAGGAGCAAAGGTCTCAAGTTGCAGGGCAGGAGGTCTAGGTTGGACATTAGGAAAAAGTTTTTCACTAGGAGGGTGGTGAAGCACTGGAATGGGTTACCTAGGGAGGTGTTGGAATCTCCATCTTTAGAGGTTTTTAAGCTGCGGCTTGACGAAACCCTCGCTGGGATTATTTAGCTGAGGTTAGTCCTGCTCTGAGCAGGGGGTTGGACTAGATGACCTCCTGAGGTCCCTTCCAACTCTATGATTCTATGGTTCCCTCTCCAACTTGTGAGTCTATATTGAAAGCTGTGCATTTTTCATCGTAGTGGCCACAAATTACAATCCTGCCTATGTATAAAGTATTGGATTTTCAGATCACTCTTGGCCATGCTTTTCTTGCCAGTAGGGTGGAGTACTATTTTTTAATAATAGTTTGAATTTAAGCTGGAATAAAGACTTTATTCTAATATTGTGAAGGATAGAATTATTTTCCTGGATCAGGCTGCCTTATATTACACAATATACAAAAAGAGTAAAAATAGAAACATCAAATGCCTTGTCTTACAGTTTCAGTTGCAAGGTAGAAGGTCCACTCTCTCAGTGACCAAGTTAGACAAAATATAGCCTTGGTTATATCACACCCCCACCCAGTTACTCATAGGCTATGTCTACAGTGGTGTGCATACTAAAGTACTGGACTGTGTACATGCTCGTGCATGCTGCCAATACTTGTGCCAAGTGTTCACATTATGCTGCGCTGAACACAGGTATAAGAGATACTCAAGGAACTGCTTTGCTGTGTGTGTGTTGTTGGTACTGTCCCCCACCTTCACACATTTGCCAATGGCAATTCCTGCTCACGTTTCTCTTTTGCAAAACTGGGTGCAAGACATGAAATAATGGGATGATGATCTGGTTCTGCTCCTGCTTCTTACTGAGGGGTAAATGTTTATGCAGTAGAGTAGGCAATCTGCTAGATGCTGGATGGACTTTGGGCATAATTTTCTGACACGTCAAAGACAGTTGATCTTGACGGTCAAGGATAATTCATTCAGTTTACATGGTACAGCCATGGTGAATGCCAGCATTACCACAGTATGCCTCTGGGTGGGCCCGCTCTTCTGATGCAGGAGAACCTGCATGTTAGGGTGGGATCACATTGCTTTGGAAACCTAGGATGACCAGAAGTGGCTTCAGCTCATCCAAATGAGGAAAAAGCCCTTCCTGGAGGAGCTAGCACTAAACCTCTGGCACCAGAACACTTGATTCAGGGAGGCCATACTGGTTCAGAAGCAGGTTGCTGTTGCTCTGTGCAAGTTGGCTACACCAAACATTATAGGTCCATTAAGAGTAGCATTATGGATTTTTTTTTCCTTTGGAAGAAGCTGAGAAATCCCCCCCACATAATATATCTTTGCGTAGAAGGCCATGATTTGGATACTTCTCCATATTCCAGGAGTGTAACTGTTAGACTATCTTGGTTCTCAGTCAACTTTTTCAGCCCATGAGGAAGGAAGAAAGGCTACTAATGGTAAGAAAAATGAAAAATGTACTAATGTTTTTAAAAAATTAAAATGTTAATTATGTCTCAAGGGTGTGCAGGGAGAGGGGGCAGTTCCTTCCAGGGGCTATGTTACCAGTTTGCAATGCTGTCTTTAAAGGCTGGCCAACATTTGGAGAACATAGCATTTTTCAAGGTACCATTATGGAAAACAGAAGTAGCTTTTCAGTCCTGTTGAGTAGATCCAGGAATCTACGCCAGGGAAATGTTTCTACTGATAATTACCCCTTTACATATTGCTGAATGGAGGGATTTGGTCAGCTATGAAGGTGGACCAAGCAGATTTGCACTGCTGTTGAACCTCAAGACCCAGCTGGAGTTTCTGCTACACCAGAAAGTTGCTGTACTATGTTTACAAGGCTGGGAGGCAATTCAACTGGAAATTGACTATATTCTTAGCTACCATACTGAGTTTCCAAACAAAAGGAGATTTGAACCATGAAACCCAGCATCATCAGAAAATCCTGCCTCCATGCCTGCCTTACTGTGGTGAAATTTGCAAGGAAAGAAAGAGACACCAACTTTATTCTGTTCCCAGAAATTTCAGATCGCACTGGAAGTCCCTTGCTTTTCCCCTGTGCCGCTTGGCTTGGTGCAGGGAGAGCCCAGAAACTAGAGATAGGAACAGTAATAATTTTGTAATCTTCCAAGGGAGAAAGGACTGTTGTGAGTTACTTTTCCTCAGACAACCAAAGTGTTCTGCAATTCTGTTCTGTTCCCTTCCTCCCTCCCCTGAGACCTGCTTGAACTAAAAATGTTTTCAGGTTCCCTTTCCTGAACAGAGTCTCACTTAGGGACCATTTTGGGGTGGAGTGGAACAGGGGCTGAAGGGAGTAGGGAAAGTTAAAGGAATTTGATAAGAGGATGGGGTGTGACAATGCTGTGGTGTCAGCACTGCCATTCAAACACAGAGACATAGCAATGCATGGTAGATTATCTAAGGAGGAAAAGTCAGTGCACAGTACTTCAAATACCCAATGTCTTAAAATCAGGAATTTAGCACCAGAGCAAGAGGGGATCTTGGTGGAGAGGGTGGACGTCCTCTGTAACTGACCAGCCTCGGGTTTTGGTTCCTGCCGCAGTTTAGGACATTCCTCGGGTTCATCTAGCAGGCTTCCTCAACCAGCTTCTCCAGGTAGAGGTGCAAAATCACATATTCTTCATACTCCATACTTCACATGCTCTTCATAATTACATGCTCTTCCTGCTGCCTCTTCACGCTGGCCCTCATCAGCATCCCATCAGACAACAAGGCCTGCAGCCTGCAAGGTGGGAGAGAGGGGTGGTCATGAACCACTTCAGGCAGTGAGCTGGGAACTCTTGATAGCAGCCAGTCAGGCTCTTCATAGAAGGGGCATGTGCAATGAGCCCTTCTGGAGCAATTGTTGGAGTCTTTTGCCCTCCTGTACAGAAGCCTCAAGTGCTTGCTGCATGCCTGGCACTGGGCTGGAGTTCACTGAATGCCTGCCTGCTCCAGCCTCTGTGAAATTTCCTGGTAAATGTGAATGTTCCTCTGTTTCTGGGAGAAGTCATGGAGGATGGTGTACTCTGAGCACACACTGATCAGCATCCAGTTATGGTCAGTGGGCCAAGTGGCTTCTCTTGGAACAGGATCCATTGTCATCTGTATTGGTCAAAAAAGTGCAGTGGGAAAGCTGTTCTGGTGTGGTTGGTGCAGCATGCTCCTACCAGTGAAAACCAGGGGACAGGGGCCTTCATAGACTGGGTGAGGGGCAGGAAGAAAAGGGTTCAATGCATTGTGGGAATGGTTGTGGAGGGCTATTGAAATTCAAGACTCCCATACATACTGCACAGTGATAGGGGAACTGGGTTTTACCACAGCCTGAGGCATGTACTTACCCACACCCCTCAGGCATGCTAGCTTACTTGCCTCTTCTCGCATTCAGACACGTACTTCATTGGTTCAAGTGTGGACAATAAGGAGGGTATAGCACAGCCCAAGCATGTGGATACGTGTACAGTCGCTAGAGTAGATGTACCTCCCATTTCATTGGCTTCAGTGGCACTGTTTGCCTGAGTAAGTGCTCATTGGCCTGAGTAGGAGGCTGTGCAATTGGGCCTCCCTGAGTTATAACTTCTGGGAGTCCTAATTGTTTTACATATTTAAAACAATTTTTATTTGCGATGTTAGAATGCGTACTGTACATAGTATAAAGTAAGGGTTGACTAAGGAGAGAGAGTGGACAACTAGACTAAATGGCTCAGTGGTTTACTATGGGGATCTGCAGAGGAAAGATGGTCTTGTGATTAAGGTGCTGTACTGGAATTCGAGATCTGGATTCACTACCTGCCTCTGTGGCAGCCAGTCTCAGTAAGCTTGAGCTGGGTCACTTAAGCTCTCTGTGCCTTAATTCTCCATCCATAGTGTGGTTCCACTCTTGTTGGCCATGTTTATTTAGGCCTTGATTCAGGAAGGCAGTATATCCCTGCTCAGCAAAGCACTTAAGCAAATGCATACATGCTTACCTGAATTGTGGCCTTGTGCCTAGCACAATGGAAACCTGATCTTGGCTGTGACCTCTATGGTAGCACAAATAGGTAAAGATAAATAATAATCCGTAGTTCATGAGCTCAGATACTAACCAGTTTGATAGTGAAGGAAAGGTATAACTGTCTGGTAGCTGTGGGTAGGTGTACACAGCAATTTAACACCTGTGGCTGGCCTAGGTCAGATGACTCAGACTCACTGGGTTTGGGCTGTGGGGCTGCAAAATTCCTGTGTAGACATTTGGACAAAGATTGGAGCCTGAGATCTGGGACCCCATGTACAGGGAGAGTCCCAGAGCCCACGCTTCATCCCAAGCCAGAATGCCTACCCAGCAATTTTTAGCCCCACAGCCCGAGCTAGCTGACCAGACCCAGCTACGGCCGTGCCGTGTGTCTTTTATTCCAGTGCAGACATTACTTGTGTGGTTCCAGCACAGTTCCTGGAAGACAGGTGTCCATGTCAGAGAACTCACAGTTGGGATTTACTTCATAGACTCAGACATTAAGGTCAGAAGGGACCATTATGATCACCTAGTCTGACCTCCTGCACAACGCAGGTCAAGAACCTCACTCACCCACTCCTGTAATAGACCCCTAACCTATGACTGAATTATTGAAGTCCTCAAATCATGGTTTAAAGACTTCAAGGTACAGAGAATCCAACAGCAAGTGACTCGTGCCCCATGTTGCAGAGGAAAGTGAAAGACCCCTAAGGCTTCTGCCAATCTGCCGTGGGGAAAAATTCCTTCCTGACCCCAAATATGGCAGTCAGATAAAACCTGAGCATGTGGCAAGACTCACCAGTCAGACATCCAGAAAAAATTCTTGTTGCTCTCCTCCTAGTCACAACTGAAGAACATTGATGGGACAGTGGGGAAGCTTACTTTCTTCTTCTATGTACTGTACTTGTTTTTTGGATAAACATATTGGGCTTCATTTTTCAGTATTGTCAGCCCAGCACCTCTCAAATATTCAATTAAAGTTTAAAAAACAAACAAAATACAATTAGAAAATTACCACAGGTGATACCACAAAGAATAACGTTTGTCGCTTGCTGTTGTAATGGCCATACCATTTCCCCATCAGCTTGAGTCCTCCCACGATAATAGTGGTAACTACACTTTTTCCAACTGATTTCCAGTCCCTCAGGAGAGTCTCAATTTCTTTGTGTATGTATTTTAAAATAGCTCTCCCTATATATGCAAATGATATAGAAAATGGTCTTCTAATAGGCTTATTTTTGTGTTCAGTATTAACTCCAAGTGTGTCTCACTTACTCAGAGCTTTGCTGTCAACAGCACAGGAGTCAAATAGATATTGCTACAGCATTGCTTCACATGCCAGTGACAGGTTATTTAGTGTCCCTCACTTTATCATGGCACTCCCAGAATATGCAAATTTCATCCCTTCTGTGTCTTGAATTAACTGTCTTGGTTGTAAAAGAAAGCAGTTAGAGGCAAAAAGACATCCTTTATAAAGTGGAAGTTAAATCCTATTGAGGAAAAAAAAGGAGCATAAGGTCTGGCAAGTGAAGTGTAAAAATATAATGAGGAAGGCCAAAAAAGAATTTGAAGAACTAGTCAAAGACTGAAAAAAAATAACAGTGAACAAATTCTAAGTATATTAGACGCAGGAAGTCTGCTAGCTAAACAAGCAATGGGGCCAGTGGATGATCGAGATGCTAAAGGAGCACTCATGGAAGATAAGGCCATTGCAGAGAAAGTAAATTAATTCTTTGCATCAGTCTTCCCAGCTGAGGATGTAAGGGAGATTCCCAAATCTGAGCCATTCTTTTTAGGTGACAAATCTGAGGTGTCATTAGAGGAGGTTTTGGAATAAATTAATAAATTAAACTGTAAAAAGGCACCTGGACCAGATGGCATGCACCCAAGAGTTATGAAGGAACTCAAATGTGAAATTGCAGGACTACTAACTGTGGTATGTAACCCATCATTTAAATCATCTTCTGTACCAGATGACTGGAGGATAGCTAATGTGAACCAATTTTTTTAAAAGCCTCCAGAGGTGATCCAGGCAAATTAGTTGAAACTATAGTAAATAACAGAATTATCAGAAACATAAGTGAACACACTTTGGGGAAGAGTCACACTGGGCAACAAAATGGTGGATAAAATTCAATGTCGATAATTGCAAAGTAATGCATATTGGAAAACATAATCCCAAATATACATAAAAATGATGGGGTCTAAATTAGCTATTACCACTCAAGAAAGAGATCTTGGAGTCATTGTGGATAGTTCTCTCAAAACATCCACTCAATGTGCAGCAGCAGTCGAAAAATCTAACAGCATGTTGGGAATCATTAGGAAAGGGATAGATAATAAGACAGAACACATCATATTTCCTCTATATAAATCCATGGCAGGCCCACATCTTGAATACTGTATACAGATCTGGTTGCCCCATCTGAAAAATGATATATTGGAATTGGGAAAGGTACAGAAAAAGGCAACAAAATTTATTAGGTGTATGGAACAGTTTCCATACAAGGAGAGATTCATAAAACGGACTTTTCAGCTTGGAAAAGAGATGACTAAGGGAGGGGATAGGATAGAGGTCCATAAAATCATGACTTGTGTGGAGAAAGTAAGTAAGTGAGTGTTATTTACTCCTTCTCATAACCTAAGAACTAGGGGTCACCAAATTAAATTAATAGACACCAGGTTTAAAACAAAGAAAAGAAAGTATTTCTTCACACAATGGAATTCTTTGCCAGAGGATGTTGTGAAGGCCAAGACTATAACAGGATTAAAAGAAAGAACTAGATAAGTTCACAAAGGATTGATCCATTAATGGCTATTATCCAGGATGGTCAGGGTTGCAAAACCATGCTCTGAAAGTTCCCTAGCCTCTGTTTTCCAGAAGCTGGGAATGGGCGACGGGGGTAGATCACTTGATGATTACCTGTTGTGTTCATTCCCTTTGAAGAACCTGGCATGGGCCACTGTCAGAAGACAGGATACTGGGCTAGATGGACCATTAGTCTGACCCAGCATGGCCATTCTTATGTATCTTACCATAGATACTTTAATAGCATTAATACTTTAGCATAGATTTTATAACAGCCATGTACAAGGAATGATCTCCACATGCATTTCCTTTGGAAAACTACATTTGAAATGAACTCATCCTAGGAGGATTTTGAGGACAGAAGTGACCTCCTAGCCCTCTTTTGAGGTTTGTTTAAAATAAATATCAATCTTTTCTTTTGTAACGTGTAATTATTTTGCATCTGTCACTTGATTGTACCTCTATCTTCTCTGCAGTCAAAGTACTTTATTACGCTGCCACAGCTGATCCCATTTCCTCCCCATCCACGTGTTCTCAGGGCTTCTCATCTTTTAGCAGGTGCTGAAATTTGTTCTGTAAATGGTAACAAGAAACGGTAGAAGAAATTTCAACATTCACTAGCAAATGTCCTCGAAACACCAGCAGTAGAAGGAACCCAACAAAAGTCTCCTGCCAGAGACTATTTGATCATAAACCTCTCAAGCAGAAAATTGGCAATCACTGCAGAAACAATTCCTCAGGAAAGTATTCAACTTTCAAATAACCCTGAAATGCAACTCAATAGTATTTGATTTCCAGCAAGGGAGCCTAACAGTCCATCCCTACATCAGAACTCCAGCACTGGGTAAAGTCCAGCCTGCAGTCATTGCAAATGCCATCCTCTAGGAAGTAGAATGGATGCAAAAATCCTTTGAGGCTCAAAGGATGATGTTTCCATACAATTCATTAGCTGAATTAGCTGAAGGGGCACTGAGACAGTCCTAGAAATTTTTGGTTAAGGCTATTGTACTAAACTGACAAAGTGTGCAAAATAAATAAAGCAGGCACCATTAAGATCTGATAGCATCAAATTATTCCTGTGCCCTCTCCCCCAGTGTGGGCGGTAATAGAAAATAAGAGACATAGATCATTACCTACATTTTGATAGCCATTCATCCATAAGTGCAAAAGCAGCCACTCTGATATGAAATAATGAAATGTGTTAGCCACAGAACTCAGATTGCAAAAGAGTTTCAATAGGAAATTCTGTGGAATTGAACAGATTGAAAAGCTATCACAATAATAAATTGAGATACCTTTTGTCACCTAAACATGAACAAAATAATACTTGTGCTGAAAAAAGCAAGAATTAAAGTCCTCTCTTTTATGGGCATAAGCAGAACATGTAAGAGAATAATATATTTACTCAGTAGGCTAAGGTATTATAGGAGGGGAGGAGGAAGTCAATTGTCTGACAGGATAAATGAGCTTAAATATGAGATACTATATGTGTACTTTGGTTACATGGAAACTCTGATGGCAAATATAACAGTAATACAAAAACAATTTGACTTGTGAATAAACTACCCTATGATGAGAAGCAAGGGGCAACTGGTAAACATTTGTTTGGCTGGCAACATAAAAACACAGGGACAATGCCTGAAAGTGGAAAAGACACAAAGGAGAGAGAGAGGGAGAGAGAGAGGTAGAAAGGGCATGTCTATACTGACGGCGGCAAAGTCGCCGCCATCAGATCAATTTTTCTGGATCGATTGAGTGGTCAGTGTAGACCCACTCAATCGATCCGGAAGTCGACACAGTAAATCCACCCCCTCAAGTTGTGTAACGCTGCATCGATGGGAATGCTCTTCCCGTCGGTGCAGTTCAGTGAAGACAGCGTGCAGAAGGGAAGCACAGCAGTCGACAGGAGTTACACAAGCTACTCTGCGTAGCTTGCGTAACTCCCATCGATTGCAACCAAATTTCCAGGTAAGTGAGCAGGGCAGAGAGAGAGTGTGTGTGTATGTGTTAAAAAGCAGCAGAATAATATTTTATATACTATATTTGGTTCTACTTTTTTTAGTCATTTGTACAAATTTAGAAGAAATAATCCAAATAAAATTGTTAGGATAATTGTTTCTTTGAAAATGTAAAAATATATTTATGGACTATTTCTACAACTACCATATCATCTTTTTCAATACTGCTCCCCCACCCATCCATCAGTGAGCCCTTTCTTGATCACCAATCCTTTGATAGTCTTTACTTCTTGGGACAAATTGTGATCTATATTTTTAGGTTATTAATATTTTTATTTTTACATAGGTCAAACAGAATATCATTTCCTATGAAACGCTCCTATTGAAACCTTAGCTTACCTTCCAAGATGGTCAAGGCTAATGGGAATGTAAGAAAGAAAGAAAGAAAGAATCCTTGGCTCTAATTTTAAGGTCATTTACACTGTGTAAGTAATTAATTTCTATGGAACTTACTCCTGATTTTCACAAGCATGTGATCAGAATTTATCACCTTGTACACCTCACTCAACTAGGTCCTACACTGGGCAAACTAAATTATAAACATTAATCTTGCATAAAAGAAATGAAATATATTGGGGACTTGCTTCTTGTCCTGCCTTCCATGTGCCCAGAGTTAAGTGCAGCTGATATTTACAGGTTATGTGCTGATGTGTGCCTGTGCATTGAATGGCAGGAGTTAAATGCTCAGTGGTAAGGTTAGTGTGTCACACATCCACTTTACCCCCTTAAGAAAAAAACAGTAGCAGAAGTGAAATGTTTGAGGCAGGGTGGTTGTTGTTGTGGGGGCGGGGGGAACATTTCAACTTTTCAATTAAATAATGCAGCCAAAAAAATAAAATAAATATGTGAAACATTTAAGAGAGGAGAACAGCAGAATTATGTAAGGCTCCAAAACAGACCAAGGAGGACAACATTTTATAATTAGTGGTTCAATGCCAATATGCAGCAGAGTAGATGATTCCAATGAATTTTGCTTTCTCAAATACAAAAGACGACACACTTTCTATACTAGGGGTATTGTTTGGGAATGTAGCAGGCAGCTTCCAAAGCTTTTAATAATTTTAAAATTTCAGGGAAAATAAAATGAGGTTTTGTGATCATGGAAACAAAGGAAGGTGAGAGTTATGATATATTCTAGCCCAACCCTGAGATTGAGATCATTCATAAATCACTCAAAATTTCACCAGATGGAGTTTGTTTTTGTTTCACTTGTGGTATGGAAAATATTCCATTACTGAGCTGCTAATAATTATAATATTGACCACACAAGGCTTTAAGTGCTTTCATCTTTAAAGTACATAATAATTTAAAAATAATGTATTATCCCTTTGTTATGCTTGTGGAATTTGAGACAGAGAGGTGAAGTAGTCTGCTTATTTTCAGTAAGCCTAATTAATTTTTTTTCATGTTTCAGAGTGTAATTTTAAAGAAATGACAAAAAATGATTTACGGCTTGATCAACAGCCAACTGCAGCTAATGTGAGTAATTATTTCCATGGGTTTTGGCCCAAATTCTTAGTCCATATGACATTACTTGAGTAGAACGTCACAGGGAGTCATCTCACAATTTTGGTGGAGTTTAGCAGAGTTGGTAAAGGTATTATCTCCTTAAATCTGGAAGTAGTGTTCTGTAAATCAGGAAGATCAAGATGCACTGACAGAACTGTGGGAGAAGCTTTCCCAGCTCCTCCCTCTACTGTGCCCTTTTATGTATATCATATTGGTATATACTAAAGGGGAAATTAAGTAAAAAAAAAATCATATTTCCCCCCAGAGATTATGAGCAGCAATGAAGATTTGCATTTCATGCTTCAAAGTGGTGTTTGTGACTTAAATATTGTCAGACTTTATTTATAGGGTAGCAGTCAAAAATTTCCCATAATGTTACTGCAGGATGTGTATATTATAGCATAATATTGTCAAAGATATTACAAACATATCATGGATCTGAGGTTCAGTATTGGGTTATTAGAAGGGTAGGCTGGGGAGTGGGAGGCAGAAAAGTAGGATTCTTAGGGAGAGGAGGGAAGAGAGGAGTCCTGATTGAGATTGTCCTTATGAGCCAGAAGAGTTTTTATATTGTATCCAATGGAACGATATTTTCTGGGAACAGATTTTATGCCATTTACTTTTTGGGTACAATTCACTATCCTTATGAAACCCCAAAATGAGAGAGAAGTGCAGGGGTGAAAGAAGGTGAAAGTCACACCAATGTACTTCCAACACAGGGCAGCAGTGTGCGCACTCTGGATAACATTCTGCGCTGTTCCTCTTAAAGACTCAAAGTAAAAGCCTTTCACCCTGCAACTCACCCTCATCCACTTTTCCTGATGGAGTTGAAAGTTGTCCATGTATGGTAATTACTGCTGTGCCCAGGAAACTCTGCAGTGCTACAAACAGTAGCGCAGCTAGTTGATGGAACAAAGATGACAAAAGAAGCACAAAACCACAAATTCCTATTTTGATTGAGGCCTACCAAATGTCTACTTTTTCTGTAATTTCTCCGCATTGGGGGGAGTATTCTTTTTAACATACTTAAAATATTCCCTATTAGATTACAGCAACATTAATGTCAGCCCTGAATTATTTAGTTATGTCTCTTTAAAGCTCTACCTAGCAATGCACCATCAGGGGCCCCTCTGCCCTTGCCTCCATCTGGCTCACAAGACACTCAGAGATGCTCTAGTTCAGCAATCTCCAGTGCAGTTTATTTACAGCATGCAGGCCCACCACCTTCATACTGTACACAGCTTGGGCTAGCTGCCTCAGGGGCACCTCAGCCAAGTAGGCAAAGCCTCTGCCCACTTTCCAGCCTCTGGCTTCCTACCTTACTTCCTTCGCCTGGGCCTACATATAGCCCCTGGCTAATTAGGCTGACAGCTGCTTCCCATTCACCAGTCAGGTACAGGTGTCTCAAGCCAGCTCAAATTTACCTTGCTTAATTGGGCACGACTGAGGGCTGGTTAAACCCCTGTCTAGCATGCTGTCACACTCAGGCACACACACACACAGTTCACTAGTCCATTAGTGTGGTTGGTTTCATGTTCCCCTAGTCAGTTTATTTCTCTGCTTACTTATTGCTCAGCTAACACACACTTAAATATCTAAGGATCAATTAGACCATTTTCTTAAATTAGTGATGAATCTAACTCAAAGGACTTTCAAGCTGGCTTTCTTTCCGTATGCATTAACTTTGTATGCTGAGCATGGCCTGGGGACCGTAATCTACTAGATGTGATCCTTCAGTCATTTCAGCTAATTTTTCACTGGAAAACCATGCACCATGTAATAAAGCATGGCTGCTTGGTTTTCCAATATTAATACCTTAAATGCCAGACTCGTCTCTCTGCAATGGTAACTTGCATATTAAAGACTCAGTCCCTTAAGTTTGAATTCTGTTCAAATATTTCTTTGCTGACTTGGAATGGGTTGAAAAAATGGAAATGGTATTTGGTGTTAGTTCTTTTGGTGTATTTTGTTTTTGTTTTTAGTTGAGATCATGGGTTTTATTTTGGAATACAAATAGTAAAATTGAAGCTGTTAGGTGTACTAATCATTATGTCGAAGGATTCTGGATGAAGTGGGTTGTGGATCCTTAACTTCCAATTTATACTGCACTGAAACTAATTTCTACATAAAACTGGGATACAGTCAGTGTCTAAGGATAGCTAAAGAAAAAAAGCAGAAGACCATCCCAAACTTCTGCCAAAACTTTAGCTAAATTCAAACTTTCTCAAACCTTAAACTCTGAGTCTGAATCCTTCCTATGCCATAAGCTGTCACACAGGGCACAAATGAGGCTCTGCCCTCCCTGTCTATCCTGGGATGCTCTTTGCATGTCCTCTGTGGTATTAAACCCTATGAGTTGTCCCTCTCTGAGAAGTCTTTGACGGAGGGATTCTTCCAGGCAGTTGCTGTTCCATGCTCCTCCAGCTGCCCAATGGCAGTTGAAGATTTGTAGTTTGGTTTTTCACTCATAGATTTTTCAATGGCTAAATCTTGTTCAAACTGGTGAAAGCAGCTGCTGCCTTGCTAATTTTTAACAGTATTTCCTTCTAGATGTCCCTATTGGGTTGCACATTACTGCCAATGTATGAATTGACTCACCTCTTGTTTTCCTTTGCTTTCTTATGTAATGTTGAGTTGGAAGTTGCAGGGGTTCTATTACATTTTTCTGTTTTTCATAACTTATTATTAACCTCATCTTTTTTTCTGTTGCTAGACAGACTTTTGGTGTTTACTTGCATGTTATTTGAGCTGTCACTTAAAAGAACTATGTCATCAGCAAAATCTACACCGTCTAGTGTGCTGTTGTCGAGCCATGCAATGCCTGTGATGTATCTGTCTACGCTGCATCTCAGGATGCAGTCAATGGCAATGCCAAACATTACGGGCAAGAGAATGAAGCCTGGTTTGACACTAGTGTTTATTTTGAACCATTTTCTCAAGCTTGCTTTACTTTAACTGTGTAAGGTGTATTTTGCTATAAAGCCTTGATGACCATACTATTTTTTGTTGTCACGCCATAACACTCCAAGATGTTTTAGAGTGACTCATGATGGAGTCTGTCAAATGCTGTGTTGAAATTGGTGAAGTTTATGACGACTGTCTTTTGCCATTCAGTGCTCTCTTCCATGATTAATCTTAGGGTGAAACTATTGACACATGATTTTGCAGCTCAAAATTCAGCCTGCTCTTCCCTTAGCTTTGCCTCACTGCTTCTCTTATTCAGATTTAAATTATACTACAGAAGATGTTGCTTATTACTGAAAGGAGTGTAACACTTCTCCAAATATTGCCTTCCCCTAGGTCATCTTTCTTTGTTATTTTGACTATAATGCCACTTTTCTATTGTTCTGGAGACTTTTCTGGGTCGCATACTTGCTGAACAGTTTGGTGATTTTATGGCTGGTCTCATCATTACAAGCTTTTCCCTAGTGACTTGGTGTTAACCTGCAGCTTCCCCAAGTTTTAAGTTTTTTATTGTGTCTTTCACTTTGTGATATGAGATATTACAATGTCTTATTCTGGGTGATTCATTTCTTTGTCAAAGTCTATAGTTTCTTACGGTGTTGGTGTGTTTTGCACCACTTGAAAGTGCTTTGTCCGTTGCTCATTTTGTTCTTTTTCTATTGTTATAATCTTTGCTTGTTTATCCTTGACCGACCCTCTGACTGGTGTAACTTGCCAGGTAGGATCTTGTTGAATTGATAAAGTGTTTTACTATCACCTGTAACTTCAGCTTCTTTGTGATGTTATCCATGTATTTCCTTTTGTCTCTTCTTGCATTGGTTTTTTTTCTGTCCTTTTGTTTTATACAGATTTTTTGCTGCTTTTTTGGGAGGGAGAAGTGTTTTTGAGGCATTGATGTTTGCGTTGGTTTGTTTCCTTTCATTCACTCAGTTTCATATATCATCAATGTAGGCTGGCAACCCAGCCCAGCAGGGATGTCATGGCCCTTCCTCGGGCTCAGGCTCCAAAGAAGGCCCTAGCGCCTTTCTCTAAGGGAAAAAAGCTAGTGGGTTATGAGTCTGTAGCGCACAGTTCCCAGACTCTTAACGCAGTCTGTAGCCCCTGGCCCTCAAGCAAGGTGGGGAGGCCATGTAGTCTGTAGCCCCCGGCTCAGTAATCTCTGCGGCAGCAGGTTCAGAGGAGACAGGCACTCCCAGGATGGCTAGGGAAGGGGAGAGGGGGACACAGGCCCACCCAACTCCACTGCATCCCAGCCCAGGGCCCTATCAGTGGCAAAGGGGTTCTGCTACTGGGTCAGTGGGGCTCCAGCTGCAACTTGCTCATACTGGTGTGACCACAAGCTCAGCCAAACTATAGTTGGCTGCCCCTGGGCTACTTCCTTCCACCCTGAACCCGGGTACCTGGAGCCAGGGGTCTTCCTCTGAGTCGCTGGGGTAGACAGCTAGAGGGAGTCCCACTAGTCCCTCACCATTGGCCAGCGGCAGGTTCAGGAACTCCTTGGGTCATCAGTGGATGGTAGCTCCTCCAGGTCTTGGGGTCCCGGTGGGTCCTCCAGCACTCAGGGTTCCAGCAGCTTTGGCGGATCCCAGGTGATAGGCAGCAACTCTAGATCGGGGCCAGCCTCTGGTAGTTCTTCCCAGCTACTAGGGCCTGGCAGCCCTTCCCAGTCACTAGGACCCAGCAGCCCTGGCAGGCCCTGGAGTCTCTGGTCAGTGGTGGTTTTCTCTGCACAGACGCGGGGCCTGGGCCAGGCCCAGACCACAGCCTCAGGGAAAGCACATCCTTCTCCGGCAGCAGCTTCCCCCTGATGGAGCTGCTAGGCCAGCCTTTTATCTTTCCCCTTCTTGTCCTGGCCCTGCTCATCTGCTCCCAGGGTATTTGGCCTGCAGTGTCCTGATCTGCTCAGGCTCCAAGGAAGGCCACAGCACCTTGCTACAGTCATGTATCCAGACTTTATGTTTGTTTGTCTGGATAAAGGTACACTTGTTTCAGCATCTATGATATTGCCATGCAGAAAAGACCATTACACATCAGTGTTGTCTTCTTGGGGTGGATTTAATGCTTGTAGATCCTGAAATCTGTTCTCCAGTACAGCTTGAAATTGCTGCTGTGATGTCTGTCTGCTAGGTTTTTACTGTAAATTTTCTTAATGCTTTTGGGGCTTTTGAGCCCTGGTCTACACTTACCTGGAGATTCGGTGGCAGTCGAGAGGAGTTACGCAAACTATGCAGAGTAGCTTGCGTAACTCACGTCGACTGCTGTGCTTCCCTTCTGCGCGGTGTCTTCACTGCGCTGCGCAAACAGGAACAGAGTTCCCGTCGACGCAGCACTACACTACTTAAGCGGATGGTTTCACTCAGTCGACTTCCTGATCGATTGAGCAGGTCTACACTGACCGCTCAATCAATCCAGGAAGATCGATCTGGCAGCGGCGACTTTGCCACCGTCAGTATAGACATGCCCTGAGTTTGATATTCAGTCTAGTCACACATGAATTGTGATTACTTCCAACATCAGCTCCTCTGTATGTTCTGTTATCCTGGAGAATTGATCTAAATCTCCTTCCAAAATATAGAGATTCAATTTGTTTCCTGGTTATTCCAACTGGGGAATTCCAAGTTACTTGATAAATATATTTGTATGGGAATATATACAAACTGTTCTACCAATTATGTGCCCTGATAGTAGGCAGTTCTATCAGTCTTTCACCATTCTGATTTTGGGAACCAAGGCTTGCCCATTGTTTTTGCTACTCCATTGTTGTCATCCCGAAGTCCCCCATTTCTAAGCAGAGGTCATATTTCGGAATTTTTTCAGTCAGAGTTTGTAGGCAATTGTAGAACTGATCTTTGATCTCATCATCATAGTTCATTCATGCATAACATTGTACAATTGTCATTTTCACATATTGTGTTTGAAACCTAGCTTGGAGAAATCAGCTGTTAATTGCATCCCAGTCTATGAGCAATTTTTCTGCTTTGGAAGTAATATTTAATGCTACTCAATCTACTCGCTTCTCTGAATATATTATGGCTTTGTTTTCACTTTTAAATTGCTTTTTTGTCAACTCCTGACCATTAACATTCACTTACTGCAAGGATTTCAGGGTACATGCATCTATTTCTTTCATCACCTGTGCAGCATTTTTTTGGTTACAGCCACTGATCTGATGTCACAGAAGCCTGTTTTCATAATTTGTTTTGCCTTTACAAAAGAACTTCTTACAGCCTTGCTTTCTGGATGGCTTTCATCAACGCTCATAATTTCTGCCAAGACAGAGTCCATTACTTTGGTATTGTTATGGTTTTGTGACATACACACAAAGAAGTTAGATAAAAACATAAAATACTCTTGCTGGAAAGTTGCAGTGTGACACTACTTTATGTCTCATAATTCAGAACGACAACACAGAAGAACCCCAAAACAGAGAGAAAGACCAAGCACACTTGTAAAGCGGCAGGCCATCCCTCCCTGTCTGTCTCTGTGGGAGGCCACACCCCCTCGCTACAATGTTTCTCCCTAAAAAGCAGAGATACAACTCATCCCACCTTAGTCCAGGATGACTCTGTGGAAACTGACTGCTGCTAAGCCCAGATCACACACTACTCTACAGAACCCCCTAGCCTGCAAAACAGGGCTGGGATAAAAACCCTCAAATGTACAACAACACCCTAAAATTTTAATACAGTTTAAAATATATCACAGACATGCTGTTTGCTGGAATGGTTACTGTACGTTTCTGTGACCTGACTTTTTTTAATGAGCATCTGTGGTTGGACTGTAGCTCAACCCCCCATCCTGGAGGACCAGTGGACTGCTTTTCATCTGGTCCCTACCCATTGATACGTCAGGCTTAGATAGTCCTATCAGAAACTAAAACTCCTGCCAGCATAGTTCACAGGGTCAACGGTGCACACAAGCCTTAAATTATTATTATTTCTTTTCATGTACCTCTTCAGTCTCTTGTTTCATCCAAGACAGGAAGCAAAAGTAGTGCAGGAAGCTGGTTTCATGATCAACTTTATTGAAATATGGTGAAACTCTGTGGTGAGCCTCTAAAAGATGGGATACAGAACTAACTGCTCATGGGAAGCAGATGGTTTTAAGCCACCTTTGTGCCTTCCTATTGGGTCCCGGTCATAACTAAGACAGCCCTGGGGGCCTGTTTAAGCTATAACAGCCTCCCTGGGCTGCCCTGTGGGCTGCAGCACTGTGTGGAATCCCCACAGCACATCATGTTATATGACCCGACCCTGACACACGCCTCCCATATGCCCCTGTGCCAGGGCTTGCGAAGAGGGTCTTGCAAGCAGTTGCTTTCCTCAGTTTCTGAATCCGGGAACCTTTCCCTAGGTGGGTATGGGGATTTT
The DNA here is from genome assembly GCF_026122565.2 of Emydura macquarii macquarii. Lineage (NCBI taxonomy): Eukaryota > Metazoa > Chordata > Testudines > Chelidae > Emydura > Emydura macquarii. Next base: position 14,783,761 of record NW_027131283.1, read on the forward strand.
AGAACCCCTTTATGCTGCTCCAGTCCTCTGCTCTATCATAAATGGGCCACAATGGGGATGAAGATGTCACCCAGGGAGTTTAAATTCATTGTGAGGGTTCTAGAGCATTGTGTGTGTATTCTGTGCTAAGTGTGTTGTGCTGCTATGGCAGAGTGAATGTAGTATATGGATGGCACTTGTTCTTCCACATCACATGTGGGCTTTACATAGAATTCTGTATTGTTCAGAGTATCATCTATTAGGAAAGTATCTTTTTTGTTGGTTTCCATTTCCCCCAGTATTTAAATCAAGGCAGTGCCATTATGGGCTGTTAGTAGGTGGTAGGAATGTGTTAGAAGAATAGATTAACCAGTTTTAACCTCCATAGCTGAAAAAAAAAGAGCCCAGAGTCTCAAGTGTAGAAATGGTTAAACTGAAATTGTTCAGATAAAATAAAAACTGTGCTAAATTTTTGCCTAGCTTTCTGCTTCTTTCCCTTTTCCATCTACCCATTGCACACACTCTCTCTCCCTCCCCCCCCCACATACTTTTGACCAAGCACTGGGAAGAAAAGTAAAAATTTGGCTGAAAATTCTTTAAGCTTTTAATTTTCATGTACCTCTGTCCTTCTCAGTTTTGGCTTGGAAACAAAGCAAGAAAACCATAAAAAAATAGTTTCAGCATCTTTCCAAAACCAGGAATTATTGGAAAACTCTGAGATTTGGAGTATATTTCCACATTAATGAGGTTCATTTATATATCCAAACTTCATTTTAGATCTCTCTTAGAATAGAACCTTTTGTGATTTGCCTATCATTATCTGTGTGTCAATATACAAGGGTGCAGTGGATTGACTAGAATCCAGGGGAATTCCTCTGTACTATGGTTAGTGTTTTTATTATGGGTGGTGTCTTGCACAATAGAGAGGTGTGGAATAAAAGGGCTAACATGCCCGGGCAGATAAACCATTAAGTTCTGCATTGAAGCCTCTAGGAGGAAAATAGAATAAGCTGGAAAGTGTGATTGGAAGTAATTTAAAAGTTCTAGCATTTAAAAACCCAGAAGATGGGTTTGTGAAGAATCCTTAGGGAGAGGGAATGAAAAAGCTCATGATAGCCCATTTAGTAATGCCAGTTAACTCCTGGGATACAAAAAGAGACTTCAGAAGTTTTGGTGGGAGAATAGCAGGGACTGAGACTTTTGCCAAGGAAATCAGGCTGGACAATATAAATTAAAACATGGGAAAATGAGAGGGCAAACCTTGAGAAGCATGAGAGCTGGTTCAAAGCGAAATCTGGAGATGTAGCAATAGAGTTGACAGAGAGAAGGGCTGAACACAGTATGAGATTTTTCCAAATTGAATTGTATGTATGACACCAAAGCCATTCAACCTACCCAATGAAAGTGATTACATCCCTATTCTGAGGTATGAAGCAATCCCATTTGCAGATATTAAAAATTATTTTCTCTTTATACAATATTCTGCTAACCCCTTTTTTTAGGTAAGTCAATTTTCTGGGGCAAATTTACTGCATTACATGCCTGAATGGAAACAACTTTCTGACCAATGATGGAAGACAGAGAAGAAGCATACAGTAACTTATCTGGAGCATTCACTCAAGGTAGAGGTGCAACTTAGAGGTACATCCAAATCATTATGGACGTGGGGAATTTGGGTGTACATTAAGAGACATGAATAAATGAAGGCCACTGGAATTGACAAGCATATCTGTTTTCTTTCAATGTAAAGAGAAGTTTTGGAGAGATTCAAAACCCTACAAATGAAAATGGGAGAACGTTAAAGCTGTCTAAATTCAAGTTTTTGAGAATTTTTCAAAAAGTTTAGTGACATTACCCATTGCAACTAATGCCTAATGTGTATGTGTGAAATATATATGAATGCAATAAAATATTTCTCTTCTGAGGTGTAGGACTGACTTGATCACCAAAGTAATGTACTTTGCCCCAAAGAAGATGGCTTAGGGGAACGTGCTGAGAGCTGGTAGGCAAGCTAATCCAAGTCAGTCCTTGGATGAGAGATTTTCAAGGAACACCAAGATTGCTGTAGAAAATTATGTTGGGGCTCCAGGAGGTGACACTTTTCCCTGTCAGTACTGAATTAATGCCTCAACATAATACCAGGGGGTATTGTGCTATTGAAAGTGCTATCCTTTGGATAAGTAATCATGTAGTCAAGGTTAGCCACAGTGACCTACACAAGTCAAAGCTTTATTACAACAATGTGTAATGCCTGGACGCTAAAGAGAAGGCCATATCGAGGTTTCACCTGTTCCAACATGGAGTGGCCCATCTCCTTAGCTTTACAAGATAATGAGAGCACATCGCTCCAGTATTCAGCACTTTTCACTGGCTTTTTTTCCAGATTAAACTCAAGATCCTGATCTTCATCTTCAAAGCCCTTCATCTTCATCTTTAATGTAGGAAAGGCCCTGGATAGCTCAGCAACTGTCCTTCTCCAAGGCACACCAACATCGTCTGCCTTCATCTAAGACAATGAAGCTCAAAGTGCCCATGGAAAGGCTTGAAGGAGCAGACCCTCACAAGTGCAATTCCTCCTATCAGAAATCAGTACGATCATACATCTCGCCACTGTGATTGAACTGTCAACCCCATGTCTGCAGAAGTCTTCCCCCAACAACAAATTAATATCCTATAGCATAGCCTGACTATGAGAAACAGAAACATTCAAATAACTCAAAAAAACTTAAATAAAATTTACACATACTGCAGCAGGTTGTGACCCTGAGCCAGTCACACCACCAAACAGGCCCTTTAAATTGCCTCCATCTGGCTCCAACCTAGATTGGTGGACTCCCAAATAAATAAAACTTGAATTAAATCTTTATGAGCAAAAACATCCCATTCTCCCCAGAAGTCCCTATTGGGGTGGCCTTTCCCAGTGCTACTCCATAGACTGGAGGCAAAGTTCAAACAGTCCAATTTTGTTCACTGAGGGAGGGCAGGCAGGCAGATAGATCTCTCTCACGAAATCTGCCTGGCTGTCTGAGAGAGTGGGGAGCCTCGCCCATGCTACTGAAGAGAACAGTAGCATGGAGTGTTTCCTGTCACCAGGACCTCTTCCTCTTGCTGAGCAGCTGCCTTTGCCATTCCCTGGGTCTCTGTCTATTATGGAACTTTTGGATGGGGTCCCTCAAGTCTTTGCCCTATGGCCTTAAAAGGGCACTATACTCTATTACATGCACTCTAATTGTGTAATATGGAAAGAGGGAAATACAGTCTTGCCAACTAACTGTTGGTTTACATAATTTTGTTGGTGCCTGGATATTATAGTAAGGGGGCATGTTAGCAGTTCCTAGATGGGCTAAGTGATCTTTCCTAGGCCTTTCCTCTTCCTGTATGAAATGACATATATTTGCTTTTTGAGCATATATGCTTGATTATTCCCTAAACAATGTCTAGAGCAATATTATGTGACACAGGAATCCACATTTTGAGCAGTTCTCATCAACAATGTGAAATAAAAGTTCATGCAATTAATGTATATTTTGGTATATTGGATTTTTCCACCAAGCACTTACTAATGTGGAGTGGGTCCCATATGACACGAGAGTACCAGATTTAATTTTGCTTAAGAGTTAGAGTTATTCATCTCGCTCAAATCCTCTTAATACTGAGCTTCTTTTTAATAATTTGAGAGTATGTAAAGTTAGGAACGTGGGTCACAATAGTTCTTTGGCATACCTTGAGAGCTTCTTGATTTTGGGGCCAGTCAAGGAGAAGAATCATATTTCTATGTAACAGGAAGCAATTATCTACATTCAGTTCATTTGGCATCACTGAGTTTAGGGGGTTTCAGCTTTTCTTCTTTTGCTGTGATCAAGGAGTATGTGAAAATTATTTTTTTATTACTTTTTGAGGCTTGACAAAGAATTCATTTCCACTGTATCATGACTGATAATAACTGTCTTACACATGCTTGTGTGTGTGTCTTTCTGGGAAAGCATCTAATACGATATATAGTAAGACAAGTTGCACTTAAGTTAAAATAAAAAGGAAGTTAAGTAACACTGGAAAACCAAAAATGTTAAAAACTGAAATTAGTAATAGATATGTGGAATTCAATTTTAATCCCATTGAAATGCACAAGACTACATACATTTAATTGGAAGCAAAGGGTTTTTTTTGCAAGTATAACATTTTGCTGAAGACACAGTATTTTTCCTTCCTAAATATGCATACTTGGCATGCATGGAAAACTGCTGCAGGTAAAGCGATCAATAATTAGATGGCTTTTATTCACTACTTCAATTCTATTCTTATTAAAAAAACTTATCAATGCTGAGGTTTTTTTTTGTCTTTTTGTTTTTCATCTAATACATCTCATGAAGTGCTGTTGGCATACATAAGTGATAGAATGTTTTATCTAGAATAATGGGAAAAACTCTATTTACATATAAAATCAAGGGAGACTTTAAACTATATTACTACAGGGAGAAATGACTTTGGGTATGTCTACACTGCAGACTGAACTCGATTTACCTTAAATCAACTTTCACCCACTGAATTTTAGAAGTGCACTCAAAGCAGTGCACCGTGGGTAGCTATCCCACAGTGCAACTAGCTGCAGAGGCTTTTGGGAAGCCTGTTGTCCCCCTCCCCTCCCCATGATGCTCCCTCCCCCTCCCTTCTTGTCCCAAACAAACTGCAAAAGCTTTTTTGCGCCATTTTTCTATGCCGTGCTCACACCATTGCTGGAGAGACATGGAGCCTGCTCAGCTCTGCACTATCATTGTGAGCATCACAAATACCTCACAGCTTATCCTGCAGTATTTTCAAAGGCGAGAGAGAAGCCACAGCATGGAAAATAGCAATGTTACTGAGGCCACCCTGCTACAAGTCGTAGAGTGAAACAATTCCCATTTACTACAGGCTGTCATGCATCATCTTCAGTCCATGGAGTGCCAGTTCTGGTCCTGGGAAATAAGCACATACTGGTGGGATCACATTGTTATGAAGCTGTGGGATGGTGAGCGGTGGTTGCAGAACTTTCGTATGCCAAAGGCCACTTTCTTTGAACTTTGTGTGGAGCTATCCCTAGCCCTTAAGTGCATGAATACTTGCTTGAGACCAGCTCTGACAGTGGAGAAGTGAGTGGCCATTGCTCTGTGGAAACTGGCAACCCCAGGCTGCTACCGGTCAGATGGGCATCAATTTGGAGTTGGTCAATCCACCATTGGAGCTGCTGTGATGCAAGTATGCAGGGCCATCAATAGGCTTCTGCTAAGAAGGGTAGTGACATTGGGAAACGTGCAGGACATAGTGGATGGGTTTGCTGCAATGGGGTTCCCAAACTGTGGGGGGCCAATAGATGGCACACACATTCCTATCCTCGTACCTGACCACCTTGCCACAGAGTACATAAACCAGAAAGGATACTTCTCAATGGTGTTGCAGGGCCTTGTGGATCACGGGACGTTTCACTGACATCAATGTGGGGTGGTCTGGAAAGGTGCATGACATGCGCATCTTTAGGAACTCTGGTCTGTTCAATAAGATCCTACCTGCCCCTTGCTCCCTTAACTAATGAAACCCTAGGCACCTGGACAGAGAGAAGGAGCGTTTCAGTAATGGGCTCAGCAAGTACAGAATGGTGGTGGAATGTGCATTTGGCCGTTTAAAAGCTTGATGGAGATGTGTGCTTACTAGGCTTGATATCAGTGAAAAGACCATCCCATCAGTTATATCTGCGTGCTGTGTGCTCCATAATTTGTGTGAAATGAAGGGGGAAAAGTTTCCCCAGGGTTGGGCCGTGGAGGCTGATAGGCTGGCTGCAAATTTTGAGCAGCCAGATTCCAGTGCTATGCTCAGAGCTGACCGCAGAGCACCTCAGCTTTGGGAAGCATTGAAAAACTGGTTTTGCAATGAACTGCAGTAATGTATGTCTGTGCTGTGCCTTAATTTCCCATCCCCCCCCTTGCTCCAGCAGCCCCCTCCTCTTCTCTCTCCACGCAAGCTATGAATGAATAAAGACAGATGTCTTTTAATGTTACAAAATGTGACCCATTTTAATGGGGGGAAAGGATGATAACCTAACATTGTAAAGTGTCACTGTGCATGCAACTGTGGTTGTGTGCAGTTCTTAAAGGGGCCATTGTGTCCTTTTGCTCACCTCCACCGGTGTGGAGTGCAGCACATACTGCACCCTGCTCAGTCTCCTCCTAGACCACTTCGGGGTGGGGGCTGATAAGAAAGCGGTAGGCGGTGAAGTGTTTTGGAGGGGCTGCAGAGGGAGTCTATCCTGCCACTGCTCTGCCTGAAGCTCTACTAGACACCTCAGCATGTTGGACTGATCCCACATAATACACAACATCTCCTGTTGCAGATCACACTCCAGCTCTTGTGTAGATCTTCTGTGTTCCATGTTCATGTCTAGTTTTTCAGACAATGACATTTCCAGGCTCTGAGCTCTGTGTAAGCAGCCGTGGAGGAGTTCATTAGTTTGCTGAACATGTTATCCCATGGTTTTTTTTTTTCCATTTCCTAATCTGGGAAAGTCTTTCAGCTGGAGTTTGGCAAGGGGGTGCCGAGGTGTCTACTGTAAGATAAACAAAGCACAAAGTTGCCATTGTTAGCTGACCCAAAGTAGTAAAGGAAATGTTACAATATAAAAAGTACGCCCCTTCATGTTCACAAGGCAAAGCTGTACCTTGCATTCCATTCCGTACATCTTGGAAGGGTTGGACTGGCGTTACAGACATGATAAGCAAGGGGCCCTTGCATTTGTTATAGAGAGGCTTCATTAGCACTAAAATCCACAGTCCATGCTTGAGCAAGGACAGGGATCACCGGGCTCCCCTGTAACATGCCAAAGACCGGTTTGGGAGGAGGTGGGCAGAACAGATTAGAGGACGCTGCAGGTGAATTGTAGCAGCAGAAAACATAGGGCAACCAGTGTCTGGACCCATAATGCCCACCACAACAGTACTAGGACTAGGAATAGTCTTGGGGAGGCAGGGACACGGCAGAGGAATAACACCGAGTGACTGTATTGGTTGGGTACTTTAAACTTGCGCCATCTTCCCTTGGTGATGATGTATGATATCAGTCTCCTGAGGGTAATGCAGATGAAAAGAGAAGATTTGCTGCAGGCATCTAGATACAAGCCTTGCCCTTATGCTGCTATGCTGTGTTCTGCAATGATGCCTGCTCATTTGATAGCAGAGTAGCGTGGAAAAGTATCCTACTGTAGTAGAAGAAATAAGACTGCCCCCCCCCCCCCAGAAACTTGCTGCAAAGGTTAACAGATTACCTACATGAAAGTTTCCTTGAGGATTCTCGGAGTATAGCTCTGCACATAAATAGTCTGTTCCGGGAGTAACCTTTCACTGAACTTTGCCATCATCCAGTAAGACCCTCCTCTCAAAAACACAAACTTCTTTTAAGAAGCTGGACTGGGGATATAACCATAAAAAAAAGATTTGCCACACACATTCACCAGATGAGCCTTCCTCTGAATCTTGATCAGTCCCACTATCTTCTGTGTGACCAGGCTGCTCTGGGGTAATGAACAGGTCCTGGATGTCAGGGGGAATGGATACCCTACTCCCCTGTACCCTGCTCTCCTCATCCTCCTCGTCCACAGAATTCTCCTCATTCGTCCTGGACTGGGATTCTTCAGAGGTATTGATGCTGCGTGGTGGCACAGTGGTGGGGTCACCACCGAGACTTGCATGCAGCTCCTCGTAAAAGCAGCATGTTTTGGGTGAGGAGTCAGAATGGCTGTTAGCTTCCCTAGTTTTCTGATAAGCTTGCCTCAGCTCTTTAATCTTAACACAGCACTGTAATGCGTCCCTATTGTGCCCCTTCTCCAACATGCCCTGAGATATCTTCTCATAGATACCTAAATTTCTTTTGCTGGCTCAGAGCTGAGCCAGAACAGACCCTTTGCCCCACAGATCGATGAGATCAAAGACCTCTGGTAGACTCCAAGCTGGAGCGCATTTGGGCCATGCAGTCGCCACAAGCAGTTCAGCTACAAAGCTCTCTCCATGCTGTCTAAACCGGAAATGGACATTCAAAATTTCCCAGGGCTTGAGGGGAGGAGCTATTTCCTATTTACGTGGCCATATTACAGCAGAGCGTGAATGTTCAGAGCGGTCACAATGGGGCATTATGGGATACCTCCTGGAGGCTCATGGTGTCGATTTACATTGCACTCTGCTTACACTGACGCAAATTCGACCCTATGCCACTTGCAGAGATGGTTTTATTAGGTTGATTTTTACCACGCTTTAAATTGATGGAACTTATGTGCCAGTGGAGACATATACTTTAGGAGTCGATGTAAGCAGAGTTATGTCGACTTCCAATACCAGTGTAGACCACGCCTTTGTTTCTCTCTTACATCTTACTAAAAGTTAAACTTTGAAAATTGTTTCTTCTGCATACATAAAAAGATCATTACAGTGTAAAACCCCTATTCTTTACTGCATGGTTTATTTTTATCATGAATTCTGCATATTTACCCCATAAAATACAAGTGATTTGTGACTATAACCTTATTGCACTTGCATATGTATATCAAAAAAGTACTATGAGATGTGAAAAGAGGTTAGTGACCATCAAACTCAAAAAGGCCATGTAGTTTTTATTTAGTTTAAATAAATATCTGAGAGTTGAGAACCTACTGGAGTTGCTTGCAGTGTTCTGGGACTTCTACTTTTAGGCACAACACAGAAGGGTAGCGGCATGTGAAAATGAAAAACATAACAGCAGAAAAATTAGCCAACCTCTTTCTTTCACTTCTCCACTGCAAAAAAGGGTTATTTCAAATTAGGATTTGGGTCATATTTATTTATCCAAACTGTGTGGGTATTTAAAAACTGAATTGGCTGGTTGTGGATTCCTTCAATACTTCTGGCCTGTCTCTAGGCACCAAAGGTATCTCTAATGCCTCATCTAATAGTTTATTTTAGTTTTTGTTTAACTATGCATTTTTAACACTACAATGCTCCTAGAGCTTGAGATCAGTGCACTAACAGTTTAAATTAAGGACACTGTAACCAAGAAAGTACCTAATCTGGAAATGGCTCTTCCAAGACATTGATGCATGGGGCTAGAGACAGTCAACCTACACATTGTAAATTAGTTAGCTGAATTCAGCCTTCTCTTTCCATTCATAAACTGATTCTGATTTCTGTAAATATAATCATTTGCCAGAGTCCATGAATACATTTCAGGTTCTGGAATACTTGTGAAGTGCTCACTTCAATTCTTTGTGGTATGTGATTGGTTACCTAAATCACATGACAATGTTTCTATTCCTTGAGTGGATGATGATTGAATCTTTTTAAACATGTGAGTAAGAAATAATATACAAGAGATAACAAATGACATATACAGAATAATCTTGTTCACAGTTTTGTTCACACACAATCTCGTTCACACACAAATACCCTTGTGTTCTCACATCAATACCAATCTTGTTCACACACAAACCCTTGTTTGTCCACACGCAAATACTCTTGTTTGCATGTGAACACAGGTATTCGTATGAGGAAGAGTCATTTCCCACTCATTAGTACAACCATTAACAGCAAATTGAAGGGATACTGAAACAAACAGTTATTTGGAACTCAATAGGATATTTTTCAAACCCATTCTATGATGATATTTAACATTATTTACTTGATATGTTGACAGTCATGTGTTCAAAATGCCACACATGCATGCTGGCATCCTAACAATTCATTGGTACTAAGGTACCCTAACTTATTAAGATAGTCTTTACTAGCTTTTTTCTTTTGACCTTGTCAAATGTCTTAAATTTAAATTTAAAAATAAATGTCTTAAATTTCTTATCCTCCCTCACTCCATGTGTATCAGCAAACATATTATTTGAAACTTGATGACTCTCAGCAGTTTAGAGCAACATGTGAAAATTTTAAAGTGGCCTTTTTACGAATGAAACAGTTGTGTTTGCTAGGATGGAGGGCTGAATAAGGGGGATGCTTGTCAGATGTAATAGCTGTGCACTCATGTTGTTCACACTGAAGCCTCTGTGGTATGAATGATATCCTGCTCTGCTGAAATAATGGCAGATTTTGAAATGAAATATGCATTCATTACTGTCTTATCCAATCTTTTTGGAATGCTAGATATATGGCATGTGTCCAGCTTGGCTTAGAAGAATTTCATCTTCAGCTGGACCGAAATACACCTGAGAAAATATTGTTTATAAGATTTTGCCTAATCACTTAATATTCTGAATCAAGTGTTCTAGCAGGCTCTTTAGAAACAGAATTATTGATCCCTGATTCCATAATGGCAGCAAAAAAATTCTAAATTCCTTATAAATGCCAAAACCATAAAATTGGTTGGATAGGAGTCTCAGGTTTTTAAATCCAGATTTAAATGTACTAACCTCTTGAGACCTTTTAATTGGATTCTTCTACCAAAGTGGCTGCTCTCTGTAACAGTGAATTTCAGGGGAAAGTGAGGGAGAAGGGAAAGGAAGTCCCAGGGTTCTGACAATAGGATGTGTGGAAAAGGCCTGCAGAATTTAACTAGGATGAAACTAAGAAGGTTCTAAATAAATTACTCCAGAAACCTATAAAATTTAATAGAGAATGTAATTCTTCTATAGATAACTTTTTAGTTTTTCTATTAAGTTCTATAGGACATCATGAAGGGAGCAACATCAAATTCTGGTTAACTAAAGATAGTTTGGATTTGCCCCTTTGCCTTTGCTATATTGACCTAGCAATAACCCTGAGATTTAACTGTGACTGCAGTTACAATAGAAAACTGCTGACAGACTCATCTTGCAGTGATATTTTAGGAAAGACTTCTTTTTAAGAGTTTCATTTACTTGAAATGATTCTTAACATGGTGCTTATTGCTAAAGAGGTTCAGATTTGCCACTGTGCTGTTATTTCTAAATAAAGATTTAACTGGGGACTGTAGGAGTGAGATATTTGTCATATCAAGCCAACTTCTAAATTAATAGATTCTATTAATCTATTTTGTTTGTATAATTCCTAAAGGTATCATAAAGACTATGGCAAGTTCAGGAACAACCTTGCTCTTGGCTAAGTTCACTAGAAGTACAGTTCCTCTTAAATTTAAAGAGAAACTACTTCTCTCCTTATGCTTCAACCCAACACCTGAGATCTATTAGGATACTGAATTTGATACAGATTCAGCAGTTGTACATCAGGGGCATAATTTTCCTTGGGGGGGGGGGGGAGGGGGAAGGTTATGGGTATTTGTGATTATTGGCATTGGTTCAGTTGTGGAGGCATGTGTACATAAAACAGGGAATGCACAATGGCATACTACAAAGATTTTATCAGCATGAGTTTGGGGTGGCTGTGTTATCATGAGTGGTGAACCCATGAGTGAGTCACACTGGTCTTCCTAAAGAAGAGATGGTCACAAAAATGTTAGACTTCACCTTGCCATTGCATAGCCTGAATTTGCCATATGTGTTACAGAAACTATTTGAGAAATGTTTAAAGGGTTTTAAAAGTCTTAGGACAATTTCTTCTATTTTCTCCACTTAACTGCTAATAAAACATTAAGTACTCTGGGCCAAATTCTCCTCAGGTGTAAATGGACTAAAACACCATTGTAGTCAATGGCGCAACACCAATTGTGATTTGGCCATGTGTAAGTGACATCAAGGGGCTCTAGAAAAAGGCCCAGTTGCGAGAATGGGAGGATTCCCCCATGTACTGTGTCAGGAGCAGGGCCACAGCACACAGCAGTGTGGAGATTCCTTAGTGGCATATAGGATGGTCCGGGAGTTGCAGTAACTTAGACAGTTCCCCAAGGCTAACAGAGATCTGGTCTACACTGCTGGTAAAATTCGGTGGCAGGTGACTAGAGACACACAAGTTACATAGAGTAGTTTGTGTATCTCCCATAGACTTCCTAACTTCTACCTACTGCGGCGTCCCCACTATGCTGTGCTGACAGAAATGCCTTCCCGTCAATACAGTGTTACTCTTTTTGTGGGGGTGGATTAATGGCGTCGACTTCCGGATTGGTTGAGCGGGTCTCTACTGCTGCTCAATCAGTCCTATGGAATTGATCCTGCACTGCCGAAAATGCCTCTGGCACTGTAGACATGCCTTAAATTGTCAGGGGCATCTCCAGCTCCTGGAGCAGCCTGGGATTGGAAGGGCATAAAGGTGGTTTAAGGCTACCTTAGCTTCCTTTTCTGTGAGCTGCAAGGTCTGTGCTGTGCCTCTTAAAAGTGCAGCACAGAATTTCAACCTTTGTCCCTCTGAATTAAACTGTACAAAGTTCAGAAATAGAGAAAAATTAAAACCATTCAAATGCAAAAACCCCTTAAAAGGATCTAACATATATTTTTGTATATATAATTGTAATTACTTTAAAGTCAAATATCACAGGCCATTCCATGGCTAGAAATGGGTAATCTCATCTTCTCAATATTGTATACCACACATTTAGCCCTGCAGAGGTGCAAAACACTGGATTTTAAAATATGATAAATTTTTGATGAAAGATCTATGACTGATCCAGAACTGAAATCTTGCCTGTCCTCAGTTAAATGTATGTTGGATGTGGGGAAGACAGATGATTCTGGGTGTGTGTAACTTTACATTTGCGGGCAGAAGGAGAAATATTTTCTCTCGCTGATCCATTTTTTTAAAGTCACCTTTTGGAAGCTGCTCAGGCCTTTGGAATGTTAAGATAACTCCCTGAGGGGAGCTACTGAATGGGCAGAGAGTTGGTGACATGGTCCATACGAAGTGACAATTAGATGTATCACTTGCTGGTGCAACTTATCACATGTACATGACATATATTTATGGTGCAGGTATTAGATATAGCGTATATAATATGCAATAGATTAATAGATTTGAGGGCTACAAGGGACCACTAGTGTGATCATCTAGTTTGACCTCCTGCATAATGCAGGGCCATATAATTTTATTGAATATTTCCTGCAGTGGAGGAAATTATTGCATAGTGAATAGGGATAGCAAATGCTATTAAGTCTAATACACACCGTTTTCAGAGATGGGAAGGAAAGGGAGAACATTAGACATGTTTCTAGAGGCCACAAAAAGCACATATTTTATAAACTGAAAAAATAAAATCACAGCTCATCCACCTGCATGTGGATAAGTAAAGTGGAACACAAGCAACTAACTGCTTTTATTTCAATTTCAGTCCCCTTAAATTGTGTGTGATAATGTGAAGACCTAAGGCAGGATCAGCCTAATTAAGTCAGTATGACAAAGTATTTAAGAGACTTCTAGCAAGATGAGTACAGCTTTATGCCGGTTATGGCTTGTATTGAGAAAATCCCAGCAATGAGCACTGTAAGGTAGGGGTGAGCAAACTCACCGCCTCTCTGGGTTCTGTGCTTACACTGTCTTGCCTTACATTAACAATGCATACTGAAATCCTTACCATCATCTGCCAGACAACAATTTACCCTCTGCCTTCCCACAAGGGGATTGCTAAAAATAGCCACAATCAAATATTAGATAGCAGATTGTGGGTGTTGGGAGATTCTCAGGCCTTGCCACTAGTTAAATCAGAGTCCAGCGATGTTCTGCTTCTAAAGTGCAGCTTCTCTGCTTTTTCATTTGCATCACTGAGATGCCAGAATCAGTCACTGAGTTATTATGACAAATCTGCCTTTATAAGAGAAGTTCCTACATTCAGGCATTACCTTGGAATAATAATAAAAACCAAATTAGTAAGACTGGGAATGGCCATTTTCCTGCCTTGTTATTAATAATGCAGTAGGGTTTAGAGCCTTGGCACCATTGTGCTAAGTGCTGTACACAAACATAGTTAGAGACAGTCTCTGCCTTAAAGAGCTTACAGTCTAAGTGGACAAGATTAGACTGGCAAAGTAGTACTGTTAGCTACATTTTACAGAGGGACCAGGTGACTCACCTAGGGTTATACAGACAATGTGTAGAAGATTTGGGAATCCAAGTTCCAATCAAGTGCTTTAATCACAAGAATACTCACACGGTAAAACAAACCTTTCTTAAAATGCTAATGATGTTTCTTCCTCACAACTTCCTTCCTATTCTTTGGATATCTGTGGTTGAGGTATCCTTAGAATACAGGATTCCTTTAAAATAGAACAGGCAGGAAATTATATGTTAACCTAATAGCCCTAATTTACTTATTTTATATACAGGCATTTCTACGGCGTGCATCACCTAGTATGTTAGTACCTCACAAACCTTAATGACGTAAGCCTCACCAAAGCCTTGTCGGGTAGGGAAATATTATTAGTAGTACTGGGGCAAAATGTTTAGGTCAAAACTTTTTTTCAGTGAAAAATGCAGATTCGGCAACACTGAACGTTTTGCAAATTCACGTCAGTTTGGGGGAATTGTTTTAGCCAACCCACCAATCCTCCCCCAAAAATTCTGAAAAGTCCAAATGTTTATTGATATTTTTTTTTAAATGAAACATTTCATTTGTTTGTTTTATTTGCCCTAAATTAATTTTTTGAAGATTTTTACAAGCCAAAAATTTTGAAAATTTCTCCTTTCAGGATGACTTGAAACAATATTTTTGGAATTGCCAGAAAATGGAAAAAACTAGTTATTTGCTTTGCTCTAATTATTATCCCTATTTTACAGACAGTGAGACACCGAGGTCAAATGACATGCCCGCAGACATACAGGTTAATTAATAGCACAGTCAGGACTAGAGCCTAGATTGTCTAAGCTTTTAATCACTACTCCATTCATCCTTCTTGTAGGACCTCACTCACTTAGGACTTGACCAAAGCCCATTCAAGTCTCTAGAAGAACTGCCATTGACTTCAATGGGCCTTGTAGCTTCATTTGTTTTTATATGTATGTCCTGTGATTCTTTCTATTAGCAATGGTACCCTCAAAACTGGCAGTTATTCTTATTTTGTACTCAGAATCAATTCTTCCTTCTGTGGGATAGGCCTGATCAGAACCAGCTTGTAGCAGCTCCAGTTAGTTTGTCCAGAGACATAATGTCTGTCTGGTTTGAAGGGAAAAAATTAATGATCATGCTGCAAACACTGAGAGGAAGAGTGTGTTTGTTTATGAATTATCGTTGAGGTTTGCCTTCAGAGCAAGCCCATTAAAAGCCTTCTACAGGATCTTTGAAAAGGGCAACTGACACGCGGGATTGTTAGAGAACAGGCCCACCAACAGGAATTCCAGGCTCCAGGGCAGAACGGTCCCATCCCACCTCTTCTACCTATGGCCCTGCCCAGTCTGCCCCAGGCTTCACCCCCGCTCCACCCCCAGGGCCTATTCACTCCCCTGCTCACCACCACATCCCTCCCCTCCATTACTCCCGGGCCCCTTTAAAATTGCTGGGCCCCTGGAAAACTGCTCCCTTAGCCCTCTTCTCCCCCTTTACCTTCTCTCCCCTTCTCTCCTGGCCTGTTAGGGAATCACTAAACTGCCCATATTATTGCTGAAATCCTGACCAAGTCTTTAATTTATTCAGATAAACAAAATATCTGCTCTTTATTGCCTTGCATGCAGTTTTGACAGATGTCTCTTAGCATTCAGTCCAGGTGTAAAAAGACAGAGATAAATGAATCTGTTCTTTTTAATTCATACACACACTTGACTTTCATCTCTACCTGAAAAGCTCCTCAGGCTGTCTATCTGTTTTGTGCTCCCTCTATTAGACAGATCTTATTCTAGCCAGATAGCCACTTTATTGTGCTTTTTCACAGAAGGTCCTCCCCCTGGAATATGCAGTATGCAGAACATGAATCATATATATCATTAATATCCGATTTAAAAGTAAAATAACATTTAATTATAATGTTCAGGCATTCTTTGGCTCAGTGGAATGTGGTTTTTTAAAAATCTCCTCACTTAACTACCTATGTAGAAAGAGAGAATTTAATTTTGCTGTTTCAAAAGATAATGGGTACATAAAGTACAATAACGATTGTATTTTAAGACAAACTGTGAGGGAGGTGGGCAGGGTGGAAGCAAAAGAGGGCAGTTTTAATATAGAACTTTTTTTTACCCCTGTTAACCCTCTCGATGGGCTCCTTTGCTAACGAGCACAGACAACATGTACTGGTGGAGGTGGAAAAGTGTGATGTCATATTAACCTTTTGCAAAGTTCTCTTTGCCATGGACAATGCTACCTTTCTTAGCAACTTGAGCTGTAACTTGTCAGGATCTACAGAGGAAGCTGTAGGCAAGCAAAAAGGAAAGCAGAAAAGGTTAGTTTCTTGGCTCTACTACTAGGGTACATGTTGCAAAAGGAGGGAGGATCAGATTCCCTTGACAGGCGAAAAATCAAGAAACAAAATGATATGTATTGATATGCAATAGATTCTCTGCTACTCTGTTTGAAATAAACTTTTATTCATAGAAAAATGAGAAAGAATATCAACTCGCTTATGTTACTAACAGGATGTGAGGTCTCTGACGAAGCTTAGAGACAAACACTTCGCTGCTCTCAAGAATTCTTCTGTATGTAATGGAATTTAAATTCCTTATACTGTGGACAGAATGCCATTATGTAGATAACAAGAGGTTAAATGTTATAATTAGATAAACTAATGTTTAGTCAGGCATCTGACTAAGTTGGACCTGGAATTACCAAAATTTGAGCCTCAAATTGGGGTGGGAAGAGGGTGTTCCCCCAACCAGGACATCTGGAAATTACATCAACTGAGTTACAGTTATACAGTTATACAGTTACTATCTTCTGCTTGTCCTGTCCATTCCCTGGAGTCATGTTGCAATCTCACCTCAAGAGGTGAGAGGTGCACCTAATCCTTCTTGGCTCCTACATTAAATGTTTGCTCAGTAGCTATTCAAAGTGCACCATGTTGCTGGTTGCTCACTGACTCCTATCTGTATTTGGGCCTGGGTCCACTGATTCTGATCTACTACTCCCCTGGTTTTACATCTCTATCAGTTTAGCCTGAACACTTTGGTAAAGCTACCATACATCAACCACTAGTAGCAACTGAAAGATGGACAGATCAGACCTAGCTTTTCTTCTGTGTTTTTGGAAGATATGATTTTATTGTGTAATTTGGAGAATATGGATGAACATTTCTGTGATAGCTATGTGTGCATGTATGTATGAATCGGTGGTGCTTTAACGTCTTCTAAGCACAGCTAGGAATATTTTATAGTGTTACACATTGTAGTAAATGACATTGCTATCCCCCTTCCCGGTATCTGCAGAGGGAATGTTGCTTGATAGGGCTGGTAGAGGATAGACAACCCCTATGGGACCTGAGATCAGATGGAAAGGGAGGGGCAGGCTCAGATGCTCTGGAGTCTTCCTCTCGCTTCCTTCCTTTCCCACCCCCCCTCACAGAATGAATGTGGAGATTGTGTCTGGGCAGGATGGGATGTCCGGGGTGGTCTAAGTGTATTTGATCTTGTCTCAGCACAGGGGGCTGGACTTGATGACTTCCCAAGCTCACTTCCAGCCCTACATTTCTATGCTTCTATGATGTTTCCAAGATGTTGTAGATCTGACTGATCACCGGCTTTCAGGCTCAGGAAAGCATTTTTCCTCAGGGCACGATTGGCAAGATGTTTGGTGGGTTTTTCCACTTTCCTCACAGCATCCTGGAGACCAATTTTAGGTTAAGAAGGAGTAAGCACAAGAATTTAGAAGCTGTACATTTATGGAGTTTGTAGTTTCGTTGCAACTTGCGGCTGTGTCCAGTGCTGGGGAGAGGCTCAAAGGAGCCAGCATCCAGAGTTAACATGAGACTAGGATAATAATTGGTGACTTTATTAGCCTGGAGGGAAGAAGGGAAGACCTTAAGCCTTTGCAGACCATGCTACCCTTCATGTGTACCTGTATGCCCCCTAGCACAGGGAGGCGAGAGGATTCAGAGGTGGGCTGAGTCATAAGGGTTAAAATGAAGGGGCCAACCCTGAATAGTGCTTATTTGGCACGGAGGTCATTTAACACTGCACTGGACTCGAGACGCCTAGTATTGTGAGGGGAGGAAGGGTTAGTGTTAAAGTTAAAAGTTAATAAAGTTGTAGCCTTCCACTTTAAAATCCATTCCTGTGTCGTTTGTGTTTCATTCTCCTGCATGTACCACTCTAAAGGCCTTTTCTAGATCTGCTGTTTGCAGAATTAGAGAATATTCTCTGTGGTATAGTGTTAATATAAAAACAAAGAATTGTAGAAAGATGATCATTTTTGCTTTCAGGTAAACCTGCGAAAATGCAGTGAAATCTAGTATTCTGTAAATGGCTAGTATTCGGATGAATTTTCTGATATTAAGTTTCTACAAAATGGGAGATCTTATCCTTATAGATAGCTTAAATCTAACCTGGAAAAGTTGCACAGGTTGCTTTCCCTAGCTCCTTTTCTCTCTCTTTCCTTGCTCAAGACCTGGTCCCTAATTCTTGGCCACAATAGTATAGGAGCAGTCAGGGTTCAACTGTATACTTTGCTCACTTTAAAATAAACTCCTGTGCTGTGATACAAGAGGAAATACTTAGTCCTGCCTTGAATGCAGGGGACTGGACTAGAAGACCTCCTGAAGTCCCTTCCGGTCATATGATTCTATGAAATTAAAGTGATTTTTTTCAATGAACTGGATCAACTTTGGCTACAGTTATGTGATACCTGACTTATGATGTTAAATTATTAATGATATACAATATGTTTAAATAATTTTCTTTGTAGGGCTAGGCAAAGTATATAGATTCTTAACCATCTTCTCTCAAGGTTTTTTGTGGCCTTTTAGGAAGCATTGGATGGTGAATATGTGCTAAGGGTTCTGTGCTTGAGGCTTTTATTATTGGTAGAGGGAGTAATTAGTGACCTTGAGCAAACCATATCGGCTGCTTCAATTTTCTCATCAGTAAAATGGGGATAATGATACGGACCTCCTTTGTTTCTAGTCATGAAAAGTGCTATGTAAGAGTTAGTTGTTATTATTATTTATTATTACAATTTCTGCATCTTAGTAATCTTTTGGAATAGCATGATATTCACCTTTTCAATATTCTTTTAGAATAATATCAATAGTAATTGATTTCTCACCATATGTGGATTCAGCTCCTAGGCCGACAGAAGGGGCGGAATGACTAGACTAGTCAAAATTACAGGATGTTGGCAAGGTTAAATCATTCCAGCATTCATCACTTTCTGTACCAAAGACCATTGGGCATAATGATTCCTGATTCCTTGTCCCACTACCACAGACAGCTAAAAAATGAGTCTGTTCTCATGAATATGCATGATTGTAATGAGAATAGAAAATGGTACACACAATTAATCTTTTCTTGTTATAATTTGAAGAGTGTACTCTTGTGGTCCTCTTTAGCAAGATTTGCATAGATTTTAGATCTTTTAGAACTCTTGTATTTTTATGAGCATGTCGTATGATTTGATTCTTCACTAGTTTTGATTCACAAAATATAGCTGCTATTTCTCTTTTATTCTCTCAGAGCCTAAGTCAAAATGAAACAGCTAATCAGTGGACAACAGCTTTGTAAGTAAAAAGAACTGGCCCATCTCTGCATCGTACATTGCATTTTTCTGTAGCATGCAATACATTCTTTTTCAAGATAGCAGGGCAAGTGTGTTCTTCCTCTGAATTAAACTATTTTTTGAAGGAAAACATATAAATGTTTTTAACAAAAATAATTTAAAATTGTGGTTTATGTTCACAAAAGGATCTTATTAGGCAACAGCAAAAGTAAATGACTTTTCATATCAAACCTAATTGTATTAGCAGCAGTTTAACTGATGTTTCCGTAGATTTGAGGTAGGTGTTATATTTGGACCCCACAGAGAAGGAGATGGGGACACAGAGGCAGCTGATAGAAACATAGCTGTCTGCTGTGCTCACTTTATTTTTCAGGAAGCAAAACTGAAAACAACGCTAAAGTGAAGCTTTGCACTGGGGATAGGGGGTATTCCTCAAACATTCAAAGGGACAGGACATATTCCTCCACCCAACTTTAAAAATCTTTCCCAATATATATACATTATCATTTACATGGCTAACAAACGACACTATATACCCTGCTAAGACTTGCAAGTGGACTACTGTAGAATCTTAAACTGGAAGGGAATTCTCCCATGGAATAGCAACTCACTAACTAAGCAATTTATAAATTCAGGTACACAACTGGTTTTCACATTCTCTTAGGACTGAAACATCCAAGACTCCAGTATTAGTCAAAGCTGCAGCTGGTCATTTCCATAGGATACCATCAGATAATTTTACCACAAAGGAAACAGGTCCCGTGGATTTTACAAGTTCTCCAGCTACCCATTTCATGCCACAATTGTAGTTATGAGTCACATTAACTCTCCTACTTAAAAAGAATGATGACAAGTCTCACATCATCAATCAATTTTCATAACTTGGGATTTGGCTGCATGTGAGGCAATATCAGAAGGTAGCAGGTCCCAAAAGGTACTCAAGGTTGCTTCAAGAAAAGAGATGCTGGTGATGGCTGGGTAGTATTGTGTGGTATGTTCCTGTAGGCAAGCAAAAAATCGTCCTATTTCTGCTGAGAACTCAAAATAAATGTGCTAGCTTTTAAGGCATGCTTAAGTGTTTGTACAAATTATTCTATTAATCTGTTTGTGGCAGGATGGTTTGGAGAAAAGAGATATGTGCTGAATTCCATTTGAAACTAGGAACCTCTGAAATTCCTTAGAACAAAACTGAGGTCCATTGATACTCATCAACTGTAATGGTAAACCAAATTGTAAATGGTAAACCAAAATGGTAAACCAAATGCAAAGGTGGTATGAAAATGTCAGTGGTCTTGGTAGTTGTAGTAGAAGTCATTCTCAAAATTTCTGGCCATTTTCAATGAGTGTTGTCTACAGCCAAAACCATATAGCCTTCTAAAGGTCTGGCAAAGTCCATGTGACTATATATCCAAGTAGTCTGAGGCCACAACCAAGGATGTAGACGAGCTGGACCAGGATCATGCTGAATTTGCTGACATATATTACAGCATTTTGCCTTCCTCTCAATGTCTTTGTGGATCCACAGCCACCAGACATGACTCCGGTCTATGGCCTTCATCCATACAGTGCCAAAATGACCTTCATGAAGAGCTTCTAAAACCTGAGATTGAAGTGATTTTGGAATGATCATTTGCATTCCCCATAAAATTCAACCACGACTCATAGATAATTCACATTGATGTGTCACAAATTGTGTAAACTGGGGATTCTTTTCATCTAACACTGTACCCTGTAGAATCATTCCTTTCATAAGAGAGAGCAC
Organism: Emydura macquarii macquarii; assembly: GCF_026122565.2. Taxonomy (NCBI): domain Eukaryota; kingdom Metazoa; phylum Chordata; order Testudines; family Chelidae; genus Emydura; species Emydura macquarii. The sequence continues at coordinate 14,804,987 of NW_027131283.1, forward strand.
ATCATCCATAAAGGATGCTACTTTGATTTCTGTGCTAGCAATGGGTAACCTATCCATAAAATTAAGATAGAATACTTTGCCCAAAGCTTCTTGGGTTGATAGGAGCTTGGGCGTGGCAAGCATGACAGCCCATCAACATTGCCATGCCGAGTGATTACAGCAGTGATACTCAGACCTCAGTGGTTCAGGAACCAAATTGATGATCAACCCAAAGGAGCCACAGGCATGTGAATTCATTTTTTCATTTAGTATAGTACTATATATTCATATTTGAACAGTATGACAGGGAAATAATTAGTTTATGTATATATATATATTATTCTCACAGCAAAATGATGGACGAAGTATTATTATTTTATCAATTACAATAGGTTAATAAAATTAAAAGCATCCTAATTGGTTAATAACTTAGATTGGATAATAATTAAATCACACAGTGTTTTAATATCATGTGCTGCAAAGATGCAAAGGAGATGCATTAAAGAGTCACTTATAGCCCATGAGCCTCAGTCTGAGTATCATTGCTATAGAGAATCAAATAGTATAGGAATGAGCTGAAAGTAGCAATGCTCATTGTTATATATGAGCAGCACCTAATGATGGAATCCAATGTTTCCATCCAAAAATTGGAAGTTATGTGTGATGACTCATCAGCAAGGCAAAAATGTCTTCCGTAAAGATAGAGAGATCAGGTGATTGAGGTAATATTTTTTACTGGACCAACTTCTGTTGGTGAGAGAGACAAGTTTTCAAGCTACACAAGTCCTGAGGAAGAACTCTGCGTAGTTCCAAAGCTTGTCTCGCTGACCAACAGAAGTTGGTCCAATGAAAGATATTACCTCCTTCACCTTGTCTTTCTAATATCTTTGGATCAACATGGCTACAGCAACTTTTTCTATACAGATAGGCATGGAAAGGTGGTGATCCATCAGCAATGTAAAATGTCTTGCTTACACATAGATATGGAACTACCAAATTCTGAAGATAATGTTGAGAGCTTCTCACTCTGTGTGCACATAGTTCTTCTCAGGTACAGTGAGTGCTCATGATGCAAATACCATTGGTTTCTCTATGCCATTGAAAAAATATGGGAAAGAACTGCACCCACTCCATGTGGCAAAATATCACAAGCCAGTTGCAATGGTAGTGAAGAATCAAAGTGCATAGGAACTTCGGCTGATGTCAATAGTTTCTTTGCTTCCTTAAAGGCACATTCACACTCTTTAGTCCATTTCCATTTTCTCTTTGCTAGTAACAGTTCCTGGAAAGATACTAGTACTGTTACCGAACTAGGTAGAAATTTATCACAGTAATTAAGCATAAATGAATGCAACTGTGGCACATTCTCTAGTGGTGATGCTTCAAGAATCACCTTTTCTTTCTCTGGAGATTTCCTTATGCTAAGGCATCAATTACATGTCCAAGGTATTCAACTAAAGGTTTGAAAAACTCACTTTTGTCTTGACGTACTTTCTGGCCATAGTCTTCCAAAAGTTGCAAGACGACATCCAAATTTTGAGATGATCTCTTGATCCTTTCCTGTAACCAGGTTGTCATCCAAATAGCACTGAACTCATAATCTCAGTCATGGCTTTCAGGAACAGGGCAGGTGTCAATGTGATACCAAAAGGCAACCTGTTGTATCAAAATAAATCTTTTTTGTATGTTGATTGTGAGATATTTGCAAGATGCTGGATCAATCTCCATTTGTAAGAATGCTCTGAGCAAATCCAGTTTACTGAAACTGTGTCCTTCACAAAGAGTAGCAAACAAATATTCAATACAAGGTAGTGAATACGGTTCTGCATATAAAACTGGATTCAATGTCACTTTGAAATCTCCACAAATTTGGATGGCACCATCCTTCTGGATCACTGGTAAAATGGGTGTAGCCCACTCACTGTGTGAAACTGGTGACAAGACTAATAATTACTAAATGGTCCAAATCAGCTTCCACCAGAGTCTTCAGAACAAAAAGCTTAGCTCTGGGCTTGCAATATTTTAGGTGGCTGTCAGACTTATCAGTCAGCTTCAGTAACATGTTGCTCATCTGTCCAAGTTTTTTTTCAAAAACTGTAGCATGTCTGTTCAGTATTTCTTGAAGATTTCAAGGTGTTTTAGTGATCGCTTTGATCTCAGTCCAATTCACCTTGAGCTTCTCAAGCCAAGATCTGCCAAATAATAGTGATACTTTTCTTCAGTCACATACAAGGATAAAACAATTGATTGTCCATCTATCTGACCTTTCATCTGGAGTATCCCTTTTAAGACTAACTTTTCTCCAGTATATGTCTTCAAAAACATGGAGGTTTCTTCCAGAGGAACATGTAAGAAACATTTGGTGATAGGCAGATGCATTGAAATTTTGATTCAGGGTGTGACCAGGATGCCATCTTGAACTCCTGCTTCTGAAGATGCATGTAGTGCTAATTCTTGGTCAGTGTCACTAGAGCCCTTGTTTTTTTCATACATTATGAATTCCTGACTTCTATCCTTTCTTAGGTTCAATTTCCATAGGTGCCCTCTTGGATGGATGGTTAGTTGGTGTTGCTTGTTGTTGAACTATGCAATAGGTCACAGTCACAGTCATGTGTCCTTTCTTTTGGCACTTCCTTCAAATAACTTGGAATGCCCAGCAATCCTTCTCAACATGCGTAGGTTGTGCACAATGGCTACATGGAAATTCCTTACTTTCCCATGATTCTCTCTATCATTGAATCAGGAGGTGAACTTCTCAGATCACACTAAATTCCAGAGAATCCTTCTCTACAGTCTCTATTGCAACTGCTACTTCAACAGCCTTCTTGACTGTAAGCACTGATACAGTCAGTAACTTCTTCCAAACCTGGTCACTGCATAATTAAGAGACTAAATGGTTGATCAGGGCATTATTTAATGTTTGTCCAATATGACAATGCTTTGACAATTTCCTTAGTGCAGCAACAAATTGTGCTTCTGAATCTTCACTTCTCTGATGCTCTTGATGGAACTGATATCATCCTGCTATCATTCGTGAGATAGGAGAAAAATGTTCTTGCATTGCTGAAGTAATTGCAGCATGTGTGGCAGTTCCAGGGAAAGCTGGAGACAACAGGTCACACAGCAGTCCACATGCCTTCAGACCCCATTGTCAGCTAGGTTGAAACTCCTCTATCTAGAATGGTGTTGCAGGTTACAAATTGCTTAAAACATTGGAGGTATACCACCCATGATTCGTGATTAACATTGACTTGACCAACATTGCACACAAACATTGCCATTTTCTCTATTCTCCTGCTGGATTTTATGCCTCCTAGACATCTTCTCTGCTGCAGGAAACCTTTTTGGTTACTGCACTACCTGCATTAAAACTGCCTCTTCTGGCTTCATGCCAGCACTGGAGATTGCAGACATATTCCTTTGGCTGTACTTGGGCTCCCTCTGCTGGCTACAGGCCTCCATGCAGGCTAAGATGTTTGTTTTCTTCTCTGACTGGTTTTCATGTGGTCAGCCAAGATGTCTGCTTGATTTCCTCTCAATGCTTTTGTGTTTGAACAACTCTATCAGTAATTGCACTATCCTTATATTTTGTTCTATCTTTATTTGCCTAATTCAATCTCTCTAGCTGGCTAGCTCACACTGTCCCAGCAGCAAAAACAGCAGTACATCACCTTGTGCCTCTAGGTGAACTTTACCCTTTTATATAGTATTATTTCTTCTTCTTCTGGCAAAGGCAGCACTGGACACGCATGGAGAGAAATCCTGCATCTCCTAATGCTACATTTGGACCTAGCAGAGAAGGAAATAGAGGTAGACATAGAGGGAGCTGACAGAAACATAGCTGTCTGCTGTGCTCACTTTATTGTTCAGACACCAACACTGAAAACAACATGAAAGTGAGGCTTTGCACTGGGGATGAGGGGAGTACTCAAACATTGAAAGGGAAAGGACATCATGGTAGAGCTCTGACTTAATTGTCTTAAAAGTTTCAGTCCTCTGTACATAGTGTGGCTTGCTGAAAACTGGAGCAGACACACAATGGTGCAGTCCTTTCTAAGGAAAAAAATTATGAGTAGCCAATTCACTGCATAATTTTCTCTGAAATGAGAAACTCCTTTATCATAAGAATGGCTATACTGGGTCAGAGCAATGGTCCATATAATCCAGTATCCTGTCTTCCCACAGTGGTCAATGCCAAGTGCTTCAGAAGGAATGAACAGAACAAGGGAATTATTGAGTGAACCATTCCTTGTTTTCCAGTCCCAGCTTCTGGCAGTCAGAGCCTTAAGGACAACCAGAGCATGGGGTTACATCCCTGACCATTTTGACTAAAAGCTCTTGATGGAGCTATCCTCCATGAACTTATCTAATTCTTTTTTAAATGAGTTACAATTTTGATCTTCACAACATCCCCTGGCAACAAGCTCCAGAGGCTGGCTGTGCATTGTGCGAAAAAGCACTTCCTTATGTTTGTTTTCAACTTGCTGCCTATTCATTTCGTTGGGAGACCCCTGGTTCTCATGTTACATGAAAGGGTAAATAACACTTCCCTATTCTCTTTTCTTTACATCATCCATGGTTTTATAGACCTCCACCATATAATCTCTTAGTCGCCTCTTTTCTAAACTGAACAGTGCAAGTCTTTTTAATCTCTCTTCGTATGGATCCTTTTCATACCCTTAATCATTTTTGTTGCTCTTCTCTGTATCTTTCCCAGTTCTAATAGACATATTGTCATTGGAAAAGCAGAGATAATATTCAGCTCAATTTTCAGCTTCTGGACTTCACCAAACATTAAATTTTGTGAATATTTTGCTACAAAATACTACCTAAGAGCATGTAAGGCACCTTCTTGCTCCCTTGGACTGGCCACCCATATAGAAGGAAGCAGTGTGGGGAAGGGTTGAGCAGCGTCTGCAGAGGCAGCTATTCTTCTTCCTATACAGGTGGATGGGAGTGGTCAGGCAGTGGCCAAGGCTCCACCCCCACAGTGTGCCAGCCAACACAGCGGAGCCAGTGTGGAAGGAGAAGGAATGTGTCAGGTACAGGGCTGGCACAAATTGTTTCTGGCTTGTGTCCCTGAGCAAAGCAGGAACTCGGGCCAGACTGTGACTCTTAGAATAATTTAGCTGCTTATGGTGCCAATCCAGCTCCCACTGAGGTTAACAGGAGTCAGATCAGACAGGAAGTATAGATCTGGGTGCCAACTTTAGGCACTCAAATTTGAAAAAAAATGTCTTCTGTGTAACACTATGGTTACAGCTGAGCAAGGTGCAATATTCTAATAGAGTGTACATGCTGAACAAATTGGAAGGTGTATTTGATGTGACATCTGAGACCTCTGGGCACAATACATGACTGAAATTCAAATTTGCTCAGTTGACGTGCCAAAATCAAGGATTGCTATGTTACAACCTCACTCTAGCTTGAGAGAAGCTTCAGATGCAGAATAGCATTGGTAGCATTCTGTGCAAGTGAATGTGATTGGAGTTCATGCTTTTTGTGAGGTTAGTGTGCAGATTCTTAGAATTTTGGCACCTTTGGTGTCTGGAAAATGAATTTCAATTATAAGTGAATCTTGTAAATAAGAAGGATTGGGGGCATTGTAGTTCAACTACAATTCACATATAATTTAAGAAGTTTCATATATCTTTTTGCAATAACTATGTCATTGGAAGGAAATGATTGTGTTAGAGTTAGAGGAATGTAACATGGGCAGTAAATATTTTAAGAGAACTCTTTACAGTAATGAAGGTGTAAAGTGTGCAAGGTACAATCTGAACGTTCTGCCTACGAAAGCCGGGATTACTTTATAGCAAGTGAGATTCTCTATTATTTTGAATTAAGATGTTCACAGTTCATTGTCTGGTTATGATTATACATACTGGTTTAAGGAGCCACATGGAGCCTGATCATGGAAGGTGATGAATATCCTCAAGTCTCTTTGATTTCACTGGCAGTTGAGGGACCTTTACAAGACCAGGCCCTACATGAAGAAAAAAAATGTTATTTTTAGGACAAAGGATGTTAGTGAATCCACTCTTCACTTCCTTTATGAGCTTCCTACATCTGAGGATTATTGTGCTATGTCCTATGGCTGTCTGTGGCTGTGCTCAACTGGACTGTTGTAGCTCGGGCAAAGACACGGCAGAGATGAAGAGCAGGAAGAACACAACTGGTTAATGACATAATAAGCCACTTCTCAAGCGACACTTGCCTATTTGCAGGGGAGGCGGTATGTTACATTTTGGATGCTTGATGAAGGAATGAGATGAAGCCTGATTTTATTTTAATTTTTAAACTCTGAAGTGCTAGATGCCTAAATTGTGGAATGTTAGTTTTCTTTAAAAATAATATAACCTCAGCATCACTGTTCTCATTTTTGTTGTTTGAAGTTATACAGATGTATTTGGAATTGCAAAAAGTGGGGCCTCTATATGTGAGAGAGAGAAAAAACATATTTAGTTCTTATTTCTGATACCATGCAGTAAGCATTTTTGCTGTATATCATGATTCGTATGTATAAAACATTTATGCTTATGTGGCAAAGATGAATTTTGTACAATAACATCTGGAGAAGCAATTCAGTATAGAAGCTAGACAGCCCCCCAAATGTTTTGTAATTTAGTCACTAATAGAGCTACATTTTGTAATGAACCAGCTAATCCTCAGAGCATTCAAATGCCTGTTCGTCTTTTCATTAATATGGGTAGGCAGGTGTATCTAGCAACAATGCCTGTTCTGCTTCATGATGATGTTTTGGGTTTTTTTTGAGCGGGGGGAGCGGGGAAATGTTACGTAGCGTTGCTTAGGGCAGCTGTCAGTGCTGTCAAGGTTGTAGACTGATTCATGTAAAAAGCAAGTACGCTAAAGCATGAGAGTCTCCTTTCCCTAAACAGAATGCGAGACTTTCATGTAATCCACAGTGGTGCTTACAATGAATGAACTTTATGTGCAGTGCTGAGGGGATCATAAGGGTTAGCTGGGATTAAGGTAAGAATCTTAAACACATAACGACATTCCTTTGTTGCCCATGACAACCAGGCAACTCTTCCATATTCAAAAAAATTGCAAATTTGAATTTGTGCTATTAAAACATGCAAATACTCACTTTTAATTGATATAGTGTGTTGACAGTATAGTTATAGAAAAATCTACGGTTAGGTTACAGCTGCCTTGACATTCAAATATTCCATAGCACAACTGAAACTGCTTTTGACACACAAGTAATTCCTCCTCCAGACCTCTTTTTTTGCACCATCAAATGTGATTTTTTCCCTTCTTCAATATTTTATTGATGTTCAGAACATTAACACAGTATGCAAATATTAGATCAAAGCCCTAGTGGAGCCAAAAGATTTCACATTACATTGAAAAGGAGCTTTGGTACAAATATATTAAAGAACTCTACTTTGGTTTAGAAGCAACCTACAACAGACCAAGAGAACTTTCTGAAGTGAAATCACAGAAACATTCTTGCAAATTGCCAAGGCAATTGGTAATAAGAGACAAAGTCACTAAAGCAATTCATAGGCAAAGGGAAATATGGTCATATGTTTCTTTGATACATAAGACATGAAAGACAGTGTCCAAATATGTTGGTACAAGACTATTTCCATATGTATAGAGATAGTACATCTTACTGCCACATATATTCTCCTCCATTCTGTCCTCTAGAATATTTCTTCTCCTCCATTAGGTAGCATTTCTTTAAACTGTTCACCAAGGGAAGGTTGTCTACTATCCCTCCAGTGATTCGTGTTTCCTACAAGATAGCAAAATATGAAGAATACTAAAGTGATTCTCAGGGCCTATTCAAATTTAGAGTTTCCAGTGTTGGTTTTTTTTTAAAGTAAACACTCTGAACAGTGGCATGGGTCATTCTCTCTGTCATCACATGAGTGGTTGAGAAGATATCTTAGGTCTATGCTGACCGTAAATTCCTATCTGGTTCTTTTCTTCTCTCTAGGCTTTGGGGATGTAGGTTCCAGCAGACAGTTCTTCCTGTAGATAATTCAGAGGTGAGCTTCTCCTCATCTCTAGAGGCCAGAGTGGGCAGGAGGGATGAAAACAATGACCCTGCAGGCCTGTGAAGGGGAACTATGAAAGGCTTTCTCCTCCTAACCTGTCTCTTAGAGGGAAAGGTTTGTGAAGGGGCTGACTTCCCAACCATAAGGGAGGGGAGAAACTGACAGGAGATCAGAGGATGGAAGATTCAGCATTTCAAACACCATCAGGTCTTGTGTGGAGATGTAAGGGAGGTCTAGAGGCTGAGCTAATCAGTGCTTGTGAGTATCAATGGAGAGTCCACTTCAAATCTTTTTTCCTACACACACACTGCAAAATATATTACTTAACTGAGATATGCCTAATTCAAAGTTACTGAGGTGCTCCAGAGGAAATCTGTTTTTAAGCTCAATAAAACCAAATGGCAATGGCTGTTCCTTTAAGTGGGAAGATATGTCCATTTAACTGGAGTTAACTTTTGGTGATTTAATGGTGACTAAGTCTTTGTATATTGTGCCTATTTCATGCTGGTTCAGTCTGATCTTTGAGCAGCTTTTAACTCCCTCCTTGTCTCTTGGCATATCCTGGCAGTGAAAGAACTTGGGGCTAAATTTTCAGAAATCATCTCTACGTTTGGGTTCCCCATCTTTACAAGCCCAAGGCCTTGCTACCATTTGTAGACACCATTGTTTTCCATTGCAGCTGTGGTGCTCAGGAGCTCTGAAAATTAGATCCTCAATATCTGAGCATCCAAAATTAGAAGCTACTTTGGCAAATTTGGTCAGTGTGTGTCCTATTTAAAAACATTTTAGATCTCCTGTCTTGTAGGTGGCACTTGTCTTGTGCATATAGGGCCTGCATCCTTCAATAAGGATGATCAAACCTTGTTTATGGCATTATATGTTCATTAGTAACAGGATCAGAGGTCTTTAATTACTAGTGTTCTGTGGTATGGGATTTCCAGATTTCATGCAGTGTGGCTTATGTAATGCTCTATGAAGTCAGCAAGTCAGAACATAAGCAATAAGAAAACTCCTAGGTGCCAGGGTGATGTTTATTCAAAAGCAGAAATATAAGAAGCAAAAGGCAGTCATCAATAAGCAAACAAAAGATCAGTCAGATCAAGCAATGGTAATGTGACAGTTTCCTAAACCCTCCACACTCCAGCCAACTTGTGCAATCCCCACCTTCCCAATGCCCAAGAATGCATCCTTAGTGGTAGAAGCAGGCACTGATCTCCACCTTTTTTTTCATGACTGGTGCTGACAGACTGGTCTAGCTGATGCCCACTCACTGTGATGGTAAGTGTCTTAAACAATAGCTGAAAAATGGGAATAGCAAGAGGAGAGCTTATTAAAATAATCAGTTCACTGAGGGTGCCTGTGTTTTTATTTGGATCTATTCAAACAAAGTCCCAATCCCAGGTTTTTTTCTTTGAATCTACGTGAATGTAAATATGGTTTCAGGAACAGCCCCAGGTTACTCATAAACAGCTCCTCTGGGTATCTTCTGCTCTTCTGCTTGACAAGGTGGAGTTTCTATGGAACTTAACACTGGATCAGCTTACTAACATAGCAAGGCAGTCTGTGCTGGTGGACAGGACTGTGCAGTGCTTTTTTTCCTCTCTCTCACTTCCTCTTATCTGTCAGCCCTGGGCAGAGTGAGCATGATGTGTCTCACTGCTCTCTAGCTGAGCCCAAATGAAGGCTCTCCCTATCCGGGGCAGGTCTCTTATTTTTCTCTTAACTTCTTTTTTCATCTCCTGAGCCACTTGTGGAGAAATCCGTCAAACTGATTGTCGGGTTGCAGGGTTTCCTCGCCTCCCCTCCCCCCAGTTCCAGCTCAGCTTTACTCAGTCGCTGTGAAGGAAGAAGACGTTTTATTCTCAGAGCTGCTGTGCTCAGAGATAGGTTGCAGCTTTGGTTTGTTGATTATTTACACTTCCCCAGCTCAGTACCTAGACATCCCGAAAATTGCTGCACTTCCTTCAATAGGGCTGGTTCCTGGCTGTGCAGCTCACTGTTTTATGCCAGCAATACATGTGGGGCCATGGCTGCCATGCCAAGTGTCTGGTAGCTGCCCATGCTGCCAGTCCTGGGCAGGCAGTATCCCTTGCTTTGGTTCCTGTCATAGAGTACTTGACAATGGGGCTTTTTTCCTTCTATGGGGATGTATGTGAAACGCTGGATTATGAATGAGAAGGTTAGACTTCATATGGACTGAAAAAGAAAATGTTTGTAGAAAGCTCTGCAAAAATCCAGAGTCTGCAAAGGTTTGTCACAGATGAGGTCTCTTTTTCAGTTCATGCGGATTTTCACCCTCCTTTGCCTCCCCTTGCCTGAAAATTGCAACATCAAGCTAGCAGTACTTTCCAGGATGGAAACAGATAGCTCTCAATAACTGTCAATGGCATACTGAGGGACCAGCAAACCCCTGAGGGAACAGATTGCTCAGCCTGTGGCTAGAGAGGCAATCTGGACAAGATTTCTCCTAAGGTTAATTTTTGTGAAATTCTGAATCAGAACTGCTGCTGCTGCCACAACTGGTAAACATGGTCTTGGACTTGGAATTTGTCGATGCAGCTGTTGCCAGTGCTATGCCTGAATATTTTCTTGTACAAATTGCTCTTCTGCCCTGTGCCTGTGCGTCAAGTTCCCTAGCTGTGCTGTTATGGTGTGTTTTATTTTCTCTCAAATAATACAGAAGGTATGTGAGTCCTCGAACCAAGGCTATATTAGTATGGCAAGCATTTAAATGGGTGGATTTGATCATCTTTTTGTTTAACTTGATGCCACCCTGCATCTCATCAACCATTTCCTGAACCAGAGTGCCATATGTCTGTGTTACTTATATACCTGACTTGACAAAGGTGGATTGTTTTGGAAGGGTCGGAAGACATATTCAGGAGATATACTCTTTGTATCGCCAATGGGAAAAGAATCCAGGACAACTACTGTTTTCAGTTCTGTTGAGGTAGAGATGGCGAAGGAAATATTCTGCTATACTATTTGTGTTCATGGTTTGTTTCTGTGCAGTAAGGTGCTGTCCCATATGTTAGGAAGAATTCCATTATATAGCCATGACCAAAATTAGCTTAATAGGGGCAGTTGAGTTTTTGTTTTGTTTCTATAAGGCAAACAGAATATTCATGTTCTTGGGCCGAGTTGGATCTTTGAAAGGGCAAAGGCATCAGGCGCAGCCACCATAGGCCTTGTCTTCCTGCCGCCAGAAACACTTTCCTTCCTCTTTCTCTAACATGTGTAATAGGGTTCCGGAGGCAGCCAGTAGGATCAGCAGTTAGTAGGGAGCAGTACTGCCAACCCCAAATGTTCAAAACTCATGAGACAGGCTCACCAAAAATTATGATGTTGGCTTTAAAATCATAGGATTATGTAAAAAAAAATATGTTTGGTGTTCTGTTTGCCTTCTGTTTTTTGAGTCTTTAGGATGCATTACGGTCACATTTTGAAGCTTTCTCCACCACCATGAGGGCAAGAAACTTACTTTTTCTTTAATAATGAAGGCTGAAATTATCACATATCAACTTGAATCCAGGAGCTGGAGCTTCAAGGAAAACAATAATTATCATGAAAAGTTCCAGAGGGGTAGCCGTGTTAGTCTGTATGCAGCAAAAACAATGAGAGTCCTGTAGCACCTTAAAGACTAACAAATTTCTGCAGGCATAAGCTTTCATGGGTAGCCCAGGAAAGTTTATACCCGCAGAAATTTGTTAGTCTTTAAGGTGCTACAGGACTCTCTTAATAATTATCATGAGAGTCATAACAAAATCGTGAGAGTTGGCAACGCTAAGGAAGCCTCACAACCTCTCCAGTCAGTGCATTCTTTAAAATCATCATGTAAGCCAGAAGCTTCTCTGTCCCTAAATGTGACCCAGCACATCACATCACATCACATCAGAGTAGCTTTGCATTTAAAACCAGAGTTTTGCCTTCATTTGCTTGTTCAGTGACTCCTTACTACAGAGTTGTACTACAGAAAAGGACCTAGATGTCACCCATGCCCTACATCACTTTCCCACCAAGAATCCTGTGTTTGCATTCTGGTTTCTCCTCTCATTCACACACTTCAGCTGTCTTCTCACATCCCATCACTATGTCTCCTGCTCCGTTCTTACAAGCTCTCCTATTTTCTCCCCTGCCAGCTCATTGCCATCTTTATCGGCTGGACTAACAATTGCTCAGCTGTGTCATGAGTACTTACCTGCCAGCAGGGAGACTGTTTTTTAAGTTGAATTGTAGGATCTTACTCACCACTTTTATGGAAGGATGGATGGAGTGCTATCTATACTGTCATCATGCTGGGCAGCATAGTGATAATGGTGAGGTCATAGATGGGTGGCCATGGATGTGTTTCATTATTGTATCAAACCTAGCTTTAAAAAGATTCCCCTTCACTCTCTTCACATAACTTCACATTTCACAATTTCCTTCTGGCCATCTCTCCGAATCCAGGCCCACTCTTCATACCCATCCTCTCCTCCTACTCTCTCCCATGCCTTACTACTCTATCTTGGGCTCTACTTCAGCCAGATCTATTCCATCTCATGCACTCTTCTCTCATATGTGCTATTTCATACCCAGTGAAATATGGTGCTGTCTTGGGACTCAGGAGAAATTAGTTCTACTTCTGTCTCAGCCTCTTGCCTGCTAGGTGACCTTGGGCCAGTTGCTTCACCTCTCTGTGCCAGAGTTCCCACACATGTAAAATGGGGATAATAGTACTTACCTCCTTTGTAAAGTGCTTTGAGATCTATGGATGAAAAATGTGACATCAGAGCTGTTTTTATTCATGCCCTCCTTTCTCCAGCTACTTTTGGACATCTTGCTTTACTTCCAACAGGTTTGTCTGAGTCTATAGCTTCATGGTTTGTAGATATATCCAGAGTATACGATGGGTGCACTTTAGAGCTGAAGATAAATGTTGCTAACTCCAGCCTGATCTTGTCCTGCTTCAATGTCTTTGATTAATTTTTTCTATTTTCCAGAAGCTGAAACTACAAACTACAGGAGTGAGATAGTGTGTGAAACAAGCGGCGGTCCTCACATGCTTTAATTATCTTTGCGCCACAGTCAGTGACCACACTTGCTGTTCATTGCTGTGAAAAAGAGCCATCCTTGTCATTTCAGTTATTCTTGCAGATGAAAAGTCTCATAAGCCTTTCCAAATTCTCCTAGGCCCAACAATGTCATTTTCAGTGGCGGGGTCTTGCAAGTGGTTACAATGAATGAAAAAAGAGTTGATGAGCCCTGACAGCTATATCATCAAGTATATGATTATGCTAGTAGTATCTGATGGTCTGTGTACATATGTGCCATAAAAATGCACAGCTCTCCTCTCAGCATCCGAGTTTCTGCATGAGTGAAACTGGTAAGGCTCAATACAGTTTTGATTTTCAGCACAGAAATTGATGTCTCCTAGGAACACTGTTCTATGCTCTGTGTCCTGGATGTCACTGCTTTACATAAATGAAAATGGATTAGTGTCTATAGGTACCTTATCCATTTTTTTTAATGAAAATATCTCTCTTAAGAGTTCTGAGGAGGTATATCTTTCTCTCAAAACACCATCTCAAAGAAGCCAAGTGGCTGTTATGTGAGTAGCACACACATTAGTAGGTTGAGGTGTTGTAGTGCTAGCAAAGAAGGGTTTGCTTTCAGAAGTGTCATCATCCATTTCATCACTGTCTGCTATGTTGCTAATACTTCTCTCACTATGAATAATTATTTCTGAATGACTGATTTTTAAGTAATATTGAGACAATTTTCCTGTATGTTAAAAATGTCTTTACTGCTACTTACGCTCTTATGACATATTGCAGATGGTACTGTACATAAAGAATCAACTTAATTGACTGAAAAAACCACGGAGCACAGAAAACATGCTGTGTCTTTTGGTATTAGTGAGGGTATCTGATTTGGATTCCCTGATACCATGCAGTATCAGGAACTAGTGGAGCTGGCTGGGAAATGACAAAAAAAATGTTTTGTATTAAACTTTACAGTTGGTTACATTTTTGCAGGATTTGAAACACAACAATTTTTTCAAAATTTTAATCACTTATTTAACATGAATTTTTGATAAAATTATTATTGAAAACGTTTTGCTTACTGAAAACTGGGCTTTTGGTAAACAAAACAAATCAGCAACCATTTTGGTAACATTTTCAATTAAAAACACCAATGAAAAAGTCATTAAAAATCTTATAACATTTTTTTAAGAGGTCAATATTTTTGTGTGTGAAAAGATTACATTTTTCAACAACAAAAAGACAAAAAACCTTTTGGCTATCTTTAGTAATAAGCAATGTAATTGGTATAGCAGCTGGTGTAGGACTACTACTACTTCCCACATGCTGACGCTTAATTATTATAGAATATGTGTAATAGGAAGATGGCACTAGTAGATGTTGGTCTTCAGATATAGATATGAAGGGACAACTTTTTAAAGATAATTAGTAACCTAAGTCCCTACCAGCTTAAGTCCCATTGATTTCAAAGAGAATTAGATGCCTACACACTTTTGAAAGTCCCATTAGGTGTCTATCTACCTTTAAAAATCTATCCTGAAATTACTAGTAGATGATCTAGTAATAATAACACGACATCTAGTAACACGACATCCTTTAAGGAGCAAGAACTTGACAGATACAGTACTGCAAGCTTGTCTGTAACAGAAGCAGCAGAAGATATTTTTTTCTCTCATTTAGCTTTTTTTATGGTGACTCTGATTTTCAGATCTGGAAATCAAATTCAGTTTCATTGTTGCTCAACTCCTCCAGAAGAATCACAAACAGCCAGAGTACTGCCTTAGCAGATTTCTAATTTCCACATGCAGCTATTTCTTATTCCTTTAATAGAACAAACTGAATATCATTAGAATCCCACAGGGAGCACTACCAGCTGGTGCCTGGGTCTTCTTAGCCACCACAGCACTTCTTTCTTTGTTTATTGGCCAGGCTACTGAATTTATTTTTCCAGTAAAGTAATACGATTTTTTTTGTTGGATCTCGAGTTACCTTTGCTATCCCCACCACTAGCTCTAGCATAATCATCAGCCATTTTAATTGGTTAAGCCCTAATTTTGAGATCAGTAAGAGGAGTTGAATTATCATTACCGTAAAGCTGGGCAAATGCAATCCTTCAAAAAAGAAATAAAAAAAAAATTCCATAAGTATTTGCTTAAATGAAAAAAAAAACCCTCTTTTCTGTGTCCTTTTTGTGTTTGCTTTCTGCAAATGTATATGTGATTTATTCCCGTGAATGCTTGACTCTTCCCATTGGACGTGATGTATTTTGTAGGAGAGGGAGCAAAACATAACACTGCAAGGAGATAACCTTCCCCACAGCTCTCAACAGACCCCTGACACAGAGGCAATTAAATGACCGAGAGAAAGATCTGCCTGCATCCTTTACAGCTAGGACCACAATGCGCATGGAATTTGTGTGAAAAGAACAAATGAAATATAAATGTAAACTCTGCATCTAGCCAGGCAGTCTTTGAGGATTATAACATTTGAAAGAATGTTACATTGTGCAAGGCCTGCGTGGTTCACAAAGGAAAAGGTTTATAGTTTTCAATTTTCTAAAATGTCTTTATTCTGTTCTTCTGCCATCTTCACTTAAGAGATTTAAAGCCTACTAGCATCTTCATACTCTCTTCCTGGCTGAATTATGTTTAACTAGTTGAGGGACATAAAGAGTATTATGCCTCTTAGGTGACCAGCTGTGCCTATGCAACATAGCTTGAATAGTAACTATCATGTATCAAATACTCACAGTAAACTGACTGGAACCAATTCACAGATTTTTAAAAAGTCAAAAATTTGTTGCAGAAATTAAGCCCCCTTTAAGTCTGCTATAGTAGTGTAAAGGAGCCTTATAGTTGGTGTGTGTATAAGTTGTAAATATAGTCTCATATAAAGGAGAATATAATCCTCAGTAAATGGAAACAAACAAAGGTTGGTTCTCTGATCTGGCCTGCAGCACAAAGTAAATGTATACTGGCAGGAGATTCCCTCTCAGAGACTCAGAGAATTAAAGTCAGAAGGGACCGTCGTGATCATCTAGTCTCACTTCCTGCACACTGCAGGCCACATAACCTCACTCACGCCTGAAATAGGCCCCTAACCTCTGACTGAGTTACTGAAGTCCTCAAATCATGGTTTAAAAACTTCAAGCTGTAGAGAATTCACCATTTGCACACACTGGTTTAATCCTGCACGTGACCTGTGCCCCATACTGCAGAGGAAGGCAGAAAGCCCCCAGGGTCTTGGCCAATCTGACTTGGGGGAAAATTCCTTTCTATCCACAAATATGGCGATCAGTTAGACGCTGAGCATGTGGGCAAGACCCACCAGGCAAATATCTGTGAAAGAATTATCTGTAGTAACTCAGAGCCCTCCCCATCTACTGCCCCGTCTCCAGCTGTTGGGAACTTTTGCTACTAGCAGTCCCAGCATACCATCCCCTCCATAAAATTATCAAGCACAGTCTTGATAAGCCAGTTAGGTTTTTTTTTTACCCCATTATTCCCCTTGGAAGGCTTGGAAGGCTGCTCCAGAAATTCACTCCTCTGATGGTTAGAAACCTTCATTTAATTTCAAACCTTTACTTGCTGATGGCCAGTTTATATTAATTTGTTCTTGTGTCCACATTGGTGTTTAACTTAAATAACTTCTCTCCCTCCCTTGTATTTATCCCTCTGATGTATTTATAGTGTATAAGGCTATGAAAGAGCAGGTGGGTCAGGTAATATCTTTTATTGGACCAACTTCTGTGTGGCTTGAACATTAGTCTGTCTCATCAACAGAAGTTGGTCCAATAAAAATATTACTTCACCCACCTTGTCTCTGTAATATCCTGGGACTGACAGCTACAACCTCACTGTATATAATACCAAATGATTCCTTCTGGCCCGCAAAAATAAAAAAAGCTATTCCACTTCCGTTTATCCCAAATTAGGACTCACTATGAAGACAATAAAAAAATGGTTCACATCATGAGACACTGTGTCTAAGGACCAACAGATCAGCCAAGTTCTATCATTCCTCTCCCCAGCTATAGAAACTAAAATTGCTAAATGAGAGTCTTGTTAATCATCCTAGGCAGCAATCTCTAATTTACATATGTATAAATCTCTTTCTGTCTCCAATCTAGCTAAACAAATTTCCAAGTTACCAAACAAGAATCACACCCTGCTTTCCTTTGCAAAGTGGCCCATTCATTGCATGTTGAGTGGTTCAAGAGATGGGTGGGAAGGCTTCAAGATAAACAAATTAAAAATGTGGCTGTAAATTTGGTGGTGAAATTAGACGAACTGTTACCCCAAATAATGCAAGCCACATGTTTTCCTACCAAATTATAAACTATACATTGTTTCCTTGTAAATCAGTTATACGTGAATAAACTGTCTTTCATGCCAAATTAGAATCTGCACATTTGTTTGCCATGTGAGCCAGATAATATCCTTCAATATGTGGAAAATGTCTCTTGTTACATTATAAATCCTAAATAATGTGAAATAGAATAATCAAAGAATGTACAGAGAGTTTCCTCCAGATTATTGTGTTGGTTTTCATTGAAAGTAATTGATGCACACTAGAAGTAATAGGAATTGTCTGGCACAAAAAAGGAGAAATGTTGAAAGATATAAACCAAGGTATACCTTTTGTGATATTAAGAAAATTGCTTAAAAGGGGGCGAGATGCCAACTGATGGTAGGGGCAAATAATGAAATACAATCCTTGAAATGCATCAAACTTAAAAAGATTGTATTTCTCCTTCTATTCTTTAATAGAAATAGCTGTAAGTTATCTTGCTGAGTCTACATTTGCTAATGAGACCTCAAATAGCCATATTTTAGGTTTTAGTTCCTTTATAAATCCAAGCAAATTGGCCTAAGAGAGATTGAAAAGACTTGTTTTAAGCAATTGCTTTTAATATTTAAAATGTGTCCCTTTTGGACTAATCTAATCAAAGAGAAGTCACCACACTCTTCAAAGTTCCTTAAAGACAAATGCACCCGTGGAAGTGTGATAAATGTGCTAGGTACTAAAGAATTGAGAATAGTTGATAATTATAAGAAAGCTTGGTAATTTGCATTGTTCTTTAGCTTAACAGCTGGACCTCAACTAGTTGTGTCTACATTTGATTGGTGAACTGTTGATTATATATTAATGCGGTTCTGGGTGAATTAATAAATTGTTGATTGGTAAAGAATAACCAAGTGTCCTGATTTGAGATATATTGTTCAGGTTAAAAATTGACCTGAAAAGAGACGAGCATTAAACTAGTAAGCTAGCACTCGCTGCACTCAATAGGAAGGAGTTATCCCATTGAATTCTATTTATGCTGGCTATTCTAGTTTGTTAGATTTCAGCTTTAAAATCTAGCTGGCACTCTGACAAATTCATAAATTGTGTCCCCCTTTCACACTTACATTGTTCAAGTCTATAACATAATAGTAGCTGAGTGACACAGCAGGGCAGAACAAATAGTTCTACATGTGTGTGGTCTTAATAAGGCTTTCAAACCCTAGTCTTTTCCCTCAAGGGAAAGGAAGAAAAAAAAACCCATAAAGAAGTCCTGGGAACATGAACTGTTCACTTGTTTTTGTTGTATTCTGTTCACCTTCTTTTGCCTTTGTCATCCATTTAGGCAGGGATTTTCAAAGGAGACTGACTTAGATGCCCAGTGCCCATTGAAATTCAGTGGGAGTTGGTCATCTAATTTCCTTATGTCCCTTGGAAAACGCCAGCATTTCTGGGGCAATGATTTTGTCCTCTTGTTCGTCTGTGAAGTGTCTAGCACCTAGTTGATTCTAAATAAATAATAATGGGGATAGTGGAACGCAGACAGATCTTTCTCTATCACTTGAAAAAACAATGGTAACCCGACCGGACAAACGTCACTTACTACAAGTAGCAATATAACACAATGGAGAAGGAACTGGCAGGAAATGTCCATTTTTGTGGCACAGCTCCATGTTTGGCATTACTTTGGGGAGGCTGAATCAGCAGAGCAGCTATTGGAAGATAGAACAGGGGGCACAGCACATGTTCATCTTAATGAAGGAAACAGAAACAGTTACAAAACTCCACCTTCCTCTCCTTCCCCTCCACAAATGACACATAAGTAGTGATATCTCAGTACGAGCAATATTAGGTATGTTTGCAATTAAATCATTTGAGAGAAGCAACTGGAAAAGGAATAGAAATGCTATTTTGTCTTTTGGTTTCAATTTGAAAAACAATGTTCCTCCCTGTCACTTTTTACAGAATCTTTGTATTTTTCAAAAGCTGTGCACTGCTTCTCCTCCCAGACACATAGTAGCCCATTTGTATATGCTAGGAAACTAGCGTGACAGCAGTTCCCATGTCATTTAAACCCAGGAAGTAGGAATTGTCCTCTTGATCTGAGGTAATAACTTGTGTTTTTTGTGTTTGTTTTCTTAATCTTAAATAGTATATGAACCTGTAAAAAAAAAAAAAACCACCCACCGAAAAGCCCATAAGGATTTCCCAGTTAGGCAAAATACACTTGTCCATTGCTTCATATAATTAGTTTTTTTGTGTGCATACAGATATTTATTTTACATATTTTAAAATATTTTAATACATACATTTAATGTAACTTCTCTAATCACTAAAAGATGTTGGAGACACATTTATTCCTGGCTTTATGTTGGTGATAGGATTGACTCATCACACTCCATGCATTCTGCTAGAGACAAGCACTTCTTTGTCATGTTGAAACCACAAGGGATTTGTTGCGTTCCTCAAAAGATGCCCAGTTAGCTACTATCCAGCTCAATACACTGCCTGTCATATCACATTGCTTAATTTTAAGGGCCATTGATTTTGACAGGATGTCTTTTAAGCAGAAGCCACCAAAGTGGGCACTAGTGTGCTGTTTTTAGCGAAAGAGGATTTAACTACAGCATTGCAATCAGTATCCAAGTCCCTAGGTGGAAACTGTAATTGTTTAGAATTTGTACACAGGGTAATTCAGAATACATTTCCAGATGTTGTGAACTATGAAAATCTTTTCTTCAACTAAATAGATCTGCTCATGCTGTAGAAGTGCTTGTTTTCAATTTACAGTTAAGGTGGAAAACATGGAATGGCTGTTCAGTCATCCTCCAGACAGAAAATGGCTGTAAATGGAGAGGACCCAGATCTGTTGAGAAACATTTAGATCAAGAAAGAACCTCTCCAGCTATTGGGGGAAAGAGGGTTCACAAAACCTAAGTGTCACAGACTTCAAGCCCAAAGGAATATTCAAATACACACACACACACACACAAATACTGTAAATGACCCTAGTTCAGGGTGTCTCTGAATGCTACGGTGCACCTACCCATCTACTAGCTTTTGCTGTACCATAAACTCAGAACCAAGTGCTATACGCCCTCCAAGCACTCTGTTCTTCAGGCTCTTGCCCTCTGTGGTGTCCTGTAAACACTCATACAATTAAAGTAACAGAGCATTCCTTTACCCACATTTATGGGCACAAAAGGTGCAAATACCTGAGGCATGACTAGTTTAATGGTTCCCACCAATGATAATCCAGTAGGCCCTAACTCAGCCCCTAGGGCAGTCCAGTATAGGGGTAATAACATGAGAGTGATGTTGGGGTCCTGTTACACCATCCTTCTGCTTTTGTAGGTTGCTGTCCTGTATTGCCCTGCCAGCAACAGGGCATGTATCTGTCCAGCTCTATCATCTTGTCCTGGCTCTCAGGATGCTTGCTCCCCAGCCTTTCCGCAACAGCCAGTTCTCAGGCTGGTGTCTCTAGTCCATTATTCTTTCTCTCATACAGCCTGATCTCTGCTGTCCTCTTGTTGTACTTTCTTTTTATACACTAGAGATTATAGAGCCTTCCCCTGTGTGGAGGCTGAACTCGGGGAACGCAGTGCTGAGGAATAAGCCAGCAGGTTCACTGCAATACTGCTGAAGGCAATTCTGTCCACAACACAGAGAACATGGAAATTAGAGGGATAATCTTATATACAGCCAACATAGCCCAGAAGCTTTGGCATAATTTAGGACTAAGCCTCTTAAAATTGAAAAACAGCAGATGCTGTTTCAGTATTTCGCACAAAAGAGATGCAGGTTGAGTAACTACAACATGTAACTAGCTAGGTTTAACCACTAACTTTGTTTTTTAATGTTATATTTTTATTATCTGACATTCATTTTAATGTTTCTTGTTTGCAGCTGCCACCTGGCCAGCAATTCTGTCCAGATCTCTCTGTGCCGGAGGGGTGAGTATGCGACTGCCATCCTGATCCTTCTCCGCCATTTTGATACGCCTCAGAGGCCCAACTGAAGTGGCTAGTCATTACACCATCGTGCTGAAAGCCTCCGTAGATCTTGATCATGGACTCTTGCTGGCACCACTGCAGAGGTAGACGTGGCAGGCTGTAGAAGCCACTCTGGTATAGAACCAGTTCTCACCATAAAGGGCCAGCTCTTTGTGCTTGGCTAGTTTGACTGTATCCACGCGCTTGGGTATCTTCATTTTATCTGACTTCCTGAGGAAGGCAGTCAATGCTCAGATGAACTCCTGCTGGTTAACGTCTTTTACCGTGACACCAGGCATCTTCCTGCTGTCTTCATGATTGTGGGCTCTATTGCTAAATTGTAAAGTCCTCATCTTTTTTTTTTTTGTTTACATTATATGCCTTAGGGCTATAAATTCACAATGGAAATATAGTAGATCAAGCTCTTACTTATAAATAATAATTGTACTGGTGAGTAAACAAAAGGATGTAAGTGTGTCAATTAACATTTAAGAAACTACATTGATTGATTTTAATTATCTAAATAATTAATAAGTGTCTTGTGTAATTAGACCCCGTTAGGTTGAGGAAGATTTGTTTCCAAGTCAAACTCACCAATGAGCATTGAAAATAATTCCATCAGTGCTCTATATTTAAAAAAGAAGTGTGGTTAATAAGAAATATGTGTCTAATTAATCAATAACAAGGATTCAAAAAGATATTTCTTTTATACTGAAGAAAATGATTCCTTCAATTATTCTGAGAAGCCAATTTAAAGCAATTTGCAGGGTTTCCAGGTTACTGTTGAAAGTTTAGTCAAAATTGACATGTACCATGGAAGTTTTAGATTTTGACAGCTTAGCATTATCTGAGGGAAAAATGTGATGGAAAATTTCCAAACAGCTGTATATGGCATAAGATGTTTTGTACAAAGATATTCATATTTTCTAGGAACAATGTTTCAAGAATTCATAAAGGAGATATCTGATTTTCTGACTGGATGTTGAGAAGGGATAACCTGGTCAAGGTAATTTTGAATTAAATTAGTAATTAAGTAACTTATCTAAATTTCCAAATTCTAACTTTTAGAATATTTTGGTTGCACTGCCATGGGCAGTCCCATAAATCCACTGGCGTATAAGCCTGATGCAAAATAAATAATTTATATTTAAGGAATCTATAGTTTCATGTTGGCACAAAAATCACCACCAGAATAATATAGAAGTAAGATGACGCTGGTCTTTTCAACAAGACTGTGGTAAAACCTTGAATTAATTGATCTGAATTATTATCTCTTTATAATATTCCATGTTGATTTTTTAAAATTTGGTGAACACTAATCTAATCACTCTTATTTTGCTGTGTGCAATATCTTATTTGCTTTATAAATTCTATTTTGGCTAATAATACTCATAAATGTACAATAATTCTCCAGTCTGTATATTAGTTAAAGAACATTGAGAACATGTTTTCTCAGAGTGGAAGCTGAACCTTACAAGTGCCTGATGACCCAGGAAAGAATTAATACTGATATAATCTGTAAAAATGGAACAACCAATTGGCAATAAATTTCTCATCCCCCTAGTGGAACAGAGCAATATGAGAGATTAAGGAAGTGACCTCATTCAACAAAAAAACATTGTTAGGATGCATTGGTCACCCCAAAGCCTTTACCAAATGAAAACTGCCCCCAGTGATCAATGTTATAGGTGTAAGGGCAAAGAAGCCACACTTGTGCATACGTTTTAATCATTTTCTATTGTTTCAAACTTTGGCATGGTACTAAAACCAGAATTAACATGATCCTGAAGGTTTCACTTGATCTTAAGGCAGATACCTGCCTATTGCATCATGCACCCAGCAAATCTTATGCAGCCATACCAACAAGAATGGCTACATAGATCTTTACTTTTTGCAACATGTCAAATTTTGCTATACTGGAAATGTAATTTCCACCCTTCCCCCACCACTTTCCTCCAGGCAGGAAGGCTGGTATAGCAGACGGGTTAACCTGGCTGAGAAGGAGAAGGTCACTTACAATACATGGCAAGCCCTGGGAAATCTGAGTCCATTTAGGACAGATTTCCAAAAGTGATTGACTAAAGATACCTACAGGATGCCTGGATGAAAGGTGGGAGTTAAATCCAAACACTTTCCTCTCTGTCCCTTCTCTCTGTCTCTTCCCCTACTTCCCATTCTTTTCCTTCTGGAATTTGATTTCCTTAATGTTGTTGTTGTTGTTTTGATACGTACCATAAATATCCATGGGCAGGGAATATTGTAGAAATACACAGAAATCCATACATTGTGTTTGTGTCTTGGCCTTTCCTCTTTTTTTGATGTATAGTACTTTTGTACTTGTTTTATATGTCGACATACAGAATTTGTTTGGTCTGTTATAAGAAAAAAGACTGAAAAGTTTAATAAATAATAAAGAAAAAATCAAAATGAGTTGGGTCATGCCAAATTAAGACACTTGTGAAAATGATGGACATACTAATTTGTTTTATAGTACATTGAGGGCCAGATCTAAAGATCACTGACATCAATGAGACTCATCCAATTGACTGCAGTGGGCTTTGGATCAAGCCCTGTATGCCTGAAGTGGGCTCTGCCAAGAAGTACATTATAGAGGAACAAGCCTACAACCAGGAGGATAGGCTACTGAGAGACAATCTATACATCTTCTTTCTCTAACTTCTGTGCATTTAACATTTGTATTGCTGGTATTTTAACTTGTATTGTATACTGTTGTTACATATTTTTTAATAGCACAGAGTAATTCTCCAGTGCAAAATGAGCAGCATTGAGGACTCTATTTAGTCAATGAAAATAACCTCCATTTCAATTTATGTACCCAGACTTTCTACAGTTTGTGCCAAGACGAATGAGTTAAGAAAACATCCAGGGGGTTCTGCATTTAGGCTGTTAGCCCCTCGGGGAATTAATTGTCTCTTTTCTACATTTGAACTCAGCACACTGGGGTGCCAATCGTGATGGAAGCTTTTGGGCACTATCACCATATAAATATTAAATAATAATTCAAAAAGTTGTAATTAGAATATAATTCTGAAGTCCTGCATTAATAGCTTTGATCACTGTTATGAAAATACACCCAATAGGGAGGAAAATAAAATTGCCACATTTACAAACAGAAAAGCATTGGAGGTAAAATTAAAGCCTCTTGCTTTTGTCTCTGAAGGATACATACATACATAAGGCCTTGGATTGAAATCTGTTTTCAAGATTGTTTGTTTTTCAACCCTTTCTCTATTTTTGTAGCTGAATCTTTTTTGTTGGCATATTTAACATAGTGTGACCAGGAAGACAGTCACCACTTCTTTTCGTTTGTCAGCGAACATTTTTATTTTTAATTGAGTGACATTTGATCTGGATACCAGGTTTGCGGTGTGTTACCTAGACTTTGTTTAGTTTGCTGTAAGCATTAGGGTATTTTATAACAGATGTCTTTCATCTTCTTGGCAGGGTCCTATGTTGCATATGGGGTATATTGATATTTTTTAAAATTACTGTGTTCCTGTCACAGTGCAGCTGCCCTACATGGGAAGTTGGGGTTCAATCTGCCCATAACTGATTTATAAAGGCCAAACCCCCTAACTGACTGCTCTTTCTAGGGTGTCCATCCAGCTTTGCACAGGGCCTTTGTCTGTGGAGACCCCCACTGGTCTCTCCCTTGGACCTGCAATGACTTATTTCAGCCTGCATTTTCTCCTGACTCCCCTTCCAGGTGTTCTGTGGCTTAGCCCTCTGGCCAAATCAAATAAAATCCTAAACCCCTTCCAGGGTAAAATACGCAAGTCCAAACAAATCTCCAAACAAGTAGCTCTTCTTCCCCTCTCTGGGTTCATCACAGTTCCCTGGTTGGCTCTACCTCAGGGCTTCCCCTGCAGAGCCTAAAATGCTCCTGTAGAGATTTTTCTTCATTGTTTCCTGTCAGTTAAATCCTCTCCCAGGGTTCCTGTCCTTCAGAGATTCCTATCTCCTCCAACTGAGCTCCCTCAATCTACTTATAAGGCCTACCGCCTTCTCTTCTGACTAGGAAGCAATTAGTTAATCACCTGCCAGGTGCAGAGCATGACTAACTGGGGTTCTTTCCTTTGCATTGCAGGTGATGGGGCCCCAGGTGTCAGATTAGTAAATGAGCACCTGGACCTAATAAAGGTTATCCAAGCTTCTGTAGAGAAGAACTCCTAGAAGAGGCCTGAGCCAGAGGGCTGAGCAGGGGGCCTAGATCTAGGGTGCTTATAGGGAGGGGAAGCTCCAACAGGGAGGACTACAGTCAGCAAGAGTTCTGGTCTCAGACAGGGGCCTTCCAGAGACTGGATGGAAGCCTGCGTTTGCAAGGATCATCCACTCTCCCTGGAGAAGATTTGCAGTGGATTGACCTTCCTGGACCCCTGACTCTATAGAAGGATCTTACTCCAGTAAGGGAAGATGCCTAATACCAGGGGCAGAAACTGGAGTCAAGGAGTCCCTGTGGAAGAGTTTGGGTAGAGGATAGCACTGGACTTGGGGGGGCACAGAATGACTTAGTGAGACAGCTGAGATGTTGGGGTGAAAGTTCTATTTATGTTCTGTGATGGCTTTTCTGTTAATAAAGTAGACCTTTCAAAAGGGGGCGCTCTTTAGCATTTAATTGTCTGTCTGAACTTGTTGATAACCCTAGGTGTGGGAAAAATCAAGTAACGGCTCACCTGCAACACCATGCCTGCCTGCAAGGGGGCATGCTGGGGCAGCTTGGATTGGTGACAATTACCAATATCCAATACAGGTACCCAATACTCCCCTTTATCCAAAACTCTGTTATCTGAACCTCTACTTTATCCAAATCCCTTCCTCATCCCCCAGCATGAGATGCATGCTGCTGAGGGCAGGCATCTCATGCTGGGGGATGAGGAAGGGATTTGGGTAATGCAGAGGTTTGGACAATAGAGCAGAGGCCCCTAGCCTGGGCTGTGGGAGGAGGAGAAGGAGTAGGACAAGCTCCCAGACACAAGAGAGGCCACCCTGCAGCTGAATGGCTTCTGTGGCAATGCAGGGAGCCATTTGAAGCCCTGCTGTCATGGGAGTAAGCAAGCAGGACCATGACAGCAGATCTGTCGAGTGCTCCCTGCGTAGCTGCATGACCAGTGACTCCCAAACCCTGCAAGTACAAAGTGCAGAGAAGGCAGCGATCCTGGTGGGGTAGAGCATGGTCCTGCCCTGGGGTCTCAACCCCGCCCTGTCAGGACGGCAGCCTCCCTTCCCGCACTTTGTGCCTGCAGGGACTGGGCATCACTGGCCCTGCAGGACCACAGGGAGCCCTCTGCATCCCCACTGCCACAGGAGTGAATGAGGTGGGGAAAGCAGACCTATCCCAAGCCCCCTAGTCCAGGAGTGTGAGGAGAAGGAGGATCCTCTGGCTGCTGGGGAGGTCACACTGCTGCTGAATGTCTTGATGACTCCTGCCCTCTTGTTTATCTGAACTCCTGCTTATCTTAACAAAATCTGTGTTCCTCTCCATGCCCACATATGCTACTCTGACAATTGAGAGTATACTACACTTCATTTTTCACAATGGTTCTTCTGGACAAGAGGGGGCTATCTAGATGATAAAAAAATCTGACTCCGACTTTTTCAAAAAGCAAAATAAGTCCTGTGTCTTTGTCCTTTCCAGCAGAGAGAGGGGAATCAGGACAGGGGAACTGAGATTAATATAAATATCTTAGAAGATTCCAATTGTTTTGAAGGTCAGTGTGCTTAGCTCATGCATTTTGCTTGGGCAGTACTACAATTCTGCCACAGTTCGCAACAGTGCTGGTCCCAAACCCAGATAAAAAAGGAGGGTTCTGCAGCTGGGTTTGCAATCCACTAAGGTAAAATTTTATTGCAAGAGAAAAAGTTCAGTTAAACCAAAACTTGAGAATGGTAGGTGCAGATGGAACTCAAAACCCACGTATGACAGAGTTCAGTGAAAGCCAAAAGGCAGCTGAAATCTCAAGACATTGAATCCTGACAACCTACTATGTAACACGAGTAGACACATGCAATGGACCTACTTTATATAGTACTGGACATCTTGCACAGGTTACATGAGAAATTAAAAAATACCATCTGAACATATTTGATGTCAGTGAGGTGAGATAGGCAGGGAGTGGCAAGATGGCATCTGAGGGTGCTATAATCTTATACTCAAGAGAGGAACATACAAAATAGG
Organism: Emydura macquarii macquarii; assembly: GCF_026122565.2. Taxonomy (NCBI): domain Eukaryota; kingdom Metazoa; phylum Chordata; order Testudines; family Chelidae; genus Emydura; species Emydura macquarii. The sequence goes on from NW_027131283.1 coordinate 14,832,492, forward strand.
TGTAGGAATTATGCTGGATAACATCACAATGGAGACCCTGCCACCTTAGGAGCTAGAGAACGACAGAATAAAAACAGCCAGGGTGCAGACAAGAGATGTCAAGTGTACAGTAATCCACGTCTATTCACCAACAAATGCAGCAGATTACAGTGAAAAGGAGGCATTTTATAAGTAGGTGCAGCAAGTGTTGGATGACATGCCTAACCATGATATCAAGTAGCTGATAGGTGACTGCAGTGCACAAACTGACAACAACTCTACAAGCTGTGAAAGCATCATGGGCACAGCAGTGAAAGCATCCAAACTGATGATGGTGAACAGATCTTTAGTCTCTGTGGCACAACCACCTTAAAGATAGGAGGCAGTTTTTTCAAGCACAAAAGAATTCACAGGGTCACATGGAGATCACTAGACAATGTGACTGTCAGCCAGATAGACCATGTATGTATATCTTCTTTGACTGATGTCAGAGTCAACAATGGAGCAGATGTTGGCTCAGATCATTATTATCTTTCAGAGGCCTACATTACAACGTAAACTCAAAAAGATCACAAAAACAGACAAAAAAGAATGTTATAGCTATAGAGAAGTTCATAGAGAAAGAAATGCAGATTAGATTACAGATTGCATTTATCAACCATTCCAGTGTTTTAATGGACCAAGGTGATGAAAATCTGGAAGAGAGATGGTCAAGCTGGAAGAGATGGTAGTCAAGATAGCAGAGGAAGAGGTGGGCCTCCGTAAAGGGCAGAAGAAAAGATGCATAGATTACATCTGGAACAGGGACAGCAACTGATGAATGGAAAGCTCTGAAAGCAAAAAACAATGCAAGACACAGGCAAAACTCTTAGGTGCAGGTGCAAGAGACAATGAAAAAGACGAGGCAAAAAGAAGAGCTGCAGGCAAGATAGAAATGCCTGTGTTTAGGAGAAGGCTGCAGAGGCAGAAGAAGCAGCCCAAAAGGAAGACTTCAGGCAGCTCTGTAGAATAATGAAAGACCTCCCAGAAAAATCAGACTGTTATAGGGGATACCTCTCAGCGACTCTCATGAACAGATGTTGAAAACACATGAACAGGTTAGATGATGGAAAGGACATGCCCATTCTACACTAAACTGTCCACAGTCAACAATCATGCACAGGTTCAAGAAAAATGCTAATGCTAAGTTAGAAATAGAAGCAGGACCAATAAGATCCAATGAAATTAAAGCAGCCATCAAAGGCCTCAAACAAGGAAAAGCTCCTGGGTTTGACAGAATTCAAGCAGAAGTACTAAAGGCAAAAAGGCAAAATTCTGCTTAGGCAGCTAACAAAACTCTGTAACAAAAGTGGGATGAAAGAACATGGACCACAAGATTGGAAAGGTATCATCTTGGCATTGCCAAAAGACGGTGATCTTACTCAGTGAATAAAATAGAGAAATATTGTATTGCTACCAGTCCCAGGCAAATTATTAGCTAGCATTATTCTGAATAGAATGAAGAAGGCAGTGGTTGAAGTATTTTGAGAAAAACAGGCTGGGTTCTGTAGATCATGCTGTGAACAGATATTCACTCTTTGACAGATTGTCGAAAAAGCTCCTGCTTGGCAAAAACCCATTTTAATCAACTTTATCGACTTTAAGAAAGCATTCAATAATGGCCTCAGAGAGAACCTGTGTAACATTGCTGGAAACTATGGGATACCAGACAAGCCAATTGATGTAATAAGGAGTTTATATGATGGAAGTAGATGTTCAGTAAGGTCAGGTTCAGGCCTGGGTGAGTGGTTTTATATTTTGACTAGAGTTAGACAAAAATGTGTGTTATCATCTGTCCTCTTTGAATTAGCAATAGACTAGATGATGAAAACAGGAAACAAAAGTCACCATGAGCTGTTGTAAAATGGGTTAGCAGAGATGAGTTACATGACCTTGATTTTGCCAATGATATTGCTTCACTAAGTGGGATGGTGTGATTGTCTTTACATAAGAGATAGAACAAGAAACAGCAAAACTTGGATTGAGATTAAATGCAAAGAAAACCAAGATTATGAAGATAGGAAAGTGGACACAACAAAGATGTATATGGATGGAAAAGAAATCAAACAAGTAGAAAAGTTTTGCTATCTGGGGAGTGTGATGATGTTTGAGGATTACTGCAGTAAGGATATTCATATGAGATTTGAAAGGATGAATAACATCTGGTCAAACAGAGGTCTCCACACCAAACAAAAGGTCAGATTATGCCATGCAATTGCACTGAGCAGAGACTTGACTGATGACAGTGACTAACAAAAAGAGATTGGAAGCAGTGAAGAAGATGCTACACATTTTTTGGAAAGTCAAAATAACAAATGTGAGAGTAAGGGAGCTGACAGAACAGGACATGTTAGAAAATATCATCAAAGAAAGAAGGCTCAGGTGGGTGAGCCATATACACAGTATGGAAGATGGGAGACATGGTAAGCAAGCATTGCATTGGGCACCGAGAGAGGAAAGCAAAAGCAAAGAAAGTCAAGGAAAAACTGGCAGAAGACAATGACAGAGGATATGAATGTGGTGGTATGACCTGGAAAGGAGTACCACAACTAGTAAGTAACAATAAGCAATGGAGGAACTGAACTGCCCAATGTGACAGTGGTATAGGGTTATGGTATGTGTATGGTAAGGTAAGCAAATAGAGTTTTCTGTGTCACAGTAAGTGAAGTACTATACAAGAATCATCAACCGAGGAAATTAAAAATGTTCTTTGCAAACGTGGTGTGGAGTCTTGGGCTATGGCTACACTTATGGTGACATGTAGAGTACAAACACTGCACGCCCAGCTAGCATGAATATAAATAGAATTGTAGATGATAAACTGCTTAGGTGAGTACAGTAGAGTGCCCTACACCTTTGAACCCCAATGGTATATACCCAAACAGTGCCTCCCACATCTACACTGCTATTTTTAGCAGTGTAGTGTCCTGCTGCCAGAGCCTTTCTGTGTTTCAGTGAAAGGCTCTGGCAGTGGGGAAAGGCTCTGGAAGGGAGAGGCAATGGGGAAATGCTTCCTCCCATCAGAGCCTTTCCCTGTGGCTGGAGACTTTCCCTGTGGCATGTAGCTATGCACTGTAGTGACAAATGTGGTCTCAGCCTGCCTTTCACTGTGGCACATAGCTACACGTGTTGTGCCTGTACTCTACACACTTTCAAAAGTGTAGACCTAGCCTTGGATGCATCCAAAACAACTGATCTTATTTGTCCCTATTTTGCCCTATGATGAATTATTCCAGTTTAGCTCTTCTTCTCAATGTCTTTGATTGGAGCATTGCTTAGGAAATAAACATCCCCTAAACTTCCTGAGACTATGTCTACACTTGCTGCCAAATTTGGTGGCAGTCAACGGGAGATACGCAAACTAGGTGGAGTAGCTTGCATATCTCCCATCGACTTCCTAACTTCTACTTACAGTAGTGTCTTCAGTTTACTGTGACAATGGGAAATGCGCTCCCATCAACGCAGCGTTACTTCACCTGCCGGAAGTGGATTAATAGCGTCAATTTCTGGGTCAATTGAGTGGGTCTCCATTTCCGCTCAATCAATCCGGATAAATCGATCTGACGACAGCAAATTGGCCACCGTCAGTCTAGACATAGCCTGACTGCCACCCAAGCCAATAAGTTTCAAACTGTACCCTCTCTTCCTTGCCAAAGCATATTCAGCATAATTCAAATCTTGCTATTTCTTCCTTCGTAACATCTCATAAGATCTGTTTTTTTCATTCTGTTCAAACAGCCAAAATGCTTACCCAGATCTTCATCTTCAACCTTTGTTAATATAACCTTCTTCACTTCCTTCATAGCTACATCTACCCGCCATCAGTTTAAAATGTATTCTTTATTAATTAACTAATTTCCTTTAAGTGTCATAGCTGAAGGAATCTTGATGAGGATTCTGAAAGAAACAAGGATGAAGTGGATTAGTTCAAGGGAAGGACATTCTGTATTTTAGGGGTAATGTGGAATGATCCATAGAAAGTTGTTTGAGAAGCTGAAAAATGGGTTCATGACGCTATCATCACTGACAGATTGGAGAAAGCAAAGGGGGTCAATGCAGTCAGAGCCAAAAGTGGTCAAATGGCACTTATACATAAAATGCCTTCCTTGAACTAATGTATTATGTAGGATCTTTGGGCACTAATTCAGTTTTAATATTAAATTATAATAATCAGTAGGCGTACTGGGCCTGATTCACCTCTCACATATGTCAGAGTAAATCAGAAATAATGTAATGATTACTGTAGATAGCAGTTCCACCAATAGGTGATCTTGTATCCTTATTTTAGTGCTAAATTGTTGACCTTTTTAATATTATGTTGTTGTAACTGATTGGTGGGATTAGTGGGATGTTTTAATCTGGCCTGCGTGTGCTGGAGTTGTTTCATGCCATGCCCCAATACATTCTGTAAGCAAGTATTACACTAACTCCATGGAGCTACACTGGAGTAAAATGGATGTAAGTCAGAATCGGGTCTACAATTTAAAAAATATAATCAAATCATTTGTAATCCTTTTAAATATAAAGGCAGCATACTGAGAAATTGAAGAAAGTGTACTCTAGATAAATTAATCAGTTTGTATTTGTTTATATAAATGGCAGGAAACATGATATTTGGGGGGGGGAGGGGGATTCATTGGTATGAATGTTCCATTTTTAAAGCATCTCTGCAAATGTTCTGAAATGATAAAACAGAGGGATTGGCTTTCAGTAGAAAAGTATTCAGTATTTCTTTGTTAATTTTGGTATTTACTGTTCCAAAGACTGAAGTGAGACTTATGCAGCGAAACACACATATACATATACACCAGTTACTCACACTGATTACAGGAAATAATTTATCAGTTACTCTGAAATATATTGAATCCCTTCATCATAACTGCAGGGCTAGCTTTGTCTCTGACCCCTTTCTGGTCTCTGAGTGCATGCCTCAGGTGTCAGACGGTGTGCCTTTACCTTTCCCAGGGTGGAATTCCACAATTCTCCCACCCTTGAGCTGGGCCCTGGGCTACAGTACCCTGTGTATCAACCATACTTACCCAGCAGGTCCAACTAGACTTCAGCATCTTGCAGTTCTTTCCTTTTCCCCCACTGTGACTAGTAGGGGATTATAATGATCAGACAGCTTTCTTAAAATCAATGTACCATTTAATGTTAACAGTAGGAAAAAAAGAGAAAAGGATTTTAAACCAACAAACAGTTTACACACATCTATCTTACCTATAGGGTTACCATCGCTTAGTGATAGCCCAGGCAGGCCTAATTTCCTCAAACATGCATCAGGTGCTTGTGTCAATATGAACAGCTGTCTCAGAACAAACCCAACAGCTACATTTGTAAAGAGGAAGAGTTACTTTTTACCCAGCCAGATAGCCTTTTGATCTTTTGGGCCCTGCAAGGCAAAAGATGTTTTATAACATGGCTGGAGCTGAAAGGTAGAATTTTCACAGCTAGTAGGTTGGGCATTGTCTCTTAACAAACCTGAAGTCTTTACAGTATGTGGCTTACCTTGAGCCATAGTCTTGCTTCCCGTTTGTTTTTCCAACAACCCTGTTGATTTACGCTAATAAAGTCAGACAGTAAACATTCCAATAATCAGGTCACCTTTTAGTATTAATTTATTCTTACATAACAGCTCCACGTCCGTCACACCCATTATAAGGTGACCTGTTACACATTTACTCTATTTTACTTAATACCTACTAGACAATGTGTTGTGATAACTTGGCACTACTACAGAACCAGATGGACGAAAGTAAGATTGCTTGTCATTGTTTCAAAAAATCATTCACCTGGAATCCATGTTTCTATAAAGGATGTTGTAGTGTGATGTGTTAGAAGGTCTGTGGTATTTCAGACATACCTGTTGGAATACGTGGCACCTAAGCATTAACATCACCATTATAATGGTATTAAAAGTCAGATTCAATATACTGTAGTGAGGTCTGCACATAGGAAATTAGTCAGGCAATTCCTTTTGGAAATATACAGTGCATTAAGTAAGATGTCAAAATAATACTAATAAGTGGAGATGGTTGAAAATTTTCTAGATGGAACAGTTTTCCGTCAGAAAATGCTGATTTGATTAAATCCAAACTTTTCTCAGGAACATAGTGATTTTTTAAAATTTTTCAGTGGGAAATTATTAAAGCCTTTTATTTTCATAAGGTTGCATTTTTTTCATTTCGATAAAGTCAGAACATTTTCTTTTGGCTTGATTATATTATATTATAAACATATTATATGAAAGTAAAAAAGAATAATAATTGAAATGATGAACTTGAAGTTAACTGTTTTGATAAGGTCAAAGCCAAATATTATGGACCATTTTGTTTTACAAAAAATGTCAAGATTTTAACTCTTCATCCCAATTTGGGACAAAACCAGATTTCAAAATCTTGGAATTTCCTGTAGGACAGAAATTCCACTTTTAGCCAATTTTATTAATAAGGCTTAATATAGACAATGTGGTCATTTCTGCCCTAAAATGCATAGTTACACAGGAAAAAAGATGCACAGTCTCATACCAAACAGCTAGGATGTTTTAGATAAGTTGTTACAGCTTTAACCACTAGGAAAGAAGGAGGCAAATGATGCTCTATCCAAAAGTTGAAATAGTGTTTGGATGCTGATGAACATGTAGGCTAGAAAATACAGTATAAGTTTCAGTGGGAGTTGGATACCTAAAATCCTTAGGGCCCTTTGAAGATCTCAGCCAGGATTCCTGATATTTAAATTACACCTGGATTTTACAGAGTCTGTTTCTGTTAGTTTAACAAATGGTGTGGCCCTTTTTTTGGGTCACTGATTGTTTTAACTTCCCTGTAAATAAATGAATGTGTCATAATTTGAATCTGTACGTCAAGCTGGAAGTAGTTCAAATATGGCTTGGTCTGTTCGTGCTCATCAGCAGAAAGGAAGACCTCATATATATGGTCTTAGCATACTGCTTTATTCCTCTAACAGTTAATCATTCCAGGGTTTCTCACTATATAGAACTACCCAGAAAAGCCTCTTGATGTGGTAGTCTTTTAAGTGAACTACAATGGTTGGAACCAGGATTGATGAGCTAGTTTAATACACTTTACGCCAACCTCTTGTACAGATGAGTTTGCTGGAAAGCTACTATAGAAGATTTAGGGAATTGCTTTCTAAAGTCATTCTGAATTAGCAGCTAATGGGGATCTTTCTTTGATGGCCATTCGGAGCTGGTGCAGCTGAAAGAAAAGCAACAACAAAAAGAACTCAATTTAATTTATCATTAAGTCTGACATTGACAGATTTCCGGATGCCATAGTAGCCTTCTTGACTGTAAAAAGTGAAATGGCTATCTTTGATTAATAAACTGATCAATATGTTTTTTTTGTAATCTCTATTCCAGTAATTTTCCTCATGGTTACATCTGCATCAGAGCCTAGAAGCCCAACTGTAACCCATGCTGGTTTTAATACGGAAGAATACCATGGTTGTCAGTTAAAGTACAGGTGTGTATCTCTGGACTTGATATACAGATCACTGTTGAAAATGCCTTTCAAAATGTGTTGGAGGGTTCTTCATATTGCTGCTGCTGCTTTTTGTGCATACGTGAGCAAACTTTTTACTGGCATGAGTACAGAATAGCTGACTTATTCACAAGAAGTAAAGCCATGAATAAGTTATAATGGTTATGCCAAACACATAAAATAAAAACCATATACTGCAGTGCTCAATCATGGATTTTGTCTATGTCACACATTTTAGAGAAGCTATTTTATACCTGAAAGAAATTACTTAGAATATTTTTATTGGTACTGTATCTTTTGGTTTCTTCCACTCAGGTAGCTCTTTCTTCACCAAAAGCCACAGTAAAATAGGTAATGCAATCTCAGTCTGAGAGGAAAAATAAGTACTACTATTTAACATCTTGATTGGTCACATTATATATGAAGGGTCTGTTGTAATAATTGGAGTCCAGCAGATCTACCCCAATTCTGAACTCACTTGTTGGAAAGTGGGTGAAAGTTGATCAAATGTTACAATAACCTTTGATAAAGAATGTTGATAGAAGGGGTATGAAAAACAGACAGACTGAATTATTCTGAATTAAAGGTCTACTGATAATAGCGAAAGAATGTACTGAGTTCTCTTTGCTAAATAAGAGAAGAATTGGATTAAAAAGTTAATGGACTAAAATTGATATGTGGAAAATTAGGCCTCGATGGGTGGACAAAATAATGAGAAGATGGGCTATTCCTCCCATTGCTCCCTTTTGGAGTCCTTAAAATGATTCTAAGGCGAGAGGATCAAAATGGCTTGGAGAATGGGTGAACTGAAAGAAGCAAGCTTTATGGTTAACACTCTCATGGTCTCCTAGGACCCTGGGATCGACGATGACACCAGTGGACCTTCACTGTCCTGATCCTGAGAGAAGTCCTGACATTACTGGGCCAGACAGAGGGACTCAGATGACATTTTTACCTCCACGGAGTCTGGCTAAATCCTTTAATACCACCTGGAATGTGAGACTTGCATCCTTCTCTGACTCCTTCCCTTATGTGCCACTTTCCTTCTCCACCTGATTCCCTCCTCCCCCTCCATCCCTCCCTCCCTTCCTCCCTTCTGTTTAATTAGAGTCAGTGTTAGCCAGTTGAGACTTTCTCTTTTGTAACATTGCGCCCATGACCAGAGAGACAACTAAAAGCAATGCCCCAAATAGTCCAATGCTTGTGAAAGTTTGCAATGTCTTGAAGTGGCTAATAAGACCATGTACCATGCTTGTGTTTTTCCAGCATTGAGTTTGCAAATAAGAGTCAGCTCCCAAGACAGAAGCTGCATTTTCTATCTTTGTTGTTCTTTTTGCTCCCTTTCTTTGGTGTGTTTATCTTGTCTTCTAGGAAATGGGATCAGACTTTAACAATAGCAGCTGCAGAAGCAACAGATCTAGACCATTTCAACTAACTTTTTTTCTTTTCTGCAAAAAAAGATAGTTATTGTCATCTTTAATACCATCTAAAAAACTGTCAGACAGTAGTTTTATTTACAAAGAGTCTTTTTCAGCTATAGGGAAAGACAATAGGGGATATTGTTAAAATAAAAACCGTACTTTATACTTTCCATTTCAAATACTTTAACTTTTTTCTTTTTTTGTCTGTATCTTTAAGAAGGCTAAAAATATTTTTAATAGGTGTTTTCCATGGGACTAAGCAGGCTGAAATCTCTGTACTCAAAACATAGAACCTTGTGTAACTGTTTAGTGTGGTAGAGTGACAAGGTACTGTTGACATCTTTGACTCCCTGGGTCCATTTATTCCATTGAAATCAACACATCAGGGTCCATATATAAATTGTTGATAAATAGTTAATAGAAAATTAATAGATGTTTTAATTAATGGTTAATCAATTGTTATACGTTGTTATAGAATCCAACAGGTAAATAGGTTGTTTATAATCCATGGATTAAAACATCTATGATACCTTTGAAAAATGATGTGCTTATAACTATCTATATTGCATGTTACTCATCTCTATAACATGTTATAACATCTATTAATCATTTATTAAGACTTTATTAACAATTTATAATTGCAACCTTAATATAAAATGTGACTCATAAATTTAAACTCTCTCAACTCTCTTTAAAATAGGTCAATTACTACTGTATAGGGCGTCATATGTGTGAGTGGGGGTTTAGGCCGTTTTAAAAGAGCTCTCTTCCCTGAAAAGTTTACAATTAAAAGGCTAAATCATGCAAGGAGCTGAGTATTCTCATCTCCCATTGTCTTTACTGGAAGTTGAGGGTACTCACTAATTCATAGGAAGTGCTTTACACTTTTCAGGATTAGGCTCTACTGTAGATAATGGAGAGCAAGGAATGATAGCCAAAATAGATGGAAGAATACAGAAGGGTAAGAAGTATCATTCATGAGAACTTCTTGTATTACCTACTTTTCTTACCATCTGTATGCTAACATCTGGTTGGTTCCTTTTTTTAAATAATTGCCTTTGTACATTTCCCACCCCCCCAATATGTTCATGAAGGAGCAAAGTCAGGTAAAAGAGCAAGAGCAGTGAAGCAGATATCAATTATTCCACAAATAAGAATGATACAATCTTAAGGTTCAATATCTCTCAATAGCAAAGCTAACTATCTAACTGTAACAGTCCATAAGACCTAGAATAATGTATGGTCTTAGAATTTATCATAGCCAGTCCCAGAATTTGGACCAGTGCAATCTTTAATCCCTGCTCTCACCTGATGCAAGCTGCCTCATATAGGGGAATAATGCTACCGTGGTACCTTTATTTAAAAAGTAAACATAATAATAATGGCTTTAAAAAGATTGTTTTACAGGAATGAGGTATAAGAATATAATATAAGAACAATATTAGATTGGTGGGCAAAACTGCTGGTAATTCTTGCATTGTTGATTACTCCTGTAGGGTTTTTTTTCTCTCCCTCTCAACCCCTCCCCCCTTGAAGTTCCCCAGGGTCTGTCCTTTTTCACTATCTATATTCCACCGCGCATGTGAAATGTCAGGTGGATCAGATTTGGGTTCTGTTTGTTTGTTTGGGTTTTCGTGATGTTTAAGGGTGGGGTCAAAACTGGGCTTACATTGGGAAGCTATCATCAACCGTACCTATGGGGAGCCTAGTGTGCCTCTACAATGTGTAAAATGTAAAAAAACCTATCTGTATCTATAGTGCAAATTAAATGTGCCACATTGGTAAAAAGATCTTATGCATCTGCTGGATTTCTTTTCTGACAGACATTGTACAATATCACTCTGTTTTTTTGTATTGTATTATATAGAGTGACAAAGGTCAGTGATGTTTTATATGCCTTGTCATATTTTGCCTTTGGTAAAATAGATCTTAGACGCCTTTACTCACATGTAACTCTTCTGAATCCTTCATTTATAAGCAATATAGTAAGAATTTGAATTCACTATATCATACTTTATTTGTGGGCCTCCTTTCCCAACAGGCATAAATGCTACTCAATATAAAGTAAGTGGGTCAGAAGTCTTAAGTGTTAAAGTTCCTAATTTGGTTAGTTGAATTGTTCATAATTTAATAAAAATCAGTTGTAGAAAGTAAAATGAGATGTTAAAAGAATGTGCTCTATGTCTCAGTGGTATAGTGAAGGCAAGTTGATATATGGGAGTTATGGGAACTAATACATTATAAAACACTGTAGCATAGCAATGAAATATAACAAAAGTGCAACAAAACCTTGTAGTAACCTTCACTTTCTTTTTCTTGGTTCTTGTCAAAATTTGCAAGTCAATGAATATACGGTATGAATTTTACCAGTGGAAGGCTGGCATGCTGGGCTTTTTGTTTTCTCTATGCCTCTTAGGTCTGTAAACAGCTTGGGGCTGTCACAGAAAAGTAGACACTTGTAAGGAAGGAGTTAGTTAAGTGGTGCTTAAATGTTAATGAATTTCACCCAGAGATGAAATAATCTTTAAGACTAGCATTGAGTGGGATATCTGGCTCACTAATCTGGTACATGGCTAGAATGTGAGAATATCTACCTTCCTTCCAGATGACTGAATGGTATCTTCATCCTTTCTTTCTTTGTAGCTCTTAAATTTCTATCTAAAGCCCATGATTACATGCAGGGATACGTTTTAGGGTGACCTTTGCAGTTTAGATCCGGTAAACTACGTGCTTGATCCTACGCTAATTAAAGTCAATGGACATCTTTCCATTGACTTCAATGGGCTTTGGATGAGGCCCTAAAGAAATTTTCCAGAATGTCTCATTACTCCATGATTTTGTGATGAAATGACTGCATACCACTGAAGTTTGCAGTGCTGTTGTATTTGTCTCTGTCTCAGGATATTAGAGAGACAAGATGGGTGAGGTAATATCTTGTATTGGACCAACTTCTGTTGGTGAGAGAGACAAGCTTTTGAGTTTACAGAGAACCCAGATCTGAAGAAGAGCTCTGTATTAGATCAAAAGCTTGTCTCTCTCACCAACAGAATTTGCTGCAGTGAAAGATGTTAACTCACCCACCTTGTTATTGAAGTTGTCATTCACAGAACTTTGAAAATGCTAAAGGGAAAGCAAGAGCAAGGATTAAATTATGCATCCAAACCATAGTGTCTTGGGATCCCCATGACATGGCTACACAGAGGATAATATCTTAGTTAATGTCCTCCCCTATTAAATTTCACATTGTTATTAGTTACTAGGGGTGGCTGCAAAACAAGAATTCAGGTTCATAAAAATATTTTGAGGTTTTGACATTTGATGCTCAACCTCTAAAAATAGCAAAAAATGAGAGGCCCATATATCATTAATTGAGGCTGTGTCTGTACAACTTATGAATTCTGAGTCATAGTGTGAAGTTGTATTAGGAAAAACTGCTGTATCATGAGTGCCAAGGGATCCACTGTTGCTGACAGGTCCTGTAGCATGTACATACCAGACGGATAAAAAGGGAAATACTAAAGATTAACAATGGCAACGTAAATTTTATGAAGGCTATGCAAAAAGCAATTACATCCTTAGAAAGACCAGTTTAGCTGATTCCTCTGGAGGCAGGGGAGAAGGTAAGAGCAGTGGAAAACTTACCAGGAGTAGAACAAAAGAGATCAGGTGGTCTGGATGGGTTTAAATAAATAAACACACAGGAACAGAGAGCCAGACAGGAAGAAGAAGCATGGGGCAGAAGAGAGCAAAGTCCAAGAAGTTGGGTAAGGGGCTCCAGGATGGAGAAGTCACCCAGCTTTGTGGGGCAGGGGTACTCTGCTTTATTGAGCCCCTTTGACTGCAAGGACTGTGGACAACCCAAGGGACTTGTACTGCAGTCCAGAGTATGCCTTGGAGTGGTGCAGAAACTGAGGTAGGGACATTCATTTAGTGTTTATTGTTATGTATGATCTGTACTCTCCTGTGCTTTACGTGATTAGGTATAAGAGTATAAAGATGTTAGACTGTGTGAAATGTGTGTGTGTTGACTGTTTAATAACTACTGTGTGCTCCTGAGAGTTAAACTGTAAACCAGAAGCGTCACACTTCTTGGGTAGAGTTCTGGGGGAAGGGTGTAGGTAAGTGACTGGGGTATCTCAGGTGTCAGTGTGGGTCCTGGGGCCTAATGCAGTGGCTGAGATTCCCCATTTCTGAGAAGTGGGAGCAGATTGAGAGTCAGTGCCCCGGAAATGTACCAGAGAAGCCAAGTGAGGAAGCAGTGCTTCAGCTCGCTGAGGTGCTACGAGCCTAACACACCCTAGGGGATTGCGAGCACAAAGGCTTGGATCCCCCTCATAGCAGTCCTACTAAGATTTAAGGCCCTGCTGGCCACCCAAACTTGGACATGCAACACCTTCTGCCTCTAGCCTAATGGTTAGTGCCCTCAGTTAGGAGGTATTGGATCCAGGTTGAAGTCCTTAATGTGCCTGTTCTGGAGCAGTGACTGGAACCTTAGCTTCCTATATCCAAGATAAGTGCCTTTATCACTGGGATGATGACTGTTCTGGGATGGGCATCTCTGTCATTTTGACCAAAAAATTCCATCCTGGACCCAATAAACTTTCTTGATGGAACTTTCCATACAACCAATACATTTCCAGAAGAAGTTCCAACAAATTGGCATTTGCTGATGAATAACCATTACACTGAAACATTCCTGACCCGCTGTATTAGTTATACTGTGGGTTACACAGTTCTCAGAAGGCCAAATTAAATGTCCTGGAACTTCTTGCACTGATAGTGGGTAGGCTTGTGAAAGTTCTAGTGCATAAATATAAGGAAATGTGGGTTTTTTCAAAATAGGGAACTCTGAAGTAGAATCCCACAGAGAAGGGATTTGTGAGACTGAGTAATTATACAGGAAATTAACTTCTCCAGAAACATTTCTCTTTGGTGGAGAAATTATGTCACATTCTATCTGTCTGTCTGTAATCCCACAGCCAAACCTTAGACAGTTCTTTTATGATCAGATCTCACTATGACTTCCTAGTGTTGGTATATACAGATGCCAGTTCAGTTTGTTGGACTGAGATGGGGCAATGTCTATTTGTACTTCCTGCTAAAAGCCCACTCCAAACAAACCTCAAACATTTAAATACTGTAAAAGTTAACCGAGAGGGGGTTGAAAAAAATGTGGATGCTATATTTGGGGGTAAAGGAATGAGGAAAGACCCCACAGAAATTTTGCATTCTAAATAAAATATATTTAATATTTGTTTAAAAGGATTTAAATCTCTCTCAGCTGCCTCAGGTAAATTGATACTGGAAAAGGACTGGACAAAGGGAATTTTCTTCTTGTCATTTTTACGTTTGCTGTGACTTTCTGACTTTGGGGCTGAAGATGAAGATGAAGCATATTAATTATTTCAGTAATGATTGCTCAGCACTCTCTACATGACATCTGTGGATCAGGCAAGTGATTTTTCATTTCATATACCGTTGGCAGGTTGCTGTTCTGTTCCCTAGAGTCAAGAAAGGGCAGAAGAAAAGAACAACATTTATATTATATAAAGAAAAAAAAGTTTAAAGAACATTATTTAATTTGCAAGTCGAATGTTTGGAAGCTAAGAAATACAAGATATAATAGTTGTCCATGCAACCTTAATTCTGCTCCACTGTGCACCCAACCTACACACAGAATGAGGCAAAGGTCCTGTGAAAAAAATGCTATGATCATGTAATTAACGACTGTACCATAATGCATACGCACAAAAGGGGCTGCATTAAGGCCACACAGGTAAGGTTGACTTTGAAACATAAATAATATTTAAAAAATCTGTTAGCAGAAAAAAGGATAAAAACAATTTCTAGTATGTGCAGCTATAACAATGCCAATCTGTGACTGGTTTGAACACTGAGCCTGCAGCATCACAGCCCACAGGTCTATCATTCGGGCGACAGGGCTGACTGCCATTTGACTCCCACAGAAGGATACGTGCAGGGGATGAACAGAGGAAACCTGATCTCCTAGGAACTAGTGGCTTTTCTGCTCCACTTGGAGCCCCAATGGGGGTCGGAAGGGGAATATGACCTGGTGGTAGCCAAATGTTGTGTCTAACTCTCTTCCCCCCAGTCTCAACTGCTCTAGCAGCTCCCAGTTCTTTCCAATGCTGATGATGTTTCAATGGCAGTGTGGCACTGGCCTTAGAATTATTTTGGTGTGCAAGTGACAATAGGAAAAGGTAGTATTTAACTATGTATATCTCAGCAAAAAACTGAATGGAAGTTTATGGGTGGAAAAGAGAAAAAAAAAGATACCTCTGTTGCCCAAGGGCATTCTCCTGCCAAATTTCAAAGGTTTGCTGCACACCATGGTGATATGAGCAAAGTTTGCAAGACGCCTTTACAATGGAAAGTAAAATAGGTGGCTGCCAGTTCCACATATAATTTTAAAATTTCAAAAGGGGCTAAGGGAGGCTCCTTTGAAAAATCCCAGCCTGTTCTTTGTTATATCTGACCGGGTGGGATTTTCCCTCAATGTGTGCCCATTCTTTGAAACCAGTAAATCATTGTATTTCTAAAATGGTCACCTAGGGTCTGATCCTGTGCCCACTGAAGTTGGTTTTAAAGCTCCCCTTGACTTCCGTGGTGCGGGATCAGAGTAATTTTTAAGGGCATATCATGTGCATTTTCCATAGGTACAAAGGTGCATCCAACAGCAAAACTGTTACCCTTCTACCAAACAAGTTGTGTGGGGGTATTTTAGAGGTTCAGGGGCCAGACAATGGTTGCACACCTCATACAAGTTGCTCAGCACCATGGAGGATCAGCTATTACTGGATCACATAATTACATAGTATTTTTTATGTTTTTTCGTTGAACAACCTCCCCCCACTTCTTTTTATTTTGTTTTTTGTTTTGTTTGTTTTTCAGCAACCAAATGGACAAAATGTTTCAGTTTTTGTTTGTCATCCCCCATCAAAATATTTTGGGGTTTGATTGGCAAAAATTGGGGAAACATCTGTTTTTTTAATGAAAACTCATTAAACTTTGTAGCAAATTTTGATTAAATAATATTTTTTTATTTACCTCAACATTTTTCCCAGAAGAAATCCCCCCCGCACACACATCATGACCAGTTTCCGTCTCACTTTTTGCAGAAATGTATGTTTGTGTAAACATTGCAGTGTACAAAAATTGTGCAGTTACAGAAAGTATGAATGAGGATGATGACTTGCAGTTTGTGTTGCAGAAAAGGTAGCAGTAAGCTGATGATATTTGTTGTCTGAGGGAAGGGAACCAAGTTTTGCCTCAGCCATTGGCCCAGAATATTTCTGAGGTATATAGTAAAATTTAAGGTTGTCCACAAAATGTAATTTGATATATTCAATGGATATTTTTATGGCATTGGCCAATCACTTTTTGCTCTACATTGATAAAGATCTATTCAGATAAGGCAATATAAATGTACTGTACTGTGAGAAAAAAGAAGTAATCTCCAGTAGGCAAAGCCTGAGTTACTGTGCTCATTGAATTATTCATAGGTTTCCGTGTGTCTCCCTGCAACACACAAGGCTGTCAGACAGGAGGTCTCGCAGTTTGTAACCTTTAGAAGCAAGAGGTCATGGTGACATTCTACACAGCTGGAGAGAGATGAAGATGGGCAAGCTGTGGCCACCAGAGAAAAGGGGAACAGGAGGAATTGCACACTGCTAGAAATTTACAATTGATACCACTTCCTCAATGTGGAAACTGTGGAAGACACCCCTGAAGATCTAGCTGGTCCATGGCAATGGAGAGATGTATGGGACCCATGGGTGGATGGCAGCTCGGCCCAACCTGTAAGAAAATCAATCTTGCCCAGAGAGTTCTCCAACGATCAAAAGAAGACAAATTAACTTTATTGGGAATTCAATACTCAGAAGAATCAAAAGAAAATTCTGCAAGGGACAGGTGGGCAACAGGATGATGTGCTGCCTACCTAGAACTAAGACATGAGACATCACTTTGAGATTGGATAGGCTTTTGAAGTCAATGGGAAAGGATCCATTGGTGATGGTTCATATCGGCACTAATAACCCTGTATCATGTGATATCTCACAGATAGTTAACGACTTTAGGGAACTCAGAAGTGTGATAAAGAAGAAAAATATCCAAGAAAACTTTTCTAAAATCCTTACTGTCCAACAGGCAAAGGAAGGAAGAAGATTTTGGAAATAAACTGCAAATTAAGTGAGTAGTGGCGTAGGGTTTTGGTTTTTAGGAACATTGGTCATCTTCTGTGAGAAGCGTCTGTAAATTTGGATGGCCTCCAATTCAGCAGAAGGGATCAGTCTTCATGGGGACAGCCTGGCTAGAATAGTCAAGAGGTCATTAAACTCAACACAAAATTGATATGTTCAGAGCAAAATTAATCAAGGAGCCAAAAGACATGAAAATAAGATATTCTTGAATTGCCTATATACACCAATGGTAGGAGCAGCTTGTTTGCTAGGAGTAAAAATGAGGTATTTATGAGCATAAATTTGATCTACCTGGTATTATGGAAACAAGGTGGGATGATTCCCATGATTAAAATGTTTAAATAAACGTTTAAACCCATTTAGGATCAAGTGAGCAGAAAGGGAGTGGGAGTGGTACTCTGTCAAAAATGACATTACCTGTTTCTAAGTCACTGATCATTTGGAGGAAAATGATCTTGAATGCTAATGGATCAATGTCCTAACACAAAGCACAAGATGGAGCATTACCTGGTGTCTGTTAGAAACCACCAAATCACACTAGGGAACAGTGTGTGTATCTATAATGTTTAGGAAAAAAGCTGCATGATTATGGGAGACCTCAATTTGAGTGACACACGCTGCCAGCAATAAAACATCTTTGGAATTTCTAAATATTATAGATGACAATTTCTTAACTTAAAGAGTGTTTCATCCAACATGGGGGAATTCTATATTAGACTTATCTTGACAGATAAAGAGGAACTGATCACAGAATTAAAAAGAGAATGGTGGCTTTGGTACAAGTAATCATGACTTGATCACATTTATAATGTGCAAACAAAATCAAGTCTAGACCACTGATATATTATATATATACTTGCTACTTTAAAGAGGCCAATTTCAGAAAGCAGAAAATAATTATGAGCAAATCAGCTAGGAGGAAGAATTTTATCAGAAAAATATGTGAATGATAATTGGGAATTGTTTAAGCAAACTTTACTAAATGCCCCAAAAGCCATAATTGAGGAAGAAGGCTGTATTGGTTAAAAAAATGACCTGATTTAGAGGGGAAGTGAAGGCAGCTATGAAAAAGATTATATAACAGATGGAAGAAAGAAGGAGTTTGATGGTAATGAATGTAAACCAGAAGCTAGGAATTGTAGAAAATTGGTAAGGGAAGCCAAGGGACAAAAGGAGAACTCTAAGGCAAACAGAATTAATGACAATAAGAAAAAGTTTAAATATATTAAGGACAAAAATAATCCTAACAATGGTCCATTGCTAGATAGAAATGGTAGAATTACCAATAATAAAGCAGGTAAAGCAAAATTATTCAATAAACATTTCTGTTCTGTATTTGGGAAAAAAAGATGTAGCCATATCATATGATAACACCCTTTCTGTCCCACTAGTACCTCCAGAGGATATTAGACAGCCGCTACTAAAGTTAGACATTTTAATATCAGCAGGTCTGAATAACTTGCATCCAAGAGTTTTTAAAAAACTGGCTGTGGAACTCGCTGAACTGTTGATGTTGACTTTCAATAAGTTTTGGAAATTGCAGAAGATTGGAAGAAAGCTAATGTTGTTCCAATAATTTTAAAAGGTAAATGGATTCACCTGGGTAATTATAGGTCAGTCTGACATTGATCCCAGGCAAGAAAATGGAGTGGCTGATTTGGGACTCGATTAATAAAGAATTAAAAAAGGATAATGTAATTAATGCAGGTCAACATGGGTTTATGGAAAATAGATACTGTCAAATTAACTTGATGACTTCTTTTCGGTTAATAAAGATAATAGTGTAACGCATTTGACTTAGTACCACAGGACATTTTGATTAAAAACTTAGATTTACACAACATTATCATTTCATGCACTAAATATATTAAAAGCTGGCTGTGTGTTAACACTCAAAATGTAATTTTAAATGGGGAATCCTCAATGAACAGGTGTGTTTCTTGTGGGACCCCTACAGGGATTGGTTCTTGCCCTACGCTATGTAACATTTTAAAAAATAATCAGGAAGAGAACATGAAATTATTACAGATAATGTTTGTAGAGAACACAAAAATTGAGGGACAGGTAATTAATGAAGAGGACAGGCCACTAACACAATGCAATCTGGATCGCTTGGTAAACTGGTGCAAGAAAACCACTATGTCATTTTATACAGCTAAATGTAAATGTATACATTTAGGAACAAAGAATGTAGGCCATAATTAGAGGATTAGGGACTCTATTTTGGAAAGTAGTGACTCTGAAAACAGACTTGGGGTCATGGTGAATAATCAGTTGCACATGAGATCCCAGTGTGATTCTGTGGCCAAAGTGATTGATGCATAAATGGGAATCTTGACTAGGAGTAGAGAAGTTATTCTACCTCTGTATTTGGCACTGGTGTTGACCACTTCTGGAATACTGTGTTCAATTCGGGTGCCCAAAATTCAAGAAGAATATTGATTAATTGGAAAAGGGTTAAGTGAAGAGACATAAGAATGATTAAAGGATGAGAAAATATGCCTTATCATGATTGATTTAAATCCATGAGTCCATTTAGCTTAACAAAGGGAAAGCTAAGTGGTGACTTGATTGCAGTCTATAAGTACCTACAATGGGAATAAATATTTCATAATCGGATTTTCTATGTAGCAGAGGAAGATATAGCACGCTTCAACTTTCAGCCATTGTAACTAGACAAATTCAGACTGCAAATAAGGTGTACATTTTTAACATTGGGAGTAATTACCATTGGACTAATTTATCAAGGGTTGTAGTGGATTTTCCATCACTAACAATTTTAGAAAAGTATCCAGTTATGATTTTCAAAGATATGCTTTAGGAATTTTGAGGAAATTCTATGGCCTGTGTTATGTAAATTAGACTAGATGATCACAATGGTCCCTTCTGGCTTTTGAATCTATGAACCTATGAATGAATAAAAAAAACTCATTTGGATAATTTTTTAAACGTTTTGTTTCAATTTTGACCATTTTTGTTTTTTTAAATACTATAATTAGCTTTAAAAAATAGCTCTGAAACAGAAAACCAAAACTCTGTTTTAGAAAATCCCCAAATGGAATGTTTCCGACAACTTTGAAACTTTTTTTCTCAATTTTTTTTTAATCAAGAAATTTATTGAAACCAACCTTTTCTCATGAAAATATTCACTGTCAATGAATCAGCATTTTTACTGAAAAAAGTTTCACTGAAAAATTCCTAACCAACTCTAATTTAATGTTCTTACAATTTTTTCATCATGTTTTTCCTTTTGTTTCTACATTTCTTTCATCTCTTCATTCTGATCTGTATGTCCCTATGTCCCTTCTGATCTTTCACCCTATCTTTCTACCATCGCTGTCTCTATTTCCTGTTGTGACAATGCTAAAAAAATCACAGAAACTGAACAAGAAGTTTTATTAAAAGAAGGAAAACAATAATATCTCTTATGGTGATCTGGTCCTTTCTACTTCACAGTAGAGCTTTTCCTCAGCCCTGACTCCCTCCTGTTCCAGATTTAAAGGAACACATAAAATCAACCCTTCCTGTTTGTTGCCTCCAGCTCCCATACTCCCACCTCCCATTTTACTTGCCCAGTCTCTTCAACAGTCTTCACACCTTTGACAGATCAAGAAGGAAGAGGATGGAGTAGATACCCTAGCAATGGGCAAGGAAGAAGTTATTTGGAACCGTTGTGAGATTATAGAGGGAGGAAACCAGGAAGGGAGTCAAGGATGAAGTTGGTGAGGAGGAACTCAAGGCATCAGTTGAAAAGGGCATGTTCAGACAGGTTGGAGGCCAAGGGAAGAAGGGAGTTAGGATGGTAGTTAGAAAGGTGAGAGGGGTCAAGGGTAGGTTATTTCATGGAGGGGGAGTTTAGAGCATGCCTGTATTGTAAAAAGAGGGCGCTTAAGGAGATTAGGTGGCTGAGGAGAAGAGTAAGGGAGGGTTGAGAGTGGCGAGGTGAGAAGGTAGGACAATATGGGGTCAACTGGGAAGGTGGAGGGGTCAATGAAGAAGAGAATCCAGTGTCTAGACTATTTCTGCTACACATCAAAAATCATGACAGAGGCACTGGAACAGAGACACTGGATTTATGGGTTATTACAACAATCTGTAATATACTAATTCCCTCTTTTTGTCCTATGACTGTGGAGATGCTAACCATGCTCTACCTTGAATTGTCACTTACAATATATGCTAACTACTCATGCTAAACAATTTGTTCCACCTTGCATTTTGCTGTGATGCTCGGAGTTCCTTTCCCAGACCTGAAGAGGAGTTCTATGTGGCTCTAAAGCTTGTCTCTCTCACCAACAGAAGTTGGTCCAATAAAATATATTTCCTCACCCACCTTGCCTCTGTAATATCCTGGGACCGAAGTAGTTTGCATTAAACAAATTCCCTAGTCAATCAACTACAGTCTTTTTTGTGGAACATCTGTGGAAGATTCCTTTAACAAACACTGACTACTGCCTTGCCACCAATTTTCTTTAACATTAAGACTGTATGTGTATTCAGGGATGCAGGGGAAGGAGTAAAACAACAGTGTGAAATGTATGTAGATAATAAACATGCTCCTGTTTTAATGTAAATTGGATTCAGAAATTGATACACTGCTGAACAGAAGAGGAAACCGAATTCGGAAAACTGGTCTTGTCACAGCTTTTTAACCCCAATCTCTTTATTTTAAAGCCTAATCTTTTTCTCTCCTTGCTCTTTTCATATTTGTCTGTTTTCCCTTCATTCTGGCATTAGGGCGGAATATTGATTAAATAATAATTAGTTTAATCTACATAACACTTTCCCCAGGTGTTGTCTTTCTCGTGCACTTAAAAAAAAATCCATAAACTTCAAATTGGTCAAATTACACGCTTACCTGTAAATATTTTTGTAGTACCAGGGTGGCTGGTTTATTTTCATTGTTTATATTGTGATAATGCCTAGAAACTCAACTCAAGCACCAGCGTCCCATTTTGCATGGCATTACATGGATAAATAAAAACGATAGGCCCTACTTTAAGGAACTTAGAATCTAAGTTTCAGGCAGGAAGTAGCAAGTAGACAAACCAGACAGTCAGAATGAGGGCAGCTTGGTAAGATGAGCAATACAATCAAAGTAAGAGAGTTTAGGAGAAAAGCAAAAATCTCACTTTGCCACTTGCCTATCCAATGTCAGAAGGTAGGTAGAGCTTTGCAGGCATCCTAGCTGAGGTAAGTATTGAGGAGGAATTTAAAAGAGGATAAGGTACCAGCTGTATGAAGTTTAATAGAGCATTTTTACCTTGTATGGGGGAGCATAGAAGAAAGCACCGAGGTGCATGAATAAAGGTGCTCATCAGATGAGATGTAATGAGACAGACCACAGAAGCTGGTCCAATAAACGATATTACCTCACCCACCTTGTCTCGCTCATATCCTGGGACTGACATGGCTACAACAACACTACTTAGAAGTCTGCCACTGCTGTAGGTCCTGTTAATGTGGTTTTTTTTCCCAATCTGCTTTACATGATCTGAAAACATTACCCTCAATGCCACAAATCTTAGACCAAATTTTTGTTTTGTTTTGTTTTGTTTTGTTTTTAAATATGTCAGTATATGGCTTGAAAACTCTGAATCTGCTGGAGTACAGCCTCTCTCCTTTCTGCTGGGGATGGAAAACATGCATAATTGCGACAGCTTTTGACAGTTGTGCTAGGATGCAAGTTTTTTATTACTTTAGCACCTCATGCAAATACAACTAATTGGCAGTTGGCTGGGTTTTTTCCTTCTTAATTATTAAACTTCCGAAAATTATAAATAAGAAGGCTGAGATTTGTTTCCCCACTAAGCAAAAATGTGTGTGCGTGACACTGTAAATCAGACTATCATATTTCACTAATAACGGCAGGCACTAGTCATGTGCATTCTGCCTTCAGGAAGCAATTAAAGAATTTTCCAGAGGGGATATATCTGCTCAAACTGATTTTCAAAACAGGTTAATCAGAGAGGGTGTGAATTAAATTTTTACATGAGCTTCAAAGGCACATGGACATATATTTTTCTCCTGCTTTATTTACAGTAGTCAGGAGTATCCAGTGACTTCGCAAGTGAAAGTTAATGTTAAAAGGGGGTATCTCCAATTGCACAGAAGTGCCTGCCTGCATGTAATGGTAAAAGGGATGGGATGAGTGCTGAAGAAATGGCCTTTTGAACATATATTGTCTGATTTTTTCAATAGTATTTTTAAGACACTCAGTAGCAGAAAAAAGCTGCTTGAACAGCTGAGGTGGCTCAGGGCCAGAAGGGCAAATGAAACTCCTACTGGTAAAGAGATTACAGAATAGGCCATGAAGACGTCCGTTTGGAATCACCAGGGAAGAACAGATCAGCAGATCACATGTAAAACAACAAACAGACAAGGCAAGGAGGAGTGAATTAACTATGGCTTCTTGGGATTTAACCTCTGTGTTCTGAGTCGGTGAGTAAGAACATCATGTTTTAGCAGACCACAGTGCCTGCTTGTGGCGGGGTGGCTACCCCATACACTGGCTAGGAAGGGGTCAAGAGGGCTGGGCCTTGGAGAAGCAGCCAATGGGAAGGAGCTGCAGGATAGTCAGTCATGGCCTGGGAGCCCAGTATAAAAGGGAGCTGCCAAGCAGAACAGGGACAGTCGTCACTCCCAGGAGCTCAGAGAGGAAAGGCTGGCTGGCTGTCCTGCAGGCGGAAGGAGGTCAGCACCCTGGACAGAGCAGTGGCTGACTGCTGGGGCTCTGCCTGAGCCGGAGGCCCTAAGAGGTACGGGGGCTGTGGGGAAGTGGCCCCGGGAAGACTGTTAAGGAGTTGGGGGAAGAGGCGGTGCAAGGACGCTGCATACAGGGTCCCTGGGCTGGGACCTGGAGAAGTGGGTGGGCCTGGGTCCCTCCCCACCTCCCCCAAGACTGCCAGTGGAGTGGTGGTGGGCTACAGCAGTCACTGACTGTCAAATCCCCTAAAAGGGGATAGGGGGCACGAGTTGTGGTTTGGCCAGAGGGCTAAGTCTGGAAGAAGACATTGTGGGTCCTGATGGTGGCAAGAAAGACTACGGAGGAAGAGTGATGAAGCACAGGCCGGCGATGGGGGCATTGGCTTGAGCTATTCCCCAGACCACCAGCAGGAGGCACCAGTCCAGCGGTGAGTGCTGCGACTCCATCACATTGCTATTAAGCACATTTTCCTGTCCTTCTTCTTCCTACTCTGGGGAGAGAGCTCTGAAGGGTTGGTGGATGTGGGCCTCCCATTTCTTAATCTAGTCCAGATGACAAATTGGTAATAGTAGTTTTCCCAGAGTGGTAAAACAACAGCAACACTAGGGAAGCCTGAGGACTGTGCCTCAGTTCCCACTATATAATAGTACTTCCCTACCTCCCAGGGATGCTGTGATGATAAATATGTTAAAGATTTTGTGAGGTGCTCAGATTCTACTATGGTATTGGTATAGTATGGGGGGCATGTAAGTACTGTGAGTAGGTAGGTTAAGGTCAAGCTACCAAAAAGCTGCTGATTCCGATGGGTCGAGTGCATTTTTATACACTTTACAAACAAGTTTATATATTCTAGTGCCATAACTGTGTATGGCTTCCTGACTTACTTCACAGAAGCAGCTGTCTCCCTCTCCAATTGACCTGATGCGGCAATGAAGTCAGGAGCAGTTTCCTAAATTGCTTGGCTGCTTAAACTGCGGCAATAGGAACATGAAGGATTTTGCTGCCTGTCTTGACCTAGTACCACCCCTTTCTCTGTATATAGGGCAAGAGGGAATATAGGATCTCAAAGGCAGGGAAGCAGCCTCATAGGCTATGAGCTGCAGACAGCTGCTTCCCTGCCTTTGAGATCCTATATACAGTATGCACACAGACACTCCTCCTGAGAGGCACTGTGAGATAGCGTGATGCCGTGGGTGTGGTGCGATGTGGATGCGGATACAGACAAAAAAACGGAGTGCAGATCATGGGTCGGACATAAGGTGATTCTTGCAGATGCGGATTGGATGCAGAGCCTCATTTTTGTATCCGTGCAGGGCTCTACCAATAACTTGTGGCTTCACTATAGTATCTCTTTTAGAAGGCTCCAGGTGATGAATTTAGCACACCTCCGGGCAATCTGCTACAAAGAGTAATTACTTACTGTTAAAAATGTGTATCTTGCAGGTTGTATGCAAAGTTTCTATTGATGCGAATGATATAAGGAGGAGGAGTTATCAAAGGGGATAACAACAGATTCAGATATTTTGGGGGGATGGGAAGGTGCTTCATGTACCCCATGGATTATATATTAGAAAAAATGAATGAATGCAAGTCACTTTGTGAAGTCCTTTGTGTACTGAATGTGCTAATGTGAGTAACAAGAAAAGTTCTTTTAATGTAGTGCATAGGCCTCATAAGGCATCTGAAGAGAATCCTCCTGGAACAACTGGAAGAACCAGTGAGAATGAATTGAAAGGAGGCCTGATGTTCAGGGGAGGTTAGGTGATTGCCCAGTTCATAGTTTATCTTCAACATTCCTTACATCTCTAGCATTTTTTATGGGTTTAAATTGCAGAAGAATGGTATATGGACTGCTGATGAAATGATGGCCTCTGTCACTCACACAAGGATTTCAGATGACAGTGGCCAGGTTTATTTAACCCTGTTCTGTTCTCTAACAATCTTTTCACTGCATTGAACAGCTCAATGGGCACGGGGATGGCGGAGGAGTAGCTCGGGGAGGTACTGCACTGTTGTGACAGTTCCACAGCCAACTGGAACAGCCGTGTGCCACTGTGCTGCACCCAACAGCTTTGGAGAGCTTCACAGCTGTAGCTGGGGCAGAACCCCGTCACCTGCATCAAAGCACAGGGGCCTGATGCCTGAGCTAATGGAGAATCTCTTCTGTCTGTTAGCAGTGTAAGGTCCACGACAGCCAGGGAAACCCCAAAGGGTACATGGTGCAGACACACCAGCCTGTTCATTACACACTTACCTAGACAGACAAAACTTGCCCTGGGGACCAGCTGTTCAGATCTTACTTCTGACATCAGTGTAAGAAATCTCAAGTGCTTCCATCCTGTAACTTCCACAGTCTTTGCATGGACTTATCTGAGGTGGGATCTTGGGACCTTTGGAATCATTCCCAAATCCAGACTTCTCCCCCCAGAACAACAGAGCCCTCAGTGACTGAGGCACCCCCTCCTTATATAGGACTTTGTCCTGGTCATGAGGATTGAAATGGACTCCTCCCATTCCCAAAGCACGGGCTTCTCCCCACCACCAAGGTGAATGAGGGGTTTAATGGCAGGACACAGCCAAATAGTTCTGACTCCACTTCAAGGCTTGGGATGGGGCATATTTTTCTGTATTTCCCGATTGTTCTAAATTTACGTATAAACTTAAACTATGGCTTTAATATTTTTAATATATTTTTTCTTTCTTTATATAGAAATCATGCATGATTATCTAGTTTATGGGTGAGTGGCATATGTGTGCATTCGGTGCAAGGAGCTCCTGGCCCTCAGAGACCATATATGGGCTTTGGAGACCAGGGTGGCTGAACTGGAGGAGGACAGGGAGACAGAGGTACTTAGATGAGACTTTCCAGGACACTGTAGAAAAGTCCCACCCCCTGGTCTGATAGCCTCTGTACAATCGGGGTGGATGAAAGTCTCAGGGAAGGAGAACATTAAACTGGAACAGAGGGAAATGATCCCATAGTCGGGACCCTCCTTCCAGCTGATGTCATGCTATCCTCTGCACTGAGTATACGTCTCTGGGGTGGGGAACTCCAGTTATTGGAAAGAGACAGGTAATAATAATGGGAGAGTCGAGCATTAGAAACATAGATATCTGGGTTTGTGATGACCAGGAGAACTGCATGGTGACTTGCCTGCAGAGTGCGAAGGTTGCCGATCTCTCAAGACATCTAGACAGACTTATGTGTAGTGCTGGGGAGGAACTGGTGGTTGCGGTACATATAGGTACCAATGACATAGGGAAGGATAAGGCTTAGGCTGCTAAGTAAGAGATTGATAAGTAAGAGATTGATATCCATGGCCTCCATGGTAGTATTTTCTGAAATCTTTCAGTTCCATGTGCAGGACCAGTTAGAGAGGCAGAACTGCAGGGTCTCAATGCATGGATGAGACGATGGTGTAAAGTGGAGGGGTTTAGATTTATTAGGAACTGGGGAACCTTTTAGGAAAGGGGGAGCCTATACAGGAAGGATGGTCTCCACCTAAACCAAAATGGAACCAGATTGCTGGCACATAAATTAAAAAAGGTCGTAGAGTAGTTGTTAAACTAAGGGCTGGGGGAAAGCTGACAGGTGTAGAGGAGCACGTGGTTTGGACAGAGACATCCCTTAGGGGAAGTTCTATTAATGGAGATTTTCTATATCCTAGTAAGGAGGAGAGGATGGATGAGGATAAATATGGGTAGGATCTGATAAGAAACAGTCAAATGAAAAAGAGTCCCATTCAATTACATCACATAATGGCAGACAGCTAAAAAGTGACAATTTTAAAGTGTTTATTTACAAATGCTAGAAGTCTAAATACTAAAATGGGTGAACTTGAGTGCCCCATATTTAATGAGGATATTGATTTAATAAGCATCACAGAAACTTGGTGGGATGAAGATAATCAATGGGACACAGTAATACCAGGGTACAAAATATATGAGAAGGACAGAACAGATCATACTGGTGGGGAAGTGGCACTATATGTGAAAGAAAGCATAGAGTCAAATGAAGTAAAAATCTTAAGTGAACCAAACTGTGCCATATTTTCACTATGGATAGTAATTCCATGCTTGAATAATAAAAATATGGCAGTAGGGATATACTATTGACCACCTGCCCAGAGAGTGATAGTGACTGAAATGCTCAGGGAGATTAGAAAGGCTATAAAAATAAAAAAACTCAATAATAATGGATTATTTCAACTATCCCCGTATTGATTGGGTACATGTCACCTCAGGATGGGATGTAGAGATAAAGTTTCTTGCCACCATAAATGACTGCTTCTTGGAGCAGCTAGTCCTGGAACCCACAAGAAGAGAGGCAATTCTTCATTTAGTCCTGAATTGGAGCACAGGATCTGGTCCAAGAGGTGACTATAGCTGAACTGCTTGGTAACAGTGTCCATAACATAATAAAACTTAACATTTCTGTAGAGGACTGAGGGAAACACCAAAGCAGCCCACCAAAGTAGCATTTCATTTCAGAAAAAGGAGCTACACAAAAATAAGGACGTCAGTTAAATAGAAATTTAAAAACCATAGTGCTAAAAATGAAATCCCTGCGAGCTGCATGGAAACTTTTTAAAGACACTATAATAGACAATTAATTTAAATATATACCCCAAATTAAAAAACATAGTAAAAGGACCAAAAAAGTGCCACCGTGGCTAAACAACAAAGTAAAAGAAGCAGTTAGAGACAAAAAAGCATTCTTTAAAAAGTGGAAGTTAAATGCTATTGAGAAAAATAGAAAGGAGCATAAACTCTGGCAAGTCAAGTGTAAAAATATAATTAGGAAGGCCAAACAAGAATTTGAAAAACAACTAGCCAAAGACTCAAAAAATAACAGCAACAATTTTTTTAAAATACCAGATGCAGGAAGCTGGCTAAACAACCAGTGGGGCCACTGGATGGTTGAAATGATAAAGGAGCACTCAAAAAAGAAGGCCATTGCACAGAAACTAAATGAATTCTTTGCATTGGTTTTCATGGCTGAGGATTTGAGAGAGATTCCCAAATCTGAACCATTCTTTATAGGAGACAAATGTGAAGAACTGTCCCAGATTGAGGTGTCATTAGAGAAGGTTTTGGTAGAAATTGATAAATTGAACAGTAATAAATCACCAGGACCAGGTGGTATTCACCCAAGAGTTCTGAAAGAACTCAAATGTGAAATTGCAGAACTAACTGTGGTATGTAATCAATCATTTAAATCAGCTTCTATACCAAATGACTGGCAGATAGCTAATGTGATGCCAATTTTTAAAAAAGGCTCCAGAGGCGATCCTAGCATTTATAGGCCAGTAAGCCTAACTTCAGTACCAGGCAAATTGGTTGAAACTATAGTAAAGAACAGAATTATCAGACACATAAATGAATATGATTTGTTGTGGAAGAATCAACATGCTTTTTGTAAAGGGAAATTATGCCTCACTAATCTATTAGAAATTTTTGAGCGGGTCAACAAGAGTGTGGACAAGGATGATCAAGTGGATAGAGTGTACTTAAATTGTCAGAAAGCCTTTGACAAGGTGCCTCATCAAAGGCTCTTAAGCAAAATAAGCTGTCATGGGATAAAAGAGGGAAGGTCCTCTTCTGGCTCAGTAACTAGTAAAAAGATAGGAAACAAAAGGGTAAGAATAAATCTTCAGTTTTCGGAATGGAGAGTTCAATAGTGGAGTCCCCCAGGGGTCTCTATCGGGACGAGTACTGTTCAACATATTCAGAAATTATCTGGAAAAAGGGGTAAACAGTGAGGTGGCAAAATTTGCAGCTGATTCAAAACTACACAAGATAGTTAAGTCCAAAGCAGACTGCAACGAGTTACAAAGGGATCTCACAAAACTGGGTGACTGGGCAACAAAATGGCAATCCATGGTATGACCACATCTTAAACACTGCATGCAGATCTGGTAGCCCCATCTCTAAAAAGATATATTGGAATTTTAAAAGGTACAGGAAAGGGCAACAAAAATGATTAGGAGTATGGAACAGCTTCCATATGAGGAGATTATTAAGATTGGGATTTTTCATCTTGGAAAAGTGATGACTTAAGGGGCATATGATAGAAGTCTATAAAATCATGATTGGTGTGGAGAAAATAAATAAGGAAGTCTCCTCCTCTTAACCCAAGATCTAAGGGTCACCAAATGAAATTAATGGGCAGCAGATTTAAAACAAACAAAAGGAAGTATTTCTTCACACAACTGTGATCCTGTGGAACGCTTTGCCAGAGAATGTTGTGAAGGCCAAGACTATAAGACGGTTCCAAAAAGAACTAGGTAAGTTCATGGAGGATAGGTCCATCAATGGCTATTAGCCAGGATGGGCAGGGATGCAAAAACATGCTCTGAAAGGTCTCTAGACTCTATTTGCCAGAGGCTAGGAATGGGTGACAGGGGATGGATCACTAGATAATTACCTGTTGTGTTCATTCCCTCTGAAGCACCTGGCATTGGCCACTGTCAGAAGATTGGATATTGGGCTAGATGAACCATTAGTCTGACCCAGTATGGCTGTTCTGATGCTCCTTTGTTTATGTAATTAGATACAGTGCTCCTGTCACCTAATTTCAAAGTTATCTGCAAAATATATATATATAGTTTTCAGGTGCTTAAGTAGCCTCTAGAATCACAGTTAAAGGAGCCCTCCCTCCTTCCCCCCATCTGAAATGATGACTCTGACTAGCCCTGGGGAGGGGGAAAGGCCCACAAGATGCGCTGACTGACAGCTGGCACTGCATCCCTGACTTGTGCCTGTCACCCTGCCACTGTGAAAGGAAGCAACACTGACCCTACCTTCAGTGGATACCACCTCCAATGACCCCCAAATACCCCATCCGACCCCCTTGCTCCATCCCTCCTCTTGTCCATGTCCTCTATTTTGGAACTTGAAATATGGTAAGCCCAGGGGTCTCTCCATTCTCACAGCCTTCATTTCCAGAGCTGGCTGCAGCAAATTTTCCCTGCCAGCAGCAGCTGCATGCCCCCAATGTTGGGCTGGTCACTGGGCTCAGGCTAGGTGACCGCAAGCCTGGAACCCATGTGGCTGGGGCAGGGCAGCCAAAGGGAGGTTTTGCCCTGTGTGCATGGAATGTGGGGAGAGTGATCCGGCTGCAGTGACAGGTCCCCAGGTGGCAAGCAGGGTGTGACCAGGCTGCTGAGAGGCAGGTGCCCAAGGGGGATGAGTACTCCAAGGAGCACCTCAGGGAGCATCACATGGCAGCTAGGCTCTGTGGACAGGGGCTGGCTCCAGGGGATGTCACCGGCAGGCGCCAGGCTCCTTTGGTGCAGAGGCAAAAGCATGTCAAGGGCACTACTTGGAGCTGTGCCACCCATCCTGCTTGGAGAGCATCCGGCCACGCATAGGCAGCAGGGAGGGCTGCCGGGCATACAGCCAATGCCCTGGCTCCCACAGTGCAGAGAGCCAAGGGCCTGAGTGGGCCGGGCGGCTCCTGCCAGCTTCCAATCTGCCTGCTGCTGGCAGGAGGCGATGGTTTTCAAACTGTGAGGTGCATGCCCCAAGGGACATGCACCCCACAGTTTGAAAACCTCTATGTTAAATGGAAGGCAGAAATCTTGGTGGGCACATGACCCTGTGTGCCCCTCATGCATCACCTCTTGGGAGTGCTTACTCACCCCAGACACTAAAATACTTAGTTACAGCTCTGCAGTAACCTTCCTGCAGACTAGGCAGAGATCTACTGAGACAGACTATTCTGAGAGTCTTTCCTGGAAGAAGCAGAGAAGTAAATCCAAAAGGCCTTTGTTTTAGTGATGGTTTTGAAGCAGATACCTCTAGAGAGTGTCTAAATTAACTTATAAGACTATGGACCTGTTTGACTTACTTTGGGTAAGCTTAAATAAACTCTCCAGGCAGGGGGCTTTTTGTGTATGCAGGCTCCAAGGACATACCTTTTTTTTTGTCTGGCCTGCAACAGTGCCAGATCTACAAAGGTTGGTGTAGTTAGCATGAGATGAGTATGAAAGTTCAACAATCTGTGTACACAGATTAGAGTGTGACTGTCAGCCAGGGATTGGATCTGAATCTGCCTTTTATGAAAATCTTCAGAATGTCTAGCTGGTAGATTTAGCTTTTATTCATGTGCTCTAAGAAATCCCTTTGTGATGTGTTCTATAGCTTATGCGAAATGCTTTGTTTCACAATATCTCTGCACCAACAATTTGGAGGTAAAGAAGAAATACCAAACACATGCAGCATAATTAAACACCTGCTTCTAGCCAGTCTGTTTTCCTACAGAGTAGCTCTTATACAGTATGCTACATATTAACCAATTAAGATTATAACCTGTAATGTTAGTTAATTATTAGTCATCTGATCATAGTATTTTGGTTATATGAGCAGTCTGCCATTTGCAAAAACAATTTTCTAAAGGAAAGATGCTATTGCCATAGCCACACACTTATCATTGTAAGGCTGAGCCAGTTATCTATAGCTGTGCATTTGTTAACCCATAAAAGTGATGGACTGTTCTGCCATTTGAAGTTGTGACTGACATACTATTGCAGATGTAAATGGAAAAGACAACAAATAGTGATTGGTATCTCTAAATTAACACTGTGTTCAACAAGCCACCTGCCTCATTGGACTTTTTTCTCCTCATGGCTGTATGTTTAACTTAATGAGAGAGACACGGTAGGTGAGCTCTTCAGGTCTTAGAACTCTGTAGAGCTTGAAAGCTTGTTTCTTTCACAAACGGAAGTTGGTCCGATAAAAGATATTACCTCACCCACCTTGTCTCTCTCATCTCTTGGGACCAACACAGCTATAACAATGCATCATACATTTTATGTAAACTTGATTTTTCTCCAAAGTCCAAACAGGACTAATAATGGGAAATGTTTTCCAGTTGGTCTTCTTTTTCTTTTCCTCACCTCTTGCACCTTGTGTGAATAGCCTTCCTTGTAAATTCCACACTTTACAGGCATTTTAACCACTTAAATGGGGGAGTCAGGTTACTTCAGATCTATTTGTACTTATTTTCATATGATTTACATTTTTCAGTTGTGGATTTGTGAGGTAGACCTAATAACTAACAGGAATGGCAATTGCCCACGCTTTCTGCTGCACAAGAATCACTTAGATTTAATGGGAGAGAACCTATAATTGAGTCTGATTTTTAAGGAGCTGTGTCCTCCCCACCATCATCCCTCTCATCTTTATGAAGATAACAGTGTTGTTCATTCACCTTTAATGATTGAGCAGTTCAATACCACTCTTCAGATCTTAATGGATCCAAGGTTTGCTCTTTCCTGTACAGATCTCATGAGTGATTACTGCTCTAATAGTCTAATGGGAATGATGAAATTGATATTGTTACTTGCATTGCAGCTCTTAAAAGGATATGGTTGTAAAGGCATTATTCCTAATTTGAAAAATTTCACTTATAATAACCCTTTGAAAGGCTTGAATGTGAAATCAGTTTTCTTACCAGAAATTTTCTTTAGTTATTCACACATTGGTGTATTTTTGTAAGATTGCTCATGGATCTTGAGTGCTGAGATCTGACATTAGTTCTCTTAACTATTCATGGTTTGAAAGAAAAATGGTTACATGGATTTTGTAAACAAATAAAAAAGCTCTATAGGACTGAGATGAAGGTGAGAAAGCTATTACCGCAAAGGAAAATAAAGGTATAAACGTTTTCGTGGCATTACAAAAACACAGTGTTTGCTCATTCTGTGGTAAAAGTAGAACTTTGACTGTGAAATCATAGAAATCTCAGCATTAGGAAAATTCAAAGGAAAAAGTGTTGCACAGGGTGAAACTTCATGTTTTTTTGCAAAAAGCTATGTGTATTAGCAAAAATAGCTAAATCCCTCTTTTGATCAATGAACATGAATAGCTAGAGAAATCTCAGTTTTCACATAGAAATTTTGCTGAAGAAAAATTATAGCCAGTTACATTTATTTCTGTAACTACCAATTCCACCTCAAATTTTGAAGTGGAGATTCATTTTTTTTAAAATCTACTTTATTTTATTCAGATTTATAAAACATGAGATGTCTTCCTAGACTGTTTGCCATGCTGTTCATGTGCTTAAAAGCACAATACATCAAAATGAGAAACAGCAATCCCATAACCCATTAGGTGGGTTTGTTTCAAAACCCTAATTCATTTAGGTTCACCTAAATTCTTTGACAATCTTGCAGAGGAAAACTACATGGCTCAGAGAATAATGAAATATGGAGCCTTTCATCTGCAGATCATCTATCTGAAACTTGCCTAGATTGGTAGTGCCCAAAGGTGGTTATTACCTTTTGCTTAATAGTTTGGTTGCTTTTGTGAAATAAATCTCTGGTCTCAGCAGAGTTCATAGTGTACAGTCCTCCACAACAGAACCCTTCCCCGCTCCCACCAAAACTGACACTGAGTCACACTGTTGTTGAAACTCTCCACATAGATACCATGGAGACTGAATTATCTCCTTACACCCCCTCTTCTCCCTTCAAAAAAATCCTTCTTCAGAAGTCTCTACAAAACATGTTATCTTGTATCCATATAAATGTACTGTGTGGGGAGGAGAGAGGGAATCCATAATATTACTGGAAGGTTAGGTGGTTGGCAAAATATTTCTGAAGCTAGCATTGTGAAACTGAGTTGTTTCTTAATGCTCAAACATTCAAGAAGAGTCTTTTTGCTCTGACATTCTGTCTTTTGGCATTACTTAAATTTCAGCATAATTTATAATATCCAAGATAAGGAAACAGTGTTAAAATAAAAACAAATGAGTGAGGCACTCCTCCCACTCACTTTACTGAAATGGAATGTTCTTAATGGGAACTGCAGGGCACTCTTCAAAAAAGCTCATGAAAAACCCTCCAGGAGCATAATTTTAAGTTATGCAGTTTTCACAGGAAGAAATGGGTTGATAGGTTAGAAACTTTCCTTGGTGTATTATTTCTTTCTGTGCTGAGAACATTTTATTGGCCTGTGGCTCACATTACCAGTCAATTGCTCTTTTACTGCATTGCTGGTAAGCACAGCTGTTTAAGCTTAAATAAACTGCCTAATTTCAACAGTGCTGTCTACCACCGTCCACAGAAAAAGCCTTACAGCATGTGAGGAGAGTAGGGAGCACGTGTGCACAGTTTTAATGCTGAATAACATCCAATGAACAAGGTAAAAGGCCATTTAATTTAAGACCGTATTAAACAATAGGCCCACAAGGAATAGATCTGGAATGTAATCAGTATGGAGTGCTATTTTTATTCGCCAGTTGTTGTTGTTGTTGTGCTGACATTCTTGTAGGAGGAGCTACCATTGTTTGCTGGCTGTACAAGCACAAAAGTTTCGCACCAGGTGGTGCCTATGTGAATGTGGCTGGGGGGCAGTGAGAGAAAAACTGACCAGGAGAGGAGCTGCAGATCTATCCAGTCAAGGAAAGCCATTTCAGGACTACTGACTTCAGAACTGTTTCATGTATAAAGGGAGGAATCCAAAACTACATAAATGCTTAGAAACTATGCACCTAGGTGCTTCCTGACTTGATCTAGCCCTAATTTCAGTGGATTTGTAGGTTTAATTTGCTGTATGTTCCCTCAATACCACTCCCCCTCCCACCACCACCACTGTATTAGCTTTTCTTGCATTTCTGGAGTCTTTTCCACGTGAGGCCATAGCTTGCTCATCTATGGAATAGATATAGGCTGAGTGAGGCAGGCTTTCCTGTGCTGCTCCACTAATGTAGTTCAGCCTTTAGCTGGAGGAACCACTTCAAGGGTTCAGTTCCTATGCCCAATTAGTCATTCACTTCTTTGCTGAGCTTGCCACATGGATGCCAAAGCTAATGGTAGCTTCTGAAATGTGGAGACCTCTTTAGGACTAATGTATGCCACCAAGAGAGAGCAGGTGGAAACTACTTCCTCTGAATTTACCAATCTTGGTAAAATTTGAGTTGCCAAGCTCTGGCTCTGTAAACTTCCACTAATCCCCAGAGCCCTCCAGTCCCTTACCTCCCCTTGAACTCTATTCATCCACCTCTTAACATCAATCAGGAAACATATGTGCTTCTACTATATACACATTTATAGTGAAGATCATGATTTGCCTTAGCAAGCTCTATACTCCAGTGCTGCTAAGTAGTGCTTCTTTTTAGATTGGTTGCAAATGTGTATCACAATCAGATGTGCATGTGCCCAGCACATTGAAGCCAGGGAACTTTGCTTCGCAGTACCAGTTGGGGAAACACGCTTGCCCCTTGGTCCCTTTTAGCCCCTCCCAGCCAGCACCACCTCACTTAGCGGTGATCTTGACATACTCTGATCCAAGGGAAGTTCCAAGTCCATGGTAGTTACATTTCTGAAAGGTGTTGTCCACCTCTTTCTGCCTGTAAAAGAAATTATTCCCTTGTGGGATCTCAATATTGTACTGGCTGCCCTCCTGGGTCCTCCTAGTGATTTGGTCTGTCTCTCCTTTTGTCAAAAGACAGATTTTTGTATTGCCAAAATGTCTATAAGGAGAGTTAGCGAGCTGCACGCTTTAATGGCAGAGCCTGTGTATGCTCAGGTTTTTGAAGACAAGATGGCCTTGAGGCTACATCCTAAATTTTCATCTAAAGTGATGACATAATTTAATCTGAACAAAACATACTTCTCCCACCCAAGCCTCTCTAAACTGCAAGTGAGCAATGCCTTCGTTCCTTGGATATGAATAATCCTTGGTATTCTATCTGGAGAGACCTAGACCATGTTGGGCAATACCTTGACTTTTTGTCTACTAGGTGGATTAGATGAAATGTCATGTAAGTTCTGTATAGACATTTTCCAGGTGGAAGGGCAGTTCTGCAATCGCTCTTTAAGTAGACTAGAAGCTCCTTCATTATTGCTTGTGAGTCACCTGAATGGAATACAAGTCTCCAACCTCTCAAAGAAGAAAAAGCTGTAACTGTTGATCGTTGAGATGTGAGTGCATTCATATATTCCACAACCCACTATCCAGCCCCTCAGCATCAGTCTCCAGTCTTGGATTCCAGTTCAAAGGAACTGAGTGGGGATTGGGGCAGTGTTACCTTCAAAGCGCCCTGGGAAGGCCAGAGGGTTGTGCGCTAAGCAAAGTTCCCTGGCATCAGCATGTTAAGTGCGTGCACCCCTGAGTGTAATACCGTCTTGCACCCACATCTCAACAAACAACAGTTACAGAACGGATAGTTAACCATTTTTTCCAATGTACACAGCAGAGTTTATCACACACAGGGAAGCTGGAAAGGAGGAGTCTTGAATTAAGTTAAATGTCCTGAGGAGTACACCACCCTGTTGTAATTATCTTGTTAGTTGGAGCCTTCACTGTTTCATCTTACAGTACAAGAGGGTTCTTTTATCTTGATTTGTTTATTGGGCAGAATATTTTAGGGGTGAAGTTACTGCAGGCCACTCTCTTTGTCTGCCTTCTTGGAAATGGTATTTACTGAACAGCCTGACTTTGTTAGAATTTATGGTGCCGGTATGTGTAGTTCAACTTTGGCCATAATTCCCTCTATAGAAGGCAAGTGAGATGAAACATTTGGGGTGACAGATGGGGCCACAAAGACTGTAACT
This sequence comes from Emydura macquarii macquarii, assembly GCF_026122565.2. NCBI lineage: Eukaryota > Metazoa > Chordata > Testudines > Chelidae > Emydura > Emydura macquarii. The sequence goes on from NW_027131283.1 coordinate 14,869,923, forward strand.
ACAGGAGTGAGGAATGACACCAATCTTTCCCTTACTTGATGTGGTCACTTTGATCTTAGCTAAAGATGATGTTATTTGGAGTTGTGTTACCAGTGTATTTATTCCCTGAATTACTGTTGTACTTAAATGATGACAGTAACTTAACCTATTGAACATGTGTGCATCTTTTTCTCCTTCTGGAGAGCTACCACAGTTAAGCTGGGTAGCAAAGGTTTTCTGTTAGGGAAGAGAGGTTAAGCTGCCGTCATAAAACCCCAAAGGCCTCATCCCTGCCAGAAAGTATCTCTGGTGTAAATTTATCTTTTTTTCAAAGAGGAGCTTGTATCTATGGAAACACCACTTCCTTCTGCTGCTGTAAAGAATGATTTGGTATTTCTATTATAAATGTGCATATTTTGGGGAATAAAACGTCACATATACAATATCGCTGGTCATATGGGATCAAAGGGCCTTTGGCTGGGAATATTCCACTGGGGAATGAATGGTAGAAAAGGGAGGAACTGGTGAGTGGTATTCTGACGGTCCCCCAGAAGGAAGGGGGAGAATGACACTTGGTATTTATTAAATCACAGTATGGCTGCCAGTCTTTGTAATCAGCTTGACAAAGTTTGCTGTTAAATTACCAGTTTTAAAAACACAGACAAAATCCATTTATGGTGAAATTGTGATTTTTGCCACAAATGCTGTGTGGTGGGCAGTCAGCTGTACTATTGCCCTCAAAAAGCAAATGACTACTTAGTCACCATCTGTCTTCTGTCCAGCAGGGGCATGTGTTCTGCACCAGCCTACACCTGGTAAAGTTAAGCATGTGATTAAGAGCTTTGCTGAATTGCAGTCTGTAGAGCAGGTAGAAGGGAGAGGTAGAGAAGCAGACTGGGCAGAACAGAAGTACATGGTGGATTTGACAGAGCTGTTAGTTTTGGGTTCCTATACACTTCAGACGTAGGTCACTTTTGACATTTAGGTCACTATCCAGCAAGGATGCAAGCATCTACCCAAGTGCATGCTGAAGTCCAATAGCAGTCTGTGCAATTTAAGCACATGTTTGGAGAAGTGTGCGCTTAAATACTGTGCTGAATAGGGATAGAGTGAAATATATGCTTAAGTTAAATACATGCTTAAGTGCTTAGCTGAATCAGCCTGAAAAATGGAACAGAACAAAAGCTATTCTTCATCATAACACTTCTTATTCCTGCCAAGAAAAGCTGATGGCTATGTTAGAATTTGATGAGCTCAATTCAGATTCAATTCAATGGGACTAGTTACGTCTGTCAAGTTATTCGTGTACATAAGCCTTTGTAGGCATGGGACCTCAATGTGTGAAGTTTGTGGGGTCTCTGTTTGTATAAGTGACTGTTAGAGCTAAATTTCAAAAGTGGATGATTTTTAATTGTTTTTCTGTTGAAAAATTAGCAAATATATTTTATTCAAAATGTGTCACTGAAAATTCTGTTGTTCCTTGAACAGTATTTGTGGCAAATGTGACCAGTAAAGTATAAAATAGAGGAATTTTAATCATCTTTAAACAAAAAGCTCCATACAACCTTAACTGTGCAGTTTTCCCTAATGCTCCCATAAAAAACCCTATATTCACCCGCCTTTGTAACTTTTTTGTACAGAATTGTTTTGGTGATTGCATTAAGTACACTAAAATATCTTTACCCCTGTCATGGGTCCACTCACCAATGGGGGTGCCTTTCTCCTGACCACACTGGAGATTAGCTTCTTCCAGGTGCTGCACTCTCCCCTGGCAGTCTGTCCATCTGTCGTCCTCTTTCACCCAAGTCCCCTCTCACTCCAGCAGCTGCAGCTTCCTCGCTGTGACTTGGCCCTTGTAAAGCGTACATGGCCAAATGAGCACTTCATAAATCTGTGCAGATAAAAGAAGAAACAGGAGAAATGGGAGCCCTACAAATGGGAGCCTTAGGGTCCACGGAGCAGGAAAAGGCAAGGGGAGCAAATGACTAGGGAACTTGTAAAGCTTCAAATCTTATCCACCTGCATGACTGTAGTATTCGGTATTTTTATCTCGGTGGCGGGATGGAGCACACTGGCAAAAGGATGTCAAAAGTGCTTATTTATTACATGAGATAGCATAAGAAAGACAGGAGCGGGAGTCCTTTACCATACAGGAACTGAAGCTCCGGCACAAGTTTTAAGATGAAAAGTACAATGAAAGTACAATTAACCACAAGGATATAAAGTAGCAACTTATAGGTACAGGACTTATTATTATCATGAGCTGAGCAACTGCAACAGCAGCAACAATTAGTGAACAGAGAAGTGAACTATAAAGCAAGGAAGAGACCTGCCAAGAGGATACCTACAGCAATATACTCCTGGGGGCCCATTGATGTAAGAGAGCTAGCCTTATCTAAACGTGTGCAGGGACGCTTACCACTGCAAGAACTAGGAGACCCATACTTCGTTCTGATAAGCGGGTGGCGTACGGGAACCGCCTTGACCGAGGCATCCGCTAGCGCTTCCACGGATTCACGGAGAGTCTCAGCTTGGGGAGGCTCCTGGGGGACTGATATACTCCTTTTCCCCCCTCACCTTGCAGCAAGCCTTACCCAGTAATACATGACGTATATCTCAATCCCAGTAGGGATTGGGCCTTAACACTTAGTTGCTATTAGTCTATTGGTAGTTAGCTAGGGACCTTTTGGAATAAGGTGACGTTAGTTGTTTACTTCAAAAAGAACTTAGCCATAGCCTCACTTCCCCTTTATTATTACTAAAATAGGAACCTTTTAGCTTATCAAGCATTAACAAATGTCTGTGGTCGTCTCAGGATGCTCCAGACCCCAAGGCACTTCCTCCTCTGGCCTAAGGTCGGGCAGAGGGCAGCGTCTGGGCTCTGCTCCTGAGAGGTCTTAATTCTTGCTTCTCTGGCTGCAAAAGCTTAGCATTGCTTTCAGGGCCTTGCTCTTGTCAAACTATACTGATTTTGCATTACAAAGTCTTGCGCGCCCTAACAATGACCCAGAGAACATTCTGTAGGTCACTTTACTTTATTATCAGATACACCAAAAGTCTGCGCATTACCTTCTATATATAATTTAAAGAATATCTTTTCTCACTCCAATTTCCCTATATGGTCAAGAAACAACATATCAACTCTTATTCTCCATATAGTTTGGAAGAAATGCCTCTAACTATCCTTTATTCCACTGTGAGACAGAATACCCTATCTACCTCACCCTTCCTGTATAGATTGGAGATCCCATTATACCTTCCCTATTCATCCTCCTATTGTGAGCCAGACACCTCAATTTACGTACAGAGACCCAACAGCCCCCTTCATCCAATTGACCAGATGTTGTAGTCCTTAATGTTATCAATTGTTATCAGACTTGGATACTTACCGTCCACAGACAAAATGGGGGCATCACTACGCCTGTGAAATGACAATAGTTTAAAAGCACCATCTCTTTTGAAAACTGAAATTTAGCACACCCATCTTTTGATCTATGTGATGTGTGAGGCATGCTGTATAAACTGGCTAAGAAGCCCCATTCTGGGCAGTAATATTTCATTATTCATGCAGTGAGTACCTTTATGAGAGTCCTGCTTTCAGAATGCTATTTTTATAATACCAACAAACTCAGGCTCCAATTCAGCAAGGTAACTGTATAGGCTGTCAATTCTTAATCACTTGAAGCCTTATCTTAGAAGACCTATAGGGTTTGTAATCATTTCAGCAACTGAGCCTACAATTTTCCTCTATACAGAAATGAGTTATGAATATTACTCAGACAAGAAAGATAAATCTCTTAGTTGATGGCAGCTGACTTATAACATAGCTTTGTAGATTGAATATTTGTGTAACAAAAAGTTGTTCTTAATGTGAATCTTGGTATAACATCTATAACTCATCAGCTCTTTTGTCTTGACTATGTTCTGTGAAGCACTGAGGTATTTCTTTCCTCTTCCCTCATCTTTTTATTATTCCTTGGCTATGATTTCCTGTGCAGAAAAATACATTTAAAAACACATTGATATTGATGTGTACATGTGTGATATCATCATAAACACAGCCACAAATCAGATTTTTGCTGTTGTGTGGAAAGATCAAAACTGGCTCTGGAATAAAATACTTAAATTATCTCAAATCCTTTTTCCCTTTTTCCCCCCTTTTGAGGCCCAGACAGCGCATCTTAGTTTAAAGGTTGAAGTATGCTTAGTTGAGAGTTCTGCATTAAAGTTAACAATCTTCCTCCTGTTGAAGGAATCAGCAAGTTTCCCAATAGCTTCAGTGGGAGCAGAATTAGGACAGACGAGTTAAATCACGTGACCTGAAATAGGACATCTATTCTCACATCCACGTGAGGATCAACCCAAACCAAACAAATTGGTGAATCAGGATCAGTGTGTTAATGTCTCTGAGCAAGCAAAAAATCATTAGTTTTTTAGACAGATGAGAGTTGCAAAGCTTTTTAAGCTCAGAAGATGAACTTGTGGCTTCAGTGCCACAGTAAATGACTAGTGCAATGTCAACAGTAGTTTAGGATCCCTTTTTTAAAGAGGAAAAAAGTATTCCAGTTTTTGATAACTGGAATTGTGCTCCTGGAAGTCTACTCAAAATCTGGCTGGCAGCTGTCTGGAACAAGCCTAGAATTATTGTTATGCCAAAAAAGCAAACACCGACATTGGTACAATTCTGTAGGCATCATTGTGTACAACACTACTGTTAGTAGTGGGAATTTTTTCTCTGCTTATTTCTGCTACTAGTAAGGGTAATATACCCATAAACCTGTGTTGCTGAACTTTGCTTTCTTAGTCTGGAATCAAAAGAATTCTTCCATACAAGGAAATGGAGAATTCAAAGTGACAAAATATAGCGTGGTGGGCAGAAATATATCTAAGAATTCTGATGGTTCCATTCTTTAACATGGACTCAGTGACAGATGATCACTTACTATGCATAACAGAACTTGGGCCTTGACTAGATGTTCCAAATCTGCTTCAGGCTTCTGTTCTGATGTATGGTACTCTTCTTCCCTGGCAACATATGAGCTGGCTGCCCAGCTTAATGGCTAGCTTTACAATGATGTCTTTCATGCTGCCCAATTCTCCTGCAATATGCCAGTTAGGTCTTCTTGTGTCATCATATGAATTTCTGGCCAGTTCTGCTGCATCTTTTCAAGCCACAGCCAGTACAGCAATTTATAGTAACCTATCGCCATAAATAAGGCCTGAAGAGCATTGTGTAAGCTCAAAAGCTTGTCTCTCTCACCAACAAAAATTAGTCCAAGTAAAAGATATTACCTCACCTACCTTGTCTCTCTAATATCCTGGGACCAACACAGCTACAACTACACTTCAAACCACAAGCAATGACAATCTGGTTGTTTCCCCATAGAGTTAATCCTAAATGTCCACATTCTATCATTGTTTAATTTGTGAAAGACCACAGGACAGCTTTGGTGTATTGCAGGGGAAGATGACTGGGTTGGCTATGATACTCTGCAATTTATACACCTGGTATTGCAGTTCCTGTGTCCATTTACATCTGAAATGATTAGTCTTCTAGCAGTGGTCTCACCCAGCATGCCTGCAAATGCCCTGGCATAATGTAGATGTGAGTGATAACTTTTTCTGAATTATTTTCTCTCTATTTTCCCTGCCTACTTGATAAGAAACGTAAGACTTTTCCTTGCCATATGCCATCTTTCTGCCCCATCTATACCAACATTCTGTTGGTACCTTGTGTTCTTCTATAATTTCATATGTCACTTGCAATACTCTTGCTTTGATTTCTAGTCTTCTTATATATGAACCTGAATCAGAAAGTAAGCATGCCTGTATTGGTTCAATTATTACATAGATCATAGGACAGCCTGTCTTGAAGGATTTAATTTTACACAGCATATCATTCACAATGTTCATTTAGCCTCTTTAAGCCAGCCACACCTGAAGCTTTTTCCATCTCTTCTTTAGTTTTGCTAAACTAGAATTGCTAAGCTTTGGAGCAAAAAGTGAGTCAGACTTGCACAACTTCTGGGTATGATTTTGTTCCTTGTCTGTGTGCCTACATCAGTCCAGATTAAAAAATGAGTGGGGCTCTGCCTCCCTGAGAAACTCTCTCTCTTTCTTCATGTGATATTGTCACACTTGCAATTAGAGAAAGTGCTAGAGGGCACTGGTGAAAGGGTGTTTTCTGAGAAGGATGTTCTGCTTTGGAATTCACTCCTCCTTTTTAGCAGATTGAGACAACCCAACTTTATTGATGTTCAATGCGCAATATAAGGTGGTGGTCCATAATTTTGGAGAGGGCTGGTAGGGAAGCCGGGATATTTTCCTTGTCAGATTGTCTGAGCTGTATTATCTAGATGATCGTGGGTGAGCTAGCAATTTAAATTTGGTATTCTGTTGTAAATGTAAATTTTGTCTGAGTGTCTCAGGCTGTAGGACAAGTGATTTTCTTATAGGTCGAAGTAAAATAAAAGGATGAAATTTTGAGCTTGGCATCTGCGTCAGAATGGATCCATTCCAGTTCTTCATGTGACATTTGCAGCTATGAAATATTCAAAAGATCTGATGTAGGAGCTCTGCTGTTCCACTTTGTTTTTAAAAAGTATCATCATGTTAGCAGTTATAACGAAAAATGTTAATTTTGATGACAAATTGACAAATCATCAACAATGTCTGCATTGGAATGCCAGAAGTGCACACCCACTCAAAACACTTCTCTATGGCCCTGATCCTAAGCCCATTGAAGACAATGAAAAGATTCTCATTTATTTTAATGGATTTTGGATCATGTTTTATATCTATGGATCACTTCAGTTGAATCCTGTAGCAGGTTCACGCAAGGCCCTCCTGATGCTCAGGTCCTGTGCTCCCACAAACCACTCACAGACCTCAGCTTCATGCTCCCACCAGTGCACTTCACAGAACCTGGACTCAATTAATTATGGGGGACAACGAATGAAAAAACAGGAACGGGTGTGATGGTCAAAGGGCAAAATGGAAGGAACCTGACGGGGACCCCAAGCAAAGGACCCTGGACAGCACCCACTGCTCTTTGAAGGTAAGCCAAGGAATCAGCAGACGCGGCCCAGAGGAACTCTGCTTGGAGATGTGATCGGACGGAGGAACGGAAAGAGACCCACTGTTGCAGAGCACCTTCTCAGCCAATCTCCTCTCCCTGGTGTTGTAGATGGCTGCCTTGACCAAGGTGAGGAGGAGTTGGATGAGGAGGTTCCGTGACTTCTGGGGCCACGGATGGGGTGTGCAAAGATCAGAAGGTGTGGGGAGAAGTGCAGTCAGAACCTCAAGAGGAGGTTCTGGAGGAGCTGGAATAGGGACTGCAACCTGGCATGCTCCAGGTAGATGTACACCACAAAAAGGACAGGCTTCAGGATGGGGGGTGAAACCACACCAGATACACACCCGTGCTCACGGCTCCGTGAAGGAGCTGCCAGCCGATATCCCTGGTGGGCCGTGGAACCAAGGTGGAATACAGGCTGGCCCACTGGGGTCTCTTGCCCTCGAGAGGTGGTAAGAGGTCCCGCCACTTGGTGTCAGGGTGGGACAAAAGGGTGAGGAAATGGAGAATGTGGAGCATGAGACTGTGGAGATATGCCCGTGGTGCGGTTCAGAAGTGCACCAGCTGCAGATCTCGCAGCCAGCGCAGGGTGTATGTGGGAGACAGTTGGGGGGGCTCGTGGGGCAGGGGCCTGATGAATAGGTCTGGAGGACCCGGGGTGAGGGGTGGGCGGGGAGTGCCCTTTCTCAGGTCCCGCTTGAGGTAGGCCTGAGCAGCGGGAGGCAAGGCTGCCCTCACCTCCCAGAGTATGCACCAGGGGGTTCAAAGGGTGGAGAGTCCCATACACCAGCCCAGAGCTTGGGAATCCATGCAGTCCCCCCGGTTGTAGTCCAGGAGACTCCGAAGTTGATGACTCCTGCCAGGACAAGCGTCTGGTGCACCGAGTAGGACTCCGCCACCTCCGCACTGAGATGGGGGTTGTGTAGCAGGGACTCCAAAGAGATCAGCCCCCTTGGAGCCGCCATGGATCTGGTTGTGGAGACCAGCCTCCAGGTCCAGAGGAGGTGCTGGTAGAAGACCGGCAGCTTGGACAGGTCTCGCAGAAGACCCTCAGGTGCAGAAAAAAGAGCTTTTGGTCATATCGGAGCCCTCAGAGGTGGCGGAGGAAGGTGTGTGCCAGAACACTCCATGCTGGACTATCTGCACAATACAGGAGCCTCTGCCCAGCCTGGAGGTGGAAGATGTAGACCTGGCTGCAGACACAGCACAGGCCCTGTCCCCCTTCCTCCAGGGGGAGACTCAGGACCCCTGCAGAGACCCAGTGCAGTCCTGGCCAGAAGAAATCCAGAATGCTCTTTTGGAGTTTGGCCAGGAAACTCAGGGTAGGGACCAGGGTGTTGAGTCGGTGCCAGAGCATGGACAGGACCATCTGGCTGAGCACCCATGCCCTCCCCCACAGGGAGAGGCACCAGAGCAGTTCTGTCCACCTCCGGAGCCGCTCAGCCACTCTGCCCTCCAAATCCTCCCAGTTCTCCAGCAGAGAAGGATGGGTGGCAGAAAGGTACATGCCCAGATAGAGCAGTGGACCCGCATTCCACCAGATGGCCTGAAATGTGGGTGGGAGGGAGTTCGCCCGTCACCCAGCCCCAACCATCAGGCCAGAGCTCTTAAACATGTGCAAGAGTCTCTTCAGGATCAGGGCCTTAAGATGGTTGCTACCATCTCATAATTGTTGGGAGACACCATCTATCCTCCAGAATACAACCACTTCTTATAATTTTCAGAACCATTGATTACTTATTTTTTCTATTGATTCTTGCTTACCAAATTGCTTAGTTTTTCTCTGGTAGCAGACAGTCTGCAGAGTTTAGAGAGATTTATTTTTCAAAATCAGCACTTGTAACATGATGGGAAAGACTCCAGGGCACTTACCTATTGTCAATATGGCAGCCACAGATTTTTACCAATGGTGATGTGATTTTAAAAGTGGGGGAAGATGCCATATGGTGCTGGGAGAATGGCGACCAAGGGTGTTTGATTCCCACAATCTGAATTTATCTTTGAATGGCTAGCCTACTTGGACCTACTCAAAGCATACTGCCAATTATGCATTATAAGTAGCATGGTAATTATGGTTCTCTAACACTTCCCATTGTAAGACCCTGTTCCACTTGCTTATAACTCTGCCAAACTTAAACTGTTCAAACTAAAGCTTTTCAGGTGGACTGTCTCAGGCTGATCTCTCTCCCTCCCTCTCTCTCTCTCTCTCTCTCTCTCTCTGTCTTTTTCTATTTTATTTTTAAAGTTTCAGGTCAAATGCTTCAGGAAAATTATGTAGGAGGCATGTAGGGAAGGATAAGAGTAGATGGGAACATGGACAGGTTCAAGGGCAGGATTTGGGGGAGGGGGAATAGCAGCAGTGGAGGAGAGGAGTAGGAGCTGGAGGCAGAGGCATAGGATCAGAAGAGGACAGGAAAAGACAGGGAATACAGGCAGAAGGATCAGTAAGTGAGATGGTCAAAGAAACTTTCTTATGGAACATTTTTTTCCATTGGAAAATGCCAATTTGTTTTAAGTCAAAATGTTCTGCAGGAATGTATCAATTTTGATGACTTTCTGATGGAAACTAGGCAGGCTTCCATTGGAATTATGCCTGGCAGGTGGCTTCAAAACAGTAGGAAACCTCCCTGGTTTCCTGCCAGCTCATCTGCTTCCTCAGCAGCCTGCCTGGCCAACTGCCACAGAGCCAGGGCTCCCCATCTCCCAGGGTTGCCTGATCTTTTTTCAAAACAAGTTTTTGGAGAAATTTTCCTTCTGTGGAAATCTTGGTGATTTTTACTTATGTTGTTTGGAAGCTGAACATTTTTTTATAACTTCCTGCAGAAAGGAAACTCTCAGTTTTGACCAGCTCTAGTCAGCAACTACTAGACACACGCCCCTGCAGAATTTGGAAGTGAACGGACAAGACTGGAGGCTCAGAATCCCTTAGCTATCTAGAAGATAACTCTCAAACAAGGTAGCAAAGTGTGCATCTCCATCTCAGGCCCATGGAAAAGACTTCAGCCTTCTAAGGCCACTAGTTATTTTGTTAGCTCAAGTGCCAGACTACCCTGCTGTAAAGCTAAAGAGTAAAACCCTTCTGAAGACCCACATGGAGGGATCAATATGGGTCTTCAAGTGGGTTTTTAAAAAAAATTATTTTTGAACAAAATATGGAAATTATACACCCACCTTACCCTCCACTCCCAAACAAAAAAAAAAAGAAAAAAAAAAGAAAGAAAGAATGTTAAGGTTTAATGTGAGACACTCAAAAGTTAAGAAATACCAGAATTAAGATTACTTGAGCAACCTTACTTTAGTTCCTTTGTGCATATGCATTATGGTATAGTCTTTAATTACATGATCACACATTACTGATTCCACAGGACCTCCTCCATATTTAGTGCACAAGACAGACTGCTCTGGAACTGAATCAGGCTTGTGTAGTGAATGAGACGGTTGTCTATAGGGCCCCTTGTTTGTTGCAGAAGTTGGAAGGTGGGTAGTAAATGTGGCAGGGGGTTGCAGAAGAGAAAGCATAGTCTTGTGAGTTAAGGCAGTTGAATGCTGCTTTGGAAATTGAAGTCTAGCCCAGTCTCTGTCATGAAGTTGCTATGTAAGGCTAGTCAAGTTACCCACACTAAACTTTTCATAGGTGATTACTGTGTGTGTCATTTTCTGGGTGCCCAATTTGGAACACCTGGGATTTGATTTGCAGAAATGCTGAACAATCATAACTACACTGATGTCAATGGGAGCTCAGCTGTGAACATATAAAAACCGAAGGGCTCTGATTAAATCAGGGCCTAGGTTTCTTAAATTGGGCTTACAAAATTAGTTGGCACTCTTCCCAATTTGGGTTTTATTCTTTGTCTCTCAGTTCTTAATCTCTAAATTGGAAAGAATAATGCCACCTCACCTTTGAAGGTTTTTGAAGAACTAAGATACTATGGTGAGATGACAACCTCAGAAAAGCCCAAGAGGAAATGAATAATTCTGCATTCAGCTCAGGGATTGAAGAGTATGCAGTAAATAATGCATGGTACCATACATCAAATGATTAGAATAAAAAGAAATATTGAATAGCAGCTCATTAAGTGAGTCAGGGGCCCTGTGTGTAATAAAAAAAAGTATGTAATTAAACATTGCATCATTGCCACTATAATATTCTTTTTAATGCTGATTTTTTCAGTGTAATATATAATATGTTAACCTATGCACAGAGGACTTATTACGTAAGCTTGTTTCTTGGGTACAGAATTAACTATGTATCTATGAACTAATATAGTGTAAAGTATTTCTAGAAATATCACTGAGGTGGCATGAGGAATAGGATGTAGCATGGAAAAGTAGCTGATTGTGAATTTTCCATGGGAATAACTTTCTGGTGGAAAATGACCTTTTTGCAAAACCAAGAATAGCAAAATTCCATGTATTTTATATATTCTGAGGGCCCCAGCTCTCCATCAGCCAAGCTGAAAAGAAGACAAAGTGCCCCAGCAATCCTGCCTCTCTAACAGCTGGGCTGGATAGAAGGTGGAGAGCTGGAGAGGCAAACAGCCTGTGTGCTCAGCTTCTGGCAGCTTGCTGGGAAAGCTTTTTCAATTTCACTTTCTGCCTGCAGGAAGAAATTTTTCATGGCAAAGAATTTCCATCCTCTGGTCAGCTCTAGTAGCAATCATATTGAGGGAAGTTGAGTAGGGGAAGTGTGAACCATAACAGAGATCACGAACAATACTAGGCAGACAAGTACACATAGTTCTGTAGCGGCTAACTATAATGCCAGAACAGAGGTGACTGGGCCTGTTGTGTATGCTGGGCTGGCGCTGAAGGTAGGAGATGTGATTAGTTACCAAGCTGAGTTTGGATGTGGGTAACAAGGTCAAGCCAGAGTCTGCGTTGTTGCTCAGATTTCCTCTTTTAAATAATTGATGGAGACCAGTCAGCTACAGGGTTCTGTTGCTCTGGCCTTTTCAAGTTGTACTTCTTGTGATACTCCAGTAATTGTTGGGCTCTACTTTGCCAGGCTCCTCAGTGGTGTTGTGGAGGCATTGGTTGCCCAGGACCCCACAACCCCAGATTCAAGACCCTTTGGAAATGTATAGCTCCTCCCCTTGTCCTTCATACATGCTTCTCTCTCAGGTGGCAGCAGGCCTGGCTTGTCTGGATGTTGCCTGTGGAACCTTTTGACTAGGTCAGGGGCATGAACATGGTCAGAGGGTCCTAGGAGTATTCCTTGGGGCCATAGGCCTCCTAATCTATGAGGTAGTAGAGTTGATCTTGTTACAGTATGGAATCAAGAATTGCATGCGCTATGTGTTCCTCATGTCCCTGAATCTTGACTTAGCTGTTGGGACCAAGTCCGGTGTATACGGCTTCAAAAGTGACACATGAAACACAGGGTGTATTTTGAGGGACTAGGGGAATTGCAGTTTGAAAGTGATGGGGCTGATCTGCTGACAGATCCAGAAAGGGCCAAGGAACTGGTGGCCCAACTTGTGGGGAGTGGTTTCATGGCAAGCCAGATCTTTTGGTCTACTGAAAAAACTGGGCATTCCCATTATTGCCAGTTCATGTACTCCTTATAGGCCTTTTTCACATCCTCCAGGTGACCCCTGAGTTCCTCCTGGATGTTGTGAATCCATTGGGTCCAGTCGACGGATGCAGAGTTCAGTGATTCTGCTGATAACTCTGAGTGGATGGAACACATAGTTTGTGAAGAAGGGATTCTGTCCTGTGAAGACATGATCAGCATTACTGTATTCAAATGCAGGATGAGGCAAGAGGGGGACTGGTTATCCTGGTGGTAATTGACGAAACAGCATAAATACTGTTCTAGTACTTGATTTATTCTTTCTGGCTGTTCATCTGTCTGAGGGTGATGTGTGATGGAAATCCAACAACCAGTGCGTATCACACTGAAAGTGAGAAATGATCTGTGGCCCCTGGTCAGAGATGATTTAATCTGGGAGCCTCTGAAGATGGACAATATTAGCTATAAGAGGTGGGTCATGACCTCAGCAGAAGGCAGGCTATTGTGGAGGATGAAATGTGCCATCTTAGATAGTCAATCTACAATTGGCAAGACTACAATGTGGCCATTAGCATTTGGGAGTTACATGATGAAGTCCAAGGTGTTTGATGCCCAAGGTTGGACTGGGGAATCAACGAGCCAAGAGCCTTCGCATGGGGCATCTTGGTCAAGCAGATGCAGAGTTCTGTTGCTCTGGTCTTTCAGGCAGTACATACTGCAGTACCTAGCCTCTAGTAATTGTTGAGTGCTAGTTTTCCCATTTCCCCAGTGGCAATATGAAAGTGTCAGTCAACCAGGCCCCCATAACTGTAGATTCTACACCGCCAGCTCCTTATATTAACTAATAGGTGTTCTCTATTACCAAACACGCATGATGTCATTTTTAATCTTCCCCTATATTATGTTCTCTCTATTAGTAATGGGTAATAGTAGGAAGTGACTCTAACGTAGGCTTTCCCTTCAGTGGAACACAGCCACCGTTGTTCCAGATGGTTATGCTAACTCCATAGAATTTAATTGTTAAAATATGTCTCCCTTTGAGCCTGCTACCCCGCGACCTCCTTTCTGCTAACATTTCTTCTTAACTCTTGGAAACCTGGCTTATCTTTCTCTACAAAGCTGGAAATTTCAGCTGCCAAACCTCAGCAGCCCCTTGAGTACGGCATGATCCACCTGCCAGTCTATAAATATAATGATATGCCATGATAACTCATTAATTAATATAGCAGTAATGGAACATTCACAGATTAAAAATACCTTCCCACTATCATGAAGGGTCTGACTTGAACATAGACAAGCAAGCAAAACTAGATTTGGACATTTGGTAGAAAATGCTGGGTGGGTGGAGAGAGGCTAGGCTTCACTAAGAATGTTTGTTATGTTAACAGGTACAAGGAAGTGCTCTTATTGCCCATTTGTTATGCTTTAATTGAAAACAATACTTGTCAACTTAAATTGAGTTTCATTGCTATATGTAACCCGCCCCTCTTTTTTTAATTCATACTCGTGCCCATGCTGTTCAGTTGATGCCAAGCAGGAGAAAAATGCTGAATGCCTTTCTTATGTTAATAGCAGTTCTTGATACTCCCAACAGGATTAAATTGTGCCAAAACCTGGGAGTCCAGGATATCTTCCCTGCACCTCTTCAATTTTACAATGCAGTCTGAGATCAGGCTGCGTGACCCTGCTGCCTCTTTCTTCTCCTTACATCTAATGTAACCTAATCCTGCTGATCTATTATTGCTTCCTGTTTGTTAATTCTTCATAAGGAAAAAACATATGTTTGTGTAGTGGGGAGGAGGTTCTTACATTGATGCACGGAGGTGCACAATCATTAGAGATTGACTAGTGAGTGAAGTGTTTAGGGATGTGAGTATAAGAGGAAACAGAAGCAGAGTGCAAAATATAATGAATGATTCTTTAGGGAGAAGATTCCCATATTTGTTATAGCAGATAAAATGTTTTCCGTGTATATTAAATATGCATGACAATATAAAATATTTAAAAAACGTTCTTTTGCTGACTGTCTGAAATGCAATCTACGCACAGCCCATTTTAAATTATCCCATATTAGTGGTAGATAAGCAGCTCTCATACACTTTATTAATGGTGGTGTCTTCGTTTACATAGCTCTCTTTGTTTAGAAGCCTGTCAACACATTTGATTAACTATATATAGAAAGCATTTTTTCAACTCTTGAAATACAGCAACCTCTCTGGATGAAACTTGGCATTCTGGGTAGGACGTTAAGATTGGAATTAGGAGACCTAAATTCTACTGCTGGCTCTGACACTGACCTGCTGTGTGACCTCAGACAAGTTACTTTCCTTTTCTGTCTCACTGCCCCTCCTTTGCAAGTTCTATCAGTTTAGACTGTAAGTTCTTCAGGGCAAGCCTATCTCTTAATATATGTGTGTATGGTGTCTGATGCAATGGAAGGCACACTTTGAACATAAATAATTGTTCAACAGCAACAATACACAGTTTAGGAAAGGAGATGTAAAAACTTTGTCCTTTTGCAAGTACAGGTGGAATCTTAGGAAGGTTGAGTGTAACTACCAGAATTAAAACTGAGCTAGGAATTAACGTCTATGCTCTTTCAAAAAGTGCCCACCTATCTTTGATAACCATGTTAGAGGATGGCGCCATCTCTCTGAAATAGCCACCCTGAGGGGCATGCACAAGGGGGTAATTCAGGGGCACCCCCCCACACACCCAGTAATCATCAGGGGCACAGAACTCCTCTGGCCTTGGGGGGTGGGAGGGAGAGAGAGATCTCCTGCCCAGTTGGGAAGAGTGATCTCTTGCCTGGGCCAAGGTGGGGGTGGGGTGGAAGAGCAAAATCCTTCCAGGGCCAATGCGGTGGGGGGAACAGAAAAAGTGAGCTCCAGCTGGGGGAGGGGCACAAAAGGAGTCAAATTTAAATTTCTGCGCACACCCCTGGCTACCCTGTTGGCATATGTTGATCCTGCTGGGAAAGGTTTAAATGATCTCTGCTTGTTTGCTGAGGCAGGTAATTCATTACTCCTTGACAGATAAAAGATGGGAGCTGCTTTCTATGAAGAAAGCATTTGAGCTAGATGATTTTAGCTTATCACCATTACCTTCTTTTACCCTTTTATTAAGGTACAAGAGATTCATAGAAACCACAAGAGAATACAGTGGAGGAATCTGCTCAACTTCTTAGATGTCTGTACACCAGTGCAAGGAGTATGTGGAATAAACAAAAAGAACTAGAAGTCTTAATAAAAAAATTAAATTATTACTTAATTGACATCACTGATATTTGGTGGAATAAATTTCATGACTGGAAAATTGGCGTACAGGGATATAGGTTGTTCAGGAAGGACAGGCAGGGAAAAAAGAGAGGTGGTGGTGAATTATACATCAAATACGTATACACTCTTTCTAAGTTCCAGAAAGAGGTGAGAGGCAGACCAGTTGAAAGTCTTTGCATGAAAATAAAAAGGAAAATAAACTGAAGAGATCATGGTAGTGGTCCACTATAGAGCAACACATCCAGAGGAAGTTGAGGAGGCATTTCTAGAATAAATAACTGTAATACCCAAAACACAAGATCTGTTAGTATTGGGGGACTTTAACTACTCAGACATCCATTGGAAAAGTAATAGTGCAAAACACAAAATTTGCAATAAGTTCTTGGAATGTACTGAGGTCAACTTCTTGTTTCAGAAAGTGGAGGAAGTAACCAAAGGGCAGCCATTTTAGATTTGATTCTGACTAACAGGGAGAAATTGGTGACATGTCTGAAGGTGGAAGGCAAATTGAGGGAAAGGAAAGGAAGGAGTGAGAGCAGCAGAATAAGAACAGTGGACTTCAAAAGAGCAGATTTTAACAAACTCAGAGAAGTGATAGATAAGGTCCCATGGGAAGAAAAATGTAATGGAAAAGAATTCAGGAAATTTGGCATTTTCTCAAAGACCATAATTAGGGCACAACAGCAAACTGTGCAAAGGTATGTTTGGAAGAATAATAATAGGCCAATATGGCTGTATCAGGAGTTCTTTAATGACCTGAAAATTAAAAAAAAGAATCCTGCAAAAAGTAGAAACATAGACAAGTGGCTAATAGATCCAGTGTATAGGGACGAAATCAAGTTTTGAGAAAGATGAAGGAAAGCGTAAGTCTACTACTCAGCAAGGAAGGAGAGCTAACAATGGACGTCATCTAGAAAGCGAATGTGTTTAATGCTATTTTGCTTCTGTCTTCATTAAGAAGATTAATTGTGACCAGATGCTTAACACAATTCATATTAACAACAAGGGGTAAGGAATACATTTCAGAATAGGGAAAGAACAGATTAAAGAATATTTAGATAAGATGTATTCAAGCCTGCAGGGTCTGATATTCACCCTAGGCTTCCTTAAGTAATGATCTGAAGCAATCTCAGAACCATTAGCAATTATCTTTGACAACTCCTGGAGGATGGGTGAGGTTCCAGAGGACTGGCAAAAGCAAATATAGCACCGATCTTTTAAAAAAAGAACAAAAAGGACCTGGGGAACTGTAGACCAATCAGGTTAACTTTGTTACTTGGAAAGACACTGAAACAAATTATTATTCAATTTGTAAGCACCTGGAGAATTGTATGGTTATAAGTAATATCCAGCATGGATTTGTCAAGAAAAAATCATGCTTTCAGGTTTGTTTTGGCTGTAAGGGATATCATTCCTCTGGGGTCAGAGGCCTGGAGTTGGCCTATTGCCAGATTAGCTCACAGCTGCACCTGGGGAAAGAGGTGGAAGCAGACATGCCTGGGCAGTGCTCTGAATTGACTGCCACTGGAATTACTGCTGAAAGGCGCTCATCCAGAAAACCAAACAGATAAGGTGGGAAATGGATGGGGAGCCCTGGAGGGCTGAGGTAAGAGCCAGGAAATCTTGCCTTGGGAATTACTGGCATGAGAGACTGATTTGAGGAAGGGACTGCTATGCTTGCAGAGACTTTGAAATAAGAGTCTGCAAGGAGTGGGAATGTGTTTGTTAAGAAGGCTTAATTAAAGAAATTACCCCAGGTGAAGATAGTTTTCCTGGATTCCTTGAGCTGCACAGATGAGGGTTACCCCAGAAAATGAGCTGATCTGACAGAATAAAGCCTGATCCAGCAGAAGGAGGGCACTATCAGACAGGGCTAATCTACTGCAGTTGAACTCCCTCCTTTGACAGGATTATTGGCCTACTGGATATATCTTGATTTTTAGTAAGGCTTTTGACACATTCTTATTACAAATAATCAAACAGGTTGTCCCGAGGTGGACTGGGGAGATGGAACCCTTTACTGAGTGCTCGTTTCACCTCGACGCCGCAAGTGAGCAACGAGGAGGTTACTTTACAATTCTTTTATCCATAACAGTATGTAAATGTATACATTTTCAGCAACTCCCCATAGACCCTTATTTGGTTACACTGACACCTATAAAATGAATATTAACAACTACTTAATTAATATAATTATACCCGCCCCTGTTTGTTGTTTACAGGATTTCCATGCAGAGGTCAGGCACATCACCTTAAAACCTATACATTTTACACTAATATTCTTTGAAGTAAAGGTATGCCAGGGGCAGAAGGAAGATAATGCTTTATTCCCACCAAAAGACCTGGCACAGAAATAGCAATACTCATTCCCTGCACAGATGGCCAGGAAGGGAGGAGAAGAAGAGAGATAACAGACTCTAACTAAAATTCACAGTAATTAACAGAAACAAGATTTGCCCTTGCCTTGACCCCATTCCCTGTAATTTAGGTCTGACCACTTGTCCAGCTTTCAACTCTTCACTCTCCCACAATTCCCACATGACATTCTATTCAGCAAATGAGGTAAATGTGCACCCACCTTATAGTAATTTCATCTAGGCCACAATTCGTTGAAAGATCATACTCAAAGAGTCGTTATCGATGTTTCACTGTCAAACTGGGGAGACTTATCTCATGATGTTCAGCAGCCATCTGTCCTGGGTCCAGTACTATTGAATATTTTAATTAATGATTTGGATAATGAAATAGAAAACATGCTTATAAAATGAGCAGGGAACACCAAGCTGGGAGGGGTTACAAATACTTTGGAGGATAGGATTAAAATTCAAAACAAACTTTGCACATTGCAGAATTGGTTTGAAGTCAACAAGATAAAATTCAATAAAGACAAGTGAAAAGTACTGCACTTATGAAGGATAAATCAAATGCACAATTACAACATAGAGAATAAGTGGGTAGGTGGTAGTACTGCTGAAAAAGGATGTGAAGGATATAGTAAATCACAAACTGAATGTGAATAAACAATGTGATGCAGTTGCAAAAAGAGACAAATGTCACTTTGTGGTATATCAATGGTATTGTCATATATAAGACATGATAGGCAATTGTACCACTCTGCTTGTCACTGGTGAGGCCTCCACTGGAGTGCTGTGTCCAGTTCTGGGCTCCACACTGTAAGAAAGATATGGAAAAACTGGAGAGAGTCCAGAAGAGAGCAACAAAAATGATAAGAGGTTTAGAAAACATGACCCATGAGGAAAGGTTAAACAAACTGGGCATGTTTAGCCTTGAGAAAAGAAAATTGGCAGGGACAGGGAGTGATAGTCTTCAAATATGGTAAAGGCTGGTATAAAGAGGATCATGATCAATTGTTCTCCATGTTCACTGAAGGTAGGACAAAAAGTAATTGGCTTACTCTGCAGCGAAGGAGATTTAGATGAGATATTAGGAAAAACTTTCTAACGGTAAGGGTAGTTAAGCACCAGAATAGGTTATCAAGTGAGACTGTAGAATCCCTGTTATTGGAGGTTTTCAAGAACAGGTTAGACAGACACCTATCAGGGATGGTCTAGTGAAGATAGATAGGTCATCTAATCCAAGTCACTTCCAACCCGAAATTTCTGATTCTACCTAGGGAGAGTACACTGTGGTGGTGAGAAGCTTATAGAGGAGGGATGCAATGAGTTTGAACAATACATGATATTTGGACTGTGTTTGTAGAACATGTTGAGAAAGGCACCTGCTCAACACAAGTGATTAGACCTTGGTTTTAATTCTTACCTGTAAGATAGCATCCCCAACAGCACAATGTCCCCTGGTAAGATAATACCGTTACTTTGTGAAGGGCTTTTAGTCACCTATGAGTTTGGAGTAAAGGTTGAAATTCTGGGGGTTTTATATCTAAATTTAGTTCTTTAAAACTCTTGGAAACCTGGTTTCCATTTCTCTGTAAATCTGGAAATTTCAGCTGCCAAACTTCAGTAGCACCTTGAGTTCATGATAACTCATTTGAGTTTAGGTATTGAGGGATTCTTCAAACACCAAGTAATATTTACCTAGTCTGTTGAAATATTTTTCATGGACTTAAGTGAAATCTTTAATCTACAGCAGTGCTGGGCAGTGAATATTCAATGTACCAAATTACATGTGTAACTTGACAAGAACTGATTTTTGACAATTATACTTCCCACGTTGTCCTGCTAATCTGTCGGATCGTGTAGGACAGGGCTGTTTGGAACAACAGAACCACTTATTGGTAAAACTGGTCCTAAAACAGCAAGTGCATATTTCTAAAAGTGCCCTTTCGGATCATATATTTACCTCTCTGAGACAATAAAAATTGACATTATGCTGGCTTCTTATGCATCAATGAACTCTCAGAATTGTCTATCCTGAACTACAGACACAATCCTCATATTATGGATTTATTTGTAATTTAAATACATAAAGAGAAATTTGCAGAACACTACTTCAGCTCCTAAAAGGTATTTTGGCATATAAGATAATGATTACTCACTTTTGGAGAGTTCTGCAATACTTTAAATACTTTTGTTTCACCAAAAGAATATTGATATATATTCAGTGAAAAACCATGGGCGTGGTTCCTAATCTGTTACCAGAGTATAGAATGTCTCATCTTTGAATAAAGAATATACAGTTTATTAATGTGCAAAATCTCTGTCCTATTGTGTTGTAGTGAGAAATATTGTACATGCACAATATGAGAATGAGAGATGTTTCTCCAGGGACATGTTACATAGGCTTCCTAGCGAGTATGCAGAGAATTTTCATTAGAACACCACAATTAATATTCTGAAAAATCACCATGGCACTGAAATTTCAGTGTGTATGCATGTGCAGAGTTACACTCTTCCTCACTGCTCTTCATCTGTCCATAGAGACTTATGTCATGGCAATCTTTCTTTCCCCAGTTGAAGAACACTGATGCATTTCCCTCTGCTATCTACTGACATGGCTCTGACTGCTGTCCAGATAAAATCATGAGAGATCAATGCAAAGCACACCTTCCTGGCCTACGAAGCAAGGGACAGAACAGAGGACTTGAAGTATTATATGACCCTTTGCATGACAGTATATTGTGCTGCCACTAGATAGCCCAGTAATGTATTTTAGATACTTATATGGCCCTCTCAATCTTTTATGTATGTATTCTCACAACACCCAGTGAGATTAGGAAATACTGTTCTTGTCATTTTACAGATCAAGGGCATGTGAAGTACAGAGAGACTAAGGGCTTGTTTACATGGCAGGGTAATGTGTCTATGGGGGGTGTGATTTCTAAAGCCTATTAGCATGTTGCATATTAAGTGATCCATGTACACATTTGGGTGGGCATTAATAGTTCCCTAGTGAACTAACATTGTACTGTTTAATAATATTTCCAGTGAAACCAGTGTTTTTAATCATCTGGGACCTAGTTTCTGTGGCTTCTTCCAATGGCTGGTGGCTGGAAAATCTCTCTCATGTCCATCTTACTATATTTTAGGGGTGACCCAGGAGTTTTCCCAATTATGATGACTGTTGCTTGATCTATGGTGTTGCTGCTGCTGCTCCTACTGAAGCAGTATTTTAAGACTCAGAGGAAAGATTGATACATATATATATATATGTATGTATAGAAAGACCATCGATACATTGGGGACCGACTATACATCTTTATCACCATTTTTATTACAGCTATATATCAAGCTGTATAGACTGTCCCCAAATAGTCTACATTATAAGGCTTGATCCAAAGTCCAGTGAAGTCACTGAAAGGGTGCCAACTGAGTCCAGTAAGCTTTGGATCAGACCCATAGTTACTTGTAAGTTTCACAGTAAAGGTGAGATTTCAGGGGAGGTTAGAAGGAGGGCAGGACAGCACCTTTGCAGATCAGCTTGGGAATGGTGCTTTGTGCATAGAGAGCTGATTAGAAGAAAACATGGATATTTTGGGCCCTGTGTAGAATAAGCTCCCTCCCTTCTTTACCAGGCTGCTTTCCGTCTTGCTGGTAACGCGTGTCTCCATATGGCACAGCTATAGTAAATGGCATGGGAACAGATGAACAGGGGCAGCAAACTGTGTATCAGCTCAAGGGAGAAAACAGCCTTCCAGGGAAATGACAGGAGGGGACACTCGGGTGCGGGGAAACACTCTCAGTTTTTCCATGGAAGTAGCTTAACAGTTTTGCTCAGAACACTGAACTCCCTACCCTCTCATCAAGTATGTGACTGCTGTTCTTGAGTCAGAGGAACAGTGTTTCTAAACACTCTAAATGCCAGATTTCTGGGATGTGAGGAGTGGGGGAGCTAGGTCTGCCCAGAGAGCTCACCAGGGTTTGTACTACCTGCTGTTGGTCAGAACTGCAGCCAGGGCTGGAAAAGTGCACAGAGCTCACACTGAACACTACATCTGTCTATGTGGTGGTGACATTGTCTGTAGCAATTTAAAAATCAGAATATTGGATCAGGAAAATGGTTGGAACAGTGTTTATTGCTGCTTTACATTGTTATATTTCCACAAGGCTGGTCCTGATCTGTGTCCTGCTGCTGTAAAAACACAACTGGCAGTTTATTATCCCCATTACAGAACATCCTTCATTACTTATAGAGATTGTGGCTGGAAAGATGAATGACTTATTCTTTCCAGAAGCAATAGTAAAGTGATAACACTTGCCTTTAATAACCAGCTTCTCTCTTACCAAGAGCCTGCTGCCCGCTCCTCCAATCCTGGGGTTTCATATCCAGTGAGACAGAGCAGATTGCACCGCCATATTTATCGGCTGCCACAGGTAAAGGATGGCTCTTCATGTACTTCTATTTTCCACTCTAATGTTCCTGTCAGTCAGAAACAAAACATTCCTTTAATTGAATTGCTTCAGGTGTTCAATCTCTTTTTGAACAGTGGTGCAAGTATTCAAGAATGTGTCCTCTGTTTTCAGAGGCTCTACCACCTGATAACAGACTCAAATGACAATTCTTTGTCCCAGGCCAGTGCTGTTGAGATTCCTTGGCTGTTGGGATTTCTTTTAAAACAGCATTTCTTCAACCTTAATGTTAAATAAAGAAATATATTCACAGTGTGCTGTGAGATGAACTACAGGGGATATCATAAAGTAAAGTGTGGCTTCATAATGATTATGCACGATTTATCTACTGATGTTATGAAGCCCATCTACAGCCAGTTCAGGCTCTCATTCCCTGCTAGTTGTTCTCTTCTCCAAGGCTCAGAGCAGAAGCACACAATATTCTAGTCATCCATGCATAAAGAAGAGGCTTCACAGGCAAAAGATGCTGGAATATTTCTCCATTTCCAGATAAAGAATCATAGAGCGTAGTGTTGTATGTTGGAGATACCGAACAGGGGTACCTGTAACATGCAAAGGACCCTATGAATAAATTAAAAATACTGACAATGAACGGCTCATTACCCTCCTGGGGAAGGGCAAGCTAAAGGAGAGAATTCCAGTCAAACAGCAGAGCAGTTTTTTATACTTGGTTTTAACCAGTACATTTAAAAACTAAAATGTTAGCTTAAGAATCAGGGTTTACAGTTTGAACCCGTTCACCCATTGCAAACTACACAATCCATTGCATTATTCAGTGATACCATGGTAAATATTAATTTCCACTACTGCTATATTTTAAGACCATCAGCTAAGTAGAACAAGTTTGAATCTTACAGTAATTAGCAAACCATAAAATTTGATGGTGATGAAACTTGAATGTTTCAGTGGACTAACTTCTTGAAGAAGTCAACGCTCTATGTACAAGAAAGCCAATCTGGATAGCCATTCTTATGAATGGGAATTAGATTTGAAGGCTGGGTTTGGTTTTATTTTTTTTGTTTGTTTGCTGCATATATGATAGTTGATGGGGTGGGAAGAGAATTTTAAACCTGCGTGTCCCCCCCCCAGGTAGCAGAACCTTCTGAAGGAATCACTCACACCTCTGGGTATTTTCTACATGGTGCTCCCTCTCTCTCGCCTGGTCTGTTTTCAGACTCTCTGTGAAAACAGCCTAGTTTTTGGACTCCAGGATAATAGCCCTGGGTCTCCCGAGTAGTGCTAGCTTAAGTTTCTAGTCAGCAATCTCTCTCATGTTGCTGGCTGGATAATGTGCCTGGTCTAGACTCCCTTAAGAAGAAGAGAGGGGGGATTATTTCAGGAGTGGCTGATTTCCTCCCTTGCTTCACTGAAATTATTTTGTATCATGGAAAAGTGACTGAATAATGACCTTGTGAGGTTCCATGTTTTTCTTAGTGATTTCTACAACAAACAGACTTAATTTAAAAACTGCTTTCTTGTAAAGTAGCTCCTGTGAAGGATGGATGGTGGTTAAGGCACAGTTACTCGTGTTCAGGAGATCTGGGTTCAAATCTGTGGAGTGCAGTGTGAACAATGACACATTCTACTAGTCTTTCTTCATCTCTACTTATTGCAGTCCCACCCTTACTGAACCATTCTCAGTGACTATTGCCAGCTTCAGGAGAGCAGGGTTAAAGTTGGATTTGCCAGCTGCAGGAAGGCAGGATTAAAGGGGTGGTGTGTACCCTAGCTTTGTATTTCCTGGTTTCCACAGGGTTATGTTTGGCTACCTCCCTCATTCTGGAAGGGCACAAGGCATTGTTGTGCAGTCATAACTCTGTGTTAATGGAGTTTTGGGATACAATCATTCAGATGTGGACACGCACATACCTATATAGCTTATTCCCATAAGGAACTGGGGACTCCACCAAATCTTCATTCTCTGTCCCATGTATTGCATTGCGATGTTGCATAAAGTTCCATAAATATAAGTGCATGCAGTATTGTATAAATAGATGTAAAATTGGTGATGGGAGACCCAAAGGTTTGGAGCTGGTCAGATAGGCTTTCTAAAATATGGATGATTACCTAAACCTGTGGAGGACCCACAACCCTCCCACCTCATAACCACTTGTTTTCCTCCTCCACCACAGGAAAGGCCCTCGTTTTCCTTCTCCCACGCCTATTAGTGTCCATCTTCGGGAAGTTGCAGAGACAGGGGGGTGAGCCAAGCAGCCAATTCTTCTCTTATGTTTGACCACTAGAGAACAGGCCTGTTCTCCTCCCCTCCGGTGCCTTTTTAGTATAGCTTTCTGTTTCTTTCTGTCTGTCTGCTCACTACCTGTTATATCACATCTTCCACTTCCCTCCATACTGTCTTCTATCTTCTTTTCCCCCCACTTTTTCCCAGCCTCAGAGAGGGGAGAAAAGCAGCTGGTGCTGGTACCTGTCTTGCTTATGAGTTCCACTGCAGGCCTGGCACACCCACAGGAGCAGCTATCTGGACTGTTCACAGGGGAGAAGTGCAGCCATGACATTATTCTTTGTCCCTCCACCCCCAGTTCCCAGCAGCCTGGGACCACAGAGGGACTTAGAACTAATTGTACTGGGAAAGCTGGGTTTTTCCCCCTCCTGTCCAATTCAATTGCTACAGTTTTTCCAGCTGTAGCTGTCTCCCTCTGTCTGCTAGTGGATTGCAGCTGAGGACCATTTCTTGACCCAGTAATAGGCCCTGAAGAAACTTGTGAGTTTAACACAAGCACAGACAACCACAACATTATAAAGACATTTGTGGACTTAGTGGTGGTAGTTTGTAATTGCCCTGTGAGGGACCTGTCCATGCTATCACATGGGAGTAGTGTGGATGGTAGTATGCTGAGCTCTTGGGGGAGTCATGCAGGAGAAGCAATATTTTCTTACCACTTGCTCCTCTGTGTGATATTAGAAGTAATGCTAACAGGCTTTGAAGGAATCCTAGTCTCCTTGATTTTAAAATTTGTGGCCTTGATGTAGGACCTTGAGACTTTATAGTGTGAAGTTAGGTGATGTGGGGCTTTCACAGACGTTCAGAGACCACTCAGTGTATTAGACTTAAATTCAGAAAAGCAGGCAAATGAAGAGTTAATGCTGAAATTATACTTAGCTCTTGTGTGGTGAGTCTATAAATTTTGCCTTTATCTTATGTAAAATATGTGTGGTGATAAATGGGCATGGTAGAATGACTCTTGAACTTTGACTTTCCTTAGATTTGTGGAGTTTAAAGTAATTACTCAATAAAATGTGGGGAGAGCATACTGTAATAGATCACATCTGAGCTCACCATCCTGCCAATTCACCATCTTTTCAAAAAAAGAAAACACAAAGGATTTGTACAAATTAAAATGTTAAAATAATGGATTGTGACTTGAAAAATGCAGAGGAGGGAATCCAATTACTGAAGCTTGGGAAGCTGTTAGGCAAGTATGTCAATTTTATTCCAGCAGAAAATAGGGGTTTCCTTTAAATTCTAAATAGCATCCTCTGGAGTTGATTGTAAATCATCCAACCTAGAATGCATTGAACATTTATATTGGAACTGTTCCTAGTACTGAATCATATGGCCTGTTCACTTAAGATGTCTGGAACACTTAACCAAGACATGGGACAGTAAATTCCAACATTAAAAAAGTAGGACTTGCAGCTATTTTAAAACAAATTATGTTAAAGAGTTCTTTGCCCATTTTAAACATAAGAAAACTGAATGGAAAAAAATGAAATTGAACATTCTGTATTCATTTGGAGGGGAGGGGAGGGGAGGTAGAGTTTCAACTTTAGCAGTTTTCCTTTACATGCAAAAAGTGGTATTTTTGTGAGCAGTCAGTATAGTCCAGTGAGATGTCTCCATTTCTGCCAGCTTTTTGCAGCAAAACAAAACAAAAAAATCATCCTGGAAGCAAAATGGTGAAGAGGCTTGTCCCAGGAGAAAATTTCCATTTTTCATAGCAGAAATTATCTCATCTTTTCAGGAAAATAGCCTTTTCACCTTTAGCTTAAAGTTTTTCTTTTCACCTGTGATTTGCAAAAATTGGGACACGAGATGTGATGGATTCAAATTCATGAAAAACATTCAAGTCAAAGCTTGACAAGTATATTTTATTTTTTGCACTTATATCGCTCCTGGCATTGTAGCATTTTATTACCTCTCAACTATAAAACATTTATCCTCCCAAAAGCCCAATGAGTTGTGGAAGTATGATTATTGCCATTTGGAGTCATGATGGCTTTCCACTTCTACACATGGTTCTGTTTCTATTTTCTCTTAAGCCTTACTGATTATTTCTTTCTTAGGCTTTTTGAAAAACAGGTTCCTTATTCACCGCAAATGCTATGATTAGTGTTAAACATTACAATGATGCTTTCCTATCATTCTTTTGACTCGGTGCTATATAGATGCCAAAGGGCTACTTTTAATAAGAACAGAGGTCACTATGGCATGTGAGATTTGTTTTGCTCTTCAAATGGCCCCTGATCAGATTTATTAATATTATTTTTGCAGTGACTAGGAACCTCAGGGACCGAAATGAAACTAAAGAATTCTGATGTAAAGTAGTATTCATTTCTTTATTTTGGCTCATCCTGCCCCCCTCCCCTCCCTGGTAATGGCTTTCTCAAATGGCTAGAGGATTGTCTCATGACAGATTCCAGTCATTTCCGTGGTGGAAGAGCGATGGGAGCCTTACCAGTTTTATTCATGTATTAACCCATGATTTGATTTCCCTGCCTCTGTCTCTGGAACTTAATAGAGAGAGACACTTGCTAGCAATTTTCCAAATTAGAAGCAATAGTCAGGAAGTTATTCTGTACTCATTTATTTTGTGAAATGACTGGAATTCTTTGCACTAAACTCTGTTGGTTTTACTTATGTTGAGTAGAGCCTTCTGTCACCAGTAATCCCATGCATTTCAGTGAGATTACTCATGGAGTAAGATGCAAGTTGATAGAAGAAAGGGTGGCAAAATCCACTCATTAGTCTGAATGGGTAAAATGAGTAGGGGTCCTTTAAGCCTCTGTCATCATTATGGAAATAGTGGACAATTTGTATGAGTTTTGTCAGTTCTGCAAAACAGATGTTTTGTTTTTAAAGAAACAAATATTTTCTAGCCAACCTGGTCTTATACTTGACCTATTGCCTGGGAGAAATCCAAAAGTAACCCTTTTGATATCAGCTAGTGTTTGGAATTTGATATCTGTTTTACACACATGCTTAAATTCTCTCACATCCGTTCCTCTCAGTGTGGAGCTAATGGATTAATTTCCTTCCGAACTTTCCTTGTCTATCCTCATGCAGTTTTGTTCAGTGGGTCTTCTGCATCTAGGAAGTCCTGAACTCTTGTTGTAACTCTCTCAAACTTCTCCATCACCTCTTGGGTTAATCTTGCTGATTCTTTAAGTAAGTATAGTTGATTCTATAAGCTAACAATGCAAATAAAAGGAAACAACATTTTATGTAACATTATCAACCAAAAGTACATTTGATTTCCAAATGCTGCTGAGGAGGTAGTGGCTTACTGCCATCTTATTATTTGTGTCAGTTTTAAACATCTCTTCCACTTCCTTCCCAACAGCAACATGTTGCTTTACAACATCTGTTCAGTAAATGCTTAGTAATTACTCCTCTGAGCTTGGTGACGATGAATGTGAGTGTTTCTGTAGATAAACTGTGCAATCTATAATGAAAACAAAGATTCATTTTTGTGTGTGATCTTTATTTGAAGCAGAAAGGTGCTCTGGCTCCTCTCTAAGTTGCATATGGATTTTTAAGTGGGTTTTCAGGGTGGATCAGGATCTTATTACCCTGTCCCTTATCTAATTTTTGTAGGTGATTAGTATGCAGTGTACAAACTCTTGGGATAAATGACTGTGACTGTTTTCTATTTCCTGTATGGAAGAGTAAGCTAATGCCAACAGTACTATAGAATTCATTGGCAAATAATTACGCTAAAATTCAAAATAATGATTACACCATGCCTAATCTGAGCATTTTAACTTCTCTCAATTTAAAACTGATATTTTTATTTTTTCTCACTTTCAGAGAAAATGAAAGTGTCCATTGAATGTAATAGTTGCGGTCAATGTGGCAGCAGCTTTAAGATGGGTTTTAACAGCTCTTTTGCCCATTTCCGCTAGTGCTTTCAATTAAAACAAACACAAGCATAAATACCCCAATTTCTCTGTTCCAAACAAAACACAAAAGGGTGAAAACCCCAAATGACTTCTTCCCCCCAACACACACACTTTAGAAATAGAGAGAGTCAGGTTTTTAAATTGTATGTCTGAAAAACAAGGAGCTGTGAGAAAGGTACTTCCTCAAGTTATCCAGAAACATAAGATGAGTTCCAGAGGGGTAGCCATGTTAGTCTGTTTCCAGCAAAACAACGAGAGTTCTGTGGCACCTTAAAGACTAACACATTTATTTGGGCATATCCTTTCATGGGCAGAAACCCACTTTGTCAGATGCATGAACATAAGATTTCACATCAAAAGTGAGGAGAGAAATGCTCTTAACCATTGGAAAGAGATGACATTGCACTCTGTTGCAGCTCTCACTAGAGCAGAAACAGATACTGCTGACAAATGGATACAAGCGTTCAAACCCCAAACACAATGTATAGCCCCATCCTAGATGGATATTGGGGGGATCTGTTTTTGTTCCCCATGACCCTTTCAGTATTGGCAACAGTTGTATAGCTTGTCGTGCCAAAGAAATCTCACTGAATTTCATTATAGAGGGATTGTAGCAACATTATGGTACAATGCAGAGTGTGTGTATGTCTTTAATATTTAAACTACAGTATCTATAATACTGTTAATATAAATCCTATATGAACAAATTGGTATTTCATTATCTTTGAACTACAGGTGCCTACAAAGTTTATTATAATGTCAATGCTATATTATAGGACCAGATTTACAAAGGTCCTTAGGTTCCTAAACATGCAGATAGCAGCAGAGAGGTTGTTTTACCTCTGTATTTGGCACCGGTGTGACTGCTGCTGGAATACTATGTCCACCATTGAAGAAAGAGGTTGATAAATTGGAGAGGGTTCAGAGAAGAGCCACCAAATGAATAAAGCATTTGGAAAATCTGCCTTACAGTGCTCAAGGAGCTCAATCTATTTAGTTTAACAAAAAGAAGATTAATGGGTGACATGATTACACTTTATAAGTGCCAACATAGGGAAGAAATATTTATTAATGGGCTCTTCAGTCTAGCAAAGAAAGGTGTAACATGATCCCATGGCTGGAAGATGAAATTAGACAAATTCAGACTGGAAATAAGGCTTATGTTTTTAACGGTGATAGTAATTAACCACTGGAATAATTTACCAAGGGTAGTGGTAGATTGTCCATCCCTGACAACTTTTAGATCAAAACTGGATGTCATTCTAAAAATCTGCTCTAGGAATTATTTTGGGGAAGTTCTATAGCTTGTGTTATCCAGGAGGTCAGATAAATGATCACTATGGTCCCTTCTGGACTTGGAATCTATGAATAGATGCCTAATAAGATTTTCAAACTCACCTAAATGAGTTAGGTGTCAACTCCCATTGAAAGTAAATGGGATTTCGAACTCTATTCAAAATCCCAGTAGGCACCTATCTGCATCTTTGTGTGCCTAAATATCTCTGTAAATCTGGTGCACAATACTTAAAGGAAGCCAAAGTATCTTTGTCAGAGCTGGGGAAGGAAAGTACACTTGATACTCTATTCTTTTTGTTGGGTGGAGGCTAGAATAAACAAGTTTCATTTGAAATAGACCAGTTTGACTCTGCAATGCACCAGTATGTTGTCTTCCTGCTTTTTCAAAACTACATCAGCAATTACAGTACTAGCAAAAGATTCCCAAAGCAGCTGCAATGCTATTTTTTTCTATTTCCTTTTTGGTATTGTTCTAGGAAGGTAGATAGTTGGTCCACTGGGTCTTGTTACAGTGTGGATAGTACTTTAGCTTGTTTTCCTCTTTCCTTCTGTATCTTGAAATGTAAAACACCCTTAGGAAAAAGCATTATTCTTTGCTTTGAAATACTTCCAGTATCTTTAAATACAAAAGCCAGGAGTCAAGGTAGGTCACCTCCCGAATGTAACATTTCACTTAAAAAAAAAAAAAAAAAGCCCAAATTCTGCAAACAGATGCACATGTTCTTAATTTTACATATATGAAGTGTCTCACCAAGTTGCTCTCTCTTACTCTTATAAAACATTACAAATATGAAGTGTAAATTGATACTTGTTGTCTTCTTGAACCAGCTATCCTGACAAAGCTATGAGAGGTATGAACGCTGACAGACTGTTCATATTAATGGGGTGGAAAAAGACAAAAGGAAAAATTAAATGCTAACATATTGTTTCTCACTGATGCTTCAAGTAGACTTATAAGAAGAGGGAAGGCCATATTATGAGGTTCTGTGTGATCTGCTATGAGTGGGCATCCCACATGGGTGGGGTTTGGTTTCTGGATACAGCTTGGAAGAAAATTACTCCTTTTTTCCTTCCTAATTTGACCAGTGGAAAATAAACACATAAAATTGTTAAATAATATAAGACACAGAGACAAATGGCCCTTCTCCTGGAAAAAGAGGACCTCTGAGGAAGGTATTGTAACTAGAAACATCTTGTTTAATAACTTATCATTTTGATGGGCAGGTGCACTCTACTGTATTTTTGTAATTGGACTATTTTCAGAACCAGTCCTCCTATTTTTTTTCTTTAATGTGCCTATATTTGAGCATATTAAGCTTCTCTCTAATTAGGAATTAGATCTACCATACACATGTATAATAAGAACATAAGAATGGCCATAGGGGGTCAGACAAATGGTCCATCTAGTCCAGTATCCTGTCTTCCAACAGTGGCTAAAGCCAGATGCTTCAAAGGGAATGAATAGAATAGGGCAACTATCAAGTGATCTATCTTCTGTTGTCTAATCCCACCATCTGGCAGTCTGATTTAGGGACAGACAGAGCATGGGGTTACATCCTTGACCATCTTGGCTAATAACCAGTGATGGACCTATCCTCCATGAATTTAGCTAATTCTTTTTTAACCCAGTTATAATTTTGGCCTTCACAACATCACTTGGCAACGAGTTCCACAAGCTGACTCTGCATTGTGTGAAGAAATACTTCCTTTTGTTTGTTTTAAACCTGCTGCCTATTAATTTCATTGGGTGATCCCTGGTTCTTACGTTATGTGAAGAGGTAAATAACACTTCTTTATTCCCTGTCTCTGCACCATTCATGATTTGATAGACCTCTGTCATATCCCCTCCTTAGTAGTCTCTTTTCAAAACTGAAGAGTCCCAGTCTTTTTAATCTCTTCTCATGAAGAAGCTGTTCCATATCCTTAACTATTTTTGTTGTTCTTCTCTGTACCTTTTCCAATTCCAATATATCATGTTTGAGATAAGGTGACCAGATCTGCATGCAGTATTCAAATGTGGTTGTATCATGGATTAGTATAGAGGCATTATGATATTCTCTGTTTTATTATTTATCACTTTCCTAATGATTCCTAACATTCTTTTAGCATTTTTATTTGGACTGCTGCTGCACACTGAGCGGATGTTTTCAGAGAGCTATCCACAGTGACTCCAAGATCTCTTTCTTGAGTGGTAACAGCTAATTTAAACCTCATCGTTTTTATGTGCAGTTGGGATTGTTTTCCAATGTGCGTTACTTTGCATTTATCAACATTGAATTTCATCTGCCATTTTGTTGCTCCGTCACCTAGTTTTGAGATCTCTTTGTAATTCTACTCAAGATAGTTATTTCCAAACCTGACTGCGACATTCTGTATCATCTGCAAACTTTGCCATTTCACTGTTTACCTCTTTTTCTAAATAATTTACAAATATGCTGAATATCACTGGTCCCAGTACAGATCCCTGGGGGACACCGCTATTTACCTCTGACCATTCTGAAAACTGATAATTTATTCCTACATTTTGTTTCCTGTCTTGTAACCCATTACAGATCCATGAGATGACCTTCCCTCTCATATTATTTAAGCAGTCATGGGATATTGTCCTGGATCTCTTAATGTTATAAAACAAATAAAATAATTTTATTTCCAATATAAAAATGTTGATTACTATAGATCTGGAATGTAAGGCTGGCAGATTGCCTAAATACTGACAAATAGAAAGAAATAAGACTTAAGTTCTATGC
Organism: Emydura macquarii macquarii; assembly: GCF_026122565.2. Classification (NCBI taxonomy): domain Eukaryota; kingdom Metazoa; phylum Chordata; order Testudines; family Chelidae; genus Emydura; species Emydura macquarii. The sequence continues at coordinate 14,902,778 of NW_027131283.1, forward strand.
TTTCTCCTCTTGAGAGGGTCCAGAAAATGCCTTTGGTTCCTTCAAAGAAAAAACCTGCAGGAATGAAAAGCCATTTTGTGAAACCAGCTGTCCTGTGCTAAATTCTGAAAAGTGAAGCAACATTCATAAGAAAGGAAAAGGTCAACACTACATTGACCAGATACTACTGTTGACATACTATATCCATTGTCAATACTACCATCCTGATTTCTTTACAAGGAAATTGTACTCCCTCCATATCGGAAGATTTTTCTAATAAAAATACTACTTTAGTTCCCTGTTACTGCATCCAGACTCTTTATTTTTCTGCAGTGGTGTTGTAGGTAAATGTGTTTGTTAATTAGTACTTCATTGCCATTTACAGAGAGGAAGGTGCTTTATCAATAAGCCTACTTTGAGAATAAAAAAAGTATTTTTTCTTTCAAATGCATTCATAACCATATTTAAATAAAACATTTAATTTAAAGATATCCAGGAACCACTTATAGAAAACCATTTACGGAAATCAATATTTAAACTGAAGGTAAAGTTCATATCCATAGGCTCCTATATAGTGTTAGCCACAGTGTGTGTGTGTGTGTGTGTGTGTGTGTGTGTGTGTGTTTAGCAAAAATAGAATGTTGTAAAAGTAATTTTACAGGAAGAAACACTAATATTTTATCAGCAGATGACCTTCTCTTTTTATTTGAATTAATAAATGTTATTTGGGCACATTCAAGAAATATTTCAACCATGTCCACAGGTTCTATTATTTGACCCCAGTCCTCAAACTATGAAAACATGGGTGCACACTGTTTTAATCTGAAAAGTGAATGGCTCGGAAGATTAACCATGGTGGCAAAGCTGAGATCAATTCTCCTACTCGTCTCAGTCTGCAAGAAGTTTTAATATTGTGTTAAATGTATGGTTTTTCTTCTACTTAATCATGCTTCAGTCCCATGTTTGTCTCTGACTCAAATACGGTTGGCTTGGAGTAGCCCCGGTGCTGGAGGTGAGAATCCAAAGTATCTATGAATCTGTGCTCACTATTGAAATTTAGGTTTTTTGTTTTTCACTGACACAAAAATAGTAGCTATGGTGCTTTGAAAAAGAGATTCAAAGAGACAAAAGTTTAATTATACAGCTTTTTTTCCCCTTTGCAGCTGTGTCCCATTAGCTTGTGAGCAGTGGGGGATTTCTTTGCAATCTTTGACCCTCCTACCACTATATTCCTGACCAAACTGATGATTAAAATCAATTACAGACTATACAAGTGCTGAAAGGGATATTTTTCCCAACAGAGACCTTTGAATTAACTTTGCTGTTAACCAATAACTAGAAAGTTATTATATATCACTTGCTTGATGCTCCCATAAGATTCTTGTGGGGGATAGGGATCTGGCTAACATCAACTTATTTAAAAAGAAACATTTTGTTTGGTTTTGTAGAGGAAGAGGAGAATAGAAAAGTTTGGATTCCTACAAACTGAAAGGTTTTATGTCCATGTTTTGTAAGATGCCTTATACTGATTAACACCCTTATTCTACAGCTCTTGCTCATGTTGACTATCATTTACTCTAATGAACGTTCTTTGGATTATTCTAGAAGCAAGTGAGACTCAGGAAAATTATTGGGGGTTAGGTACCTAACCTCCGTAGGTGCTTTTGAAAATCCCACTGGGCCCCTATCCACACCTTTTGGTACCTAAATACCTTTGTAAAGTAGGCCCCTAATGCTTTTAGATACCAAAGGAGTGAGCCAAATATCGTGAACACATGTCAAAGGTGAGGTCATTTATGTCCTTTCACAAAATTCAGATATACCTCCAACCCTGAATGTCCTAGAGTTCTGATCTGTTTGGAGCCAGGATTTTTGGTTTAGACTCATTTGTGCCCGTTATATATGCATCTAACAGAAAATATGTCATCACCCTTAAGGGGGTAGAAGGTAAAGGACTCTCATGTCCTAGGGAAAGGCAAGATTTCAGCTACTTACAACAAAGAATATACTCAGCTTTCACTCTTTTCTCAAGACACCCAGAGGTCAGGTCCATGCACCATCTGAGAGCTGGAAACAGAGTACATGGCCCCTGTTAACAACATTTAGGAGTCTCATGGCGCATGACATGGAAGACCTGGGAACTCATGGCTTCCTTGGGTCAGATAGGGAATATATTGCAGGGTCTGTGATGACCCATTAAAGGCTTCCATCCCTACTCATGAAATATATTGTGAAGAGTTAAGCATATTTTTAGTGGTTTTTCATAATTCAGTGGAAACCAGACACAAAACTTTTTTCATTTTAAAAGGTCAGTTCTAGGAGACAGATTTTTAGAAGATCATACAGTATTTCAGTGCACTATTCTTCTAATCTTCCTTTCCCTCGGTTTTCTTGCAGAATGTGTTCTTGTCTTGCCTTGGCTTTTGCTTTATACCTCTTTCGTTTTTGACAGCCCTTCAGTTGAAAAGTTTATCTTTCATTAGCTTTTAGGCCTTCAGTCATCATCTACTGTCAGGGCCCTTTGGGGCATGTTGAACTTTTATTCCAACATTGTCTCATTCATTTGAAGGCTTATCACCATCTTTTCTTTCAAAGGCTGTCCCCAGCTTAATATCTGAAGGTTAGACAGTATATGATAAAGCCTTTTAATCATGCCAGTAGAGTCCTAAACCAATATTATTACCATTCCAGTCTCATTTTTGTAGTTTTTAATTAACTTGGCTTGATGTGTAGGAGAGAGACCTTAGAACAGTAATTAAATGTAATTTGTTGACTATTCCCCCTTTTTTTGTCTCCATTTTAATATGCATGGGTATTCTCATAATTAATAAGATGATAATGGACTCTCCATTAACATAGCACCATACAACTGATATGATACACACGGGTCTTTTTATTGGATTTGTAAGACATTTTTTAAAAACTCCTTTCCCATTAAACAGACAGCAGGAACGGGTTGTGCATTTTGTTTTCTTAAATGATTCAGCACTATAAACAAAGGTTTATGCAGGAAATATTGCTATAATATACTTAACCTACTTTGAATTAAAAAAAACAAAACAAAAGCAGAAGCATAGGTTTTTTTGATCACTTGTTTAATTTGGAAAAAGATACTGACCAGATCAGCTGTTGTGTCATTACTCTCCAGACATAATTAGTCTGTGGAACTGATTAGCAGGGGAAAGGAGCAGAGATGGGAAGGTATAGTGTTGGAGAAGGAGGTTAGTCCGTGGCCCTAGTTGTTTCACAAAAACTGAAACATTTTAGTGTCTAACTCTCATGGAACATTTGCAGCTTAAATTGCAGTCACTTGATGTCTTATGCAATGGTTTGGAAAATTTCCTTTTCAAAGCACCCCCAAACAAATATGACTGCCTATTCATTATTATACAAGAAGAATGACTGTGAGCTGCTGCTGACATCATGAGTTGATCCTTGAATTGTAGATAATTCTGAGATTTCTTTCCATCTAGTAAATGGCACTTCTCCTAAACAGGCAGAAGAAATGTACGTCTATACTGCATTTGCAGCTCGGGCAGGCATATATGCATTAACTTTAATCTAGCTATCAGATAAGTGAAGTCATGGAGGCAGGGATTTTGGCACAAGATACCAACTTAAGTACATGCCCAGCATCACAGACATGGTTGTATAGCCAGTGCTGAAACCTATGTTGCCATATTTTCACTGTTATTTTTATCCACATTAACTAGATTCATGATCACATAGGTGTGCCAGCCCATGCCGAAATCACACCTCTGATTGCAGCATAGTTATATCCTGAGTGTCAGATGGAACTCCGTATACATTTGTGGTGTATCAAAAACTGTTGTTTTGTTTTCTTTTGTTTTAAAGCGAGAGATCACTTTAAATTCTATTTTTTTTTCTGGTCTGGCCTGCAGATGAGTTCTCTGTACATTTGATCAGAATCAGTCTGCAGACAGCCTAGATTAAGGTGGGATGAGTTGTGCTTCTCTGTTTAACAAAGCAGCTTTCTTTGTCTCTTTCTTTTTGGGTTCTTGTGTCATCATTCTGAATTCTAAGAAATAAAACAGTATTACATTGCAACCTTCCAGCAAGAGTATTTTGTTTTTCATCTAACTTCTCTGTGTGTAGGCCATAAACATAAGAGTTTGTTCTTTGGCTGAAACCTGTGTGAAATCTTTTTCCTTAATCATGTATGATGCTCTTATTCTTATACATATTAGACTAGAAAATAGCATTGCCCAATTTGGGTCTTTTGGGGGCACACAGTAATTAACTGGTACCATGGCTTTGTACCACACACAGTCTCTGTATCTGTTTAACTTTTTTGCCTGGTCAAATCCACTTCAAGATGAATATAAAATTTTAAGGCAAGAAAAATGGTGTGTTAGGCTCATTCTTTCCCCTCCCCCTTTGCTTTTTTCCTACTCCCCTCCCCTCTTATTAACTGAGGAATGATGAGGTACACTACTTCATAATAATGCCTTAACTTGGGGATGGACAGAGCAGAAAGCTTTCAGTCGGATTTTGTCCTTCATTAGATATAGATTTGGAATACAAAAAACTATTTTGATGGCTCTCTTTCTTAAAAAAACAAACAAAAAACTAAAAAACATAGTGTTGGGGTTGGGTGGGGATGGTGTGTGTTTAAGCATCTCTGTTCCAGCTGTGGTCTGTTAAGTTCAATGAGTTATTATTAAATGATACCGTATCCAAAATAACTGAAGCTGTGAATCTGAGGACAACTTCCAAACTGTCTTCACTTTGGTGAGAGCAATTCAAATCCTACAGACAAAGAAATTATGCTCATAGGTACAGTTTGAGTGGTGGATCAAAAAAAATTGACACTTGTTAACTTCAGGAGCTTCCCCTCTAAGACTTCATACATTACACTATAGATTGATCCCAAATGGACATGGCTGGGAATTAAACTTTTCCTCTCAGATATTTGATCATCTCAAACACAACTTTTATTTAAACACAACTTTTCAGCCAAAAAAAAAATTCTTCCTGTCTGTATTATTGCAAAGCAATTTAACAGCAGGCTAAGATAGCTACTCTATATGCTTAAAACATAATTTTATATTGATAAACTAGAAATAATTGGAAGAAGACTTTTATCTTACCCCAGGCTATCCACCTGCCACTGCTTGATAAAGCAGCTTTTGAAACTTGTGTTGTACTTCAGGTAGCTTGACTCTAAATTTAGCTTTGATATCAAACAGGAAAAATGTCACACTTCAGGAAATTTGAAGACCTAAGTACAAACAGTTTTGTGAACTCATTAGACACATCCTTGCTCGCTTTTGATCTTCTTGATCTGACATTAAGTTACTCTTCTTTAATTTTAATACAATTATTCATGGTTTGTTTTATTTTTTGCAGATTGCATGGTACATAAGAAATCTAGAAAATGCAACTCTGAAGGGTGGGGGTCTGGTCAAACCCATGCCTTGGCTACAGGGCAAACTGTCTTAGCATTCCTTTAGTCCCTCTTGAATGCATGCCTTAGATCAGTGATTCTTACCCCGGGGTATGTGTACCCATGGAGTACACAGGTCTTCCAGGAGCTACATCACTCATCTAGATATTTGCCTACTTTTATAACAAGCTACACAAAAAAGCACTCACAAACTCAAATTTCATATAGACAGCGACATGTTTATACTGCTTTATATACTACACAGTGAAATGTAAGTACAATATTTATATTCTAATTGATGTATTTTATAATTATATGGTAAAATGAGAAAGTAAGCAATTTTTTCAGTAATAGCATGCTGTGATACTTCTGTATTTTTATGTCTGATTTTGTAAGCAAGTAGTTTTTAAGTGAGGTGAAACGTGGGGTATACAAGGCAAATCATACTCCTGAAAGGGATACAGTAGTCTGGAAAGATTGATAATTGCTGCCTTAGCTGACAGTCCTGTCTCCTACACCACACTCTGGGCAGAACTACATAGTTCTACTACTCTGGGACAGAGTACAGCACCCGCTATTTCCCACCTGTGCTAATGTGATAGGCCCAGCTGCCTTTGGTACCTGTAAGTCCTTTCACTCCTGTGACCAGAAAATTGATTAAACTGACTCAAAATCAACATCTCCAAAGCAAAGTATTTATTTATTCCTTCCCCCAAAGGCACAGAACATAGAATCATAAAAGATTAGGGTTGGAAGGGACCTCAGGACGTCATCTAGTCCAACCCCCTGATCAAAGCAGGACCAAGCCCAACTAAATTATCCCAGCCAGGGCTTTGACAAGCTGAGCCTTAAAAACCTCTAAGGATGAAGATTCCACCACCTCCCTAGGTAACCCATTCCAGTACTTCACCACTCTCCTAGTGAAAAAGTTTTTCCTTATATCTAACCTAGACCTCCCCAACTGCAACTTGAGACCATTGCTCCTTGTTCTGTCATCTGCCATCATGGAGAACAGCCTAGCTCCATCCTCTTTGGAACCCCCCTTCAGGTAGTTGAAGGCTGCTATCAAATCCCCCATCTGCCTTTTCTTCTGCAGACTAAACAAGCCCAGTTCCCTCAGCCTGTCCTCATAAGTCATGTGCTCCTGCCCTCTAATCATTTTCATTGCCCTCTGCTGGACTCTCTCCAATTTGTCTACATCCTTTCTGTAGTGGGGGTTCCAAAACTGGACACAATGTTCCAAATGTGGCCTCACCGGTGTCGAATGGGGGGAGAATAATCACTTCCTTCAATCTGCTTCGATCCTCTTACTAATGCAGCCCAATATGCTGTTAGCCTTCTTGACAATAAGGGCACACTGTTGACTCATGTCCAGCTTCTTGTCCACTGTAACGTGTAGGTCCTTTTCTGCAGAACTGCTGCCTAGCCAGTCAGTCCCTAGTCTGTAACAGTTCATGGGATTCTTCCATCCTAAGTGCAGGACTCTACACTTATCTTTATTGAACCTCATCAGATTTCTTTTGGCCTAATCCTCCAATTTTTCTATGTCACTCTGGAACCTATCCCTACCCTCCAGCGTATTGATCACTCCCCCAGTTTAGTGTCCTTTGTGAATTTGCTGAGGGTGCAATCCACTCCATCCTCCAGATCATTAATGAAGATATTGAACAAAACTGGCCCCAGCACCGACCCCTGGGTCACTCCACTTGTTAGTGGCTGCCAACTAGGCATCAAGCCATTGATCACAGCTTTCTAGCCACCTTATAGTTCATTCATCCAACTCAGACTTCTTTAACTTGCTGGCAAGAATACTTGGACACTGTATCAAAAGTTTTGCTAAAGTCAAAAGTTTTGCTATCACATCCACTGCTTTTCCCCACATCCACAGAGCCAGTCATCTCATCATAGAAGGCAATCAAGTTGGTCAGGCATGACTTGCCCTTAGTGAATCCATGCTGACTGTTCCTTATTACCTTCCTATCCACCAAGTGCTTCAAAATAGATTCCTTGAGGACCTGCTCCATGATTTTTTCTGGGGACTGAGGTGAGGCTGACTGGTCTGTAGTTGCTTGGATCCGCCTTCTTCCCTTTTTTAAAGAAGGGCACTATATTTGCCTTTTTACAATTGTCCAGGACCTCCCCCGATCGCCACAAGTTTTTAAAGATAATGGCCAATGGCTCTGCAATTTCATCAGCTAACTCCTCCAGCACGCTCGGTGGCATTGCATCTGGCCCCATGTACTTGTGCATATCCAGCCTTTCTAAACAGTCCTGAACCTGTTCTTTAAGCACTGAAGGCTGCTCATCTCCTCCCCATTCTGTGCAGCACAGTGCAATAGTCTCGGAGCTGACCTTGTCTGTGAAGACAGAGGCAAAAAAACCACCTAGTACTTCAGCTTTTTCCACATCATCTGCCACTAGCTTGCTTCCCCCACTTAGTAAGGAGCCCACACTTTCCCTGACCACCTTCTGGTTGCTAATATACTTGTAGAAACCCTTCTTGTTACCTTTCATGGCCCTTGCTAGCTGCAACTCCACTTGTGCTTTGGCCTTCCTGATTTCACCCCTGCATGCTAGAGCAGTATTTTTATACTTCTCCCTAGTCATCTGACCAAGCTTCCCCTTCTTGTAAACTTTGTTTTTGTGTTTAATCTGTAGATCAGAAGGTAAAAACAATAAAAGGCCTGTACCCTGTGGTCTTAAAATTTACTCTTTCTTTGTCAGTTTTTGTAAGTGCCCTTCAGCCCAGCCTGCATCTCTGGTTGGGGGCAACTGATTGTCCGGCTTGCAGCTTGTTCCCTTTGTCTCCGAATGATCCCTGGCAGTCTGTCAGCTTTCATTGACTTTATGAGCTGCCTCTCTTAACTCACCCAATCCCACTCTATTTTGTAGGCCTGGGGTCCTGTAGTGTTTTAGTGATCGCTCCGCTTCACCTTGGCAAGAGCTGAGCCTCGAGGGTTGGGGCCAGGAATCACCTCTTTGTGCCTGTAAACCTGGTTATTGTGTCTGAGTGTTTGCTGAGATACTCCTTATCTATGCCAATACTTTATCTTTCCTGATTGGATCCACTAATAATCTCTTTTGATCTAATGCTGTAACAAGTAACCCATCATGAACAAACACACCAACACATGCAGCATATCATACAAACTAAGACAGATGTTCCCAGCTTGTCATAACATATTTAAATAGATCTGAATAAAGTTAGTAAACTTTTTTAAGTACATGAGGTAACTTTACAAATAAGGCCTAAGGCCTCAACCCTGCAAAGATTTATGTACATGCTCAAGTTTCCTCACTGTGAATGGTCTTGTTGGCTTCAATGGGAGTACTTACAGGTCCCAATTCAGGACAATGTCCCTATTGAGGAGAACAGGCAGGCCCCAATCCTGAAAACTCTTATGCATACATTTTATAATGTACATAAGTATTTGTAGGTTTGGGGTCTAAATATGGACTTTAATACTTAGAAACTAGCTCTTTTCATATTATCGGATTGGGAGGGGACTAGTGACAATTGTAGGGCTGTGTCAGTACAATCTAATTTATTGTTGCTTCAGTAGTACCTGGTCTGAAGCACTGAAGATGCTGGTTTTTGGGTTGTTTTTTTCCCCTGCTATCCGTGCCATTGAACATACTAATGAACAACAGGCAAAGGGAATATTCTGATTCTGGGTCGTTGCTACATGATGTGAAAAATCTGCCTTTATCCCCAGAAGACAGAAAGGCTGCTCGATGTTAACAATTGCTCTGTTGCACTGTAATCCTGAAAAAAGGAGCCCGTAAGAGAGAGCTTTGAAATGAAGTCCTGTGCTGCATCATTACTAGCTACTGTTATACCTGCCCTGACTACAAAACTGGCACAAAAAAAAAAAAACCCAAACTCAAAAGGCTGCCTTCTTAATGTGGATCGAAATTATGGTGAACACAATGAAAAATCTGTTAAAGCAAAATGTATCCTGACCCTAATGGAAAAGCAAGCCTTTAATTCTCTGCCACAACTACCTGTCACACAAGAACTGCAACCTCAGCAGGGGGGGTCTTTTTCTGGATTGGAGGAAAACAAGAGCAGTGGTTCCTTTAAGGGTTCCCTCCTTCCTCAAGGATTGAGAAAGGGAGGGTGGATGGAAGAGGCAAGGGAAGGCATCACTGAGGCCGATGGCTCAGATGAGCCATTTTTCCCTGCGTATCTGTGGGAGGGTATATAAATCCTGTTTCACCCCCTCACACATCTGGACTGAGAGGGTAGAAGGCAGCCAAGTTATTTGCTGGTGCCTCCTTGTGTCAGGTTTCCAATGCAAGTACTAGCTCCATAGTGGTTTCGTTTCCTGATAAACTGGAATTGAACTTAGAGGAAGTCATCCCCTACAGAAGCTGAGGAATGGGGTTGGGGGTCCCAGCAATGTCTGAGACAGAGAGGAGACAGTCTCCGTTTTCCCAGAACCATCATATGAGATAAGGGTGATGGGATCCCAGCAATTGTCTGGGGACCAGCTGTAAAGGGTCAGGGGCTGGCATCAGCCCTTCACCAGGTGGAAACGATAATGGAAGGACTCATGACTTGCACTGTCTGAGTATTGTTGGCTAGGTCCCAGCTGAATTAATAAAGTTATGCTCTAAGAAAATCACATCCCTTGTATGTTGTCTGTCTTCCAACATGACAGGGACAATTGCCTTGGAGGAAGGACAGAGGCATTAATCTAATATGTGCCCTCCTCCCTCACATTTAGTATTGTTTGCATAGTTTGTCTTGCTCATTATTACTCTTATTGTTTATCCTTTTCGGCTACAGTGTCCCAAGCTGCAAAATTAGCAATGTACCTCACTGGTTGTCAAGAAATTTGCTACGTTCAGAAGAGGAATATGGAAAATAAAATTTCACTGAATGAATGAATAGGCAACAAGTTTAAAACAAATATAAGGAAGTACTTTATCACACAACACACTTTCAACTTGTGGAACTCATTGCCAGGAAAGGTTGTAAAGGCAAAAATTATAACTGGATTCAAAAAGAATTAGCGAAGTTCATGGAAGAATGGTCCATCAATGGCTATTAGCTAAGATGGTCAGGGACTCAGCCACATGCTCTGGTGTCCCTAAACATTGAACTGAATCTGGGACTGGAAGACAGGAGATGGATCACTTGATAGTTGCCCCGTTCTTTTCACTCCCTCTGAACCATCTGGTGCCAGCCACTGTAGGAAGACAGGATTCTGGTCTAGATGAACTATTGGTCTGACCCACTATTACAAGTCATATGTTATGATCTTATGTTAATATTATGTGTTTACCCTTCCATATGGACTTAAACAAAAATTCAGCTTAAGCAACATTTTAGTACATTTTAATAAGCACATAAGTACATTTTAATTTAAAGTATCCAATAAATTTATTATAACTGGCTGAAATTTTTCAGATAGCAATTATTTTCTTGAAATAGGTATTATTTTGAAAATGGAATTTTTTGAAAAAGTTGATTTTTTTTGTTTGTTTGTGTGTGGAATGTCTCAAAGTTTCTCTTTAAAAAAAACTGCAAAAATGTCCACTTTTTGTTTCCCCTCAATCTTTCCCGTCTATTTCAGTGGTAAAATAGAAAAAAAAAATGAAATGGGGAGGGTGAAGAAAACTTAAAAATTTGGTAAAAAAAAGACAGTTCTTTTAATCAGTTTTTTTTTTTTTAAATCTTCTGAATAAAAGCATTTTTCAAAATTAAAAAAATAGAACTTATATTAAGTTTAATGCTGTCTGTTGAAAAAAATTTAGGGAGGGGGACTTTAAAAATTATTATTTGTATACACGATGGGTAAAATGAACTCAGCTGTGCATCCATGTTTACATAATAAAATGTAACTAAAAGTCAATCCCAGGACCAGGTATAATTTGTATCAATTTGTGGTTTGAGCTTCCATGACAGTATCCACAAATGAGTGATTATGAACAAACTTTTGAAAATATTGAGAATCCCTTGATGTAAGAATATTAATAGAAAATCTTACTAAATGCTTAAGTTTTTTAATCCCTTTTACCTAAATGAAATAATTTGTTCCTAATTTTGAAATGAATTATTTATTTTATTTAATTTCTTTCAGCTAAAGTATTCTCCTGTAATTATAAACCCAAACTGCAATTTTGGCTTTACCTTCTGGCATATTAATTACTAGTTCTGATTTAAAACGGCTCTCAAAACAATTAAAGCGTGACATTATATCACCGGATGAGTTTGGAACATTTTATTTATTTTATAATTTCTTGCAATACACTTCTGAAAATTAGGCCCAAGATGACCAAAATGTCCTGGCACCCAAAATTAGAGGCAACATCTGGAAACGTTAACTACATAAGGTCTAGTCCCATCAATCACTGATCACAAACTGGAAATAGGAACTAGAAGACACGTGCCCAGCTATAAACTAAAGAGAACCACATATACATTCAAAGGATGAAATCTTTCTCTTGAATTCTCCTCATCTGAACTGTCCCAACTTCTCATCGATTGTCACTCACTCTACACTCTCCCATCAGTTGTTCAATCATCAGTCCCGCACCTGCCATCCTTATTCACCTACATGTGAGGGTTTGATTCTGATCTGTCAGCATTTTAGATAGTTCCTCAGTTACTGAAAAATGTCAATTTAAGCTAAACTTCCTTTCCGATAACAATTTATGGCCAACAATCCACAGCCTAAGTACTCTAATATCATACTGAACTTTACATTCCATCAGCACAGAACGAGCTGTTTCTACTTTCTCTTAATAGTCATCATCTATATATAATGATAAGTCTCAATCCTAATATTGGTTACTATGTGTTCCTATAGGCAAAGGTGAAAGAATAGTAACTCTGTTGCTTTACAAATAATTTTCATGCACTTGCCATATCTGGTTACCTCAAATCCTGTCTCTGAGCGATTTGGTACGCATGGTTCTGTCACTCAGCTTTATACTACTACTAAACACAGTTTCTGTTAGATGAATGCTGTGCTGAAGAAATAAGTTATTCAGTCGCAGCTCTTTTTAATCATTGATTTAACAGAAATGTGTGCCCCATTTTAAGGCTATTCTAGAATGCACTCCTAACTATGGAGTCATTTCCAGGAAACTCTATTATGTTGCATGTTTTTTTTTTTTTAATTTACATTCCCAGAAATTTTATGGCAAGAAGATCAGGAAAATAATTCAGCAAGTTTTCAAGGCTTTACTATTTCAAACTTGCAGCTTTTTCACATATCAAATTATCTGCTGATTGTGTATGGGTGATATCTGCTGTGCTAAAAGGAAGTTCATGAGTGTGACATGGAATGAGCTGCTGCAGACTTCCCACTTTTCTTCATCAAGAAGATTGCTGATTAAAAATATAGCTGGCTCCAGACCCTGAATTGCTAGACCGTACTATGGGTGACAGATAAAATATGGATAATTTCCAAATGGTGCAGACTGCATCTCTAAGATCAGCTAGACAATCAAGAAGGCAAGCCTCCAAACACATAAAAAAGTATCCTGCAAAAGCAATTAAATAAAGAACACAAAGAACTTGAAAGAATCTCCTGAATTTCTATAAAACATTTTTTTCTATAATGAGTGCATACATCTCTGGGGAACCATATTAGAAAAAATATTACCATGCATTTTGTTTAACAGAGGTAGTGTACAAATAAATATGGGCATGTAAATAGCTTTGTGTATCTACCTGTTCTCTACCATACTATAATTTATAGTTGAGCTGCTTCAAGCAGCTGTTATAAGAGGATGCAGCAGTAAACCTATCACATTTTAGCCTGATCTTTCTTGTTGCACATGAATTAAGAGTTTGGTTCCAGAGGAGGATATATTCTTTAAAAATTCCTATATATGTAGCATCATACTCAACTAGATTATTTAATTTTTATTTCAGTTGATTGCTTTTGCAGTACTTGCAGTATTTTTCTATCCCTTTAGAGCAATTTCTGTTTACCATGCAAAACTAATCACCTTGGGATTTCTTCATTGGAAACAAATTGCTCCAAGTGGGAAGGAAACATAAATTTAAATTTATAAAAATATTATTTACCCTCTTTGCAGGGCTGATGAAAGGAAAGGAAAGCAGGGATCATTGAACCAGGACCCTGAATCAGCGCCACCCTCACCCCAAAACTCCTGTAATGTCTTTATAAATAAATGGGGGGGCAGTGAATATGATGTATCAGAGCCCCAAATTTTCTTGATGGACCTTCCTCTTCATCAGAGGTCACTGTAAACCTGAGATTTAATGTGACTGAAAGTTAGCTACAGGAGGGTTGTAGTGTAATTATATTAAAGTCATAATTACTTATCTCACATGGATATATTCTGTGTTTCCTGTATATAATTCTTGCAAAAAAATTTTTTTTTTTTTTTTTAACAAAAAGCAGGAAGAGGGAATTTAGTTTGAATATAAGAGGAAAACTTAAGAAATGTTGGGTAAGGGAGGCTGTAGAATCAACTCCACTGAGACATAAAAGGTAAAACTTGACTCAATTTGGGAAGAATCGAGGTTAATGAAATACAATCGGTCATTGCATCCTCCACACGTAATTCATTCTTAGACAGTAAGCTCTCTGAAACAGGAATGTCTTCATATGTGGTTCAGAACCATGAACAATGGGGCCTTAAATTTTGTTTGAGGATTGTGCATGCTACTGTAATATAACTTATAATTATCAGTATGTTTTAACAGGCATGTACTGCTTTTTACCTTTAAAGTGCGTTAGAAATGTGAACTAGCTAATCCTTACAATGCCTGTCTTGTTAACATTCTGATGTATTTTAGGACAAACCATAGAATCCATCTGACTGGTAGCACCATGACCTGAAAAGGGATTCTAATGAGCAAGCAGGCTAGGAATGAAGTTTCTCTCTAAACCCCTGAGTAGTAGATACTAGCTCAGGGGTTTGGAATCGAATCCAGTCCACTGGACAAGTATAAAAACGTTTTCATTTTCTTCCAGTTGTCTAGTTTTTGAGGCAGCATCTATCATGCCAACTGGCATAATGATTAGCTTGGATTGTTCTCCTCATGTGAATTTTTCCAGATTTCTAATTTCAAATGGCAGTCCATTTCAAAGAAACATGGACAAACTCCAGTAGGGAAAATTATTCACCTACCCTTTTCGTGCATCAAAATGTAGTCAGTATGTTGTGGCTGTGTCTGCCCTCTCTGAGTTCTGGGCTTGCTGACTCTGGGCATGCCTGGGTCGTGCACCAATGCTCAGCAAAGCACACCAGCAAATCCTTTAAACCTAGCACTGCAACTTTACTGGAATAGAGGCAAATTTCAGTCATTACAATACTACATAATTACTGGTGTTACATTACATTTCAAAGGACCCAGAAAATGTGGTCCACTGCTTTACCACAGTTTGCACAATGAGAAATCCTCTGTTTCTCAAAACAGATTGCCACTTGAAAAATAGACAGAGCTCAGGGTGCATACAGAAGATTAAAAAGTATTTAAATTAGAAAAGACAACCTGTGCATAGATCATAGGCCACAAAGGAATCCCATGTAGCTCACTCACAGATGCTCACTTTTGTAGTGTGCCTACTAGGCAACAGTCCCATCACTCCCTCACTCCCCAGAAACGAGAGTCCTGTAGACCTTAAAGACAAACAAATTTCTGTGGGCATAAGCTTTCGTGGGCTGCAACCCATTCATCAGATGCAACTCCCCAGAGTAACATTTTCATGATCTGATTTAAAAGCAGTTGATAAGGACTGTGAATTTCTGGGAATTTATGCAAATAATCAGGTTTCTGATACAACAGAGGAGAGGATGGAATTGTCCTTAGTTGCATGATTTCTTCAGTGTGGTGTTACCTTTAATCTAACACAGATTGGTGGTTTTACATCCTACTCATTTCTATTTGCTTTCATTTATTAAAATTCCTTCAGGTAAAAGACCTGAAAGATGAAAATGACCACAATACACACCCAAAGTAAACACTGGAGATTTTATCAATTTTTCATATTACATTTTAGCCCTTCGCTGTCAGTACTTCCCTTGATGTCTTTTAACACTCCTTTTATGCTAGTTATTTTTATTTTTCAGTTACACTTTAGAAGAAAGCAATGGAAGAGCAGGTGCTAGGAGACTTGCATCAGAGAATGTAACGGCTGATGAGCTGCTGTCCTCCAATGTTCCCTCCAATCAAGTTCTATATACCCCAGGTATGAAGAGGAACAGAAATAATTCTCACTACAGCAATTTTCAGCAAATTGTTCTGTTAAATAGGAAAATATTACTTCAAGGCTGCAAAAATGATAAGCCTGACCCTCCAGCTCTGCTTTGAAAGGTCATTTTGATTAATATAGGCAAAATTGGGAAGTAAATGCATTTTCATAAGCTTGTCTCTTTCTAGCTTTTACTGGTCTTTTCAGTTTTTTCAGATGTGCTGAGCACCTGCAGGTTCTAGTGAAGTCAAAAGGAGCTGCAGGCATTAAGCATCTCTGACAATCAGGATCTAACATCTCTCAGCTTTCCCTCTGTCTCTCCTCCCCGCCCCCACTTTTTCTCATTATGTTAATTTAATGGCTTCTTTGACAAAGAAACTTCATTCATAATCTTGAAAGTATAATGGGTTTAATTTCCAGGTTGTATTTTGAGAAACTATTAATGTTCCCTTTAAAGTCATCAAAACTGAATTATGTTTCAGGGAAAATATTAAGTACTTTAGAAGTCTCTTACAGGCTCAGCTAAAGCCAATCAGCAGTCCAGTTGCAATTATTTAAAAGCACGGAGCCTTGGATTGTTAAACACATTATGAATTATCCATGATTTATTCACGCTCCGTCCTATTTACGATTTAAGGACTGTAATTAAAGGTCTCAGCCATTTTCAATCTTTATCAAAGATTGTCACCAGAATAATTATGTTTCTAATGTGCTGAGGAAACTTTTAATTGTTTTAATATTAGCTAGATAGTTTCTCTAGATAATAAAAGAAATAGGGATGTGAAGAGGTGAAATTGCACTTCTCTTAAATAATGCAGATTTGTTTCTTTTTACTATATTACAAATAATATTACTAAAATAATGTCATTTCAAAGTTCCCTCCATTATTTTAGGTATAAAAGAACAATATGGGCTTGGAACGAATTACAAGGAATAAGGGCTTGTCTAGACACAGAAGTTGCACTGCTTTAACTATACTGGTTCTTCTTTAATTATATCAGTACAATCCCTCTAGTGTGGGTGCAGTTATCCTGGAATAAAGGTGCTTATAGAGACATAAACTATACTGGTATAAACACCTTTATACTGATATAACTGTATCCACACTAGTGGTTGTGCTGAATATAGGTTCAAAAATTGTATGCACACTGGAAATCAGCCCTAAAATACAAGTTCAAGAGTATTTCACACATTTTTTATAAACTATTTGGTTCTCTGGTGCAATGGATTATTGACCTGTACTTATTAATTTGATTCCTTCAGTCCATCCCACTCCACTTTTCTACATTAATCTCACATTTGGGATCTTATTGAGGGCACAGGAACAAACCATCCTGATGTGCAGAAAGAATAGCAAATATGGTGGGCATCCAGCTTGGCTTAACAAAGAAGTCTTTGGTGAACTTAAACACAAAAAAGAAGCTTACAAGAAGTGGAAGCTCGGTCAGGTGACTGGGAAGGAGTATAAAAATGCTGCTCGAACATGCAGGAATGAAATCAGGAAGGCCAAAGCACAATTGGAGTTGCAGCTATCAAGGTATGTGAAGGGGAACAAGAAGGATTTCTACAAGTATGTCACCAACAAGAGGATGATTAGGGAAAGTGTGGGCCCCTTACAGAATGGGGGAGGCAACCTAGTGACAGAGGATGTGGAGAAAGCTGAGGTACTCAATGCCTTTTTTGCTTCTGTCTTCACAGATAAGGTCAGCTCCCAGACTGCTGCACTGGGAGGCACATAATGGGAAGGAGGTGAACATCCCACAGTGCTGAAGGAATAGGTTGAAGACTATTTAGAAAGATTGGACATACACAAGTCCATGGGGCCAGATGCAATGCACCCGAGGGTGCTGAGGGAGTTGGCTGATGTGATTTCAGAGTCATTGGCTATTATCTTTGAAAGCTCGTGGCAATTGGGGAAGATCCCTGATGACTGGAAAAAAGCAAATATAGTGCCCATCTTCAAGAAAGGGAGGAAAGAGGATCCAGGGAACTACAGACCAGTCAGCCTCACCTCAATCCCTGAAAAAATCATGGACCAGGTCCTCAAGGAATCCATTTTAAGGCACTTGGAAGAGAGGAAGGTAATCAAGAACAGTCAACATGGATTCACCAAGGGAAAGTCATGCCTGACCAACCTGATTGCTTTCTATGAAGAGGTGACTGGCTCTGTGGATGTGGGGAAAGTGGTAGACGTGATATACCTTGACTTTAGCAAAGCTTTTGATATGGTCTCTCACAGTATTCTTATCAGCAAGTTAAAGAAGTATGGGTTGGATGAATGGACTATAAAATGGATCGAGAACTGGCTAGAGCATAGGGCTCAACGAGTAGTGATCAATGGCTCCATGTCTAGCTGGCAGCCGGTCATGAGCGGAGTGCCCCAGTGGTCGGTCCTGCGGCTGGTTTTGTCCAATATCTTCATTAGAAATCTAGATCCTCTAGATCTGATCTAGAGGATGGGGTAGATTGCACCCTCAGCAATTTTGCAGATGACACTAAGCTAGGGGGAGTGGTAGATACCCTGGAAGGTAGTGATAGGCTACAGAAGGACCTAAACAAACTGGAGGATTGGGCCAAAAGAAATCTGACGAGGTTCAACAAGGACAAGTGCAGAGTGTTACACTTTGGATGGAAGAACCCCATACACAGCTACAGACTGGGGACCGATGAGCTAGGCAGCAGTTCTGCAGATAAGTACCTGGGTTTACAGTGGATAAGAAGCTGGATATGAGTCAGCAGTGTGCCGTAGTTGCAAGATGGCTAATAGCATATTGGGCTGCATTAGTAGGAGCATTGCCAGCAGATCGAGGGAAGTGATTATTCCCCTCTATTCGGCATTGGTGAGGCCACATTTGGAGTATTGTGTCCAGTTTTGGGCGCTCCACTACAAAAAGGATGTGGAGAAGTTGGAGAGAGTTCAGCGGAGGGCAACAAAAATGATTAGGGGGCTGGAGCACAGGAGTTATGAGGAGAGGCTGAGGGAACTAGGCTTGTTTAGTCTGCAGAAGGAAGAATGAGGGGAGATTTGATAGCAGCCTTTAACTACCTGAAAGCTGGTTCCAGGGAGGATGGAGCTAGGCAGATGGTGGCAGATGACAGAACAAGGAGCAACAGTCTCAAATTGCAGTGGGGGAGATCTAGGTTGGACATTAGGAAAAAGTTTTTCACTAGGAGGGTGGTAAAGCACTGGAATGGGTTATCTAGAGAGGTGGTGGAATCTTTAGAGGTTTTTAAGCTGCGGCTTGACAAAACCCTTGCTGGGATGATTTAGCTGAGGTTAGTCCTGCTTTGAGCAGGGGGTTGGACTAGATGAACTCCTGAGGTCCCTTCCAACTCTATGATTCTGTGTACCCTGGGAGAATATATGAAATCTATTAGGAAGCATTTGGAACAAATGCTTGAATGAAAGGCAGGTGTGACAGAAAAAAATGGAGAAATAGTACTGCAGCTATTGCAAGTATGTGACTGATTTGCAGGGACTGGGAGTTAATTTAGGAGTCACAACTACTGGTTATTCCAGAGGAGCAAACAAATAAGGAGCTGGTGAATTTTAGAGATCAGAGGAAAATGCAGAAATTCAAATGTTGCAAGCAGCAGTAGGTCAAAAAACACACCATGGAACTTCTAATGTGAAGTAGCATGCACCACATGGCCAATTAGCATGCAACAAGCTAATGTGCTGTAGGTTCACACCCTGGCCTGTTGCACACTAAATCAACATGTAGACAAGACATAAGGAACTGTGGCTCTGTATTTATACACATTTAATGGGTGAGCTTATAGCATCACTTCCTCTATAGCAGAGCTTGTAACTCAGACATAAAAAATTTCTCCTTGCTGAAACTTTGAGTAAATGGGGATGAATGTTTTAATCAAATTTCTAAAATGTAAACTTTTGTATTTCTAAGTTATACAAATGTCTATCTCATCAGAAGAAAGTTTATTGCTGTAAGGTGCCCTATTTGCACATTATTTCTCAAAATATGCATTCAATTTCAAAACTAAAATTACATGAGCAATTAATTTTTAATTACATGGAGTGTATGTGCATATTACAATGGATGTGGTAACTTCTAGTATAGTTAAAACTGCATACGAGTTTCCATTCTAAATCACCAGTTTTTCATTAATTGTAACTTTCTCGAATTTTCAGCCTGAAATTTCTTAGACTTGGTCTTTGCCTTAAGTGTGGTGGGTTTATTTAAAAAATAAATAAATAAATCTTGTGGCAATTATATGAACAGCTTTAGAGTTTAAAACTGTTCAAAGATCAGATTAATGTCATACACTACAGTGGCACTGAAGATGGTGTTGTATTAAAGATGCTAGATGCTTTTTACTTGTCTATCCCCTAAGGATCAAATTCTACTTTCAGTTAGTCAAATTTCTACTTTCACCTTTGCTACTATACTGAAGCTATTGGGGGATGCACAGGTACAAAATGGAGTTTCTACAAACATTAAATTATTATGAGGGAAAATTTCAGATTTGCTTTTTTTTTTTTATCTCGGGAAAATTTAAATGAAATATTTCATTTCAGGTTGGGCTGACCTGAATCAAAACAGTTTAGTTTGTCAGACTAAATTGAAATTTTTCAGATTAGATCATTGCTAATCTGTATCTCTCTGAGTTGCTGCAGTGCCTCATGGGATATGCAATATGAGTACCTCATGTCCCTATTCTTCTCTGTGGGCTGGGGTCCCCATCTGGATTACATCTTCTGTGATACATCAAACTTTCTCTAGTGGTTGACCCATTGTGATGTATCATGGGAGGTCCAGCTGTAGTACAGTTGGGAAGTCTGGCCTAAGAGAAAGTGACCATGAGGCACTATAACTACAATTTACATGCGGCATTGTAATAGCTGAGGGGGAAACAGATTAATATCATTCCAAGCAGACAAAACATTTCAAGTCAGTCTGACAAATTCAAGCACAATGTTGATTTGGAAATGTTGATACATTTCATTTCTATTGAAAATGCAAAAACAAAATGTTCTGACTTTTGGAAATGGGAATTTTTTGGAATTTTCCATTCAGAAGAAAAAATGCATTGATAATCCAACCTTTTTTCTTAATTCAAGATGAAAACAAATTTTGAAATATTGGAATTTCCCACAGGATAAAAACTATGATTTTGACTAGCTCTACAAATAAAGAATTTTCACACTTGTCTGGACCCTCCTGAAGAGGGCTGCAGATCAACAATATTTCCTAGAGGAGAAAAGAAGGCTGATAGAAATGGCTTCTCTTCTTTTGCAGGTGTGGCTGGCTGCGACTTTGTTTGCCTTTTTGTAGGATAGATGGGGCTGCAGATTACAACCTATCAGTTTAAAATATTTTAGTTGCAACTTGCCTTGATGGCCATGATGCCATAAAGAGAGTCAGCATAGTCTACTGCATAGGGCACTGGACTGGGAGTTAAAAGACCTGTGTTGCATTCCTGGTTCCGCCATTGACCTGCTATGTGAGCTTGGGCAAGGCACCTCAACGCTATGCACTTCTGTTTCTCCTTTCACCCATTTAAGTCTTACCAATGTAGACTGTAAACTTTTTCAGGCAACAACTGTCACTTACTGTGTGTTTGTACAGAGCCTAGTCCAATAAGATCTGTCTTAGTGGGGGATTCTAGTTGCTATGGTAATTCCAGAGGCTGGGAATGGCCAATGGGATGGACCACTTGATGATTACCTGTTCTATTCATTCCCTCTGAAGTACCTGGCATTGGCCAGTGGTGGAAGACAGGATACTGGGCTAGATGGACGATTTTTTTGACTCAGTGTGTCAGTTCTTATGTTCTTAGTATAAATAAATAATAACAATACGTTCATGAGATCAACAGATGGGATACTAGCACTTTCATCCTCTGGGATCACCTCATCCCTGCATTCCAAGATATTTGTATTCAGTGCATTGGTACAGAGGAGGTCCATAGTGGAGGTAGACCAAGGAAGACCAACTCCTGGCTTTCTATGAAGTTCATCAACATATAGCACCAGGATGTAAAGTTTGCCATATCTTTATCTGAGGACACTGCAGCATTACATTAAGTAAAAGCAGCAGAGAGTAATTAGGAAGTTATGAGCACAACATATATAAGAAATATTTGGTAGATAAAATAATAATTAAAAACCCAGACGTGTTTTTAATTTTATCTGCACTTTCCTAATAGTAAAAGTAAAAAAAAAAAAAAAAAGAAGAAGAAGATGGTATAATCGTCCCTTAATGAGACAACATAATTAATTATGAATTTAATTTCCATTAAGAAAAATAAATAGTTCATTAAGTGTTTAATGATAGGATTTTCTAAAGCACCCAAGTGACTTAACATTAATTGGACTTGTGCTGCTATGTCATTCAGGAATCTTTGGAAATTTCATCTAAAAAGTATATGACATAAACAAAACACCAAAAAATAGCCAAACTTATAATAAATTAATGAAAGAATACTGTTCAGCAGTGGGCAGACTGGGGTGCAAAATATCATTTCCTTTTATGGAACCTCCCCTAAAAGTCATGATTTTTTAAATAGAAATTATGGGAATCACTAACAGCCTTAAACCTAATATTTTTATTAGAAGGTATTGTTTCAGGAACGTCTTGAAATTGTAAAAATATGCCTAAAAACTTACAAAACATCAAGAACTGTTTTAAAAAATAAGCTAACACTCAAACTTTTCTGATTTCTCCAGTCCATAAAAAGGAATATTATATCAGACTAAGAAAATGTGTAAACATAAGATTGAGATCTGAACTTTCTCTATATTAAATTGAAATGGTTCAAGGCATGCTATCCATGAGGCACAGAAATAATTGATTTGGTAAATGATTACTACTTGAATCAATTTGTCAAATCCCTGCAGAGAATGATGCCTTAACTAAAGGTGGAGGCAGGATCAGTGAAGCAGAGAAATATACTTGATGCACTCAATCAAGTGACGTTAGTGTGAATAAATATAACATATAGTAATTTTGAAATCAAAACTTGAAACTAGTTATCAACAAAATAAAAGTTATGTCTTTCGGAAGATAAGGCTCAAAGGCAAGTAAATATGAGTTTTGATAAATTAACTAGATAGATGATGAAGAATGACATGATTTGGTTGAAGAGAAATGAAGCAGTTCATAGCGGTAACATTGAATATGCATGACAAATATAGATAGTAGCAAAAATTACAAATGAGCTTATAGAATCAATCTCTAAAACCATTTTTAACAGATCCATCAAGATACGGGTTCCAGGATAGGAAGGATGAAAAAAATTAAATAAAACTGAGAATACGTGATAGTACTGATGAAATGGTCAACAGCAAAAATGCCATCCCCTCCCCCCCCAAAAAAGACAAAGAAACATACCATACAGTCAAAGATGTTAAATTCATCTTTTCAAAGTTTCTCCCTACGCTACAAGAACAAGAGATCAATGAAGAAGGAAATTAAACCCTTCTGGCTTGGAACTGGAAATTAAGTTACTGAGGATGGCAAATGAGAAGTAGGTGATGGATATATGATCATTATCTTTAGGACAGGGAAAATTAAAGTCATGTCATTGAGAGAGGGTTGTGTATATCCAATGTCCTGGATGACATTAATACTGAAGGAGAAGAATGTGAATTAGGACATATCCTCTGAGCCAGCTCAAGATTACTGTCCAAAGAGAATAGGATTTATTGACAGAGATGATGGAGCACAGCATCTCTGAACTGTGGTGATGAGCTAGGGACCAGTAGAATGACTCTGGAATTCAAACCGGGAGAAAAAACCTTTCTAATGGGAAGAAAAAGAGAGTATCCAATGACCATGAATCTTTAGGCAGGTCTTAAATCATCTTCTTCCCAAAAGGCTGCTAAAAGTCTTGCAAGTCAAGCCATTTGTAATTTCTGTGCCCATGTAAATAATGTTTTATTTTTACTGTGATGTTAAGATACTGAGTTCCTTTCTTATGGGGAATGAATTATGTCTCTAGTCCCCTAAAAGAGCTGAAGAGAAGGCACTAGGGACATTTTGGATTGTGCTGCCAATGCCGGAGCCACAGGAAGTCCATATAATTGGATTATGGGTAGACAAGGGGATGAGTGGACCACAAACTCAGATTCTCCATTGCTCCATGTAGAAGCTACGTTAGTCATTGGATTTAAGCAGCCTTCACAGAATGGCTCGGCCGATGCTCCCCAGCCTAAAGGAGTATTTTTTTTCACTCTTCAGCTACTTCATGCATCTGCCCTGTGTCTGACACGGCTACACTGGCCAGATACTGAGCTCTGAATTCAGTCTTTGGTGCACATTCAAAACCATTAATGAAAATTAGGTTCTATTTTGTGCCACACTTAAAACTTTTAATAATTTGTGAATCATATGTCTTCATAAATGTCTAAGGCACCTGTCCTCATTAGGGATTAAGAGCCAGATTTTTAAAGATGGGCATCTAGTGGGATTTTCTAGAGTGCCTGGGTGCCTAGCTCCCATGTGAAAATCCCACTAAACACCAGTCTGTATCTAAAGGTGCCTAAATACCTTTACAATCTGGGCCTAAATCTGTGGCAAACGGTGAGTGGAATAACTAGGCAGTTCCTGAGTTACTTTTATTTAGGTGCATATATGCATCCTTCCATGTCTTGTGAACTTCAACAACCACTCAACCCACTTTTGCTGAAAATTGAAAGAAAAAGATTTTTATGTGGGGGCTGAAATTATGTTTGGTTAATCTTAGTCCAAAAGGAACACTTCTGGGAAAGCAGGGAGTTTAAGGGTTCCAGTCTACTTCTGCTCCCATTGATGTCAATGAGAGATCTGCCAATGACTTTAGCAGCAGCAGCAACAGGAATAGCCCAGATAATGTTGTGGCTTTTACAACATATTGGCTTATATTTGTGATGGCTGTGATGTCACTTGCTCTGAAAGAGACAGTAGGGAGTCTGGAGCTGAGATTCTGGGGGGTTAACGACTGGTTCAAATGTTACTGAATCGGAATATTCAGTAGCTAATATAGAGCTAGGCGAAATGTTTCAACCAAATAGATTATTTGTTGAAAAATACAGTTTTGATAGACCTGAAATTATTTGTGAATTTTACACAAATTTGCTGAATTGTTTCAATGAAAAAAATAAAATAAGGATTTAGATGCCATTCACAAAATGGCTAGAAGAAGAGGTAATGATGTATAAACCACTTTAATAGTCATTGGGCCAAAGAGAGAGAGCAATAATTACTCTATAGCCTGCTGGCCAGGGGAGACTCACCTGGAAGGTGGGAGACCCACATTCCTGTCCACAGCAGGTGGAGGGGGAAATTGAACCGCGGTCACCCATGTCCCAAATGACTGCCTTAACCACTGCGCTAAAAGTTATAATGGAGGCAGTGGCTGCTCCTTCTCCAGCTGTTTTATGATTTCATTTCCTTTGCTTTCATGTTAAAATGTGCCAAGAAATGAAACAATTCATTTCAGCTTGAATAAGTTTTTTGCTGATTTTTTTTTTCCAGTTTGCTGAACTTTTTTTGAATGTTCAGCCTGGGTTTGGATCAAGCCAATTTCTCCCTGCCCCTCCCCCTGATTTTTTAGAACTGCCAGTGAACCAAAAAATCAGTTATTTGCCAAGCTCTAGTGCTAATTCCATTTTTAAAGTAGCCATATATATGTCTGACTTATTTGGGGATCTTAAAACAAATTCTTAATTTTTCAGTATAATCTTTGCAGGTAACTTTTTTTAAAACCAAAAAAAGTTTTTAAAGAAAAAAAGGAGGAAAAGACAGAATAGCATTGAAGATTAATGTGTGTTCCCATGGAAGCCTGGTTTGGAATGTAGATCCACTTAGCCTTGAATATAATAATCAGGTCTGCAGAGCAAAATTAAGGTACAAGACACCAAAAGAGAGAGATGGAAAATTAAACAATAGTCCCAGTGTATCATAAGCGTATGTTTGAATTTGTATCTCATGCACTCTAAAACATTCCTTCTGTTCCTAATCTTTGAGACCTGAGTTGTACAGTGTGCCATTTTGTGCTTCTATTGCCATTATACTTTTGTAAATAAACTGGTTCACTTTCTAATAATAATTTAACTCTGCACAGCAGGCCATTCAGCATGCCCCATTAATAAGATAAGACACACTCAGTAGTTTAAGAGACAGTAAACATAGCTGTGTTCTTTAGTTGTTGGAACCAGTGACTGGGAATTAGGAGAACCAGGTTATAACCATGGTACTGGCTTGCTGTGAATAATTTAACCTCTCTGCACCTCTGTCTTTATCTGTAAAAGAGGAATGATGATATTTATCTACTTGATAGAAATTGCGAGACTTTCCGTGTTCATAACACACTTTGTTATATCCACACAGCATTTTGAAACCTGTGGCAGTAAGTCTGGGAGCCCAGGTCAGCTGACTTGGGCATGCAGGGCTTGTGCTACAGTTCTAAAAACAGCAGTGTAGACATTCAGGTTTCAGAACCCAAGCTCCAGCCTGAACCACAATGTCTACGCCGAGTGGTTAAGAGCAGACTCGGGTCAGGTTGGATGTTGGAGTCTCCCGGCGTGGCTGTTGCTGCTGCACACGGTGAGCCTGGCTGAACACCAGCAGTGCACAGTGACAGTCCCATGGCACCGGGTAAGATGTGCTGTGGGCCCCTGTGCTCCCCAGGGGGATGCGCCAATGCACTTGGAGAGTCCCTGATCCTGCCTGTGGCGGGATCCTTGCTGCTCCTCCCCGGAGCCTTCCCCATTGCTCCCCACCATCTCCTGGTCTGGCATTCCTGCCTTTCCTCCTCCTGCTCCTCACCCCCATTTCTTCCTCTCTCCTTCCCATTCCTACAGGAGACTGTGATGTGAAGTGACATTATTGTGACATTATGATATGATTATAAAATTGTGACATTATTATATTGTTTCTGGTATTTTTTAGTGATGTCAGTAAAAAGTTTACCATGTCAGTAAAAAAAAAACAACTTCAGATCTTCATGTCAGTAAAAACTAAAATGCAAGGTTGGCAACTCTAGCATGCACTGGCAAAATTTTATAAGGCTTGAAGGGATCTCCAGAAGTCATCTAGTCCAGACCCCTGCTCTAAGGCAGGACCAAATACACCTACACCGTCCCTGACAGATGTTTCTCTAACATAGTAGAATCTTGCCAACGAACTTACTCAAGCTACTGGTATTGCTCTTTTAATTACATTGAGTAGTCTTTCGTGAATCCTTTCTTTGAAACAGTAGGAGAGAAAAAATAAAATAATCCGCTCTGCAGTCTGAATGGTTTTTCAGAGCAGTTAAAAGAAGCTCCTAATGCATGTTGATTAGAGGGCTGAAGGGCCTATAATAAGGCATCTGCTAAAGCTAAACCAACCTAAAGGACTGTGCTTTATGGTGTGTGAGAATATTTTGAAGGAAGGCTTAAATGACAGATTCTGTGCTAGATCACCCTAAAATAATTACAGTAGCATCAGGAGAAAAGAAAAACGACAACATCCCTAACTTTGTCCAGAAGCTCAAGGAAATATTCTGTCTGAATTACTGAAGTTAGAGAAAATAAGTGTGTTTGTGAGCAGCTGGCTTAAAACTTTCAGATGGCAAATTATGCATAGACATTTAAATGAGTTTTTGTGTGGCATGCTCTGATGAAGGGGATGTCTTCCAGCTGGGGTGTAGCCAGAATTGCTGGTAAACTTTATTACCATACTATGATATATAATTTATCATTGTGTCATTGCATCAGTAATTTGGGGGTATTTTTTTTCTTTTTTACTGTTCAAGTTTCACAGTCGACAATGAACTAATCAAACCAAGTACATAGACTTGGAAGAAATTTGTTTTGTCGGCTAATACATTAAAAGGTAAAGTGCTGGGCTCTCTGGGCTGAAAGCCTAATGACTAATGTGCAGGAAGATTCCAGAAGTGTAGCCTTATCTTCTTCTTTGAACACTCTCTGTATAGGTGATCCACTTGAGGTGTGCATGCACCCCATGTACCTTCAACTGGAGATTTTTGGTAGCAGTGCCTGTTCGGCTCCCACATCCTCCCTATGTATCCTCATGACCCATAGCAAGGATATCTAGGGCTGAATGTGAGAAACGCCCTCAGTTCCTTCCTAACTGCTTTGGCCTGAGATGGAACAGTTCACTGTCCCAGCCTAAGAGCAGATTTTGCAGGTCTATTTTAGACCTTTTCTTACTTTATTTTTATATTATTATTTAGTTATTTTATTTTTTTCTTGTTTTGAGGGTTTTTTTCAATTATTTTCCTCTGACTCAGGACTTGCCTCAGCCTCCACTCCATACAGGAGGGAGGTCCTTCCTCAGGAATCCTCTTTTTTTTTGGGTTATGCCTAGTTCCCTAGGCTTTAAATGTTACCTCACTTTCCAGGAACCCTTCTCAGTGAATGACAGCCATTCATGATGTATCTGCTGCTTTGGAGATATACGTGTACCGTATTGTGCCAAACGTCCCTCTTGGTACAACCAACCTGGGACGTCCCCTCCGTTCCTCTATGATCCTCCCCAATGGACATGCTGGCATCCCTGGGGTGCTTACTGGCCACAGTTTTCTAAAGCGCCCACAGCTTCTGGGCATTCTCCGGCTCCTTCCGTTCCTCCTCAACAATATCCCAAGGCAGAAGGGTACATTCAAGGACCAGGAAAGGAAACCCCATGAGGAGTCCACATCATAGTCTAAAATTTCTTCTTCCTCCCTGAATGAAGCTGTCATTCCTCCGACATCTCATACTGATTTCAAATGGTTGCAGATCCCATTCGAAGTGCAGGAGACAGAAAAAAAATTGCTGAGCATCTTGCAGACATCATCAGCAACACACGTCACACTCCCTATAAATGAAGCACTATTAGGACCTGTCACGTCCCTCTGGCAGACTCATGCTCCTGCCCTCCCTGCCCCTAAAAGAACGGACAAAGAGTATTATAAGAAGTCAGAAGCTCGGAGTTTTTATTTTTCTGCCACACACTGATTCTCTAGTCATGGATGTAGTGAATGAATGTCACAGGCAACAACATTCAAAGACTACATCCCATGACAAGAACTAAAAGAACTTGGACTTTGGGGGCAAAAAAGTCACTTTTCTGCTACCCTGCAATTTCAATTGATATTAGGCAATTCTGGCAAAATACACTCATATTAATTACATGAAGTTTAGCTCTTAGATCAAACATCTACCACAAAAGTACAGAGAGCAGTTTCACGCCATCACTGCAGAAGGGCAGCTCTTAGTTGAACAACCTTGAAAGCCGCTGTTATTGTGGCTGATGTGGTAGCTTATTCCATTAGTACATCTGTAATGATGCACAGGACGTCATGGCTTTAGTGGTGAAGTCCAGTACATTGTAGAGGACCTCCCTTTAGGTGCTCTGAAGTTATTCAGTGACACCAGGGATGATTCTCTGCATACTTTGAATGGCTTCCAGGTGGCCCTTCAGTCACTGGATTATATATAGCAGGGGTGGTCAAACTGTGGTTCATGAGCCACATGAGGCAAGTTAAAGTGTGGCTCATGGAGCCCCCAATGCCCTCCCCCATTTTCTGTCTACCAGACTGGGGTTGGGAGCTTGGCACTTCTGTGCTGCAGCAGGGTGGTGGGGCTAGAGGATTCTGCCCAGCAGGGAGGGGGGTTTCGGGGAGTCAGTAAGTTTGGCCACCCCTGATATATACCTTCAAATAAAAAAAAAAGATTTAGTTGCTCTCAGAAATAATGTCTTTCTCAGCATTATTTTCCAGAGACCATTGGAGTCACCTAGCAAAAAATTCCAGATTTCAAAGGGGAACACATTCAACTGCTACAGCAACCTCGACTCGGTAGATGACAATGGCTAGGCCTCAGTTGAGGACCACATACATTCCTCCAAGCCAGACCTGTTGCTGCATCATCTCATCCCACTCAACTTCCCAGCTTTTGGAGATTGTCTCTCCCATCGTCACACTTCATGGGAGCAGATTACCTTCAACAGATGGGTCTTGGAGATTACAACTTTGATGTACTCTGTTCAGTTCCACTCCAGTCATCCTTCCCACCCCCATTCCCTGTCCCTTTTCAGGGACCCCTCTCACAAACCTCTTCAGAAGCAAGAGGTTCAGTCCCTTCTCCATTTAGAAGCAATGGAACCAGTTCCCATGCAACAAAAGGGAAAACTGCTTTATTCTAAGTACTTCTTGTTACCCAAAAAGAAGGGCAGATAGAAACCAATTCTGGATCTGTGGATGCTGAATAGAATAGAAATTCAAGATGGTCATCATTCCATCTCTGGATCTGAAGGACTACTTCACAACACTCAACCTCCAGGACGTATTTTCATAACACAAGACACCTTTCTCACAATAAATGTCTATGCTTTGTGGTGGGGCAGGACCATTACAAATACTGGGTCCTTCCCTTCAGGTTAGCCACTGCTCCCAGGGTGTTCATGCAAGTCATGGCAGTGTAAGTGCACAACTTTATCAATGGGGAGTAATAGTCTTCCCTTACCTCAATGATTGGCTTCTCAAGAGATGTTCCTACACCAATATCAAATTGGTAGTATTCAGGGCAATGATTGTTCAAACATCTTGCTCTCCAGCTCAACTTTGTGAAATCCTCCCTCTGACCTGTGCAAAGGACAGAGTTTATAGGGGCCATTCTAGATGTCATCACAATCAGAGTTTATCTGCCAGATGACCGGTTCCTCATGTTGTCACAACTGATCATGTTAATTCAAATCAATCCTCAAGTCACTGCCAGATCATGCCTGCAACTTCTTGGGCACAGGGTAGCATATACCTTTGTCATGCTTCATGCTCAACTGCATTGCTTCCAAGCCTGGTTCAGATCAGTTTATACACCCAACAGGGACAGTCTAAACAAGCTGCTCTCTATCACCCCTTGTATTCTGTTTTCCCTCAAATGGTGGAAGAATCCAGATAAAGTCTAGGGATCCCATTCAACCCTCTCCACCTATTCACATGATAATTTCCACTCCTCAGATGGGGAGTTCATCTTCAGGACCATGCTATCCAGGGTAGATGGTCTGCCAAGAGTCCACCTTCCTCATCAGCTTTCTGGAACTCAGAGCTGTCAGGTATGGCTGTCTTCACTTCCTACCTATAATACAAGTTATTCAGCCTGCATAATGACAGACAACATGGCCAGTATATACTATATAAATCAGCAAGGGGGAGTGATATCCCTTTCCCTCTCTTCAGAAGCCATGAAATTATGGAAATGGTACATAGCTCATGATATCCTGATCTCAGCAATCTATCTACCCAGTCTCCAAAACACCATAGCTGATAGCCTCAGCAGGCACTTCACTCAAGATCATGAGTGGGAACTTAACAAATCCATACTCAGAGATATGTCTCAACTGGGGATTTCTGAAAATCTTTCTGAAAGATCTTTTTTTACCACTACAGCCAACAGGAAATGTATGTAGTTTTGTTCACAAGGAGGCTTGGGTCACCACTCTATGATAGATGTATTTCTTCTCTCCCCAGGGAAAAATCTCCTTATACTCATTTCTTCCAAAGCCACTGATCCTCAGAATCTTAAACAAAATCAAGCAAGGCAAAGCCATAGTCATTGTTATTGCACAAACCTCACTGAGACAGATTAGGTTTCCTTATCTTCTTCACCTCTCCCCCCAGCAGTCCGCCAGTCTTCTGCTGACACCCAGCCTCCTCACACAGGACTCAGGGAGTATCTTTTATCCCAACCTGAATGCACTATGGCTCCAGACCTGATACCTGCATGGTTCTCAGAGCTAGAATGATCTTGCAGATCAAGAGATTCTGCTGAACAGTAAGAAAGACTCTACCAGAAACACTTACCCTCAGAAGTGGAAAAAGTTTTTTCCCACTGGTGTACATGGAGTAAAAAACTTTTTCCACTTCTGAGGATAAGTGTTTCTGGTAGAATCTTTCTTACTGTTCAGCATGTATTTTGTCTCCTGTTTACTCTCCTATCTCTGTGGTATTAGAATACTTAATTATTCTGAAGAAAGCAGGATTTTCTTTCAGTTTCATTAAAGTTCACCTCGGTGCCATCACAGCATTCTATTCTTCAATACAAAACTTCTCAGTATTTGCTCCCCCTGCAACATCAAGACTTATAAAGGGTATATCAAATGTCTTCCCTAATGTTAGATAACCTGCTCCCACTTGGGACTTAAATTTAGTTCTCAGTGGTTTGGTGAAACCACTCTTTGAACCAATAGCGACCTGCTTGCTTCTAAACCTCTCCATGAAATCTGAATTCCCAGTGGTTATTACCTCTGCCTGAAGGGTTAAAGAACTGGGAACTTTAATGACTGATCCTCCATATACTATCTTTTTCAAAGATGAAGTTTCTCTTCATTCGCATCCAGGCTTTTTACACATGGATATTTCGGATTTTCATATCAATCCATCAATTCATCTCCCCTATTTTTACCCCAAGCCTCATCAGTCAAAGCTGGAAGCTGTCCTTCATGCCCTGTTGGCATATTGTCCAGACAGGACTAGAACTTTTCAATCATCACCAAGATTGTTTCTATTATAGACAGAGAATATGGGTTCCAGTGACTACACAGAGGCTTTCTAAGTGAGTTTCAGGTAGCATAATTTCCCGTTATGCATCTGCTAATGTACCCTGCCCCTCTAAGGTTATTGCTCATTCTACAAGATTGTACTCCTGCTAAAGGACGTCTATTATGGAAATATGAAAGGGTGCTATGTGGGCTTCAATTCACACTTTCTATAGATCCTGTGCCTGATTGATGCTTCCTGGGTAAATGCTGCCTTTGGCTCTGCAGTCCTACAGACAGCATTAGACTGAGTTCCGAAACTCCCACCTCCTTCAGGGGCTACTGATAGGGAGTCATCTGAAGTGGAACATCCTTAGGGGCACTACTTGAAGAAGAAGTTGTTTAGTTACTTTGTACAATAACTGGAGTTCTTCAAGATGTGTATCCCAGTGTATACTTCACCACTCACCCTCCTTACCCAATGCTTTGGAACCTCATCTTCTTGGGGCTTTGCGATGGAAAAGGAATTGAAGGTAATTTTCCCATACAGACCTATATATTCTTGGTATTGCATGAGGATATATAGGGCACATGCGCAAGCTGAACAGGCACTGCTACCAAAAACTTCCAATTGAAAGTGCTTGGGGCACACGAACACCTCAACTGGAGCTCTTATAGAAACATGAATATCAAAGAACTCCAGTTATCCTATAAGGTAAGTAAAATCTCCTTTTTACTTGCAGGCCCTTCACTTCCTTGCTTCATCCCTAATAGTATTGCCTTCAAAGCTGCTTATGATGAGTAAAAACTGTTACTAATCGGGTTCTCATTATTATTTATTCATGAATGTACGTGTGGTGCAAAATAAAGATGGAAAAAAATTCAAAATACGAAATATGAAGTGAAAAATATGAAGCTGAAAAAAGAAAAATGTTAGAGGAACTTGAGCAGGTATCACATATTTATCCATTCAATAGGCTGGTGTTAACAGTGTGTAGTCTGGAAAGTCCTCCTGATAGATCAGTACAAGCTGAGCAGCCATTCCTTAGATGTGCGATGTCCTCAACCACACTACAGCTATACAGAGGGCTGTTCATGAGGCCCCAGGTGTTGTCCCCTGCCACACACCTCACCTCCTCCCTTCTAAACCAGTTGAGCGTGCATCAGAGAGAGCCTGGCTGCTCAAAACAGGCTGTCTCTCAACAAGCTGAGTGACGAAGAAAAAGTTTATTACAAAGGGATCAATTAATTCTCATTCTGCTCACCACCGTGTGGCAGAATCTATCGTAGAAGTAGTGAGTAACATAGTTCAGATCGGTCTTCTGCTGATGAGCTGTGAAAAGTGGCAGTAGTGGTATGTCCTGAATTTTGCCAAGGAGCTTTTTTAGAATCAGAATCATAGAATATTAGAGTTGGAAGAGACCTCAGGAGGTCATCTAGTCCAATCCCCTGCTCAAAGCAGGACTAACGTCAGCTAAATCATCCCAGCCAGGGCTTTGTCAAACCGCAGCTTAAAAACCTCTAAAGATGGAGATTCCACCACCTTCCTAGGTAACCCGTTCCAGTGCTTCACCAACCGCCTAGTGAAAAACTTTTTCCTAATATCCAACCTAGACCTCCCCAACTGCAACTTGAAACCATTGCTCCTTGTTCTGTCATCTACTACCATTGAGAACAGCCTAGCTCCATCCTCCCTCAAACCCCCTTTCAGGTAGTTAAAGGGTGCAATCAAATTCCCCCCCTCACTCTTCTCTTTTACAGATTAAACAAGCCAAATTCCCTCAGTCTCTCCCCATAAGTCTTGTGCTCCAGCCCCCTAAACATTTTTGTTGCTCTCCACTGGACTCCCTCTAACTTGACCACATCTTTTTTTTAGGGTGAGGGGCCCAAAACTGGACACAATACTCCAAATGTGGCCTCACTAGTGCCAAATAGAGGCGAATAATCACTTCCCTCGATCTGCTGGCAATGTCCTACTAATGCAGCCCAATATGCTATTAGCCTTCTTGGCAACCAGGGCACACTGCTGACTCATATCCAGCTTCTTATCCACTGTAACCCACAGGTCCTTTTCTGCAGAACTGCTGCCTAGCTTGTCGGTCCCCAGTCTGTAGCTGTGCATGGGATTCTTCCATCCAAAGTGCAACACTCTGCACTTGTCCTTGTTGAACCTCATCAGATTTCTTTTGGCCCATTCCTCCAATTTGTCTAGGTCCCTCTGTATCCTATCCCTACCTTCCAGGGTATCTACCACTCCCCCTAGCTTAGCATCATCTGCAACTTTCTGAGTGTACAAACTACCTCATCCTCCAGATCATTAATGAAGATGTTGAACGAAACTGGCCCCAGGACCAACCCCTGGGGCACTCTGCTTGTGACCGCCTGCCAATTAGACATGGAGCCATTGATCACTACCTGTTGAGCCCAGTGATCTAGCCGGTTATCTATCCATTTTATAGACCATTCATCCAACCCATACTTCTTTAACTTGCTGATAAGAATACTGTGAGAGACAGTATCAAAAGCTTTGCTAAAGTCAAGGTATATCATGTCCACCGCTTTCCCCACATCCACAGAGCCAGTCACCTCTTCATAGAAGGCAATCAGGTTGGTCAGGCATGACTTTCCCTTGGTGAATCCATGTTGACTGTTCCTGATCACCTTCCTCTCTTCCAAGTGCCTTAAAATGGATTCCTTGAGGACCATGATTTTTCCAGGGATTGAGGTTAGGGTGACCAGTCTGTAGTTCCCTGGATCCTCTTTCTTCCATTTCTTGAAGATGGGCACTATATAGTCCTGAACCTGTTCCTTCAGCACTAAGGGATGTTCACGTCCTACCCATTCTGTGCCTCCCAGTGCAGTAGTCTGGGAGCTGACCTTGTCTGTGAAGACAGAGGCAAAAAAAGCATTGAGTAACTCAGCTTTCTCCACTACCTCTGTCACTAGGTTGCCTCCCCCATTCTGTAAGGGGCCCACACTTTCCCTATTCTTACTCTTGTTGGTAACATTCCTGTAGAAACCCTTCTTCTTCCCTTTCACATCCCTTGCTAGCTGCTACTCCAATTGCGCTTTGGCCTTCCTGATTTCATTCCTGCTTGTTCGAGCAGTATTTTTATAATCCTCCCTTGTCATCTGACCAAGCTTCCACTTCTTGAAAGCTTCTTTTTTGTGTTTAAGTTCACCAAAGATTTCTTTGTTAAGCCAAGCTGGGCGCCTACCATATTTACTATTCTTTCTGCACATTGGGATGGTTTGTTCCTGTGCCCTCAATAAGGTTTCTTTAAAATACAGCCAGCTCTCTTGGATTCCTTTCCCCCTCATATTAGCCTCCCAGGGGATCCTGCACATCAGCTCCCTGAGGGAGTCAAAGTCTGCTTCTCTGAAGTTCATTGTCCGTATCCTGCTGTTCTCCTTTCTTCCTTTTGTCAGGATCCGGAATCGACCAGCTCATGGTCACTGCTGCCTAGGTTGCCACCCACTTCTACTTCCCCTACCAAATCTTCCCTGTTTGTGAGCAGCAGGTCAAAAGGAGCATAGCTCCTAGTTGGTTGCTCCAGCACTTGCACCAGGAAGTTGTCCGCAACACTCTCCAAAAACTTTCTGGATTATTTGTGCTCTGCTGTATTGCTCTTCCAGCAGATGTCAGGGTGATTGAAGTCCCCCATGAGAATTGGAAACTTTCCCTAGTTGACTGAAGAAAGCCTCATCTACTTCATCCTGCTGGTCTGGTGATCTATAACAAATACCCACCACGACATCACCCTTATTGTTCTTGCTTCTAAGCTTAATCCAGAGATTCTCAACTGGCTTATCTCCAGTTTCATACTGGAGCTCAGAGTGCTCTCTTACATACAGTGCAACTCCTCCACCCTTTCGCCCCTTGCCCATCCTTCCTGAATAGTTTATACCCATCCATGACAGTGCTCCAGTCATGTGAGTTACCCCACCAAGTCTCCGTTATTCCAGTCATATCATAGTTTTTTCACTGTGCCAGAACTTCCAATTCCTCTTGCTTGTTTCCCAGGTTTCTTGTGTTTGTGTATAGGCACTTGAGATAACTGGCTGATTGCCCTACTTTCTAGTACAATTCAGGAGGCCTCCCCTGTTGCACCCTCCTCCTTCTGCTTCCTCTTGGTGTCTCACTTCCCCCTCGGGCTTAGATCCCCATCCCCATCAAACCTAGTTTAAAGCCCTCCTCACTAGGTTAGCCAGCTTGTCTGCGAAGATACTCTTCCCTCTCTTCGTTAGGTGAATCCCATCTCTTCCTAGTAATCCTTCTTCCTGGAACAACATCCCATGATTGAAGAATCCAAAGCCTTCTCTCTGACACCACCTGCGTAACCAAGCATTTACTTCCGCAATGCGACGGTCCCTACCTGGGACTTTTCTTTCAACAGGCAGGATGGATGAGAACACCACTTGCACCTCAAACTCCTTTATCCTTCTTCCCAGAGCCACATAGTCTGCAGTGATCCGCTCAATGTCATTCTTGGTAGTGTCACTGGTGCCCACGTGGAGAAGTAGGAAGGGGTAGCGGTGTGAGGGCTTCATGAGTCTTGGCAGTCTCTCCATCACATCCTGAATTCTAGCTCCAGACAAGCAGCACACTTCTCTAGTTTCCGGGTCCGGACGGCAGATGGATGACTTCATCACCCTTTTGCTGCAATGTAATGCCTGGTGAATGTTAAGAGGCAGGATATTAGAGAGGACTGGTAGCTACTCAATATTTATTGGTCCCATAGTCCCTGTTGCTATTCTCATCATATGATTCAGTTGTACATCAGCTAGTTTTGTGTGGGAAGAGCTTAACCACATGGGAGCAGAGCATTCTCCAGCTGAGTAGCAGAGAGATAGTGCTGAGCTGCACAGTGTTTGGACATTAGCTCCCCAAGCTGAGCCCACAAACTTATTAAAGAGGCCATTTCTGCTTTTTATCTTCTGAGCTACCTTGGTGAGGTGGTACTTTCAGGTAAATGTGCAAATAGTTATTCCTAGATATACTGGTCATGTGCTAGTTGTTCTCCATTCAAGAAGATGTTGAGCTCTTGGGAAGCAGTGGCATAGTGGAGATGGAAGCATGAAGACAATGTCTGCCCAACACCTTCAGAAGGCAACCTGGGAACTTAAATTCATAACTCTGCTAGACACTTAAAATCATGGGCTTAATAAAGAGACTGGATTTATGGCTCATTACAACAATCTGTAACCCACTAACCCTTCTTTGTCCTACAACTGGGACTCCATGAGTGGGAGAGGATCCCAGAGCTCGGGCTGCAGCCTGAGCCCGAACGTCTACAGTGAAATTTTATAGTCCTGCATCCCAAGCCTGTGAGCTGGAGTCAGCTGACCCAGGCCAGTAGCAGGTGTTTTATTGCAGCGTAGACATACTCTATGTGCTCACTTTATTTCATGGAATTGTCTGTTTCGAAGACTAATTACTGTAGCCATAACAATCCATTTAGGTAACATGTCTGACATCATGGTCAGCATGCCAGTGTACTATATGATGTCACATAGAGATGTCAAGTCAAGAAACACAGCTCCTGACTTCTTCTGTGGGAAACTATTTCCTGTATAGGTGGGAAGAGGAAGAACTTGGTCACAAGTGTTCCTATTAGGTCAGAAGCCTGCCTGGTCATCACACAGAGTCTGAGTCTTTTCAGAATTAGTTGATCCAGAAGTTTGTAAGCACAACTCAGAAATTATATTAGATAGTAGCTAGCTGGAAGGGAGCGTTCCTTCCTGATGTTCATATAGCTATCGCCATAGTTTTCTGCCATTTCTCAGGCATCTTGTTTTCTTGGATGACATGGGAAATAGAATTTGACAGCCAGTTTAGTTTCTCCTTACTGAGGTGTAGTACATTACTGGTGAAACCCTTTCAAGTCCATGTACTTTTCCTGCTTTCCCAGAGCTCAGTGTTTTTTTCACTTTCTCGGTGGAGAAAGGCTGAAAGATGTCTTCTTCACTCTGAGATGGGGCCAGCCTGTATCTGCACCATTTCCTTTTTTCTGATTCCTCAAAGAGTTTGTGCCTGTTGGGTTTTGCCATGTTACTTAGGTGTGTGGCAATGCTGTTCAGGGACACTTTACACCAATATATAATTGGTGGTTTCTGAGCTGCCTCAAGCTTCCTTATGAGTGACCATACTTTTCTATTAGACCTTGTCATGTCCATATTTGATGTTACTTCCTCCCAATGTTCCCTGTGACAAGCATTGAGACTGTCAATGAGGTGGTTTGTGATCTCTGAGGATATGTCAACACTACAGACCACTTTCAGCAACATGTAGGGTGCATGTAGCTACATGCCACAGTGTAGCTACACGTGTAGCTACATGTGTCAGTGGAAGACTCTGGCAGCAAGGAAAAGCTGCCAGAGTGTTTACCTCCAGTTGGGAATAGCTCTAGCAGTGGGGAGCTGTCAGAGTCTTTCCTCACTGCTGGAGACTTTCCCACCTGCCTCCCCCCGACCAAGTCTTTTCCTGCTGCCAGAATCTTTTCTTGTGGCTGGGAAAGGCTCCAGGGAGGCAGCAGGACACTTTACAGCTAAAAATTTCAGTGTAGCCAGGAAGACATGGCTTGGGCAAATAAAGAGCTGTATAGAGTATGTACTTGGGTACATACCTGCACCCTCAGGTGTTTCCGTACTCTACTCGCCTAAGCCATGCACCACTGGCTATACAGCTACTTAAACCAATGCTGGGTTTGGGGGGCTACCTGAGAACGTACTTTACAGGATGCCAAAAGGAACATTCAGTGTAGACATAGCCTGAGTCACCAGATTCTTCATACTGCTTCAGAAGTTCTACATATTCCTCATCTAAGCAGAATATGTCAATAAGAATATGTAGTTTGTTTAATAATATTTGCCTATTTAATTATCTATGCCTATTTCACTTTTTTAAAAATTGTACACAATTATTTTAACCCATTTCCATTCCTTAATCCACTGCATATGTTTTCTCAGTTTCTTCGATTTCCTATCTTTAAAAAATAATCCAGTTTCCCTTTTTGAAAACCCGTCTGTGATCCCTTCTCAAGACTTTCTACTTCAATGAAGCCCACAAACTCTAAAGCACGTCAATAAAAATTCTATCAGCCACCTATTGACTTATGTATGTGTGTGTGAGTGTGAAAAGTTTCTGGGATAGAACCTTCCACATCCTCTAGATTTGCCAAAGTAGTTAGTGTTGTCCACTTTTATAGATGTAAGTCCCTTAAAGAAGGGATTATATCAAAGGGCAAATTAAATCCATGTAATTTCAGACTGTCTCTGATTTTGTTGACTTGATTATTTTGAAAAGTTGTCTCTTATTTTAAATGAACATATCAACAGATAAGGTCTAACAGTTGCCTAATAGTTTTTAGATAGTTATTTAAAATATGACCCTATTTGGTCTGATAAATTCCTACCTACCACCATCACCCAACAAAACATCAATAGAAATTCAATGTACAGCAGTTCGAATTTAAGTCCTTGATGATGGTGCAGAGGTCTCCATCTCTTTTCTCATGGTGTGGCTAAATGTTCCAGTAGTATGGAGGGCAGATGGCAGCTCCTCCTTTCCTGGGCTGACGACAGAAAATGGGTGTGATAGATTCTGGTGGCAGAGGCAACTGCTTCCATCCCTTCTCTCCCACTGGGGTAAAAGTGCTCCCTTCCCCTCCCCGCCCCCAATTCATTGTCAATCTTATTCTCATTTATATTGTAAAATGAAAGAGGAAAAAGACATAAAAATTGTCAGAGTAGAAAAATGAGGAGAGTCTGGGTAGTAGGGAGAAAAAAAGTGGAGTGGGTGGCGTAAGCAATGATGGGATTTAGATGGGAAAAGACTGAGTAAATGGAAGGAAAGACTTATTTTCCCTCCTCTTTCTGTGCCCCTCTACTCCCACATGCAATAATTCATTCCCCCCTTCCAAACAAATTGATCAGTTCTGCTTTTCCCACAGTCCACACAACAATTGATCACCCGTATGTCCCTACAGGGGTCCCTCCCTGGAATTACACAGAATTGGTACAAGACCCAGTGTGTTTTAGCTGATTCTGTTTTTGCTGCTGACTGTCCTGCCGCAGCTGCCATCACCCCTTGTGGGGTCACTGAGGTCCTTGTCTGCTACAGTATTGAGTACAATGTTGGATGAACCATGACTCTCAGGTGAGGAATAAAAATACTTAAGTTCCTAGATTTTGTAAGCTCTAGCACCTGATGGGTCCAAGTAAGTATTCCCCAGCTGCCTACAAACATCACACTTTCTCCATATCCCAGAGCTGTTCTGCCTTCCTGGTCTACCCTCTATTATTTGCCCCCTCAAATGTTACAAAAACTTTCCCTTCCTGTTGGCCTTCAGACCGTCCAACAGTGGAGGGAGAAAAGCTGTGAATCTACCACC
This sequence comes from Emydura macquarii macquarii, assembly GCF_026122565.2. Taxonomy (NCBI): domain Eukaryota; kingdom Metazoa; phylum Chordata; order Testudines; family Chelidae; genus Emydura; species Emydura macquarii. The sequence continues at coordinate 14,943,210 of NW_027131283.1, forward strand.
CAATTTCATCCCATCACTGCTTTCCTGGGCCTTGGTGCTCCAGCTGGGTCCTCCTTATTGCTCTCCTTCCCTACCCATAAAAAACAGGGGCTCTAAGTTGTTGGGGAGGGACAATAGAAGATGAACTTCACTCACTCCCAGGCTTTGGGGAAGGGGCACCCAACAGCAGCAGAAGCAGAGGATTTTTACCCCTGTCTGGTAGGGAACAGGAGTTGTTGCAGACCGGGAGGGAAGCAGCTGTTTACTGTCATGTCTGAATGCACAGGACTGAATGCTGAAGCAGCACTCCAACCCATGTTTGCTGGGGAAGGGAAATAGCTTTCTTCTCTGCATGTGCTGAGATTGCCAGTACATGCAGAAATAATGGTTGGCTGCCTTTTCCCCAGAAGACATGGGAATGAGAGAAGACAGCCAATTAGATGGAGATTTCCTCAGAGACTAGGAAACCCATTACAGAACCTGACATCCCAAGGTCTGTGTAGAAAACCCATAGAGTTAGCATGCCTGTAATACAGTGACTACGTAAACAAGAAATAATACAGTCATGAGGGCCATATCAATACCTGGACTGACGAGAATAATTTGCTCCCTGAAGCCCCCTGGATACTAAGGTAACTATTAGAGCTGTGTGAAGATTTGCAGCAAAATCCCCAAAAAGTGAATACCGTGACTGCTGAAAGCTGTCCAAATTTACCAAATGATATATTCAAGGTATAGCAAAACAGGACTCCCCATTATTCACTGGCTGTCTTTTTGGGAAGGGCCTTTACCTCCAACATGTCTGCTCCTCCCCTATTTCCACAGCAGTGGGCAAGGAAAGGCTTCTGCTAACACTGCTTCAACACTGTTCCCTCAGATGTTCCCAACTGCCTTGTAATAAATCTCAGGGTGTGTATTCCCTGGATGAAACCAAAAGATCTACTTTTAGTTTGGTGAGGCGGGGGGTAATGATGGTGGGAAAGACACCAGCCAGGTTTGAGAGCTCTGTGACTTTCTTTCATGGTGTGGAGCTTTATAACGTGGATAAGAACTGATCACGCTATTGCTGGGGACAATATTCATCGTGAAGTTGGCATTTGTCTTGGTTGTTGAATTATTTGGAGACTGACATGGATTTTCTGCAGATGTATTAGTTCCTCATGACTGTTTAACAAATCGATTGAATGAATCATTTTCAGCATTTGGCCTGTTGGAAAACTGCTTGCTTTGAGTATTTGCTAGCACTCTTTGGGTTGTGACTCATGGCCACATAAGTGTTGTGTCTGATCACTGATTGGATAGCAAACTTTTTAAACAGAAGAACAATGAACAGTACACTTCTAGTATAAACTTTAATTTAATTTAAACTAGAACAATTTAGGTTTTAGATTCATTCGAGTAGCAGAGCCAAGTGAAGTATGCCCACCTGTAGGATGTGTAGAAAGTGGCAGGTTTCTCACAGTTCTCATGCACGCTCATGTGTGTCTGAGGAAAGTCCTACTGTTCACTTTTAAAGTTATGCAAAGGGGATTTAGTCAACCCATTTCCATTGACTAAGAGCATCATACCTCATGTAGTTCTCCAAACACTGGGGATTTCTGATAGGACGGCCAAGTCAGTTGTTTTCCTTCTGGTGAAGCATTTTATTATAGCAGCATTAGAGCGGAGTGAAACCTGCCACTTTCAGTATGTCCTACATGTGGGCGCACTTCACTGAGCTCTGCTTCTTGGATGAATCTAAAACCCAAAGCAAAACCATATGGACTCAGGATCTCCCTCCACATAAGTCAAATTAAAAGCGTCCAGGACCTCTATTACCCGGTGTTATCTTCGTTAGAGTCTGGGGGCAGTGGTCTGCTACCAGCTCATCTTTATGCATTTTTGTGGGGCAGTCAGCTGCTACCAGTCTGTTATCAGTTCCTCCCCATTCTGAATGATCTGCTGTTCCCGCATTCCCCATCCCTGCTGACAGGGAGTCTTCAAGGACATTCAGCTTTCTTCATCAAGTCCCAAAGAAATCTGAAATCATATGAAAGGTGTTAGGTCTACTAATAGTCTGAAACTCTTCCAGTTTCACTGGGAGAGAACTTCAGTGAAATTTGCTTTCAGAATGAAACCCAAAAGTTTTTTCTTTGGGCTCATTGGGGAAGTTTCGAACAGCTCTAGTAAGCATACTTATGGTGAGGGAGGAATATGAATGGAGAAAGGAAATAGTTGTAGCCCCCACCTGTTTTGTGTGCATCAAGCCTCCATGATTATCCATTTACAACAACTAAAATGGAAACAGCTGTCTTGGAACAATTTTAAAACTTTATCCCTTAGCGACACAAATAAACAAAATCCATTACCATTGCAAATTATTCTTGATACCAGATAAAGGGATTTAACAAGTTAGTTATATTTGCACCAGGGCTTTCAAAATTCATTTTTATTCATGTGTTTATCTTTAAAAATAAGTGGGAGGGAGTTTAGTGCTGAAGAAAGCTTTGAGTCGTGTACAGCGTGGGCATGCAGTGTGCAAGCTTCTTCCGCACAGCTCAGTGCATTCACCTCCATGCTGATCTGCAATCAACTTCACTTGTCATTCCATTTGTGAGTCTCTTGATTAGAGACAGAATGCTAGTTGTGGGTATGTCTGAGGATCTTAAAAGGCATTGCAGAAACAACTGGTTGGAATGCCTTGAGCTTGTAAAGCCTGTCAGTGCTTTCAGTCCACAACAAAACCTGTCCAAGGTGGTTTTAAAATGTTGGCTGTACTAGCTTCCTGTCAATGTGAAAAGAAAATCACAACCATTGCAGGTTCTTTGCTTCAGCCAGGTTTTGTACCTTTTCCCCCACAATGCTATGCACTGTGTTTGTATTTTACCCCAAAGATCCTATTCATAGTAACAGTGCTTAGCATTATGGAATAGGTCCTTCAGAAGACCCAGAGTGCACTGGTACAATCACTGCTATGATGTATCCCCAGTGTGAACATGCCAGATAGTTTTGCCACAAAACAGTGTTGCTGTATTGACACACTAAACTGTTCCAGCAATAACTGATGCAACATCATCCTTACAGAAATTACCTTGCTTAAAACCACTTCTTACCTGCAGCCCATACTTTCCTTCTCCCAGTGGAAGGAAGGACCAGAGGATCCACTGTAAATTGTGCCAGTTACTGTGGCCTTGTTTCCAAAAAGTTGTGGGAGGTGGGATCTCTCCCTTGGTATTCCTGTAGCTATTTGAAGCTAGTTCTTGTCTGATGTGTCTGGATGTCTCCTCATCAACTTAAAATTAAAATGGCCAAAGCTGAACTCTAGTAATTCACTCTACCATCATACTCTGTCAGTGTTGTCAACACTGTCAGGGTCCCTGTAAACTCATCCTGCAGTTTTTAGGTCATCTTTGACTCCTCCTTCTCTCTCACTTCTAACCTCCAGCCTGTGTCCAAATTCAGTTGCTTCTTCCTCCAATATATTTCTAAAACGTGACATTTCCTTTCTGCCCAGATAACAAAAACTTGTGTCCAGGCCCTCACCTCCCATGCCGATTACTGAAATCTCCTCTTTTCTGGCCTCCCTGACATTCACATCATAAAAAATCCAGCTGCCATGATCACTTGATTGATGTGACCTCATGACTCCCCCCTTATTCCCTATATCAAGTTCAAACTTCCTGTCAATACCTTCAAGGTCCTTCACAGTTTTTCCCCTCACCACATGTTCCACCTTGATTCTCTTCTCTTTGCAGTGCTCTCACCTCATCAATGGTGCCAGCCACATTCCTCATTAATCCATGCCTCCATAACTGTCTCCATGCTTTCTTCAGTGCCACACCCCAGCCTATGCATAGAAGCAAGCTAATCCATCAAGTTAGCACCACCTCATATTTCAAATCCCACTCCAAAACTCATTTCTGCCATCAAAACCTAAAAATAGTACTCTAATAATCTCTAAGAAAAAGGGCAGGTGGGGACAGTTTATCAAACGAACAATAAAAAAGCATAGCTACCAAAATGTGCCAGCCATCCACCCTTCCCTTTCATTTATTTTTTGTCTTGCAGAGTGTAAGGTCTTCACAGCAGGGATTCCGTCTTCCTATGTGTTTGGAAAGGAATAATAATTAATAATGATAACAGTAATAAATTATACACAAATTAAATGAAGATCAGAGTGCACTTAGTAAATTTGCTGCTCTGTATTGCTTTATAATCTCAGCTGATGTGTGACCTATTCATGGCCATTCAGCATGAGATTCGGAACACTTTGGAGCCTGCTTAGAGATGGCCTGACATCCTCAGTTCAGGGAGACACTCAAGGCCTAGTTCTCTCTGGAATACTTCATCACTCATAGAGGTGAAAATTAAAAAGCCGTGTCCTTGTTTTGTAAAGCAATTCGAAAATAACATGAAATATGGTTTAGTTTAGGTAGATAGTATTAAATATGATGTCCCTTAAAACCCTACTGAGCATAAATCACTGTAATAGTACACAATATAACAGCTTACGATGGTTTGTGAGAAATGAGCAGTGAAGCTGCCATCCATAACTCAGAAGACAATGTTCCATATGGGTTATGTGACTTGAACATTATGAGTCCATTGTTTCTCATTTTCATACTGGACATTCAGTATAGCTTTTGTTCTGCTTATAATAAGCAGGAATTCCACAGAAGTGGCAACAAGGGTTGATGGAATGTTTTCTAGTAAGATTCATATATTTTCTCTATTTTTATTTAATCTTTATTTGGATGGAGGTTCTTTGCCAGATTTGCATTACACCCAAATATGTTATTAAATCCTAGTCAAGAAAGTACAGCAGCTTTAACCTTTAAAATAGTTGGTGATCGGTATCCCTAAACTAACAGAAAAGTTCATTTTCTTATCATTCTGCTTGAGATTACAGTCTCTGTACATTTCCTGTATGTGGAAGATTATTTTTTCTTTTTTAAATTTTGGAATCTGTACTTTTTCCTATAATTTTATTTCAGTTGCTTAAACTTAGGTATTTCAATGAGTTCATTAAACTATTTTGTTCATCCATAAAAAGAGCCAGGGTTCAGCAGTCCTGATATGGGCATTTGGCACGCTGCAGAGCTGTGCTTATTGTCGTGATGTATAATCTCCCTTCTTCTGCCCAGCTTTCGGTACATACATTTTTCCTTCAATAAAAACAAAATCAAACATCAATAAAAAGCAACTTTTAGAGTTCTGATGCAAATGACTCCTTTGCTGACCTGGCATTTATCTTGACAGTAGAGTGTGGGGCACTAGCCCCAGATACCTTCGATTGAATGCACCATGTCCAAGTATCGTGGCATCAGACATGCCTTTTAGTGCAGCTGAAGCCCTGTGCTTTTGAATGTGCTTACATAGACTTCATGTTCATCTGCTCTAATAGGGATATGAAATCCATTCTACCTCTCAAAGACTAGAGATGGGGCTGAAGCTTTCTTCACCCCTCCAGCCTTTCCTCTACAGTATGAACCTTTTCTAAATTTGGAGAGTATCATGAGGAATTGATACATTCATACAGCATGTCTTTAGGAGTCTAATTGAGATTCTGCTCCCTTTAGGCATTAGCGTTCCCTGGGAGGTGCAATGCTAGAGTGAACGTTCTAAACTACAGAAACAGAAAGCATGGGGTGAAGTTTGATGTCTCTGGTGTGCAAGCCCTTCTGCAGTCAAGCAAGCTGTCCTTCGACTAGGTCATGACTAGAGTCAGCACACCCACTCAGATTCTTCTTCTAGAGCTGAAGCTCTATCAGAAAAGATTCATTCTAGGTGTAAGTCATCCTGCGTTAGTGTGAGCAGGATGGACTAGATGACTTCTTGAGGTCCCTTCCAGCCCTACATTTGTATGATTCTTCTAGGTTGGAGGATCAGATTTGTGTTCTGTCTTCCCCTCCACTTCTTTCATCTCTAAGAGCCTGTTCAGAATCCATTAGGACTGGGTGGAAGTGACCTTTTTAACCATTTTTTGGATGTGTATTCCTGGTTTCTTATCATATTTTTATACACTGTCTGTCATGATAGTATCTTACAATGGTCTGTAGGAGTTGATGGGAAGGGGAGACAACTGCTGAAAACAATTATTAGCTGTCCATTCTGGAGAGAGTTTTTTCTAAAACTCCCACTGGACTTTGTTGAAATGTGTGTTCTTGCTGTGTGTAAATTTGAGTGCTTGTGAAAGTGTCAGATTGTCATCCCTGCAGAATGGAGACTTCAAAGGAGAGGTACTATATGGGCAGTGACAAACTGGCTGTGCAAGCTTCCTCACAGGTCCATACCACTGAGTTTAAATCCTGACCTACAGGGGAAATGTAGTCTCTACTGCCAGTGAGTCCTTGGCCTCTCTGCTGAGACTTCCAAAGAGGCAGCCAATCTATGCTGTTTGAAGTGATGGTTTTGTTCTGTGGACACTTGTCTGATGGGAACTGGATTGAGATCACCAAACCCATTTCACATAGGTCACCAAACAACTATCAGCCAATGATCTTTGATTACTACTGATCTAGGCTGCATTTAAAACCACTGACCAAGAGACTGAAGCCTCTTTATTCCATTACCAACTCTCTTTGTTTATTTTATGCTGAACATGTTTCACCAAGCTTCTTTATTTGGCATATTTCTCTATTTTTTTTTCAATGAACTCTAACCATTTCTCTTAATTGGCTCCAAAATTTTACTCTAACTCCATGACCAACAACAGTATGCTGTGCTGGCCATAAGGCTTACTTGCCAACCTCTTCAGTGATCATGATGGGCTGAATCCCAAAACGAGTTAGGTTCCTAATTTCTATTTAGGTTCTTAATTGCCATTGATTTGAATGGAAGTAAGGAATGAAACAGAAGTTAGAAGCTTTTGAACATATAGTCCTGTGTGTGTGAGTGTTTGTACATCTATTCAGAAACTTTTCTCCCTTTCACATCATGGAGAATGGCCGGAGATGCATGCAGCACATGCAAATTGAGCAAATTAATCAAGTCATTAGATTTGAAAATTTAAGGGGAAGCAGATCAGTGACCAAAACCAAAATATGCAGATTTTGCACTTTAAACATTTAAGGCATCTGCCTGTTTAGTTCAGTTGTTAATCTGTTGACATCAGAACTGGCACTAATTGGTACCCTTTTTAGCAGTCTCAGCAGAGTGTGGATAGGTCTGGATACAGAACTCTTTCACACCCAGAGGAGCTCTCCTTTCAGGTTACAGAGGGCTGCTGTCCAGAGCTACCAGTCTGACATCTTTTACCAGCACTATACTCACTCTAAAAAATGTTAGAGTGAAAAAAGAAACCCGCACAGATTTTAACTGAACTGATTCTAATAGCTTAATATAACAGATCAGTTCCTTTAGGCCTCTTCCTTGCAGTAAAATTAAGTAAAGTTATTGAAAGATGGACACAGCAAGTCTACAGTATCTGATCACGGTCATGTTAGGTTCACCAATTGGACAGTTTAGGCTAGATATGTTAATGAGTGCCAAAATATTACTATTGAATCATTGAGGAACAGATTTTCCCCAACTGTTACATTTTTAACAGTACTTTATTCCACAGATAGTCCCACTGATTTCAGCGGAGTTGCTTGTAGAACAAGATGCTACTTAGCATTAATAAGTGTGACAGAATCTGGCACCAAAATTCTAAAAATGTTTTTGAATTCAGCCTCCTGCATGAGACAATTTGTTTAAAGTTGTATAAAACTTGGCAGGGAGTCAGGTTACTCCACTGTCTAATAATGTCTTACTCTGTTTTATTAGATCTGTGTGTGTGCATCGTTTTTCATTCTCCTAATGTAATGTCATTGCTTGACAGACCACCCATCTTCATTCAATTTTGTCTGCTGGGGAAAATTGTGCCATTGGCAACAGTCTCATCTCTTTCAGTGAAGGAATTTTACATCACAAAATGTGTTTACTCCAGGCTCCAATCAGAATTGATTACACTGTAGTGCAGACCATATAATGCTATAATGGAACAAACAGTTTAATAAAAAGATTATCCACTATTCTTGTTTTGGTCCTTCAGCTTTCGTCAGAAGTTCTCTTGCCAGATGAACAAGATGATTTGTATGTAACTGATAAATCTAAAAATGGATTAAAACCCAGTTAACTTCCATCTTGGCAATTTCCCTACAATATGCATGCATAGTGTTATGACAATTGGGCCTACAGATGTACCCAAATTGTGAGCTCTACTGTAAAAAGCATGTAGAAGTACATAAGATGTTACAATAACCTATAATAACAAATGTTGATGAGAAAAAGTATGAAAGGGAGACAGAATAACTGAATTAGCCTGATTAAAAAAAGAACAATATGATTTAAGGATTGTGTTGAAATTATGTTTGTTATAAACAGATGTGGAGCTGGAAGTTAATGAGTCAAAATTGCTGTGTCAGATGTTAGGCATAACTGACGGACAAAATAATGAGGAGATTATTCCATCCAACACTCCCTTTTGAGGTCCTTAAAAGAAATAGATTTTGTGGGGAAAGGATGAAAGAATGAAAAGAACAGATGGAAAGAACAGACAGAGGCTACTGGAGTGAACTTCACCACAATGGCTGCCACCCCCATTGTTTCCTGGGACTCTGAGGTCTTCTTCATCCTGATTCTGAGAGTTTCCTGACCAGAACAGGCCAAAAAGAGAGGGACGCAATGACATTGCCATCTCTACCAGCTCCAGCTGAATCCCAAACACCACCTGGTATGATAGTTCCTTATTATCATCTTTAATACCATCTTAGAGACTGTCAAACAAGGGGGATTTTCCTTCTAAGATTGGGATTTAACAACAACAGCAGCAAGACATCTCCAGCCCATCTCAACTAACTTCTTCTCTTTTCCCCAAAAGGGCAGATATTACCATCTTTCTCACCATGTAAGAGACTGTCAGACAAGGGGGATAAGGGGTTCTTCTAGAACTCTCTCCAGCTAGAGGGAAAGGGAAAAAATAAAGTTGCTAAAATAAAAGCCTTACTTAATACTTTACATTTCAAATGTTTTAACTGATTTTCCTTCTTTTCTTTATCTTTAATAAACAGTTAAAAGGATTGTGTAAACATGGTGTGTTTGCCATGGGGCTAAGCAGACTAAGGTCTCAGTATGCCAAGCCTTGGACCTTGTTTAAGTTTGGTGTTGGACAATGACTGGACTGTGTTAACACTGTTAGCCCGTATATTCCATCTACTCCATTCCATACCTACTCATTCATGAAGAGTAAAAATCAACCTTGATGACCTATGCATGACCCCAAACACTACTTAAGCACACACTACTGGGGAATTTAAGTGGAAGGGCCTTGGATGAGCCACCAGGAGAAATCAGGGTTTCACCCAAATTGCCAATTTGTGTTGAATACATCCAGACATACACAGATACTAGGCTTTCAGTGTGAACTTTACATAAACAACAAGTGGAAAAAATCTTGAATATCTTCAGAATATTTAATGCTATCTTAATGTTTTGATTAGGTATGGATTTGGGGAAAAAATTTGTGCTCCAAATCTTCATGTAAAATTCAAACCAAATTCTAGATCAACCTTCAAATTTTGAAAACTGTTGTTAACTGTCTCTTCCGCCTTACTTTTTATTGTCATACCTCTGCATTTTGTGGTTCCAGCTGGAACTGGAAGCAGAAGTGTTTCAAATTTGTTCTTGAGAGATATCCAGCCGAATGTTATATACTCTAAAGGCTTGGAGAGTTCAGATAAGGTTCAAATAAGCATCCAAACACTTGGTTGCTTCTCCATATGGGACCTTTGAATGCACTAGGTTTCACTCAAAGCAGTGCTGTAGTAAGGGCATATTCATAATATTTCTACACTACTATGTAATGGGGTTTACAAACCGCATACTGAGCATAGACAGAAGGGAGAGGAGAGTCTTCCCTGATTACAGGAAATCAGGCTGACCTCACCCCCACACAGCTGCCAGCATAGTCAAGGTCTGAGAGCAAGAGATCACCGATCTTAATGCCTCTGGATCTCATGAAATGCTATATTATGAAATCCACTGCCTGACAAAAGAGTGTAGGGTCCAAGACATGGCCCTGCCTGACATTAGATACTGATTTAAAAGGTGCCAACATGTGATTACCCAGACATACATAAGCAGTGGTTTCAATATGAGGCTCACTAATCAAGCCCAACAGAGAGGTTGGGACACCTACGTCCTGTAAGGCCTTCCATAGCAAGACTTGGTCAACTGAATCAAACGTAGCCTTAAGATTGACATACACCACGTGCAGGGGTTTCTTGAACTCGCAGTGTATCTCCAACAACAAACAGAGGGCCAAAATAGCATATAATGTGGACCTCTTCCTCATAAAGCCTGACTGTTGGGGATGTCTCTTCCAATGTAGCAGGGGCTACAAACACACAGCAGAATATGCACAAACACCTTCACTGGCACAGACAACAAGGTGATCGGCCTGTAACTCTTACATTTACTGTATGATCCCTTGCCCTTTTAAAGTGAGATTACAATACCATCCTTCCAGGCAGTTAGCAAGATTCTAGTTCTCTACGCCAGGCAAAAGATGGCCACAAGTGATTCCTCTACTGAATCAAAAGCGCATATTAGCCACTCTGGGGGGATGCTATCAGCACTGTCTGCGTGTCCATTTTTCAATTTGCAAATGGAGTGTTTCACTTCATCCAACATTAGTGTGGCAGTACATGTGTCTGGCTCTGAAACCACAGTGGCTGACAGATTGTCCACTCTGGGAAAGCAGTGGCTTGAGGGTGGTTCAGGATATCATGTTAATGTTCCACCCAGCGTGAGAAGATTTTGTCATCCGATTTACATGGATGGCCTTGGCTATCATTCAGGATGCTGTTTGTAGCAACTACCTCTTGACTACCCAGATTACAGATCGCATAGAATGCCTGCTTTAAGGCTTCCTTGGCTAAGCTGAGTTCAACTTCATCCTCCACTTGGTTATTATATGTCTTGCAATCATGAAGTACCAGGGTGTTGAACTTTCACTTCAGCTGATTATGAGGGCACCTATCGCCATGCTTGCAGGCTGTGGCCTTCAACTTAATTGTCTGGAAGGCACCCTCTGATAGCCATGGCCGACATGCTGGGTACCTATAGCCGATCATCTACTTGGCGGATTGGCAGAGGATGGAGGTGAACAGAGACCAGTCGACCTAGACATTGTCCAGCAGGTCAGTTAGAGCTGAAAATCTATTGCTAATATTGATAAAAAATCCGTTGGCTAAAGCTAGCATGTGGAGAAGTGTGTTGATGTCAAATTTCTTTATCATCAGAGAGGGCTTACTTGCTCATCAAAGCACCAGCACCATGCAGGCATCCACAAGGTGGTATTCCATGTTTGCGGCACATTCCACACTACAATGTGCTCTGAAGGAGGTGAAGAGATGCCTGTCATGTGTGATGATGTGGTCCAACTTTTTCTGAGTGACACCATCGTGAGAGATACAGGACATCTGGTGTATGCATCATCACTTGAACCATGATCTGAGAATGGAGAGATTATGAGGGGTGCAGAATTTGAGCAAGTGGCAGGAATTATCATTGGGTATACCTGAACCATAATGGCCAATGACCTGTTCAAGCCCAATTTGGAAAGAGCCAGTAACTGCAGTTAGATCGCCCAAGATCACAAAATTATCATGTAGAAGGACAGTGCGTACTAGAGATTCCAATTGATCATAGAAATGATCTTTTTTTAAATCAGCTGATTTCTCTGTTTGTACGTAGACTACTATGATATGACAACAAGGTGACCATGTTGATGTTTAAGACATGCAGTAAGTAGTGGAGAAGACACGGGCATCCAAGTTATCAAGGAGGACTTTGCCTTGCCTCACAGTAGTAATGTTACCCCATAAAAGTGGTTGGAACCGCCAGAATACAGAAGTAATTAATCTTCCACCTTGTGTCATCTGTGATCTATCAGCCTTGCTTCCATTAGGCTGGCGATTGATATGCCAAGATGATCCATTTTGCATGCAACATTCCAGATTGCAATTTCAATGGATTGGCGGAGTTCCCATCTACAATCAAATATATTGTCATGGTAGACAACAGCTGAGTCTGCTGACATTAGAGGCTGTGCATCTCCACGGGGGCTTTGACGTGAATGTGTCATATTTGTGCCAGGAGAAGATGTCATTAGCAGGACATCTGCAGCTGAGAGTAGGGCAGGGGCTTTAACCATGGTGCTGAGCGCAAAGTTATTCATGTTGATCAAAAGCAAGAGCGAACGAGTGTCCCAAAGAATACCTCGTCCCACTGGGATGAGACTGAGGTGCAGTAACGTGAACCTGTTCCTGGACTACAAGTACAAGCTTTGTAGCTGGAGATTTTTGTTTCAAACTATTTGAATCTGCTAGGCAGAATAGTCAGGTAAAAGGGGTGGCAGAAAAGCCTCAGAAGGGGTTTAAATTCAACAGAAATAACGGTAATCAATTGGATAGATAAAGAGAGATATCTGTGTCCAGACATTCTGTGGTATTTAAAATACTGGTAAGTTTTAGGGAAAGGATTTTTAGGATAAAAATTAGCAAGTGAATCTGGCACTGTCAATTAGAAAATGGCTCCCTTCTCTGTTCACTTCTAACTCCCTCCTCACTCCTCGCCCCTCCCCTATCCATCTTGAGGTTCTCACTCTTAAGGTAACCCTGCCCTTCTAATTAGCATAGGAGGTGAGGCTAATTAGCATATTAAGTAATTGATTGGCTTAGAGCATTTTTATATCAGAATCTAACTAACATGGCAGGTACGCCTAATTAGAATATTAGGTGGCCTTTAAGCTGATTGGCTGAGCTGGGTGACCTTTGGATAAACTCTCTCCTAACGTCACCCCTCCCCTACCCATTTTGACATTCTGACAGCTATATCGAGCCAGCTACTGGCAGGCTAAGCTTTGCAGAGAGCTGAGATCACTGAAGAACTGAAGACTATTGCAAATCTGCAGATCAAGGAACCAATGGCGGAAAGAACAGGAACTTCATCTTGAACAGCAGTGAGCATCATTGAAGCAAGGGTGCACCTGAGGCTTGGACAGCCGGGCTAACTGAGTCCCTGCTTTATGTCCAAGCCAGGGTAATCCTTCTACTAGGAAACCACACAGGTGATCCTGGGCTTACAGGCAAACGTTCCTGCTCTGTGTCTGGGCCTGAGGTAGCTCGCTTAGCAATTCTTGGACAGAACAGAAGGACCTTCCCTGATGAACAGAGAGATGTTTTAAAGGTTGTTTAAGTAAAAGCCACCCGAGTCTGCATGCCAATAAAGTTGGATGCTTGTGGTCTGAGTGAAATTCTCCTTCTCTACCCATCCAGCAACCGTCTAACTAATGCTTGCTGGATGATAGATTGTTAAGGATTTTTAGTAATAATATATGTATAGAGTGTTAAGAATTGATGTATAAGATTAATTAATGTATTGTTAGATTAATAGTGTGAAGTATTATAGTGATAAGGTATTATAGTGTTAAGTTATAGTCTTTCTTATACCAGATATGTTCTAACAGTCTAAAAGAACTATTTTCTGTACCGTATATCTTCTAATAATTGTATTCTGATAAATATATATTGTTATATGATTACATGTGATGCTTAATTTCTCTCTCTTAATGTAACCATTCACATTTAAATAAACTTGGTATCTGTTTTCAAAGTATCACAACTTATGTATTCTATCGTGATGGGAGGGCTGTATCCATGTCCTTTCAAGGGAGGATTGTCTCCCTGGAAATTCCAATAGAGTGAACCACCGTACCAGTAGTTTGTTGGGGTTGGCCTCCCTAAATTCTTGCTGGTAACAGCTTCACGCTGTGAGACCCAAGCCACTGAGTCTTTCTCTGCGATTTCCTTCACCTCAGGTAGCTAGGTGCAGCTTCTGCCCTGTTTCTTTGCTGCTTGTGTTAGCCATCATTTTCAGGGTTCTTGCTGGACCTATCCACCTCATATAACGCCCAAGGTGAAATTTCAGACCATCCTTCATCTCTGATGGCATAGTTCCAACAAGCAATCCCCTACTTCAGATGTTACACCTCTCCACTACAATTCAGTACAGGTCAGACTCTGAGGGAGAAGGGCTTGTCTACATGAGAAAATGTATTGGCATAACTAAACTAGTGTAAACATACTGCTATCGTTATATCAGAAATTTTTCCCATATAGACAAGTCCTACTTCACATTAAAAGTCAAAAGGATTTAGGATCTTAAGCACCTATGTGGCTTTTGAAAATAGAACTTAGGCAACTAAGTCATTTAGATCCTTTTGAAAACTTTACCTGTAGACTATGACTCCTATATCCTACCTGGTGTTTGTTTTCTATGGTTACCATTTCTTGTAGACAACTAGTTAACTGTTTTTTTTTCTTGTTTGCTACAGCCCACCACCCATGTGAATACATATTCTTTTTTTGCCTTCTCCCAAAATTACTGATCAAATACTTCATGCCCTGGAGCAGCCTTAGGGGTATAGCACAGTTGAAAACCATTGACAACGAGTTACACCTGCTTCAAGAAGAGCATTATCCAACACTTAAGAAAAAAAAGCGTGCTCAAACTGAAGGGGAACATATCTTTAATACTCATGCTTGTTCATGGAGTATTTCTTTTTCTTTTATTATTGTACTAGTGGCATTTTGTATCCTTTTGCAAGAATCAAAGATAGCCATGTATGGGAACCTTTTCACATATCAACCATATGTACTGCTAGTTCCGTATAGGGATTATACTGTGTGTGTTTGTGGTTTTTTTTTTTTAAGGATTCAATTTGATCCAGACTGTTTTGGTCTTGTAATCCACTTTTCATTATCCCCTTTTACAGGCAGTGTGTCTAACTGTGAGTTTATAGCTTAATCCTGAGTTTGATTCCTCAGCATGGTTTGTTGTTGCTCTACAGCTTCACTTTGATAGGATAACTGTTACATGGGTAAGATGGGTCCATTTGAACTCTCTCTTAATCTTCAATCTTTTCATTATGGAGCACCAGCTGTCTCCAATGTTCAGCTAGGCAGTTACGAGCTATAATAAATATTTTTTTAAAATAGATCCTTATCCCTTCTTTCTCATGCTGGATGAATAGAGCCTCCTTGAATATTACTTACGCTTTTTCATAAAATGTAAATCTAAGCCACCTTTGACTGTATGATATTTTTTCTTTTCATCTGTTAAAGCAAATGAGCAAAATATTACACTGGCAAAGTGCTTAATAGAATTAGTTAGGATTTTAGCCTATTACCCTTCCTCCTCTGTTGGACTTGAAGCATCCATACATCTTTCAAAGTACATAATTCCCCTGGAACATTCTTCTTGCTTCCTAGATTTAAATGTTTTGGGTAGGGAGCATTTAAAATTATATCATTATTTTAATT
This sequence comes from Emydura macquarii macquarii, assembly GCF_026122565.2. Taxonomy (NCBI): domain Eukaryota; kingdom Metazoa; phylum Chordata; order Testudines; family Chelidae; genus Emydura; species Emydura macquarii. The sequence continues at coordinate 14,958,536 of NW_027131283.1, forward strand.
TGTGTGCAGTTCCTTTCTCAAGTCAACTTGTACCTTCTAAGAAATTCTTTCTCTTATCTCTTTTTGACACCATGTTGGGGCAGGTCAGCCGAATGCAATGCTTTTACTTTAAGCAATGCTAAAGCTAGGACTTACTGATGAACATACATATCTCTGTGCCAGATGGTTTTCTCCTCCTTCTTCCCCACTGGCAAAATTCTCTACTTTCTATGCAGTGCATTACCTACTTTACCAAATCGATAGAGTTAGACTATCATTTTGAGGAGGGCAAGGATTGGGGAACAGCTATAGTCAAAACCATTTCATACAAAACTATTCCTATTAAACAAGTGAGCCGAAGAAAGAGAAAAAGAAACAACAAACAAAGAAATGATCTTCGCAAATAAAAATCCATGCATATATGGTATTAATTGTTTGATTTCTATTTGTAGTTTTTTTAATATGTAATTCATAGATATATAGCCGGGTGATAGAATCACAATCTGTGTGGATATAGCTGTTGAATTGTACACTAGGCAAAACTCAGAATATGATAGTGTTAATACTTATTCTTTAAGTGTATAGTATATAAAATATTGGAATGCATTTGTATAGTAAGCAATATCTGTTAAGAGAGCAATGGCATTATTTTCAGCTAAAGCATTCAGAAATGGTTTAAACTCATAAATCAGCTTGTCTTGACAGCAGTTCTAATATTATTCTATAGCCCTCTCCTGCAATACAAGCTTCTAGACATTTTTTTAAAATATTAATTGCTAAATCTGGAAGACTGTTGAATTTCTTGCTGTGTTTTGATGCTGAAACTGTTATGACTCGGTGCATGTTATCACATGAGGAATTTTGTCCCAAACCACAAATCCAGAAATGCTGGCAATCTCTAAGAGATTCCCATTTCCCCTAATTTAGCAGTTAAACTTGTTCCATGTGAGCTCAGCACTGAACTGAAAGCAAGGCTTTTCTTCAAATTCATCAGTAGGAATGGTTAGTGCTGCCTCTGTGAGAGATGAAAGAAAACTGTGAGCTAGTATAACTGCAACCATAAGCTTTAAGAACAGAACTGAGTTCTTTCAGTGCTGAGAACAGGTTGATTACCATTTTAACATAAGCAGCCTTAAAGAAGGGGTTTTATTATTAAATTGGAAAATTTTAGAGACTTTCATGGGAAACATTTTTAGTTGAATTACAATTTCATTTTTGGAGTTAAGGTATATAAAAAGCAATATTATCTTCACATTAGCTAGTAGCCATGGAAGTAACATTTCTTGTAATTAGAAATTTCTATCTTAAAAACAATTCCAGATGATCGGGATTACTCTAACCTAAAATGCAATTTTGGGAATTTATAAGCATCTACTTTTTAAAAAGTTTGAACAAATTAAAGTAGAACAAACACTGTAGGTTGTGAAAAGGGAGGAAACAGATATACCTTGTAACTGAGTAAATCCTTTCCTAAATGGGAATAAAAGAAATGGGTGAGCCTGTTGGGATAGGGAGAATTCTTATTGTTATTTATTTGTATATGATAATGCCTAAAGACCCCAACTGAGACTGAGGCCCAGTTTTGCTAAGCTCTGTAAAAGCACATCGTAAGAGAGAGTCCCTGTCCTGAAGAATTTATCATCTAAATAGAGAGAGAAGGGGTAGGGAAAAGAAAATGTTGTCATCCCTATTTTAGAGGTAGGAAACTGAAGCACAGAGTGATTAAAGCCCTGATTCTGCAACATATTCTGTGTGAGGAGACTTCTGCTGGCACTGAGTGAATTCAGACACAGGCACGGTTGTCTCGCCCCATGGAATCTGTTGCAGGATCAGGACTTCAGTGGCTTGTCCAAGGACACACAGGAAGTCTGTGGTAGACTCAGTCATTGAACTCAAATCTCCTAAATCCCAATGAGTTGCCTTAACCAAAAACCATCTTTCCTCTTTCCCGAAACCTTATGGGATCCTGAACATTTTCCATTTTCTAGAACAAAATTTAAAATGAAGCTCTATTTTTCATTATATTTAATTTCTATGTACTTCTACTCTGCTGTTTTGTGCCCAGTTTGAGCTGAAGTACAAAACGCCAGAAGCAAGAGCATGATTTTATCATTAAAGCAACCACAAATTGGCGCTGGTTTGCTTAAATCTAGTCCCAGAATCAGTAGAAAGATTTTGGAACCTTAGTGAATCTGTCTGTGAATTTGATTGGAGTGATGGATGAATCTGATTGGGTGAATTTCATAGAATCATAGGGTTAGAAGAGACCACAAGGGTCATCTAGTCTAACCCCCTGCCAAAATGCAGGATTTATTGTCTCTAAACCATCCAAGACAGATGGCTTATCCAGCCTCCTTTTGAAAACCTTCATTGAAGAAACTTCCACAACTTCCCAAGGCAGTCTGTTCCATTGTCCTACTGTTCTTACAGTTAGGAAGTTTCTCCTGAGATTTAGTCTAAATCTGCTATGCTGCAGTTTGAACCCATCGCCCCTTCTCCCGCTCTCTGTGGCAGAAGAAAAGAACTTTTCTCATCTGTTTAATGGTAGCCTTTCAAGTATCTGAAGATCGCTATCATATCCCCCATTAATCTCCTTTTTTCCAAACAAAACATACCCAGTTTGTTCAGCCTTTGCTCACATGGTTTGCATTCCATCCCTTTCATCATCTTTGTTGCTTACCTCTGGATCCTTTCCAGTTTTTTTACATCCTTTCTATACATTGGTTACCGAAACTGGACACACTACTCCAGCTGAGGCCTAACCAGCACTGAGTTGAGCATTAGTATCATCTCCCGTAACTTGTATGCTATACCTCTGTTAATGCAACCTAAAATTTTCTTTTTTTTGCAACAGCCTCGAATTGCTGACTATGTGATCCACCACAACTCCCAGATCCTTTTCAGCATTGCTGCTGCCAAGCCAGTCCCTCCCTCCCCCCATTGTGTATTTGTGCCTTCAGTTTTTCTTCTCTAAGTGTAGCACCTTACATTTGTCTGTTTCTCCTGATTTGTTGCAAGTACTTTGTTTGGCTTCATTAGAAATCACATTAATTCTTTTTTTCTAGCTTGATTTTCAGCAAATTTTTCATTAAAAACGTGGGTTGATTATCCAGACTTTTAGGTGTTTTTGTAATTCATCCCAAACTCCAAATTCATCTTTAATCTCTATGGACTTGCTCCAATTTCCATTTATGTCAGTCTTTCAACTGATTTCAAGGGGAATTGGATCAAACCCTATGTTTGGAATTAGTTTCTAATTATAAAATTAACTATATCTCCTAGACTTCCAAAAGCAAAGCCGTTAGTTTTAACACATATATGGCAGAATATTCATCTCTTGTCTCTATAGGCCTGATCAAATTTCATTTCATGTCTTTAGGAGTTTTCCCATTAATTCTAATGGGCATTAGATCAGACCCATTGTCTGGATTAATGCCCCTCCCCCCCAATTATAAAATGAATCAGACTACCCAGTCTTCCAAAAGTAAAGAAATTAATTTTAACAACACAAAGACAGCAAGGTTAATCTCACAGGGCAGAGGATAGTACACAAATTTAATTTCTTAGTGTCATATCCTCAGCTGCTTTCAATTGCTGTATGTCCACTGGTTTCTAGCTGAGGTTCTGTCCTTTAGTGTTTGACATACGCATTATTATTAAATCAATACTATTTACTAGGGATAGGTGAATTCATTTTGCCTCACTTCAAACTTGTTCAAACATCTGGGATCTGAAAGTTTGTCTTGAACATGGTTGTTTTTCCATTCTGTATAAGAGACATTATGGGGTGAAAGGAGTGGAGAAGAGACCAAGAAAAAGTCCAGTGGAAAAAACAAACAAAGAAACAAACACATGACAAAGTGCAGACAGAACCAAATGCAGATGAACTGTAAACAGAGAGTGGGAAATGGTGGGCAAGAGATAGATAATGTAAAAGTAATGTACATGAATCTAAGCACAATAGGGATTCTTAAAGTAAAGGGTGTACTTAATTGCTTTACTATACCGGGGTCATGGTCTCTAGGACATTAGTGTGCCTTTTATCTGTCTAGTGAAAATCTGCTGTGATTAGACTATATCTTGAGGATTTAAAAACATTCTTTGTTTTGAACTCCCAAATTTCCTTTGGCACTGGACATGCATGGATACATAAACTGAAGGGACATTTCTGTTGAATAATTGTCTCAAGATTTCAATGGATATATACATGTATATTTAATACACTGGAGCAAATGATTTAGGTCTATCTCTTGGCTCCAGACCTGTTCCCTTCTGTCCAAACTAAAATCTTGGCCTCTTTCTCTGACATCGCCTTGTGGATGTCCAGACATAAGCCCACGGTCAACATGGCTAAAACAGAGCTGTTAATCTTCCCACTCCAAGCCCTCTTCACTACTTCTTTTCTCTATCACTGTGAACAACACCACAAGCCTGCCTGTCACTCAGACCTATAACCCAGGCATGATCTTCGACTTGAACCTCTCTCTACATCCTTGCATCCAGGGTATATTTCAATCTTGCAGATTCTTTCTTTGTAAGATCTCTAAAATGTGTCCTTTCCTATCCATCCACACAGCTAAAACTCTCACCCGGATTCTTATCATCTCTTGTCTCGATTACTGTGGCATCTTTTTCTCTGGTCTTGACCCTGCCCCACTCATGTCCATTCAGAATGCTGCTGCAAAGATAATTTTCCTAGCCCATCGCTCTGATCATATCACCCTCTTGTTGCATCTTTTCACTGGCTCCCTCTTCTCTATCATATCAAACATAACCTTCTTGTTTTCACCGTCAAGGTCCTCACAGCCTATCCCCATCCTATCTATCATCTATTGTCCAGAATTGAAAGGTCAGTTCCTCCATGGTCAATGAGACCATGATGTCTGCCTCCATCACCCACTTTTTAAATTGTCAAACAAGCACCTTTGTGCTTTCTCATGCTGCCCCCTCATGGCTTGGAGAAGCTCTCTGTAAACATCTACAAAACTAACTCATTATCCTCCTTCAAATTTCTCCTTCAAATTCTCCTTTGCTGTGAGGCCTACAAAAAAAATTGGCAATGGCAAGGCTGCAGTTGTTCAGAGAATACGTCTCATGCTGACCAGTATTGTCTCTTTGTTTCCTTGTACTTCCCATCTGCCTGTATCCATCTGTTGTCTCATCTTATACACAGATTGTAAATTCTTTGAGGGAGGGACTATATTTTTGTTCCATGCTTGGGTAATAAAAGGGAAGCACAAAGACCTTGTAGGGATCCATCACTCAGGGGACTTATGGTACAGCACCCCTCTGAGCCTGTGAAAGTTGGGTCCCCTAGTCTTTAGGGCTAGGGGTGCTGATAACTTGATGTAAGTAAGAAAATTGCATAGGCAAAGATTGCAACTTGCTATGACTAAATTTTAGTAGCTAGAAAGTGTGTTTTGTTTTGTTTGTAACCACACCTGCCTCTTTTTATTTTGTTTAGTCATTATTAATAAATCAATTTGTTTTATTACAAAACCATTTTAGTGCTGTTTATTAAAGTGATGTGTGAGTTTTCAGCTAACCTAACAGTTGGTGTGTGCTCTGTCTCTTTGGACACAGCAGACTTAATTTCTGTGAGTGTCTAGTGAGAGGGACTGGACACTGCAGGGAGACCTCCCTGGGGAATTCGATAACTGGTGTTCACTGAGTGTTTCCTGCCAGGCAAGTTTTAGACTGGCAAAGTCTTGAAGAGTTTGCTAGCAAGGCAGACAGGCTGGTGTCTCAGCAGCAGCAAAGCTTTCACTCTTGCTAAGGCAGAGTGGTAAGCCAGTGGCTCACAGTTCTGGGTGTCCTGGGCACGTTACACGCTAAAACAACACTTTTCATTCCTAGCTGCGAAAGTGTTTTGCAAAAGTGACTATTATTGTTCCCACTTTACATTTGTGAAAACTGAGGCCCAGAGGAGTCAGTAACTTGCTCAGAATTATATGGCCAATCAATTGCAGAGTCTCCTGATGTCTACTCTTAAAGCTTATCCACTGGACCTCGAGGTTCTCCCAGGAATTTGTACTGATCATGTACAGAGAATAGGAAGTCTTTTCATTAAAAGCAATTTCATACATATATGTCTTAGCAGCAAGAGACCTTAATTTATAGCTCTCATTCTACTCTTTTGCTTTTACTCCAGTGAGGCTGAATTTGTCCTTGGTGTAACTCTACTGAAGGAATGAATTTATTGTGTATGGGTTGTGTGCTATTCTTCTTTTGGTCCTTTGCTTCTTCCCCTCCCCTTTTTTCTTTGATAAAACTTTTAGATTTCCCTTCTTTTTGTTTGCCATTCTGATTTTTGTTCTTCTCTTTGATGTTTTCTTCCCACACACATCCTTCTATTGGTCTGCTGCCTTCCATTAATTTTGTTCTTTTCTTTTTTTTTCTCTCCCATTTTTCTTGTGTTCTTGCTGTCTTCTGGGCTTAATTTCTCCCCTCTGGATCTGCTGCTACCTTCCCTGCTCTGTCTAAAATATCAGACTTAGCCAGAACTAAGTGGGAAATTGATCAGGAACAAAATAGCCCAAATTATAGATTTACTCTCAATCTAGTGCTACTCATTTGGCTTCCCTTCAAACTGCTGTTTTTAGGTAGAGAACTGCACTGTTGAGTCAGAAGTCCTAGGTTACAGACCTGATCCAAAGCCCTTTGAAGTGACTGTGAAACTATTGACTTCAATCTGTTTTGAATCAGGTCTTGAATAAATACACTAGAGCAGAAAGGAAGGGAGGTATTGCTTACAGTGAGTAAATGGGGGTCCATGACAATGTGAATGGCCATAGTACTATGATACTGCAAATATGAAAAGACTAAAACAACTTTCTAAGCTGACGCCTGCCTAACATTTTACAGAAAGTTTTCAGAAGTGTGGTTTACTGAGGGAGGGGAAGCAATAGATTATTTATCCCCATTAAATAGGGTTGCTTTCTGCTTTCCCCCGTTTCCTTTATTCAAACGAACAGATGCAGCCCATGACACAAGCAGAGAGGCGATAGAAATGGGTTGATCAAATGAGTTGCCTTTAAGCCAAAAGGGAACTGGTAAATTTTGCTTTATACAGTAGACTAAGATTAAGTGTCAATATGCAGTTCTGTTTAGCAGGGCAAAATCTCCACATTACAGTCTGTTCCATGCAAAACAGAAGCCATCAATCATTTTACATTCAGAAACATTCTTACTAATTGTTGTTGTTACTGCAGTGGTTTTGAATTGACACTTCTTCTATAAATCATTTAAAATCCACCACAGAAAAGCAGTTGAGCTGTACAGTACTTTAGTGAACATGCACACCTAGTATTCCATCCTGGTCCTGGTTTTCTGCCATGTTTAATTAAAACCACATTATCATTGTTTCAGCAACATTTTTTAAAAAGTTTTTTTCTTCCAGGAGTAGGAAACACGTCCCCCCATCAATCTGATTGGATTTCAGTGTTGATGTACCAACTTCATTCAGTTTGCAGCCTACTCAGTCCCCATAAAGTCTTGGTATCTATGTAACAGAAGCTAGAGAAGCCATTATCAGCCCAATCATATGCACCTAAAGGAGACATGAAATGGTTTTGAATATATATTTTTTCTGTCATCCTGTCAAGCTACAAATCTGTGTGGTCGCTTTGTTAAGGTGACATCAAAAATCTCTCGCTCTCTCTTTTAAAAATTCTTTGAAATTGTAATAGGCACATTAGATTTTCCTTTTTTACCACAGTTCTAGCTTTCCTTGATCTTTTGGCATCCTCTGAGTGGCATATCCTCCGTGCTTGGATACAGATATGTCAATTTTCGGTGGGGAGGCCAGCTTCATTTATTTGCAAATTGGGACATTTACACAGTCCATTGTCTCTCACGTGGGTTTTGCATCTGCAGGAAGCTTTCTTGCAGAAGAGACAGCACATTAGGCACCATAATTATTTTAATCTAACATCCTCTCAGTATTGCTCTTTAGGAAAGAGCAGTAAAATGGAGCAAGGGAACAGGCGAACAATGCTTTGCTTTGGAGGACCTGACAGCTGATATAGTACCATCTTCAAAGCTGCCTCAAATCAAGTGCTCTATAAGGCCATAACTGCTGAATAGATGTTAGCTTTACTGCAGTGAAAGGGAAATAATGATTCAGTTAAACATTAGTAAAGTATGGCTGTCAGAGTAATAAGAGCAGTGCCATATTCCTATATCAGAACTCTGTTTAACAAAATATAATAAAGGAATCTAATCTGTCAAGCAATACATTTTCCAGTGATGCTGTTTCTTAGCTACTTTATCATGGTCTGTTGGTATTCTACCTGGGGAGGAGAAAGGGGAAATGCAGTGGCCTCTGTAAAAATGAAATGATTTTGCCAGCCCAATGGGGAGACGAAAGGAATCCACCAAGACTATCTAGCACAGAGGCGGGATTAACAGGCCTCTTCACCTTCAATGATCCCTTTAAACATGGGTTAACTACTTATGCTAAACAGTCTGTTCCACCTTGTATTTAGCTGTGATGCTCTGAGTACGTTTCCCATATCTGAAGAAGGGCTCTGCGTGCCTCAAGAGCTTGTCTCTGTCACCAGCAGAAGTTGGTCCAATAAATGATATTCTCTCACTCACCTTGTCTCAAGGCATTAATATTACACATGTGACCAATACAGGGCTGGTAATAAATACGCACTCACAGCTGTTTTATGGCGTAAATTATTTGATGTCAGTGGAGTTTCTCCTGTTCTACAACAGTCTAAGGCTAGGTCTACACCACACCCTTACTTCCCTATGACTACATTGCTCAGCGCTTCTCCCACAAACATAGCTACTGCCTCTTGCAGAGACAAGAATTATTAAGAGAGCTCTCTCATCAGCTTAGAGTGTCTTTACCAGATGCACTACATCAGTGCAGCTGTGTCGGTGCAGCTGTGCTGATGCAAGTTTATTGTGTAGACCTGTCCTAAGTAAGGGGAGAATCAGGCCTTGTATTTTAGAGACACTTAAAACTGCTATCATTTATTTGTTAAGCACCAACAGTGATATTGTGCTAGCTCAGCTCTTCTACTTTATTGAAAAATAATGTAGCTTTCTTTAAAATTGGTACTATTTTAAGTTAAATAAAATCATTTTATATGAGGAGTTCAGGACCCCTATAATGGTGCCTCTTGAGTACTAAGATCTCTGATTAACTTTGCAGTGATACACCAAAGTACGCACAAGGGCATAGGTGCTGGAGATGGCGGTGCTGCCACACCCCCCGGGCTTGAAGTGGTTTCCATCAGATACAGGGTTTACTGTTCGGTTCAATGGCTCTCAGCATCTCCACTATAAAAATTGTTCCAGCATCACTGCACACAGCACCAATCGGAAGGTATTCTGAACTCCCCTTATAAAGCTATTCAATTCAACCAGCCAAATAAAGAAAATTACAGGAGGTTGAGTGTGAATGCTGTGGTTATGAATGCAGTGTTTTTCATAAATCATAGCATATTGAAGCTGCAGTCCCTACAGGATACTGTATGATTCAGAGCTAAAAGCTCTAATGTTCATTTGATCAATTTTAGTTTGTCACTTGGGGGAAAAGCTGTCTAACTCCCATTAAACTAAGTTTCTCTTTACTCTAAAGTACAAAAAGTAACACTTCAAACAATAAAAGGACCAGGCAAAGTAAGCTTCTCAACATATCATAACAGAAACGATGTTAGTAAAGCAGTCTTGAGTACAACAGGTCAGAACAACAAATGAGCTGCTTTGTCCCTCTCAGAAAAGGCTTTTCCTTAAGCAGACAATAAAGAACCAATGACAACAACAAACACAAAACCAAGTTTTCTTAACACATTCCTAAATAGAAAGATTATATAGACTAATTTGTAAGAGTGCAAATTGTACACTAATACACTGGCATTTCTGATTTCTCTAATCATAAAATTGATGCAAGGTAATCTTTGATCTACGGATGAAAAAACAATAAAATACATTTTGCACCTTGTAAATATTAATGGAAGACTGAGGCATATGGGGATTTCCACCATTCCACTTTGAAGATAGAGGGAAAAAACAGGAGTGTTTTTTATATATATGTAATCATATTTGTGGCATTTTTGAATGGTATATTACTTTCCCCTTTAGATAAAAAAGAAGCAAAAAATATATTCATGTTGTAGGGTGTGGTGCTGTCTCTATGTACAGAATAGAAGACACACTTACCGTATCGAATTTTCAGTAGATTGATTCATAATTGGTTATTTCAAATGTTAGCAGTAATTGACTTGGTGCTTTACGTATTATGGATTTGTTGAAGTCAGGCTGGGCTAGATTTTCTTTTGAATAATGAAAGTGAAAAATGTTATACAGTATAGTAACCATAGTGGTCACAGGTTCATATAGAAAGTCAGTTAGAGCTTCTGATTTAAGTTCTGGAAAGGAGAATGAGGAACGTCGATAGCTTTGCCATCGGGCAGTAAGTAGTGAATGGGCAAACTTGTCTCTCTTTGCATTTGAGATCTTATTTCATCAGCCACATAAATACCGAACAGGGAACTCTTTGAGATAATTTAAAAGATATGTGCCATTATTTTTAATGTACCAATCTCATTAGTGGAAGTATCAACGATTTATATATTATTTGACTTGTTTGAAGGGTCGTGGCAAGTGCAATGTCACATCTTTGCTATCTGGCTAGGATCCCTTAAAGATTAAATACTTTGTAAATATCAAGGGTGCAATCTACTGCTATCCAAAGTCACTTCAGCTGCACTTAATGAAATATATTTATATTGACATGTCATTCATTATCCTAGTACTTATTACTTAAACTGGTTTTTGCCAGTAAAAAAAGATCATAGAGCCCCTCCACAGGCCTAGAAGTGCAGGGTCTCAGCCTTGATTCCTGGACTTGGTCCTGTGATTGCAAGCTGACAGGTGCAAGAAAGAGGGCTGATGTGGTGGTTGCACTCCTAGCAAGGTGAGTGGGGAGAAGCATGTGTTGCTCAGTAATGACACCAGCAGCAATATATGCTCATGACAATGAGAAACTGACAGCACTGAGCAGAACCATGGCAATTTTAAGGCATGTCCTATGCAAGAACCCCCACTCCTAATCTGCCAGTGCTACTTCATCAGTGGCTTCCATGGCCAGTCCTGAGATTTTGGTAAATATATTTCTGGTCTGAGTAATCCTACATCAGCAATTAGTTTGATATCACTAAACATATTTCACCTGTGATCTCAGCCAAATTTGATATTAGCAGAGGTTAAAAACTGGCGTATCCATCTTTTGTGCCTCTGCGTCTTCACACTGACCCCTCCATCCCTGTGTCTGTTAACGATTGCTAAATTACATAGGAATGGCATAGAGGTTATGGTGATAAGACTATTCAAGTTTGTTCTTAGTTTTCTGCTTCTGCTGCTCCACGTGGTGTGTGGGCATTCTCTCACTACCCCCAAGCCGCACTAACAATTGCCAGGGAAGAATCCAGCTCATTGTAAGGTGTACATATATTCTTCACTTGATCCAGTTCCACCCTGTAATTATGTAACTTGCTTTAGCAGCAGCAGCAGATATATTCCAACCCATAAAGAGAGGCAGAGTTACTGCAGAGGCTCTAATCCATGGCACTGAGCCTTCCTCTAATTCACAGTTAAACTGACATGAAGTGAATACAAGTACCTATGTATTAAATGTCAGAATGGTAATTTTCTTCCCTTGATGTTTTGGATCCAGTGTTTTCACACTTCAGTTTTATCAGCAGCTGGCTGATATAAAGCTTGCTGTCTGTTGATCTACCCTGTCAAACAAAATAAAAATTATAACATATACTGTAATTTTTCCAGTAAGATAGCTCTGAAGTACAGGACAAAAGGAAAACCCTTTCGGGGGCTTGCGGCTAAGATGATGGTTGAATTACAAATAACTAAAATGGACAGATTCAAAACTGAGAGGTTAGGAAGAAGAGTTTTGATTATGAGAAACTGTTTAGTCCCTGATCTAACAAAACACTTAAACAAGTGCTTAACTTTAAACATGTGAGTAATGCCTTTGACTTCAAGAATTTAATAAAGTTATGCAGGTAGTTAAGTGCTTTGCTGAACTGGTGCCTGGTTGAGCTGTTGTTAGCTTGTCTAGTACCACTCAATCCTCAATTTAATAATCTGGTGACTCATCAGAGCCACTTATTTTTTTTAAAAATCTTTATTTATCTGCACGAAAGAGTATTTTTAATGGAAATTTCCAAAACTAAAATGTTTGTTTAAAAAGCTAACTGATATTTTTAGTTGATGACAAGATACTTACTACTAAAGCCCTGATTCAGGAAGGTGCAGGTTTAAGGCCATTCCTAATCATATTTACCTTCATGCGTATGCTTCCTGATTAGGGATGCTTTCCGGAATTAGGCCTACATCATTTACATACCTACTGCTTTCAAAGCAACGGATTTAATAGTTTAGGGCATAATAAAACTGACAATATTATTCACATTAAATAATACCATATTATATATTAGTCAGTGGAGCTACCTGTGGAGTAATGTGCTACCCAATACAAGAAAGTACCTCAGAATCTGGCCCATCCTCAGCATGCATGTTTTTATCAAGTATATAGAAGTGCACATTTCATCACAATCTTATCTCTTACCCAGAGTAATTCTGTTCTTTCATCTATAACCTCACTGTATGAACACAAAGATGATAAAAAAGGGAGACATGGCTATTAGCCAAGAGGGTCAGGGATGTAACCCCATGCTCTGGGTGTCCCCAATTTTCTGACTGCCAGAAGTTGGGACTGGATGACAGGGGATGGATCTCTTGATAAATTGCCCTGTTATGTTCATTCCCTCTGAAGCATCTCGCACCGACCACTGTCAGAAGATAGGATACTGAGCTAGATGGTCCATTGGTCTGACCCAGAGTGACCATTCTTATGTTCTTAGGAAACTTCAGGACCCTTCAGTCCTTCTCAACAACAGCTAGCACCATTGGACAAACCATTCAATATTTTGGAATTAAACTCATTTGGCTGACTCATTTGGCTGGCTATATAGGCCCCTGCAGAATCTTAGTCCAACTATGAACAGCCTTCTAGTCTCATGTTAGACACTGATGAGAGCTTTTTGAGTTCTCCTGTGGCAGAATAGAGGGTAATCAGTAAGAACAGGAGATTAAAACTCCTCCACTATGTGATAAGTTTCCTCTGGTGGCCCCTCCGACTGTAGCCAAAAACACAAATAAAGGTTCCATACAAGAAGGTTTTCAACTAAGGAAAGTAACATTGCACCAGCCGACAGACACTTTGAACTACAGTTCAAGTATCTAGCTATGTGCACCATACAAGATGCTTGAAAGTGACTTTCCTCAGAGGAATCTTTTGATGTTTCTGATAGTGAAATTAGAGATTCAGTTGCCAAATAAGCAAGGATTGCGCCCCCCCCCCCCCCCCCCCCCCTCAAATATGGACCAGGGTGATTTTGACTTTTCAAAGCCTCAGAACTGCCTGTTTAAAAAAAAAGGGGGGGAGATGGGGGAACAGATCCCCACTGGTGTAATTCTGCGTGACTCCACGGAAGTCAATGGAGCCAAGCTGGTTTATACATTTATGTAGCTGGCCCTATGCCTGAGATGAAGAATTACATTTTACACGGTTCTGAGCAAAAATGAAGTATCTTGGGAAACAAATGTACTGTAACTATGACTTTGGCTGTCAGCAATGTAATGGAAAAAGGCAGACATGAAGATAGGAAAGTGCAAGATGGTGTTTTGTCCCCAGAAATGCTAAGAGAAATGACACCAGAAACCTTTTCAAGTAGTAGAAGCCAAGTTGAGACATGATTTTTATAATTAAAATATATTACTTACTTGATATATCTAGGCAAGCCCCTGATGTTTTCAAACAGAGCACATATATGTCCACTTTCCAAAACCAAAGGATTAGCATCAAGTATCACTTATTGTGGTTTCTGTTTTCTAACACAATAGATGGGCTAAGTGATGTCCGTGTGACAGCAAAAACATTAGCAAAGGCCGAACGGTGGAGTTTGTGTGCGGCTATATTCTTGCAGGTTTTATACACAGAAAATTGTTCAATCCATTCACATTTTTGTATCCCGCGGTTGCATGCATGAAAGGATCACTTCATTATGTATTTGGGTTAAGGCTAGAATAATGCAGGGAATCATTTGTGTTTATTTGTTTTGTATTTTACTGCAAAATTTCAATGAAGAGAATTTGTTTTGGGGTTTTTTTTGTTTTTTTTTAAAGAAACAGCAAGTAAATAGAGGAATCAGTATCTAGTTGAATCTAGCCAAGTTTTTCCAAACTTTTCTCTTATGAAAGGAGTTTAATTTATGTAACAGATGCTCTGCTAATTTACAGAAGCCAAAGTTGGGGAAAGAAAGCAAAACAGATCTTTCCCTTGACCTTGGTCTCTGGTAGTTAAGCCTTGCCAAAAAGAACATGAGCATTTAGTTCAAGGAACGAGGGAGCTAAGATCATGATAATTGTTGTACTTTGTATTCCATTAGCATTCTTCTTACATTAGCAGCTTTCACATGGTCTTGTGCTTTTAAATAAACACCTCTATGCAATTAAGAAGCATTAAGTAACAAAACACACACACTAAAAAGGAAAGGAGTAAAATCAATTCAGTAAGTATACAGAAAAGGAAATCTAGCTCCTAGAGAAGAATGGTTAAAAGCAACTTTTGAAAAACATTTTTTTTTTGTTCCCCCCCTACCCCCCCCCCCCCCCCCCCCCCCCCCCCCCACACACACACACATTCTCATTCTCTTTCTGAGGGGACTGGAAGGAGAAAATTATAATAATATTCCCTGTAGAAGACTGCAAGGTTAGGAAATGTTTAGAGTAAACCAACAAAACATACAAAGGGGGTCTAGTTTCGCATTCAGGCATGCAATTCCTGTTACCATTAATGGCAGTTGCCCATGCTTAACAATTGGATTGTGATTGTGGAGCACTTGTTGGTACTGCAGATATTTCTCAGGGCCATAGAAATGTGTATCTGCTTTCAATTTAAAAAATATTTCATCTCCTCCTTCAAATATTTAATATAGTGCCTGGAAGTGTCATTGTCATGCTCCTGGGAGTAACCATGTAATGTCTTTACCCTAATGCTGCAGGATTGGGTTTTACTGGAATAGATTTGGTCAGAACAAGAACTTTATACCCTGATTAGTTCTAGAGTGAAGCTTGATGTAAATCTGTCTCAGAGGGAGTGAGATGAGAGGTGCCATCCACTTCTCAGGGTCACAATGATTGATGACTGGACTAATTAGGCTGAGGCATGAAGTTGTATCTTGTATAAACACTCACTTCAAGGGTAGCTTGAAAGATCTAGCACCCTTAAATTGAACTTGGTTTTTAAAAAATGTATTTAAAATGGAATTGTACATTTAATATCTTTTATGCAGCATTTTCCTTGTGTCACAGAAACGTAAATGTTTTAAACACAGTTTATGCAGTGGGTTTAATGCTACTCCATCCATTTTGTTTTGAAGCAACCTTGTTTATGCTGGAAAGGGAGAAATTTTGATTATTTATTTGTTGATCTCTGACAGTGTGCTCAGCATTGCATGAGTGTCACTTTGGGGTACAACCCAGACCAGTGAGAGTTTGTGTCACTACTTGTCCTGTAACCCCGGTTAACTTAAAATGCTCTGCTGCTGCAAATCTCTGTCTGGATGCTCTCAGCCAGCCTACAAGCATGCACTGAGAGGCAGTGTGATAAGCCGCCCTGGTTCAGCAACTCTGACTCCAGCAGCCTGCTTATTACACCACAACCACTGTTTGGTCTCCACCAGCAGGGCCAACCCTCGACCAAATGGCGCCCCAGGTGAGGATCATCTCCAGATCCCCCTCCATTTGTTAAAGGTTTGAATACCTTATTTTTTATTACATATCTAGTGCATTTCACGACTTTGATGCGCAATTTGCATGCATGATTTATCCTTGTCATATAAGATGATAAATTTGCACACAGGGTCTGTAAATCTGTATTCATTCATGCCATACATAATCAAATAAAAAAATTGTTTCCTTTAAGCTTATAGAGCTTCCAGTGAAGATCTGTCCGGTGAAGGTCTGTACAATTATTCAAGAGTATTTTCGCATCCGCTGGCTGTTTACTAAGTTCATACAAAAAAATCCAGGTCTTTTTGTGATGCTTCATTTGTCCAAACCTTTCTTCAATGGACACTCAAGCAGTGTCAACAAGTGAGCAAAAAAACTCCCTCTTGAATTTTCTTCCAAGCTTCCCATCACCTCATCTCTGCCCTTTTAACCAAACTATCACTTTTTTTCCAATGAATACAAGTTTCCTTGAAGACTGGCTCAACTCCTAAATTTTCCACCATTTCTTTGGCAGCAGTGATGGCATCTTCAAATCTGTTGTCTCTGTAGGCTACAACGAAATCAAGACAGCATCTCATCAAAGTAGTAGCGATCGCAATGTCCATCGACTGAGTTTTGTAATGCTTTGCTTACAACATTTACTTGGAACTGGATATCATGCCAAACCACAAATGAGACCAGAAATTTGAAGTCGGTGGTCTGGTTTGCCAGGCTTTGCGCCTGTGTCAGATTCTGGCCTTGGCCTGACTCGACTGCACCAGTTCCATCAGGGTGTCATAAATTTGTGTGCATTTTCCATCTGATAGTTTGTCGCTAACAACTAAAACAGCACCCCAAGCCTGGCGCCCCCCAATCCCAGCACCCTAGGCAGGTGCCTACCCCTAAATTCATCCCTGTCCACCAACCTTGGTTACTACAAGCCTCGTGACCCCAACGCACTCCCAGTTCTGAATTTCCCCCAATCTATCTTCCCTGAAATGGCCAGCCCTCTCCTGGCATGTTCAGAGAAGTAAGAAGGCACATTGCTCCTTTAAAATACAATGAAAGAGTTATTATTAGGCACATTTGTTTTCAACGGGATAAATTAAAACTGCTCCTGTTGAAAGGAAGAAAGAAAGGACATAAAACTACCTAAATTAATCACAAGCCATCTTGTAGACTGAATGCTTCCTATCAGCTTTGTTTGGAGATTCTTGTTTTAATGAACTGTTCCTTTACTGTGCTGTAAAAGTGCCAATATTGATACTCAGCAACATTATGTTTTGTATTGATGACCTCATAAATTCAAACTAACTGAATATTAGTACTGCTTCTGATTGCACCTCTTTAAACTTAGTTTATGGCAATATTATTCCTGTCAGTACGGCAGTGGGATGGCATTGTAAACTTTACCATTGATCAGAAAAGCAAAGAGAATTTCTGATTGGCTTAGTGTCCTGTTTAATTGTCTCTTTGCACTAAGTCTCTCTTCAAACAGCCTTTACTTCTTAACAGTACAACCAACCTATTCAACAGATTTCAAAGCATTAATGCCAGATCTTGTGCCAGGTCTTAGTCAACTATACTTCCTGAAAGAGGGAAAGTGATGCTTAGTTAATGGCATACTGATGAACTGGCTAGTGTATGATTTAATCTCTCTTCACTGACCAACCCAGGGTAAATAATCTTCAAATCATATTATATGCAGAAATCCATTATGTGATGTTGCTATTATAATGTCAGACAGTAGGTTTTACATCAGATGCTGTAACAATATTCTCTCCACAACACTGATTAACAAGCTGGTTAGGTTGAGCAATGTATCAGTTGATCCCTGATGTCTGTAATTAAAATTGCCTGTACCTCTTAACACTGGCACAAGCAGTTATGTGCCAGACACGTAGTTGCTAACTTCATAGGCCAGCTACGGGCTCTGACACATCTACGGCAATGAGCTGCAGATGTAGAGAGACTGAGGCAAAAGAATTCTAAAAAGAGACATCTGTTCCTTTTGGTGCCTCTGAAGTCTTCAAGAGAGACCCTTCTTCGCACACCAGAAATATTCATTTCTACTTGACTTGTCCTTTGTCCGTATCCCTTTATCCTCTTCCACTCCTGTGACTGCAATTACCCCCTGTTTTGTGTTTTATCTGATACTATCACCGCATTATAGGTAAATAATCACTTCTATCTTTCCTGCTTCCTGCATGAAGCATCTGAACAGTAAAGATGAGAATCCCATATTGTCATTTAGACACTATGGTGATGGGCACAGTGTAGATACTCAGATAGACAGATTAATGGAAAATGTAAACAAGAAGCATTGTGAGATATTCAGATAGTAATTCAGTGTAAATATTAAATAGCAGAATTCAGTTACCAAGTCTGAACATTTCCTTCCAAGAAAATGACTAAATTCTTAAAACCAATGTCTCTGTTACCACAGCACATAGGTTGATTTTGGGGTTTTTTGAATTCTACTAAGGATATCTCTCCATGTAATTCTTTCAATGTACAAATCTATGCAAATTTACCCTGTTACTAAGTCAGAGTACCCACTTCATAGACGATAAAAACTGTATTTTTATAAACTCATTCTGTTAATAACAGCAGATTCAAAATAATCCCTTTGGCTGACATGAGTGAAAACTGTAGTTTCATGAGTTGATATAATGCAGTATGATCTCTGCAGAAGCCTTGGTAGGAGAAGCATATCCCAGTCCCAAGCTGTGGTTTACACATAATATGCATTGAAACTATTGTTGTACTGCATTGAAACTAGTCTCCTCCATGCAAATTGTTGAGAATTACAAGTGGAATTAGTTTCTTGACATAAGTGTAATATGAAGGATATGCATATATATGATAGGCTTTTATTCCATCCCTGAGTATTGGAATGATATCAAGCCATATAGCAACTATCAGTATTATCTGAATTAAGGTAGCACCCTGTGATGGGGTGTACAAACCCCTCCCTGGACAGGAGAGGTTAAGAAGCAACTCTGGGCTCAGAAGGCTGTGTCCTTCCACCTGTGCCAACCATACTGGGCTGGAGGCAGGGTTTAAAAGTAGCCAGACAACTCAGCTGGGGTCTGGTGGTCCAGGGAGAAGGGCATGCCCTGGGAGCTCCAGGGCTGTGTGACATCTTAACCCACACCAAGCTGGGGAACAGACAAGCTGCAGCTTCCAGGGACCTGGACCAGTAGGGAGCCCAGAAGTCAGTACCCCACAGGGATGGATGGTAGCTGTATGGGATGCAGAGAGAAGTGGGAAGTGGTCCAGGGAAGCTGATTTGAGGCTATTGCAAGGCACTGCAGGGTAAGTGTAGCCAATCCAGCCTCCCAGGGCTCTGGATCAGAACTTGGTGGAGCAGGATGGGTCTATGTTCCCCTACAATGCCCTGACCTGCACCCATTGGGCAGAGCTGCTGCTTTGGGTGCTAACCATTAGGTGGGAGACCCTGCCCCCTGACCACAGACAGGTAGACATGGTCCCTGCTGAGATGAGTCTAAGCATAGTGGTTAAGTCTGTATCATCTACACCCAAAGGAGAATGTGTCAAAACCCTAATTCTGAATATGTACATTTCTCAGTAATAATACAGATTAGGTCACTTAAGATGGTAAGACCTACATCCCATTGGTTTCCCTAGTAATAAAATTTGGAGAATGCATAATATGTTATAGGCACTACCTGGTGGGTATAATAATACATACCCACCAAGTCTTCCATGCTGCCTGTTGCTTCCTTGGCTGCTTCTCATCTGGCTATCCACACTCACCCAACCTCCTTGTCATGCTGCCTCCTGCTCCCAACCCTGCAGAGCTGTCACTTTCTCAAATTCCTTCTCTCACCGTCTGTCATGCGGGCTGGCTTGAGCCGGGGGGCAGTTAGTATATTGTGGGACATCTGGACGGCGGAATCGTAATAATCCATGTGGGATAGGCCATGTCAGGTACTGTTAGAAAGGTTATGATATGCTGAGTCAGAGAACAATACTTATGTTCATGTGGGATATGTGAAATGGAGGTTATAGATGTATTTGAGATATCTGTGTTTCAAATTGTGCTGCCTGGGCAACACCCCAGATAGGAAGGCTGCAGAACAACGGCCAGCTTAATGGCCCATTAAGGCACTCCCAGGTGCACGGGGCCCAGAGAGAGAAGCCAGCATCACCAATGAGTCACCAGAACCTGCTTACGTGACTGGACCCCAGGCACACCCGAAGAGTCACCAGGATTGGCCCATGTGACTCTGGACTCCAGTTTGATTCTTGTGACTGTCCACAGGCCGCATGGCCGTGGGAGGGGGTTTATAAGATCAAACCATAGGATCCATCTTGGTCTATGATCCTGTCCAGCTGCAGACACACACCTACCTCTGGATCTATTCATCTTGCACCTGAACCGAGGGACTTAGACCCATCCAGGTACTGGATATGAACCAGAGGGAACTATACAAGCCTGCAACTCCACATTTCTTCCAGAAACCTGATGTAAATGGACTTTTAATCATTTGTATATCTGTGATTTACTTTAACCCTTGAACATTTCTCTCATGGTTTATTTCTTTCTTTTTACAATAAACCTTTAGTTTAGATACGAAAGGATTGGCTGCCACCGTGGTATTTTAGGTAAGATCGAAACTCACATTGATCTGGTGCTGTGGCTGACCCCTTGGGGTCGGAGGGAACCTTTTTAGTAAAGAGCATAGAGTTCTAGTAACTGGTCTCTTTACTGGACCTAGTGCTGCTTTGGGAGCCCGGAGCTGAAATGAAGTAAAGGGGGCTGTGGGCATTTGTGGACTGGCTTCTTGATATCCAGTGTGGGGAAATCAGAAGCAGTTTGTGGCTGGTTGGGAAGCCGGGCTTCAGTGTCACCCACCAGCATGGGGAGAATCTGCTCTCCTTTTGCAGCCTGCCCTGACCTTGGCATTATCAGTTGGCTACCCTGGGCACCGGTCGTATCACACTGTCCACATGACCTCACCTGCAATTTCTTCCGACTATTGCACCCCACTTCTTCTTGCTTTAACTGCCCTCTTCTATCCCTTTCTTTGTTCCTCCAGCCATCTCTATTAAATTACCCTCCCACAGGACCTCCAACAGCAATTCTGGGCCCCAGGGCAGGACAGTCAGTGGCCCCCCTAGAAAGGGATGGCTGAGGTCTGAGTGGGTTTCCGTGGTTTTTACTTATGTTCCTTTGGACTCCCCAGGGAGATTACTGATGAACCCGGGAAATTGAGTAGCAGATACTGCTTCCTCAGCCGCCTGGGAACCTGCATGGCACATAATAAATAAGCTTGACTCAGGGGAGGGGCAGAGAGCACGAGCAGAGGAGGCCTCAGGGCGAGGGGTGTGTGTGGAGGAGAGGAGGATATGTATCCATCCTCCCATCCACTTGGGCCCTTTAAAATCACTGGACCCCTGCGCAATTGTCCCTTTGTCCCCCCCGCCCGGTGGCAGGCCTGCCCCACCTTGACCTTCAAACTCCTCAGCCATGGCCTTTGGATCTTCTTTCTCCTCACCTTTGATTCATTCTCTTCTGCCTCATCCTCCATTCCCCATTGTTGTTGTAACTTTCCCCTCCCTCCAGTTCCTCCTTTTGTTACATCCAAACCCCACCATCACCATATTCACATCATGGCTGAAGGAGCCAGGGACTTCTCTGTGTTGGTGCAAGCAGCAGTGGTTGTCTGCGTCTATCAGTGGGGGACTTACGTATATGAATCTCCAGCTTTATATGGAAGGTGGACTCAGTTACCTCTATGGCACACAGCTCTCCCACCCCTCTGGGCCCCATAGAAGACTCTCTGTATGGTCTGGTTTTTGTGGGTTATGGGGTGGATGCCAATGGTCCCCCATGTAGCCCACAGAAATTAGAAAAAGGTAATCTTTTCCTACGAGCTCTCAGCAGGAGTTTCAAGGCAGTTGTAGCCAGTAACTTCACTGGAACCCCACTGCTGGGAAATCAAGGGGTCTATCAAGGGCCAGAGCTGGTGTGCAGTCCAAAATATCAGAAGAGTATATGATGTGAAGGGAGAATTGATTAGAAATATTTTTGAGTAAAAATTTTTTTGTTGGAGAATGCCAGTTTGTCAAAACTGAAACATTTCGTGTGCAGAAATTAATTAAACATTCATTAGGAAGATTTCTCAGGTTCAGGATGAAATGTATGGCTCAAAGGAGACAGCTTGAAAATAGAGACCCCACAGCAGCCCAGTGATTATAGCACATACCTGCACTGCTAGAGACTCTGGTTCTACTCTATGTTCTGAACTGAGTAGGAGTTAAGCTTTCATCTCCCACATCCCGAATGAGCACCCTAATCACCAGTCTATTGTGGAGTGGGACTGTTGTGTGCGTGACATTTTGACCAAAAACAAATTCTAAAACTTGAATTTTTTTGTGGAATGGAATTCTTGTTTTCAGCCAGACCTATATGAAAGACTCCCATAAAGTGTGAACCAGAATTGGAGTTCAGTGATGACCAAGCAGCCAGAGGAAGTGGGCTGAATTTCCATCTTTGAATGATCTGAGTGGAAGACGTCCTGAGGTTTTTCAGACCGAGAGCCTGGTGTGTTAGTTACTTAAGATAGACCCGCATTTCATTCTGGTCTGATGGTATGTTTATATAATAATAATAATTAATAAAATCCTTTTTTGATACTAGTTGCTACCTGTGCTTAAGGTTTGCCACTACTTCCTCATAAAAAATAAGACTCCGACTATGTTTACAGGGGCCTGCAGTTCAGACTACAGGAGTGTGAACTGCAGCACACACTTGCATGCTGTTCTGTAACTCCCCCATGTGGACGCTGAGGGTTTGAGCTAAAAGGTACCTAGTTGTATTAATGTAGGCCTCTTTAAACAGGACTAAGCTGGGCACACCGACATATGGCCACAGAATTTCTTTAGCTCTATGACACTTGTGCATGGTTAATATTTTGTGTGTTAGAATTTATATGCGCAATCCCCATTTGGATACATGAGTTTTGTGCATATAAGCACCATCAACTGTACATCAAGGTGTTATTGCCTTAGCAATCATATGCACATAAATGGAGGCTGCTTTTTGAAGCTCTGGGGCAAATGTTCAGTATGGTCAATCACTTGCTCAGATTCCCTGTAAGATTTTATTTGCTATGGAGTGAACATGTTCTCTCCAGACTTCCACCCCGCCCCCAACCCCATTGTAGGTACATACAATCCCTATGTTGTGGGAATTTTGTTTTTTTGAATAAGGATATTTCAAATGTCAATTCAAGGATTTTAGTCCATGGGATATTTCCAAACAGTCTCTAAAGTCTACACACACACTGCAATTTTTTACAATATAATTCTATAAGGTGCTCATATATCTGAAAATTCTGCTGTTCTAAGCAGTATTTTTGTAGAGTTTGATCCCAGTTCAGGCACATTTCTTGGGAATATACTGCTTGAAAACCTTTATACCTTTAATTAGCATGAAAAACTTGTCTAGCATTTTCTTATTGGCCCAGACTTTATGCCCATTAACATTTTTCAGACACAAGATCAATAAATACAGCTCAGCATTCCCTTTGCATCACAAAAAAAAACCACAAGTAGAAATTGGCCAAACCAGCCTGAGTGTTTTCTACTTTCTGTAGGGACCCCAGAAAAACAAAAACTGAATTCAGTTTGAGGTCCATTCCCTCAAGCATTCCTCTTTAAGTATTCTCCTGCACTGCCTAAGCCTGATTGTGTTGATCACTGCATCTCTGCTTGTGTGCTCTCACTGTACATGAGCCAGACAGAGCTAGCATTGGGTCACATCCTATTTAAATGGGTGGAGAGGAAACAGTGATCAAAAGAAAGTGGCAGCATGGCCATTGAACTGCTAGGCTGAATGCTGAGCTGCCAGAAATAATGATGGGACGGAAGGAGGGCATAGAAAGAGTGGACGATGCCCCCTACCTGACAACCCCAGGACAACAGACCAGTTCCACAGAGGGACTTGGGTACTTACATCCAGATTTGGGTACGTAAATCCCTGCTTTTAGTCACCACTGCAATCCAGAAAATCCCCACTCAGCTGCCATCTAACAGGCACCTAAATTCTCTGGGCACCTAAGTTATTACAGTAAAAGTTCCCTGCGTGCCTCTGTTTCTCTATCTGGGCTTACACATTCTATGTATCTGGACACCTATCTCCTGCGTAAGCCCCAACAAAGTCCAAGAACCAGAGGAAGTTAGGCAGAGGAACACCTATCTTTCCTGTGGGGCCCTGTCTTGTACATGTGCTCAGAGCAGTCCTAAAAGATCACTCAAAATCACCATTACTGCCTACCTTATAACTTTTAGTGGTCAGAGCACTCATCAAGGATGAGGGAGACCCAGTTCAAATTGCACCCTCCCCTCTTGGTTGATGGACAAAAGGATTAAAATAGAGATCCCTCCTGTCCTGGAGAGTCCCCTAACCATTGGTGGGTCTCATCCTCAGGCACCTATCTCTCCCCATGCATAATATAAGGAGGCTAATGCCTAGCTCAAAGTTTGTATATTCCAGTGCTGTTCCAATAATTTTCAGGCTTCCAATATCCTAGAGCCATTTGTGGATCTAGGCCCACAGAAACAAGGGAAGACACAGTCTTTTATGCCATAGCTGATCATGGGGTTTGCTGGATAAATAAGGTCATGTGGTGACAGGATGGGCAGGACCACTTTGTTTCCTGGTTGCCCTAAATCAAGGGCAAGAGTTACTAAGAGGTAAAGGAGACTTGTGACTATCAAAGTGAAATAATGAGCATGAAAAACAATTAAACTAACCATAAGTTTTCAGTAGGCAAGTCACTTTGGCCCAGATTTCTAAAAATATTTAGGTATTGTGGCACTCAGTATTACAATGTCTATCTGATTCAGAGCCCAAGTCTCATTTTTCAAAGTGGTGTAGACACTTAGGAGCCTAAATCCCAATGATTGTGAAGGGGATTTTAGCTCCTAGGTGCCTAAATCTCTTATAAACATGAGATGTGGGCTCTTGAATCAGTGAGGTGTTGCAATGCTGAGTGCAGCAACGTTTTAAAAATCTGGACCTTAGCCTGTTTGTGCCTCAGTATCCCCAGCAGTTATAGCAACATTGAGAGTGCTAATGGAGGCTGTTATCCTTCTGGTTTTAAAGCACTGTTTCAATCAATTTTGCCAAGAGGAGGTCTGCTTGACATAGAGATTACGTGCAGATGTGATTGCTGCCATCTTGGCTACCAGAACAGGGGACTGAACCAGGGACCTCCAGATGAGCCGCTACAGCTTGAGCTAATGAGTTCCATTGTTGCTGACCTCTAAAAACGGATATCTTTTGTGGACTGGCACAGAGGGGGCGGTGGGCCCTATAACACACACTCACGGAACAGGGTTAAGGGGTAGCCATCTGCAGTTCGTCTAGATTTGCACTCCCATTGTTGCCATAACTGATGGAGCTGAACCAATGGTAGGAACAATATGAACATTGTTGCTAAGACAGCCTAACGTAGACAAGGCCAGGCAACTGTACCATATATGTTTTCTGTGCCTTGGCGTTAGCTGTCTTTTTGGCTTCACATTATAAACAGCCTTATGTTTGCCTAGTTTATATTCATATGAAAACGTTCTAGCATCAGCAAAAGTATCACTTTAAAGTTAGTTATATATCCACAGAGTGGTTTCAAACACTATAAATATTAACTTCAAATAATAATTCAGAAATGTCCTTTAGGATTATGGACCACTTCTGTACTATAGAAATAAATGAGGTGATTATAGTCTGCTTATTCTAATTTTTTTTTTAATGGATCTGGATATATTTGATAGTGGCCTGAAGACTACAAAAGAAGGGAGGTGACTGAACGAGCTTCCTGATAGAATCTGTTGGAGAGCAAGGGGAGTCGACCAAGCAGGGCAGGACCTCATTTACATATTAACTGCAGAAAGTTTGAGGACACTGGGGTATAATTTGGCTAAGTTTTGTACTTGGGCACACAATTTTGGAAGTCACCCTATTAGAAACCACCTGGGCAAGGCCTGGAAAATGACTGGGTTCAGGTTCACCTGTACTATGACTGGTGTTCGCTGAGGATGGCTTAGAGGTCCTGAATAAAGCCAAAAACAACAAGAAGAAAAAAATGCATGTTTTTGGTTTGTTGTAGGGGTGTTTGTCTAGCTAGCATGGAGTCTGTGCAGGGTCTCTTACACCATTGTTCCCTTTTAGAAAGAAGTGAGCTGAAGATAGTAGCTTCATCCTGAAAAGATACTGGAGCAACCGATCTGGTCCCTAGCTGAGAGCTATAGTGAGTAGATGGAGCAGAGTAGCAGTTCCAGAGTCCTGGCAGTATTTAGATGAAAGCTTCTGATCGCAGTCACAGGTTGGAGTAAAGTGGCAGTTTGGCCCCCTAAGAGAGCTGAATAGGGATCCGCATTACTGAGGGATGAATATACAGTACACCAGCTATTTCAGCTACAGAGGGAGCAGATCTGAGGGGGTTATCAGCTCCAGTCTCCATCTGCCTAGGAGCTCTGGTGAGGCCTCCCTGACCCAGCATCACAGCTGAGTGTCACTACAGCAGGTCAAATAGCAGAGCCCGAGTTTACCTAGGCGATCCAGACCCAAATTCTCCTCGAGACTAACTGTGAGTGGGGAGGTGACAATGCTTCATAAGCTGCTCATGCTCATTGTGAGTGTGGACATAGGTTGGGACTGTGACTATGACTATGACTGTACCTTGGGGTACTAGTGGCAGAAATTGTTAAGTTGTAAGGTTTGAACAAGTTTACCTGGTCATTTTCCTTTCCCGAGTAAAGTTTTCCTGTTTAAAGCCCTTGGGTCACTGAGTTTGAAAATGGGGAATGTTGCCTATCATTGTCACCTCCAGTGACACACATGTTCCCAAGTTACTGAGTGGGGGCTCAAGCCGGAGTTATTTAAGTTTTAGAAAAACTCTAGAAAGCAAGGACCAGCCCTTGATTGCTGCCCATGTCATGTCACTGGGAGAAGGCTTACATTATTATAACAATTGTCTCAGAAAATATGCTTATTTGTGGGGTAATAGGCAAGACAGACTATTTTTGTGGATATAAAATGAATAAGCAAAGTTTTCAATGTGTTTCTGTAAAGCTTAAAACTTTGTAGCAAATAAACAATCCCATGAGAAACAGCAGTCAGTAGCAGGTGCAAGATCACTTCTGGTGATTCTTTTGTTTTGTTTTTTCTTTTGTTGTTGTAATAGGGCGATGAAACAACATGTGCTTTATCTGAAGACCTTTGCCTCAGGCAGTTGACAATAGGGGATTCCAAATTCTGACACTTTAAAGTATCTTTTTTCTAATTTTGTTTCACACACTGTAGCTTTCAGTTTGAACAATTTATCTCACTCAGGATTTAAGTGTTTGGAGCACAGTGATAAGGGTCAGAACACTATCGGCCTGATTTTCCTCTTCTTTTGCTGGTGGTGAATCTGAGGGAATGCTGCAGAAGTTGATGGAGTTACAACAGTTTTACATTAGAGTGAGCGAAAGAAGAATCAGGCCTAACACTTCTTTCACAACATCAAAAGACCGGGCCCTGCTTGTGAAGTATGAGGTGTCACTGGGGAAGCCTACAGAACTGGCATCTAGGCTAGTCAATAGAGCTGTTAATGAAGAGAAAATTTATTTTAGTAATTTTTGTACTTCTGAAACTGTAATATCCTGAGGGTAAATTTTTGTTTTTCAACTGCTCTCTCAGATAACTGAGCTATATCTCCTTGCATTTCATTTTTGACCCAAGGGACTTTGTTTCAAACATCTGCTGCTCCAACCTGGACTTCCTTTTTGCATTAAGTGTTGATTCTTTTGTGAACATCTGGGAGAGATTTGTTATTTAAATCCCAAATCACTGAGCTAGGCTGCTTAGAGGATATATTTGAAATCTTTTTTGTTCATTGTTGTTACACAGAAAGGAGAGTTTTAATGTTGAAAACAAACTATTTACCTCAAATCTTTAATATTTAAAGTTCACATTTATTGTACTGTTAATAAACTTCCCTTAAAATATCAGGTTTTTTAAAGCTGTTAACTTATTCAACAATAATTGGGTACATTGATCCATGTTCCTGTTTACTACTGTAAAATAAATTGATTTTATTTTTTCCATGTGGAAACTGATTTTTTTTGTAAATTTGCTCAAGGGTAAAATTTAGTTTTGTCATCTGTCCCTTCTCTTCTTTACTACAGAACGAGATACAGAAAGCATAATATTGAACTATGGGTAAATAAGAGGCAAAAGTCTGTGAGCTTGGTGTGTGGAACAGTCTGGCATCTATATTAAAAACATGTATGTGACCCCATGAAAGTTCAATGATTAATGCAGCAAGAGTTGTTTTTATTAACAATCCCAATTACTAGTAATTATTATAATATATAGTATAATTAATTACCAGTAATTATTAGTAATTTGCCAATTACTCATAACTGAGGATAGAACTGTTTCCTGTGAGCTCAAAATCTTCATCTAACTCAGCAATATAAATCTAGTTCTAGAAGACAGAAAGTTCCTAGTCTTGTCAAAGGCAGTAAAGATATGTGTCTATTTATTCTATTAACACAGAGTTTGTATTTGGTTTTCAGTTGCTGTGGTCTCCCCACTTTTATACAGTAAGAAACTTTCTTTTATTCATTTTTCACTGTTCTTGATAATTTCTGAAGAAAACCTAAGAATAGCAAGCTTATTGTGCAACAGAAGGGTACAAGTCTGTTATGAAGATGACCTACCTACTCACAAATAACATCTTTTGGTAAAACAACAAGCAGTCATAGGAGCATGACAATGTAATTTCAGTGGTAGCAGATCTGGTTGCAAGTCCTATTTCTCTATTACATTATGCTGGAATTACACAAGCATAACTCCATCAAAATCCGTAGAGTTGCCCTGGTATAAAACTGGTATAAATTGGTGTAATGCAGTGGTGAATCAGCCCCTCCTCCCCAGCAGAGGCTTAACATTAAAGATGCAGTTCAGCCCACCCAAAGTCTTGTTTAACTGAATGAATGAAGTCACTGGGACAACTCATGCTTCGCGTTATGCACATGCTTAAATGCTTCACTGCATCAGGGCAAGTTGATAACACTATTTTAAGATGCAATAACTTCAAATTAACGTGAGAATAGCTCATCACTTTTCAATACTCAGGGCACTTTTTTTCCCCTATAAATCTTGCATCTGATCACAAGAAACACCTCAGACCTCGCGGTTTGCTAGCAACAAATCTGACCATCTCTAAGCAATATCATCAAGCTCATTGATCCCTGACTGGCTCAAACCGCATGGTCAGGTCTGAGGGTATGTATACACTGCAATTAAACAGTCCGGCTGCCTGGTGCCAGCTGAATCAACCTCACAGGGTCCCAGCTGCGGGGCTGTTTATTTGAAGTGTAGATGTTCCTGCTCCATCTGCAGCTTGAGCTCTGGGACCCTCTCACATCGCAGGGTCATGGAGCCTGGGTTCCAGCCTGAGCTGGGACATCTACACTGCAATTAAACAACCCTGCAGCCTGAGCCTGGTCAGCTGGCACAGGCCAACCACGGGTTTTTAATTGCAGTGCGGACATACAATGAGTGTGTGAGTTCTAATTCTTGAAGCCTTTCTCCATAAATTCAGATTTATTCAGTGGAACTGTTTATTCTCAATCAAATCTTTTCTTTTATGTACACGTCCTAAGCAACAGCAGCTGGTGCTAACACATTAATAAACATTGTTTTCTGTTTATATTATTTACATATGCAGTGTTCAAAAAGTGAGAGGAGAAACTCAGCAGACACACAGTCTTAGACAAATGAAGACAAAAATGCACCATAAGAAAAAAAAATTAATAGCAGTAACAATCATCTTGTCCACTACCATTTGAGTTAAATAAAAATATCTGAGACAGAGGTCAAATTTTGAATTTTTTTACAGAGTTTTGGGGGTTTTTGAGAAAAATGTTTGACACTTATAATGTTTTAATATATTAACAATCATAAGAATAGTTTTGCTAGCCTCAGTATTTTTTATCAGTACCCAGTACTTTGTGGGTCACAATGACTTGGCCTTTAATTAGCCATTTCTCACAAAATCCAATACAGAAGATATCAAAAAGATTCAGTTGTCTGAAATTAAGAAAAAAATGAGAAAACAAAGAAAAAAATTATAGCTCTATTGCACACTTGTCACACAGTTAGTTAATGAAAATGAATATAGACAAAAGAAAGGACTTTCTTGTGGCTAAAGTATGACTCTGGGCATCAAGACAGCTTTGAATCTCTCTATTGTCACCTTTTTACACTGCATCAAGTTCAAGCTTCTTATCCTTACCATTAAGGCCCTCCAAAATCTGCATCTACTTATGTGATCTTGTATATCCTATTGCAGTCCCCATCAACATCTGCACTCCATTAAGATGCCACCTTTGACTACCTATTGGTCCACTTCTCCCACAAGCATCAGGAGTTCCACCAACACTACTGCTTGTTGTTAGAATAATTTCCCCAAACTAATCCATAAAGTCACTACCTTCTCCAATTTTCCTTCACAATCTGCTACTTCTGTGAATTCTATGAAATTTTCCCCCCTAATAATGTCTAAAGGGAGTGCTAATACTTATTTAGGGCTTGTCCAGATGGCGTGGCAAAGAACAGTGGAGGGGTGTGATTTGTGAAGCACTCTAACGTGCTGCATTATAACTGCCCCATGTAGACCTTTTTGACACTCTATCTTTTAGATACACCTCTGGGTCCGGGTCCAGGTCCAGGATAGGGGTTAAAAGCAGAAAGACAACATAGCCCCATCTTGTATTTTTCACTCGTTAGATGGAACCCTCTTCCTGGGGAAATGTAGACACAGAGTCACAGATGACCCTATTGTATCCTGTTGTTCCACTCAGTTTGAGTGTGTCCCCTGAAACACACTCATAGAACCGTCAGCCTCAAATTTCTCTACAGCTCATTTCCTCCCACTCAGCCCCCTCCTGCAAATTTTCATATAACCTTGGCAAACAATGGAGCTCCAGCAATAATACAGGCAGCCATCATGTGTTCTTGTAATAAAATTGCTCAGTCGTTGCAATTTAACTTTCATATTTACTTTTAAGATCTATTTTACTCCAAAAGATTGCTGGTCATATTTCCTTTTGACCCATGTAACATGATACCATCCTTAGTTAGTGTGCAGAATTTTTGGTGCCAAAAACTGACCTGTAGAGAGCAGGAGATCTTAGGCATTTTAGGTCATATGACTTCAGTTGAATCAAGTGAATTGTCCAGCAATCCAAGTTGTGTGTGTGTGCGCGCACACGAATACAAACACATGCATATAAGACAGAGAGATAGGAATATAGAGTAAAATATTTATTTTTAGTCTTCACTGTGGTCTAAAATGAAATATAATTCTCATACCCAGCCACTTAATCAAATTAGTGCCAGTAAGCTTTTGTCTGTCTCTGCAAATGTTTTTCAGTTCTGAGATAGTGATATTTTCAAGAATTATTCATGATCAAAGAAGACAAAGGATGTGTCAGCCTCTTTAGATTCATATTTATCGTTTATTCATCCATGGAAACTGATCTTCATCTATGTTTGTGTAACCCACATGGTTGCATTGCAGCCTTTAGTTGTGCAAATAAGTGTCATGCTGTTTGTAGTGGCTCACGAGTGAGAAGACCAACCTAAAGGCAGACTGCTAAGAAGTAGGACACAAACCGTAAATTGGTTGTGAGTTCTTAATTAGATTTCATCAACCAAGTAACAAGTGTGAACTCCTAAAGCATTATGACAGTCTTACTATGGAGTCATAGACTTGGGTATTCCAGTCTAGCTTGCCATCCAGGCCTGACTCTGTGATAGATGGTCACTTACACCAAAATCACAATAATATTCAGGTTACCCTCAGTATCAAAGGACCAGTCACTTACCCCAGGTCAATTGTATCTCAGATCTGAAACCAAAGGTAACATCTGTAGCCACTCTTGTAATAAACCAACAAAAGATTTATTAACTAGGAAAAAGAAATAAAGAGTTGTTTACAAGGTTAAAGGAGGTAAACATACACATACACTAATGAGATATAGTCTTGGATTTTAAAAAGTAATATAAACATCTATAATAAGCAGCTCTATATGTCCTTTAGGGCTGACCTATGGGGATCTCTTCCTTATATTTAGGAATTTTTGCCCCTCAGAGTCCAGACAGCATAAAAACACCTCAATTCCTTCTGGTCAGTGATTTCTTTATTTCCCCCTCCCAAGAGTCCAAGCCAATGGGATGAGCACTTCTGCCCATAACCTCTTCATGGGTGGGTGGGTGGGGGAGAGCAATCAACAGTCTTTGTTCCACAATAGCCCTCCCTGAGGGGCAGGAGATAACACCTTCTATAGGAATCTAGTATTTTGCTTTTTTTTTTTTTTTTTTCCTGTTTGAGTGTGATGGGGTGTTCACTACACACTGGAAAAGAAGGGGTTAATTGAGGCCTCATGGGCCTGCTGCAGAAAGGAGCAGTGGAAGTGAGTCCTCCAAGCAGCCTAGGAAGGCTGCACAGGAAGCAGCCAATTGGAGGGAGGCTGCACAGAACAGCCAATCAGGGCCCTGCAGGCTCACATAAAAGGAGCTGCAGGGCCAGAGACAGTCAGTGGCTGTGGCATGCTGCAGCAAGGGTAGTACCTTGGGCAAAGCAATTGTGGGGATGGAACAAGGGGAGTCAGAGAGAAATCCAGGCTGGCTGCTGGTGCTTGTGGGCTGACTTACCTGAGAAGAGGGTGAAAAAGATGCTGGGCTGTGGGGAAGTGTCCCAGGAAATTGAAGCTGCAGAGACAGAAGTTGGAGGTGCAACAAGAGGCTGCTAACTACAGTGTCCCTGGGCTGGAACCCAGAGTGGTGGATGGGCCTGGGTCCTCCCCACCCCACACACTTGCCACGGGGGAAGTGGTAGGATTTGGACTGTGATACTAATTCCCTACCCTGGAAGGGGAGAACACAGATAGTGGCATGGCCAGAGGGCTGACCCACGAAGAGGACGTTGCAGTTCCTGAGGCTGTGAGAGTGACTGCAGGTGGACAGCAGAGATGGAGTGACTGTGTGCGAACTACAGACGGGGGTGTCAGACTTGTGCTAATCCCCACAGTACCAAGAAGAGATGCCAGTCGGACAGTGAGTGATGCACCTCAGGACAGTGAGTTTCAGAACAAACATTTTAGTTCTAGAGCAAATATGTAGCTATTACCTTATAGCCTGGTATGCACACATCATAAGTAAAATTAATATATGCAGCATTCTATAACATTCTAAGAACACTAAGATCTTTTAACTATACAAACCCACCAGTAAGCAGACTAGTATCCAGTTATGCATTTGTCAGTGTTCAGTGAGGCCCAGAGCGTGGGCATGAGCTGGCACCTGGTCTGCCAGCATCACAATAAGGAAAGAGATTGTGGGGAGGACACTTAGTCCCCAAAACAAAATCAAGAAACTTTGTAGCATGTACACTTTTCTGAGCTGTGCAAGGAGACTGTTGGATGGGGCAGAATCATCCAGAAGCTGGACCCAATGGGAACTCAACGGGTGAGAGGATGAGTTTATAAACAGGAGGAGTGGGAGCCAGACTGAAAACCTCAGCACTGGAGCACCACACGGACCAAAAGGGTCAGCTATAAGGACTGTGTTTCAGAGACTTTGTCAGTTTTGCTGGATTAGACTGCAGACTTTATCACCCCCCTGGAGAAGAAAAGGGGACTAGAATTGCTACAGCCTGTGCAAATTGCAGGTAGCTATCTGGGTGACAGCAGTGCAAGCACTGAGAGCACAAGAGAGTCTCTCTGTTCTGGTTCCTGGTGCCTCAGTGGCTCCAAGCTACAGGGAAGAGCAATTTCAGGGAAATAACAAAGAGGAAAAGGAGAAAGCAGTTTGACTGACAAGCAGAGATGGGGAGGAGCTGGGCAGGGAGGAGCAATGGTGGCAGCACTGCCCTGAGGAGCTAGAATGGCTGGCTGGAGGAAGACAAGGCCTGAGATGTGGAGCTGAGGTTGGGGGACATATGGAAGAGGGGCTGGGGATGGAACAAGCTGAAAAGCCCTGGGGCACAAAGGATCTGTCAGCTTGGAGTGGGGGACAGGGACAGAAAGGTCTGTAACATCTATAGTGTATTCCCCACACAACCTTGAAGAGAATCCAGGATTCCAGAGAATCACCATTTCTCTGCTGTCAACAAACAGCTATGAAATCCTTTGGCAATACGTGTGTCTCCTTTCCCCTTAGTGACTGCCCATGCGGAGGATGACAACATACTACCACTAGCAGTTACTCATTAGTTCAAGTGGCATACATCTGTGCAGATATGCTCTGGGCATGAATCAGGGTTGTGTGGTAAAGGAGGCTGTTGTCTGTAAGACCCCTTCCTCTTTTGTTGCAGGAGGTGTAATGAATGAAGCAGTGGATTGTAGGAAGAGAAAGCAGGACATCCTGCTGTCGGCTGTCCTAGAGAACTGGATTTTATCCATGTGTGTTCCTATGTGATGCTGGGCAAATCACTTAAATCAAACTTTTCACATGTGGTCATTAATTGTGTGTTCCTCATTTTCTGGGTCGCGATCAGTCTGGTTAGCAGAAGTGCTGTGCACTCACAGCTGCAACTGAAGTCAATAGGGGCTGTGCTTTGAACATATAAACTACTATTTAATATCAAGCTTTCTGAAAAATCAGGTCTTAAGTATCTCAACTTGAATTCCCAAAATAGTGGATACTTTTGACTTTAATTTTTCTGTGCTGCAGTTCCCCATCTGTAAAACAGGGATGATACCACCCCCTCACCTGACGGAAGGGTCATGAAAATAAACTCATTTGTGAAGGAACTCAGGTACTATAATAAGTGCCATAGAAAAGCCCATGAGGAAATTAATAATTCTGTTTTTGGAGCAGGGTTTGAATAATGTACAGTAAATAAGGCATGGTGCCATACACTAAAAATGAGGACAAAACAAACTATTGATTAGCTGTTCATTCAGTGATCAGAGTCCATCCTGTTTATTAAATCAGGCAGAGGTCATGCGAAGTAAATAGTATGTTATCAATAAAGACTGTATCCTAATGCATATGTGCAAGGGGGACAATTTAAGGTTGCACAGGCAACCTTTTTTCTGGTATTTTCTATTTCTTGAGTGCTTACCTTTGCAAACGTAATATTTTAGCATACTTTTTTGTGTGCAATTATATAAAAATTGAATTAAATACCTGAAAGTTGGCTTACACTATGAGAACTCAAATTGTTTGTTCTCTATTGAAAAACTGAAAGTCCCAAAAGCTCTGAAAACTCATTATGTCCTACAGTTATTAAACATGTAAATAAAACAATTGGCAATCAAAATAGCAGTCAATAGTACCATTTACTATTGAGAAATCCCATTTTTATACTGTATTTGCAGTATGGGCATATATTGCATCATTGGTTTAGCAGTAAATCAGTGTTTCAGGGACAGCTGCACAGTTCCATAGGCAAATACATATGGATACATGTAAATATGTGGAGAGAAATAGCAAACACCATTAAGAATCATTTAAAAATCTGTCACTGATGGCTAACCCCAGGATGCTAAAGCAGATATTCGTGTATCACCTTGCAGCATAAAGTGACAAGGAACTTCAGTGGAGAGTTCACTCATTTCAAAGGTAACTATGCATATACAGTAAAGGAATATTTTCTTGTAGATAAGAAAAGATGTATACTCAGAGTTTTAGGCAATCAGCCCTCGTTCTCACTAGAAACATTGGTAAAACTGTCAGGAAATGACTTGGACTGACAGTCAACTACTTGGTTATGGTACTTGGAAATCTTCCCTCAATTCTGAGATTTGCTTCTTCCACAGTGGAGGCAGAAAGCAGTGGGTGTTGTCTGTTTACATTTTATTTGGGCCTGCCTTTGGTGTCTGATATCATCTTAGAGCATTTTTTATTGGGTTCAAAGTCTGACCAGGAATAGTTCTTGGCTGACAGGGTTTCCGTGTCTGATGGACAGTGTCCAGTGGAACTCTCAGGCCCCTTTTCACTTGTGTCCACCCAAGTTCAGGCCTTCGAGTGCTTGGCTTCTCTTCGGTCTACTCTGGTGCTTGTTTCATAAGCCTGGCTGGTGACTTCAGTAAAGATCGCAGGCCCTCATGTCAGGGAAATCGTCTTGCCCTGAGCCAAAGCCTTTCTCTTTTTCTTGGGCACGTCTAAGTATTTCTTGGCTCAGTACAATTACATTTTAGGCGAGGCTAACACACCCGACACTTAATCACTGAACTGTTAGTATAATAATGATTTAGAAGCTTATTTAAAATATTAAAAACTGCTTAGATGACATTCAGCTCTTAGGTTAATGGTACTTGGTCACATTCCGTGCCCTGAAAAAATTACAATCTAAATAGACAAGCAAGAGAACCATTAGCACCACACAAAGTAAAATGTGTGAAGTGATGTAAAGTAGGTACACATCTTGCTAGTGGTTTTGTTCCTTTTCTCCTGCAAAAATCTCATCTGTCCTCTCTCCAGGTACCTTATCCATCATATGCTGTCATTGCTACACTGATGTGCCTTCCAGCCACCCTAGTTACCCCATAGAAAACATTCATGAAAAACCAAACCAAGCCAACCTCTTTGAAAGGCCTGTTAGCAAGTTGCTGTAAGTATCTGAAGGCCATGTGGTACCTTTTCCCCTGTACTCTCCTGCCCCTCCACACTGGAGGGGGTGAAGTGGGGGATGTTGGGAGTTCCCACTTCCAGTGTTGGCTGCCTGGTGTGGGAGCAGGAGCAAGTCTGTTGCCACAAGATTATCTCATTGATTAAACCTAATTGCTATGCAGAACAGATATAGTAGTTTACTTTCTTGGGATCATTTTTTTCCCATTGCTTACACAGTTTGGAGGGGAATGGCACAGCCCAAGTTCAAGTGAGGGCAAACTAACAAGAAATGCATGTTCCTCTTCCAGTCTATCAGGAGTTTCAGTACCTCCAAAATCATAAGTCTTTGCTGCTTACAACAGCAGTAACTCTGTACTCTGGTGCCTATATACACTGAGTGGGATGGAATGGGAGAACCAGGATCTAGCCAGGCAAAAATTTACAGGATTGCTCCCTGTGGACCAGATCTCTGCAACTGTCGTAGGTAACTCCTTCTCACATCTCCTGGTACATCCTTTCCAGACAGGATAATGTGGAAGAGCAGCATCCCCAGGACCTGTGGATCTGCCCTCCTTTTTCATATCGTTCAGCATGCAAAAGGGATGTCTTGGGCCTTGTGTCACAGCATGTTAACTTTCCTCTTGATGTCCTAAACACTGATACTGTTTCTAAATGATTGGCACCACGTAAGAGGGGGGGAAACAGAGCTATGACTAGACCTGGTTTAAAAAATTCCAACATAACATTTTTATCAGAATTCATTGAACTGAAATCAAACTATCGATTTTGATGCAAGTTACAATGGAACCCAGGCAGGTTTCCTGCCAGCTTGCCCACCTGGCTCCTGGGGAGCTAGCTGGATTGGATGCTGGGGAGCTGGAGCTTCCAGGCTCCCAGTTCCTCAGTAGCCCTCCTGGTCAGCTGAAGGGGAGCCAAGGGCCTGGAAGCCCCAACTTGTGGTTCCTCAGCAGTCCGGGTGCCCAGGGCTTTCCAGCTGCGCAGTTCTGGAGCAGCTCACCAGGCAAACTGCCCTGCAGCTGGGACTCAATTTTCATGGAGAACTCTGATATTTCTAATACTCGTTCTGAATCTGAACTAAAACGCATTTTGAAAAATCAAAATCTTCCACAAAATCTTTCTCTACTTATGACATCAGTCACTTAGCTCACCCTCCAGCCTCACCTATGCCTTTCTCCCTTTACATGGTCTCTTCTAGCAGCCTTCACTTTCCTGCCTTTTTTCCCCCCTTTTATGATTGTGTTGACTCAGACTTTTTTCCTCAGTGAACATTATCCCAATGGCTGATTTTTCTTTTTTTTTGGTCTCTGCGAGAATTATTGCCAAGGATCCAGTTAAGGGCTTTTAATTCCTTTTACACACACTCCCTGTCTCTACTGATAAGGATTGTCTTCCTAAATTTTCTTGTTTAACATGGTTTTCAGTTTAGGGAAATAAGCTCTGGTTAGGAGGTCTAAGAATAGCTTTCTCAGTCTTTATTTTCTTTGGAGGTTAACTAATGCAAATTTAAGAAATGTCCCAAATGTCTTCATACTACCTCTTTCACTGACTTTGTTGCTCTCTGAAAGGGAGGCAATTAATCCTTGGGGCAGAAGATGGATAAAAGGTTTAGAAGTCCATACTGTGAGTGAGGTAACGGGGCAGATGGTGTGCAGAGCATGTCAGGTGTATGTATAGAAGTCCTGTGCCCACAGCTATGTTTCGCTTCCATGCAACTTAGTCAGAACATAGGGCTTCCTTGCTAACTCCCATCCGACATGCACCAACCGTCAAAGAGATGCTGTGAAGATAAATGAATTAAGTGAGTCAAGCATTAGGATGCTAATGAGCATCATAAAGAAAGATAAATAAATTAGCTTGACTTCAGAAGCTTATCCCTTTTTTATTTTATCTTTTTATTTAAAGCCAGATGGAACTATTATACCTGGTAGATTGCCAAATATTTTTACTTAAATACATACGCAGTATACTTTGGAATGAACATGTTGTGATCACAGAAATATATTCATAATTACGTAGTAGACTGAAATTACTCAGTCTCCTCTTCTAGTTTTCTCAGTTTTCACAGAAGGATTCCTGCAACAGATTGGC
This sequence comes from Emydura macquarii macquarii, assembly GCF_026122565.2. NCBI lineage: Eukaryota > Metazoa > Chordata > Testudines > Chelidae > Emydura > Emydura macquarii. The sequence goes on from NW_027131283.1 coordinate 14,997,081, forward strand.
AGACTCTAAGAACTTCTATGGAAATGCTGGCCTCTTCCATTTAGTCTCTTTTTTTGGTATTCAAATGGTAAAACTCTGCGTTGAGAATGCAATTCAGTATGCTAAGTCATACTGCTAGGTGCATCCAATTAGCTCTAACCCAGATATCCAGGGGCTGAAGTGTCTTTGTGAGTGAACTATCAGAGAAGTTCTAGGGAGAATCAAGCACAAGCAAATTTTTATTTAGTTATTACTGTTTAAGTTGGATGCTCACTTGTTCTATGTGCACTACTGATCAGAGTTCCATTCACAGCACCTGTGCCATAAAGTTAAGAATGTGCTTTGAGTTTTTGTGATCCTTTCCCCATCTTTTCCTATAAAGCCAAAGGATCTATGACATGTCTACTGTATTTCTCACTCAATAAATTCGTACCTCTGTATTTTAACATTTACATTCCAAGTTATTCAAGAAGCATATTGTATTTTCACATCTTTGCAAATATAATCTGTAGGTGTTATAAAGTGCCAGTAATATGAGAAGGGTTGTTTTTGTGTTCATCTTATTTAAACTCATCTATATTAAAATGGCAATTTAGAAAGATTTATTTTGCAAGCTTTAATTTTCTTTGACAAAAAGCCCACAACTCTTAGGACTGTCAGGTATCTTCAGTCTTGGTGGAAGAGTGGTTATAGAATCTATGTGCTTAAAGAGCTATGGACCAGGATTGCCATTAAAATCTTTACTGTTTTGCATTTGTAACTATATAAAACTATCTTGATGCCGTTTAGGTAGAAATGGGAGAACAGTAAAGATAAATAAACTAGTCTTAAAGACAAAATGATAAAGATTTTAAGTGTGCACTCTGAAAATGCACAGTGTTGCTAATGATCTTATCACTTTGAATTATATAAAACATTAATGTGAACATTTGTGTGTTGTGTCATTTTTATCAGGACTCCAGATTCTCTTTCCTTCCCATCAAGAGCCAGAATCTCATCTTTGAAGTCAGTGGGAGCTTTGCCATTTACTTTCATTGGCACAGAATCAGTCCTCAAATATACATACGTTTTCTGACTTACTACCACTACTCAGTGTGTAGCTCTGGATGTCACAAGGTTATGTCACTCTTACCTATTATGCTGAGCCTGACTCAAATTCCAAGCTCAGAACTATCAAACTAAAAAAGCTATTGTGAATGACTGGATAAAACTTGCTACAGGATACTCCATACCTCAGATGAAAATTGCCTGATATTTGATGGAATCCCCTTAAGTTCAGCTGCCTCAACTATTATAGTGGAAACTGACAGCGGCAAGAAATTGGGTTTTTTTTATAGCACATTCAGTTCCTATCTTGTTCTGAATGTGCAATATTCCAGCATGCATGACATATAAATCCTTCACAAAGGAAACCATTATTTGATTGTTTTCCCTTTAGTCTAATGAGCAGTTTTATTGATGATGCAATCTGATAAAATCTCAGCTCTAATTACAAAGATTCATTATTTTATGCAAAATTAACTCCAATAAATGATGGTAGAATTTGTAGATTCATAGAAATGTAGGGCTGGAAGGGACCTCAAGAGATCCCCTGTGCTGAGGCAGGACCAAGTATATCTAGACCATTTCTGACAGATGTTTGTGTAAACTATTCTTAAAGATCTCTAATCATGGGATTCCACAACCTCCCTTGAAAACCTATTCTAGTGCTTAACTATGCTTTATCCCACCTCACAACACCCCTGGCTAATATCATCTAACCGAAATTTCCCTAGCTGCAAATTAAGATGGTTAGTTCTTGTCCCACCTGTGAAAATCGGTAACAATTGATCATTGTCTTCTTTATAATAAACTCTGCATATCTGAAGACTATCGGATTACTCCCCTTCCCCGCAGCCTTTTTTTCTCAAGTCTAAACACACCCAGTTTTTTTAACCTTTCCTCATAGGTCAAATTTTCTAAACCTTTTATCACCTCTGTTTGTCCTCTGGACACTCTCCAATTTGTCCACATCTTTCTTAAAGTGTGAAGCCCAGAACTGGACACAACTGAGGTCTCACCAGTGCTGAGTAGAACTGGACAGTTTCCTATCATGTCTTGCATGCGACATGCCTGTCAATACACCCCAGAATGATATTAGCTCTTTTCGCAACTGCATCGCATTGTTGGCTCCTAATCAATTTGTGATCCGCTATAATCCCCAGATCTTTTTCAGAAGTACTACTATGCCCTATGTTGCAGTTCTGCATTTTGATTTACTAAGTGTAGTGCTTTGCACTTGTCTGTCTTGAATTTCATTTTGTTGATTTCAGATGAATTTTCTAATTATTAATTTTAATTCTGTCATCCCAAGGGATTGCAACCCCACCAAGCTTATTGTCATCTGCAAATTTTGTAAGCATACTCTCCATTCCCTTATTCAAGTCATGAATATAAATGTTGAATAACACCACACCCAGGACAGACTCCTGCAGGACTCCACTAAATACTTTCTTCCAGTTTGACAGCAAAGCATTGATAACTACTCTTTGAGTATGTTTTCAACCAGCTGTGCACTCATTTTGTAGTAATTCCATCTACACCACACTTAGTTTGCTTCTGAGAATGTCATGTGGACTGTCAAAAGCCATACTAAAATCAAGATATATCATACTGCTTTCTTCCTACCCACTAAACCAGTAAACCTCTCAAAGAAGGAAATTAGATTGGTTTGATGTGATTTGTTCTTGATGAATGTTGGCTACTACTTATAACCCTATTATCCTCTAGTACTTACAAACTGATTAATACTTTGTTCCAGTATCTTTCCAGGTATCAAAGTGAGGCTGACTGGACTATAATTCCCTGGGTTCTTTGTTTCTATTTTTAAAGGTAGGTACTATGTTTGCCCTTCTTAAATCATTTGACACCTCACTTGTCCTCCATGAGTTCTCAAAGATAATTGCTAATACTTCTGAGTTCACTTAAGGAGCTAGTTCCTTAGCACCTTTAGGATACATTTAATCAGGCCTTGCTGACTTGAATATAATCTGCCTCATCTAAATATTGTTCAACCTGTTCTCTCCCTATTCTGAAATGTGTTCCTTCCCCTTTGTTTATCTGGTCACCAGTAACTTCTTACAATGAAGACTGAAGCAAAATAAGCATTAAACACCGCTACCTTCTGAATGTCATCTGTTAGCTCTCCTTCCCTACTTAGTAGTGGACCTACACTTAGCAAAGGACATAGAAGGCAAAAGAAAGATGACGGAAAGTGTAGCTGGTGTTGTGCCTTAGCCTTTCTGATTTGGTCCCTACATGCTTGTGCTATTCTTTCATCCTTCACAATTAGTCCATCTTTCCACTCTTGGCAGGATTCCTTTTTGATTTGTGGTCATTAAAGAGCTCCTGATGGAGCCATATTGGCATCTTACTGATGTTTCTATCTTTTTCTTCACACCAGGATAGTGTGCTGCTATGTCTTTAATATTGTCTTTTAGAGACTCCTAGCCCTCCTGAACACCTTTTTCCCTTAGATGTTATGCTTTTTTTGAAGTCCTTTGTCCTTTTCTGCTGCTCTCACTCCTTCCTTTCTTTAGAATAATGAAATCTATTTCATGATCCCTGTTACCTGCATAAGAAGGGACTGTTCCTGCCAGCAAGGCCTTGTCTGTATCTGAACCATAGACTGATATAGCTACAGTGTTCAAGGGTGTGAAAAATCCATGCCCTTGAGTGCTGAAGCTATACCAACCCAACCCCAAGCGTGGATCATTGCTCAGGAAGGTGAAATTCCTGCAGTGACGGAAAAAGAAATTTGGTGTAGCTATGCTCAGAATGGTATAGAATTACCTTTTGGTGTTCCCAGCTCTTACGCAACTGGATCTGACATCATTAGTCAGTGGTGTTTTTGCACCATGCCTCTGGCACTAGGGAGCATTAACACAAAAAGTTTTGACTCATATGTGAGTGCAAAAATTAGAAGTATTGCTTAAATGGTTGTTTAAGGAATCAATGAACCTGTCAGGATGGGCAAAACTGGGACTTGCTTTTTGTTAGGGGGACAGCAAAATGAATAATTACATAAAATATAAATAGTAAATAAATTTAGCCTTCATTTATGGAATAGCTGTAAATAGATTAAGGATCTTTAGGTATATTCATATTAATTATTTCAATAATATTTTTGTGAATTTTATGAGATGCAGCAAGTGAAAAATAGTGTTTTTATGTACAGTAAGAACATTATATGACAAAAGTAAAAAAGTTAAAAGATAATAAATTAAACAAAATAAACCATAGAACCTTAGCTAGAAGAGTGCTTTCTAATACAGGTTAGTTTTTTAACATAAGAAAGCAAATATATAAGGCACAGTCCACACCCGAACTTTCACCAATTTAGCTAAACCAGTGCAAACCCCAGTGTAGAAATCTTAATTGAAACATGCTACACTTAGAATTATCTTAAATGTGTTGCTACTCAAACGAAACTGTCAGTATAAGCCTAGTTTAAAATTAATGTCCACACAGCCTTTTACACCAATTTAAGTAATCTGGTTTAAAGTCTAACATTAAGTTAAACTGGGATAACTGTATGTATAGACAAACCCTAAGTACTTGTCATGTTTATCGCTTTTTTTTTTTTTTTTTTTTTTTTTTTTTTTACACAAGTCATGTTTTTCCATTGCTAAAGCTTACTAAATTTTAGTAAGCTGTCTACTGTCTCAGGATAAACAGCGCTGATCAAAAATTAAATATTCACCTCATAGAAATTTCCAATATTCCAGCTTTCATCCTGAATTGGCAAGAAAAGTTGACATATCAATGGTTTTCACACCATGAAATTTTAAATTATTTGGAAATTACAAGAGAGTTCATTTTGGTATTTTTGGTGGAAACATTTCCAAAAGGAACATTTCTTTTTGTTTTGTTGAACGGAGCTGAAACAATTTAATGAGACCTGGGTCAGTTCAGCGTTAAACACATTTCCCTACAGTGCTATATTTTCATGCAGATTGTCTTCAAACTGCCCCTGGGAATCAGGTATGCGGTATTTCAAGCTAAAGGAGGAAAGCAGCCAAATAGGGCACACTTTCTCTCCCTGCCAAGAGATGCTGGGGCAATGGTCAGTTCAGTCATCCTTTGGAGCCTGTGAAGCTAGTAGCTGCAGAATCGTGCTGATTTTTGGGACCCTAAATATGTCCTGGCTAAAATATCTAGACTTCCTTTCTTACATAAGAAATTCTCTAGCTCTTTCCACTAAGGAGATTCCTTTAACAATATAAACCAATCACTAGGCTTAAAAATTTACCACGGTGCTTTTCTTAGGCTATGTCTACATTTACCTCGGCGATTCGGCGGCAGTCAACAGGAGTTATGCAAAGTACGCAAAAAACTTGCGTAACTCCCGTCGACTTCCGTGCTTCTCTTCTGCACGCTGTCTTCACTGCATTGTGCAGACAGGAACCGCGATCCCATTGATGCAGCGCTACACTACTTAGTACGTCTTAGTACATCTTCACTGACCGCTCAGTCGATCCAGGTAAGTCGATCTGACAGCAGCGACTTTGCCATTGTCAGTGTAGACATAGTCTTAAAATTCACTTACTCAGTCTCACCTATAGTTCCCAGGACTGGAGCATGCAGCCCTGGAAATGCATAGCCAGGGGTCCTTCAACCTTGAATTGGAGAAGCTGCCTAAAAAGTGAAAAGATAAGCGGAAGGAAAGAGGCTATTTAGTCCTTGGCCTTTTGTTGGGACTGCAAACAAGGATGCCAGTAATGGAGGTTTCTGTATTGCTGGTTTGTCCAGTCAAAAGAGAAAAAGTGCCTTAATGCTCTACACACGGACAAGAACAATGGCCTATGCGAAAATCCCCACCTGCCCCTGCTTGCCATATTCTTGCCTGACAAACTGAAATGAAGTTTCTAAGCTCTGGCTTGGCAGGCATCAAAGTTTGACATTGTGCCTGCTCAGAGACTGAGCTGAAATGCCATGAAAACTGGCACTGGGTTCTTCCCAGGATCCTTTCTAGGTGAAAGCTTTTTACTTTTATTTCTAGTAAGTTTATCATGCTGTAGATCAGCCCACATCAAACTAAAGAAATCATGTTGTATTCTTAGCAAAGAGGAGAATGGCAGTTCAGAGCACTGTGAATGCCTGCCAGATAGTTCAAAACACATGTAAAATATGACAATTAAAAAGCTGTCACTAGTTGATTTAGTCTTAGAAATAATGAGAAGTCTGAGACTATTTTTACTGTATACTGATACAGGAAAAACAGGCCAAGTAATCAGTTCTGTGGGCTATTTAGTGTTATAATTATGAGAACAGTAATAGAGGAGAATTTTTTTTAAGCTGTAAAGTGAATCCTTCAACTAGTTTCAGCATAATTATTTCTATACGAAATTCAAAAACAGCAAACAGTCTTGAGTGATACAAGAGGTGGATATCTCATGTTCTGTGGCTTGTTAGGCTTATTATATGTTCTGCAGCTACTCCACTCTGATTTCTGCAGGGTATCAACATGGAATTTTGCAAAAAGACAAACATTTTGGCAGCAGAGTGAAACTTAGCATGAAGCAGTCATTTAAATTCCATTAAAATCCTCTTGTTAGTGATTCCCGCTTTCCTTCCCATTTATTTTATGCTTCTGCAGCAATTGTGATCTGTTGAAGAATTAGTATGTGAACAACAATGCATGTTCAGTTGTTTCTGGGGGAGTTTTGGGGATGGAGAGATGTTCTTGAACTGGGCTGCTGACCAAGAGGTTTAGAGATCCAAGGTTTTTTTCCAGCTGAAAGGAAAGGAGTTGATTCAGGGGTCTTGTTACTTTGGGGAATTTGGGAGTGAAGTTCAGGACTTTTGTCATTGTAGGCTCATTGTCACTGGACATTTCTTCTTACTTTCTGGCCAGCCTTCCCCCACATCCTTAGAGCATATGTTGAATGCTTCTTACTCCTGGGAGGTCCCCATGGCTCTAACCCCTGCCACACAGTCAATTAATACAATGTTGTCCAGTTTGACTAATCAAGTTGTTCTCCTCTAATGGTCATTCTGCTGATGCTTTCTGGGCCAGGCAGAGGAATATCAGTCCCAGTGGTATTTCCTTGTGTAATGAGAGCTGGAAGCACTCAGCTAGCATTGGGCAAGAGGTAAAGTTCTGTCATGGATTAGAAATTAACTAATACAGGAAAGAAGAAGGAATACATGATCAGTGTTCAATAGGGAAAAATGTTAATACTGGAATACCATAGTCTTCAGTACTAAGACTGTGTTTAATAAATTATCTCATGATCTAGAGAAATGGATGAAAAGTGAGGTTGCAAATTTTGGTAAATAGTTGAGTTGATCAGACCAAAAGATGTCTAGGAAGGGAGTTCAGAGGGACACAACAAAATGAGGCAAATAAGCAGCAACATGGAAGGTGAAATTTATTAATGACATGGCAAGGTAGTGTTGCTTAGAAGGAACAATTTAAACTGTACTCATTCTAGAAAAATACCTGGGCATCATTGTGGATAGCACTATAAAGTCCTTTGTGCTAGACATGAAATAGCTTTGTTGCAGTGAACAATGGAGAACTTTTGTTCAGGATGTTGGGCACACAGAGGAACTAACTCTCTAGCTCAGTGTTTCCCAACCGGTGGGTCCCAATTTACCAGTCAGTAGCAGGAGCGTTGTAGGTGAGTTGCAGGCCCATTGCTGAGGGCAGACCTGGGGGAGGAGAAGATTTGGAGAGCAAGCCTGCCCTAAAATCACTTTGCAGCTCCTGTCCCATGGGGCTGGCCTGGCTCCCCACTTCGGGTGTTGCAATCCTCGTGCATGGATTGCGATGCCACTCAGATTTGGCCTGGCTGCTCTTCTGTCAGGACAGATGGATGGCTGGGCCAAATCCAAGTGGCGCTGTGATCCTGTGCACCAGGTCTCAATGTCTGGAGCAGGGAGCCAGGCCCAGCTCTGTGGGACAGGAGGCATTGGTGTGTGGGGAGGAGGGAGAGAAGAGGAAGGAGGAGAGCTTACTCTCCAAATCTTTCTCTCATTTTGGAGCCTCCTCTCCATCCTGGGCCAGGATTAGAGTTGTGGTGCTAGGGAGGAGGGCTCCTGTGGGTAGCTGGTGTCCCTTTAGCAAGCTGAGGAGAAGGCTTATTAATTTTCACTCTCTTCCCCACAATGAATGTGGATCTTGGATGAGTATCAATGCAGTTGGATTGTCTCAGTAAAAAATGTGGGAGCCACTGCTCTAGCTTACAGACTGAAGAGAACAGCTTGGGCTGCACAACTAGTCTTTATTTCAATTAAGGAATCACAGTGTGGATTACTAACTAGAAGCTGGTCAGAATTAGGAAAAAAAAAAAGGAGAAAGTCAACATTTTTGTTTCCCCCCCTTTATTTATTTATTTTTTTGACCAGCTATTGATATGGTTATTTTTAAATTTAAACAGTTTAATTTTGAAGAGAAAACACAGAGTTTGTTGGAAATGTCAAATATTTTATCTATAAGATAAAGGAAAACATCTTCTCTTTGGGTATTGGTGGTCATAAAAACAAGCATTAAATATTTTCGCTATTGTTCTCTTTATATATCTTAAAGTGCTATTATATAAATCAGTGTTATACCCTCATCAGCCTCGTCTCAAAAAAGATTCAGTAGAAATAGGAGTCTAGAGATGAGCAGTGAAATAAGAGGCCTGGAGACACTCCCATGTGTTGATATACTGGAAAGATTTAAGCTTGTTTAGTTTAGAAGAATTGAAGGTGACCTTCATTGAAATTGAATTGAACCAAATTTAAAACCAATAAAAGGAAACATTTTTTTTTACCCAAGGCATAATTAGCCTGTGGAACTACATTGCTACAAATTACTATCGCCATGTGCCCAATAGGATTAAAAAAGGGATTAAATATTTATATGGATGAGGACACCCACAGTTACATAAAGTATAAAAATTTGAGAGAAATCCTCATGCTTCATTGCATAAGTTAAACACTAACTAATAGGGGTTAGAAACTCCCCCTCTGTACTATGTCATAATAGTTTATTACTGGGTTTCTTGCAACTTTCTCTGAAGCATCTGGTTCTGATACAGCAATGCGTATGCATCTGTGATCAGAACTCCACTGACTCCTCAGACAACCAGTAAAACGCTTCCTCCGTCTGCAGTACCCAACAGTGCAAGAAATCTCCAGGCAGAGTAGGGATGCATTTTTCTGCAGGGCCATGACCATTCACAAAGCCCTGAATAATTTATGAAAATGGGACAAGTTATTATCTTGATGTCTTTACCTATGACCTCGGAAATTGCAGTAAACATCTATGTATACCTGACGCTAATTAACTGCCATTTATTATATGGAACAGATGTGGCCCCTTTCCATCAAAGATTCCAAGGAACTCAACCAAAGATGTAAACTCCTCTCTGCAAGGCGGCCATTTCTGAAGTCAGAAGCAGCAGCCTTTATGCAGAACACAACAGGACCAGTTAGGGAAAGGAAATGAAGAAATAAACAATGCACAGAGATCTTTCAACTTCAGTTATCCCTTCCTTCTAATGCAGACAGCAATATGTAGCTCTCCCAGTGTGTGGCTGAAATCAGCACTGAAATGAAGAGTTGGCTAAAACTTAATCAGATCAAGATGAAGAATCTACTAGTAGGAATATACGAGTAGGAAGCGCTTGTTACTACCATGATACTACCTCCTATTGAGAGCAGCTATATGGTGCTCACATGGAAGGGTGTAATATACCTAGATAAAACCTATATATATATAATGAAAACTGCAGTGGGGATATCAGTAGCCAGAATATAATGACCAGAGTTGGACTTTAGCCAGGACTCTCACTGAATGAACACTCTTCCTCAAAGTACAATGGGATTTTTATTGGTCTCACGTAGTTTTTTATCTCTTCTGACAAATTGCTGGTGCTGTGTAGGTCACTGCAGGGCTGCAATTCTAGCTTGTCTTTTAAAAAACATTGGTGTTCCTTGTAACACCAGGCCTGAGATGCCAGAATGGTATGTGTCTTGGCAATGGAGTCTTGGCTAGGAGGGTTGCTAGAATCAATGGATGGTGTCTGGCTAATTCTCTGGTTTGAGAGAAGAGCAGTAGTTGGCAGAACATGCTGGGAGAGGCCTTTACTCCAACTGAGGAATTCAGTGTGGGAGTGATCTGTGGTGTGCCAAGACATAAGACTGATTAACCCAAACGTGAAAGATGTTGCAGTGGGGCAGCTGAGAAAAGATGTTGTGCTTTGAGTTGGTCTTTTCTGTTAATAAATGAGACCCTGCGAAGGGGGTGCTGTTTAATACCTGAAGGCTTGCTTGGACTTGTTTATAGCTTGTGAGGGAATCAAGGCGAGGCTCACTCCTGATGCCACACCTGATGACAAGTGAGTGTGCAGGGATGGCCCATGCTATGACCAGCATACATGCCCCTGGTCCAGCTATAGTGGCTCACTTATCCTGTGTCCTGAGTTATTTAGATTGTAAGTTCTCTGGGGCAGTGAACATAGCTATGTATGCAGTAAAGCAACATACACTTTGATAACATTATGTAAATGTATTTTCGTGGTGACTGGAGTGCAATGCAGGAGATTAGGTTCAAGTTCAAATGAGAAGTTGGAAAAGCTTTGCAATCAACATGCAGTAAGAGAGCCAGAGGCTGCCTGATAAATCTATAAACAAACCTTTTTCTGAGGACACCTACCAGTGAACACTATTCATCTCCTTCCTTCTGTAATTGCAGTTAGGTGCAGACTGTTCTCTGAAATGGTTATGCATAAACCAATCGGACTTGTGCATTTTAAAGATTCAGGGCCAGATCCTTAGCTGGGGTAAATAAGCATATCTCTACTGGAGTCAGTGGAGCAATGGCAAATTTCAGCAGATGAGTGTCTGCCCTCAAGCTGCTGTTTCATTTTGTCACTGAGCCATTTTAGATCATTACAACTGATTCAAATGGCCAGGTTCAAAATTGTTTGCAAATGTTGAATTTGCATGATTCAAATATTCTCTTAAAAAAGAAAATAAACTTGTTTCCTATCCCTACCTGCTGCAAGTGGAATGGCATGTTATGCTGAAGCAACCTTTTCTTGCTGTACAGTAATGAGTATTTATAAAATAGTCTTTGTTACAGCTTCACTGGTCTAAATTAGTCTATTTGAGAGCCAATCTCTTCATTTATAGTTGTAGTCAGTAAGCCTTGAGGCTGTACTTTATAGTTGTACTGAAAGCATTTCATAATTCTAACTAGTCCAATGACTTATTAAATATGTCTGCATAGAATTCTGCCACTCCATCCTCTGGTTGCAGAGTAGGTCATAATTGAAATAGAATTATTTAATTAATTGGAATTGCTGCCTGAATATGGGTTGAATCAACAAAGGAATTCTCTTATACAGTAACTGCAGAAAATATTTAGCATCCTTGTTGCTTTTTTTAACCAATTTTCATTGTCGTCATTTTTTAGTGTCATCATTTTGTTTTCCCTGTCACACGTACTTAAAGATAGGTTCTCTCTAGCTTTGCTTTTATCCCATAGTCTGCTCTGTGATGTCCTCTGTCCATTATTTGCTAATGTGTGTCACAAATCCTCCGGATGCCTCGTATTATGATTGTTTCTCTGTGATTGCATTTGTTTGGTTGGAGGTTTGAGCCCCTGGCTGTAATTATGCCATTGGAGTTGTGTGAAAAATGACTTCTGCTCCTCTTTCAGATGGTCAGTCAGTGAGCTCTAAGCAGAGCCAAGGAACACGCCTAGGAATGGTCTCTGAACTCTTGCAAAGTGGCCCTTTCAGCCTTGCTGCAAGAAGCTTCAAACCACCTGTCATGAGGTGGCTTTAGCTTTCCAGATGCCTATGACTTTGGGCCTCATGTGAGGCTTTAAAATAATGTCTGTGTATTCACTGTGAGTCATAAATCCTAGAGAGAAATTTCCTTGTAGGTCACATAAGTGGAGCAGATGTTTCATTCCCAGACTTTTTTTGTTGCAGTGGCTCCCTCTGTTTACATAGACATAGCACTCTCAACCTGTTTAAACTGGCTTGGTGTCATTTATGTCCAGGGGAAGGTTCTGAATGTGTTCTCCTTTCAGCAAGGAGCCCAGCTGACAACTTTTGCTGAAGCTATTTCTCAACTGTCAAGGTAACTGTCATCTGTTGCAGCCTCGGATGCTACTTTGAACTCGTATAACGAGCTCTTTATGGCAGATTGTATTTTTATGGTGATGGCCCTCACTTTTGTGACCTGCCTTAGAAACAAACAGTATAAGTAAGAATAATAATGGCTTGGACTTAAATAGCAGCCTTACTGCAAAGAACTGAAAGCTTTTCTTATAGGATTTAGAGAACTGACATCACTTCTGTGAGGGAGATAAGGAGTAGTGTACATAACTAGCTCTTGGCTGTGCTCTTAACACTAGACACCTCATCACCTCTCTGAAATGAGATCTAGCCCTCAATAGGAAAATGGACCAAACCTTCACCTGGGAGCATCAATTCAACTGTCCTAAATTGGATGCCTGAAATTCTGTGCCGTGTCAGTGTAGTAGTTCAGTGGCACATCAAGGAGTGTAGTTAGCAATGTCTATTAATACCAGAGCTACACTGATTAATTGCTTATTTGCATTACATCATTCTGAATCGCTATTGCTGCTTTTGTTATATAAGGGGTGGTAATGAATTTAGCTTTTATCATTCATATACTTCCAAGAGCCTTCCCTAGAGTACCAGTATACTGGAGCAGAGAATGAAAATATACTGTGAAATATGTAGGACAGGCTACCTATATTAAGCAATCACCTGTCTTAAGAGACCACTCCAAAGTATCTGTGAAACATCCTAAATACAGTTCTGCTCCATGCCGATTACAAGATTGCCTTCATTAAGCAATCTATCTCTTCAGTCTGTTGGGTGGTCACTGAGTACACTGTACTTTCCAGGAGGGAAAAAAATCCAATTTAAAAAGTGTGTGGTCCTGGTTGTCCTCACATTAGTATGAATCAGAAGAAAACCATATTGATTTTACTGGTGTTTAGCTATAACATGAGTGTGAGTAAGTTAGAGGAAAATCAGGCTCTGTCTGTTTTTCTTTATAAACTCCTTGGCCTGTGTTTGAATCAGATACTAACTACTGGAATCTCTGCAGAGAGTGACAGTACTTTACATCACATGTGTTTAACTCAGTAATGATAATTCATGTGCTACAAGCATATTAAAGCCGGGGAGGGGAGGGGGAAATACATCCTCCTTGCTAAAGACAGAAAACACAATAAAGTCCTGAATAGTTTGTAAGATATAGCTAAACAAATCTGCTAAACTTCTGGAGCATTTACTATAATGTACACATCATCTAAAGCAATCATCTTCTGAAGTGACTCATGGTTACTACAAGAAATCTGGAGTTCAAGAAAATTTTCACTTTTTTTTTCCTATGAGAAAAAGTGAATGGAGGAAAGTTGGCTAAACTAATTTTCTGCACACCCTAAAAATTCAAAGCTCCTAGTTCTGAACAGCACAGTGCCAGCTATGTCCCAAGAAGTACAGTAAAAAAAAAGGAAGCTGGAAGAGAGGTGGAAAGGGAGAGGCCACATTAAGCTGCAGGGCCTATGTAACTTTTAATGGAGGAGTGAAAATTTAAGTAGTCATCTTGTTGTTCCTGAAAATAAGTGGCCTAAGCCAAGAAACAAAACTGTAAATTAGTTATGTTTGCAGATGACATTAGGCGTGAGTGAGGAACATGCAGCAGTACAAGCAGCTAGTAAACTCCAGGAGAAATTGAATCTGCTGTGGGGCTGACATGTGGCAAATGAAATAATGTCACTGCCAAATGTAGAGCAATATGCATTGGTCACAGAAATGAGAACACAAGTACACAATTTAATGGAATGAAAGTAACCAGGAAACCAAATGGGAAAGGCATAGATGCCGTCCTTAACCCTTGCTCTATTTGTCATGTCTTGATGTTGAAGGAGGAAAGGGAAAACAATTGGAAGCGGGGGAGTAAGAAATGCCAAGATTATTCACTGGAATATTGGTGGAAACAAGTGCACTTCAAAGTAATTGTGACTTGAGTTTGACTGGTCATGGCCTATAAATACAAGGCCAGATTTTACCACCTTCATTTATGACTAATCCCATTGTAATCAATTGTCTAAAAGACTCACACTGACCGTAAAAGTGAGACTTTGTTCCTAATTCAATGGGAGGCTGCACACTGAATTCCTGTATAATCCTCCCACCGCCCCCAAATATCTGCCTGAAACTGGATGATTTACTATTGTGAGATTTGGTAAAGGAGCAATGATCTGCCTTAGTTGGGGGGGTGAGGGTAAAGGTGGCTTTTGAATTTTTACCCATGCTAGGCATGACAATGAAAGGGGGTATTGTATTGTATTGTATTTATTATTCAGTCACACACCATCAATCTTATTCCCCAGCCTCTCATGCCCACCCAATAAAACCCATACCCAATGTTCTTTAGTTCAGCTAACTGGTGGATTTCTTTCGCTTTGCTTTATATTACATTACATTTCTTTCTCTTTCTCATTATACTGAGCTGGATCAAAATCCTGGATGTGAACACTCTGGAGCACTTGAAATCCATGTTCAGTTCTGCACTGTGTAGCTTGATACCACTTCTAACAACAAAGAGAGGATTAAGCTTGATGGTTCTAGTCTCCTTGAGCCAATGTCATACGTTCCCTCCTATTAACTTGAGGAAGTTAGAATCCTGTTGACAAATATTATTGATAGGGAAGAGACTTTAGATGACAGACATTTGGGACACAGTTAGTTCTCCTCATGGGGCTGGTGGGGAAATACATCAAGCAAAATAGCCTGAATTAAATAAGATGGTGACAATCCAAAGTGATGCCATCAATGTAGCTGGTTCTTGTCTTGAAATGTTTGATTTAATTGGGCTAAGAGAGAGAAATTTGTGTCATTTAAATGTAGATGTAGAGAGTATTTGGCACAGAACAAATTATATATGTTGCTTAGTGATGTCAACTTGCAAGGGCAGAAAAATGTAAATTAAGGGGGAAAAATCAGAGTAGACAGCAAGAAATCTTTTGTTCAAATGAACAATGAGTCCACTTCCATAACAAAGGGGATAGGAATCAGTCCTATTTAATTTTGGGCTGGAGTAGGGTTGATTTCTAACCTTGGCATAGAATGTTCTCCACCAGGTCTGTGGACTGAAGTTTCGATTAATTCCTTCAGAAGTACACATCCTTACTTGCTAGCAAGGTTTGTTTTGGTTTTTCCTTCAGTTTGCATTTTGGCAAACACTGTAGCAAATAAGAGCTATCAAGTGTGAACTTCTTCCGGGACAGAGGAATATTTAAATGCTTTATAAATAAAATTAGATGTATTTTGTGTTATAAACAAAGTATCGCTTTTTGTTTTAACAGTTTGTTGTAACAGCTTGCCAGGAGCCTGCATTCCTGCCTACAAACTTATTAACCTGTAGGGAAAGAGGCTGAATGTCCAGGCAGCTCAAATAATGAATACTGAAAAGGTCAGTTAGTGTAACATAGCATCACATAATTCAAAGGCTATAGCACACAAAAGGGGACTTGACAATAGCTCATTATATCAAAAATGTATAGAAATACTTCCCACTTTCCCCATAATAGCTCCCTAAGGCATTTTTATCTGTTCGCCCTGCCCCCCCCCCCTTTCTCTCCCTCCTTCCCCTCCCCCCCACTATCTTTGTCTGTACTTTATGTTGACACTTTTCTATACAAAAACTGAACCTGGAACAGACAATGACACACAGCATAGCTCACTTTTATGATGTGCTACTGCAAGAATGAAGTGGATTATTTAATGTGTATAGGCTTTTCCTTTTAAACACTGCTATAAAGTAGAATGAGCCATTCTGGTACATAATATACTCGATACTTATGACCTATAATAGTACTTGAAGATGTACTAAGAGAGAACTAATCAAATTTTCAGGGCATCAGCTGAAGGATCTTTTCCCCTCACATACTGCATTGTACAATTGGAGAAACCCCACAATTTGCATTTCTGTGTCTGAATATTTTTGCCTTCTTCTGAAGCTTCAGGCATTGGCGGTTGCTAGAGTGAGCCTATTACATTTAAGCCATTGTTCCAGTCCAGTCAAGTTGAATTCCATGCTCTAGTGATGAGGGTTGTTCTCTTTAATCATTGATAAACAGACCTCTAAAGGTCTGAACGTTCATTTGAACATATCCCAATCTCTTTGATCAAGAAATCTGATTGAAAAATCTCAAGAACAAGTTCTCTCTTGAGATTTTCAATGCTTCTCAGACTTAGCTGGTGATGAAGTGCTCCAAGAATAGTTTTACTTGTAGTTTTACTTCTGCAGCCAGCCAGTAAGCAGAAGTACATAGGCAAAAGCTAACTTTGTTTATTTACCACACCTGAAAAAAATGGTCCAGGTTTGAGCATTGTGGAAAGGTTCAAGTTGTTTTTATGTTATCCAAACCACTGTATCCATCCCTACTAATAGCTAATAAATTTGGGCAAACTCAGACCTCTTAAAAGCCTCTTAAACTTCAATAATTCCTGAAGGTTTAATGTCACTTTCTGTAGGCAAGTGAAGACAAAACACTTTTTTCCTTTATATACACAACAGATAATCAGATATTAGTCTTGACATTGTCATTACTGATGAGCTCATAATTATGAAAATTCTAAGCATTTGGAACCTTTTTGTCTAGATAAATTACTCCTGAAACTACAGTCGAAATGGGTAAACTAGTTTAGATTAAAAAGAACTGACATCAGCTCTTCAAATTTCAAAAAAAAAAAAAAAAAAAGTGTATCAAATCATTTTGAGCACCTCACACTTCCTCCTTTTGGCTAGAGACAGCCATGCTGAAATACCATAAGTTTGTTCCTGAGAAATTTCAAGCCAATGTTAGTTTTAAGAGATTCTTTAAGTTACAATCATTTGACCATTAGTGTGGTTATCAGAACTGAACGTCTTACTTTTCAGAGGATCTTTGTCACTAATTTTGATAAAAAGTGAAATCTAAACTAGAATCTTTTCCCCTCTTCCTCTCTGGTAATTCTATTTTACAGAATACTCCTTTTCCTTTCCCAACATTGTACCTTGAATTTTCCACCCTCATTTATCTGCTCTTCCCTTTCCATCTTTAGCTTATCCCTTGACTTACTGGCTTTATTAAAAATCTAGCTTCTCCAACATGTTACTATGGCATTGCTGCCCTGGTCCAAGACAGTTATTCCATACTCTGTACTGATTGTGCAATCTATCCTGTGGTGCTCTGAAATATCACACTGGAGCACAGGTTATCTTGTAGGCTCACAGGCCCAAATCCAGCAAAGCATTTACACATGTGTTTAAATTTAACCTCCTAAAGCTATTGAATGCCTACATGGGTAGGAGCAGATGAAAAAGGAAGACCTATCCAAGGCCTTGCAGCTTTTCCTGTGTTTGCTTGCTTTGTGTTCCAACAGAATGTGTGTGTATATGTGTGCACATCGAAATCAAACACACATTATTGTCCTCTATTTAAAGAGCTGAATCCACCTTCAACCTGCATGCAGTTTTAAAATCACTAACAGCTCTAAGTATTGCTGATGTCTGTAATGAAGTACTTATATTTTAAACAGAGCTTCTACAAAATATTATAATGGATGTAAGAAGCATTTATCTCCTGATTCTGTCTCCTTGAAAATTCATTTTATGACATGCAAAAAGAATGTGGCCTTGCAGCACATAGCTTCCAGTGAACCCAACTGATGGTTCTCCCTTGTGGCAAAAATAACATTACTTTATCCTCTGGGTACTTAATGATGCTTACAGCTGGAATTAAATATGACTGTAATCAGTGAAGTATGTAATAAATAGGGTGACAAAGGGGTGGCAGAGATAGGAAGGGGAATGAAGGGAGGTACTGATACTCAAGTGGGGGGGACAGGGTCAGCCAGCTCCAGGTTGGGAAGGACAGTCCCAAGGGTTCCTAACGGCTGCCACATCTCATGGGGCCATTTCAGTCCTTCTGGATCCTGTTCTTGCCTCTGTCCACCCCTGGCCGGTCATGCTTGAATTTACATGGAGGCAGAGGCCCCACAATATTTCCATTGCAGGGGTGCTTGTTCTCCTACATCATCTTGCCGTTCTGCCATTCCTGGGGTGACCTCTTCCATCTTGAAAACCAAGATTCCCAGTTATTTTGTCTAGTCATAAATTTTGCTTCCCCACAAAACCATCCAGAGATGATGGAGGAAGCCCTAATTTTTCCTTTTCCTTCATCTCCTTCGGGAAAAAGAGACTTGCACTGAGTTTCCTTCAGACCAACACAGAATTGGAAATCTTCCAGGCCTCCTCCTCCTGCTTGGGACTGATTATACAGGAGTTAATATTAATCATGCGGTGCTGCATCAAGCAGTTATTTCCAGTGGCAATGAGGGCTCACACATTGAGTGCAATGCACTACTCTTTTGCCACTGTGTGACTTTTTTGATGGAAGTGAAATTAGCTTGTCAATATACTTTCTCCCATCACACAGGGGATGGAGGAGCTAAGTGAAAGGAAACAAGTAAGCCTGAAAATAATAATAATAATTAATAATCTGTTCTATGTGGAATGGGGAAAGGAAGAAGACAAACATGCAAGGTAGCAGATTAATCAATTTTAAAGCTGGGATAATTCTTTTGCTAAAGTGTCCCTCATGCTTCACTCCATTTCCAGCCCATTGCTGCTGTGTATTTCAGGTCAGGTTGTTGCTTGAATTGATAGATCTTTGATAAAGAACAGGTGTGTGTGTGTGTGCTAATGTTTCTAAAATTGTCTAGCTATGCAGCTTATCACACACTCAGTTCCTCTACCACACCCACTCAACCTTTTGTAAAGAGGCCTGTTTGTATATGATATGAAAGGCTTGGTTTGTTGTGATGATGATTTTCAGGATCAAAGTTATGATTTTTAGGGTTTATTTAAAAGAAGACTGGTCTTTGCCAGCTGGCTACTGAGACTGTTGGGGGAGAGGGGAATTGCCTCTCTTTCCAGTGTATTGACATGAGGAAGAGTGACTTGGGGTTTTTGAATGCTATACAAATATTTTGAACCAAACTATAGGATGTTAATAAAAATACTGGGATTTGGGGACTTTTTGCATTTTTGCTAAAACTTTGTCTTGCATTTTTTTTTTTTTTGCTATGCCAAAGCCATTTTTTCACCCAGTGTTAGCTATGACATAGTTCCCCAGGGTTCTGCCAACCCAAAGCTCTTGGTAACTTTACTCTGTGCAAGGTGGTATCACAAAATAAATCTAGTGGAGACACAATTGCCCAGCCAATAGATGGACTAGTAGAAACAACTTTTAAGTGAGCACTCCTGTGTTATACAATCTCAAGCACTTACATACGTCCGCAACAGGTTAGTAAAACACAAATCCTCAATTACCAAAGTTTCAGATGGCTCTCGAGCAGTACAGCTGTGGCTTTCCTATTGGCCAGTCATCCAGCTGCTGTTGGAGAACCTCAAAATCTGTGTCCAAGAAGAAATCCCAAAGAATCCAAACTTCTCCGCCTTGTTTATCCTTGTTAGTAGACAATAACACATTAAGGAGAGAACTTGTTGAGTAAGCAGTTTCAAAAGCTAATCAAGAGGTCACCTCAGAGTATTAATTAATTAGCTGTGTTCATGGAGAATCTGCATGGCTTGAACCCCTGACAAACACCTCCTAGAGAGGGAATGCATAGATAAGTTTCTTGCTTATCTCCTAAAAGACAGAGCTCAGCATGTCCGCCAGAGACAGGGAGGGGGTGCAGATTCAGATAAACTTGAGAGAGATGCCCCTCCCCTCCTGGCTTAGATATGCCACGGCTGCACAGGCCTGCAGAAAGGCCTACTGATTTTTGGCTACTGTTATCATACTTGATGCTAATCCTTATTAGACTATTAAGTGGTCTCTGGCCCTTTTACTGGTCTATCAAAAGCTTCTCATAAGGTTGGCTATATTGTATCAATATGGAAAGAATTGCTTATAGCTGAGACCAGCTGAGATCAGAACCACTGACTTGGCAAGAGGGTGGCTTCCTTTTTGGCTTACCGTATCTTTGGACTACAAGGGTCTTGCTCACCTCTGGGTGCACAATGAGACAACAGCAAGTCAAAAAAAATTGATACTCGATTAAACGATTCACCCTAGTATCCTATGATTAAGTTGACAGACACAAAATTTAGCACCCTTTATCTTTATAAGCGTTCTAATAAAGTGTTCTTACATATTCACCTTCAACCCAATCTGGTTTCCTGAGGGTTATCATGCTACCAGATGAAGCCTTATCTGGCTTCAGTGAACCTAATAATCTTCTTTATAGTTGCAGGGGAAGGTAGAAAGGATTGTCATGTCAGCTAAGTGCATGTAAGGAGCATCCCAGTAACAGTGAGGAGCTAAATCTCCTGGGAAGACAATAACATATATAGTCCTCTGATGACTGGAAGTGTGCAGTGGTTAATAAAAGGCAGTTTGACATTCCCAGCTGTTTTAGAAAGAGACAGAAAAGCTTAATTAGCAAATGGGTCATTTGCTTGCTGGTTGCAGTCATATTTTTTAAGCGGATACAATATCTAATTGTTAGACTACTACAGCATACTTACTGCAGACTGTCATTTCTTCATTTAATAGCAGGTGGTGCATACTTAAAGCAGATTACTGACATACGTTTGGTCATTTCTGGTAAAACCTGCTGTAATAGCTATGCTTGGATTTAAAGTGAAGTAGGGTCATACCTAAAGCATCTTAGGTTTAATCATTCTAATACCTTGAAGGAAATGGATGCTTTCCCTTGTAGCTTGGAAAATTGAGTCCTATAACATAAATGCCTGTACTCATTCTTATTAAAAAGAGTTACTATTTCTCAACATGAATCCTACTGCTGGCAATAGGACAATAATGCATTACAAACTGATGGTGGGCTGGCAGGTGAAAACACTCATAAATGTAATATACTATAAATGTTTGGGCATCATTTTTTGTTTTCCCTGGCTATTATTTCAGCTATTGTGTTGTGAAATACAGATTCCATTACTGTACAGCTTCTCCTTCCGCTTGATCCAGCTGTCAAGTCATAATGTGTTTATGACATCAGTCTGTTGTGATAGGAACAAATGTGACATTTCAGATAGTTGTGACTTCATTGCAAGACTAAATAAGAAGAGAAGATGGGCTGCGATGGAATAAATGGTAGTTTTAAAATATAAACACATTGTTGCTAATCCAAAACTGTGTCAGGAATGATTACAAAGAATGAATTGGGAATAGATTTGCCTGCATGTTTGCGAGTCTCTCAAGCATAGAAATCTCCAGTGAGGAACACTTCTCTGTGCTAACTAGGCGGCAGTTGAATAAGTTTTCTATAACACCCAACCATAACGTAAGTGCCAGTCTGAGTAATGGTGGTTGTAATGATATTATGTCCTTGGTATTTATCTGCTACACCGTTCTAATTAAAAAAAAAAAAAAGCAAGGGCTTCCTCGAATATTGTTCACCTCAGTCAGTGACATATGACATCCCATGGGTAAAATGTTCTCTTTCCCCTCACCAACAATATTTTTCTCTCCCAGTCTAAATTTGTCATTCCTTCCATGCCCACCTTTCTCATATTCCTCCCCCTCCCCATCCCCCGTCCCCCACCCAGAACTTCTGAAGACTTTTTTTTAGGTGTCTCCATTTCTTGGCAGCTGTTCCTCCCAGAAGGAGGAGTGGTGGCATTCTTCAGCCTCTTCTAGGAGCAGTGGTGGCTGGTAGCTTTGTCCTGTGGCTTCTGCTTTCAGAGGATTATCTTGCAGGTTTGAGCCATTAGGAGCAAAGTTGGGAATGGGTCCTCTTCAAGAGGTGGGTGAGATTCATCTGACTGCTGATTGGTGTGAGAGGGCTGGGCATTAGGCTCCCTCCCACCATCAGCTCTTCACTCTGGGTAGCGTTGGTTAGGGGACAGTTCAGCTGCAGTACTCCCACTCAGTGATACCAGCAGTAGCTTATCCCTGTTTCCTTTTTTCTTCTGTTCCTCTTCCTTATTCACTGCTGGAGTGCCTGGGGTGCCTGCAGACACTACATTATGTGCTCTTTCCAATGTCCTGATAGGGGGATGCAGGAAGGAGATTGCCCTTGCAGCATTTGCCATGGCCACAGCGATGGCAGGCAGATCTACAAAGTGGCTGCTGCCTGAGAGCTCACTATTGGCTCCATCCTGCCTCAGACAGAGCTGAAAATGTTAGCAAGCAAACTTCAGACAGTTTTGTGTAGGCCTGCGAAATAACTTGTGGGTGAGCCCGTGGGATGATTCTTTCGGATACAACCTAAACTTAATTCATTTATTTTCCATGGAAATGTCTTCTGACCAACTTCTCACCCAAGCCTCTTGCTGCAAAAAAGGAGTCTAGTAGAGTCCTCTTTTCATCTGGAGCAATTGCTTTATGCTTCCAAGTTATCTTTGCAGGGGAAAAGGCTAGAAACATACTTGATTTAAAATATTTTTAAAGAGAAAACACAGGTTCTTCATAGCAACTAAAGGCCATCTCTGTCAACCAATGGCTCTCACAAGCCCTCTCTAGCTTATCTTCCAAAGGACCCCCAATGGCCTTATGGAGGTACCGAATAATGGGGAACTGAAGATAAAGGGAGAAATTATTTTTGCTGTTTCTCACTCAATATTTGAAGGAGTCCTACTTCAGAAATAAATGTCCCAGTTTTACATTCCCGTACTGTTATTTTAAGACAATGACGAGGGAAAGAATCCATAGGAAAAGAGGATCTGTTTAAAAATACTGTTTTTCTTCCTAGTAACAGAGGTTTATCCTGACTTGTTGCTGGTCAACCCTCTCTTCCAAAATAACAACTAATACATTTTAAACAATGTTATTTTTGCAGAGAAACAAGCATCTCCCCCTGGAATTACTATAATAGATCACAAAAATACAATGAAATTAGGTAGATAAATGCATGCACTCTAGGCCGTTTCTATGCCATTCTATCCTGGCTGGTTTTTAATTAATTTTTAATTAAAATAAATCAGACCATATTGTGCACTAGGCAGCTGCCAAATTTCTTTTGAAATACAAGCTCATTTTCTTGAGTTACTTCCCGTTGCTATTCTATATCTTAAGCCAATAACCTGCTCAAATTTTTGCATTTATTTAAACGTGGCCAGTGAGAGGTTTGGGAGAAAAAATAGCAATGGAGGAAAGGCAGAGGGAACAGGATAGCCTGAGGATGGTGAATATTATTTACTCTGTGTAATGCAGTAGACTAGGGCCTCATTGCGCTAGGCACTACACAAGCACAGACCGAAAAAAGATAATCCCAGCCCCAAGAGCTTTAAAATCTGTGTATCAGACAAGAGACAACAGAGGGACGCTGACAGAGAAATGGGGGAGTACAAGGAAACAATGATGCAATAATGGTTAATCCTCCAAATAGTCAGATGTTTGTTTGGGATATTTTATCTTTTGTGTTGGAAACCGCATGAAAACCAGTTTGATAGTGAGACCTGCAGTATTTTATGTCTTTAGCTGAGTTGGAAATAGAACGAGACTAACCAATTTCTCTGTTTTTCTTGTTATGAGTCGTCTTTCTCTTTGTAGGAAGGCACTTGTAACTGTATTCTGTTCACTAAATTATCTAAAAGAATGTTTAAAAGAAAATGGATACTTGAAGCATGTGTGCGCACACCCCACCACCCCAGATGTTTCAGATGGACAGTATATAAGTCATCAATTCACTCAATGCACTTTGGGGGGAGAGGTCATTTCTTGTTCCGTTGACACACCTTTTAAACTTTATTACAGATGCTAGCTCACCTCGCAAGGGCAGACTAGGCCTGATATACTGGGGTTTTTACTTTTAATTTTTGAATGAGGGATTTTGTCAAATATTCTTGTCAAAAGACAGAGTTGGTGATGAATCTGAAATGGGCTGGAAGGACAGGCCTTTGAAGCTCACCTATAGGGCAAGTTTCCCAGGCATTTGTGTATAAATTTCCTAACATAGTATTCTTCTTTTCCATTGTCTTCCCTTCCCCTTATGTTTTAAATTCATTTTAATATTTCCCTCTGTGGTACGTGTTATGTCCATTGAAAATTTTACCCAAAACTACTGCACCAAACGTGCCTATATTCCATTGTTAAAGTGACTTAGGAGAACTAAGTCCCATTGAAAGTTAATGAAACTTAGGAATGCTAAGTCTATCAGGTGCTTTCACTTCATGGCACATCCTTTGCAACACCTGCTGGTAACTGAGGTTTTGTTCCTAGTGTTCCTGTCTAGGGCAAGTATTCTTGCTAGTGAGACTCTAGCCATCAGCCCTTGCATTGTTGCCCATTTAGTATAATTTTAAACAGAACAAAAAGAATAACTCTCTTCCTGCATATACTAAAAATAATGTCAGAAAATGTTTGTCTTGAGGCCTTTTACAATAACATACTGTAAAGGATTGAGTGTTGCTGAAGAGAGGGGGTGCATCTGTGTACATGAAGATAGAGGATAACTATCAGTTGTGTCTATGGTATGGCTAAGATTTTTCAAAGCCCCTCAGGAGATCTGGATGCTCAGTTGCCAGTGGGAACTAGGGACAGATTCACAAAGGAACTTGAGCAGGGTGATGCTGAGCATTACTATCCTCGCTTTTAGACCACTAGAAAATCACTGAGATTCATGAAGCCTGATTTAGGAGCCTCGGCTCCCTGTGAAATGACTGGGAAAAGATAGGCACCTCAGAATGGAATTCACAAAAGCCAGCACACTAGGTTGCTTCCTGCCTAAAGTTAGCCAATGGGAGATGCCGAGATGTCCTAAGCCATGCCCCTCAAAGAGTTCTGTGCCAAAGACCGAGCTGAAGGGGAGGTGCTTCCTCTGCTTGGAATTCTCAGCTGCAAACTGTCTCTTGAGGTTAACTGGGTATCCTAATCACTGGGCTAAAAGTTATGACAGAAGGCTGCCCTAATGTAGTTGGGCAGCTCCAAGTACTCTTAGGATTTGGGCCCAGTATGCAAGTTAGATGGAGGAACACCATCTTCTGCCAGTTTGAGCATCGTTCTGCGGTTTAGGTGCCTGAACACCTATTAAAGGTTGCAGTGTGTGTGCCCCCAGGCAAAAACATGGGCACCTAGGGAACTTTTATTGCAAATGTTTAGGTGGTGAGCAAGTTTAGGCACCTACAGCTGAGCAAGGGTTTTATGATTCTGGACTTGAGGCACCTAAATCATTTTGTGACTCTAGCCCTAGGTTTCCAAATCCCTTAGGTCACTTTGGAAAATCTCAGCCGTTATATTTGCCTTCTTGAATGCAAAAGTTAATTGTAAATCTTTTCTTTTATGCAAGGGCCAATGGGAACATCAGCCAACAACTATTTTCCTGTGCTCAGCATTTCAAACATAAATTCGCAGGACACAAACAGACCATGGGGGTTTGTTCCAACAAGCAGGAGACTACCGTAATCTCCCTTAGCACAGTTTCTAATATACTCTGCTCTGAAACTGAGCATGTTCATGTTCGTATGCTGATTTTTCAGCAAACACTTACCTTTTTTATTTTTGTTGCAGCATCAGTGCAACATCCCACTTTACTTGCTTCTTCCCAGTTAATGGTTTTTAGTTGCGTTTCTGAAGCCCAAAAGGATGATCCTCTCCGTCTCTTCCTCCTTATATACAAAAGAGCATGTAACTCTTCCCCCATGGGTGTATTATATATTAGTGACTTCCATCCACTCTTGGCAATTATACCAGTTTATTAGGCCCTGGTCCAGGAAACATTTATGCATGTGCTTAATTTTATGCATGTGAATGGTCCCATTATTTTAAATGGGGCTACTTACATTCATAAAGTAATGCATGTGCCTAAGTACTTACAGGTATGGGACCTATGATCTCACTTATACCAGCCAGTGCTGGCACCTTCTCGTTCTGTACAACTGAAGCTTGTGCTGCATCTAGCTCAGATTTTTCTAAGGTGATAAACCAATTTCCAGATTACAGGTTAGAAAGCAGGCAAGCAGTGCACCAGAGCCGTGCAATGAGGTTAGTTATTAATCGGGGTGGCAGAGACACAGAGTACCAGTCACGGTATTAGTATTATGAGAATGATTGGTCAGGAATTGCTGCAATAGATATAAAAATATCAGGACATTACATGTTCTTCAACAGAAAAGTTCAAGTGTGAAATCCTAGCCCTATTGAAATCAAAGGCAAAACTCACATTGACTTCAGTGGAACCAGGATTTCACTCCAGAAGCGCAGATGGTTTAAAAAAAAAAAAGTGTCAGTGTTCTTTTCAGAACTTATCAATGTTTTTCATCAGTCTGAGAGAGTGTAGCCATACTATTGTAAAACTAAAAAAATCACAATTTACCTCATCAGCCCACAAAACGTGCAAAAGGAGAATGCAGCATTTAACCTTTGGCCAGCTGTAAATCAAGTATCCTGAGATGTTTTGAGTTATCATCAATACCATAATCACAGGCTTCTGCTGTTTCGTAAGCTGCATGAAAAATGGACTGTCTTGGAGTTTCTGGAGTTCAATAGTTATGGATTAAAGTTCCAGCATAAACAAAATTATGGCTGAGCTAGATCTAGGCAGACACCTTTCACTCGAAACTTGTCTGATGGGTATACTTGCAGTGGATTATGTTGGAACAAATAGATTTCACCATTCATGCTTGCTTAGGCCCCAATCGTGCTAACACTTAAAGACGTACTAAGTTTAAGCACGAGTAGTCCCTTTCCAAACAATGGAATTATTTGTATGCATACAAAAAATAAAATAAACAGACCCTCAGTTGGTGTTAATTGTCGTAGCCCCATTGACTTCAATGGAGCTATGATCACTTATACCAGCTTATGATCTTTACCTTTGTATCTCTCTATCTAATCAGAGAGAGAGAGAGACAGAACCTGTCTCTGTGCCAAACCAAATAATGCCTAATTATTTCTTTTTCTAGCAATTATATGCAGTCCAGTCTCTTAAGGAAATTGTGTTCTCCTAATTTGCATCCTAATATATAACGTGTATTCTCAACAGTATACATAGGGATTCACAGTAACATCAGCAGAAGTTTTCTCCATAATTTTCTGCACATTCTGTTTGTATTTATCCTGTCCTAACCTTTCACCAGATGATGCTCAGTGAAAGTCAGAGTTATATATATATATATATATTATTTTTGGAAAGTCTGTTTTGTTCTGTTTCTTTCACACTCCCCCCAAAAAATTCTTGAGATTCTCTCCCTTCCTACCTACCTCAGCATCATATGCTTATTTATATTTTACATAACCTGGAAAATCAGGGAAATAGATTACTGCACTTGCTTATTACTACTGTGTTTTCAGAAAACAAAGTGAAGAACACAGCATATATGTACTTCAGCTACACACTCCTGTCCTAACGCACAGATTATAGTCAAAGAATTTAACATTCTATCCTTAACTTCTGCTATTGAGGAGAAAGGAAGCAAAAGGCCCTCATCTTGGAATATTGGTTTCCATATTTGTGAAGTTTTACAGTGGATTTTTGCAAGATGCATGCATGATGTACACCTATGAAATAGCTAGCAGAATTGTTTGCTAAATTTATCACTATATTGATACTTCTCATGCAGTACATTTAAGCTAAGCAGGCAGTTTCTGAACTACAGTATCTGTCATCTAATTTATTGAATTCTGCTTACTTTGTCTTGTTTTTAAATAAAATCAGTTTCCAAGTCTGAAATTTTAGATTGAAGTTTAAGTTAAACAAGTCTAAAAAAGAAAGGCATCTTAAGCCAGGAAGTATTTTATATTTTTGCATGTATATAATTTGAAAATGGTCAAATTATATTTTAGGGGAAATTGGCTAAGCAAATACTCTCTCAGGCCATTGGTATACAAGGAAGAAGGCAAGGTCAGAGCAGAGATGGTCAGCACTCCAAAGGTCCAGGTCTACATTTTATGATTATCTGGGAAACCTCCATAAGAATAGATTTTTATAGTAAAAAAATATGAGGCAGACACAGTTTGGTCACACAGCTCTTGATGAAACGGGCCCCTAATTCTTCTGTGAGGTTCTTGGGCCAACTACAATAGAAACAACAATAAACAAAGGCAGTCTTACTGACTCACATGTAAGGGAGAAGTATTCTCTCAACAACAGCCACTGACTCCTACAGCGAGAGACGTGGATTTGTAAAAGATGCTTCAAGCTTTTCCAATCTGTCTCACCGCCTGAGCAGTATTTCACAGAGCTGTCTGGGAGGGAGGCTATGTGCACCAGCCTCTTAAACATCTCTTCCTCCTGCCTTATATTTTAAGAATAGTCCAACTATTATAGCTGCTGAAACATTTACATTCATTTGTAAAAGTCCAACTCCTCCTCTGAAAATGTAGTTCTTTTTCGCTATTCCTATTCCTCCCACTTCAAATAGCTACAGGCTCCCACCCAGCTGCACTCCCTTCCCCTGATTTCACTCCTAACAACTGGCCCTTTTACCAATTTGTCTCCTTCCCTTGTGCTTCTTGCCTTTATCGTCTCATCCAGAAACCCTTACCTGTGACTCCACTCCACAACTTTTCTCTTGGGAGCAATTGTAAAAAATTCTTCTCTCAAACTGAAAGGAGGACTTCCCTGCCTCTGAAGGAATTAAGTCCCACTGAGGCTACAGCTAAAGCATCCTATCAAGGTATGACGTGTTCCCTACAAGTCATAAAAATATTTGAGGAGGCCATTTTTTTGGTCTGTGGTTCAATCTGCTAATTCCAAGCA
This sequence comes from Emydura macquarii macquarii, assembly GCF_026122565.2. Taxonomy (NCBI): domain Eukaryota; kingdom Metazoa; phylum Chordata; order Testudines; family Chelidae; genus Emydura; species Emydura macquarii. Next base: position 15,025,796 of record NW_027131283.1, read on the forward strand.
GATATTTTTCTACAAAATATTTCCCAGAGCAGGGTACCTTCAAAAAGATCCGCACTTCATTCCCATCCCCCAATCTCTATACACAGTTTTCATGTCAAATTTTACTGGCTGAACACCGCACTATTAATGTTACCCCGTATTCAATGTATGATACACACACGTCTCTGTGCCTGATCCACAATGGATATGAGTCTGCTACAGTGCCAGCTAGGAGACAGAGTCCTTTTAGCTCATGCACTAAGCTCTGGAGATCCTGATTCACTCCCTGGTTGACAATCATTGCACTCACATACTCAGTATATTTTATCAGGAACCAAATGGAAACATTTCCAGCAAGTGCATTTAGTATAAGCTGGTTTGCCAAGTTGTGTTGCCTCTCTCCTTTTTTTATGAAAAAAGTGTTTGTATTTAAATAGAGACAGTAATACATAGATTCTCCATGCCTCATCCTTCTTTCTACAGAACACACATCCCTCAAAGGCTAAAGGGGAAATTTTTGTAAAAATGCTGGCAGCAAATCAGTGATGAGAAGTTGGGTGGAATCAAAAGAGAAGTTTTGTTCTTTTATGGTAGATGATATTGTGGCACAGGAATGGGGTGGAAAAGCTATGGGTGGGGAGGGAAAGAAATGAGTAGTGAGAAGGCTTGCATAGAAATGGGGTTTTCATTGGAGTGTAAAGAGTTTGATTGTGTATTTTATTTCTCTGCTACCCTGTCCAAACTTTAAAAAAAAACAAACCAAAAAACAGTGTGTGTTCAGATTAAGATGGAATAGATAGAAGTTTGGACCATTTGGGATTACTGGTGTATCTTTTCATATTTGCATCTCATTCAAGTAGTAGGTGGAAAGGCTATATAGTCTCGAAACCCTGTAGCCATTTATAAAAACATATTGCCACTGGTATGATTTTCTTTTTTTCAGTCACTGCTGGAAGGAGAGATTCCCTCAGTGTGAATTTAAAAAACCTGGCAGTAATGTGACCTGGTGGCTGTAAATAATACTGCCACCTGTGTTCAAATGGAATTTCTGATGTCTTGTTTTCATCTCTGCCATTGGTGTATCTTCCCTTAAGACCATATTTGATCAGACTTACAATGAAAATGATAATGTGGCCTTGGTTTATTTATGAGGGGTGCATTTCTATATGGTTGAGAGGCTTTTTTTTTTTTTTTTTTTTTTTTTTTTGGTGGTATTAATCAAATCCCAGGCTGTTAGTGCGGCTAAAACCCTACAAATTATATTTCTACAAGAGCAAGATGCTTTTATACCATAAACAAAATTTGTCAATATGATACAGACTAATAAAATGCAATTTATTTCACTGGCAGTCTGGGTGGGGATCACAAAACAGATAGATGTTGGGTCAAAGTAGGATGGATGGGATTGAAATTTTTCCATAGGTATTTGCAACAAAAAGTGAACAATTTCACTGAACTTCTCAGTGTCACCAGATCAACTGAAAGAATACGCAAGATGGAAGAACTTGTTTAACTAAGAATTTAATTTTTTCATATCTTCCAGCTTTCCTGTTTCACTGTGTAACATGTTTTCAGCCATGTTGGGTATAACATGGGATAACATCTATTGTAGATATAAGGAGCCTAGTTGTTTATAGTTGAATGGGGCAGGCAAGGGAAGGGGGGGAGATATATGGATGTTCTTTTAAAACAAATACAACCTGCCTGCTGTGCAAGTTGGAGTGTTTTTATCAGCCTGGCACTGACAGGTGGACAGAGATTTTATTCTCTCTCTCTCTCTTTCACACACACAAACACACACACACACACGAGCAGTTCAAAACTTTTGAGATGGTGGATTCTTAAGAGTTGAACCCTTTTATTCATTATCATCACTGATTTGTGTTAGTCGTGCCTAGGGATTTACCAAAATATGGGGGCCTACTGTACCAAACATGGAACAGACACTCAGTAATGGACAGTCCCTGCCTCAAAGAGCTTACACTCTACATAAACAAGAGCGGCACAGAGCGGGAAGGGCTAGAACACCCATGCAGGGTGAGGAACGTTCTGGTGGCAAAGCGTATGGTCACTGCTATGACTTAGCAACCTCCCTCCTTCCCCCTTTCTTTTCAGAAGGGGATCAATGAAATGGAAAGACAAAAGAACGGAGAGGGATGAGGTTCAGGGCAGGGTTGAAGAGGGGAGCATGCACAGCACAGTGAAGCAGAGATGAACAGACTGCAGGAGGGGAGGCAGGCAGGGTTTGGAACCAACAGCCAGTCAGGATGAGGGAGAGATTGTCCACAGTGCAAACTGTAGAAAACACTTGGACATCATCAATCTTCCAAAGTCCCTGCTGCAAAACCTGCTAAAAATGTCAAGGTCTCAAAACAAAATTTGTGCTGCTTGTGAAATGAGGCAAAGCAGAAACTTGAACATGGGTCTCCTATGTCCCATCTGAACACCGTAACTCAGTGGGATATTGGCTAGTCTGGAATGTATATAGGTAAGTCTGTGTCTCCCTTCTCCCACTCCAGAAATTCCAACCTGGACCCAAGAAAGCTTCCAAGCTTGTTGAAACCAATACATTTTTCTGAAAAGTTTTTTTCAGTTTTGATGAATCTGCATTTTCCAATGAAAAAGCTTTTTGTTAAAAAATATTCCCAACCAATTCTACTCCTAATGTCCCCATGAGGTGAAGGTGGGGGGGAGGAGGAGTGGAGTGGAACTGTTACCATTGGACAGTTCTAGGCTCAGAGGGTGTGGCATGGAGGCTGGGGGAAGCAGGGTTCTGGCTGGGCTCTTTTCTCTTTCCCTACCCCACTGCTGCAGTACTTGCTGGGGTTGCTTCTGTGTCCCTGTCAGCTTCAGTTTATTTGGAAACTGAACTCTTTATCTAGTTACAAGAAAAAAATAACATCAGCACGTTCTTTAGTTGTCTAATCTCTTGTTTGTCTCCTTTTCTTTCAGCACATAATGGTGTTACAGTTAATGGGAGTTGAACTAGGTCTCCTTTTCTGCTCTGTAGCAGTGAAGGGGGAGAGATACAGAAGTGAACATTCTATCGCTGTCCTGGATTCTACATCATTGGCTATTAATTTCCTACACACAAGTGCTTAAAGTAGTTGCAGTATTCACAACCGTGCATTTGTTAATTGGGGCAGTTAGGGTGAGGTGGAGTCAATTATGCAAGTGAATGTCAGGGTGAGATTCAATGTCAATTATACAAGTGAAAAAGACTGTGTGTGGGGGTGTGTGTGTGGGGACATCAGAGGAATGAGGGCAATTCTTTCTGCTTTTGTAACTCCTAACAAAACCATGATGTTTGTGTGAATTGGAGACAGGAAGGGCTTTCTGAGCTGCACATATAGTGGATTCATTAGGGATTCATCCCAGGAAGATCAGTAAACCCTCCCATCCAAGTGGTGAGAATTAGGTTTATCATTTTTCTACTGTAAGAGTAAAGCTTGTCTGCGTAGGAGACAGAGCTGTCCTAGGGTCTGTTCCAAGACTGTGAAACAAACACCCCCAGGTTATTGATCCCAGGCAAGATAATGGATTAGCTGATATGGGACTTGCTTAATAAAGAATTAAAGGTGGATAATGTAGTTATTGCAAATCAGCACTGGGTTTATGGAAAATAGATTGTCAAACTACTATTGATATCTTTTTTTATGAGATTATACATTTGGTTGATAAAGGTAACAGTGTTGACATAATATACTTAGATTTCTATGACATTTGACCTGGTACTCCATGACTTATTGATTTAAAAAAAAACTAGAACAATAAAAAATTAACATGGTACACATTAAATGAATTAAAAACTAGGTAACAGATAAGTCTCAAAATATATTTGTAAATGGGAAGTTGTCATCATGTGGTTGTTTTTTTTCAGTGGGGTCTTTCAGGGATCAGTTCATGGCCCTATGCTAATTAACATTTTTATCAATGACCAGGAAGGAAACGTAAAATCATCACTGACAAAGTTTTCAAATGACAGAAAAATTGGGGAAGTGGTAAAGAAGGGGACAGGTCACTAATTCAAAGCAATCTGGATTGCTTGGTAAATTGGGCCTAAACAACAATGTGTTTTAATACAGCTGAATATTGGACTGAGGAGAGTCACTGGACTAGAGAGTCACTTTAAGTCAAAGTTGCAAGAACTGTCCTGAGCCTGCATCCCAAGATGCATCGGGGGGAAAGCTCCTCTGACTGGAGAATTGCAAATATAGTACCTTTATTTAAGGGGGGAGGGAGAGGAGGGAAGTTATCTGGGAAACTACAGGCCTGTCAGTTTGACCTTAGTTGTATACAAGGTTTTACAACAATTTTTTTAAAAAGAGAGTAATTAAGGACATAGAGTTAAGTGGTAACTGGAAAAAAATATAACATGGTTTTACAAAAGGTAGATCATGCATGCAGACCAACTTCTTTTTCTTTGAGAAGATAACTGATTTTCTAGACAAAGGAAATGCAGTAGTTCTAATCCACCTGAATTTCAGTGAAGCAATTGATAGTTTCACATGGGAAATTATTAGTTAAATTGAAGGTGAAGGATTAATACAAGAATCAAAAGATGAGAAAGGCATTAGTTAAAGGGGAGACTAAAACTAGTCATATTGAAAGATGAACTGTCAGGCTGAAGGGAGGTTACTAATGGCATTTCTCAAGGATCAGTCTTGGGACCAATCTTAAACATTTTAATTAATGACATTGGCACAAAAAGTGGGAGTGTTCTAATAAAATTTGTGGATGACATGAAGTTGGGAGGCATTGCTAATATGGAGGAGAACTGGAATATCCTATTAGAAGATTTGGAACTTTGAAAACTGGAGTAATAGAAATGGGATGAAATTTAATGCTGCAGAATTCAAGGCCATGCACTTAGGGACTAACAAGAGTTTTTCCTATAAACTGGGGACTTACCAATTGGAAGAGACAAAAAGACTTAGGTGAATTGGTCAATCACGGGATGACTATGAGCTACCAGTGTGGTGTGGCCATGAAAAGGCTAATACAATCCTTGGGTGCATCAGATGAGGTATTTCCTTTTTGAGATATGTAAATGTTAGTACCAATATACGAGGTCAAACTAGATGATCATGATGGTTTCTTCTGGCCCTAAAGTCTGTAAGTCTATATATGTAGCTCTATACACCTAGGAACAAAGAGAGAGGAAAAAATATTAATATGGCTCCTAAACCACAGGAGATTGAGGACACAAGAGATTGAGTCTTAGGTGGGCTTCCTAACTTTGAGAACAAAGAAAATTCTTTAGGAATATAAGAAACAAAGAAAGAGACTCAGTTGTTAACTTTCACCTAAGAAGAAATCAGCCTCTCATACTTCTGTGGAAGAGCCTGACCGAGAGACAGTCAGTCATGCTGGACCAAGTTGGTGAGCAAAACCATCTTAAACAAAGATTGTACCTTGCTACATTAAACTTTGGATTTTTAGGTGCATGTTTTCACTTTTATTTGCTTGTAATCATTTCTGCCTTTATTTTACTTGGTTTCACTTAGCATATGTCCTGTTGTTAATAAACTTGTTCTATTTTAATCTAAACCAACCCTTTGTTGTGTTTGTGTTGAAGTAATTGTTAACTCCAGTTAAAGTGGCAAGATGCTGAATATTGTCTCTTTAAAGGAGCAAACAAACCTTATTACATCTGAGTGGTCCAGGAGAGAGCTGAACACTTCTGGGAGGGTGGTTTGGGGGAAATTTGGGACTGGAAGTGTGTTGGGGTCATCTTGCCAGTTGTAATCAAAGCTGGTGGAAACCACGGTGGGGCTACTGTGTTGTAGCAGCCTGCTGGGGTCAGAGGCACTGAACCAAGACTGCACAGCACACATACACTCAGGATACTGCATGATTGTCTGTGGGCTGTTGGTATCTGTGCTTTGAACCACAGCAACAGGGCATTTAAGGCATCTAGATTACAAAAGACTGACACAGCTCCTTATTGTTCTGGATTGCACCCCAAAATGTGACAGCTGCCTATATCCCTGTGCATATGTCTAACCTTACTGTGTAACTTTGTGGCCACTTGTAAAAATATGGCAATTTCTTGCAATATTTTGGAGAAACTTCATTGAATGGAATTAAACCTTCTTGAATTAAGTGTATGCACCATTGTGGGCCAGGGAATGTATGTAATTCCATGGAGGAGGGAGACCACAGCCCTCTAAGAACTAAGATTAGGAATGATTAGGAAATTAGGTGATTAGGCAAATTCAATCAGGTTGTAACACCTTCTGAGAGCTATGGCCATGGGGGGAGAGACTCACATATACTGGTTCAAACTGGATTCTCAAGGAATCAGCGGTCAGTGAAAGAACTTTTGGATAAATAGCCTGAGTTAAAACTGACTCCAGGCCTTCCTTCTGATGCAAGAGGGGACCCAATCCTTCCTGGGAAGTGTTGGAAGGACTTGGCCCAGTCTGGGTGCTTATTCTCTGTTAATAGCTGTTCTGAACTTGTGACCACCAGAAAATGCCTAAGTGGGGTTTAAAGGACTGTTCACCAGATAGTGCCTTTGCTGGAATTGGGGTGATCTCTGGTAAGCTTATTAGAATGCGTGTAGGTTCTTTTATTGGTTCAATGTTTTTTTTCTGTTGTGCTTTTACCTTAAGAATAAATGAGCTGGCATAAAAAGAGCTGGGTGGTAATTTAATTGTGGCAATTACACTATTTACCATCTTTGAGGAAAATAGTAAAGCAGGCCTGCTTAGGTAGACTGACTTGGCTGGGGAATTCACAGTGTACGCAGGTAGCTCTGCAGCCTGCAAATACCCCCCTCAGGCGGGAGAGGGATGTGTCTCTGCCCAAGATTGGGCTCCCAGCTCCTCAGCCATGACCGTAGTGGTTGTGCTTGCTGGAGTTTGGGGGGAGATACGTGTGCAGCTGCTCTGAACTGTCACACTTGTAATTTATTATGTCACTGGAATGTCATTCTGTATGGGTTTGATCCTGCAAGGGGTAAACTCCCACTGAAATTAACGGGAGTTTTGCCCCTATGCTCAGCACATAATCTGACTTTAGAACTGACACCCTCGCAACTTTTCTCAGAAAAGGATTTTATCCGAACACTCGGTGTACACTTACGCTACATGTGGTTAGTTTAGACACCCAGGAGCAATGGGATAATTAATGAAACCCCTCATAAAAATATGCAAGAACATTAGATAATGTAGGTCTCAGTGCACCTGTAGGTTGGAGCAGTGTAAGCTACTGTGATATTACTCTGCAGAGACATGACTGGACTCTGCTCTTGAGCCAAGAGTCAGATTTTTCTCAGTGAGTTGTCTGTTTCCAGAAACAGAGCTACCAAAGCTGCCAGCTTCAAGGACAAGGAGTTAAGCAAAAGTGTAAATGCCACACTGCAGGGAGTGTGTATGCCATCCAAGCTAAAATTTAAACTGAAATTACCCAGGAGGTAGACCCCCATCAAGGTCAAAGATGAAAATATAAATCGCTTCCATGCGTGCTATGCATAAAATGTGCCTTGGTGACCTGGCATGAAGCTTCCTTTCAAATGAAATTTCTCAATTAAGAAAATAGCTTTTCCTGGCAAGCTGAGCATTATAATATTCCACAGAAGCTTCTCTCTTAGCATGAACAAAATGATACATTATTGGAGTAAATTCCTCATTCATTAACTTCAAACTGAAAATCCCCTAGTAATTCTGTATTTCAAAACTTATCCAAATGGTTTCCTGTGTATGATGCAAATATACTGTAATAGCCCATACAGCACAGGAGACTTATACATGAGGCAGGCGTATCATTGGAAGCCTCTAAGGACTCAAATTCCCAACCAGCACTCAGGTCAGAAGTCATGGGGATGTGTTCATTTTCACTCACCATTAATAGGTTTCTCCATTTTCGGAAGCAGGTTTCTCTCCTCCCTGTTGCATCCCTGCCCCATCAGCTGCTAGGCTCCAGGACTCTGTTAAGTTTCATCGGCTGCTGTAAAGAGAACCCATGTGGGCTAACACACAGTAGGCAGCAAAAAGATTCATACCATCTTTTTATTCAAAAGCTGTCTATCCTTATTTCCATTTCTTTTCTCACTTCCTTTCAATGCAGTATTCCATATGTTTGGTGCGTGTCCATGCACATTCCGTGAATTCCTCTCACATCTTTCTGTTCTCTTAATACCTCCCAGGATATTCTCTCTGGATTTTTCTCCTCCTCTTAGTGAATAGTTCAGCAGGAGTTTTGTCAGAGTTAATGTGTGATGCTATTGTGGATGCTATTTATTTTTCATTATTTTATTGCTGACAATACTTTTCTTTCTAATTTCTAATGAAATCCTTCCTTCCTCCCACCCTTCTTTTCCCTTCTTTGAAATACAAAGGAGGTGAGAAAAGAGACTGGTAAATATCATTTATTTCTTTGGTAACATTATGGTGCTTCAGTAGGAACTGCTGCCCACCCCACCACCATGACATAATATAACAATGAAACCATTTGATTTTACATATGCATTATTTTACATGTGCATTATTAGAGGCAAAACAGCATGAGACAATGCAGGATGGGAGACTTCAGGGCCACACAGTGAAGTGGGCTGAGTTACAGAGTAGCAGCCTGCAGCCTTCAGGAATTGTTTCACTGTTGGCCCCCAAGAATTAGAGCTTGCCTCTGTGCAAGTATGTTGGCTTGAAATAAAAGTCACTACATGGAGAACAGCAGAAGCTGCAATTCTACACTTTACTGCTTGCCCAAGTGTCATGATGTAAAGAAAGACAACCTTCACTTCTCCATCATCCCTTTGGATGACTGGCTTACTAACTGTCAATGTGCTTTTCCATCAGACACAACTGTAATTTTTTACTTAATTCAGAAACAACTACTTGCAAACAGCAGAGTTCGGGAACGAGGATCATCTTGAGAAAACATCTGAGGTAGGCAGAATTGTGAACAAGTGCTCTCATTGTAGCCTTACCATCTCCCTCAATGCATGTATGTTTTCTTTCTCTCTTCAACTGAAGGTGTTTGGGGGGAGCGGTGGGGGGAGAGAATCCTCAGCATTTGTGCAGTGTTTTTTTTCTGTTAGTGATAACTCTTCCAGGAGACTAAGAATTCCACCGACAGATTTTAAAGCTGCTGCTGCTGACATGCTTTTGCAAAAGGGACACGTTTTTCAAGTATGAATAGAATATATTTGGCGGGGAGGGGGAGGAGATTGGCTCCTGCACCTCTGAATTTCAATAGCTAATAAAAAATGAGGTTATATTATCTCAAAGCAACACTTAACCTAGTTCTACTCTGAAATCTCTGTAGCTGGAACACCCCAAGGCTTCTTAATTGGCATCTATAACATGACCTCAGTGTCATTCTACTGACTGCCCTGGTGAGCAGTCAGTGCCTACTTCTATCTTCTCTCTGCGATTAAGCTCTACCTTTCCAATCCCAGGAGACTCCTGAAAAAAGGGGAACAGCAATAATCTGGATACCAGAGCCTGCCTGCCTGTATTTTAACTGAATGTTTGTAGGAAAAAAACAAGGACATGACATTGTGGGCTGGGGGCTGACATACTTATTGCTTTAATGCTATAATGATATAACCTTGTTTCTTTACTTACCAGAAAGGAGATATTGAGCATTTACAGCTGTGCAAATGGCAGGTAGACCAAAACAAAGTTGAGCTCCTGTCTCTGTTGGAGCCAATCCTCATCAGATAAATAAGAGAAGTTCTAAATATGACAATCCTGGTTTAGTATTACTGACCAAAAAAAGAAGACATTTCTCCTTGTGCAAAAACCTGCTGGGGCAGTGTAAGATTCTCTTTGTTCGTTGGAGCATCAGGAAAGAAAGAGGCGGAGTCCAAACCTTAAGGAAAATCAAATAACTCTGCTCTATACAACTTCTGAAGCACTTCACACACTCTAAATCCCAATACCTGGCTGAGATAATTATTATCCCTATTTTGCACGTGTGTGGCAGAGAGAGATCAGGTTACTTGGCCAAGGTCACATAGAAATTGCTTGATGGAACTACGTTTCCCAACGCCCAGGCCTGTGCCTTAGTCACATGACCATCGTTTCACCAAATTATTCCTCCTTTCAGAAGCAGAAACTAACCTTAGAAATCCCAGGCCAAACTGTTATATTAAAATGGAGAGGGTTTTTTTCACCACATTCTCTGAATGAATCAGCTGCCTGCTGTAGATTATATGCCTGTAGCACTATGGCTTGTCTTTGCAATTAGTACTCTTGAGAGCAGGTGAGTCTGCAGGAACAAGGAATACATTACAGATATCAGCAAGATACAGCTCAACAAGCATGCAGTTTGTTTCATAGATAATATGCCAGGGCACTGTTCTCAGATGAAATCCTATTCTTTGGAAAAGTATGAAGAATAATATTTGGTACTTGCATATATAGCATTTTAGAGGTCACAAATCACCTTAAACAGAAGTTCTGAGAATACAACCTCTACTTCCTCTTTTAATTCCCCCTCCAACTTCCTCATGTTTCCAACATGTCACAGCAATCCTCCCCACAACCTAAGAATCCTAGTTGCATTTTCTTCCTTTGTCAATCCATGGGACTCAGCAAGGTCGGGGGCACTCACTAGCAACATAAGAAGTCCCAGTCCCTACTTCACCTAAGACCCTGATCATGCTGTATGTGCTTAGCACAAGTTCTGCTGGGTCCAGAGAATGAAGGATGAGTTTAGGACACAAACTCTCACTCCCTAGAGTGGGATCATGTCCTACGGTCCCTAGAGCCACGGACAGGCCCCCTCACTGACTCTGAAATGTAAACTTTTCCCTACATTGTGATGAATTACCTCTGAGCACAAGCCTTCCTAAGCCTGATGAGTCATCAGAAGCAATTTCCTGCGCATCTTGTGATAAGCCCCGCGCCATTCAACCACAGTTCAACCAAGAGGCTGGGAGTGGGCAACACGGGATTGATTACTCAATGGTTGCCTGTTTTGTTCATTCACTCTAAAGCACATGGCACTGGCCACTGTCACAAGACAGGCTACTGGGCTAGATGGATCATTGGTCTGACCCACTATGGCTGTTCTTGTGTTCTTATGTTCAATCCACTGTGAGGACCCGCCCTGGTAATCCCAAGGCAGGTGTAATCTCTCCTGTCTGTGCAGTGTTATTACTGGGTTGGAAACACTCCCATTGCCTAGTAGTTTTGACTGCCTGCCTGTGTGCCTGTTTTTACACTAACCAGCCCCTGTTCCAGCCTGTACCTGCTTCTGCCTCAGCCAGCCGCCTGGTGATTCTGACACCTGGTCATTAATAATGAATTTTTAAATAATCACTGTTGGTCTTGGAACCCTAAAGCCTGTGGTGTTGGAGGAAATCATCACTTTTGGTTTTTCCCTCAGTCTGCCTTTGTAGTACTAAGTAGCAAGAGAAAGGATGGGCTTGTGGTACAGGATATCTGAGTTTGGTTTTCATCTCTGCTACAGAGTACCTCTGTAACCTTGGGCAAGGTGCTTAATCACTTTGTGCCTCAGTTCTCCATCTGTAAAATGAGGATAATAATACTCCCTTTCTGTTTAATTTTGAAGCATTTCAGAGACGGACATATCTCTCTGTGTATGAACAGCACCTAGTGCAATGGCATCCTCTCTGTGCTATTAGAGTCTACTAATAAGCATAGTCAAAGGCATCTGCAGCTTGGCATGAACGTCCTCAGCACAGAGAAACACGCTGTATCTAAAAACACATTGTGCAGTCTCACAAAAAAGGTATGTCATTAGGAAAAGTTTTAACCTCCACAGTAGAAAGACTGTGATTGCTCAAAAGGGCTCTATATCATAAGATTTTCATTATGCCTTCAAAACGCTTGACCAGAAGTACACTAGATTTCAAATAGCTGATGAGATTACACAGTGACTGGGCTGCTTTCTGACTGGAACTGGCAAAGTGAAAAATACTGAAGCAGCTGTATAATTTTTTTTCTGTCCAGACTGAATTGAAATCCATCCCTCCCTTCCTCCCCATCCACTACTTGCTCCCTGCTCTGAACACACTGGTGCAATATATACACCAAATTAAACACCTTAAAATATTCACACACAAATTGTGCCACTGATATTCTATAAAGCTTTCTGCAGTTAAATAAATGCATTTAGAAATTAAAAGCATAACCTCATTCTGGATTTTCAGCAGACAGCACAGCGTGATTGCCTTTATGTGTGAGCGTCTCTCTCCCTTCCATCTCTTCCTACACTGTAGAAAAGCTCATCCATTGCTAGCTATGTGTATGCACTGTGTATGCACACAGTGATAAAATCATCCACTTTCATCAGCTGGAACTGGTGGCTGCTTCCCCAGTAGCTAAGACCACTGTTTCCCCATGTCAGGGAGGCTTAGCAGCCCCAGTTTGCACACATTAAAGGAGGCTTGTTTAGTTTGTCTGAGTAGCTGACATGAAATGAATGTAACGCTTCCTCTGTCAGCAAACCATTTTGGGCTCTGTCTTCAAGCAGCGTTGCTGCAGGAGGTGCACTCTTTAATTCTCTCTCATTATTTTAGCAATTAAATCTGACCTTTAAGTTCAAGATTCTTTTCCTTTATTTTTTTTTTTACATTAACTTGAAGGTTTTAGTGTGCTTTGATAGGAAATAGACTTAGACAGCAGGGTCTTAGCGGGCTGCTATGCTGAGATTACTCTATTTGTATTCTGTATAGATGCTTGTATTGCCTCATCATTGGTGTAGCTGAGCACTTTTCAGTTGTTCATTAAACAACATGACTAACATATGTCATGTGAGCTTTGTTCTCTCATCCTCTCCCCAGGAGAAGAATTGTGATAGGTTTTGTTTTTCTTCTAAATCTACACACTGCTATGTCTTTATAGCAATGAAGGCCAGACTGAAGTGCACCTTGCCCTGGGCACGGAAGGTGGTGAAGTTCGTGACTGGCCTCAATTCATAGATTTATAGATTGAGAAACAAGAATCAGTGAAATTCAAGGCATTGTGTATGGTGTGATTGGAGAAAAGTAATTGACACCAAAGCATATTGGTCTTGGGTGGACTGCCATCAGGCAACTAGGTAACAACAACTTAGTTATTGTTGTCATAAGGCTGGCCACTGCACTAGTTAGACTCCTAAAGGTGGACAAAACCTTAGCAGAGGAAACCCTACAAATCATGGATACTGAGAATTCTTCCCAACTGAGTTCCAAGGAATCTTTGTTTACTATACAGCCAACAATATTGACATAAATGATGCTTTTCTGGGTAGCAAAAACACATTCTGTGCCATTCCAAGTTGCTTGACAAAAATGATCTGCCCCTGATCAGATGTTGAGTGATCTAGAACCATCAAACAGCAGCACACCCAGTGTACCTGATGCAACTAACACAATCATACCAGCCAATGTAAGAAATGGTATAGCTAGACTAATACTGAAGGACTGTTTGCAAAGAGTGGTACCCTGAATCTGAAGAAAACTGCCAAGCTGCAGTGCAGGCAAGAGCAGCAAATATGGCCTTTATTATTCAATGTCAAAAATGAGAACCCAGTATGGATAGATGGATTTCAACAAATCACACATGACAACAGCACCAGAAATAACTACAGTTGGCCACTTGCCAATCATTCAAGTCCCCACCCAGGAGATTGACACCCTCAGTACTGTTGAATAGAAATGTAAATGTATCATCAGTGCTTGGGAAGCAGTATGTTTTAATTGTTGGTGAATCTCTGTAATGTGAACTGATTAAACTAATACGGCACACGAGTGTACATGACTTATTCCAGGATTAGAAGGCTTTCATATCTCAAACTTTCAAAAACTTATAGGACAACACATACAGGTTTCAGGGCTAGCAGATGCCTGAATCCAAAGTGGTGTTCTTGGAACACACCGAACATAAGCTCTAAAGGTAAAGCCATCTGGGCCCATAAACTGACATTTCAAACACTGGGGTGTCTGCTTCTTCCTCAACTCTTTGACTTTATATCAATGCATGATCGAGAACGCCAAGAAGATATTGTTAAAGTCATTCAGTTTCATTCTTAGAGAGAGTTCATGTCCATTCATATTTCACAAAGATTTCATTGTCTCCCCCCAACATGTGTGACCAGCAAAGATGACAGTAATGCGAACTTCAGGTGTTGGTGGCAGTGCATGGAAATGGTGGCCCTACTGCTCATGTTCAACTGTTCCCAGAGAGAAGGCAACTTGGGAGATGCATCTCTACCTTCAAATGGATTCTGCCATTCTTCATGAGATATGACAGCAAAAACTATGCAAAGCGGGGTGCCATCTATATCCCAGAAATGCTGGCTGAAGTGCTCAAGAAGCTCCAGCAAGGGAACTTTGTTATCAAAAGATCATCTCAGAAATTCAATCAAGTGGACCCTGATCAGAGCCAAGAGTGGCATAATGTCTTAGGAAAGAAAGAAGGCGGAATTGTATGCATCATCAAGACTCACTCAGCATATGGGCCTTATCTTACAAACTGAGAGCCCATATCACAGCAGACACCAGACTCATGTTCCATGTTGGCTTGGATGACCAATGAGTCAAGAAAAGTAAGAGAGCAATGTCTCAAGAAAGATGAGGATGCATTCTTACGAATGTGTCAGAGCTTCAAGATCATGTGGGGAAGAACCACTAATTTAATTGCAAAATACTGCAACAAAAGATCGGGATATTGAAGCCATACAAGATTCACTGTTGAATGCAAAGATTCTAGGACAAGTGCAATTGGACAGCTTTGTGGAGAAATGGCTTATGACACAAGTGGAGGAGCCTGGATGCGTACACATCCACAATCCACTGCCAAAAAATAATGCTTCAACTTTTTCCATGCTGTAAAAGGTGGGGGAAAAATTCAAAGGAAAGGCCTCAAGCATGAAAGCAGACAGAAATATTCTTCAGCAACTAATCATACCCAAGGAAGCCAGCAGGACTGTGAATTTGCAACAGATTTTGAAACATGAGTTAATGCTTGTTGCTTTGGCATTAGCACAGACAAATGGAACAGGCACAAAACAATAATGGAAGAGGTTGATGTCCGTTGCCCACCATTCTCCCTGTTGGGAGAAGCAGTCTTGTAATAGATGCACAAGCTTTGGCATAAACCATAAGAGAACCATCTGAAGCCAAAACATTTGGACACTTTGCAGATACATTTATAAAATACAGTACTTAGGACAGGAGCAGACTTCTACAGAATAGATATTGTGTCTGATAGGTACTAAAAGGAATTTCTTAAGAATGGTACAAGGCAAAAAAAGCTTGAGAGGTTCAAGACCCATCCAAAGACTGGTGGAAGGCAGATATGTTCCTCTTCCATGTAACTGGATGAATGTAATTGTGCTTCCAGAAAATGAAGGAGAACTTTGCAATAGTTTTTATCTGAGCAACTAATGACAGAAGCTCCACATGACAAAAATACTCATTCTGGTTGGTGGTTTCAGGCTGTGGCTGGAATATGGTGCTTGACTGCAACATTTGACACAATCAGCTGTGTGTTCATCAGAAAGACGCAGACACAAGAATGATTTTTCCCTCTTCATATCCTAACTAATTGTTATGTTACCTCTTGCTGGACACAGCAAGAAGACTACTTGGAAAGTTTCAGTGACATCGTCAATTTCTAACACACTTTGGACAGGAAGGTGAAAATTAAAATGTATTTGTAAGATGTATTTCTTGCCAGAGATCCTCAGCACTGACAAAGCTTGTGCCACTTTCTTCACACACTTGTGGTCATCCGAAGCTTGATCCTCTCCCCCAACAAATGATGCTCTTTTCTTCTAATGCGTCTCCCTCCAAATCCAAGAGGTTTGAAACAGGAGGACTGAGGTTGATACCACAGCTCATGTCACTGCTACCTATACCAGCAGACTGCATGGAGGCAATATTCTGTGGCTGCACAACAGGGTGCAATTGTCAACAATGCAGGTGTAGGACAGCATGACTTGTTTGTACAGGAGCATGCAAAGGTAAAGAACTGGAACCGATTTATGTTAATGGTACCTGATGCTTGGTGCCTAAAGACAGTATTATCAAATAACAAGATGAGTCATAGTAAGTGATCTAATTTGATGATGATTCAGTCTGCCACTGTATACCAAAGTTTCCTGGAATAGTAAGATATTCACCTCCATGCTTAACTAGTGTACATTAAAATGTTTCCTTAGTATTTAGTCAAGAAAACATTTCCACTTGTTTTAAAAACAGGTGTTTTCAGATTGTGTTGTGTTTCTGATAGTTAATAGCTGATAGCTTTGTATGCTTCTGTTTCAAGATGCTAATGCTCAAATTTTGAGTCCTATAGACATGCTCTTTCATGGTTGCATAACTTTAAAATATTTCTAGGAACTATTGCAAATAAAACACTGAAATGCAATTGCTTCATAAAACATAACATTTTATCACTTTTATTACATCCTATAGCTCATTAATATCATACTGAAATATGTTAATCCTAAATGAAAAGTAAACAAAGATTTATGTTGCAGTGATTTTTGTGTGTTCCTATATTGCCAAGCTGTACATTGTGTATAAAGGCCTCCACAAAGAGAAAAATCATATTTGGATTCAGCACCCCCTAATTATCTTTAAAAGACTTGTTGTCAACTTTTAACAAATACTTCCTACATTTCACTTTTCTGAAAACCCATCTAGTCTATTGGGATTCTTTTTGTGCCTAATATACTTACAAAACTCTTTATTTTCCTTATTCTGCTGGCCATAGAATTCTTTGTGTTTATTTAAACATAGATTTATCCTTGTCTCTTTGCTTCCCTTATCAATTTTTTACAATTCCAAGCTTCTGATATATATTGTAGTTAGTATTAGTATTGTAGATTCAACTTAATAGCAATCCTTCTGGTAGCAAATTCTAGGTAATGGCAACATTTTGCCATAAATCAATGTTCATGGGATTTGGATATTGGCAATGGCATGCTGCTTATAAGAAACTTTGTGAGGTTGCAGTCAGGGAAGGAAGTGATGAATTGTGCTGAATACCCACTGCAGGCAGATTTGAGTCTGAAGCCAGGGAAGGAAATTCTGGGACATGCCCTGTGCTGGTGCTGAGCCCATCCGAGCACTCCCTTCTGGGGCTGCAGCCCAGCAAACCTGTCTGCACACAGGAACCTCACGGGAGGTAAGGAGCTGCAGGCTAGGAAGGGAGGCTGTGGGCAGAGTAGTAGCAGGGAGGGGCACTGCAACCCAGATGGTAGAGCTGCAGAGTGCCTCTCCCTGTGGTTTTAAGGATGTGCTCTGCTGGGAGACCACATGCAGGGAAGGAAGCACTGGGATATGCTGAGCCTCAATCCTTAGAGAATGCAGGGAGAGGTACAGTGCAGATCCACGGCCCCACTGTACCTCTGGTCCTCTTAGAAAGCCCCAGCATCCAGGATGCAGTCCCGTTCCCAGGCAGGTTTGCAGAGCTGCAGCCCAGAAAGGCATGTCCTAGTGCTTCATTTCTTGGCCGCTGCCTTGCAAACCTGCCTTCCACTTATTAGCAACTGCTGGCAACCAAGAGGTTGTTAATAAGTGAGATCTGCTGTGCTAACTTCCCTTTTCTTCCATTTGTAATGTATTCTATTTTATAGCTGCCTTCACTTCCCCTTTAAACCAGGATGGGTTTTTTAACCAATGTGGCCTTCTTCCTCGATTCTGGGATTGTGGCTTTTGGGCAGCCATCTAGTTAAGTATTCTTAAACAATTTCATATATTCATTCACATTTTTGAATAAATTCTTCCTCTCAACTGATTTGGCTCATAATTGCTTTCAGCTTTGTGAAATGGGCCCTTTTAAAGCCCCAAGTACATATGTATTACTGATCTGGACTCTATTCGGTTTGCACATTAGAAATGTGATCAAGTCATGATCATGTGTGCCTTAGCTACCATTAATTTTTATGATCAGTTCCTCTTTATTTGTCAAGATGAGGTCTAATATAGAATCCCCCCATGCTGGATGTAACACTTTTTTGAGCTAGGAAATTTTCAGTCTATAATGTTTAGAAATTCCAAGGATGTTTTCGTGCTGGCAGCATGAGACCTCCAGCACATGTCACTCAAATTGACGTCCCCCATGAGCATGCAGTTTTTTCCATACACATTACAGATGGATGTGTAAGGGGCCAGTCATCCTGTACCCTACGGTGATTTGTTGGTCTGTAACAGACACCAACTAATAGTACATATTGTACTTTCTGTTTGGATGCTTAAGGATCAATGTCCTGATCATTTTCTTCTGAAGAGAGAGTGCATTGTGCTAGGTATTGCGCAGATCACGAGAGACAGTCCCTGCCCTGAAGTGCTTACAATCGAAACAGACAAGAAAAAAGGATAGGCGGGGAAACAGAGGCATAAAGTGGGCCTGAGGTCACACAGCAGGCTACTCCAGCAATCAAATCTAGCTATCTTAAGTCCCAGCCAGTCTCCTACCCACTGAACCATGATATCTCTTTCCTTTGTGTCTGTAACCCTTCTGCCAGACCGCGTCGGCAGCAGCATGGGCCGGGTTCTATATCTAGGGGTCCCTCTCAATGATACAACACCAAACTGGCTCGAGCCCCCACCCAGTCACCTGGGAAATTACACACTATTCCCTGGGCGCCCCCAAAGGGCAATGCTTCCCCTCTCGCAAGCACAGAGTCTGAGTGTAGAAAGAAATCTTTTAATAGCAAAAGAGAGGTAACACAGCACTGGTTTGGGGAACAGTGCAAACAGAGTTCATGAACTCAATGAACCAAACCCCTCCCAGAGTACGGGGCGTGTCCTTCGCCTCTCCCTTCCTTCTTCCCCTTGTACTGACCAGCGTCGGTTGCAATGTCCACCTCATGAGGGTGGCTCCACCCCCTATGCCGCTCCTGTCTGACACGGGCTTGACCAGGCCCCCTCTGCTGCTGTCTCCTACCGCCTTCAGGCCTCGCTGAGCCCCGACCGCTGGCAGCGACCACGCCTGTTTCCCACCGACCGCTGGCTCCGACCGCACCTGGCTCCCGCTGACTGAACCGGGCTGGCACCAACTGTGCCGACCCCTTTACCAATCGCTGACCCAGCTAGCACCGACTGTGCCAGCCTCTTCGCTGACTGCACCGGCACCGACTGTGCCGGCCTCTCCGCCGACCGCATCAGGCTGGCACCGACTGTGCTAGCCTTTCACCAGAGTAGCCTGGTGCTCACTCAGCTCTGTTAGTTGTCAGGCAAGGTTTCCCAGATCCTCTACTGGTTCAGCTCTTAGTTGTTTCAGCTCATGGCTAAACCTTCTGCTGACATACAGGCAATGTCCCTGCTTTCAAGAAACAAAAGACTCCAAGATGAGTCATTAATTCTATCTTTTAATAATGGGGAGAGAGAATCACTCCATGCTGGGCGGCAGCCCTTTACCAGGGCCAGTGTGCTCCCAACAGGGAGCACCCCTTCCCCCATTTCCAGGCTGAAACATCTGTCTGCCACTCTTGTGGAGCTCTGTTTAGTGTAGGGTGCAGATTCTATCATAACAAACTAAGCACAATTTTGCTGACATCTGTTCATACAATTGAAGGACAACATTTCATTACCCCAGTAGTTAACACAACAGTGGTTTGTAGCCCAAAACCAGCCCTGCTAACCATTTCCCATTATGCTCAGCACCTAGGTAAGTTATGCTAAATACTTAATTGTACTCATGCAGATACAAAGCCCATGCAAATAAAGTGCCCCCCTTTCAGCTGCTGAGCAGGGAGAGTGTCACTGAGACACTCAGACCTGGCTTACATGTCAGTGGTGAAATCCAGCTCCCCTGTTGCATTGGCACTCTAAGGGTATGTCTACACCGATGGCAGCAAAGTCGCCGCTGTCAGCTCGACCTATCTGGATTGATTGAATAGTCAGTGAAGACCCGCTCAATCAATCCAGAAGTCAACGCTAGTAAACCACCCCCTCAATGGGCATAGCGGGGAACGCTGTTCCCATCGGCACAGTGCAGTGAAGACACTGCGCAGAAAGGAAGCACAGCAGTCAACGGGAGTTACGCAAGCTATTCTGCGTAGCTTGTGTAACTCCCGTCGACTGCCACTGAATCACCAGGTAAGTGTAGAGTAGGGCTAAGGGCGAGCATCTTGGCTCTTCAGACCTTGCAAACATATCTTCTCTGCACCACACAGAAAAACCCTCTTGTGTGTATATTCTGTAACTTTTCCCCTTTATCCTGACTTTAGGTACCATGTCTTAGATCAATGTTTCTCAATTACCAGTCCATGGACCGGCACTGGTTCCTGAGATCTCCCTGACACAGTATAGGAAGCCAATCCCTGGTATCAAAAAGGTTGAGAAACACTGTGTTAGATAACTGAAAGTCTGATGACACATACGCCACTTTTATTTTACATAGCTATTTTTTTTATGCTCACATCTGCCAGTCGCTTGTGAATATCTGTAAATAATCATATTATTATACTGAAAGATATTCTCAGGTTGATCTGTGGATTCAAATTGGAAGTCTGGATACTAATCCAGCTCCAGAGAGAGGATGTTGTGTATGTAAAGCCAGAAACACTCTGAGCCTAACTGATCCTTCTGCATGATCGAAAGCCAGTTTGTATAATCCTAAATGTGGGAGAGGAGCATTCCTTTATGGACAGTCCCTCCTGTGCATGGGGGCCCATCAGGGAGCCATTACTGCCAACATGAATCATAGAATCATAGAATATTAGAGTTGGAAGGGACCTCAGGAGGTCATCTAGTCCAACCCCCTGCTCAAAGCAGGACTAACCTCAACTATATCATCCCAACCAGGGCTTTGTCAAGCCTCATCTTAAAAACCTCTAAGGATGGAGATTCTACCACCTCCCTAGGTAACCCATTCCAGTGCTTCACCACCCTCCTAGTAAAAAACTTTTTCCTAATGTCCAACCTAGACCTCCCGCCCTGCAACTTGAGACCGTTGCTCCTTGTTCTGTCATTTGCCACCACCGAGAACAGTCTAGCCCCATCCTCTGTGGAACCCCCTTTCAGGTAGTTAAAGGCTGCTATCAAATCCCCCTCACTCTTCTCTTTTGCAGACTAAACAAGCCCAGTTCCCTCAGCCTCTCCTCATAAGTCTTGTGCTCCAGCCCCCTAATCATTTTTGTTGCCCTCCGCTGGACTCTCTCCAACTTCTCCACATCCTTTTTTGTAGTGGGGGGGCCCAAAACTGGACACAATATTCTAAATGCGGCCTCACCAATGCCGAATAGAGAGGAATAATCACTTCCCGTGACCTGCTGGCAATGCCCCTCCTAATGCAGCCCAATATGCTATTAGCCTTCTTGACAACCAGGGCACACTGGTGACTCATATCCAGCTTTTTATCCACTGTTACCCCCAGGTCCTTTTCTGCAGAGCTGCTGCCCAGCTCGTCGGTCCCCAGTCTATAGCTGTGCATGGGATTCTTCCTTCCTAAGTGCAGGACTCTGCACTTTTCTTTGTTGAACCTCATTAGATTTCTTTTGGCCCAATCCTCCAGTTTGTTTAGGTCACTCTGTATCCTATCCCTACCTTGCAGGGTATCTACCACTCCCCCCAGCTTAGTGTCGTCCGCAAACTTGCTGAGGGTGCAATCTACCCCATCCTCCAGATCATTAATAAAGATGTTGAACAAAACCGGCCCCAGGACCGACCCCTGGGGAACTCCGCTTGTGACCGGTTGCCAGCTAGACATGGAGCCATTGATCACTACTCATTGAGCCCTATGCTCTAGCCAGTTCTCTATCCATTTTATAGTCCATTCATCCAACCCATACTTCTTTAACTTGCTGATAAGAATACTGTGAGAGACAGTATCAAAAGCTTTGCTAAAGTCAAGGTATATCACATCCACCGCCTTCCCTACATCCACAGAGCCAGTCACCTCATCATAGAAAGCAATCAGGTTGGTCAGGCATGACTTTCCCTTGGTGAATCCGTGTTGACTGTTCCTGATCACCTTCCTCTCTTCCAAGTGCCTTAAAATGGATTCCTTGAGGACCTGCTCCATGATTTTTCCAGGGATTGAGGTGAGGCTGACCGGTCCGTAGTTCCCTGGATCCTCTTTCCTCCCTTTTTTGAAGATGGGCACTATATTTGCCACCAGAGGCAGAACCAATCTGAGTGTATAAGCAATGTCCTCCTTTTTACATTGCTGACTTGTGAGATGGTAGCAGCAGCCGGACATTGTGGGGTGGATGACAAAAGACTACCTACCAGGTGTGGTAATTTGGTAGCTTTCCTTGCACCACAGAAATCCTCCCAAAGCTGCCCTGTATAGAAGATGGAGAGACTAAATGACTTGCCCAAGATTACCCAGCAAGTTTGTGATAGAGTTGGGAATTAAATGCTTGAATTAGGCCAGGTATTTAACCAAAAGACCACCCTTCCTTCTGTCCTTCACAAGCACTCTCTGGACACTAACTAACACTCCTTCTGGACATGATTCCTCACAATGGGACTGGGTAATGCAGTGAGCAGAAGCAACATGGATGAATGGATAATGATGATGTTGATATGCAGGATAGAATCACCACTCACTCATAGACCACACCCCGCTGGGGACATGGTACAGGTTGGTGCAATAACAAGCATCTCTTCTAGTGCTCTGTTCAAAGTTATGGGGGATGCCTGCTTTACTGTAAGGGTTCAGGGAAAAAGGTATCATAACTCTTCTAACCTTCATAACACCTTCCCCGCCTGGCCTTCTGGTACTTATACAACCATAAAAGCAGAAGTTAGTCAACTGTGTCTAAGAGTTAGAGTGGAATAAGAGAAATGATTCTTATGAGCTCTCTGATTGCTCAAATGAGGGTCTGATATTGCTTTAGCACTTGTAGTTTTGTTGTCGCATACTGCAAACTCGTACTGCAAACTCAGCTTGAACTCCTCAATCCTGAAAAACTAGCTGGCTCCTTTTTGCACTCTTCATGCATCATCAACAATAACGATTCTGCAGTCAGAGCTTATTCAGCAATCATTCTATTGATGATGCCCAAGCTGGACTAGAATCCCCCTCCTTCTCCCCTATCGGTGTTCACTCTACAGTGTAACAGGAATAAAAAGTACTAAGAACTCCTTTAAGTCAGAAAAGTAAATAAATATGACTATGGATATACACAGGAACATTTCTATTGAGTAGGAAGTTTCTTAACATAGTAATTTTTCAGAAAAGGAATGCACACTGTGTCTAATTTTCAATGGTGCTAAGACTCAACACCCTAGTTAAATATGCAGGTGCCCAGTGAAATGAAGTGATCTGAGAAAATCAGCCCCTCCATGTTCAGTTTGATCCCGTTTACCCCCAAACAGTATCTAGGCTGATGCAGGCTGGTACTTAATAAATATGTATTTCAAAGGAAACGTGAGCTGGGACTGGAGCAGCAAATCCTTGTTATAGTCTCATCACTCTCTGAGATGCAGAAAAAAATGGAAGTCAGTGTTTTTCTGGGTTTATTCCTCCCTTGCCCCCACTTCTTGTTCTTTATTTAACAAAAAACAAAAAAAAAAACGAGAGAGAGAGAGAGTGCAAGGTATGAAATAGTAGAAAGTCTCAGAGAATACTGTGGCACCTGATGGATTAAATCCTAGAATTAGTCAGAGTTCACAGTTGCCAGAAAGTCTCAGAAATGCTTATTTTTGATGCTCTGGTGAGCTGAACTGAACAAGATTTTTCTCTGTTCTGAAATGTTCAGAGACACTTTGTGAACTTGCCAGGTCCATCAGGAAACCCAAAAGCCTCTTTTAAGCCTCGCCATGGTCTCTAGTATCAAGTTGGGTTTGACATTTCCTTCTGTGTTAAGTGCTCGACTGCACAGTGGCTCATGACGTTTCTTCCTTTTAATGTGCCCTATTGGGTATTAATAGTGCTCAGCTTTATTTTCCATAATTTAGAGGTTGCCTTATAAAATATTAAATTGCTTATTAATGTTTGGAAAAGTGGCAGAGGAACTAATATATATTACAGGCAGCACACTACTGATCACCACATACTAATTAGCTACACACAGAAAATCCACACAAACTGCTGCTCTTATTATACCAGTGCAGGCAGGAGAACAAGAATAACTCTCTGTCTCTTTACAGCTGCTCAGCTGGAGTTAAAGGTCTCCTGTTAGATTTTTTTCCCAGGACAGGAGGATGAAGCTTTCCCCATCCTTTTGTTGAAGAAACAAGTTCCCACAGGTTATGACTTAAGTGATATCAAAGCCAGATGCTTATAGCCCACTTCTCCTTTTAAGGGGTAATTAAAATAAAACTTGCTAGCTATATTCAATTTGTAAAAGAAATGTATTGTCTCACAGGTAAACTTAGTGTAAACTAAAAACAACTTTCAAACAGCTTCTCTTATATCAGTCAGCAAGTATATGAAATATAAGAAAGTAAAGCACAAATGAATTCTGAATTCTTTAGCTAGTGTTTTAGAACACAAAAATATGTATGTACTGTATACTAGGTTTAATTATTCTGATGATGAAAACTGTTATTGTGAACCCTGTGAATGCATAAATCATTTGGATCAAGTAAAGATTAAGAGTGGGTCTTGCACTATTGTTGTGACGCTATGATACTTCACTTCTGTGTGGAAGTGTCTAGTTCAAAGAAGAATTAAGATGGCATCCGTTTCCAATCCAATGTCTGATATCACTTTAATAATAACAATACTTAGCACATTTTATTCACAGATCTCCAAATGCCCTATGAAGATGAGTAGCCATCATGAGTCCCATTTTACAGATGGGGAAACTGAGTCTTGCGGGGGTTAAAGTTCACATAGCAAGTCAGCAGCAGAGCCAGAAACAGGACCTTGGTGTATTGTCTTCATGTTTCAACTCCCATTGGGCCACATTACCTCATTGTCTATTTTGGCAATGTTTATTGTCTGAGTGGGGAGTAACAATTCCATTTTACAACAACTTTTGAGATTTCAAAATTTGTTTTCATTCTATTTTTTTAAAATGTCAGCACTCTATTTCACTCTCGCTCTCAGTGACCGGGGAGTCCATCTTGGACCTCAGAAATCTTCCTCTCGAAAGCTTAGTGGAAACTAATATATCTCCATGAAAAGTTTTGGTTTTGCCAAAAAGTCTTTTGACTGAAATGTTCTGACCAGCTCTGTCTGTATTACATCCCCAACAATGTTAACTTGAATTCAAAGACACAATGGAAGGCAAATGTATTGTTTTATATTGAGAAGAATTTGATGATGATACTTGTTTTATTGCTAATCTGGGTGGCTATCCTTTTTCAAATGTTTGAGAATATATTTATAGAAGCTGTACTATGGGGACTCAGCAGGGAAATGAAGATATTTTAAAATGAAAGAGCAATGGTCCTTTCAGACATGTGAACTTTGTACCCGAGAAAATGTCAACCACACAATGGAATTGTAATGGGGAATTTTCAATGTTTAGTGAGTTATTTTACCCTCTCAAATGGATGTATGCCTTATTTTGGTTAATGGGGGTTGCATGTGATCACTGAAAAGAGACTATATCTCCTCAGATTGCAAGACATCCCAACTCCTTCATATTGGGAGTTGGAGTCCCCCAGCAGAAAGATAGCCTCCAATAACGGAGGTGTCATAAACTATGTCATGAAAGAATTCATATTTCTAAAATCTGCTAGACCTCTTGTTCCTCTCAGACCCTAAAGTTTCAGTGAAACTTAAGGATAAATAAGATGAAGAAATGGGAGTTATAGTTTCCAGTATGCATTTATTTCTGCATGTATCTCTGGATTTCTTTCCTGGAAGATTTGTTAGAGGAGTACTGCCCCCTACTGTAGAGAAATGAATTAAGGCAAGGAATACAACTGAAGCAAAGACAAATGAGAGACGAGCAACCTTGATAGCCTGATTAAACCACAAGCAGGGCAACCTGTGGTAAAGCAGAGATCAAGAAGGAGGAGTTTATTCACCTTGCATTTGCTGGACATTTTTGCTTGCAGGTTGGAGGGTTGCAGAGTGAATTTAGGGACTTGCATATTGCTGATGCTCACATTTTGCATAATAATGACATACATAGAAGATCAGATTGAAATGAACTGAGTGTTTGATGCAGGGATGAGAAGAAAAGCAAATGCATGTAAGTAGGTGTGTACAGTCTGGGGCAACAAAGGCAATGGGGAGGAAACACCTTTAAAGGGTTTTGATTAAGAGGTGTAAGTACTGCCGTGAAAATCATCTGTGTAGTGAGGGGAAAAACTTAGTGAAAATGCTGCTGCCTATGCTTTGCTTTGCACTTTTATTTTAGAACCACCCAATGTGATTGTTTAAATAGAGCTTGATTCATTTTAATATGTTCTGTACAGTGCAAGTTAAACTGCCCCTTAGCACTGTCATAACCTTTGGAGTTTTTTTCCTCTGTATTATCAGCCTTGATGACTCTGTCTGTTGTTGAATCTCAGGCCTTGTCCACACTAGAAAGTGTTGTCGATCCAAGCTACAGCAGTGATCAAACAGCGCTATAATTACAGCGCTTGTGCCTGTCCACACAGCACTCATTGTGTCGCTGAAGCGCATCCACAGTTGGTGCTCTAGCATCGACAGCGAGAGCAGGGCACTGTGGGCAGCTATCCCACTGTGCAACTCACCACGTTGTGCCGCTAGAAGCTGTGGGAAGGTGGAGGGGATCGCAGTGCATCATGGGTGCAGGCTCAATGTCCCATGATGCAGTGATTTCCATCCCGTCATTCCATGGGTTTCCAACTGTGTTTTGCAGCATTTTTCACTGGGCCCTGTTTCCTGAGCACCCACCATCTCTATCTGAAAGGATGGATCCCGCACTGCTCTCCACTGTTGTTGTCAGTGTTCTGAACACGTCGCAGCTGCTCATGCAGTATATCATCAGCTCCCAATCAGAACTCGAATCTGAGGCGCCTGACCTGCTGTGTGCCATGCAAACAAACAATGCTGGATTACTATTTGCATTCACAGAACACAGTGTGCTGCCACTTTGGGGTGAATAAAACAAGCACTGAGTGGTGGGATCGCATCATTCCGCAGGTCTGGGATGATGAGCAGTGGCTGCAGAACTTTCAAATGCACAAAGCCACCTTCATGGAACCCTGTGCAGAGCTCGCCCCTGCCGTGCGGTGCAAGGACACCAGAATGAGAGCTGCCCTCTTGGTGGACAAGCACGTGGTGATTGCCGTGTGGAAGCTGGCAACTCCAGACTGCTACCAGTCGGTTGCTAATCAGTTTGGAGTTGGGAAGTTCACCATTGGGGCTGTGTTATCGCAGGTGTGCAGGGCCATTAATTGCATTCTGCTAAGAAAGACTGTGAGTCTTGGAAATGTGCATGGAAGAGTGGATAGCTTCACAGCAATGGGATTTCTTAACTGCAGCAGGGCGATAGATGGCAGGCGTATCTCAATTTTGGCCCCAGATCATTTTGTGACGGAGTACATCAATAGACACGGCTACTTCTCTATGGTACTGCAGGTGCTTGTGGATCACAATGGGCGTTTCACTGACATCAGCATGGGTTGGTCAGGGAAGGTGTATGATGCTCGTATCTTCAAGAACACTGGCCTGTAGAGAAATTTGCAAGCAGGGATTTTCTTTCCAGACCAAAAGATTCCAATGGGGGTGTAAAAATGCCCATAGTGATCCTGGGAGACCCAGCCTACCCCTTACTGCCATGGCTGATGAAGGCAACCTGGATAGCAGCAAGGAGCGCTTCAATAACAGGCTGAGCAGGTGCCAAATGACCGTTGAATATGAGTTTGGCAGATTAAAAGGTCACCGGAGATGCCTTTATGGCAAATTAGACCTAAACGAGGAAAAGATTCCCATAGTTATAGCCGCCTGCTGTATGCTCCATTATATTTGTGAAGCTAAAGGTGGAAAGTTTCCCCCTTGTTGGAGCACAGAGACAGAGTGCCTTGCAGTGGAATATGAACAACCAGATATCAGGGCTATTAGGATGAAGGGCACAACAGTGAGCCATTCAAATCAGGGAGGCCTTGAGGAACTATTTTGACAATGAGCACCAATAAGGTGTCTTTGTAAACAGCACTGACTGCTATCCAGCTTGCACTGTGTATAAACGTGAGGTGCAACCACCGTGTGCAAGAGACAAATAAAGATTGCTTATTCTTCATAGAGGATGTTTTTATTAAATAACAGTTATTCACAACACACACAAAAATCTGCGCTGGAGGGGAGTAAGCAGTGAGGGGCAGTGTGAGCTATGACACCTGTGTGTAAGTCCAGCTATTGTTCTCGAAGCTATCTGAAGGGGTGGAGTGAAGGGGAGATACCGAAACGGGCCTGGAGTTTGGGAAGGGCATGGAAAGCAGTTCTGAACTGGCTGCAAGGGGGGTGCAAGCACGCATGAATTCAGTCTGCAGCATTGAGTGACTTTAGCAGCTCTGTCTGCTCCTCCCTGGCTTTTCTCATGTGCTCATGACATGCTGTCACTCGGTCCTGGTTTTCCCTTCTCTCCTGCCTACCAATTATTTTATTTTTGGACACGGTGTGTCTCCATGCCATTTTTTTTTCTTTTTTTTTTCCCACCTCAGAGGACAGGAGGAATTCTAGGAATTCTTGGAAATCTCCTTTTTGCTTCTTCCTGGTCATTTTCTTATCAGCTGCAGGTGCTTGGCAGGTGTGGAGGGATTTCCCCTCAGGGGCACAACTATAGAAGTACAACAGATAATGAACTCATGATTGTGAGTGCAATAACAGCATTGATGCATTACTGTAAAATACACTTCTTTCTTATGGTCCCCTGGCAAGTACACAGCTTGACAATCACCCTGGGACTGGTAAGTTGTGCCCAATGTGTGAGGGGGAGGCACTGTAACTGGAGAAAAGGTTCTGGGTGGTTGTTTGGGGTATTGAATTAAAATTTTAAATTGTGCCACCATTTTCCACAGGCTGAGGCTATAGAAGCCGATATCTCACTCCTGAGAGTCAGCAGGATGCTAGTGTGCATCTCCCTAGCATTGTGGGACGTTTCCTGGAGACCATTTACTGAGACAGAACCAAGCGTGGCATCTACACTGACACTTTGTCACTAAAAGTTTGCTTCTCGTCAAGGTGATTTTATTTTGTAGCAAAATCAGGGGAGTTGGGTCAGCGGGGGGGGGGGGGGGGTGAGGGTGCAGTTTGTATATTGCATCTGTTTTGGCACAAAATGCTGTCTTTTGTTGACAAAAGTCTCTAGTGTACACCAGGCCCCAGTATTCTTCTCCTGGTTACACAGCCAGCAGGAAAACCTTTCCCTTTGGAGGCAGAAGAAAAAAAGCTGTATTTTGGAGAAGCTCACCACCCCTTCAAAAAAATTTACTAACAATCAACATCCAAGACAAGCCCCATTTGTAGCTGATCAAGGGCCTTGAATTGGAGAGAGAGAATATTGGCTCATATAAAATGTCTTCATGATAAAGTGAACCTCTAAAGGAAAACACATAGCTAATTCTTTTCCCTTGTGGTTTGGTTCTAAGAAGATCAGGCAAAACAAACCCAGCCTGTGAACAGAAGAGGGATTCTCCCATGGCACATTACCAAATTATTTTCAACCTGTCGTCTTCTTACCTCAAAATAATCGGGTAATTAGAGGTCAATACTCCAGGGGTGAAATCCTGACCCCACTCAAGTCAATGGCAAAAGTCCCATTGACTTCAGTGGGAACAAGATTTCACCAAGCTCTGTGTGCAAGTCAGCTAACCTCTCTGTACCTCATTCTGTCCCTCTAACAAATGGGAATAACAATACTTACTTATTTACTGTGCAAGGATGTGTCACGATCCATGCTTATAAAGCACTTAGAGAACATTTATTCTGAGGCTCTCAATACAGTAAGGGAAAACTACTTTTATTTTAAAAGCAGGCTGAACTGCATGATAGAGTTACTTATTTGCACATTTTTACACCCCTCCCCCTAATTTCCCCTACTTTTTATGCAATACTTAATAAACTATTTACTGGGGGTATTTTGAAAGAAAATGAAGGCTGAGGCCTTTATCATCCTTTTTATTAACTTCCTTCCACGGTCTATGAGATTAGAAGCTCCTTTAGCCCCACATTCTCCTTCTGTTTGGAAAAAGAAAACGCTTATCAACTCCAGGAACCTTCCTCCTTCCAGTTATGTCTCAAGGGATGAGTGGGATGAATGTGGAGCAGGAATGGGTACTTTCCCCTGTCTCATCAAATCATTGTAGGTTCCTTGGAAAGGGGCTGATTATTTTTTCTTTTTATTATAGCGTTCTAGCAGGACCAAGAAGTGGCGTATTTGACCCCAAGAAATAAGAGTGTAGGCAGTGGCATATAGTATTAATTCATGAGCCAAGACCTGCCACACCATCCAATGATAAAAACAGAGAGGAAGAAGGAATACACTTGATTTTTCACTAAATATTGCCATTTTTGGTTGCTCAGTTATGAATTTCCTCCTAGGACTCCAGTTCAGGCACAGGCTTAAGTTTGTTGTTTTAGAATCTTTCCAAAATGGGAGTTGTGCAAGGGGCAGTGCTGGGTGCCTTTTAGTCACTTAGTGCAGCTAGATTTGGGTAAGTGAGGATGCAAGAATAAAGCACTGAGAGAGAGGAAACAGAGAGCCGCACCCATGTTAAATAGCCAATTGGAGGACAGTATGGCAGCTCTCTGGGACATAGCATTTGTGTTTCTTCTCACTTCTGCCATTGTACCTTGTTGTAAGATATCTGTAGCAGCCTCCCACCTCTCTGTCTTCAAGACAACTGCTTACCTCAAAGTGGGGGATCACGAAACAGTCATACCTTTCTAAGTCAAAGGCAGTGAAGGGGGATGAAGCTTTGGTTTTATTTGTCTTATATGTACACAATTTTGGCTCTGACTTAGCTCAAGAAGATAATGAGTGATGGAACATTATTATATACCAAATCTCTATTTTACAGAAAATCCCTAATATATGTAGATGTCAAAAAAGTCTACCAGTATTAAAATAAAAGGCCCTGGAAGCTTACAGACTTCATTTGAGTAACTGGTCTGACATCAGATCACATCAGACTAAAAGCTACTATAGCCTGGCAGAATGAAGCCCTCCTCAAAATGGCAAGTAAAACAGTGCTAATCAACTGAAATGCTGACTGCAGCTGCATTTACTCTCTTGCACCCCACACTCAGAGCTGGTTTGCGATTTGGGTTTTCATTTATTTAAAGAACTTGTCCTGTTTCAAGGTTAAAAAGAATCCCTTTTTGAAGATCATCCTTTGCAAGCCCATAGCTAGTCACCAGTCCATTAAATATCTGCTGTGTTGGAAGCATGCCACGCGACAGCATGTGCTGTAACTATTCAATGGGTAGATAAAAGATTTCAGTTTCTTCTTCAAGGTGCTCAGTTTCCTTTGGATTTCATTAGTTCTGTGTTCTCTTAGCTCTTAGATCACTGGTCATTTCTCAGGGGCATGACACATGAGAACAGAGTATTTTAAGGAAATAGCAAGCTGGTCCTATGTGGGTGTTAACTCATGAATTAGGGAGGGATTCTGGTATGGGGAGATAGAATTAAGTGGGACTCACTCCTGTGATTTGTGTTGCATATATGTGCTAAACAAAATCAACCAGCTTCCTCCTCCTGCTATCAGAAACCCTCTTCTGCACCTTCCCGGTGGTACATTTGGTCTCCTCAAACATGTTAAAATGTCTTCCTTGCCTAGCTTCTAAATTCATCATCTGAGAAGGGCTACAACGGACAGGACAGCCACTTTACACTGCACCAAGTACAATACAATCCTACTCCTCCATTTTCATGTCTGTCTTTCCTATTAAGAACTATATTCTTACATATTAACAGCTGTATAAATGCCTTTGCTAAACTGGCATGCCTAGTGATACGGGGCGTATTTCTCTGCTGATCATCAATCTGTATTAAACAACGCCTTTATGATTTTAAGGAACGAAAATTGACATGTTTTTCAGGGTGGGAGAGTTGTGCTGATTTCCATAGCTTTTGGATTAAAAACTAGGCAAAGTGTTTGCTTTACTCTTTCTACCTGACAAAAAAGCTGTCTTCAATTAAAGCTGCTCAGAGCATAAAGATGATACATTCTGATACCTGAGGGGAGGTTTGAGGGAAAAGAGGATGGTTGGCTACATTACTAAAATCCCATAACATTTCTAGCAGATGTAGGTGTGTTAACAATTGTCCTGGCCAAATTCCATCTTAGGTAATTACATTCTGCCTACTCAGAATTTCCCCTGTTGTGTGTGGATTTTTTTTTTAAACAAATAATATAATCCTTGCTTCTGACCTAAACATTTGTGTTGCGCTACCATGTGCTATTAACCAGCTGCTTTGCAATTGCATTTCAGTAGTGGGTGAAGTGATTTCTACATATAATGTGCAAACCACTTTATAAAGCATATTACAGTCCTAAAGGGGTTATTTTTACAGTTACCAAGTTTTCTGTAAAAGGAATGGCAATTGACTGGCATGCTTTAACAAAAGCCAAATAGTTAATTCTTCTCCAAATTCAGTGAGGAAGGGTGGGGATTTAAAAGCTCACACAATGCATATCAAATGCTTGCTTTATCAGCATGAAGCAGTCCTTTCTTGGGACACACAAGGCTACAGCAGTAAAACTGCCATTTGCATTGAATCAAACCCCCATGGGAGAGCTAATAACCTCTCTTTAATGATACCCAGAATTCTTGCCTTCCCTAGATCATGTTCTAACAAGTGCACTCAAAAAAAAGCAAGAGACTGTAATTTACATATGACATTTAATTGTTAACTTTGTAATCAGTGTAGTTTAAATTGAGAACAGGTGTATAATTGAAAATGTGGGGTTTCTTTAACCAAAGTGATTTCCTTCCTCTGCAACTGAGATGCTGAACAGGTGTGTTTCAGGGTGTTAGTGTTTAAGAGAGGATTTTATTTTTTATGATTGGATTGTGTTGTAAATACATAGCTGAAACTAATATTGGCATTCTGTTACTGTTGTTGTTTTTATGAAAAGTCATTTATATGTTCCATCGTTGGAAATCTCCCTCATCTTCCAGCTACTGTTGCTGAAGCACTTCTTTTGGATTCCCAGGACTCTTAGACTTCGTCTTAATCAGACTCAGCATTTAGAACTAAAGGCAGCATCACAAAAAGAATCTTAAGGCATTAATTCAAAGTAGTTGTCATACTTGTCAAATATCCACAGACCGCACAATTAAGGGCCCTTTGGGGGGAAAAATACAATTTGAAAGAGAATTTACAATGAAAAAGAATTTTCTTTTAAACAATTGGTTGGATGCTAATGAGGTCAGGAGAAGCAGGAAGAAGTGAATATTTTTGCTCAGTAGTTATTGTAAGAATGTTTGAGTCATATCAAGAGGAAATGGAGAAGCTTAAAAATCAGCCCATTTCCTGCAGTATCTAATAGGTCCCACTCCAGTATCCAGCACATTTCCTCCTAGGGTATCTGGGAGAAAGAAGCATGTCCTTCCAAGAGTCCCTCAGCAAGATTCATGTCCCTGATCTGAAATCTAAATCTATCCTTCCTCGGGGTTTTGGATTTATTTATTTATTTCTAAACAGGCTGGATAAAGCATTTTTTTAAGTTTAAATCTTGGATTTAAAAGTACAGTTAACATTTAGAAATGATAGAAATTATCATATATGTTTTTATGTTTGATCTTTAACTGAATGGAAGGGGCAGAAATCAAACCCTTCCAGTTTACATCTTGAGAAACTTAGCTTCCACTGAAGGAGAAAAAGCTTTCTTAAAGCAGTGATCCATTTTTCTGTATGAAATATGAATAATGAATATTCCCCCTTTTCCTCATTTTTCTTGCCTCAGGGATGCTGGATAATAATAAACAATTTCAGAGAAGCCACTTTATGATTTTCTAAACCTTTCTGGGACAAGCACATATTTAATCAGCCAGATGTCTGACTAGACTCAGCAGAACATAATACAACCTCAGAAGAATTGCCTCCAAATATCTATGCAGCATTAGATAGTGAACTGATATATAGGATGTGGTCATCCTATAAGTTACTTTGTAGGATTTTTTTTTCTTTTTCTTCATCACGGAGCTGTGATTTCCATGTTCCTTTTATGGTTTTCATTCTCTTCCAACAGACAAAAGACTAAAGTTGTGACTTCCCTACTTTGAGCACGGGGTTGGACTAGATGACTTCCTGAGGTCCCTTCCAACTCTAATCTTCTATGATTCCCATTCAGCTTTAAAAAATATACTTGACTAGAAAAAAAGTGGGTTTTTCTTTCATATTTAGCAGCTTTTATATTCCATATATTTCAAAGACAATCACAAAATGAGATAGATGGAGGGAAATACAAAATCTGTGGAAGTAAATGGAGCAACTAAATATTGAACAATATCTTGCATGCACAGCTGTAAACATTAGCCTCTACATTTTTAAAGCACTACGTAGGGTTGTACCCAGATGATCCCGGTAAGTAAACCCCCACAGTGAGTAGGATAGAAATTCATGGCCAGAACCAAATGTGTCATGAGAAAGCATGTTGTTCAGAACTCAGAAGTCAAATTGGGTAATTTGTGGGTTTGTTTTTGTTTTGGGTGTTTTTGGTAAATACTTTATGCATCTTTTTTTTTTTTTTAGGCATTTTCAGAAAAGCAAAGGACAAAATGCCATTATCAATCATAGTGACAATTCATAGTCATTCATGATGAAAATGAATAGTAACTAGACCAGGAAAAAAAGAATGAGTATTATTCTATAACCTAGGGGTTAGGGCATTCAGATGGGTTGTGGGAAACCCAATTTCAAGTTGCTGTATGAAATATGAATAATGAATATTCCCCCTTTTCCTCATTTTTCTTGCCTCAGGGATGTGCATAATGGAACAGCTTCAATAAGACTGACTGAGAGACTCCCATAGCCCAGTGGCTAGAACACTCTTTTCTAGTGGGGGAGACCCAGGTTCAATTTTCTTCTCCATCTCAGCCAGAGGGGAATTAAACCTGGTTCTCCTATATCCCACCCTAATCACTGAGCTACAGGTTATAAGGAAGGTCATCTTCCATGTTGTGAATCTAGTCCTTGAAAATGCCTGAGGCAAAATGCAAAATGTCAAGTTGGGTCAAAATTAAAAAAAAAATTTTGACCCAACCAGATTCAAAATGTTATCAATTTTTTGGTGGGGGTTCACAGAAAATTTTTGAAAAAATCCATTTTCAGTTTGACCGGGAACTATTTTATTTTATTTTGGAATTTCCATCAAACCAAGAAAGCTATTATTCTCCCAGCCCTACTCCTAAATTACCCCCATAATCTTTCTTGCATTTGCCATGGGGTCATATTCCATCTGGACTCATCTGTATGCAGGGAAGAGAAGCTGGGAGATTGAGACTCCACACGTGCGGATGAGCAACTGTCAGCACCTTTCTGTGTGATCGCCTCAGGGAAAGGAATGAACCCACCTCAACCTCCAAAGAGTTAAACTCTTATCTGGCTCTGCTTTAAATCTAATGCCCAAGTCGCATCCCATCCTCCACAATATCGTATAGGATATATGGCAATTTGTGACCTTTTAACTTAGCTTAAGCCTTATCATCTTAAAGGATCTTGAAGATGGTGAGTTTGGTAACATGTCCCTTATGAAACTGTGGTCTCTTCCTGATTTATGTTTTGTAATGGCCTTACAAGGTTGTCCCATCTTTAGAACAATACAATATGCCATAAAAAGCACTCTGAACAATAATGTATTGTAAACCCAGGCAAATGTACTCTAAGTCATAAAGGAGAGCAATAAATCCTACACTGAGAAACAACTGCTAATGTTTAAATCTATATTTTTTTAAATAAGTGATTTGCCACTATATTTAACATCCGGTGGTTGTGGTGCTGGAAGCTAATCAAAATAATTGACTCTTTCCTGTGAAATTAATTAACACATGCTTAGGACACTGGCTAACTAGAGAATGTTGTCCAGGTGATTATAAACAATCATATCTGTCTTCTTGTTCAAAGCAGTGGGGACTTATTTCATTTTAGGTATGCTTTATTAATGTACATTTATAGAGATGGGGAGATAACAATGTCCCTGTTTAGTGCATCTCCCTCATACTGGATAGTATAGATTCTGTCTTTGTTTGTTTGTTTGTTTGTTTGTTTGTTTTAATTCCTCAATGGGATCATGGCTCATACATCCTGTGACTTCTTCTAAAAGCAAAGTGCAAAGTTGGAAGGATTTGTTTTGTCAGGAGATCAATTGGTCTTGAGTGCTAATGAACTGTGTCTTCCAAAATGTTCTATTACATCTTGATTAGAGAAGAATCAATGTTAAGTTGTATTATCTGTTTACTTTCAGAGGCATATGGTAGTGTAGTGAAACATCAATGCCAGAGGGAGTACTGTAATCCTGGATGCTGAAACGAGAAGTGGTTTTCAAATTGGAGACCACACATAAAATGCTGTAGCTATATTCACAGAGGACGAAGGGATGAAGTAGGAACAAAAATTGCTTTTCATGCCCTTTCAAGGACCAACAATAAACAGCTTTTGTAAACCACGACCTCTGGTTAAATGTTGTAGACAAACTACTGAAGTGTGTGTGAGAACTCAGTTACACTTGGTCTCTCTCACATGCTAGCTGAGTATCTTTCTCTTTCTCTCCTTTTTTCTTTCACAGTCTGATTTTCCTACTTTAAAATTCCTTTCATTGTTTGGGGGAGAAGGAAATTGGTATCAGGGATGTATGCAGCACAAATAGAAGGTAAAGGTTCCTCTAGCGTAAAAGGATTCATTTGGTTGTTGGTTTTTCCTTTCCCCCCACTTTTAAAATAACTAGTTTCAGCCAAGAAGACAAACATATATTTTCTTATTTTTAAAAAATGTATGAATAGAGTATCACAAAAATTCAATCAAGGTGTAAAATCTAGTTTTGCAGAGGTAAATTCTGGGTAGCTGTGCGAAATGATTGATTTGTGGTTCATTAGTACTGTATTCACATATGAAAATGAGAGTTTGTCCCACAGAAAGGGCAGTTTATTTCCATGGAAGTGCAGAGATGAGATCACAAAATGCTTTGCTTTTTCATAAATCTAAGGAAATAAATTATTTTTTTTTTCCTAATAGGTTTGCTGACAGCGGCTCAGAACTACAATGTCCTGATAGCAAAGTTAGCAAATTCCTACAAGGCAGGTTGATAAGTACCTTTAACATCTACAAAACAACTTTAAAATATCATATGAAAAAACAAAATACATTCACATTAATTAGTTTATTTAATTAATTAGTTAATTCACATTAATTAGTGCAGTGTTGAGGATGAAAATGTAATCACATAAGTAAATGTTCCCACAGGCACCTTAGGTAAGGGAGTGATTTTATTATTACAGAGAGAACAACAGTACCCTCTCTATATAAGATTGTATAATCGTTTCCATTCTCACCCCCTGTTTCTATCTGTTTGTAAATTTCTCAAGCATTCACCTTTAGCTGATTTGTTTCAAGGGGAGCAAAACTGGTGCCACTTGTCTGTTTATTTATTTATTTGATTTATTTGACACCTTGCACATTGAAAAAATGACAATTGTGTTTGCTTGTTTTGTTTTAGTTTGGTTTAGAATATTTCTAGTCCTGAAATTGCTAGAATTTCAAAGGGAACTAAGCCCATCTGGGTTCTGGTGAAACTTGTTTTTAACTTGACTGAGCTATAGGACATTGAAAATTGCATTTTGGAGGTATGTAGTATACTTTGCACATAGATTGCACATTTAATTAAATGTTGCATATTTTTGCATTCTTTGTGATTCTTTAAAACACAAACCAGGCCATTTTGCTCTTTCTGGAAAATGGGTTTTTGACTAAATTAAATTTTTCACAAAAAGTGTCTGCTGTCTGCAGAAAACTTCAATTTTTCATTGCACATAGATTGGGTTTTTATATATTAGTTGTTTACCTGTTTCTACAGTTTGTAGTTAGCTGTGCACCTAGCATCATGCAATCACAAGCAAATGTCAACCTTGCAATCAATGGTCTAGACAGCTGCATACTAAGTTATACATTCCATTATGCTCTTAATACACCCTAATTTTCCAGATTGACATACCTACAAAAATTCATAGTGGTTTGGCCTATTTAAGGACAAAGATTATTTTGGTTTATATGGTTAGCTGCATAACACTTCTTAACCAATCATTTCATTTTGCCCTTTGGGGTTGGTTACTTTCTTAATTTTCCAATTATAAGTTAATGACACAGTTGTGGTTAGTATTTCCTATATATATGCAAGATGACTCATGTCCCCTCATACATTTCTATTCTACATGTAATACAAAGTTTATTTTTGAGTAATTTTTCATGATTTGTATTCAGAGCTTCATATTAGTACTTACCTCAGTTCCTCCAAACACATCTAACTACTTATTCCTTTCTTGTGGTTTTGGTTACAATTTTATAACTTGTTTTTCAGGTAGCATAACCAATCACATTTCTTAACTGCTAAGTTGGTAGCACATATGCGTAAGTGCCTTTTGGCAGCTGTAAAAATAAGTTTTAAAAATGGGTCATGTCCGAGATACATTTCCATTTTTTTAGGGCACATCCTACATACATTCAATATGTGCAAAGCCAAATTTACCTTTTCATTCCCTTGATGTAACCGTGAGGAATGCTGCGAGCTCTAGCTTTATAGAGCAACCGCAGCACTTGGAAAAGTGACTGCCTTTGTAGTCAGCATAGACAAGGATACGTTGTGGTCAGCATCATGTCAGCCAACTTGAGTGTTCCTAACTGTGCTTAAACAGGATATAGTTTTTAAATACAGAAAAGATGATGGAGGATATGTAACACCATGAACTCTATGTTTTAAGTTTTGACCTTTCCTTTACCCCTCTCTGCCCAAGGTCGATGGGGGAGAGAGTGCAAGTGGAAGGAGGGGAAAAGAAGCAAAAATAGACTCTGTGTTATGGGTGATGTCTTTTAGCATAATTTTGACTGATGGAGAATAACCTTGCTTGGTAAGGTTGCCACTTGTTGTTTATGATCAGGCTGGCCAAGAAGATGTCTCCCAAAATAAGCTTACTTTATCAGGCACTACGAGCATGGATGAGCTTGCTCTGATATGTGAGGTAACTCTTCCATTTCCAGTGCCTGTTAACCAAATATATATATGAATATTTTTTATTCAGCCCTCCCACCTATTTGCAGTTCTTTTAGTGAGTATTAAGATACTATTTCATCTGGCACTGTTCAATTTTTTATGGAAATTGTTCCATAGCTTACCCTCCACTCCCAAAGTGCTGATTCTTAGCAACTTCCTCATCTGTAGAAGGTCATGCACCAAGAAGCTCTGTCTTCAAGATTTTCTGAATATTAAAGCTGCTGTGTGTGGGGAGGGGGTGTGTGTATGTGTGTGTGTGTTTTCACATCCCATGTAAAATAATATGAACAATGAAATATTGTTTGGGCTGAGGGGTAAATGTGCAACACAGGTGAGAAGATACGAAGTCTTTTAGTGTTCTCAATTTAAGCAACAGCAAACCGCTTCCCTATTAATATGCCTCCGCAAAGACCTCGTTAACATGTTGCCTTCTGCACAATGATTCAGATTGATGAGAATGTAGCTTCTGAATCTAGCAATGACTTCAACATCTCCTCATGCATTCTCAGGTTTTCAGCTCAGCTCCTGTCTGCATCTTCAGTGGTGCAACAAGTTATGAAAAAATAAATAAGAAGCAGGTCTGTTGGGGTATGTTAGCATATAGAAGCTAATGAAAACGAGGGCACAGAAAATGAGATTTTCCTTTTGATTTATCTGTGAAGTGGAAGAGTTATTTACCATTATTTATTACTTTGCTATCTGATTGACTTGTTTTGGTTTGGTGGGGTTTTTTTATTCCTTCCTTTCTCTCCACTCTTGCCTCATTTTGAAAATCTGACTGTAGATTATAAGCTCCCCTTTTGCTGTGAGACAAGAACAGAAGTAAAGAAATGTTAGGACAGAAAAGCCCCCAAGGAATCAAGAGGGGAGGGGAGTTGCCTCTTTAGCATGCTTCTTCCTCTGGTTATGCACAGGGTTAGAATTCCATGATGCAGAGAATGAACATGCTGGGGGAGAACTAGGGAGCAGATGCTTTCTGAAACAAGCTCCCCTAATGGCTGGGTAGATAGCCTTGTGGAAGTCAGGGCTGTGCCTTGAAGCATTAACTTCCACTCTGAACTTTATATCTCCCTTGAAGAGCCACCAGCTGCACTACTGCCAGAGGAACGGGGAAGGCCTGTCAGTAGTTGGATTTTCTGTTCCTAGGTGGGAATTTTCCTGAACATCATTCCCAAGGTTTGGAGGCCTCAGCCCTTCCCTTTGACAGACGCTCCACTGGGTTCACCACACGGACTTTATGCGGGTCCTCTGGCCCCCCTCCTGCACTTTTTCCATTGAAAGATACAATAAGGTCCATGCTGAGTACAGGTGCCTCCCTGTTCCTGTCTTTTTCAGTTTCACTGTTTGTTTCTTTATCTCATTTGGTGAGCTGCTTCTCCATTAATAAGCTCACACTGTAATTCAGCAGCTAATTTCTTTCTCTATTTCTCCTCTTACA
The DNA here is from genome assembly GCF_026122565.2 of Emydura macquarii macquarii. Taxonomy (NCBI): domain Eukaryota; kingdom Metazoa; phylum Chordata; order Testudines; family Chelidae; genus Emydura; species Emydura macquarii. The sequence continues at coordinate 15,066,217 of NW_027131283.1, forward strand.
ATCTATTTCTCAAGTATTGCATTTCCTTTCTTTAGTGAATTATAGTAAGAGCTCTATAGCCCCTTTCCATGTCTGTTTCCTACAGAACATAAATGTAAGAAAATAATTTTATAGAACAACTGTAACAAATGTCATCAGTTTAATCCTCTTGGTAAATGTAATGGACTATTTTTTTTTCTTTTTTTTTTTTTTTGCAGGGACTATAGACATGTTTCTCAGTTTCTCACTGATGTAGCTATGGTGAGCGTTGCAGAGACAGCACTGTCTTATTTCCACTTGGACCACATAATGCTCTGAATTCTGGAAAATTATACTATTATTTCAATTTGTATAAACTCTGGAAGGTTTTTAAGACATTGTTTGTAAGTTGCTTTTTATTCAGAATTTAGTCGCTATGTTGTGCTTTTACGCTGTGAAAAGGTATATTTTACAGCAAAAGTTCAGGGCTGGAGACAATAAAGTGCTACTGCTTTTAAAAAAAAATTAATAGTCCATCCTGCTCATTGATTAATTTAAAATGGCATGTAAACATGCAAAACACTGAACAACTGAGTGTTATTGGGAATTAGGGACTTTGACTTCCTCTAACCTTCTCTTCTTGAACAAGTTTATCAGGAAGTTGTTGATGATAAACTGTCTCTAATAGTACCTTATCTCTGTCAGTATTGATCCTTGATTCATCCAAGTCAGACTTCAAGCCAGAATACAGAACAGGGAAAGTAGCAGTTGTACCAGTGGACAGTTTCCTTTTAGTCAGGCTAATACTATTATGTTTGTTGGTAGCTTTCAACAATATCAACCGTGAGGTGCTGCTCACTTGTATAAGGGAGCTGGACATGTACACAGATGCTCAAGCTCAACCCAGGGCAAGACAGATCATGCTGGTGGAAAGAAGGGAAGCCCTCAAATCTTCGCTAGAGCATGCGTTGTCAAACTGTCCATTGCAACCGGGTTTCAGAAGCTCATGATTTCTCTCCTTTTCTTCATGTACAGATGGGTGTGGGGTCCCAAGACTTACAAGAAGAGGATCCCAAACTTTTTCTATGGTCACATTATAGAAAAAGTTAAGGACCACTGAGTTAGAGCCATGAACTTAGTTTTCTATGTCAGCCAGTTTGTTACCAGCCACAGAGGGACCACAAATGGGAGAGGAAAGTGGTCCACTTGATTGCAAATGTGAGCGGAACACCTTTGATTCAGTGGATACTTTTCATACCGCTCCAGCAGTTCTTTCACTATTTGTTGTGTATTTTCCCATTATCTGTGAATATTTACAGAATTCTATAGTATTCTATGGATTGACTTTTAATACCAACGTAAAAAGGAAAATGTTTGGTATACATATATGCAATCTTCTGAGTGGACCACAAAATTCTGCCATAATTCTATTCAATGCACTAGAGCCATCTGATCATAATTTCTCTGTGAATATCACACACAAATGGTTCTGGAACAATGAAGGAGGTTATGATAGAATTTTATCATCAGCACAAAACTTACTGCTTGGGTTACATCTGTCCACTCATTTGGTTTGAGATATGAGGGACCAGAGAAAGAAAGAGCTTTGGGGACTTGACAGAAAATGTCAGGGCAAACGAAGGGGCTAACTGGGAGAAAGTCTCTATATCTTGTATGCTAGTTGAAATAAACTCCCCAGACTGCTTTGCACCTGTCATTCCAGCTCTGGGTCAAATGCATATTTCTGTGGGTTCTGAGATGACATTCATCAAAGATAAGTCACTTGATCAGTGGCTGTGCTTCGCTTCTATCTCTCATCAATTTTTAACTGAATCAGTTATTTGGTTTTTATCGGGGTCATAAAACTGAGATTATATGAATCCAAAAGAAAATGTCAAGATAATAAAAAAAAAAGTCATATGGGTCAGAGCCAGACATCATATAAAGCAAATGCGAATTCATAGCCTCAGAGGAGTGTTGGCTTTTTAATCCAACTCCTAGATTCAGCACAAGCGAGGAAAGGTGGCCATGTGCTCAGATATCTGGCATATGAATCAATCTTAAATCTACACAATTTTTGCCATGGCTAAGATGTCCCAGATTTTCATAAGCCATCTGCTGAGTGAGGGAGTTTTGGGAAAAGAATCTGCACAGAGATTAATAAATTAATAACAAGAAATGGTCCCAACAAAATCGGAGAGTATTTGCCAACACCCAGCTAAATTAAAGAAGGAGATAATACAATAGACTAATTTACAATTAAATTAATGTTTTTCCAATTTATTTCTGTTCAGATCTTGGGTGGGGAAATGAGTCTCATAAATTAGCACATCATTAACACTCAAAAATGCCTGAGTTAACAATGGAAATTGTTCTTTAGAAAGAAAAGTCCCAAGGGAAGCAATCTCTCTCATGAGAAGGAAGGAATGGGATGTTCACTCAAGTGGCAGATGAGAGAACAAGGAGCAACGGTCTCAAGTTGCACGGGGGGAGGTCTAGGTTGGATATTAGTAAAACCTTTTTCACTGGGAGGGTGGTGAAGCACTGGAATGGGTTACCTAGGGAGGTGGTGGAATCTCCATCTTTAGAGGTTTTTAAGCTGCGGCTTGACAAAACCCTCGCTGGGATTATTTAGCTGAGGTTAGCTGAGTAGCTGAGGTTAGTCCTGCTCTGAGCAGGGTGTTGGACTAGATGACCTCCTGAGGTCCCTTCCAACTCTATGATTCTATGATTCAGGCTCTATGATGCTTTCCATTATTTCTTCTAATGTCATGTGTGACAAGGTTCTGTTAGCAGCTACAGATAGATCCCTTTGGAGGCCCACATCCTAGTCAGCAAGGCCATGTCTACATTAGAGAGCTCATAGCAGCACAGCTGTACCAATGCAGTTGCAAGGCTATAATATCTCTCGTGTAGCAGCTCTATACCAACATAATTAAACCACCCACAACAAGCAACAGTAGCTATATCAGCAGGACATAGTGCTGTCATCAACAGTGCTTATGTTGGTGTAACTTATGTCACTCGGGGAGGGCGGGTTTTCACACAATTGGGCAACAAAAGTTACGCTGACATAAGCAGTAGTGTAGACATAGCCTTAGCTCACCCAGGACACTGGGTATGATTCGAGTAGGAGGGAGTTAGGTAGCTTGTTGGATTTGGAAGCATAGAAAGGATCATTTACACCTACAGGGAGCCTGATGAGTTAATGAAGTGATTAGTTCACCAGCTGGAAAACCCTGGAAAGAAAACAAGCAGCGTTTGAGGCTGACCCAGAGAGTAGGAAGAGAACTCCATCCACCAGCTGCGGTGTAGCTGGAGCTTAAGGAAGAAACAATAATAAACACACTTGGAGAAGGTACCCCAATGGACTATTTGTGCTGTATAATTCACCAGGAGGGCTGATCAGTGTGGATTTGCAGGAGCGGAAGGGGGATCCTGCTCACACCATGGTTCTTTTGGCCATGTAATTCCTATATATGCCACCACTTGGACTCAGGAGCTCCATATTTTCCATTTTTTTCCCTCCAGACTCTTCATCTTGCATGTCAATGCAGTAGGAATGGGCTTAGAGAAAATGAGATGAATAGATCTGTTTCTTCCAAGGTCACTGCGGTGGCAACCAATTCTGGGAATCCATGTCAAATGCTGGTTTCCTTTGGGGATTGTAACTCACATGGAATTGGAGAAAATACCGGACTTGAAATGCTCAGCCCCATGACCTATTAATTGCTAGCTCTCCAGGGCCTTTTTCTTCTGCTCCTTTTTGCTTTGATCTCCACATGTCACCTATTCAGTTCCTCCCTTGAAAGGTAGGTGGCACATAAAGTGGCATTTTTCCCTCTCTGTTTTTTCAGACAGCTGGAAAAGTTCATCTTGTCCAGATTTGCTGTTTCTAAAAGGAATGTCTAACAGCTTTAGCAGGCTATGGATTACATAAACGTGGTTTGCCCACCAGCTGTAATTTGAAAGTTATTACAGTTAATTTCCTTACAAAATGAAGGCTTCACTCTGCAGCCCTGGTATTTTATGCCTAGCTAACAAAACGAGCACCTTTCTAATTCCAACACCGTACTCGGACTGCCATGCCTGACCTTGCTAATAAATCTCATAGTCAGAAGTGCACAGTAGCTTGTAATTCAGAAATTGCCACTACCTCACAAAGCACTGAAGTCAGAATTGCAACTTTCATTGACTGAGAGTGAGAATTCTCAGCAGTTAATGATGCAGATTTTGGGGTTTGCAGGGAGAAAAGATTCGCTTGATCACTTCTCAGGAAAAATCAGACGGCAAAACATGGTGTATTTTACATGAAAAATGCATAATAATTCTGATCTCATTATCAGTCCTGGTTTAACAAGCAATCTGTTTCAAAGTAATGGCTGGGTTCTGTACTCAGGTGCACACCTGCTTATAAAATAATATATATTTAGAATGGCCTCACTCATTACTCTGCAAAATGTTCAGAAAGTGCTATATAAAATCAGCTCGTATTCTGTATGAAATGCAGGAGTTAGGACCTGTTCCAGTTCCCTTGGAAGTCTGTGGAAAGACTCCTATAGGTATCAATAGGAATCCATTTGCAAGGTTTCACTGTCTCATGCTGGGTGTGAATAAAAGCCCTGTTTTGGTTCTGTTTCTCTCTTACCATCAGTTGTCTATAAAGCTACCGTTCTTCAACTGAGTGAAGGGTGCCTTAGCTTCCATGGTGATGCAGGAGACTGTCAATATTCAGGATGCTGTGAAATTTGTCCTGAGCAACAACCAAAATGAAAGAGAGCTTTGGATCTGGGCAAAACAACATCAACACTTGCTGAAAAACAAATAAAAGATTAAGAAAAACTAGCTAGAGCTAAATTTCCTTGGATTGTAATCTTCTCGGGGCAGGAACTGTCTTTTTGTTACATGTGCATAAATGCTTAGCACATTGAGGTCTGATTCTTGGTTGGGCCTTCTAGACTGGCTGATTACTCCTACAAGGGGTAGCTGCAGAGTGAAGAGAAGCTTCTATGGGGACACTGTCTGTGCTTGTGCACATGGGGGGGAGTAGGCAGGAAGAGGCAGGGAATGGGTGGAGGCTGTGCACCAGATTTAGGCTCATCTAGTCAACCCTAGAGCTGGGGGAAACTGGGAAGTGAATGGTAACTCTTGAGTCGCAATTTGACTCCAGTGAACTGCCCCACATATGGGGACTTGCAGCAAACCCGCAACTGAGCCCAATAATAATATTAGAGGAGTACTAGTGTGGACAAACCTTCCCCAGACCATCCAATATTTCAAATTATACCTCATTGCTGACACAGCTCTTCTTGCTATGCCAATCCTGGGCCAGGTGGCTCAGTGATCCTGACAAATGATTGATAGGCACTGCCATCAGTCCAGGAAACCTATTTTCCTATATTTAAAGTGGGTTTTGCTCACGGATCTCACGAGGGAACACCAACTTTCCTGCCCTTTTAGTAAGGTTTAGCTTGATTATTTTTTTCACACTTTTTTTGTCTGTTTACAAATCTCCTCCTCCTCCTCCTCATCCCCTCACAGACATCCGAGTGGGAGTCATTGTACTCCTGAAGTGCCTTTTGTATTCTTTGAATTTTACTGTCTGTCACCTTCCTTCTGTATGAGCCATAGGTGGAGTTTTGACTGCTTAATTTGAGGGGGGCAAAGGGTAGGGAGGTTACATATATATATATATATGTCTTACAAGTCAACTTATTCTGCTGCCAACACTCTGCTTAAGCTACCTTGGCAACGTTCTCAGCTGGTCACTTTCCTGAACTTCCTACTTCCGGTCAGGTGGCCAGAAGCAGGAAGTTTGGGAAGCGACCGGCCGAGAATAAGCTGCCCGACACAACAGTTGCCAAGGTAACTTAATCTTATTATTATAAGCAGCATCTTATTCTGGTGCCAACGCTCACCTTAAGCTACTTTGGCAACTGGCAGGCAGCTTAATTTCTCGGCCAGTCGCTTTCCCAAACATCCGGCTTCCAGTCACATGACCGGAAGCTGGAAGTGTTTGTTTTTCCACCAGGCCCACCTGAGTCAGTCGCAGACCCTGTCAAAACACAAGTCCTTTAAAAATCATCATCAAGTTTGGGGGGTGCAATGCAAACTCCGCCCATATTATGGGCCCATGAAAGCGACACTTGCTGAGGAGCCTCTGTCCTCCTTTCTGACCTAGGTTGTCCATTAAGACTACTCTAAAAATACTAGGCCCTGTGTTCTTCCTTTTTGTGGACAGTCCCTCAGCTTCTCTATGCACCCATTCTCTAGTGGGCTGGGAAATTTGTACCTTAGATTTATGTCATAGAAACAATGGTGGTGCAGTTATGTCATAGAAGCAAGTGGTGCAGTGCAGTGCAGTTCAGTGGGCCCTGGGCTGGAGTTCAGGAGACTTGGATTATTTTACTGGCTCTGATGGTGACCTTGGACAAGTCACTTAACCTCTTTATGCCTCTGTTTCCTCTCCATCCTTTTTTCCATCCTGTCTTGTCTATTTAGATTGTAGGCTGTTAGGGGGTAGGGATTGTTCCTTGCTGTGTGTTTGTACAGGGCCTGGCACAATGGGACCTGGATCTCATTTGGGGGTTCTAGGTGCTATTCTAATACAAATAATAGTATTTTATACACCTGGCTTTTCCTCACTTGACAATCCAACATTGTTGCTGCTAGCAGACCACCCAGTCTGGACCAGTATTTTTAATCTCCATGTTGTAAACCAGAATACCGATAGGAAGGCTTTTCAAGACACCGTGAACCACAAGCAGCTCTGTGGCTCTTTAGAATGGCAAGGCTGACATATGCATTCATCCAGACTTCATATCTTGTAAAAAATCACTGCTGCTTAGCTTTGAATCTTTGATAGCATGGAGCTTTTTTCCATCATTTCAATACCAAGGAAACACTTTTCTGATATTAATCAAGAAGGCAGTGGAGAAGGCAGGGTGGTTTAACACATCTGTTTAAATAACCACAAGAAAAAACCCATGGAGAGTAAGAAGAGAGAGAGATCTTACTGTGCTTAGTGTATGATTTTTTATGACCCTCTTTCAGGCTCACATGGCAATTGATAAGTAATCTGTTTAGTAGTTTTCAGAAACCTCAAGGGCCTAACAAGTGAAATGTGACTGGAAAATTAATTCTCTGAGGGAATATTACATTTTCTTCAGGATTTGATTAGCATGTGAAGCATTTATTAGTGTAAGGACATACAAGTCTTAAAACATTCAGATACATTTTGGAGCTTTGATTCATAAACTTAGAGTTCCAGTTCACTGTGCAAGCATCCCAATTAAATTTGCATTTTTCTTCTAGAATAGTTCAATGGCTGTGAGCAAAGTGTAGGCCTTAGGACAGCTTTGTTTATTTTCACAGTCTGTGTAGTACAGTTGTTGTGCAGAGGACATAGTGCTCAGTTCATAGGGCACCCACTGTCCATAGTTGTTGAATCAATAACTCTTTGCCTTTCAGAATAATGTGCGGAATTTTTCAATGCATGTGGAGCTGAAAGGCAGACTGGGGAAAATAATCCAGTTACTATAAGTACCTTCCTGAAGCTCTTTTAACTTCCCCTTCCTCTGACCCTCATACCCTTTAAGTAATTGAGGAAGAATAGTGATAGCAAAGTTTACTGCTTCCCAGTGAAATCTCAGTAAATCTTACCTTTGTTTGGATCCTAGAAAAATGGCTGAGTCCATTTCTATATAATTTCCACATAGAATCATAGAATCATAGAGTTGGAAGGGACCTCAGGAGGTCATCTAGTCCAACCCCTGCTCAAAGCAGGACTAACCTCAGCTAAATAATCCCAGCGAGGGTTTTGTCAAGCCACAGCTTAAAAACCTCTAAAGATGGAGATTCTACCACCTCTCTAGGTAACCCATTCCAGTGCTTCACCACCCTCCTAGTGAAAAACTTTTTCCTAATGTCCAACCTAGATCTCCCCCACTGCAATTTGAGACTGTTGCTCCTTATTCTGTCACTTGCCACCACTGAGAACAGCCTAGCTCCATCATTCCTGGAATCCCCCTTCAGGTAGTTAAAGGGTGCTATCAAATCTCCCCTCATTCTTCCTTCTGCAGACTAAACAAGCCTAGTTCCCTCAGCCTCTCCTCAGAAGTCTTGTGCTCCAGCCCCCTAATCATTTTTGTTACCCTCCACTGGACTCTCTCCAACTTCTCCACATTTTTGTAGTGGGGGGTCCAAAACTGGACACAATACTCCAAATGCGGCCTCGCCAATGCCGAATAGAGGAGAATAATCACTTCCCGCGATCTGCTGGCAATGCTCCTACTAATGCAGCCAAATATGCTATTAGCCTTCTTGGCAACCAGGGCACACTGCTGACTCATATCCAACCTCTTATCCACCATAACCCCCAGGTCCTTTTCTGAAGAACTGCTGCCTAGCTCATCGGTCCCCAGTCTGTAGCTGTGTATGGGATTCTTCCATCCAAAGTGCAGGACTCTGCACTTGTCCTTGTTGAACCTCATCAGATTTCTTTTTGCCCAATGCTCCAGTTTGTTTAGGTCCTTCTGTATCCTATCCCTGCCTTCCAGGGTATCTACTACTCCCCCCATCTTAGTGTCATCTGCAAACTTGCTGAGCGTGCAATCTACCCCATCCTCTAGATCAGATCTAGAGGATCTAGATCTCTAATGAAGATGTTGGACAAAACCAGCCCCAGGACCAACCCCTGGGGCACTCCGCTCGTGACCGGCTGCCAGCTAGACATGGAGCCATTGATCACTACTCGTTGAGCCCTATGCTCTAGCCAGTTCTCGATCCATTTTATAGTCCATTCATCCAACCCATACTTCTTTAACTTGCTGATAAGAATACTGTGAGAGACCGTATCAAAAGATTTGCTAAAGTCAAGGTATATCATGTCAACCGCTTTCCCCACATCCACAGAGCCAGTCATCTCTTCATAGAAAGCAATCAGGTTGGTCAGGCATGACTTTCCCTTGGTGAATCCATGTTGACTGTTCCTGATCACCTTCCTCTCTTCCAAGTGCCTTAAAATGGGTTCCGTGAGAACCTGCTCCATGATTTTTCCAGGGATTGAGGTGAGGCTGACCAGTCTGTAGTTCTCTGGATCCTCTTTCCTCCTTTTCTTGAAGATGGGCACTATATTTGCTTTTTTCCAGTCATCAGGGACATCCCCCAATTGCCACGAGTTTTCAAAAATGGCCAATCTCATCAGCCAACTCCCTCAGCACCCTCGGGTGCATTGCATCTGGCCCCATGGACTTGTGTATATCCAATCTTTCTAAATAGTCTTGGACCTGTTCCTTCAGCACTTCAGGATGTTCACCTTCTTCCCATTCTGTGGGGGAAAGTATTTCCATTTTTATAATAACCGAAAATCATAACTAGAGTTGGTCAGAAATTTTTCTGTTGGAAAATGTTTCATCGAAACTGAAACTTCTCAAGGGAACCTGTCAATTTAAGAATTTTTGTTGAGGGGAAAAAAATGGAAAAAAAAATGGAATGTTTCAACCTTATCAAAACATTCTGTTACCTTTTGTAATGGACTGTTTCAATTTTTCATTTTGAAGCCACTTCAATTTGAAATTTCTTTTATTTTATATTATGAAATACCTTTTTATACATCTAAAATGTCAAACAAAAGCTTTTGATTGCTCCAAAATAATTTGCTTGGAGAATATTTGTTTGAAAGGATTTTTCAAGTTGCAATTTTTGTTACAATTTGAAAGGAAAACAAATTTTGAAATAATAGAATTTCTCATAAAATAGAAATTCCCTCTCTCACACAGCTCTAATAAAAATCTTGGCACTGATCTGTTTTGTCCAGAGGATTAATGGATTTTTCTGTATACACTTGAAAGACAAAGCTGATAAGGTAAGAATATCTGAGGTAGGAAATAATAACATGTGGTAGGGAAATATTACTATCCTGCAATTTTAAAGATGGGGGAAGTTTAGGCATAGAGAGGTTAAAGTGATTTGGCAAATCCCACATATGAAGTCTGTGCCAGAGCCAAGAATAGAAGCCAGCTTTCATGAATCTCAGACCCATGCTTTAAATACAAACCCAAACAAATATGCTTTTTAAGTACTCTGTTTTCAATATGGTGTATGATTCTTCACATTGGAGGCTGGAAAAAATGTTATACTTCTTACAACAGCTTTCAACGTTTCAAGATCCTAATGTATGTTGATATAATACATGGAGGAAAAAAGGGTTACAGTATCAAGAATAGAAACAAAGAGACAGAGGCGGAGATGGGTGGGAAGCTTGAAATGACATGGAATTCTTTTCAGTTAGCCTGTTATGGTTGTTTTGTTTTTTTTACATTCTGTTAAAAGATTCAACGTTTATTATGTTAAAGACTTTAAAAAAAGTAGAGTGATATCAGCAGGTTTGTGTAGGACAGAAGAAAATTTTGAATCTAAATGGATTGACCTACCACATAATTAAGTACAGGTGAAAGTTACACTTCCCAGCATATGATAGGACACTTTTGACCCAAAAGTTAGAAGGGACAAAAGGTGTCCCCACAGATACACTCAGTCACCCTTCCCTCTGTAATGACCCAAGGAGCACCACGACCTTTATTTATACAACAGATGTGTCTTTATGAAACTAGATTTGTTCTAAACTTATTACTTTTAATTTTTCTTGCCCTCTGAGCTCTGTTTAGTTGAATTCATGGTGATTGGTGATGGAGGATAACAAGAAATAATCTCAATAAAATTCTTTAAACAAGTTAATAAAATAGCTTGATGGGATATATTCAAAAAACATGGTGACATGACAAGGTATAAAAATTTTATTAGCACTCATTTAGAACAACCTGCATAATCCACAGTTGTCTTTGCAACTCATGAATAATGTGACCATCTCAAATTCATCCTGATTAATCTATTAATACCATATTGTCATGTGTTCTGTGTGTGTGTGTGTGTGTTATATATATATCAAAAAGATGCCCAAATATGTAGGTGTACCAAACAAATTGTGTGTGTATTTTATTATGACATTTTTTACAGAAAAAACATTTAACTTTCATCTCCCTTGTTTTTCTTCATTCTTCCTTTTTTTTCTTTCTCTTCTTTCTCTCCACTTATTCTCTCTCACTGAGGCCTGTGTCTCAAGACCACCTCCTTGCCCAGTCCTGCTCCCTTCTACTACCTAGGAATTGGACTTAGTATCCACTGAATATTATGGTGGATAACCTGGTAATCAGTGCACAGCATTTTAAAATGTTCAGGTTTGTCATTCTCTACAACTGTTATTTTTAAATCTCTCCTCTTCCTGTTATGCCTTCCATTTCAGTTTCTTCCTGCTCATTTTTCCATTTTTTCTTCTCAAGTTTTCCCACTTCCTTCTCTGTCATTCTCATCCACTCTTTTCTAACTCCTGTGAGTGTCTGTAGGGTCTAACATTTTGTGTCTTCCATTTTCTTAACCCTTTAATCCTTTTATGCTGCTTCATTGGCTCAGAGGTTGCAGAACTGTTATTGCATTACAATACTTTCATTTCACAGAGCTGTCTCTCCTCAGATGGCTCTTCTGTTCCTCATCTAACCTCTCTGAAGGGAAAAATTCCTGATTTGGAAGCCTTACACCTGTAAATGGGTGAAATCCTGACCCCATAAACGTCAGTAGGAAAACTCTTAGTGAGTTCAAAAGGGTCAGGATTTCACCCTATGAATCAATATACTTTATTTAGACTACAAAAGTGAGACCATTAAGACTGAATTTCAAAACGGAATAATTGACACAAAAGAATAGCTGTGTCAGGTTGATGTGCTTCACTGGTGATTTCCTTGGTTTGTGTATGTGTTTAATGATTGTATTGGTGGGGTTTAAGCAACTTTCATTCTATGTTAAAAAAAATTGTGTGAAAGAGATATAAGATCAATCTTTTCATGGGAAAACTCTATTAATGCCCTCACTACATATGGCATAAGTAATATTGCTGCTATTCTAAACTGATGTGATATCTGAAACAACTAACTTATTTCACTTATTTTTTTCTTCCTTGTTTTCTCAAAGCACTCTTGAAGGCAACAAGATTATTTTACTTTAAAGCCATGTTGTCCCAGTTTACCTGCTGCTTAGATGAGCCATGTTATGCAATCAGAATTAAGAAAATGTCATTTTTAAACTTCTGCTTGACTGCATTGCTCTTTAGGCTTTTAATGTAATGAATTATATAATAGAACTAGTTGTAGAGCAGAGGCTAGAGAAATGCAAAATATGCCATTTGAGGATCCAGGGAACAGACAAACTGTGGATTTCCTTTAACTCTCACTTTCTCCTTTCCTTTTGTTTACAATGCATTCTGGTCAGTTTAACCCATTATCACTTCACCGTGGTAATTCCCTCTTGTTATAGAGATTGTTATAAAGTTAGGATTAATGCACTGTTTCCAAATTTAAGGTGATCTATAACCCCTGTATCCCTCTTTGTGCTGTTTATGGCCTCCCAAAATAGTAGTCATCTCTACAATTTTTTTTCAGATTTAGTCACAACCTCCAAGAAACTGCCTTTTCTTTGTTCAGATTGTGTCCCAATTGCCTGTAGATACTATACATCTTCCGCAGGTTCTAATGCAGATTAACTTGTGTGCTGTAGTAGCTACTTAAGAACTACATTCTGTGTGTGCATATGAAGTAAACTGATAAGAGAAAGAAAGAAGATTCAAAAGCCAGAGAGATGAAGGAGGCACTTTTACTGAAAATGTCTGCGCTGTGAAATATGAGCTGTATAATGACTGTAGCTTGAGCATGTTGCAATTACCTTCCAACAATTCTAGATACACAGTGACGGGTAAGCAGTTGCTATTTTTTGTGTGTGTTTTGTTTCTTGAAACAATATAGCAATTAACACTTGTACTGCTTTTTAAAAAAATTCTATTATTAGTCTGATAGGTGTATGAGCTATTTTGTCAAAAGAATTTCTTTGAAAAGGAATCAGTGTATTCTGTTTCTCTGCAGTAAACAACATACTTTGATTTTAGAAGATAAAAGCAGTCATAAACAAAAGGCCTTCATTTAAATTCAAACATCATTGCTAACACAAGTATATTAAAGAAATCCTCTTTTTAAAACATGATTCAAATCTGGGGAAGGGGGGAAAAAAGCCCATTCCCAGATTTAAAATGTGCACTTCTTAGTGGAGAAGTGAGAAATAATTTAAAGCAATAAAGTTTGAAATCCTGGCAGACTGTAGTTATCAGTGCAATCTCTAGCAAAAGACTGCTGATGGCAGGTATAGAGTTTAAAACTGCAGGCAGCAAGAACATGCAATCTTCTGCTCTTGAGAAACCTCTACTAATTTCAGGTGATGATGTTGAGATTGGGCATTTAGATGTAGTGAGAAAAGAGCATAGGAGAAGAAGAGATTCTAAATTTTAGATACAGACCAAACTGGAAGGGGTTAGAATTTAGATACCAATCACAGGCGAAAATTTAAAATATATGTATTTTTTAAAAATCAGTACTCTGTGCCATTGAAAGGTAAAAATTCCTTTGCCCTTCAGTGTATGCTGCGAGGAAGACTTTAATTTAAACTCGGAATATTTTTTTTTTAAGATAGTATTTTGATGTGATAACTGAGTATCATACCTGTTTTTGCCTTCCTTCGGGGATTTAGGAAGGAAGGAACAGATCTGCTTTCCTAAAAGTGGCACAGTTGGTGTTTATAATATCACAGCAGTGGCTGGCTGTTGCATCAGTTTCAAGTGTCTGATAAAAAAAAATCAACTTCCCCAGTGCTTATTACTATCCTGCTTGGACTTTTGGCACTTTAATTCAGTGTGTTAGTAAATAACAAAATGTATGAATGATTTTCAATTATGAATACATTTTCAATAAATTTATGAATGATTTTCAGGATAAACTGTTGTATTTTAAAAAAATGTTCTGTCTCTTTGACAATTGATCCAGCTGCTGCTGCTTGGTGTTTAAAGTTTATTAGGATGACATTTGAGAACTTGGGGCTAGATCTTTAAAGATATTTAGGTTACTAAAAGTGTAGGTGGGCACCAAGTGGGATTTCTGAAAGCACCTAAGCACCTACGCTCAGATTTTTAAAGGTATTTAGGTGTTGTTGCATTCAGTGTTGCAACTCTTAACTGACTTAGGACCTACATCTCATTTTCAAAAGGGATTTTAGCATTTAGGAGTCAAAATCTCATTGACAGTTGATGGGATTTAGGCTTGGATGTGCCTAAATCCCTTTTGAATATGAGATGTAGGTCCTAAGTCAGTTAAGAGTTGCAACACTGAATGCAGCAATATCTAAATACCTTTCAAAAATCTGGACCCTAATTCTCACCGAAATCAGTGGGAGTTAAGCAACTAGGTGCTTTTGAAAATGACACTGGTGACGATGAGATCTACACAGGGATTTATGTGCCTTATTCCAAACTTCAGATCCTCATAATGACTGCTCAGCTGCCAGCTAATCCTGTAGGCACCAATAAAGTCCCCATGACACTTAAGTTTCTGTCTGTGGGCATGATACTTGAATCCACAAAGCAGTTTAATGCCTAAGCCTCAACAGGATTTTCTGAATGGGCATTCCCCAGCCTATCTCTTGTGGGGCCTGACTGAGTAGGCAGTCTCAGAGGCCATCTAAGAGTTCACCTACTGGAGTAGTCCCATGCAAAACACAGTATAACCCAGTGGTTAGAGCTCTCAGTCAGCATGTAGGATTCAAATCCCTGATCTTCCTGAGTTGGAGCTGGGACTTAGTCCAAAGTCTCCCTCAATGCAGGTGAGTGCCCTAACTAGTAGAGGATCGTGGGATTGGTCTCTCAATCTCTCCTCTTGAAGCTGGTCCACTTAAATGGTCATTGGGTCAGAGAGAGTGTCAGAATGATTGTATAGATCAGTGATTAGGTGCTCACCAGAAGGACCCAGGCTCCAGTCCCTGTGTAAATAGTTAATACAAAGTGGAACAGCTTCAACAGAAGAGACAGAGAAAACTCTACCCCAGAACACTGTGTAGTCAAGGGGTTAGAGTTATGGGAAACTGCGGTTGAAGTCCCTGATGGAAATCAAGACGAATGTGGATTTGAACCCTCATTTCCCATAGTCTATCTGAGTTTTCTAGTCCCTGATATAAGGGAGACACACCTCTTCCTCCTTAGTTTTTTGTCAGAAAGGACTGAACTGTCATAGGAGCCTAACTCCATGAGAGTATTCACGCTGTGAATCCTAAATGGACATAGGTGCCTCACTCCCTCTGAGCGGTGGGGTTTAGGCATTTCCTCAGCCTTTCCAGCCACTTAGTTTAAGGGATTACTTGCTCAGCATGCTGGCTTTTGTGGATTCCATCCTTAGGTGCCTATCTCTCCTCATGCCCTCCTGGGCACCTAATTTAGGATTACAGATTCCACTTGGTATCAGGATGTCTAAAGTTAGGTAATGCAAAGCTGACCCTATGTTGACTTTGTGGATCTATCCCTAGGTACCTATTTACATCTTTAGGCACCTAAACACATTTAGAAGTCTGGCCTTCAAGGTGAGCTCTTAGTTTTGGTTTTATGTAATTTTCATTGTACAGTTTTTATAAGAACACTGCAGCTCAGACAGGTCTTTCTAATGCATTATCTGTGCAATGGGAGGTTAAGTAGCTACATTGTTGTAGAATGAAGAATAATGCATTTACAGAGACATATCCTCTAAATCCAATGATTTTTTTTTTACTCTTGATTGGTTTTGCTTTGTCACACTGCCTACTGTATGTACTGCACATAATTGTGATTCAAGAGTCTTTTTTCTCCTTTCATATTTTTGTGTTTATATTGTGTCTCAATGGGAACGTCAAGCCAAGTTAGAAAAAGAATCACTATGATTGATTTCAAAAGTGTGGTCCTGTATAAATGTGACTTCAATGGGAGCAGGGCCAGGCCACTCAATGGGGAATCTGAGGTACTAAGCATTGATTGCTTGTGCTGTTTCATGTTATACAGACCTAATCATTCTAATCTCAAGTAAAATTGTGGTTTGGTTATGGAGAAGTGTGTAGTCATAAGAGTCTTGATTATTTTTTTTTTTAATTCTCATTTGCTCTTTTTATTTTTGATCAGGTGAATTTAAGAATTGAATTTACATGAAATCTAAAAATTTGCAGGAGATTAAATTAACTGGGTAATGCTTTTAGTTTAAACTCTGTTGCCTTGATATTCAGAATCTTTATTAATTTTTCTTTGCAACTTTCAATACATTTCTGTTGCAGTCATAGAGCAAGAACAGATCTTCCCAGTGTTAAGCTATTAATTGATTTAAGGTACCCTGCTGGCTAATGTACCGTAATCATATTTATAAAGCTATGAGTTCAAGTCCTATTGGGATTGTCTTTATTTAAAATAATTACGTGGTGATTTAGGCAGACATTTTGCAAGGAGAGAAAAAAATCTATCTATAGAATTATAGAATCATAATAATGTAGCGCTAGAAGGGACCTTGAGAGGTCATTTAGTTCAACCTTCTGTGCTGAGGCAGGACCAAGTCTACTTAGACCACCCCGACAGGTGTTTGTCTAACCTGTCCATTAAAACCTCCAGTGATAGGAATTCCCCAATCTCCCTTGGAAGGCTATTCCAATGCATAACTATCCTTATAGTTAGAAAGTTTTTCCTAAAATCTAACCTAAATCTTCCTTGCTGCAGATTAAGCCCATTACTTTTTATCCTACCTTCAGGGAACATGGAAAACAATTGATCACCAACCTCTTTATAACAACCCCTTACATATTTGAAGACTTTACTGCATCTTCCCCTCAACCTCCCTCCTCCCAGTCATCTTTTCTCAATACTAAACATTCCCAAGTTTTTTAACATTTCCCCATGGTTTAGGTTTTCTAAACCTTTTATCATTTTTATTGCTCTCCTCTGAACTCCCAACAGTTCATCCACAGCTTTCCTAGAGTGTGGTGCCCAGAATTGGACACAGTACTCCAACTGAGGCCTCACCAGTGCTGAGTAAAGCAAAACAATTACCTTCCATGTCTTATATATAACACTCCTGTTAATACACCCTAGAAAGATATTAGCCTTTTTTGCAACTTCATCACATTGACATATTCAATTTGTGATCCACTAGAATCCCCCAGCTGTAAGCAATACTATTATCTAGCCAATTATTTCCCATTTTGTAGTTGTGTATTTGATTTTCCTTTCTAATTTTAGTTCTTTACACTTGTCTTCATTGAATATCATCTTATAGATTTCAGACCAATTCTCCAATTTGTCAAGATCATTTTGAATTCTCTTCTTGTCCTCCAAAGTGCTTGCAACCCCACCCAGCTTGTTGTCATTAGCAGATTTTGTAAGCCTACTGTACACCCCATTATCCAAGTAATTAATGAATATACTGAATATTACCAGACCTAGGACTCCACTAGATATCTCCTCCCCGTTTAACAGTGAAGCATTGAGAACTACTCTTTGATTATGTGTTTTCCACCAGCTGTGCACCCGCCTTACAGTAATCTCATCTAGAACACATTTCCCTAGTTTGCTGTAGGGAATGTCATGTGGGACTGTGTCAAAAACGTTACATAAAATCAAGATTATCATGTCTACTGCTTCCCCTCTATTCACTAGGCCAGTAACCCTGTCAAAGAAGGAAATTAGGCTGGTTTGCCATGATTTGTTCTTAACAAACCATACTGCCTATTCCTTACGACACTATTATCCTCTAGGTGCTTACCAGTGGATTGTTTCATAATTTGTATGTAAGGAATTATGTATATATATACTGAAAATGTGTTTTTAAAAGCTCTGTTTCAAGGCATTAGCCACCAGTAAAAGGGAAAAAACTGTTTTCCTCCAGACTGGAGGTAAGAAATACGTCTCTCTCTATTGGAATATAAATTAAGCATTGTAAGCTCACACAATGAATGTCCATTTACATATGAAGTCAAATGTTAACATAGAGATGTGAAGTCACTAGGCAAGTAGCATAGAGGAAAAAACAAGCCATGGGAGGTTATCCCTGTCTGAGAGTAAAGACAATGAACTGTGTAGGTATTTCTAGAAGGCAAAGACGACACTCAGGTAATCCTGCATCTAGGAAGTAAACTGACAGCATATTTGCATTTATGAAAATGGGGTCCCAGCCAACCTTGGTTGATAACAGTGCAGAGGACTTCGGGTGAGAGACACTTATTGAGGCAGGAGATTAACCTGTTAGTTTAGTCTCTAGAAAGCATGCTATGATTTTATTTTATATGTAACCATTTGTTTCCAATACCCTTATTCACTATCTCCTGATAATAAATGTATTCTTGTTTTCACTATAAATATATCTCAGTGCTATGGTGTTAAGCAAAATGCTGGTCCTGAACTAAATCTTGCAATCTGAGGTGTACGGGTCCTTTGAGTGGATAAAGGGCTGGAGAGCATAGGCAATGCTTGGAGAAGGCTCGGGGATTGGTGTGTTCCATCCATTAACCTAGACAAAGGGAGCAAGGTCTGCAGAGGCCTGGGAAGCAGTGCTTGTATTGCCAGAGGCTGGTGGATTCAGGGAGCTGATCCACAGCAGGAACAGACAAGGCTGCTTCACCCAAAGGGCAGGTATTGGTAACATGCCACATAACTCTGGGTATCCACATAACTCTGGGGAGCATCACACTGGTCTATAATTCCCCTGGTCTTTTTTGTTCTTCTTTTTAAAGTTTGCCTTTCTTTTTTTTTTTTTTTTTGGTTTGGTTTGCCTTTCTCCAGTCTTCTGGGACATCACTTGTCCTCCATGGGTTGTTGAAGATAATTCCTAATTTCTGAGATAATTTCATGATTGCTTCAGCTAATTCCTTAAATACCCTAGGATGAATTTTATTACACCCTGCTGACTTGAATACCCCTAGTTTATCTCAACATTCTTTAACCTGTTCTTTCTCTATTTTGGCTGGTGTTCCTTTCCCCTTGTTAATATTACCTGCATTGAGTATCTGGTCACCCTTAACCTTTTTAGTGAAGACTGAAACAAAATAGGCATTAAATACCTCAGTCTTATTGATGTCCTCAGTTATTAGCTCTCCTCCTCTGCTAAGTAGAGCACCTGCACTATTCTTTGTGTTTCTCTTGCTCCTAGTGCATGTATAGAACCTCTTCTTATTGCCTTTTATGCCCCTTGATAGGTGTAACTCATTTTGTGCCTTAGCCTTTCTGATTTTGTTCCTGCATGCTTGTGCTATGCTTTTGTCATCCTCCTTAGCAATTTTTCCATGTTTCCGCTTTTTGTAGTATTCCTTTTTTATTTTGATGTTCAGGTCATTAAAGAGCTTCTGATGGAGTCATATTGGCCTCTCACTATTCTTCCTATCATTCTGTTGCATAGCAATAGTTTGCTGTTGTGCCTTTAATAATATCTCCTTGAAAAACTGCCATCTCTCCTGAACTCTTTTATGCCTTACATTTTCTTCCCCTGGGAACTTACCTACCAGTTACTTATGTTTGTTAAATTCTGCTTGTTTGAAATCCATTATCCTTATTTTGCTGGTCTCTCATTTTCCTTTCCTTAGAATAACAAATTCTATCATTTCGTGATCACTGTCACCTAGATTGCCTTCCACCTTATCATTTAGAGCATGCTTGCAACTAAAACATAACTCCTTCAACCGAAGCCAAAAATAAAATATTGAGACATGATTCTGCAAATGTTTCCTATCAAACATGGTCCCCCTGTGGTAATCTCTTCCCAACCCCGCAGGCCATTAAAAATATTGTAGTGGGGGGGTGGAGGGGGGGGGATGAGGGGGATAGGTGGAATTATATTGCTCAGGAATTCTTGAACAGTAGGGGGAGGAGTTGAATTTTTTAGTTTCTTGTTTTTGCTAGTACTGGGCTAAATTGAATTGTACTGCTGTACTTCAATTATACTTTATTACTTTTGTTGACTTTTAAAAGTTATGTCATGGCTTCCTAGTGCATCTGGATAAGGTGCTTTTTTAATGTGCATTCAAATCTAAATAATCAAATAATGGGACTATGATTGGTAGTAAGGACTTGTAAGAACTTGGGTCTGTTTTTCTTGAATTTTTACTTATATTAATTTGCCGTAATCAACAAAGCACGTTACTGTGCTTTGATACTTGATCTCTCATGTATCGTTTCTAAAACAAAACAAACATACAGACTCCTTCCCCTGATTATAGATATATGCAGCTATATTATGGAGGCACTGGTTGCTACTCCTTATGTGAAGTTGAGTTCCATTTTCCAGTTTAAGTAAAGATTTCTTTGGTAGAAAATTGCAGTGTATCCTCCCTGAATTTACAGCATTTACTCTGCGTATGAATTTATAAGAAATGCACAGGTACATCTGCTAATTAGTTTGTGAGTTAAAATTAATTACAAACTGGGACCTTTAAGGATGAAGCAGTCTTTTATTTGTCCCAAAGACTCCTAACAGAATAAAATAGGCACCTCAAACTTTCAAAATTAGTTAATATCTTGTTGGAATCTTGTTTATAGGCTGTCTGGGAAGAAAATAGGTTGTAGTTAAGTTACATTATTAAGTTGTATCTAATTGCTATGATTATTTAGGCTTCACATAGGGTCAGGTCAACAGTTTAGGTAACTCTTGGAACCATTCCGACATCAGTGATAACTCGATCATAGCAATGTAGGATAGCTTTCCTCTACAGCTAATTTGTATGCAGTAGTTCTATTGGTTGAAATAGTTTTGTGGTATGAGAGGGACTGGACACGTAACAAGAGTTCTCACTGGGTAGACTACCTGACCCAACTCCAACTCTCATTTCTCCTTACACACTTCATGGCTGCATACTAGCTTAGACATCGGTGCTTGAAAGGCTCCGTATGGTTTTGCTGCCTAGGTCCACTGTGCCTCAAGACAGAATTGCCAGGGGAAATGAAGCAGGAGCATAGGAAGAGACCTTAAACAGAAGATTCATTGGGACTTGGGGACTGACCTACCCCTTCTACATGAAACCTGTCTCCACAACACAGACCTCCCACCCAATAAAGTCTAGATTTACCCAGACACTTTTCAGCTGCTTTGCACTGCTTTGGTGATGCAAAGCTGCTATAAATTCAGCCTAACTGGCTAGTACTTCAGTGCTTTGGCTGTTCTGGTATACCAGTGACTCTGCACTTTTTTGTTTCAAGGTTCATACTACATATCCTCAAATCATTTGAAATATCACACGGGGGCATGATCATGGGGTTTTCTGCTTAGTGTTCATGCTGACATTTTTAACAATTCTTAAAACCATTTTAACAGTGATTTGGGCTTGGAAATTCATTGGTTTTTAAGAGTGAGAGTATATATCAGCACTTTAAGGGTAAAAGCATTACAGGGATGTTGTAATTATCCCAAAACTAAATATTAGAAACTCAGAAACTACAGCATTAAGGCTACACAGCAAACAAATTCAACAATGTTAAGGTATAAGGCACCCAAACAACCCTTCACACTGCAATTACAATATTTTTGTATTCTTAAATAAGTGATACATATTCTCAACCTTAACTCCATTTTAAAAGGTTTTTGCCTTGGGATATAGATGTGTGTGTGTCTATATACACAATATAGATACTTATATATATTTATAAATGTATGTACACATTCTTAGTTATGTGTGTGTGTGTGTGTTTTTCATGTGCAAAACCAGACATGTTAGAAAAAAAGCTATGTAAAAATATCTACAAAACCAGACCACTATGAAAAGAGCTGGCAATTGAAATATCTGTGGTAAACACAAAATTATGGCTAGCTTACTCCTCTTTTCTCCCCTCTCCTAGGGTTCTTAAAACCAAACAAGGGAGCTGAGCAGTGGGGGAGCATTTTATCTACACCTGACAAATATAAAAAGAGATTTTATATGATCAAAAAACAATTTTGGGTCACAGATTAGATTGTAATGTTGATGTTCTAGAAGATCATGGGTCATTCTTCTCATTTTTACTTGATTCTGAATTATTGTATTTGTTTGGTCGCACTGGATTTCTGAGGATGAATATAATTACATATATAAATATATTGGTGGCATTCTTCTGTTTATATTATGCCAGATAACATTTAATATTTATAGGAATACACTATCTTGGAGATAAATATTAATTTTTTGTATTAAGTATCTTTATATCCTTTACACTCAATTCAAGATTTATCAGTTTAATATTCTTGTGGCATTTATAGTTCAAGGGTCCTTTTATGTGTAAACTTCATATAGATGTTATTTTTCTAAAGTCATAAAAATATAAATAAAGGGCTAGAATCTTTGTTCCATTAAGCCTGTTTTACACTGATCCAGTCATTCAAAGCAGCCTTAAATCCACCTTTACTAGCCGGTAGATGATCCCCATTGCTTAGAGGAATCCTCCAGTGGTGTAGCATCACCAGCAGCATTTAGACCATTCTGCATCTGTGAGCTTGTCATAGATTGGGCAGCAAAGGAATATGGGAGTGGCCAGAGTGCACTTGACTGATCTCTAGCATCTGGAATGAGCCTGGTGAGCCATTTGTAGGCTGTATTCTATGTTGGGATTGGGTTGGTATCCATCAGCCCCACCAATGGGGTTTCACGCCAGTCACAGATCCACCAGTCAAAATAATCTGGCACATGTGATATACATTGCAGGTGTATATATATTACAGGTGGGAAGCATTGACTATTTTTAAGACTGTGTGACTCTTCCCATTGTAAGACCCCGTTTTCAATTGCATAGAACTTTGCCAAACTTTTACCCATTTGGGCTGAAATTTCCCATATTTTGTGTCTGCCTCAGGCTTTTTTTCCCCCGAGCCAACAGTTCAGCTATTTTTGAGAAAGAGGCATGGGGGGAAATATGTTGTTTTGAAAATGTTTAAAAAAATAATTCAGTAATCTTTTATTTGAAGAGATCTAGCAGCCCAGTCATGTGCACTGAATGATGCAGGGATCATGTGGAAAAACAGTCTGTGATTAGGTAATAGTGCATACACCTAGAGGGACAATATTAAAATTGCATGGGCAACCTTAATTCTGGCATTTGCTAACTCTTTAGAGCTTGACTTTGCAACTTTAACAGTCTATTAATGCAATTTTTGTGTTACGTTGCTTTTTGTACATAATGTGTAAAAGAATGCTGAGGTTGCAAAATCAAACAGTCAGAAGTTAGGAAATGTCATGCCCATGTAAAGGTAAATCAGGTCCTTTGTGGGTATGCACTATAACACTCTTGCCCAATATCACATAAGAAGTCTATGGCAGAGCCAGAAATAAAGCCCTTCTCCACTGGCTTTCAGTGTACTTGCATAAACACAAGAGACCCCCTTTTTTCTCTTTTGCTAATCCTGTGCATTATTTATGGTCCATCTAATGCACTGAATGAGACAGGGTCTCAGAGCATGTGAACATGTAATTAAAGACAGTATCATTGTGCATGTACACAAAGCAGCTGAATTAAGGTTGCGCAAGCAATCTTAATTTCCTAACTTTTGAGCATTTGATTTTGCAACCTTTATGTTCTTTTGAGTGTAGTTTTCTGGCTGTTTTAGCATTGTCTAGTAGATAGCACAGTGGATTCTGGAATGGGAATTAGGAGATCTGGTTTCTATTTTTCAGCTCTGCCACCGACCTGCTGTATGACCTTGGGCAAGTCACTTCACCTGTCTTGGCCCTTGTTTTCTCCCACACCTTTTCTCAGTCTTGTCTCTTTAGACATACTTCAGAGCAAAGACTGCTTTCCCAAAACATGTTTATACAGTATCTAGAAAAAAGGCTATTGGCCAGATAGGCCAGGATTGCTGTTTGCTCTGATCCTACCTGGAGCCAGTAGGCTCTATTGTAATACAAATGGTAAATAATAAAAATGGAAAAAACCTAGAAGATCGTCATACATATGGAGCTGTATTGACTTCATGCAAGGATAAACATGAGCATTAGGGACCAGGACATGTACATCAACAACACAAAGGTATTTATCACTTGAGGTTGTCATCCTTTATGTTGACCACCCACTACATGGGGATCAGGCACTTTGTCAGTGCTTTACACAGTTACTTACTAGGCAGCTGAGGATTGCTGGGAATCAGGGATACTGGGTTCTATTCCTAGCTCTAAAGAGGAATGTGGTCTGCTGGTTATAGACAACACAGCCAGCCATATTATTTTGCACATTCATTCTAAAAGGCATTGTTGCTAAATAGATAAGATTTGCGCCTGACAAACTAGAAACCGAGGCTCTATTCCCAGCTGTGCCAGAAATAACTTTGTTCAACCATGCAGTTTGTAAAATGGGCTAGGATTGAAACATGCTCAGTGCAGGTGGAAAATATGAAGATTTTAGCAACAAGACTCTACTAAGCATGCTCAAATGGAGATTTTGGAAACATATAACTTGGCTAGCCTGGGTGAATTTTCATGAGAACAGGGGGGAAAAAATCATCTTCCTGATCCCAGGACCATCATCCTGTGAAATTTCAAGACCCTGCCTCAAACCACAGAGGAATTGTGGGTCTTTGAAAGAAACAATTAGGAATTCTTTTTTTACATTGCCAAAATTACTTATTTGTCCCTAACCTCAGTCTTTCAACTAGTTGATCCATGTTTCCTAGAACTTGAAAAAAAAATCAACCTGAAGCAAGAGAGTAGCATGAAAAAGTTCAGCCTAAATCGTTAACATTTGGCAAAGGTGTAGCAAATGGGAAGTGTTAACTTTACTTATCACCACCAACACTGCCTATAATACATAGTTCTATCATGAAATCAGTATTCAATATACCAAATCATGGGCCATCATTATATGATTATATTATAATTGTGAGATAAAGTTACTCCTTATGAAACAGATATGTCTAAATCTGATGAGGTTTTTTTGCAACTGTGAATTATCTATTTTTTTTCTTTTGCCGCAATACTTGTACTTTTCTGTTTCATAATTCCAATATTTTTTCCCTCTTGCTCTCCACAGGGCTTTCAGACTCATCCTAGGAACATCGTGGCTTTTCTTTTCATTAGTTTACAGTTTCCATGGCATTTCCCCACAGCCTATCCAAGTAATTAATGCTTATAGTGGGAAAATCACGAACATTTTAATATGTCACTGCAAGAAAACAGATCAAAGTAACATTCCATCAATATTAGGTTTGAATCTTTTGACCTTTAGTCACTTTCTCAAAACATTTTTGTTTAACTTAGAGTACAGTTATCTATACACATTTAATGATATTTTGAGCCAGTCCCTCAGATGGTGTAAATCATCTGTATTCATGAGCTGAAGATCTGAGCTCTTAGTTTTAAGTGGGTGCCATTGCCAAAGTTATAGGTCCAGATCATTGGCTGTGTAGCACACAGAATAGTTCAGGAGGTGTGAATACAAAGGTGATTTAAGCCACATTTGAACTCTTCCAATTTTGAGCTCCTGGTTTAGTCCCGTAGCATAATATGGAGTAAGTAGAGAACTGCTCTAACTTACTCTGGTTGCCATCAGTCAAAGGAACAATATAGTAGCAGAACATCTTTGAGGATCAAGGAAGCCCATTTTCCCTGACTACATCCCCTACATTGTCAGCATAGAGATGGGTGGCTTAGGAACCACCACCCTGGTTCTGTCATTGTGGGTTCCTCATACATGCAGTGATCCTCCTGTGCCCAGGTGTGCTGGCTCTAGGGCATTTTTGTATCTGCCATCTGACACAAAGTGGCATCTTCACCACAACTCAGAATCTGGCCTGTTATCTTCAGTGTTAATTTATGAGGTGGCATGAAGTTTGATTTTGTAACTAATACATTTGGGGATTCTTCTTGATGGGCAAATACAAGCGCATTCACATGACTACAAGAGTTAGAAAAGTTATGAAGAAATATATTTGATGTGACCATCTACCAGCGGGAACATGTGTAATTTTAGAATTTATAATAATGCATATAAAACAGTCAGACATTATTGCCTAATACATTTAGCCTATTAACCTTCTTCCTGGGTAGCAGTGGTAAAAATGTCACTAAAATTTAAACACAACCACCTCCCCAAGCCATTATCAGTAAAATATAATTATTTATAGTTGTTCTTGTATGTCATAGAAAACCCACTCACCCACACTGATATTGAATGCATTTATTAATAAACAATTGTCTATACAGCATTCAATGAACTTCTTGACATGTTGACTCTGCCTTTATTGCAGGTTCATGAGTCCTTTATTGTTTTGCATTAAATCAGTTCTGTTATAACAGATAAAAGGAATATCAAAGATATGTTGCTACATTTGTAGAGCAAATAGAGGGTTTTTTCATATTCTGTCTGGTGATATTAAATATATATAATCTCTAAGAAGTGGTGACAAGAATGAATATTCCATATATTCTAAGCAATGAAAAACATACTAAAAATCAATGACATTAAATGTACCATGAGAGTTATGGCTAAGATCATTGGGGGATGTTTCCTGGGCTGGCATATACAGATTTTGCTTTCAAAAGCTACAATAGAATAAAATGATGACAAAGTGTGTTCCTAGAGTTTTAAAGGCAACTGTGCTTTGTAAAAGGAACATCCTGACTTAGTAGTTGGTGTAAACAATGCAAGATTTTCTTTTACCTATCTAGTCTATTTCTGAGCAAGGTGTTAACTGTAAAGTCTTGTATCAGATAACTATGACAAGATTTGTCACATGACCTGGATTACAAGTTCTTTGGTTTTGTATGCAAAGAGGCACAGGTATGCTAGGAACATACTGAACCGAGCAATCATATTTTTACAAATCTATAAATCCATTAAAGGCGCCAAAAGATGCATAACCACACAGGTAAAATACTATGAAATGAATTTCCCCCAGACAAGGTGTCTGTATAAGCAATATTGCCTATTTTAAAGATGACTAAGCATGTTCCATGAACAGAGTAATGAGGCTGATTCCATTTTCATAGCTGACAAGATGTCTTCAAAATCTTGAGCTATGTGACATCCACAGTTCTGTTTTGAATTACATTTGCATGAAGGATCTCCAAAATACCATCTAACCTACATTTGGTATGGTATATGTAGGTACATAAATGTTACGGCTGTGTTTTCTCAGTACTACACTTTTAAATTTCTAAGGACTCTACCTGTCACAAGAGCATTCATCATTTTATGTGGCACAGTTGATATTGCAGAAGAGACGTGCCTCTCTTCCAATCTACTGTAGCTAGCTTTGGATCAGGCTTATGGAGCCTTTATTTTCTTCTTCGTGTGTGTGTGTGTGTCTATTAATCTAAAATAAATGTCATGTGGACTGAAAGCATATGTTTGCTCTTTATATATGAGAAAATATATAACTTTGAATTTCATAAAGATAGTGATTCCAGTGCCTGTTACCTGTGCAGCCCCAAATTCCATTGGCGGTGCTAACCCATTTGGGGCTCCAAGCAGGAATATTTTTCGCTCCTCCCCCGCTGCATAACACATCATAAAAAGTGAATAGGGGACCTCCTTGAGCTGCTCGGACCCCTATGCAATTCTTTAGTCTGCTTATACCTAGTGTTGGTTCTGCCATTGTCCTTACAATACGGCCACATAGATCTGAAGATCAAAAGCAGTGTGTATGCCTTCATCAAATAGATTGTAATGTTCAATGGGTGTTAAAGTTAAGTAAAGTTCAGAAAAGTGAGTGGCAGGCACAAAGAGACAGATGCAGAGCACAGTGGTTTCGGAGGACAGCATGGGCTAATGTAATTTTGCATGACCTTTCCAATGCTCTGTGTGGAACCATATGACTTCATTAATAACTGGGTGTCAGACAAAATGAGATTTTAGCATGTCTGAAATCCTGTCCTAGTCCTTGGCTGAGGATTGCTAGGAGATTAGAACATCCTCTCAATGAGTTTTTTTCTAGAAGAAAATGGCTAACTTTTCTCCCCAGTTAGTGAATGATCAGGCATGTAAAGAGAAAAATATGTCTACTCTGACTTTGCTTTAATATAAAGACTAGGACTTTCAATAACTTAATTACCCACCCAAATATCTTTGGAGAAGAAATGAGCTTTGCAGCATTGAAGGCTCCTCCTACACTACGAGGCTTTCACTCCCCAGATGTTTACTTTGCTAGTAGAGTAGCTCAGTTTTAATCTAGATGATTTAAATAATGGATTAAATCACTATTTAAGAAAAATCATTGATTTAAATCACATGTAAATCTAATTTGAAAGGTTGTACTATTGCAACTTTATTCATATTTATAATGGACTAATTTATACATGCTGATTCTTAAAAATGCCACTACCGGTAGAATATCGTATTTGAATTTTACAAAACTGCTATTGCCATAAATCAAAATGTTGGAAATTAAGCCTGATCCTGCAAACGTGTAAGCAGATATATAACTTTACTCATGAATACTCAGAGGCTGAAAGTTATTCAAGTACATAAGTGTTTGTTTGCAGAATCCATGGCTGAAACTATTATTCTTTTTAAAAAAAAATCTTACCACAATAAACTTTGTGATTTAAAAACAATTTGCTTAATTATTAACAGGGAAAAGTTATTTAGAGTTTCAATATACTAATAATGTTATTGTGAACATTTTTTACACATATGCCAAAATTTTCAAAAACCAGGATCCTAAAGCTTAACCCCATATTTAGGGACTGTAAAAAGATTGTCAAAAACAGACAGAATCATAGAGTTTAAGCACAGAAGGAGCCATTAGATCATTTAGTCTGACCTTCTGTATATCACAGGCCATTCATTCGCTATCAAACCCAATTTCTTGTTTCACTAAAGAATAATTTGTGTTTGGCTAAAGCATCTCTGTGAAAAAGGCATCCACATTTGATCTGAAGACATTAAGACACCACCAGTTCCATTTGTAGTTCTGTTTAAAAAAAAATGAGAAGAAGAGTTCCTAATTTCTAATTTGCATTTGTCCAGCTTCACTTTTCTGCCATTCATCATTGTTACACTTTTAGCCATTAGATTAAAGAGCTCTTTACTACCCAGTATTTTCTCCCCATGAAGTACTTATACACTGAGGAAACTCAACCGTCTTTTCGATAAACGAAACATTAAGTTAAGTCGCTCATTGTAAGACATTTTCTCCAGCCCTTGAATCATTTTGGGGTTTTTTTCCTGCACCCTGTCCAATTTTTCAAAATCATTTTTAAAATGTAGACACCTGAGTTGTGTGTGTTATTCCAGTATTGGTCTCTCCTCCCGATGCATGTTCACTACTCCCCTATTTATACATACAAAGATTACATTTGCTTTTTTTTGCCACAACATTTTATATATTTGCTGCTTGTCAGCTACTAACCCTAAAGCCTTTTCTGAATCACTGCTTTCTAGGAAATTGTCCCGCATTCTGGAAGTATGAATCTTGTTCCTAAATGTATAACTTTGCATTTGGCCGTATGCATTGTGTTTGAATGGGCCCAGTTTACCAAGCAATCCAGATCACTCCATATGATCAACCTGACCTCATTATTATTTACCATTCCACCAAATCTTGTGTCATCCACAGATTTTATCAGCAGCATTTTTACATTTTATAAGTGGCTTAGGAGCATAAGTCTCATTGACTTCAACATGCAAACTCCAATGAGTTTGGGTCAAAGCATTTCAGCTTGCTTGATTTGCAGAAGCTCAACGTAATGAGAGGTTATGTTGGTTGCTTATCAGTTATGTGCTTGAGTTTGTGATAATCACAGAGGAAGGATATTAATGAGGCCATCGCCTTGGCTTTTTCAGCATAAAAGAACATGGTAAGCCTGAAATTTCTTAGTAGAAAAAATATCTAAAAATTTGAAATTCTACTAACAATTAGAAAACTAATTAAAGAAACAGATACAAAACATCCACTTCAACAGTTTAAGGCTATAAAATGGAAGAAAGTAAAGAGCTAGCACCATATAAATAAAAATCTGATATAATTTTTTTAAATAGATATTTTTTATCATGATTTTTATCCACCCTGCCTGATAGTTATATCTTACAGACCTGATTATGTTTACTCTCTTAGGCTACATCTACGCTATGAGCAAGGGGCGTGATTCCCCTATTCACGTACACAGACTCATGCTAGACCCTATCGAACTGATGTGAACATAAATAATAATGTAACCGCGGTAGCATGCATGGTGGCTGCAGGGGCACAGCTGAGCTGGGTCAAGTATATACCCAATGGTTTAAGGCAGGTTTGTATTAGGCACGGCTCAGCCGGGCCGCCATTGCCACTACCTGTGCTAGCACAACTACGCTATTTATACTCACACTAGTTCAGTGAGAGCTGGCCCAACTAATGTACATGAGTGGGGAAATCACACCCCTACCTCATAAGGTAGGTGTAGTCTCAGACTGCTGTCCTAGAGCAAGAAGCGCTTAGTGCCAGGGGACCCTTTCCAAACCAGTCACTGAGAGGTGGGTAATTGTATTGTCGGATGGAGTTGGGATGACCCACGAAGGCAGTGTGGCTGAAATTCCAGCCATAATGGCATTGCATTGGTGTGTGGTGAACCAGTGTGCTTGATATTAAGACTGTACCCCAAGTGGTGGTACTGAAAACACCTGTACAGCACATAGGCATAATTTTGGGTGAGGACAACAGGCAGTTTTGAAGAAATGTATGCGCTCAACAATGCAATCACCAGTGATGGAAATAGTTTTTTCTTTTAAGGAAAAATACAATTCGTACAGAACTTCAAAGACTAAGAGTTCATGCGTTTAATAGATTGTTGTATGTCCTAACGCTCTGACCTGTATTTAAAAAAAAAGGGGCCAAATTCTCAGCTGGACATGGATTCACTGACTTCAGTGAAGTTACCACTGATTTACACCATGTGAGAATCTAATCCATTGCTGCCCTTTGATTATTAGAGCTCATGCATTAACTATAGTTGTGTGAAAAGATTCTTTATAAAAAAAATAATTCTATAATGAGAATGAGTTGGCAGGTCTTATTGTGGCCTTTTACTTCCCCACTGTGAGGAAAATGGTGTGGGACAGTAAGATGTAGTTGGGGGTAATTGATTTTATTTGGTACAGCTTACCCACATGGCATAGTGTTATTTAAAATGGATGCAGGAGTGCTGAACCACTAAGAGAAGTGTTGTACTTATTGTATCCTGAACTTGGGGTTCATTATGAAGTTCTTAAGCAGAGAAGAATGTGTTTTGCTTTTACTGATGCTCTGAGAGTTAGACTTGCGAGGACTATGCAGCACAGCAAATTAACTTTAGTAGACTGAATCAATATTTGAAAGAGTGCAAACGGAGATGTTATTTTTTTTTTATTTCTTTACCAATATGTAGTTCGCATGTGCCTTATTATCATCAGAAAATCCTTACTACTACAGGGAGAAAAACTAAGCAACCTCTCAACAGACTTCGCTTGCTAGTCATAAATCTCTTGGTGCTGAGGTTTTTCTTCTTGAGCGTTTCAAAATTCATGATTTTGCTTGACAAATAATCAAATATGAAAAAACTAATTTTTCATAATTATTCATGAAGTGTTTCTATCTATGGGAATGACCAAAGAGTGGTTTTGATTAATTTATTTGGTGAAGATGGTAACATTCCTGTCCCTGGACAAAATAATGATTTCCCCTGGGTAAAACTCATGACCATAGCAGAGAAATGAATTTTTTCACCTGTGGAAAATTAACCTTCCACTGTTAGTCTTTTCTACTGTATATCTACAAATGTAGTCTTACCGCTACCCTAGAAAGTAGTGTGTATCTAGCTTCATTGCCCCCTGCTTTTCTTATAAGCCCCTATGACTTTGTGAGACATAGTATTTCATTTTTGTAAACATGCTGTATAGTGCTCTCTCTTAAATTTTTGATTGTTTTAGATAACTAAATAATATTACTTCAGAATTTGTAATATTCCCCAAGTATTCTACTTTATAGGGAAGTAGAGGTATCAAGGTAAATATCAAGGTAATATTGCATAGTTAAATACAGGAAAATTGGAAAGGGTGATCACCATATATTGCCTCATCCTTTCATCCAGAAATCAATACACAAGTACAACTGTATTTTAAAATAACAATCCAGGTGATTAGATTTAATATTCATTTCTACCATGTACACAATATTTTGTATTTTGTCTCATTTATAAAACTGTGAATCTGTGCATCCCAAAGACTTTTCCCCCCAATTCTAATGATCTCATTGAACCCATATAGCGTCCGAGTCAAAGGGCTCTCACCCGTTTTGTGAGTCTTAGCAATATTCACTTTGGAGAAGTTTCTGCCAGAATATTAACATGTTCTTTACCCTCAAAGGTCTTCCTGTTTCCTGGATAAATACAGTTCAGAAAATTAAAGTTCATGGAAAATATAAATATAAATCCAATGTACATATAGCTGTTACAATAAAGGGGTAAAGTTTATAGCATCATATGCAATATCTTGTTTTCTTATGTGAATTGGAAGTATGTTATTGGTGTTTCTATTTTAAGCCTTATCTGTGTGTGTGTATGTGCATGTGCACATGTATTTATATTTGTAGATTTTTCTTAAATTCAACATGTCTTAAAAGGGTAGAGAACAGAAAATGAAGTGATGTGATGGGAGAAGGGAATGACAGAAAGCAATTTTTAATAGGATCCCATTTGGCCAGATTCTGCCACCCTTTTGCTGAGTAAAAGCTTTCCATTGTCTTTCATTGCTTTCAGTGAAGCTTCTCAAAGAATAAGATACTACTCAGCCTGGGTCATGTACAGTTGTACTTGTGTGTTCTTAAAAGACCTATCCTCTGAACTTCAATGTGATTTCAATAGGCCTTGTCACAGAGCAAGGTTCACTCAATGCAAAGATGGTAGCACTGTGGTTATTCTGGTATGGAACTGATTGATGATTATACTTTAGCCCATTTGATTTAAATTATATTTGCTGTAGAAATCCTGGTGATGTCACTATTTAGTAATCGATAGTTAGTATCGTGTAAAATACAGACCTTCCAACCCTAATGCTTTTTCCAGTACACTTTTGCTTTGTTGACATTTTCTACAGTTCTGTGGGGGGAACCCAAACAATCTGTTATTTTTTTGTGCCAATCTCATTGTGTGGGAATTCCATGTGAACTCAGATATTGATTGACTGATCGATTGATTGATTGATTAAGAAATAGCAGATTGGTTATTTCAAAGTAATGTTTTCTTTCAGTGACTTCACTCATAATTTAAATGATTCAAATCTAGGTTACACAGTGTCTCTCAAAAGACCTAGTTCCAAAGAAATATTTTTTCTGGTTTTGGTTTTAAATGGCTGCATTTTTCAGATTTACCATTGAATCCATTCAAATTGGAAATTTTGCAATCAGAACTTTGTGGGGCTACCTTGAACTTGGCTATGTTGTTCCATGGAGTTGGAAAGCAACTTCTGCTGCTAGGGGGAAAAATGAGGGATTTCTTTAATCACCGACTTTCTAATATATATAAAACCATTACTAGTTTTCTAAGCACCCCAGCATGGATTTGGTGAAATGGCTTGAAATTTCTGTATTTCTTTTAACATTCTATCGATTAACTGATAATCAAGGGATAGGACTAACAGCCACTCATTTTCCCAATCCCCTAACTCTTAGTACTTTGTCTTCATGAAAAGAGAAAGTAGAAATCATATGGGAAATTGTAGTATTTTTTCTGTGTGTTTGGGGGGGGGGGGGGCAGTATCTTTTGGGTACTCTCTAAAACCATGCTTTTATATCTCCACTTTGACATTTTTACATTAGATGGCAGGTGTTTCCAGTAATTTCTGCTTGTGAATTAACTATCAATTAGTTTTGTTTGTTTTTTGTTAGTTGTTTGTTTGTTTTGTTTTTTGTTTTTGTATAGGGAACCTTCCATCACCTTTGCCATTTTCTGAGAGAGGGGACTAACAGACTTGGCTTCCCACACTGAAATCCTTTCCAAGGGGACTGTTAAATCACGGTTCCACCCTGCTTGATGCAGTGAAACTCTATATGAAGCAGTAGCTAGCCCAGCCACACACTAATCTGCTGTAACCACATGTGCACAAGGCTGCCCGATTGAATTACATAGCCCGGAAGTTCTTGCATGGTGCTATGAAGACACCATTTTAATTTAATTCTGAGCAGGGCTGCTGTTGAGAGTTGGGGGAAATAATCTGAACCTTCTGCTTTTGGCAGGCTCTAGGTATGTATATATCTGGCTGAGTCCATCTTCAGCTATATTCCACAATATCATACAACTGATGTAAGCAAGGTCTGAATGAGCTCTCCCCTGACATCTAGTGACACACTGGGAGAAAAGGCTTCAGAAGTAGACCATATTTGCATACACAGCTACTCTGCATGGGTGTTCGGCAGAGAGAACTGCTTTCCCAAAGTGATAGGTTTTGGCTGGTTTGGGGTTATAATTTATTTTAGTATTGAATACAGGGGTACTGAAATGTTGGCATCCTTATTATATGATGACATGGCAGAAGAACTGTACTTAGCCTGCTCTGATTGAGGGGGGAGCACCTTTAAATTGAACATCACTTGCTGAGCAGCAGGTAGAGATGCCAAATCCCAGTGAAAATGAGAGGGGGTGGGGACAGATGGTGTGGATGCTACCTAAAGAATCCTAGACACCAGCTGGCTTCCCATCTCTTAAAGATAGAGCCGAGTGAACTCAACTGAGAGTCCTTCTTAGTGTTCAGTGATTACTAGAGCTGAAATCACTGAGGAGCAGGTGGAAGCCTTAGATCTGGCATGGAAACAGCGTGGCAGTGAAATGCTATGACAAATCAACTGCAGGGCAGTTCCCTGCTAACCAATGAAATCATTAAAAGCTGCCCTAAGTCAGGGAGCCTTGGAACGGTGGCACCACAGAAGTGGTAGTGAGCAGCAAGCCGCAGCAGTGATGGCAGCAGCCGAGAGAAGCGGTGGAAGAGGTCAAAGTGGCAGCAGCAGTAAGTCACTTGCAGCGGGAGTGACACTGCTTGATGCCACCTTGCCCCCCTTTCCAGCATTGGGAACTGGACCCATGTGAATGCACCTCTGAACTCTGGGTCTTCACTGTTCAAGGACAGCCAGCTGTGAGTGGGACAGCCAGCGAAGGAAGAGAGAAGTGATGTGTTAAAGAGACATTTGTTCATTGGATTTCACCCCGCAAGGCAGAGAACTGTGGCGAAGGACACTTCCCAGTGAATTGTGGGGTGGGTGTTCGCTTATGGTAACATACTTTTGAATTGTGGTTGTGGTGCTTTCCCAAATTAATGCTGGATTCCCTTTCCCTTTTAATAAAAGTTCTCTTTTGTTATACACACACACTTAATGCTTGCTAGTGGGGAAGTGTTGCCTCTTTGTGGCTCCCAGGGGTGGTGTTTCATTTCTCCAGATTATTGGGTGGGGACTTGAGCCAGTTCTGTTTTGTATTGTTAAGAAGGACCCCTAGGTATTGAATGCTATCCTTGTTGCTGCCAATTCCATCTGGCAGACGGTCTTCACTAAAATAATACCGCCTGTGGAGGGCTGCTTTTCACCTCCTTAAGGCCTCGATCCCATAAGCTGTTCAATGCAGGCAGAGCCCTATTGAAGTCAGTGGGGCTCCAGCAGGCAGGGGGGCTGCTTAGCTTGCAGAAAGGGAGCCTGAGTTAGTATAGTTTCATTTAACTGACATTTTTCATGCTTTCTTCTCTGGTTCCTATGCCACAAAAATAGCCTTGTGTAACTGGTACTTTATATGGAGAGAGTAGGTGGGTGAGCTTTTATGGCCTGCATTGTGCAGGAAGTCAAACTAGATGATCATAATGGTCCCTTCTGACCTTAAAGACCATGAGATAACCTGCGGATAATTGCTGGAGAGAGGGAACAGGAA
This sequence comes from Emydura macquarii macquarii, assembly GCF_026122565.2. NCBI lineage: Eukaryota > Metazoa > Chordata > Testudines > Chelidae > Emydura > Emydura macquarii. Next base: position 15,101,911 of record NW_027131283.1, read on the forward strand.
TGCTGACATAAGAGGAGTCTGAATTGGGAGTAGGATAACCAGGGAGTACTTGGCTGTGGGCAAAGAGGGATCATGATTCACCCTAAAATAGAGATACCTCAAGTTCGAGAAGAGCTAGATGGTTTGATGGGCGCTAGCCCTGTAACAAGTGCTAAGTAAAATCAAATATAATACAGGGAATAATTCATCTTTAATGTCCATAATTAAGAGTTGGTGCACACTGAGGAAAACACACTCTGTTAGATACAAGGAGATAAATCCTGGGATGCAGCAACCCTCTGGGGAACAGACAGTGAGTTGGTTTGGCCTTTGTAGGAGAGAGAAAGAACTGTGTCAGTGCTGCTCCTAGTTACATCTGCCTGCAGTAATCCCTATTCAGTCAATAGGAGATAGCTGGAGTGCAGCCGTGCTCAGGCCACAGCTCCACTGCCAGATGTTGGGAGGAGTGGGGCAGCTGGTTGTAATGGCCCTATGGCACCTGGGGGTTTCCGTACACTGAAGAAATCCTCAACTAGCCCTCTAAGTTACTGTCAGCACAAAAGCAGCTGCGGCAAGAGCCAGAATCTGGCCCCGTCTTCTACGGCTTTTGTGCTCTTACTGGTACCTCGTTGCCCACAGGATGTATATGGTAGGCAAGGCTATTTATAGGCTATTCCTTATTTGCAGACCCTCTGGACTTCATGTTTTCAATAACAAAACCCTGTCAAGCAAGCAAAGCTACACAGTTCCAAATTCCTACAGTGATGGGACAGATTAAGCCTAGAACAAGAAAACAGGCACTCTTGAGTAATAAGAACAGCACTGCCCTGGTTTGCCGTGTATGACCTTGGGCTAGTTACTTAACCTCTTTATATCTCCATTTCCCCATTTGTAAAATGAGGATAATAACTTACTTACTGTTCTCACAGGGTTGTTATGAGGAATAATTAGTCCAAGTATGTATGGGGCTCTGAAAATGTCAAGTGCTATATAGTTCTCTGTGGAGGTATTATTAGCTTCTAAACACAGAGCTATACCCACATTCCTCAGTATGCATTATCTTGGTAATTCACAGTAACACTGCAACAGAATAAACAATATATTGTATTATAAATGTTTAGATAATAACAAAGAGACTAATGAAAGCACACCTTAGAAAAAGACTTAAATAAGAGACAATGCCCGGCTTGGAAGGCATTTGCTAAGTTATTACCAAAAAAGTTATCTATAAATTATTAAAAATATAGTACTGAGTATTGCTCAGATATACTATATTTCTGAATGTATCCTAATTTAGTTAAAGGCTTTTAGAGGCATTAGACCTCCTACTTTTACTAAACAGAATGCTTCCTCATGATGCATTCCAGCTCTAAAATTGTCCTTTGGCTAGTATTGGGTTATGGGGTTTCATGACTGAGAACTTCATAAATTATATACGGCCAAGTGCTGATGAGTTAGTGTTCTTACACAATTGTTTTAAAGTGACTACTTATTGTTAGCTGTAGTTATTCTGTTACTTTGGCAATTAACAATTTAGGAAGCTTGTTTTGAAGAATGCTTAATGCTGTTTTTTAGCACATAGAGTGCTAATTTGCCATTGTAAAAAGATTATGAAGTACAGCAGTTATTCATCAATTTGGAATCCACAGTGAAATAACACTTATGATGAGAGGGAGGGAGAAAGGGAGGGGATGAGGGGGAGAGAGAGAGGATGCTTCTGGAAGAGACACAAAAGAAGTAAACAGAATTGAATTGAAGGAATAAAGCAGTCAGCTATTTACATGGCACTGGCTGAGTGCATTAAGCCGGGGGGAGGGTGGATGAATAATCTATTGTTTTTTCATGAGGCATCATTAGGTCTTAATTACAAAATCATGCCTAACTCCCTGAAGGTGCACTGGGGAAAAGGAGAAGCTGAACACGTCAGAGCCATCCTGTTGGCTCAGGCAGGATTGTTTGGAGTCCCTGGGGAAATCAGTTCCTCCACACTCCGTAGCAATACTCCAAAAAGGAGTAGTGTATGCACCCTCGCTATCACTTGCTGCCAACCCTAGCAAGCATGCAGAGAGTTTGTCTTGGTTACAACTCCTCGGGACTGAGGAGCTCCAGCTGGTTTCTTACCCAAGTGCACACAGCAGGAAAGGCACCCTGCTTTCATGACCAGCACCTCCACTCCTTCCACACATACTAAAAGACAGTATGTGGAAGCACTTTGCCCTAAGGCTTTCAATTGATCTCCAAGATGTAGTAAGTAGAAAGTTCATCAAGATTTGTGTAAAAACCCGCACAGATTTAATCCAAATCAGCAAGTGCTGCCTTTCAGAACTACTTAGGAGCTTCCTTTTGTTGCAGCCTGTTCCCTATCCCCAGCCACTGCCACCAAGAGCAGATGAAGTGTTGGGCATGGTGGAAGCAAGAGAAACCCTCACACCCAAGGACTCCTCTCTTTGAGAAGGCAATAAATGATCATGTCACTGGTCTCACTGTGGGCTTCACTGGCTGAAGCTTAGGCAAGATTAGTTGAGTTGCAGAGAGGTTTTGGTTCAGAGGTATTTCTTGGTGAGCTCCCTCTAGAGGAGCTCAGTATTTCATAAAGAGCAGCCCCCGGGCCCCCTTTTTGTCTCCATTCTGCTGTGATAAATGTACGTTATCTGTTTCATGTAACATTTTGCTCACAGAGTGTTAAGAGGCTTTGGCAAATCTTTCGCTTCTTCATCTACATTCCAGAGCCACTTGCAAAGTCAGCAAGCAGTGCACCTTCTTCATGAGGATCCTGCATTAACTCCCAATTCTTCTGTTGGCAGGTATGTTAAGACCTATCTTTCCCCCTGATTGGTCCTGTCCGAGCAAGCAAAAGACATCTCTGATGGAAAAGAGAGAATAATCTTGTATGCAGAGAATCTCTGCAAATAAGACTGTGAGCCCCATCTCTTGAGTTTAAAGACCTCTCTTGGTGGCAAATCTTGCATCCCTTTTTTCTAAAAGATTTCTCTTTTGATTTAGCTGTAAAACTTGATTTAAGTTTCCCCAAATGTTGGACAGGGCATTAAAGTGCTTACAATCAATTGCTTGTTAAATGCTTTATTGAAGAAATTCTGTGAACCCCCCACCCCCACCCCCAAGAAGGAAACTGCTTGGCTTGAAAGCTTATGTGTAATAAATTATTTATTTGTCCAGCAAAAGGTATCACATTAGCTACCCTGTCTCTAAATTCTGACATTCATAGTACTTAGCCCTCATCCTAGAGCATGTAAATCTTTTTGATAAATTACTTATGAAAACCTGAAAGTCCAGTAAGCAGAATGAGAGTGGTGTCTCTTTCTTCTCCACCCTATTGATCAGGAGATACAGCATATTTGTCTTTACACTAAGTTACTGTTTTCTAAAAGGGTCACAGTAATTGAATTAACAGGTAGTCATAGCTATGGCTCTGACACAACTGTGTCATCTTTGTGAATAGCTTCCATTGTTTTGCATTTCTCATTTCGCCGTGGTCCCCCTCCTTTTTCCACCAAGAGAAATACCAACTTATTTATATCTTATAACTTACACTTCAGCCCTTAGAAAATTCCAACAAAGGAACACATCTCCTTAGCAACATGGGCTACCATGAACACATCAGACCCGTCCTTCACCCTCAACATTGGTTTCCCATAGAATATTGAGTCAAGTTCAAGGCCTCAGTCCTGATCGTCAGGTTGATCAATTGCTTGGGTCCAGCATATATAAAAGATTGCCCAAAACTCTGGGATGAAGACTGTACTTGACAACTCAGCTCCTCTGGCACAGTGGAATTTACTATTATAGGGGTAAATTTCAACTGTGCAGAAGACAGAACTTTCTGAGGAACGAGTCCACAACTGTGGAACAAACTTCCACAGGAAAAAAGGACCAACACAAACCTCTTTAAAGTGCAAGATACACATCTTTGACCTTGTTTTCTTTAATTCTAACACATAGCAGTGTGTACATTTAAAACAAAATCAAAACCGTACCAAAACAAACCCCTGCAGCTCAGGCAAAATTCTCCCACAAGCAGATGCTGAGAAAGAATGAGCCACACCTGATACAGGTTAGTCACATCATTCAATGGACTACTGGATGGTCCTCAGATACTACAGTGATGGGAGCAATATAAGAACTTATATAAAATAGAATAGAACTTTGTTTCCAAGTACAAAGAACCCCAAGCTCCCATCTGAACATTTATGCTCCAATTAGTGAAATCCAAGAGCATATGGTGATAGTTACTCAAAAGAAGACTCATTAGCTGCTTCTCAGACAGGAAACAAATATTTTAGTACATTAGGGATGCTACAACCCCCCAGAAAGATCTGGACTTTCCTAAACTCAATAGGGAATTAAAGAGTAGAAAGTACAGATTGGGAGTTTTGTGTTTTTCAGAAGATACGGTGAACATTTCAGATAAAATAATTTTTCAGCTCTTATTTTGAAGGGGGATTCCTTTTGTTTGCTTTTTTCTTTGTATTTTTTTTTTATTATACAAATGAAAGAGAAAATTGCAGATGAGAACATTGAACCTGCTTTTTGTGGCCACAGTGGTTTACTGAATAGAATGTTTTTTCTTGGGGGAAGGAAGAAACATATGTAATATTTTGGGACTAGAAGTACAACTAACAATTTAGCTTGCAAAATCTTATAAAAACTTAGCTGACCCCAATTCCCTATTGGACATGTTAACGAATACTCCCAAAGATCTGCTTAACTAGGCTGGTTGTAGGACTGTGAAGTAGCAGGACTTTCAACGGGGGAGGTTATAACCCTTAGGAGTCTGAGGAGGGGCTTTGCAGAGAGTTCCTGTGGACTGGGAAAAGGGGGAAAGTTGAAAAGAATACTCTAGTAGGGACTTTCCAAAATCATTACACTCTGTAGGGCAATTCTCCTAGCTCATTTAACACTGTGAAAGGAAAATCTGATCAGGTGCTACAACAAACTCTGGTGACCTTATGAAGAAGACTCACTGAGATTTCACAAAAAGATTTTGAGCTAATTCAACTCACTGGACTGGAAAGAAACATTCTTTAAAATGGATACACATAGTCTGTGGGGAAAATGAATAGAAAAGTAAGATTGTATTTAGATTGTGACATTTTTCTCTCCCTTCTCTTTTGTGGTCTTTAAGGCCTTGCCCACTAACCATGCATAGACGCAGGATGAATAACTGTGACTTTAAAGTACATTCCATCCAAATTCGTGGGTAACTTTGTTTGACTTGATCGCAGTGATTGCTATGTTAATGAGCTCTCTTGCAATAACTGGTCTGATCTGTAAGTGTCACATGCTATAATTGAGAGAGGGAACAAGGCGACAGTTGAAACTAAACAACTTTCTTTTTTTCCTCTCTCTCTTTTCTTTTTAAGTTGTTCCAGCTGTTTTAAAGAACTTGAAAATGCCACAGCAATTCCATGATCTTTTGCACAGAGCCTTGGGCCTGTGGCTTACAAGAATGAAGCTTTTTGGCGGGATGGGCAGGAGGTAGAGGTCTGTAATAGCTTGAGGTTTTAAACTGTGGTCTTCTCTACTCTAATTTCTCCTCCCCTGCTGGCTAGCTGCCTGCCTTTCTCCCTCCTTAGGATGGAGGGAATAAGGAAAGCTCTAGAAGTGAGTGGAAACATCAGCTCTTACGCCTCCACTTTAGGGATGCTGCAACCAACCAGAAAATATTCCTCTGCATTTGATTAATATTCCAGAATAGTTGGGAGGAATGTTTCCTGCCTTGGAAGTCTTATCAGAGCAAAAAAAAAAAAAACCCTAATTTTCTCATGGCAAATGCTGGTTAATGCCTCTTTTATTTAACCTGCTGGGAAATCAGTTCATTTGAAAAAGGTGCCTGCATTGTCAGTTATCCAGAGTGGTAACCCATTGTTTTGCTCAGAGCTTTCTAATTTGTTATTCTTTATGGAAATAATAACTTTGTGCTTTATCTCAAAAGGGCTTTACATTAATTTAGTCTCACAACACCCCTGAGGCAGGTGAGTAATATTAGCCTCCTTTTACAAACAGGGAAATGGAAGTACAGGGCTAGATTCACACTGAGGATTTTGGTGTTGCAGTGTCTACCTCCTGGGCATTCCGTTGCCTAATGGAACTCCCCGCCTCACGCTGGGTGCTCAGATTCCCTATACAGTGCATGGGGCTGAGTCAGGAGCCTCAGAATGGGATCCACAGGAGCCATGCATGAAGCCACCAGAGCCAGCCAATGTGTGGCCTAAAGCCTTGCCCCTCAAAGGGTATTCGGCACCTATCTCCATGTAGGATTCACAGCTGTGAACCTTCTCCTGGAGTTAGGTGCCTAAGGCAGGTCAGTTGTTTGTCCTGAAAAACCTAGGAGGTGGAGGAGATGAGGGCGGTGCCCCCCTGTAACTTTTAGGCTAGTGATTGGGGCACTCACCCAGGGTGTGGGAGACCCAGATTCAATTCACCCCTCCGGCTGCTGTGACGGGCTTTGAACTTGAGTTCTCCCACCTCTTAGGAGAGTGCTCTAAGCACTGGGCTGTGAGGTATTATGGCGCGGATTATTCTCAGTCTCTCTCTTGCTTGAAGGTGTGCCACTGTGTGTAAAGACTTAAATATTCATTGGGCCAATGAGAGCATGAGAGACTCTAGAGCCCAGTGGCTAGGGCACTCCATCGGTAGGCATAAGACCCCCCAGTTCTAATCCCTGCTTCACATCTGGGGGGGAGGGGGTGGAATTGAACCTAGGTCTTCCATCTCCCAGGTGAGAGCACTGATGACTGATCTAAAAGTTACAGGGGGAAAACCACCATCATCTCCTCTGATGGCTGTTTTGCATGGCTGTAGACATGCTCTGAGCATGCCTACCAGCTCAGGTCCCAAAGGTATGATAGGCAAGGGAATCCTTAGTTTCTGAATCCTGTGGGGGCTTAGGTGTGAGCTAGATGCTAAGTAACTCAGTGATGTCAGGACTTAGTTGGCTGTGTGGATACCCAGCTATTGAAATTTAGGTGCCTCAGGGACTTTAACAGGGGAAACTCAGGTGCATAGAGACTTTACATGCCTACAGTGTTAGGCGGCAGTTTAATGGGTTTGGGGACTGTCAGTGGCAACTAAAATGTTGGACATAGGTGCCTAAAGAAGCAGTGAGATACCTAAGTCCCTTTTGGAATCTTGCCTTCAGTGACTTGCTTCAGGTCACATGGTGAGTCAGTGGCAGAGCCACTATGAATGACAAGCACTGAGCCTCACTCTTCTACTCTCATCTCTAGACCACATTGCCTCCCCAGAGCAAAGAGATGGTTTAGTATAAGGTTTTTGGTTTTGGGGAAAGAGGTATGCAATATTTGAAGTACAGTGAAGTGGGGGCGTGTGATGTTTGTTTGGGTAGCATTTCTTTTTGCCCTTATTAAAAATAGCTGGAATATCAGCAATGGCTATAGTTGAGGTTGCTGATGTGTTTCTTCTGTATCCACTATAATTTTCTGAGAGTTTCTCCTGTATAGCTGAAATTATCCAAGACAGCTTTTCATTGTCTTGGTATTCCTAATGAAAATGGGTTGCAATTTAGACAAGGTATGAGACTTGGAAAATTTCATTTTGCTCATGCCAGTAAATGTAATAGCAGCATTTTTAAACTTCCAAATGGATGGCTTTTTAATCTAGCAGGAAAATGCATAACTGGATCCGATGACTGGAAGCAGAAGGTAGCCTAATTCAGACTAGAAAGAAGGAGCAAAATTTTAAGTGATGGTAATTAATTGCTGGAACAACTTATCTAGGGACATAATGGATTCTTCATCACTTAAAGTAATTAAAGTATCTTTTAAAATATGTGCAGTGGTTAAAACACAAGTTATGAACCTAATGCAAAAATTAAAAGGTGAGGTTCTCATTCCTGTATTATGAAGGAGGTCAGACCAAATGATCATTATGGTTCCTTCTGGTCTTAAAAATCCATGGGTTTTAGGAGTTCATTCTATTAATGAAATATATTCTCCTAAAGGGGACTCACACCCTTGTGTACTAGGAAAATATTTTTTTTCTTGGCCCCAATTTATCTCAGTGCTTCCCACAGCCACATCTCTGTTAATAATGAGACAGACAACCCTTCAAGATAAAAGTATGCGCTATGTAACATTCACTGTCTATGCTGGGTCATGGTGCATGGTTTGCAAGCAGCTGTTGCTGTCCCTGCCTGAAGGAGGATAAGGAAAGGCTTCCACAGGTCAGTAAAAGTATATGCAAACAGCTGCATGTATAGCAAATACCATTATGGCTCCATTGACCAGCTGTTCGGGTCCAGAGTGTCTGATGTCACATCTGTTCCTGCTTTCCTTGGATGCTGCAAAGCACAACTCCTACCCCATAACCTAACCTTTGTCAGCCAGATGTGTGGGCTAAGTTTGTCACAGTCTAATTTATTGCAGTAGCCAGGAGTCCAGTTCTGAACAGAAAAAGATCATTTTGCATGATTGCCACAATAGGATGGAACAAGGAAAATAGACAGCAGGCAAGGTCAGGCAGGAAAGTCTCTATACAACGGGTTATATGTCAGATCTTATTTCTAAGTCTTCAGTCTTAACCAGGCCTTTATAGCATCCTTAGATGCGCAGTCAATCTGTCAGGCCATACGCTGCAAATAATGGGGACTGGCAGTTCACAGATTAAGTGACAGATGAAAAGACTTGGCTTCTGTCGTCATTTAATTTAGTTCCAGGTTGATGAGATTCAGGTGGCTTTGCATTGCATTCTGACATGGAAATCTTTAACGTTACTTTTGATGGAAGAAAGCTAGTCACCAGGGAGCTTCATATCTGGCTGAGAGAAGTAAATGGACTACAAGCCCTGACACCCAGCGGGGTAGAATCATTTATGCAGTGGTAAGAACAAGACATTCTGTGCAGTCTTTGCACTCTCCAGTAAAATTAGTTTCTTATTGATCTGTGTGTTATATGTCCAGAGGCTGGGTATCATTTGTGAGAGCTGAGACTAACCAAGGGGGCTCCAAAGCAATGAATAGGTCAATTTAACTTTTCTGCAACAACATTCCTCATTTTGGCTTTTGCTGCTTGATTGTCTAGACTGGAAAGACTGCATAATCCCCCATTATTACATTTCATCAGCTTGGCAGGGAAAGAGAATGTGCCAGGATAATTTTGGTTTGTTTGGTTTGTATTTAGATACATTTGCCACACTGTGCTGTGCTTTCCAGATGAGTGCTGAAACAATTTCTGCAGTTGTTTAAATCTATGCCATTTATTAGGCATGAAGGTACTAGAGGCCAAATGTAATATGTCGCTTCAGCTGAATTCAATCTGTGATTCTGGAATGAAGACTAGGCTGTTACATTAAAGCTTGGAGGGAGGTTGAGGGCGAAAAGATAAGTCCTTTTGCTCTTTCTGCCACTCATTTCTGGGACTGGAATGTAAAGGCTGAACTTTTGCAAAGGTGTGGAACAGCAGTTTGTACAGGCTGTTCTGCATAATGGGCTTTTAAAAATCCTACTCTGAGTTTTTCAAATCATGGCTTATTTCAGGTTTTATCTAGCACTCCCAGCTTTACTCCACAACAACCCCCATTGTGGTGGCCAGAGACTGTGCATTAAATGTGTGTCGCAGTAGAAGGCGGAGAGAATTCTTTTCTCTAAGGCATCATTTCTTATTTTTGAACAGCAGCCATTTATTTGTTTTGTGTACATTTACATTGCTTACTGCTTAGATGGGAATTTTTAAATTAATCCTGCATACAGTCCTAGGGGCTGGCTTAAATTGTCATGCCTCCATGCAGTGTCTATGAAGTGTCTGTGTGACAATTTACACCAGTTGAGGATCTGCCCCACTGAGTCTTAACATGCCTCCCATCCTGTATAGCTTCCTTTCATGCAGGGTGAATTCCAGCAGAAGGCACAGGGTTCCTATATTTTAAAAGGTCTCTCTTCCCAAGGAAAGGTGGAATTTTAAGACTCAAAGCACCACAGCCTCAGTTGCTGTAAATCATCACAGTGCCATTGACTTCAATGCTGATTTATAGCCCCTGAGGATCTGGCCCCAGGACTGAAATGCCGCAGACAGAGAAAAGAGAACTATCAAGTCAGTGATGTTTTGTGTTTATTACCGTACATCACTTCTTTAAAACGAACCTATCAAGAGCTGAGCTGGTGATGAATCAACAAAGACAGCCGTGGTGATATCCAAGTGATCTATGGCAGAACCCATACCATGGACCAGCACTTATCATGCCTCACCTATACTCTGCCCACAAATTAATCTCAGCCAGGATTACTACACTCCAAATTGCCAAAAAAAACATCAAAAAGCTGCATTTTTTAAATGAAAAAAGAGCAATTTCTCCACCAGATTGGACTGACTTGAACTGAAGGAAATGAATATTCAGTCCTGAACCAGTGGCAGCTTTAAAAGGGCCAATATATCATAAACCACCATGGCTAGGAGTGGGTGGGTTATACCGTAGGAGGGACATTCCCTGCCCATCTGCAAAAGGAAAGCGCATGTATTTGTAGCCCTGACATGCTGTAAGATATCAGACATTAAAATTATAACTCTATGCTTCATTCCAAAGCAATTATAGATAATTTTAGCAGTTTCTGAATCAAACTTATAATTTTCCTTTCTCTTACCTAGCATGGGAGATGGAGGAGGTGACCAATACAGAAGTCAGCAAGGTTCAAATCCACCACTAACAGCAAAGGAAATGCCAAAGTCCTAGTAGCTTGCAAAAATGTGTTTTGTGTGTGCTTGTTTGTATTCCTAGACAAATCTATATTAAGATGGGGTTAAGGATGAGAGCACATATCAGTAATTTATGCTAACATACTTTACAGCTATGTTGTAATTAACCCAAAGACAAGTGTTCTAAATGTGGAAAATCCAGAGTAAAGGTTAAATTTAAAAGAAATCCAAGCACATTAAGCTATGGAAATGTGCATTAGGGCACCCAAACCACCTTAGCTCTGCACTGTAGGGTCACCATGCAATAGCCATATAGTCCATAGCCATACAGTTAAAATTGACACATATTAGGGACTGAAATTTTTTAAAACACATTGGCTAATTTCAGTTTTTTTCCCCTCATGGTGTCACTACAGGGCAGTTGTGTGTGTGTGAGTGTGTGAGAATATATATATAGTAAATGGTTGCAGATTATTATGAAGGCACTGGTCACAACTCCATATTCAATGATGCATATGGACCAAACTACTGCACCAAACATCTACATCTAGGAGGGGGAGTACTGTGGTGAAAAGAGTGTGAAGAAAGGAAGTTTGAAGGTTAAGCTGAGGTGTTTGGAGGGTGTAACTTGCTAAAAGGGGTCTAGAAGGTGGGAAGCCCAAAGTGCCATGCCTCTCTTTGAAGGAAATAACAAGCCCCAAAGCTGCCTTCAATTCTTGCCGCCCTCGACACTGGCTTTGGTGCTGAGCACCACGAGTTGCTTCTGAGTCTGTCTAGGCAGGCCCCTGGAATGTCCCAAAATTAAAGTATGAAGAAAATATGGCAGGATAGGCAGGTATCCTCCCCACAGCATGGAGTGTGATGGGGGAATGTTTCCTGTAGCCAGAGACGTTCCATCCCTGATATATATGTAACCAGGGGCCAATTTTACCAACTGGTGATGAATAACAGTATGTGACAGAGGAATTATTTTGGATGAGTCAGATGGTGAGAATTAGAAGCACATGAAATGTGTTGCAACCTGCATGGAACTTGGAGGGAGAAGCACAGTTTGCAGGAGGGAAGAGTTTGGAGAGGCACCAGCAAGCTAGGTCTTTTTGCACATGGCTGTAATGCTTGCTGCAGTAACATCATCTCTGTAAATAATTCTCTTAATGTAGAGCCAGGTTACTTTTAGAAACATGGAGTCCTTTCATGTTATTCCACAGCATGCAGTATACAAAACAAGATGTACTCCTATCCCCATGAGCAGCTGCCTACTCTTAATTTTCCCCTTCACTGCACTCTTTCACTCTTGTCCCCCCCTGTTCTTCCACCATGTTTCTCCCTTCCTGTCTTAGCTAATTATAATTGAATTGGATCACTTCAGCTCCCATCCATTTCATTTAGAAGATCTGAAAACCCTAATCTGTCCTTGCGAGAAGAGCTTTACCAGACTGGATGGTGAGGGAGGGGGGATCATATGCTAATTGTCACCAATACATCTTCATGTGACATCTTGTCCCCATCCCAGGTTAGGCACTTAACTCTCATATTGAAATCAATAGGTCTTAGGTGCCTGACCTGCTTAGGTGTTTTTGAAAATCCCATTCAGCACCTACCTCCATCTTTAGACACCTATATACCTTTTGAAATCTGGCCCTAAATTTTCTGCAGCAGTAAACTTAACTTTGTACTGGTCTGTAAAAAGTTTGGTGCACAGTTGGCAGTGTACAAATACTGCAAACAATTAACAGTACATTTACCACAGGAACACTGGTATCAAACCCATAGCAGAGTTAAGGTTGCTTGGGTGTGACCTTGGTGACTCTAGTAGATTTGCTAGAGGACTGGTTAGTGTGTGCTAGAAGGTAATGTGTGTAGATATGTGGCTTTACAAAGTGTTTCCTGATTTTTTTGTGGCTTTGAATTTCGCTTTCTTGCCCCTTAGCAATATTAGCTGGTTTTCACAAAACATTTTTGTATGTGAACAATAAAATCAGAAATGGAAATTTTAGGCTGAACATCAGGAAGGAGGCTTTTTTTCCTCCCCCAATTTTTGGAACCAATCAAGGCTGTAGAACTCTCTTATTAAAAACATGCAAAGCACAGAAGTTTCCTCACTAGGCAAGCACACAATGTCAAATATCTTCAGGATAACCTTTATATAGAGAATTCTTATATAAAGGTGTAGCTTTTCAGTAACAGTGTCTCTATCACACCCCTCCCCCCACACACACCCACACACACACATCCTGAGCCCCAGGTGCAGGCAGTATGTCATGGACAGCATAGCCAGGCAATTCCTAGTTTGGGAAGGTGCCTGAGGGCCTTGAGCAACTTGGTGTATGTTAGAGTAGGTCAGAGACTTAAAGTCACCTTTCCTCCAAAACCATTCTTGTCTATGCCAGCTACAGGTTGATTAGAATAGAAGATCTCATCCATTTTCTTCTGCATGCAGCATAGCTGTGAAATGACTTCCCCCAAAATATGAAAATACAAGAGCAACTGAAATGTATAATTATCCTGGCTGGTGCTGCTCTCCTTAAATATCTGGCAGCCCCCTAGCTCCCTCCTGTTGTTACCCCAGATTTGATATTCCTGCATGTACCCCAGAACTTGCCAGTATTGCAATCAGCAATTTTGTATGTTCAGCCCAAGCTAGCTGAGAATCAAACATGACATAGCTGGGACTATCTCAGGCCTTTATGAGGCAATGTCAGACAGCTGCATACTTGCAGTTTGCTCATCAGAATGGGAGAATAAAAGAAAAAATCATAAGAAAAAGTGAGTGAATAGGAGCCTTTGTTTTAACTGCCCCTGACATATTGTTGTTTTAACTAAAAATGTTTCTAAATAAAACAAGGTTACTTACCAGTAACTGCTGTTCTTCGAGATGTGTTGCTCATGTCCATTCCACTATAGGTGTGTGCACGCCTCCGTGCATGGTTCCCGAAGGTTTTTTCCCCTTAGCAGATCCCGTAGGGCCGGCTCTGGTGCCCCCTGGAGCCCCATGCACATGCCACAGTATATGAGGCGCTGCCAGCCCTACGCCTCCTCAGTCCCTTCTTTTTTTTTCCCAACTCCGGCAGCGGGGATGTGGAGTGGGTTATGGAATGGACATGAGCAACACATCTCGAAGAACAGCCGTTACTGGTAAGTAACCTTGTTTTCTTCTTCGAATGTTTGCTCATGTCCATTCCACTATAGATGACTAACAAGCAATACCTTTGGAGGTTGGTAGGAGTTACCAGTGAGCTGCCCTCAGCACCACTCTGCCAAATCCCGCGTTTTCTCACACCTGCTGAACGATGGTGTAGTGGGACGTGAAGGTACGCACCGACGACCAGGTGGCAGCTTTGTAGATGTCCTGCAGGGGCACTTTCTCCAGGAAGGCTGTAGACAGGCTTGAGCTCTAGTTGAGTGCGCTGTGATGGTTCCCGGAAGCGGCACCCTCGCCTGCTCGTAGCAGAACTTGATGCAAGATGTAATCCATGAGGAGATGGGTGGAGACAGGTGAGCCTTTCATCCGGTCACCCACTGCGATGAAGAGCTGCGTTGATTTCCGGAACGGCTTTATATGTTTCATGTAGAAGGCTCGTCTCACGTCCAGCGAGTGCCATCTCCTCTCCTCCTCTGAGCCGTGTGGTTTGGGAAAAAACACAAAGATAAAAATATCTTGACTACAATGAAATTGGGAAACCACTTTGGCCAGGAAGTCTGGATGTGGCCTCAACTGCACCTTATCCTTATAGAATACTGTATAAGGGGGCTCTGAGGTCAAGGCCCTAATCTCAGAGACCCTCTTAGGTGAAGTTATGGCCACCAGGAAGGCAACCTTCCATGAAAGCATGAGCAGAGGGCATGATGCCATGGGTTCAAAGGGGGGCCCTGTTAGTCCTGAGAGGACCAGGTTGAGATCCCAGGGAGGCACCGGGTCACGGACCTGCAGATAAAGCCTCTCCACCCCCTTGAGGAACCTGATCGACATGAGATGGGAGAACAGGGATCTCCCCTCTAGCGGCTGATGGAAGGCCGAAATGGCTGCCAGGTGAACCTTCAGTGAGGCCAGCACCAGACCCTGGAGCTTTAACTGGAGCAGGTACTCCAGGATCACCTGTACAGGCGAGAGACTGGGTGGAATGCCCTGGGACTCTGACCAAAAGGTAAACTGTTTCCACTTAGCCCGATATATGACCTGTGTGGAAGGTTTCCTGCTGTCAAGCAGGACTTGTTGGACTTGCACCGAGCAGACTTTCTTTCCCTCCGTCAGCCATAGAGCCTTCAGGCTGTGATGTGCAGGGAGTCGAAGTCCAGGTGCAACAGGCGACCATGGTCCTGAGAGAGAAGGTCGTGTCACGTTGGGAATTCCAGGGGTGGGGTGATCGAGAGGTCCAGCAGCATGCTGAACCAGTGTTGTCTCGGCCAGGCTGGAGCGCTGAGTATAACGTCCGCCCTGTCCCTCTTTATTTTCAGCAGGACCTTGGGCAGGAGCGGAATGGGTGGGAACGCGTACATGAGGAACTCGTCAGAAATTGACCCAGTCTTGCGACCCCGGAGCGAGCAGAACCTTGGGCACTTCGTGTTCCAGGTTGACGTGAATAGATCCAGTTGGGGAATGCCCCACTTCTGGAAGATCATAGCCACCACCTCTGGGTGCAATGACCAATCGTGGCGGGGTAGAAACGACCTGCTGAGGCGATCCGCCTCATCGTTCCTCACTCTGGGAGTGAGAGGCAGTTAAGTGGAAATCGTGCCTCACGGCAAAGTCCTGCAGACAGGTAGCTTCCTCGCCAAGGGCCGAGGAGCACGCTCCCCCCTGCCTGTTTCTGTAGAACATGGCTGCTGTGTTGTCCGTCAGCACCTGTACCACTTTGCCTGTCAGGAAACGGAGGAACATCTTTCACAGGAAGCGAACGGCCCTCAGCTCCTTCAGGTTGATGTGCGAGCGCTTCTCCTCCCCCGACCAGAGCCCGAGTGCCTAGGTTGGCGCTGATGTGGGCTCCCCGTCCTACATCCAAAGAATCGGAAATTAGGATGACCGACGGGACCAGCTCCCTGAACGCAAGGCCCTTCATCGCTGCCTTGGGAGTCCGCCACCAGCTTAGGGAGGCTAAGACGGGCGGGGGAATTGTGACCACCCAATCAAATGGGTGTCTGCTCAGCACATATATCGAGGCCAACCATGCCTGAAGCGGTCTGAGCCTCAGGTGAGCTAGTCTCACTACGTACGTGCAGGCCGCCATGTGGCCTAACAGCTGTAGGCAGTGCCTGGCTGTTGTCGTGGGCATCGGTGCAGCTGGGAGATGATAGAGACCATCGCCTTGAAATGTGGCTGAGGCAGGAAAGCTTTGGCCTGGGAAGCATCCAGGGTGGCCCCAATGAATTCTGTGCATTGCACTGGGGTTAGTGTGGACTTCTGTTCGTTTATGAGCAGTCCCAGCCTGCTGCACATGGAGCAAATTAGGGTCACGCTCTCCTGCACTTGGGACCTGGACCTGCCCCTGATCAGCCAATCGTCCAGGTAAGGAAAAAATTGCACACCCTTTCATCTCAGGTGGGCAGCCACTATCACCATGCACTTGGTGAACATCCTTGGAACCGAAGATAAGCCAAAGGGTAGGGCTGTGAACTGGTAGTGGGAGCCAGCCACCGTGAAACTGAAAAAACGCCTGTGGCTGAGGAGGATAGACACATGAAACTTTGCGTCCCTGTGGTCGAGGGCAGCATACTAGTCTCCTGAATCCAGGGAAGGGAGTATGGAAGCTGGGGAGACCATGCAAAATCTGAGTCGTTTGACATATTTGTTTGGATGACACAGGTCTAGTATGGGTCTCAGAACTCCTGGGTGACACAATATACTAAATACCGCCCACTCAAGCCAGCCCACATGACAAGGACTGCCGAGGTGCATCCTGTGGGTGTTCCCCCTCCTGGCGAAGGGTTGCACCCACTAAGGGTCCCTCCATTGGGTCCGACTTCTCATCCGAAGAGTGGTGTCTATGGGTCTTCTCCTGTGCCAGAGGCACAGACTGCACCTCCGATGACAGATGGATTGGGGCTCCAGCCCTATCTGGATATCCCATGGTATCCCCATTGTTGCGGCCACTGACCCTGGGGCCAACCCGGGACTGACTGTGCCACAGGCTGTGATGCTTTGTGGGGGCATCGGCTCTCCCGATGATTGTCCTCCATGGGAGACCCTGAATTACTGGACCGGCGGTGCTGTGCTCGTCCTCGGTCCCGGGTGCCCTTCTGTGCCGGGGACCGCCCTCTCGACGCCTCCGACCTGGAGGACAATGAGGACTGCTTCTGTCACCGCAAGCAGTGCCGACAAATGGAGGTGTGCTCTGAAGAACTAGAGGTACCAGAGCGTCGTCTCGGAACCAAAGATTTCTGGTGCCGCTTGCCTTGTGGTCCTGCAAACCCTTTCGGTGACCAAGGTCAGCGCCACTCTGAGCTCTTCGGTGCCAAGCTGGACTCCGGCGACCAGGTTCCACGTTGTGGACTGCATGGTGCTGGGTCTTCCGATGGCAACCGGGTTCTGCGCCACCTCGGTGCGGGTGAACTCCTTGGTGCGGGGGATCTGGAATGGGAGCTGTCCGAGCGCCGCCTGGCAGACCTCGACCGGTGCCGCCTCTTGGTCTGCGCTGCCTCTGGTGCCGGGGATCGACATCTGTGCCGAGAGGGAGACTCCGCGTCCTGTGTCGAAGCAGGTCGGGTTGACGACGCCGACCTGGAGCGACTGCTGGCGGAGCGTCTCTACTCTAACCCCGGAGGCTGTCCGGTGGGAGATCTTCCTCCCCATACCAGGGACCTCCACTGCCCTTCAGGGGAACCCAACGCAGGTTTCCCCTGTGACACCGGCCCCTTCTCTCTCAGCGGAGGGGTGCGGGAGGTGGAGGTGGCATAGGCAAGGCCAACAAGGCTCTTGCCTCCTGAAAAGCCTCGTGTCGACGGTGTCGGCAGGGGCACTCTCCCACTCCCAGGACTCGGGGGAGGCTCCCTGACTAGAGATGCAGGCACCGGAGAAGACTCAATGTGCCAGGTCCAGTGCATCTCCGTGCTAGATCCTGCCTTCACCAATGGCGCAGGGGAGCATCCGCGCTCTGCATGCTGCTTCTTCCTCTTCGGTGCTGGCGATGTTGCGCGGTGCCAAGTAGAGGCCAGTGCCAGCGGTGCACTCTGCACCGAGGTCACACTCAGTGTCGAGGTGGAGCGGGGCGGTTCGAATGCCGGGTGGAGCGCTGCCTCCATCATCAGGGCTTTCAACCAAATTTCTCAGCCCTTTTGGGTCCTCGGTTTAAAAGCCCTGCAGATCTTACATTATTCTTTTCTGTGCGCTTCCCCTAAGCACTTAAGGCAGCGGTCGTGGGGGTCGCTGAGCGGGAAAGCCTTCCCTCAGGAGGCACATGGCTTGAATCCCGGTGATCAGGGCATAGCCCGGCTGCTCTAGGTCCCCACAGGGACTTGTCTTATCTTCTAAATACTCTAAACACATTTAACAACTACTTAATGAACTAAAACTAACTTAGAATAACAAACAAGTTCAAAGAAGGAGAATGGTACTTGCTGAGATCAAGGCTAGTTCCAGCAATCGTCACGGACAGAAAGAAGGGACTGAGGGGGCGTATGGCTGGCCGTGCCTCATACACCATGGCACATGTGCGGGGCTCCAGGGGGCGCCGGAGTTGGCCCTACGGGATCTGATAAGGGGAAAAAAGTTTCAGGAACTGTGCACAGAGGCGTGCACACACCTATAGTGGAATGGACATGAGCAAGCACTCTAAGAAGAATAAGTAATTTATTAAACTTAAAAAAATGATGATCCAGTAAAGGTTACTATGCTGACCCGCTAGGAATCACTATATAGGTTATGTGCGTTATTAATGTTAGCTATAAAAATTAGGTAAAATTAAATACTTTGGAGCAGTCTGAGGGAGCGTTTCTTCGGGCAAGGCGCTGACATCTAAACTCCCCATAAGCTGGAAAGGAAGAGGGACCCTTGAAGCCCCGCTGCTGATGACTGGAGACCATCTCAGACTGTGGGTAACTGTAACTGGAATATCCTAAACCTATTGCGTATGTGTGTGTGCTTAAAGTCTAATAAATAACTGATTGAAATAAGAGCATGCTTGCTTATATCTATCATTTTATCAGATGGATGAGCTGTATCCCCTATTGATTTATTCCCCACGCTGCCTGAAGAGAAACAGTTAAGTTACCACTGCTTTAGGTTCTGAAAACCCCAGGTAATAGATCTGGTGAGCCAGTTGCAAGGAGTGGTGGAGAGGAAGGGGACAATTGATACAAACTTTTTGTTTTTTGGCATAGGGGAAGAGGCGCAGAGCAGGGCTGTCAACTGTTATTCTCTATGTTGTAGTCCTGAGTTGACTTACGGATACGTTCTGTTGCTGATTCAAGGCTCAGGCTAATAAGCCTGGTCGAGTGAGAAAATATGTAGGAAGGAAAGGGAACATCTGGAAAGTTAGAGATAGTGTTTGAAAACAGCTTGATTGATTTTGTACAAGAGCATGGTAATGATTTTGGGAGGCTTTATCAGCCCCAGAGTGTTCCTGCAGCTCTGTAAGCAATGGGAAACCTGGGTTAGTGTGGGAATGTGGATGGCAGTGACAATTTTAGCTGAGTTGCCAAAGGAGTCCCAGAATAAGGCCCAGGCAGATCGCAGGGAATGTAAGAGACAAAGTTATGCTCTCAGAGCCATGTTGGGAGAGCAAAAGGGAATAGTGGCAGGGATCAGAGAGAGTCGTAGCCTAGGAAATGAGGGCAGGTCAGAGTTGGATCTTGACTCATATCCTTCTCATTATGAGTATGAGAAGGACGATCCCTGTGAGCTGCTTTTTCCCTTAGGCACTTCCGGACAGTCCCTCTATGGTCTCTGCTTGAAACACTGGAAGATTTGTGGACATGCCCACCCATTGCCCCCATGGTAAGGAAGATTGGTCCTCAGGGGGATAACGGGTAGAGACCAGACCTTTCACACCTGACCAGGCTAGAACTGCAGGGAAGTTGGTTGGCCCGTTAAACCGGAGCACAGCCTTGCAATGACTGGCAAGGATAGCTGGCACCTCTGGTCTCACTCCAAAGGATGTGGCAGCAACTCCCACTCTCCTCTTGGAGCCAGGATAAGGTCTAGGGGTCTGGGTTCCCAGATGATTTGGCCCATTGAACCCCACTTCTAGATTTGTTGTTGCTGTCTGTACTTTTCTTGGCTTAGGTTTTCCTTTCTTCCTAAGTCAGTCTCCACTCACACACCCTCTCTCCCCCACTTCTCTCACTCTCCTCTCTCTCCCCCCACTTTCCGCTTTTTCTCTTCCCCACTTTTCTCCCCCTCCTCTGCTACTTTTTCCCCCTCTTCTGTGTGTTTTTGTTTCAAAAGTTAAGGGTTAAAGCCACAGCTAGCTTTACTTTATTGTCCTTGAAGATATATTTGCCAAGCTAACTTTAATTACTGCCTGGGAAGCAGTTTTGAGAAAAGCAGTGAATTAACAAAAGAAGGATTGGGCCTAAGATTGCCATTTAAAGCAATAGCCCTCCCAGATAAGTCTTTAAAGGAAGGCCAGGGCTAAAGGGGAGAAAAGAAAGAGAAGGGAGACAGGCCCCACAAAACTCAGGGCAGAGCCCCTGATCCCTGGCAGATGGAAATTTAGAAACAGCTTCTAAGGCTTGTCCACCCTGGAACTTTTGTTAAGGCTGGCTGAGCAAATAGGGAAGACCCTGACTGCGCCCCCCGTTGCCTCCCTATAGGGGAGGCTGGGTGCCCGTAGCCCTAGCCTCCCCACTCCCCTCCAGAATTGGCACAGTTAGACACTGAGGGGTGCAGGAGGTTCATGGTTTGTGTGAAGTTTGAAGGAGGGGCATTCAGACAGAATTTGTTGTTAGATACAGGTGCCACTTATTCCTTGATGGGTACCCAAAGTACTTGTTTGAATCTCCAGCTGGAGTTAAGTACTTATAGGGGTTTAATGAGGCACAGAGGCACTGTTTCCTTTTTGCAGGGACATTCTGTAGCGGGGAGGGAAGAGGAGAAATAAAATGGCACTTTGACTAATGGATTTGGGAGGAGAAGGGCTCCTGGGAATTGATTTTTCGAGAAATTTAAGAGTGTTAGTTGATTTTGCTAACAGGGTCCTATGGGAAACACCTCCTGGCACACACTGGAAGCTAATGGAGATTTCAGCAAGCTACAGCTAGCAGCCCTTAAGGCATCTGAAGAATTGGAGTGGCCCATGTGGCCCCCAGAAATCCTAGCTGTTGCAGAGACACATCAGGAGGTGTGGGCCAAGAATAAAACAGAATGTGGTAAAAGCGATGCTGAAACCCTAGTCACAGGCCCTGATCCCCAACCCCAGAAGCAGTATACGAATCCAAAGGAGGCAGAAGCCTGAAGAATTTATTGATGGGCTTTTAAGACAAGGGGTTTTAGTGAAACAGCCAAGCCTCAGTAACGCTGCCTTCTAGCCAGTCCTTAAAAGTGAAGGCAGGAGTTGGAGGCTGGGAGTGGATTTTTGCCCCTTCAGTTGGGTGACCCCGCTGATGGCCCCCTTGGTGGCTAAGAATCAGGAGGGGATGGTCTCCATTGTAGGAGCGGCCCCTGGTTCTCAGTTTTGGATTTACCAATGCTTTCTTTGCTATCCCTTTACCTTGGGACAGCTATTACAAATTTGCTTTTACCTTTCAAGAAGGAGTGCTTTGCCCAAGTCCCCCTGGGCTGGAACAATGCCCATTTAATCAAGAATCTATTATTTATCATGCCAATGTGATCAAGATGTGGGATGGGAAACCTGAAAGAGACAGTGTGATATTTTTTATGTGGATGACATCCTGGTTTGCACTCAGACCAGGGTAGAAAGTGTGGAAGTATTGGAGAGTGTTAAAGTAAGCCCAAAGAAAGCCCAGGTGTGCTCGCAACAAGTAAATTCTCTTGGAGTGACTTTGGGATAAGAGTGGTGTTCCCCTGACCAACAGAGAATAGAGCTGATTTTTAAGCTTCCACTACAGATGTCATAGCTGTTAGATCCTTTCTGGGAATGGTTCATTCCTTTTGCGATTTTACTGAGGGATTTTCAGAGAAGGAAGACCCACTGCATGAATTGCTAAAGAAGGGGATGCAGTGGAACTGGGGCTCTCAACAACAAGGAGGCATGGTCTAGTTAAAACAAGCCTTAGCCCAGACCTAGCATATCCCTAGAATGGGACAGCCATTTGTGCTGCAGCTGGCAACTACAGAAAGGGGATGGAAGCTATACTAAGTCAGAACCATGGAACAGGGCTCCGCCCCATGGCATATGAGGTAGAAAGGGGTGTGTGAGGTAGAAAGAGGATTCACCCCCTGTGAAAACAAGGTTTGGATATTAGTTTGGGCTTTGCAACATGGGGAAAATGTGGTAGGATTGTCCCCTGTGTTATTGAAAACTGTCCACTCTTCAGTGACTGGGAAGTTTAATAATGGTTATGGATCCAGCCCCAGCAAGCCATAAGAAAATCAGGACTGATGAATTTGCTGAGCCCCCCCTCCCCGCAATGGGTGCTCAAAGCACAGTGAAAAGTTCAAGAGCCTCCCTCCCGGGGAAAAAGGGGGAAGAGAAAAAGAGACTTAGGCACAGATGGGTCTAAGTACAAGTTAATAAGAAATAGTTACTTAGCCTTTTGTAACTGTTGTTCTTCAAGATGTGTTGTTCATGTCCATTTCAAGAAGGTGTGTGTGCCTTGTGCACAGTCGTCGGAAGGTTTTCCTCCTGGCAGGTTGGTGCAGGCGCCCTCTGGAGTCCTGCCTTCATGGCACCGTATATAGGGCCCTGCCAACCCAGCAATGTAACACGGTCCGCCTCACCACCTTGGCGCCTCCTGCCAGCTATCTGGGAAATCAGCTCTCAGCTAGGCAGACGCCCCTCTCTGAGGTGTCTCACACTCAGTCCAATCCGTGCTCCCTCCCTTCTGGGGGATTTTGCAGTCCACTCTAGCCACCTCCCGCTGTGGCCACTGCAGTCCTGCCATCAGTCCTATGGCAATCAGACGTGCAGAGGGGACCCAGGCCCACCCACTACTCTTATTCCTGGCCCAGGGACTCTATGTATGTGGCAGCCTTCTGCTGTGCCTACCACACAACTCCTCCATCGATTTCCTTGGGCCACTTCCCCACAGCCCCATACCTTCTCTGTCCTTGCTTTAGGACATTTGGCTATGCTCAGTCCCAGCAGCCAGCCACTGCTCTGTCCAGGGTGCTGACAGTTCTTCTCCTTTGAGCTCCTGGGAGGCACTGTCCTTGCTCTACTCTGCAGGTCCCTTATATACTGGCCTCCTGGGCCCTGATCAGCTGCCATGCAGCTTCTTTCTATTGGCTGCCTTTCGCACAGCCTGTCCAAGGGCCCTTATACCTCTTTCCTGGCCAGTGAGGGGCAGGTGCCCCGTCACAACCACCTCTTTGGTTCCTTCTTCCCGGCTGCCTCTGACACAGAAGGTGGGTGGGTCTGAGAATGGATATGAGCAACACATCTTGAAGAGCAACAGTTATGAAAAGGTAAGTAACCATTTCTTCTTCTTTGAGTGCTTGCTCATGTCAATTCCAAGTAGGTAACCCCCAAGCTGACTGTAGGAAGACGGGTTGGAGCTCTCTGGATCGCTGATTGAAGTGCAGCTCTGCCATATGCTGCCTTGTCCTTGGCCTGCTGAATAATGGCATAATGTGAGGTGAACATGTGGCGCGATGACCACGTCATGGCCTGCAATTCACCTGCACGGGGACATGTGCCAGGAATGCAGCAGAGGAGGCCTGCACCTTCATGGAAGGCACTGTCAGTGCTGGGGCTGGCACTTTTGCCAGATCATAGCAAGCCCCAATGAAGGACGTGATCCAGGATGAAATTCTCTGGGATGACACCAGGAGGCCTTTCATCTTGTCTGCTATCGTGATAAAGGGTTGGTTTGATTTACAAAATGTAAATGTAGAAAGCCAATGCCTGTCTGATGTCTAGGGAGTGGAGGCTTTGGTCTCTGCTATTGGCATGTGGCTTGGGGTAGAACACTGGGAGGAAAATGTCCTGGCCCGTCTGAAACTCAGATATCACCATAGGGAGAAAGGCTGGATGAGGCAGCAACTGAATCTTGTCCTTATAAAAAATCATGTACAGAGGCCTGGATGTCAGGGCCTTGAGCTCAGACAACCTCCTGGCTGATGTTATCACGACCAGGAATGCTACCTTCCATGAGAGGTAGAAGGGCAAGCATGTCGCTAAGGGCTCAAATGGGGGCCCCATTAACCTGGAGAGCACCAGCTTAAGGTCCCATGCCTGGCCCTTGAGAAAAAAATTCACTATCGGACTAGCAAAGACTGATCGACCATCCACCCCTGGATGGAACGCAGAGATCGCCACTAGGTGAACTTTTAGAGATGACATCGCCAGACCTAGCTGCTTCAAGTGCAGCATCTTGGACGATATTGATGCTTGTATTGGAGAGGTGCCCTTCTGCATTGCCCAAATCGAAAATCTATTCCACTTGGCCAAGTATGTAACTCTGGTGGTTGGCTTCCTGCTGCCAAGGAGAACCTCTCTAACAGGCTCTGAGCATGTCAACTCTATGGGGTTTAGCCATGAAGCTTCCACTCTGTGAGGTGGAGAGCCTTGAGGTTGGGATGCTGGAGGCAGCTGTGGTCCAGAGTGATTAGGTCCTGCACCAATGGCAGGGCGATTCGAGCGGCCACTGACAGTTCCAGTAGCATTGTGTACCAGTGTTGTCGAGGCCAGGCTGGGGCTATCAGTGTGACGGATGCTGTCTCCCTCCTGACCTTGAGCAGGACCCTGTGAATGAGCTGGAAGTGTGGGAATGCATAGAGCAGGCAGTCTACCCAGGGAAGAAGAAATGCATCCACGATTGAGCCCAGCCTGTGGTTCAGGAATGAGCAGAACTGCTGACACTTCCTGTTCAGTCTTGTTGTGATTAGCTCTACCTGGGGAACTCCCCATTGTTGGCAGATGCTGTTCACCACTTGTGGTTGTGGAAGAACCTGCTGAGATGGTGTGGCAGCTCGTTCTGGGATCCTGGCAGGTAAGATGCCTTTAGGTGTATGGAGTGGGCTATGTGGCATAGGGGAGAGGAGCATGCTCCACCCTATCTGTTTATATAAAACGTTGCTGTTGTGTTGTCCATCCTGACTGATAAGTATCTGCCTTTCAGGTGGGACTGGAAGGTTTGGCAGGCTAAGTGAACTGCTTTCAGCTCCCTGACATTGATGTGGAGTGAGAACTCTGTTCGGGACCAGAGGCCTTGATTCCTTATGATTCCTAAATATGCTTCCACCCCAACACTGATGCATCCATGACTAGCGACATGGAGGCTGGAGCCTGGAGAAGGGTACTCCCGCATACACTGACTGAGGGTTGAACCATCACAGGAGGGACTCGATAACCTGAAGGGGAAGCGAAACTATCTTATCCAGTTTGTCTCTGTTTCGTCAGTATGCCGATGCTAGTCAAGCCTGGAGAGGTCTGAGCTGCAGCCTCGCATGCTGAACCACATATATGCATGTGTGACTAAGCATCTCCACGCCATCGTACTAGAAAAGCACTTGCAGTCTTCTATGATGGAGCAAATGATTTGGAAGCAAGACTCCACTAGGAATGCCCTGGCATGAGCGGAGTCTAAGACAGCTCCTATAAACTCTATCCTCTGGGGGACATTCAGCAGTAAACACAGTCTGCCAAATGTCAACTGTATCAGGGTCACATGAGCCTCTATGAGCCCCTGGAATGGGCCTTGACAAACCAGTTGTCTAGATATGGGAACACCTACACTTATCTCCTCAGGAGGTGATGATGACAGTTATGCACTTGATAAATATTCGAGGGGCCGCTGACAGGCCAAATGGAAGGACTGTAAATTGGTAATGCATGGGGTTTACCACAAATCTGAGGAACCTTCTGTGGGACAGGATTGTTGATATATGAAAGTACGCATCCTTCAAATTGAGGGCAGCATACCATTCTCCCAGACCCAGAGAGGAAATGATGGCAGCTGAGGATACGATGCGAAATTTCAGTTTCTCCATGAATCTGTTGAGGTTTCACTGGTCAAGAATGGATCTGAGACCTCCTTTTGCCTTTGGGATTAGGAAATATCAGGAGCAGAACCCCTTTCCCCTTAATTCCTGAGGAACCACCTCCACTGCTCCTGCCCTTCGGAGCACTTGCACCTCCTGTATAAGAAGTTGCTTGTGAGAGGGGTCCCTGAAGAGGGACGGGGATGGGAGGAACAGAACTGGAGAGAAAATCTCAGTTCTACCATGCATAGAACCCATTGGTCTGAGGCAAAACTACAGAGAGGGAGGGAAATGGGAGGTTATTTGGCCCTGAACTTTGAATACTTCAGGTCCCAAGAAATTTACAACCAGGATATTTTAGGAGGAATTATATTGGGATGAGAATTTCTAATAGCATAAAAAAAGGAAGCCTAATTTTAATGGTGGCTTAAATAATTACCACCACTGTGGTTCTTGAAGTGGGGAAAAGCATAAAAAATTAAAATATAACACAATATATTTGATTATATAAAATAAAAACAAGGCATACAGAATAAAATAAGGAGTAACACAAATTATGGTCAGTGTATAAATGTACAGGAAAGACACTAAAACGTATATATTAAAAAAAGATTATTTGAAACCGCACTTTAGCAAACCTCTTGGGAATGGAAATCCACTGTGAAGAGTTTGTCCAGGCTTTATATGAAGGCTGGAAATATTGGATTAATCCTCATCATGTCCCCAAACCCTACAAGGACCAAGTAAAAAGGAATATATTGGGACCATTTGGCATGGGGATAGGGGTTTTCAATAGTATAAATGAGGAGGTGGTGGCAAATAAATGAATGCAATGGGGCAACACCTAACCCTGAGGGTATCTTCAGATCAGCTGAGCACCGTACAGGATGGGATAGCACAGGTTTTAGAGGATTGGGAGCAATTCCAAGAAAAGGGCCATCTCTGCCTCTTGCAAGACGTTGGTGCCCTCCAGAGTAATGTGTCCTTGGCCCTGGAATGCTTGCAATGGCAGATGTGAATTATTAATGTCTTAAAGAACATAATTTGAGATGGTATGAGCAGGATACTCCCATTGGAAAATAGTATTATTTTAAAAAAGCCCACCCAGACTGGGAGAGAGTTGCAATCCTGGGCAGGGGAATTGTATATTTTATCTATAATAAAAGATCTGAAGAAATTACTGTATTTGGTTTACTAATATCAGAAACAACAATAAAGTGGATTTCCCCCATTGTAGCCTTGGGTCTTAATATTAATCAAACAGTGATGGAGCCTATGGACCACAGGGCATGGGTAACAAATGAGGCCCAGGGGTGGAAGACAGTAGAATTGGGAGCCTGCTTAAAAAACCTAGAATTGAATATGAATGTGCCACAAATACCTTGTAAGCACAAAATATATATTTAAAAATAAAAGAGGAAAAGTATTATGCTATTAATTCACTTATTAATAATTGTGTAGGTGGGTAATAATTATGTACATCTTAAATTTGTCCAGTGCTCAGAATTCATTATGTACATCATGTACTTCATAATTCACATGAAAATAGATATTTTTATTCCAACCCTTGGGACACTCTGCTTGTTACCTGCTGCCGACTAGACATAGAGTCGTTGATCACTACCCATTGAGCCTGATGATTGAGCCAGCTTTCTGTCCATCTTATAGTCCATTCATCCAATCCATACTTCTTTAACTTGCTGATCAGAATACTGTGAGAGACCGTATCAAAAGCTTTGCTAAAGTCAAAGTATATCACATTCACCACTTTCCCCACAACCTGTTCTACTTACCTACAGAAATGGAAGAGATTCTTCCATTTGTGTTGTGTTTGCTGCCCCTGGGCTGAATCTGTGCCACTTTCAGTCGTCCTAGATTAGTTGTTGGATTTGAAGAAATCAGGGTTATCAATTTGTTTGATTAAGGGCCATCTGGTTGTAATATCAGCCTTTCATCCTCTGGTAGAAGTATTCTCCATATTTTTCTCACCTGGTATGATTTAGGTTTATTAAGGATTTGGGGAATCTCTACCCCCAGATTAGAGACCCCACCCTGACCTGCACCCTCAACTTGGTACTCAGTTACCTTTATAAATGTCCATTTGAACCTATTCCAACATGTTCTTTGCTCCATTTATCTATGAAGATGGCCTTTTTAGTAGCAATCATGTTGAACTGTAGGGTCAGGAAGACTGGAGCCTTGATGGCAGATTCCTCTGCCTCTCACCCCAGTATTCTTCAAGGACAAAGTGTTTTATGCCCATACCCTAAATTCTTACCTAAGGTCCTATTGGAGTTCCACCTTAACCAATCCATCCATCAGTGTTTTTTCTGAAGCGACATAGCTCTCTGCTGGAGCCTTGTTTTCACACCCTAGGTGTTAGAAGGGCATTGGCTTTCTACTTAGATAGGACAAAGCAATTCTGAAAGTCACCTAGGTGCGTCATCTTCTTTGTAGATAGCTCCAAGAGGTCCATGGTCTCTGGTCAGAGACTATCAAGATGGATATCTCTGATCAAGGACTTGAGAGGCACATGCACACCTGAAGTGGAGCACCCATAGGGGGGACATATATTTGAAGAACTGCAGTTACTGCACAGAATGAATAATTTCTTCTTTGTAGAGTGTAGATTTTAAGAAGGGACCATTGTTATCATCCAGTCTGACCTCCTGCAGAACATAAGCCATAGCATTTCGCTGTATTAATTCCTGCTTCAAGTCCAATAGCTGTGCTAGGAAAAGCAATTTTCTTTTCTCCTTCCTCAGATTCTATCAAACGTATTGGAAAAATAGAAAGGTACATGACAGTGTCCCACTATGTTCTACTAGGATTTGAGAGATGGGTGTGGGAACTAACTTCAGCTTTCTTTCTGATGGGAGAGAGTAAGGCTTCTGAATATACTGGTGAAGGGCAGCAGAGTATCTTTACTCACAGAGCCATATTTTTCAAATTTCTTTAACAAGGGCCAGTGTGATTTTTATGGAGTGGATAAAGAAGACTGCGTTAATCAGAGTCAGGTGTAAATAACAGTTCATAGAAAGCAACAGTTATGCATAATTTACAAATTAAGCCAGGGCCACCAAAGAGCTATTGAGACTTTTTTTTCATATACAGACCAGCAAAGGAGTGAATTATTATCCTCATCTGTCTTTGAGCTATCTGTGTTACATTCACAATGCCCAATCAACGTATCAGCTGTGACATTCTATAGCAAATGTCTCACTGCCTATCAATAAAATAGCCTATTGTTTAAGTCCAGGTTGTTCAGCAAAATGGAAGTATTCCATTTTCCCTCTATTGTAAGGCTGTGCTTTTGATGATGACATTTATGACTCTTGCACGAGGGATGAGATCTCAGATATTTCTGACAGCACTAAGTGCCTCAAACAGGCCAACTCACTAAATCACTCTCTATATCAGCTGAACAGTGATCAATCTCAGTAATCGACAACAGGAACCAAATGTCAATTTGTTCTGACCCATTGAACATCTAACATTTGCTTATTGCTCATAAAATTTCTCTCGCTCTCTCTCAAATACATTTTACCAGACATCAATGTGCTGCACAGACAGAAGATTAGAGTGGTGAAAAAAATGTTTTAACCTCTTTTATTGCCACGCCATGGTGTAAAATGGATTCAGGTAGGGTGAAATTAAAAAGCCTGTGCTGAGCTAGTGAACTGGGTCCATGATACCTTCAAAAATCAGTTCCTTGGCAGAGTTCACCTTGGTCTGGGTACAAGTATGGGCTGCTAGATGTCTGATTTACAGTTTAGCACTAATCTGGAGCTAATCATTATGGGCAGAATTGCAAGGCAGAGAGAACATACAACTATCAAATAAAGCAAATTAAATGCATACTAAGTAGGGGAAAGGATTGGGTGCCTTTTCATGTACTCTTTGCCTGGAAAATTTGTTTCTGTCACTGACCTACTGCTAACGGCAGTAGCATTGAAGTGGAACTGGGATATTAACTTTTTCTCAAGCAGTTCTTTCCGATGATTTAGACATTACACACCTTTAATTACATTTATTGGAACATGCATGCAGCTTTTCTTGGAAAGGTGAAAAAATGTCCATAAAGATGCATTGCTAATTTGGGTGTTGCATTTTCTAACAATCAGTGCAATTAGTGATGGTCCTTGGATAGTTTGCAGCAAAATGTACTGTCATGGCTTTTACATAATTTTTTTTTCCAAGTGTAACTCTTAGTTTGCTGCAAAACAAAATCACAGCAAGGCATAGTGGAAATAACTATTATTCCTTCTTGAAATTCAGACTCAAGATTACACTAAAAAGACATGTTACTGTCAGAAATGCACTGTTAATGCACTTTATGTCAACTCTGCCCTGTGGCAACAGCATGCCATATGATTATGATTAAGGCATCTTAATGTTTGTGGTCCCAGATTATATTAAATTGATTTTTAAAGATGCACTAGATAGTTTTTCATATCTGTTCCACCTCACAGCATCACTACAGGGAAGAGCGAAGGTTACCTGAGTGTGTTAACTGAACTTTTTCAGACCTTAACATATATATATTTTTTCCTTGAAATACCCTCATTTTGTAAATATTATTAGAAACGTCATACATGCACACACCCACACCCCACAAATGAAAGTGATTTGAAGATATGTACAATAATTCTTAAGGCATGTTACATTCTAACTGTTAAGGGTACCTTCATTGGTTACACCAAAGCAGCCAGACCACACTGGCCAGTTAAGGTGAGTTTACTACTGTTTTGCAGCACCAGAGCAATGCAAAGCAAATGAAGTGTATGGGTGAACGCTGGACTTCCATTTGCTTTTAGAGGGCTGTGTTACAGAGACCTGCACAATGTGGAAGAGCAGAAGCCCAGTCTGTGCATGTTAAAGGTTCCCCTTCATGCCCCCTGTCTCAGTTCCCCAGCAGTGCTACCTTGGTGCACAGTGGAGCTGAGCTAGCAGAACCATTGGCAGCCTTTCAAGCACTGATGCCCAAGCTAGCGTGTAGCCATGAAATGTTTAAAAGCAAGTTCATTTGGGCCAAATAATGAGAACTCT
The DNA here is from genome assembly GCF_026122565.2 of Emydura macquarii macquarii. Taxonomy (NCBI): domain Eukaryota; kingdom Metazoa; phylum Chordata; order Testudines; family Chelidae; genus Emydura; species Emydura macquarii. The sequence goes on from NW_027131283.1 coordinate 15,132,643, forward strand.
TGATACATGTGTCCCGTCTCCATTATGCCTTTGGGTCATTACATCCAGTACAACTGCTGCATGTGAATTAGCTGTGAAGGAAGGCTGGTGGGTTACCAGTTATGTTCCAGTGGCCCCACATAAAAGTAGCCAGTCTGGCATCTCTGTATCCTATTTTGTAGATACAATTATTAAAAATTGAGCATAACTACCACCTACTTTAAAAAAAAAAAAAGCCTTGGCACGAGAAAGTTTAAAATACGATACTTCATTGTTATGATTATTTGGAACAAAAGCTGACACACATGCTAAATTGCTTGAATCCCATTTTAATGAACTTCCATTCAAACTAATTAAGAGAGATACTTATAAATGCATCTAAAATTCATACTCAAAGAAAGTTTGGGGAGGATACACTATTTTGTAGAAAACAAAGAAGTTAAATCCCTATTTTAATTGTAAAATGGAACTCAATCCTATTGCATTCTTAATGAATTTCTGTGAAGTATTTATGTGACTAGGTTCAACCCATTGGTTTATGAAATTTTAACTTATCGGGAAGGGCTGGGTGGGAAATGGTTTTCACATTCTGGGAAAAAAAATTCAGATATTTTCCCAGCCCACAGCTGAAAGAAAGGTCAAAATCTCAAAACTTTTCACAATTCATTAATTTGAAGGAAAAACTAAAGCAATTTAAGGTCTGTCTTTAAATGTTTCTTTTAGATTTCAATTTTTTCAATTTTTAAAAATATTTACTATAAAAAATTGAACTTTTTATTTTGAAAATATGGAAATAGGATGTTTTAACAATGTCAAAACTTTTCAATATTTTTTCTAAGTGGGAAATGTGTTGAAGCCAACTCTTCCCATGAAAAGTTCCTGTTTCACTGAATTAGCATTTTTGACAGAAAAATATTTTATTTAAACAATTCCCAGCCAGCTTTATCTTCCCTCCCAGCTTCTATCTTCATCAGGGCACTTCTGTAATAGTGGGGCCTACAAATTTACCCTAACTGTGAGTTCAACTGTAGGGGAAAAAGAGTGAAAGTTCATAAAGTGTCACAACAACTTATAATAACAAATGTTGATGTGAAAAAGTATGAAAGGGAGACAGAAAGATTGAATTAATTCAAACAAAAAGGCCCACTGTGGAACTTGAGAACTGTGTTTAAATCATGCCTGATAAACAAGAGAACTGTGGGATCAGAAATTAATGGACCAAAATTGTTGTGTCGGAAATTACTTCATTGGTGAGCAAAACAATGGGCGGCTGAGCTATTCTGCACATCACTCCATTTTTGGGGTCCTCGAAAAGAGAGTTTGGTGGGGAATACAGATGCTGGCTGACTGAAAGACAAAAGAACTGGAAGGCGTGAGCTTTGCCATTATGGCTGCCAATTCCCCTGTCTTCTAGGATCCTGGGCTCCATCATAACACTGCTGAGCCTTTCTTGACCTGATCCTGAAAGAAGACCTGGCCAGACTAAGCCAAAGAGAGGGAGCCAGATGACACTGCCACCTCCATTAACTCCAGCTAAATTCCAACCACCATCTGGAATCTGAGGTTTTGTCACACATCCTGCACCTGTCACATGTCCTTTTCCTTCCCCACCCTATTTCTTCTCATTCCTATCCATCTTCTTTTTCCTTCTGTCTAATAGAAGCCTGGCTTAACTGGCCAATGGTGTATATTTTGGAAAACTGCTGTAACCTGTGCCCAGAAAGAGGAAATTAAAGACAATGCCGTATATATCCCAGTGCTGGTACAAGTATGTATGGTATTAGAGTGGCTAAGTAAACCATGTGCCGTGCCTGTGTTTTTCCAGCACTGAGGTTGTAAATAAGAGTCAGAACCCAAGACAGAAGCTGCATTTTCTATCTTTGCTGTTCTTTTCTCTCCTGAGTATGTTTGTCTTGTTTTATCTTCTAGGAAATGAAACTGGACTTCTCACAACAGCAGCAACAACAGCTCCAAGCATATTTAAACTAACTGCTTCCCTCCCCACCAAAAAGGACATCTTTAACAAACAACAACCAACAAACACCATACATCTTTAACAAACAGCCATACTGGGTCAGACGAGTGGTCTATCTAGCCCAGTATCCTGTCTTCCAATATTGGCCAATGCCAGGTGTTTCAGAGGGAATGAACAGAACAGGTAATCATCAAGTGATCCATTCTGTCAGCCATTCCCAGCTTCTGGCAAACAGTAATCCCTGCCTATCCTGGCTAATAGCTATTGATGGAACTATCCTCCATGAACTTATCTAGTTCTTTTGTGAACTCTGTTTTAGCTAGCCTTCACAACGTCCTCTGGCAAGAAGTTCCACAAGTAGACTGTGCGTTGTGTGAAGGGGTTTCACAGGTTGACTGTGCATCATGTCTGCCTATTAATTTCATTTGGTGACCCCTAGTTTATGTTATGTATTTGTGGTTTTCCTTCTATTTCTGTATCTTTAATCAAAGGCTAAAAAAATGGTGTGCTTGCCATAGTTATAAGCAGGCTGAGGTCTCTACAAACCTAGTTTAAAACTGTTTAAGGTTGGAGATTGATAGGATCATCCAACACACTTGACTCCTTGGACCTATTTACCCCATCAAGATTTAATACAACAGTACTTGATATCCATAAGGAAACACGCATCCTGAATATTTGTCTACTGCCAAAAAAGAATCCTTCTGTATTGTCAGTCTGAATTATTTCCCAGGTAATAAGAGGCATTGCCAATCTCAGTCTACCCACAATCTGACTGGTCATTAATTTCTTGAACATCTAATATAATAAAGAAGGCAGTGGCAGATAAGGAACCTCCCTGTAAGGGTAAAACGTTAGTGCAAGTAGAAGGGTTTAAAGATTTTGAGACTGAAACCAAACCTGGCACCCTACAGAGGGGATGCCTTTCCCTATCCACACACTGGCCATCCATGCAGTGCTGCTTGGGGAAGAGAATTGCAGCCCCTGCACTAGAACCAGGTGTATGCTGACTCGTTTCCTAACTCAACTTTCTCCAAGCCTATAGTTCAGGCTCCTTCTCCCAGAGGTGCTGAAGAGCAGTTATCCCCAGTCATAGCCTCCCCATCCACTTTATTACCATAAATAAACAGAAAGTTTATAGAAAATACAGATGAAATCACACAACGAAAAACAATGGTAAATAAGCACAAGTTCTGTGAGAAGCCCTGCTAGGAAGGTATAAACCTTGCTATACGAAGAATGAAACTACTGGGACAGCCCTTCACGTAGTGTAAATTAGTACAACTCCATTGAAATATGCCAGTATACATTGCTGAGGATCTAATCCTTTATAGTATGACATAATCGCATCGGTCCCAGCCCAAATGGCTTTGGGGACTTCTGCCAGCATGTCTCTAAGAATTTGAGTGTGCTGCCCTAGATAGATGGCTGTTCTTTCTTAGCTGTCGGTCGGGGAATACCCTCTTAATACAGTCATTGTGGCAAGTGCGGATCACTGTCTGAGCAGCTGGTCACACAATGCAATTTGATATAATCTTTTCAATCAGGGTAAAACAAATGAGCTTTTCACTGCCACCAGATGAATACTTAAGAGCTTCAGGTTTACCATGGCTAAGAGTTGTCTCTCTCTCTGGGTGATGCTGCAGCAGTGACGGCAGTTGTCCTTCAAAATGCAGCTGAGCCTGGTGGCAGGCCATGCCCACCACACTGTAGACTTGGAAAGATGGCTGTCCCAAACGATCATATTCACTATCTCCTTTGACTGTTGTATGTTATCTGATTGTCTTTGAGGTTTTCCTATAGATCGTGTACTTTTGTACTCACATACTCATTTCTGGAGAATGCTGGCTGAGCTAATTCTGCTTCCAAATGTTCTGAAACAGCGCCACCAGCATGCGGTTCAAAGTCGTAGACCTCAGTCCACCTGGGGATGGTTATGGACAGTTGGCGCTGGTAATGAACTCTCTTGCTTCAGGATTCAGTGCTGACCTTGTTTCTTTTTGTCATGGGCTAACTGTTGCAAAATAATACTCTGTGTCCTGTCACATCTTAGGCTAGAAGACCCTGCCTCTTGCTAGGTTTACTACTTGTTTTGTTCCCAAGTGTAACCTTTTGAGGTTCACACAGGCCAAGGAGGGGGTTCAGTCAACATCCGCCTGGTAACCCTGGGGGTCTTGTGGCTGTGCACAGACCACTGTTCATCAGGACTCCAGGGCACTGACCCCAACATCCTGCCAGTGCCCACAAGTCTCACCCTGGCTTTGTTCATCTTGGATATTCCTTAAAGGCTGACTTTAATGCCATTCCAGTCCCAAATTTGCCCCCAAATCCTCCTCCTTCAGGGCCAGTTCCTCTCACTGGATCCTCATAGAAAACGTAATAAGTTCGCTGCCTTTACAGTGACAGTATAATACTCCAACCTGTCAGCTTCCTAGAAGCACACACACTTTACTGAACTCACCCTGTACTGATGATTCATAATGAAAGCAAAACAAATGTATTAACAAAAGAGCTTGGCTTAAATGATCCCAAGTAAAAGAGATAAAGGTAGAGATGGTTACTTTCAAAGAAAAGTGAAAACCTGCATCTACAAATCTACAACTTAATCTAGCAAGATACAGTCTTTGTTCAAGATGTTTTATTTCTCATTTGCTACCTTTTTTCTAGCGATTTAGTGGCCGGTTTGGTCAGGCCCATCACAGAGATCAAAAGGCTTGGTGTCTTTGGTCTCCTTAAGATGAAGGATACCTTAGAGATCACTCTGTCTCTTTATAGTTCACTGACGCTTTGAAATGTAGTCTTCTGAAGGCAACCCCCAGATAAAGTTCATTAGTTGATGCTGAGTAAAGGAGCCATGATATTTGAAGGATAAGGCGCCATGCTTGTTCCTCCCCTGCTGGTGGTTGCTACTATGCAAATTATCTATTCCTGTTGCAACCTCCAATACAAATGGATAACCCATTGAATTTGGCCACATAAGATGTTGGGCTCTTTCCTTTGCCTGGAGAAAATCTGTTATGCCTGGTTTTTAGTCATAGGACTTTAAAGCATAATAGCAGTGTGTATCCATATTTTCACATACAGCATTGTTACATATATTGTACAATGACATTATTAACCAGTGGGGTGTTAGTTTTGAAATGATACTTCACAAGACCTATTTTGTTCTAAAATCATTGCAGTAGTATGTGGGGTATGAATATGGGGTGCCTTTCTTCATTTCTTCTAAGTCATTTCTTCATCCAGTTGTTTATATACTAGCTCCTTATATTGCCTTGGCAACACAAGCTGTGTCCCACTGGCTTCCTTGTGCCTCAGAATACCATTGCAGTCACTATGAAGTGGAGTCCACTTGTACAGAAATTGTTCAACTCCATAGGAGTCCCTGAAATATTCTCAGGCTCATACTCTTGTGTGTATTCTCTCATATATGCTTCCATATTTAAAGTTTCCCTGGATAAATAGTTGGCATCATGTTCATTTTCCCAGGACAGCATTTTATGGTGAAGTTGAAATCTGAAATTTCTGAAACCCATCTATAACTAGAAGCACTTAGTGTCATCACATATATTAGTGGGTTATTATCAATACAGACTGTAAATGAAGGTGTATAGAAGAGGTAGTCTCTGAACCGTTCTATTATTTCTATTACTTCAGAGTTAGAAACTCTAGTTTCCCAGAATGTAAGTGGTAGTTTTTCTCTTTAGATGTTAGCGTTCTGGATACAGAAGCAATATCCCAAAGCTTCCCTTCTTGATGCTGATACAGGACTGCCCCTAGGCCTACATTTGAGGCATCAGTATGCAAGTTGAATGGTTTCTGGAACTCTGGGTAGGCCATGATTGAAGAATTGGACAGAATATGAATCACTTGTTCTAAAACTCTGATATAGTTCTGTCCATACCACTGGTTGATTGGCAATTAACTATCCTGTTCCCTTGACATTTTTTGTCTTTTTCTTTTTGAAGCCAGGTTGTTTGGAAGTGGAGAAGAGTTTATACAGTGGTTTGGGGACCCACCCACACCCCCAAAAAATTCTTTATAAATCTCCTGTAATAGCTACGGAACCCAGGCCTTTTTTTTTTTTTTTTTTTTTAAACTTTCCACACTGTGGAAGGCATCCTTTCTTTAAAAGCCTATACAGCAGTTATGTTTTTCAGGTCCATTTTATACCCTGCAACTGACACCATCCATCTACAATCACACATCAGCTCCTTGAACAAATCACATTTACTTGGTTTCAGTTTGATACACTTCTCTACTGACTTCTGAAAATTTTCCTAACATCCTCCACATGGTCCCTGAAATCTTTGTTGTGAATGAGCACATCATCAAGGTAGGATCTGCATATTTAGCCTCTCAAATGCTCCAGGCATTCTTCCTGGCATCTCTGGAAAGCTGTGGGGTATTAGTAAGTCCCAAAGGAATGTGAAACCATTCATATAATCCTCACAGTGTAATAAACACAGTCAAGGGTGTTACAAACAACAGTTATAAACCCCTAAAAGGAAGCTCTCCTTGATCAAGGACAGGGAAAACAGGGTTACTTACCAGTAACTGTTGTTCTTCGAGATGTGTTGCTCATATCCATTCCATTATAGGTGAGTGCGCGCCCTGTGCACTGGTCTCCGGAACTTTTTTGTCCCTAACAAGCCCCGTAGGGTCGGCTTAGGCGCCCCCTGGAGTACCGCGCTCATGCCATGGTACATAGGGCACCTCCGACCCACGGGCCCCCCAGTCCCTTCTTTCTGCCAACTCCGACAGTGGGGTCGGAGGTCGGATGTGGAATGGATATTAGCAACACATCTCGAAGAACAACAGTTACTGGTAAGTAACCCTGTTTTCTCTCTTCGAGTGATTGCTCATATCCATTCCATTATAGGTGATTAAATAGCCATACCTTGGAAGTGGGTAGGAGTCAGTGTTGAGCCGCTCTCGCCAGTATTGCTCTGCTGAATCCCGCATCCTCTCTCGCCTGCTGCATGATGGCATAGTAGGACATGAAGGTGTGGACCGATGACCAAGTCACTGCTCTACAGATGTCCTGTAGGGGCACTCCTCCCAGGAAATCCACAGATGAAGCCTGGGCTCTAGTTGAGTGTGCTGTCACAGCTCCTGGAAATGGCACCTTCACCTGCTCGTAGCAGGTCCTAATGCAGGTGGTAATCCAGATGGAGATGTGCTGGGTGGAGACAGGTGAGCCTTTCATCCGGTCCGCCACTGCCATGAACAGCTGCATTGATTTCCAGAATGGCCTGATCCGTTCTATGTAGAAGGCCAGGGCTCGTCTGACATCCAGCGGGTGCCATCTCCACTCCTCCTCCAAACCGTGCAGTTTAGGAAAAAACACGGGGAGGAAGATATCCTGGTTATAATGAAACTAGGACACCACCTTAGGCAGGAAAGCTGGGTGGGGTCTCAGTCACACCTTGTCTTTATAAAATTCAGTGTAGGGGGGCTCCGAGGTCAAAGCTCATATTTCGGAGACCCTACTAGCCGATGTAATGACTACCAGGAAGGCTACCTTCCATGAGAGGATGAGCAGCGGGCATGTAGCCATAGGCTCAAAGGGGGGTCCTGTCAGCATGGTGAGGACCAGGTTTAGATCCCCGGGAGGCACTGGGTCACGGACCTGGGGATACAGCCTCTCCACCCCTTTGAGGAACCTGAGAGACATCGGGTGCGAGAACAGCGACCTCCCCTCTAAGGGCTGGTGAAAGGCCGAGATGGCCGCCAGGTGCACCCTCAGCGAGGATAGGGCCAAGCCCTGCAGCTTTAGGTGGAGCAGGTACTCCAATATTGCCTGTATGGGCGAATGGCTCGGTGGGATCCCCCTGGACTCCGCCCAACAGGTAAAGCGCTTCCACTTTGTTCGGTACATCACCTGAGTGGAAGGTTTTCTGCTACCTAGCAGCACCTGTTGGACCTGCACCGAGCAGGCTCTCTCTCCTTCTGTCAGCCACAAAGTCTCCATGCTGTCAGGTGGAGGGAGTCCAGGTCTGGGTGCAGCATGCGTCCCCGGTCCTGAGCGAGCAGGTCGTAGTGCCTCGGGAGCGGAATCGGCGTGGCAATGGACAGGTCCAGCATGATGCTGAACCAATGCTGTCTTGGCCATGCTGGGGCGACCAGAATGATGTCCCTTTTGTCTCTCTTGATCTTCAAGAGGACTTTGGGCAGTAGCGGAATGGGGGGAAACGCATACATGAGGGTCCCCGTCCAGTCTATAAGGAACGCGTCGGAAATGGAGCCCGGCTCGTGACCCCAGAGCGAGCAGAACCTTGGGCACTTCCTGTTCCAGGACGACGCGAACAGGTTCAGTTGGGGAACACCCCACTTGTGGAAAATGAAAGTCACCACCTCTGGGTGTAGTGACTAGTCATGGCGGGGTAGAAACGACCGACTGAGGCGGTCCGCCTCATTGTTCCTGACCCCCGGGAGGTGAGAGGCAGACAAGTGGAAGTCGTGCCTCACCGCAAGGTCCCAAAGTTGAATAGCCTCCTGGCAAAGAGCCAAGGAGTGCACCCCCCCTTGCCTGTTGATATAAAACATGGGCGTCGTGTTGTCCGTCAGGACTTGCACCGTCCTGCCCCTCAGGAATTTGAGGAAGACCCTGCAGGCCAGGCGGACTGCCCTGAGCTCCCAGATGTTGATATGGAGAGCCTGCTCCTGGACCGACCAAAGGCCCTGAGTGCTGAGGTCTGTGCTGATGTGGGCCCCCCAACCCACATCTGAGGCATCCGTAATCAGAGTTACCGAGGGCGTGAGTTCTCTGAAGGGGACACCTCTCAATACCTCCCCTGGGACCGTCTACCAATCCAGGGAGGATAGGACCTGCGGTGGAACAGTGACCACTCTGCCTAGTGAGTGTCTGGCTGGAGCATAAACCGAGGCTAGCCAGCTCTGGAGGGGCCTGAGCTTTAGTCAGGCCAACCTTACCACATATGTGCAAGCCGCCATATGTCCCAACAGCTGAAGGCAGTGCCTGGCTGTCGTCGTGGGGGACCTGCGGAGATTTGCAATTATGGCGGTCATTGCCTCGAAGCGAGGCTGTGGAAGGAAGGCTCTTGCCTTGATGGCGTCCAGGGTAGCCCCGATAAATTCTATGCGCTGCACCGGGGTGAGGGTGGACTTCTGCTCATTGATGAGCAACCCCAATCTGGTGCATGTCGCACAAGTGAGTGTCAGGCTGTTCCACATGTGAGCCCTGGACATGCCCCGGATCAACCAATCGTCCAGGTAGGGGAAAATCTGGATCCTTCTGTGGCGAAGGTGGGCTGCCATCACCGCCATACATTTTGTAAAAACACTCGGGGAAGATGAAAGGCCAAATGGAAGGGCCGTAAACTGGTAGTGGCCACCAGCTACCACAAACCAGAGGAACCTTCTGTGACCGGGGAGGATAGTGATGTGAAAGTAAGTGTCCTTTAGGTCGAGGGCAGCATACCAGTCCCCTGGATCGAGAGTAGGAATAATAGAGGCTAGAGAGACCATATGAAATTTTAGACGTCTGATGAACTTGTTTAGATGTCTGAGGTCTAGAATGGGCCTCAGGCCCCCCTTTGCCTTGGGGATTAGGAAATAACGGGAGTAGAACCCCTTTCCTCTTTCCTGAAGAGGAACCTCTTCCACCGCTCCGAGTTGCAGCAGCAAATTTACCTCCTGCATGAGGAGATGCTCGTGAGAGGGGTCCCTGAAGAGGGACGGGGAAGGGGGAGAGTCTGGGAGGAAGGCCGAGAGTTGCAGGGCATAACCTCTGCGCACTATGCTCAAGACGCACCGGTCTGAGGTAATGCCCCGCCACTCGGCGAGAAAGGGTCTTAGTCTGTTCTGAAAGGGGTAGTGATCCAGGGTAAGGGGCGGGGTGCCACCATCGGGCGTCCCATCAAAACTGTCTTATGTTGCCGCCCTTAGAGAATGTCTGTTGTGGCCCCCCTGAGGGGCCTTGGCGGTCCCAGCGACTGGGAGCCCTATATCTATCCCGACCCCTCCTAGGTTGAGGGGGTCGGGGAGACGGTCTTGTTGCCTGTAAGGGTGGACACTGAGGACGTGGCCTCGCCTGGCGTCTCGCGGGCTGCGGAGTGTACAGGCCTAAGGACTTTAGCGTTGCCCTGGAATCCTTCAGGGCATACAATTTTTCATCTGGGCGCTCCGAAAAGAGTCCCGCACAGTTGAAAGGCAGGTCTTGAATCGCCTGTTGTACCTCCTGCGACAACCCAGAGGATTGGAGCCAGGAGCAGCGTCTCATGGCAATGCCCGATGCCATCGCTCTACCCGCGGCATCCGCAGCATCGCTAGCAGACTGGAGGGCTGCAGTTGCCACTGTCGCCCCCTCCTGGATAAGAGTGGCGAAATCCTCAGTCTGGTCCTGAGACCACCCTTGCAGGACCAAAGATTTAAATTGTATCTGCCCAGGAGAGCCTGGTGATTGGCTATCCTGAGCTGCAAAGCCCCTGTCGAGTACACTTTCCTGCCAAACAAGTCAAGTTTCTTGTTGTCTTTGTTTTTTGGGGTATTTGCTTGTACCCCCTGTCTGTCACGTTGGTTGACAGCCTCCACAACCAGTGACCCCGGGGCAGGATGATTGCATAGGTACTCGAAGTCCTCCGCAGGGACATAGTATTTACGCTCGGCGGCCTTGGAGGTAGGGGCCACCGAGGCAGGGGTTTGCCATAGGGTCTTAACCCTTTTTAAGACCCGCTCATGTACAGGGAGGGCAACCCTGGACGGTCCTGCTGAATCTGAAACCCCAAATAGGGGGTCCTCCTCTTTTGAGAGGTCTTTTAACTCCAGGCTCAAATTATCTGCTACCCTCTTAAGGAGTTCCTGATGTGCCTTGAAATCAGGAAGAGGGGCTCTCCTATCCCTGGCGGCTGCGTCGTCCGGGGAGGAGGAGGATGACTTAGGAAGGCGCCCTGTAGAGGGACCCTTCTGTGGGTCGGATTCCTCATCAGAGGAATGATCCCTGTCCGCCCTGGCAGGGGCGGGGAGTGGTGGAATGGCCATTGAGGAAGGGACTGACCCCATACTCTGGGCCGTCTGAGAGCCCCAGGGTCTCCAATAGGGCCATTGCCAGGGACCTTGTGGCCAAGCAGGGATCGGCCCTGGCGCCGCATAGGGGGGTACCCCGTTTGACTGGTGCGCCGAGCTATGCGACCGGTGCCGCCGAGCTTTGCGGTCTCTGTCGTCTCTGCCCGATGAGCCACTCCGAGATGATGAGTGGTCTCTACGGTGCCGTCGGTGCCGACAGGGGGAGAGGCTGGAGGAGTTGGATCTGCGCAAACTCGAGGTCTTATACTTCCATTTTCTCGGGGATTGGGAGCGGTGCCGACCCTCCAGAGTACGCCCCCTCCTGGACTCATCAAAGCGGGAGCGTTCTCTCGGTGCCGAGTGGTCTGCCGGTGCTGGACTGATTGTGGCGGATCGGGAGCAGTGCCTATGCTCCCTACTGGCTGTGTGGTCCGGGGATCTGGACTGGCGTCGAGAGGGCTGCGGAGGCGTCAGGTCCGCTCTGGACTGCGTACTGAGGGCTGTGCTGGTGTAGGGGTCCGCACCGGGCTCCGCGTGTGAATGCCCCTGGAGTCTTGCGGTGCCAGGATCCGCACCGGACTGCGTGCCGGGAATCTTGACCGGCGTCGAGTCGCCGACTTGGCCGGTGCCGAGCTGTGCCCTGGGGATCGAGACCAGCACCGGGTGCTTCTGTCGGGTGCCGGGATCCACTCCGGGGTGCTCCCTCGGGAAAGAGAGCGAGTTGTTGAGACGGGACTCGGGTGTCAACAACACGCTGAGGAACCTCGCGAGCGGCCTCGGTGCTGCGGCATCGAGGGGCTCAAGGACACAATGTCGGAGCGAGGAGGGGAGCCCGCACTCTCAACCCTCCTCGACCGTCTGGGGGGAGACCTCGACTCATGTCTCCGCCACACACCAGGGGCACCCAGCACGGGTTTTCCCTAGGACGCCGGTCTCTGCGCCCTCAGCCGAGGGGGGGGACAGAGGTGTGGGCATGCCAATGAGGGCGCATGCCGAAGCGAATACCTCCAGCGTCGACGATCCCTGCAGGGGCACTCCCCCACCCCAAGGAGTCGGGGGAGGCTCCCTGCCCGGAGATGGCGGTGCCGGAGCACTCTCAACGGCACGTGGCTGGGCCATCTCCTTTGCTACCCCCGGCGGTACCGGCGGCGCGGGGGAGTCCATGTGTGCGGCAGCTTGCCGCTTCTTTTTCTTTGGCACTGCCGGCTGCTGTTTTGACTGTCCCGGTGCCGGCAGCGCACTGCAGACTGACGAGACGCTCAGTGCTGCAAGGGAGCGAGACGGTTCTGAGTCCGGTCTGAGTGCGGACTCGATGAGAATCGCCTTGAGGCGAGCGTCCCGTTTCTTCTGAGTGCGGGGCTTAAAAGCCCTGCAGATCTTGCACTTTTCCCTCCGATGCTGCTCCCCGAGGCAACGGAGGCAGCGATCATGAGGGTCGCTGGTGGGAAAAGCCTTACCGCAGTCCTTGCAGGCTTTAAAACCAGTTGAGCCCGGCATGGCTCAGCCTGAAGCCCCGAAGGGCAATTTATCTAACAACTATCTACTCTACTACTTATAAAAACAACAACAACAACAACAACTAGACTAACTACTAATTACAGGGATTGCTACTTGCTCAGAAGCAAGGGGCAGACGTTCCAGCTACCGTCAACGGGCAGAAAGAAGGAACTGGGGGCCTGTAGGTTGGAGGCGCCCTATGTACCGCGGCATGAGCGCGGTACTCTAGGGGGCACCTAAGCCAACCTACGGGGCTTGCTAGGGGCAAAAAAGTTCCGGAGACCAGTGCATGGGGAGCGCACTCACCTATAATGGAATTGATATGAGCAATCACTCGAAGAGAGAACCATGAGTTTTCACCTAACCTGTCGAGGGTCTCTTGAATTCTGGTTATAAGATGGCTGTCTGGAATAGTATTTTTGTTTAACTCTTTATAGTGTATATATAGTCATGATGTGCCATCTTTTCTCTGATACTAACTATAGGTGAGGAATATGGTGAATTGTACTTTTTTTCCAGCCTCTGGCAAGATCTTTGATGTAGCTCTTCACTTCAGTATACAATGGTCAGGGGATGGCATTATGTGTTTTCTGGACAGAAGTCTTATCAGCCAGTTTAATGTCCATTTTCAAAGTTTCAATACACCCTACATCGAAATCAATCCCTTGCAAAAGTGTTGCATTCTTCACACAACATTTCTCTGACCACTTCCTATTCTTCCTCTTTGAGATGTTGCAGGAGGATCCCATACATCCTGAATCATCTACATTTAAGTATAGTTTTAGGTCAGCTCCAACAGACTGCAGAAAGTGACTCTGAACCAGTGAAGCTCATATTTTAGTGTAGACTCTGCCTTCTCTGGTGCAAAAGAAAATGGTCTGATGAAGATCCATTGTACACACTAAGAGGTCCAGTGGAGACTCTGGTTTTTAAACTAACCTCATTCATTTTTGATACAGAGCAATGGCATTTTCTTCAGAGTAACACATTTGTAGGATCTGCCTTAGTTTAGGTATTGGGAGAGCATTTTTTCCCTTCAGATCCTCCATTGAACTAATGGCCTTGCTCTCTAAATGCTGCTGAATATTCTTGATCAAACCTCCGTAGCTTTTGCCTCTTCTATTTGTTTGATCATCCCCTGATATTGGCAACTGTTCAGTCACAGGGAGGTGATCCTACTCTGCTAGAAAACACGGACTGTTTTCAGTCTTACGCAGCAAGTTTATAATCTCCACCATTTTGAGACTTGCTCAGCTGCACGTCTTCACAAGGACCCAGAACAACTCATCTTGGCAGGACCTCCAGTTGTGTTACACCATCTATCAGAAGACTCTTTTTATTCTGTGATTTCAAACCTTTTTCATTAGGAGCTTCTTGCAGGCAGAGACCTCAGTACACAGTAACAGGCCTGTCTGAGGCCTCTTCTTGCCGTTGCACGCATTCTGCACACGTTAGCCCCTGCAGTAGCTCAGTCGCTCTGCACCCAGCCTATTCTTAAAGGGGCAGCTCCCATTTTGCTTATTATACGTATCACTTAACAAAACTATATACAATCATGAATATTGACATTTACTAAATATAAACCACATATTTCTAAAATATATATTCCAGGGACCAATAATTTAAAATAGAAGCAAAGTAACTAGTAACGCTCAGATAGTATTATTTCCAAGGAAGTGGCAAATGAACATGAGGAAGCTTTAGCAGATACTGAGTCAGATGAGAAGGAAAAGGTAGACTGTAAAGAAACTGTAGCATACATGTAGCAAGGGATCTAGAGAAGATCCAAGACAATATAGTCTCATCGGCTGGAAAATATGCCAAGACTCATGGGCTCTGTAAGGAGCCATGACTCTCCTGTAGCTGCTCTTGAATTTTTAAAAATCTTTGCTTTGGCTGAAGAAAGGCCTAGTTAAGGTCTAAAGCTCAAAAAAGCATTTCCTATCAAACCCAAGGCTTTACAAGGGTCAAATGAAGCTCCTGGCAACTCTCTCCAGCAGGAGTCTCAGGGTATACCTACAGAGCAATTAAACACCCAGGGCTGGCTTGGGTCAGCTGACATGGGATTGCAGGGCTCAGGCTGCTGGGCTGTAAAATTGTTGTGTAGATGTTCAGGCTCAGACTGGTGCCCAACCTCTGGGACACTGCAAAAGGGGAGGATCCCACAGCTTGGCTCCAGCCCAAACCCAAACAACTACACTGCAGTTTTGCAGCCCTATAGCCTGACCCCCGGGAGTCTGAGTCAGCTGACCCAGACCAGCTGCAGCCATGCAGCAGGTCTTGTATTCCAGTGTAGATGTACCCAAAGAGGGAAGCTGCAAGTGTGTGAGACTTCATGGGGCCCTTAGTAATGAGGGTCTTACAGGTCCAACACCTGCCTCATACTTCTCCATGCTCACACTGTGTGACTGTGATCATAGTCATGGAGATCATAGTAGGAACAACGAAGAGGAACATAATGAAACAAAACACTCAATAAGGAAGGATTTAATTAAGGGTTAGTGTTACACTGTGCTCTTCAGTGGGACATCAGCAATGAGGATCAAAGCTGGGACCTCAGGATCTTAATACATGAGACTCTATTACCTGAGCTAAAGACCCTGGCCTGGGGAATTGTGTAAGCCACACCCATTCTGTGTCACACTTTATCCTCCTCTAAGTGGTGGCTGGGCCACTGATAGAGGTTCACAAGCCTGCTACAGTCTTGGCGAATACAACGGGGTCCCAGAGTTTGGAGTCAATCACTAAAAAGGAGGAAGACCAGTGCAATACAGTGGAGATACAGAGTGATATACATAAGGGGGACAGGACATAGCAATCCTTGAAAAGATAAGTACGTTTATAAGACTAAGGCATTGCATGTGGTAAAAGATTACTGTCAATGAAAGTCCACAAACCAATCAAAATGGATCCTTTACAAATGCCACACAAATGGTGGAGATGGCCATGTAATAAATTGCTTTTATCATTTACTTTTAAACAACTCACCTATACTCTGCATGAATCTAAGTGCACAGGGCCTTATTCTCACATTCCCCTTTTAGTGTCCTCACAGTAGTGGAACTGTGGAGTTTTGTCTTCAGTCATTAGAATCAGGTGTGGAGCATGTATCCAAACTCACCTGTGAAAAGACCAGAAGCTATATATACTCCTATTTCTTTTCCTTTCATGTTTTTAGGGTGGGTCCTCTGTAATCAACTTTCTATGTATGTTTCATCAGAGGCTTGTGCAGATCAAGTTACTCTCAGAGTCAGTGCATTGTAGGGAGAGAAGATGGGCTTTACTTACCATTTGAAACTAATCAGGAAGAAAACAATCTCCCAAATAAACTCTTTTCTGCTGTGTGTGGTTAATTAAAACCCCTTATTGCTTCTGCTTTGTGCAAAGGTTATTGGTGGCTTGTCAGTGAAACCTGAAAAGGGACAGATTGAAAAAGAGAAGCTATTTGCAGCCAGATGTTAATTAGAAAGCAATGTATTAGCAAGAGCTAACTGGGATTACCAACCGTGAAGGATCAGAAAATCAAAATGAGAGCACAAACACTTAGGGTCCAATTTTCATACCTCCATATGTAATTTAAGTACCAATTCCATATTTTGATACCCCATATTTGGCCTTTGATCATCCAAATACAAACTTTAAACACTTGGCACTCATGCAGCAGGGGTCACATGCTTACATGCTTTGCTGAATCAGGACCTTACTGTACATGGTAATTTGAGTGCCCCTATGTGGAATTGGGTGCCAAATATAGATGACCAAACTTGACAATTCTGCTTTCAGAAAGAATCTTAAGAGGTGTTTGATATCAGAAACTGTTGGATTACATTTCCTTACACAGGACAAGAACAAAGAGAAGATTCTACCTTCCCCCTGGATAAGAGGTATGTTTTTTTAAATTTGCCTCTGGAGCATTGCTTGTGGGGGTGAGGCATGGCCTATACTGTTCCTTATCCATTGGAACTGCAAAATGAAATTCTGATTGATAGACTCTGCTATTCTCTATTTTATGGAGTGCTTTAATTTGCTCCTTCCTATTGACATACCAATTTGTTAGTTATTCCTATTCTAATTTTTTAGCACCAGACTCCATGTTTACACTTCCTCTAATTGTTTTTTTATTATTGCACTGACTGTTTTAAATTCTAGTGCCTCTGTGTAATTTAAGTACCTGGTTGCCAGTGCCACATCTTTGCTATACCTCTGTGCACACACTGTTCACTGCCTGTATTTGCATAATGAGCTAATCTTTGTTGGCTGATTACTTTGTGGATAGACTTGAATATTTAACTGATAATAATTGCAATCTATCAAATGTATATTCACCTTCCAAGTGACTTCACTGTGTATGGGAAGAGAATATGTTGCATTTTGTATGAGCTCTAAGTAAGTATCCTGACAGCTGGTTAAAAATGTACATAACACAGAACTTCCTCAGAAGAACACTTGGGATTTCTGCAGCTGGATTATTTTGATTCATTGAAAACAATAGATGTCCAAAAAAAACCCTTAATCTTCTTTTGAATGTGTTTGAGATTCCAAAGAAATCCATCCATCACTACTGTTCTTTCATATTCTCTGTTAGATGAATCAACTGTCATATGTTAACATAACACATATTTGAGATGAACAGGGCAAAATACACATCTCTCAGAGTTTCAGACAGTCAGCAGACTCAGGCAAGTGCCTTTTCCCTTCACGGTTTTACATTCAGTTCATATTTTGAAGTATTTCTTTGCAACCAAAAGAACTAAAGCCTTAATTTATTTGGAAAACTTAGATTCTTTCTTGATAGGTTTCATGATTCTAAGGAAAGGAAGCTATGAGAACAGTAGAATAAGGACAATGGACTTCCAAAAATTTTTTAACAAACTCAGAAAACTGATAGGTAAGATCCCATGGGAAGAGTATCTAAGGGAAAAAGGAGTTCAGGAGACATGGCAGATTTTGAAGACAATATTAAAAGCATAACTACAAACTATCCTGATGCAAAGAAAAGATAGGAAGAATAGTAAGAGGCCAATATGGCTCCATCAGGAGTTCTTTAATTGCCTGAAAATCAAAAAGGAATCCTACAAAAAGTGGAAACTTGGACAAATTGCTAAGGAGGAGTACAAAATAATAGCACAAACATGTAGGAATAAAATCAGAAAGACTCAGGTACAAAATGAATTATACCTAGAATACATAAAAGCAATGTGAAGAGGTTTTTTAAGTACAATAGGAGCAAGAGAAAGATGAAGGAAAGTCTAGGTCCTCTACTTAGTGGGAAAGGAGAGCTAATACCCAATGACATAAAAAAAGCTGAGATGTTGAATGCATATTTTGCTTCAGTATTCATTTAAAATGTTAATGGTGACCAGATACTCAACACAAGTAATATTAACAATAAGGAACACTACCCAAAATAGGGAAAGAACAAGTTAAAGAATATTTAGATAAGTAAGTTAGGTGTATTCAAGATGGCAGGGTCTGATGAAATTCATCCTAGTGTACTTAAAGAAGCTGAAGCAATCTCACAACTGTTAGCAATTATCTTTCAGAACTCTTGGGGGATGGGTAAAGTCCCAGAAGACTGGAGAAGGGCAAACAAAGTGCCTATCTTTAAAAGGGGGGGAAAAGAGGACCAGGGGAATTATAGATCAGTGTGATGACATGCAGAACCTCTGGGATACAGCCTGGGAGCTGTGGAACTACTGGGTACCTTTATCATCTATTTAGCTTGAGGTGGGCTCTCCACCATACTCTGGTTGATGACACACAGTCTCTTCAGACCCTGTTATCACCCAACCCAACAGCAGATGGTGCCATACAGCCAACGGAGTTACCAAGGAGTCTTCCTCTGAACAAACATTGATACAAGTCCCAGCCAGTTCACCCCCAGCTCTCCCAGCTTAACCACACAGGAATGCACCCCGAGAAAATATCGTCTTGTGCTGGACAAAGATTTGTCTGGAACAAGCTCATTAAATCTGCTTCCCCACTTTATGTGAGGAAGACATGAACCAGTTTTTGTTATGGAGCTAAAATTTCTAGACACTTCAATTCAAGACCACACTGGTTAAGATAAAACATAAAACAAGTTTATTAACTACAGAAAAATAGATTTTAAGTGATTATAAGTTGCAAATGTAAAGACACTAGAAATAGTTACCAAAGGAAAAATAAAAATAATAAAGCAATCTAAATGCTAACAGGATTTGACTCTAGAAATGTCTCACCCTGAGAGATGGTACAAGCAGGAGACAGAGTTTCAAGACACACAGGCAGAGACTGCTTTCCCTGCATGGGACTCCCCTCTCCCAATCTACAGTTCTTTGTCCTTCAGCCATTTCTCCAGACGTTTAGCTGTGGGGGAGTGAAGACAAGTCATGATGTCACATCCTTCTATTGTAGCCTTTTTCCAGCTTGCTGGATCAGTGGTGCTTGTGACCTGGGTGGTTTTCCTCATTGGTCAGTCAGTATTTCATTGTGTACGTGCTTTCTTGGTGAAGTTCCACTGTAAACAATCCCTATTAGTGGACTCTATCCTTGAATGTGTGAGAGAGAGCCATCAGGGCTGTCTGGTCACTCCATTGTTGTGCCTGAAAGGCTGTTTGTGGGAGTTTCTTGCCTTGCAACATTTTCAACGATGTTTAATAACTTCACATACAATGATAGCACATAAACGCCAACAAGATATTAATATTCAGCATATCGAGATTTTTCAAATCTTACACAAGGCGTATCTTGTACAGATCATAACATAATTACGTGACATTGGTGAATATGGAGATTCAGAGAGACACAGAGTGTCACAACCAGTCAGCCTGGAAAGCTACTGGAAGAAATTATGAAGCAATCAATTTGTAAGCACCAAGAGGATAATAGGTTTATAAGGAATAGCCAGCATGGATTTGTCCAAAATAAATCATGCCAGACCACTCTAGTTTCCTTCTTTGACATGGTTATTTGCCTAGTGGATAGTGGGGAGGGAAGCAAAAGAAGTGATCTGTAGCTTGATTTAAGTAAGTCTTTTGACACAGTCCTACATGACATTCTCTAGCAAACTAGGGAACTGTGGTCTAGATGAAGTTGCTATAAAGTGGGTGCATAACTGTTTGAAAGACTGTACTCAAAGAGTAGTTATCAATGGTTCACTGTCAGACTGGGAGGGCGTATCTCATGGTGTCCCACAGAGATTAGTCCTGGGTCTAGTACTATTCAATATTTTCATTAATGACTTGCACAATGGAGTGGAGAATATACTTATAACATTTGCAAATGATACCAAGATGGGTGGGGTTGCAAGCACTTTGGAGGCCAGGATTAGAGATCAAAATGACCTTGACAAATTGGAGAATTGGTCTGAAATCAACAAGATGACATTCCATGGACTAATGTAAAGTACTTCTCTTAAAGAAGGCAAAGTAAAATGCACAACTACAAAATGAGGAGTAACTGACTAAGTGATAGTACTTCTGAAAAGGATCTAGGGATTATAGTTCATCACAAATTGAATATGTCTCGACAATGTGATACATCTGCAAAAAAAAGGCTAATCTCATTCTGGCATGTATTAACAGGAGAGTTGTATGTAAAACATGGGAGGAAATTGTTCTGCTCTATTCAGCACTGGTGAGGCCTCACCTGGAGTTCTGCATCCAATTCTGGGTGCCACACTTTAGGTAAGATGTGGACACATTGGACAGTCCTGTGGAGAGCAAAAAATGATAAAAGGCTTAAGAAACCTGCCCTAAGGTTAAAATAAGTGACCTAAGGTTAAAATAACTGGGCATGTTTGGTCTTGAGAAAAGAAGACTGAGGGAGACCTGATAACAGTCTTCAAATACATTAAGGGCTGTTAAAAAGGAGGATGATGATCAATTGTTCTCCATGTCCACTGATAGTAGGATAAGAAGTAATGCGCTTAATCTGCAGCAAGTGAGATTTAAGTTAGATATTAGGAAAGACTTTCTGATTGTAAAGGTAATTAAACTCTGGAAAAGACTTCCAAAGGAGGTTGTAAAATATCATGGGAGTTTTTTAAAAACAGGTTGGACAAACATCTGTGAGGGATGGTCTAGGTTTTATTGGCTCTGTCATAGCACAGGAGGCTGGACTTGATGACATCTCGAGGTCCCTTCCACATTTTTATGATTCTGTGCCAGGTCAAACTCTAAATTAAAGTATTGGTTTAGCCTCCACAACCAGCCAAAATAGACCTCAATCCATCTTCTTTCAGAGAGGAGTCTAGATATCACTAGCCTTTCCCCTTCCCCAAGGCTTTGTGTGAGTATGGGTGTTACTTTTGAAATTTAATTGTAAAATATGTACAAAAGGTTTAATGTGGTATTACTATTACAGTCAAAATAATGAGCAGCTAACACTATTATGACCAAGATTTTAAACATGGGTTTCCAACATTAAGCTCTTTAGATTCACACCTAAGTGAGTGAGCTGATTTTCTAGAGCACTGAATATCCAGTATCTTTGTTTGACTTTATAGGCAACCGATTATTTTGTGTTTGTCCATGTGCTTGAGAGTGCTAAAGAGTTCTAGAAAAAACTTAGAAAATTCTGCCTTTTCTTAAAAATTGCCCTGACCAAATTGCTTCAGTATTTTCAGAAACGCTTTGAGGAAAATTATTAAAGATCATCAGTAATTAATGGATATTATTGTAGTAGAGCCTAGAGGCTCCAAATGAGGCAGGCTCTACACTGAAGAATTTACAGTTTAAGTAGACCAGGAGCAGGAGAAAGGAGGTGTTACTGTGTACGGTTCACAGATGAGGAACTGAGGCATAGAGAGTATGTGACCTGCCCAAAATCAAACAGGACAATGGTGGTAGAGGCAGAAATGGAACTTGGTTTACCAGTGTTCTAAACCAAAGACCCTACCCATGAGATCATCTTTCCCCTTGAGGGGGCAAGGTATGTAGAATCATCCTGTCTCATCTGATGTTTATACTTACTATAACTAAACTATAGTTTTATAACAGTTTATATTTACTAGTACAGAACACCTTTCAACCTGAAGGACCCCAAAGCTGTGGTGCCAACATCAGCCCTGATCAGGGCTGACCACCAGTAGAGATGAGTGGATGCTTCAATTTCCATGCCCATTTATGCATTGGCCTCTCTGCAGAAGAATGCTAACTGCAGTCAGGCTTTTCCATTGTGAACCTCTTCCTACAAGAAACTGGAAGGAGACTATTGATTAATTTCACTGGAAGTTGTGTTTGATTAAACTGACCAGACCAGTACAGGGAACTAATAATGCAGGGGAAGTGGCTTCACTGTCTTGTTGCCAGACCATTGAGGCATCCGGTAATATCTCCTTTCTCCTCCCCAGCAACTCTACAGAGTATTTTTAACATCTCTTCTGTTGAGGAAGAGCCAAAGTAAGTTTCTTCCAAACAAAGTAGTCAGCTGTGTTGTTTTAACAACTCCATGGTTGCATCCTGTTAGGACTTGAGATAGCATTCTCCAAACAGAGTCAGCCAAATGGATCATTTCAGGAAACTTAGTTTAGGGGAGTATCTCCATTCCAGTTAAAAGTGTATGCAGAGAATGTTCCTGCTGTAAGTTACACAAAATGGCATGTTTCTTGTTCCACATACTTCAAAAGGTAAAACCTGTGTAGCCTCCTTTTACTACTAGTATTCATTGACTGGGAATCACTCAGTCAAAACAAACTATTAAAAGGTTCAAGATCAGCTGCAGGAAGTTGCCCAACATAGGAATGAATCCAAAATGATGGCCTTTACCCACTGTGGTGTCATTTCACAGCTCCTGTAATGCAGTGTTCTGTGGGAGCTCCAGTTCCAGCATGCAATTAAAATGAAAGTAATGAATCTGGATACAAAATTAATTTCTCTAAAGGAGAAGTCATTCCTTTGGCTCCAAATGATTTGGCTGAAACATTCATTAAATTTCATTTTCACTGGAGTCCTGCAAGGGTTTAGGCATCTGGGGACGATGGTTTCCCCTCATCTCCCTGATCTATACAAAATGAATTTCCTAAGAGTAATTGAATAAAGCCAAAGTGCTCCAGACAGATGGTCTCACTTTCCACTCACTTGCTGTCTGGGTACATAATTTCCCTAACATTGAATTCTTTGCCAGAGACATTGTATTGATTCCAAGTGTTGCTTAGCTGTTTTCCAGCAGGAGACGTTCCTCTGTTGACTTGGAACTGGAGAAAAAAAATGAAGTAGAAGCTAAACACCATCATGAATGAAAATGGGAAAACAGGTCTGCTGGGCCTAGGGAGTTGTCAAAATTAACGCTGTACAGCCTCCAGTTAATGTCAGTGGATTTTAGAAGCAATGATAGAATGTGCCTGAAAAATACTTCTACAGGAGCCCTCCAAGGGAAAACTGTTGCAAAAACTAGTATGGGTGACTCCAAAGAAGATACCTTATACAGTCTGTGAAGAATCTGGAGGGTTTTTTAGATGAAAGACACTAATATGACAAAAATATGCATAAATTACTGGGTAAATTAGATTTGGTTTTGTAACGGACTGAATTCTCACTGGGTTTTTTCTCCCTTCTCACTGTCTTTTCAGCAGTTTTACTTATCTTTTGTTCTTTGAGATAGGCAATTAAGTTCTGTTAACAAGACCCCCTTCTTCTTTCAAGTAGTACCCTTTTCTGAAGTTGATGTGATCCTCAGCCCAAGAGGCACAGTGTAGCCTGATCTACAGATTATATATATTGATTATATTCAATATTTAAGAATCCCCAGTTATCACTTTGAGGGTTGAAAGGTTCTTGTCCCAAGATCAGGCCCAGTATTATTCAAATTATTGTATAGTTGGGAACCCTGATGTGCACAGCTGCAACATTCACACTATAGAAACTCTTCTATATTTACAAATAGTTTATTAATACATTCAGTACAGTCACAAACACCCCAACTCAGTAAGGTAGATAGATATACTGATACATCTAGAGATAGATGTACATCTGCACATCCATATACTCACACCATCCCTTGTAGAACAATCCGAAATGTTAGCCAAATATATAAATATTTATATATATATTCCTTGCGTTACTGCTGAATATAATAAAAAAGTCAGCTAAATATAATGAAGGGAAGGCAGTGAATATAGTAAAGGCAAGCTAACTCTATGGGCTACAAACAGCTATCACTCCCTTAACACACTCTTTAAAAGAAAACTGGAGTATATATACAGCAGGGTAGGCTTACTAATGTTTATATTAAATTGCATAGCGTAAAGCACTAAAATAAATAAAGTCAAATGTAATAAAGATAAATTACACATCCAGAAGGAAGCTGCCATCCCCATAGGTTGTAGCTTAGGATACAGGAAGTGGCCATAGAAGATAAACCACTTTCAAAATTGTAAGTGGTTGTCTTGCTGTCTGAATGAGGAGGGCCCCTGAGGTGTATTCAGGAGCTCTGATTACTCCCTTCTACACCAGTCTCGCGTTGGAGGTGTCACGTGGGCTGGCTTGAGAGGGGGAGGGGGCATTTACTGTATTGTGTAACATTAACATGTGAAAATCATAACGAGTCATGTAAGATATGCCATGTCAGGTACTTTTAGAAAGGATGTAATGTGCTGAGAAAGATGGCAATACTTATGTTCATGTGTTATATCTGTAATGGAAGTTATGGACATATTTGATGTACCTGTGTTTCAGACTATGCTGTATAAGACACACCCCAGACAGAGAGGCGGCAGGACAATAGCCCACTTAATGGCCCATCAAAACCTTTACAGAAGCAAAGGTACCAGGAAGAAACTAAAGGCATACCTGAAGAGTTACCAGGATTGACCCGTGTGACTCTGGACTCCATTTTAGTTCTTGTAACATTCCACAAGACAGCATGGCCAAGGTCAGAGGGTATATAAGGCTAAGCCACAGAAACCATTTTGTCTTTGTTCCTGTTCAGCTACAGACATATACCTGCCTCTGGATCAATTCACTTGCAACTGAACTGAAGGACTGAGGCCCATCCAGATACTGGATGTATGCCAGAGGAACTGTACAAGCCTGCAACTCCACAATTCTGCTAGAAACCTGATGTATATGGACTTTTAATCATTTGTATGTATCTGATTGCTCTAATCCTTTAACATTTCTCTCATGGTTTATTTCTTTCTTTTTTCAATAAACCTTTAGTTTTAGTTACTGAAGGATTGGCTGGCAGCGTGACATATTAGGTAAGATCCAAACTTATATTGAACTGGTACTGTGGCTGACCCCTTGGGGTCAGAGGGAACCTTTTTAGTAAAGAGCATAGAGTTTAAATAACTGGTCTCTTTACTGGACCTAGTGCTGATTTGGGAGCCAGAGGCTGAAATGCAGTAAAGGGGGCTGTGTGTATTTGTATACTGGCTTCTGTGGGGATTCAGAAGTGCAGTTTGTGGCTGGTTGGGAAGTCTGGCTTCAGTGCCCCCCACCAGTGCTGGGAGAATCTGCTCTCCGTTTGCAGCCTGCCCTGACCTTGGCATTATCAGGTGGCTATCCTGGGCACGGATGGGTCACAGTGGTTAATTAAAAAAAATAAATAAAAAAAGAAGCATCTTAGCACAAATGTCTCTCTTCTTCCCATTCTTTATTCTGAGTGAATTTCTCATACTTCCCATGTCTCATTCTATTTTCAAGCAGCAAGCCCAGGCAGTTGAAATATTTGCAAAATATCAGTGCCTACTTTAATCCCATCTAAACAAATTTTTCAGGTCATGTCAGCACCTTCAGGAGGCCTTTTTGCACGGAACCTGAGTCAAGCAGCATTGTGCTCTGGGCCTGTCTTTTGTGGGGAAGCAAACCTAGCAAAATTGTCTAAATATCATATATGGAACTTGCCCATCCACTACTTGTGTGAAGCAATAAAAACAGTTGTGTGCTAATGAAATGGAAGCCTCTGAATAAAAGAAGGATCTGAAATGACATTAGCTATGTAGATGGAAATTCCATTTGAAGGAATTATAAAACACGGTTACTTACCAGTAACAGCTGTTCTTCGAGATGTGTTGCTCATGTCCATTCCACTATAGATGAGTGCATGCCACCGTGCACGGTTCACAGAACTTTTTTCCCCTCAGCAGATCCCATAGGGCTGGCTCTAGGGCCCCCTAAAGTCCTGCGCACATGCCGCAGTATATGAGGCACTGCCGGCCCCATGCCCCCTCAGTCCCTTCTTTCTGCCAACTCCGGCAGTGGGGACAGGGAGGGTGGGTTGTGGAATGGACATGAGCAACACATCTCGAAGAACAGCCGTTACTGGTAAGTAACTTTGTTTTCTTCTTCGAGTGATTGCTCATGTCCAGTTGTTGGGGGGGGGGGGGGGGGGGGGGGGGGGTAGAAGTAAACTTAATGGCATACCCCCTGAGACTATTCCGAAGACCCAACGGTCCAATGTGATCTTTGCTCATTCAGGATAGAAGGGCCTTAACCGGTTTAGGAAGGTGCGGGGCGGTTCCAGGAGAGCAGTATAGGCGCCACTGCCTCCTTCAATTGCCTGACCCCCTGTGGGGCCCCTGCTGGGGGGCTGAGGATGAGCTGGGGGCTGATTTTGTCTTCTAAACTCCCAATTTCTGTGCCTATTTCTGTAGGGTTGAAAGGGCCTAGGCGGAGGCCTTGGTTGCTGCTGCGCCTGGGGCTATGACTGATGCTTGGAGGCCTGGGGTGTGTACAGGCCCAGGGAGCAAAGCGTGGCCCTGGAGTCCTTCATACTGTGCAGCTTCGCATCAGTCTGATGGGAGAATAGGGCCGACCCATTGAAGGGGAGTTTCTGAATCGATTGCTGCACCTCCTGGGACAGGCCCGAGGATTGCAGCCACAAGCACTTTCTCATGGAAATTGTGGAGACTATAGTCCTACCTGTCGAGTCAGCAGTGTCACTGGACATCTGGAGCGCTGCCCTAGCCACTGTGATTCCTTCGTCCAGGATGGTGGTAAAGTTTGCGGCCTGGTCCTGGGGCAGGGCCTCAGCAAACCGCCTGAGGGAGTCCCACAGGTTAAAATTATATCTCGCCAGAAGGGCCTTCTGATTGGCAATCCTGAACTGCAGGGCTGCCATGGAATAAATTTTTCTCCCAAACAAATCCAGCTTTTTATTGTCTTGGTTCTTGGGAGTGGAACCTGGCTGACCTTGCCTGTCCCGCTGGTTGGCCGCATCTACTACCCGGGTTCTGGGGCCAGGTGAGTGAACAAATACCTGTACCCTTCGGCTGGGACATAATACTTTTTCTCAGCCACCCTTGATGTAGGGGCGACTGAGGAAAGGGTTTGCCACAGGGCCTTTGCAATTTTGAGGACCCTATCGTGGACTGTTAAGGCCACTCTTGTTGGGGCAGCCACCGCCAGCACATTGAAGAGGGTATCATCAACCTCCTCTAACTCCTTCACCTCCAGCCCCAGGTTAGAGGCCATCCTCTTGAGCAGTTCCTGGTGTGCCCTGAAATCCTCCAGTGGCACCATGTGGTCCTGAGTGACTGTCTCGTCTGGTGAGGAGGAAGAGGACTGCTGAGGCACATCTTGTGGGTGTTCCCTCTCCATGGGGGTCCGACTCCTCATCTGAGGAGTGGTGTCTATGGGCCTTCTCTTGTGCCGGAATGCACAGACTGAACTCCTCATGACAGGATGGATTGGGGTTCCGGTCCCATCTGGGTGCTCCATGGGGCCCAATAAGCCCATTGTTGTGGCCAACCTGGGGCTAACTGCACCACTTGCTGTGACGCCTTGTGGGGGCGTCGGCTGTTATGGCGACTGTCCCCCCTGTGGGACCCCGAGCCACTGGACCGGTGGTGCCGTGCATGTCCTCGGTCCTGGGCGCCCTTCCGTGCCGAGGACCGTCCTCTCGATGCCTCCGACCTGGAAGATGACGAGGACCGCCTCCGTCGCCGCGAGCCATGACGGCGAGTGGAGGTGCACTCCGAAGAGCTCTCGGTTCCGGAGTGCTGTCTTGGCACTGATAACTTGCGGTGCCACTTGTCCTTTGGTGACTGAGACCGGCGCTGCTCCGAACTCCGCGGTGCTGAGCCTGACTCCGGTGACCCGGTTCCACGTCGTGGACCACGTGATGCTGGGTCCTCCGATGGCGACCGGGTTCTGCGCTGCCTCAGTGCGGGTGAACTGGAGCAGGAGCTGTGAGTGCCACCTGGCAGATCTCGACCGGTGCCACCTCCTGGCCTGTGCCGCCTCCAGTGCCAGGGATCGGCGTCGGTACCAAGAGGGGGACTCAATGTCCTGAGTCAAAGCAGGCCGGCTCGATGATGCCGACCTGGAGAAACTACTGGGGGAGCGTCCTCACTCTACCCCCAGTGGCCATCCGGCGGGAGATCTTCCTCCCCGTACTGGGAATCTCCACTGCCCTTCAGGGGGACCCAACGTGGGTTTGCCCCGGGACACTGGCCCCTTCTCCCTCGGAGGGGGGGCGGAGGTGGTGTGGGGAAGGCCAACAAGGCTCTTGCCGCCTGAAATGCCTCCGGTGTCAACGGCGTCAACAGGGGCACTCTCCCACTCTCAGGAGTCATGGTAGGTGCCCTGCTCGGAGATGCAGGCACCGGAGAAGACTTGATGGGCCATGGCTGGTGCATCTCCACACTTGACCCTGCCCGTACCGATGGCGCAGGGGAGTGTCCGTGCTCCGCACGCTGTCTCTTCTTTTTCGGCACCCGGGATGTTGCTCGGTGCCAAGTCGAGCCCGGTGCCAGCGGTGCACTCTTCACCAAGGTGACGCTTGGTGCCGAGGTGGAGCGGGATGGCTCGGACACCGGGCAGAGTGCTGCCTCCATGAGCAGGGCTTTTAACTGGATCTCTCGGTCCTTTTGAGTCCGCGGTTTAAAAGCCCTGCAGATCTTGCCCTTGTCTTTTCTGTGCTAGTTCCCCAAGCATTTAAGGCACCGATCATGGGGGGTCGCTGAGCAGGAAAGCCTTCCTGCAGGAGGCACACGGCTTAAATCCCGGCAACCGGGGCATAGCCTGGCTGCTCTACATCCCCGCAGGGACTTACTTATCTAACTTCACTTAACAACTACTTTAAACTACTTAGAATAACAACAGTTCGAACAAGGGGAATGGTACTTGCAGAGAGCAAGGCTTGTTCCAGCAACCGTCACGGGTGGAAAGAAGGAACTGAGGGGGTGTAGGGCTGGCAGTGCCTCATATACCGCAGCATGTGCGCAGGACTCCAGGGGGCATCAGAGCCTGCCCTATGGGGTCTGCTAAGGAGAAAAAAGTCCCAGGAACCATGCACAGTGGCATGCACTCACCTATAGTGGAATGGACATGAGCAAGCACTCGAAGAAGAACTAGAAGTTAGTAAGTAAACTGTTAAGGGAGAGTTCTGTATATAAGGGAGAGTTCAGTTAATAGATAAGGTTCCAGTACATGACACACATGAATATGTAGCACAGTTTCTGGGTTTTGTAGAACTTTTCTTATATTTTACAAATGGCTTCCTCTGTGTACCTCTTTACATGGAGCTCTTACCAATAATTTCTTTTGAGATAGGTATAGGGCTATCAGATTCCAACCAGTTTTGACTTTTCTGTTCAGGCTAGTTAACTGTTGTGCAAGTCAAATCCTACAAATTTTTATATACTGTAACTATTATTTGGAAAAATGTGTATTGTCATTACCATCCAATATAAATCCTTTAAAAAAAAGTTCCAGCTAACATTAGCTTCTACCTTGTCCTGCTCCTGTTTTGTCAGAATTTCAAAAAAATGTATTGGGAGAATAACTCACACAATCAACTCTAAGTTATTTTAATAGGCTTTTCTTTTTTTAATAGATTCAGTGATTTTTAAGGCCAGAAAAACCAATTATTATCATATAGTCTGACCTCCTGCATAACTCAGGTCATACACTATCACCTAGTAATTTCTGCATTTGGCTTGTAAATTTGGATTTCTTTCTAAAATATATGCTTTAGCCCAATTTTGACTTAACGACTTCAAGGCTCAGATCCTCAAAGAGACCTAGGTATTGCAACACAGAGCATTTCAGTGCCCAACTTTAAAGTGCCTAGAAATCATTGGAACAACAATAGGATCCACAAAGCTTGAGTTAGGTGTCTAGGCTCCCTGCACAATGAATAAGGAGAGATAAGCAACTATTAATGGGATTCACAAAAGCCTGTGTCCTAGGCAGCTCCTTGCCTAAACCAGCCAATGGGAGATGCTAATGAGAGAGGTGTGTCATCAGCTCTGCATGCCTCTGGGCTTCACTTATCTCTGCTAGCGATCCACAGCTAGGAACCTCTCTCCCAGAGTGAGGCAGCTTAGGGATGGAAGTCACTTCTTGCAAGAAATGGAGGACGTGGTGACTCCATTATAATTTTTACCTCACTCATGAGGGCACTTACCTGGCATGTGAGACACCTGGGTTCACTTTCCCCTCTGCGTGATGGGGACAATAGACTTTAACAGGGGTCTTTTACTTTTCAGGTGAGGGCCCTAACATGTGAGCTATGGGACATTCTGATCTGGGGGCTCCCTCAATCTCACCTGTTGAAGCTATTGCACTGTGGATAAATACTTAGAATCAATGGATCAAAGAGAGAAAGAGTGAGAATGTCTCTGCAGCCTGATGCTTAGGGCGCTGACTTGGGAGGTGGGACACATGGTATCCAGTTAGCCTGCTCCAATCCTTGAGAGAGCAGGGAATTGAGGCTGGATTTCAGACATCCTGGTGGAATCCCTTAACCACTGGGCTGAAATTATAAGGAAGAAGGCAGTACCTTTCTCGCCCAGGATTTTAAATGTGGCCCAATCCAGTACGTGTGCTCTGAGTACACCTGCCAGCTCAGTCCCTGCAGGTGGGACAGGCCTTCCCCACCTTCCATCCTCTGGTTTGAGGATTGTACTGTGTCTCAGGTAAGAGATAGGCATCCAGCCACCTAGAGTGATGGACCTAGGGGAGATTTACAGTAAAAATATAGACACTGAAGGAGTTTAGCCACAGGCTTAGGCAGCAGCTGAGTGGAAATTTAGGTGCCTCCTAGTTCTTTGTGGATCTGGGCCCAGGTGATGGAGAATCCACCATATCCCCAGGTAAGTTATTTCAGTGGTTAATCACCCTCACTATTAAAATGGTTTGCCTTATTTCTAATGCTAGTATATCTGGATCTTATTGTACCTTTTTCTGTTAGATCACAGAGCAATCTACTATAAAAAAATCTATGTAGGTACTGTAAACCATGATCAAGTCATCTCTTAACCTTCTCTTGAATAAACTAGACTGAGCTTCTTAAGTTTCTCATTAAAAATTCGTTGTTCCAGATGTCTAAACATTCCTGTAGGTCTTTTCTGACCCCTTACCAGTTTTTCAACCTCCTATTAGAATTGTGGACTCCAGAACAGGACATAGAAATGGGGCCCCCGCACATTCAGTTGGTGAGCTGCTGGTGCCATATTATAGCTAAAAGGATGAATGCAATCCTTGGATGTATAAGCAGAGAAATATCAAGTAGAAAAGTAGGGAGGTGGTATTACCTCTATTTATGGCATCATTGTCCCCTTTTCTATGTCCTGTTCTGGTGTCCACACTTCTAAGACTTGGTCTACACTTACCCCGGTGATTTGGCGGCAGTCGATGGGAGTTACGCAAACTATGCAGAAAACTTGCGGAACTCCTGTCGACTGCTGTGCTTTTCTTCTGTGCGCCGTCTTCACTGCACTGCACTGACGGGAACCGCGTTTTCATCAACACAGCGCTACGCCACTTGCGGGGGTGGATTAATAGCGTTGACTTCTGGATCGACTGAGCGGGTCTTCACTGACCGCTCAGTCGATCCAGATAAGTCGATCTGACGGCGGCGACTTTGCCGCTCTCAGCGTAGACAGCCTAAGTCACAACATTGCAGGATATTTATTCTTATCTCAAAGTCTGATCTATAGTCTTTGTTCCTAATGTGTGACCTTGCACTGGACTGTATTAAAGCACATTTTATTCAAATTAGCCCACCTTACACCAAATGATCCAGATCAATCTGCTTAACAGCCATTTTGCCATCATTTACCACTCCACCAAATATTTGTCAATTTTCAAATTGCACCTGCAATGAGTTTATAATGTCTTCCATATTGCTAGTTTTGTGACAATTCCTCCCCATAGAGGCCTAAGAATTCTGTACACAACCTTTTACATATCCTTGTTCATGTGGGATGGATAAACCCGATTAGCATACCCTTTCCCTTAAGAAATGCAGCTTGAAATAATTGCTTCTAATGAATGGTTTCAGCAGTGACATTCAGTGACTTATGTTTCGCTCAACTATTGACAGAATTCATTTCCTTCCCTTGGGAAGAGCTGTTAATCTAACTCATATGGATGAACCAGGGCAGCAGTGTAATCTCATCAATGTCACTTTGATAGGGATAGATGATCTAGGTCTCATGAGCCCATCTTGAATCTCTGAAGGAGTCATCACTGCTCCGCCCACCAAATTCCTTGTCAACTTTGGAACGTCAACTCTATGTATCAAAAAACTAAAGATGCAACCAAATAATTAGGATAACATACAGCTGTATTGCATCTAGCTAGATGAGGAGGAAAGGACGACGCAGGGTTTGGCTAAATACAAAGGAACTGGAAATGAACCAAGTCATCAATTTGCAGCATGTCAGGGTACAGCTTTCCCTGTAGGCTTGCTATTGCAACTCCCTCACAGCTGCTAAGGCAGACTTACCTCTACCCTCACTTTGAATGTGTCTTGAGCGCCTCTTATTAGTGATAACTGAAACTGAAACAAACTGTCCATTTAAAAAAAAATGTGTTTATATTAAATTTAAACTCAGTAGGTGGGATTTTTCAAAAGAGCTTGGTGTTGGCCTTGCACTGCTCCTTCTGAAGTCAGGGAGAGTGTTATCAATTTACTGGGAGCAGAGTTAGACCCAGGCTGAATGTGTTTTAGCATCTCAATTTCCATTGGCTTACGCAGTGCTCACCTTGGACATTTTAAAATATTGTCAAAAACAGATTTTACAATTTAAAGAGCTGCCCCCAATTTTGTTTTCCCCATTGAAACTAAGCTTCCATTTAAAGCATTTCTAACTGTTTCTTTAAAGAAGGTCTCCTTCACAATATAATCTAATTAGTGTTTCCTCGTTATACTATTATTATTTAGTTCTTTTCATTTGCACAGATGAGTGAGGTGATAGTCAGGGCACTGGGATTCATCATACCTACATTGCCCACCAGCACCTGCTGTAAATACCTTCATGTCCTTCCTTCTGGATCCCAGGGGCATGACTTGACTCTCCTCTTATTTGAGCCAGAGGCATTTGTCCTGGTCAGCAAACTACTGTTTGTTATGCAAGGTAATTTTATGAATGTCTTAGCCTCATTTTGTAGACAGGGTAGCTGAAGCACACAGGGGATAAGTGACTTGACAAAGGCAACACAGCAAATGTGAAACAGCTGAACGTAAATCCCAGGTGTCCTGACTCCTAATCCTATGCCCACTCCTCTGAATCACCCTGCTTCAGTAATGTAGTATTTCAGTCAAAAGGGCAGCAGGCAGAAACCTACTGTTATAGAATTAAAGATAGTGCTAGTCGCAACTAGCAACTCTTGCTTGGAATCCTTGCAGAAGAGGGTAATGTGCTATGTTTTAGAGCCTGATCTACAGCCCACCGAAGTCGGTAGAAAGACTCCCATTAACTTCATTGGGTTTAGAATCAGGTCCGTAAATTCCAAAAGTTAGGAGGGTGAGGTAAACTACGGGATATTTAATTTATTCTACATGGGGAAGGGGAACATTTCAACTTCTGAATAGCTATGAAAGATGCTATCTATCAGGTTGTGCTGTAGCCTGAGGTTCTCCCAGTTAAGAGAGTTCAGTTCTTCAGCTAATGCTATGGTTGGCTTGCCAGACAGATGCCAAGTTAGAAGGGGGTAATCAGTGACTGTAGATGATACTGTATGTGAGGCTAAGAGCTCAGCTGGACTCCAATTCTGGGAGTCAAATTTCAGGAAAGATGGGGGAAAATGGGAGAAAGTCCAGAAATGAACAACAAAAATGATTAAAAGTCTAGAAAACATGACCTATGAAGAAAGATTGAAAAAAACTGGGTTTGCTTAGTCTGGAGGAGAGAAGACTGAAGGGGAACATGATAGTGGTTTTCAAGTACATAAAAGGTTGTTACAAGGAGAGAGGTGAAAAATTGTTCTCAATCTCTGAGGGTAAGACAAGAAACAATAGGCTTAAATTGCAGCAAGGGAGGTTTGGGTTGGAATTAGGAAAAACTTCCTAACTGTCTGGCTAGTTAAACACTGGAACAAATTGGCTAGGGTGATTGTGGAATCTCCATCATTGGAGGTTTTTAAGAACAGGTTAGATAAACACCTGTCAGGAATGATCTAGTTATTACGTAGTCCTGCCTTGAGTGCAGGGGACTGGACTAGATGATGTATTGAGGTCCCTTCCAGTCCTACACTTCTGTGATTTTATGTCTGGGCTTCTTTATATGCAACGATAGCTTCCCGTTAATGAGATTTGGGGTTGGTAGGGTTCTATATACTTTCCATGGACTTGAACAGCTGATTAATGAATTGCAGGCTTCTGCCATTTGATATTAACTCTGATGTGTATTCTGTGAACAAACATTGACATAGGGAGTCAAACCACTTTAAAACAAAGCAACCAGAGGAAGAGTCTCGGCTGGCTAAACAGAGGCATGAGGGTAAGAGTGGTGGAGGGAGCCAGGAGTACACATGAAAACTGGGGCCCTTGAAGGAAAGAACAGAGGTAAAGGACACTTGATTAGAAGAGAGGACAAGACAAAGGTGAGAGAATGACAAAAGGGGAAATCTGATACACAAGAAGAAAAATAAAATATGAAGGTGAAAGTGAACAATAACAAGGGAAGAAGATAGATGGGGGGAAGGACAGAACCAGAGATAGAGAAATAAATAGAACAGAGAAAAAGTAACACATACAACTGTAAGATTAGAAAACTTTTATTTCTTTATTCTCCTTATTTAGTTGTATTTCCCTGCTAGAGAAGGGGAATCTGAGCAGACAACAGAACCTATCAGGGTTGGAAGGAGGAATATTCCTGCCTAGTGTCACCCAGAGAGTGATATTTGTGGCCCAGGTGATATTAGTAGAGTGTTGTAGGATGGTCAAAGCCTAGAGGATATAGCAGCAGTAGTTTTTCCCCCCTATTCAAACACTGCTTCCCTCTATCCCATAGTTAGATGCATGTCAATGGTGCTGTGTGTCATTTATAAAGTGCTCTGGAATCTTTTGGATTTTATATTAATGTCAGATATTAATACTTAGCTCTTATACAGCACTTTTCATTTTCTGAGTGCTCTACAGATATTCCCTAATTAATCATCACAACACCCATATGAAGTGAGAATTATTGTTCTCATTTTGCAGATGAGGAAATCTGAAGTTAACTGACTTGCCCAAGTCAACACAGCAGGAGTCTTTGTGATAATTAGCATTGGCACTCAGGAACTCCTGAATATTGGCTCAGTACTCACCCCTCACCTGTCTTTCTGATTATTTCATGTATTTGTGAAGTACTGTACCTATTAACTCCCTCAAGTCATCCACTGTGTTTTAGGAGCAACTGTCTTTGAATATATAAATCTTACTATTCCTGATGATTTGAAGATGTGGTGGTGATGCTGAAAGCTGTTTTTTCATTGGTGGCTTTATGAATTAGTGTTTTAATGTCCTCTTTGCAATGCCTATTATTTGTGTGGGTGGGTGGCTGCTGATAAATTGGTAACAGTCCCTTGGGTGACCCAATGCCTGTGACAAGAGACATTAGTTTCTCTATTGCATATTTGGTTTAATATGTGGTTTAATGGTTATATAACTGATGAGTAATATAATAGCTATCGCCCTGAATATATCCAAAATGCACAACTTACCAGAATTCCAATGCATCAATTGACATGTCAGTCATTTCTAGCCCATTCTCAAATTTACATATGGAAAAAAGAACAAAACAAAACACAAAACCTGAAAAACACAGCACTGCTTAAGACGTGTTTGTTAATATTTTACATTTTTGTGTGTGCATTCTTTTCACACTGTACTGATGGCGATGGAGTCTTGTGGAGATCTTGTGTCATCCATCTGCTGCGGTGCCACACCCTTTGAGAATTCCAGAGAATTGTGGAAAACAAATGTCTTCCCATCCACCAGGACCGTAACAATGTCCCACACCACTGCTTTAAGTCGTGTAAGCCCTTTTGGACCTACGCATTTAACCTTCAACAATGCAACTTCAACCCTGATGAAGCTAGGAAAGCTGAATAAATACAAATAAACACCTTGTGCAAGACTTAACACAGAAGATCCCTGGCTTCAATCTCTCACAAAGCTCAGGGGCAAAACATGGTAGCTGCAGATACTTGCTGCACAAATGGAAAATTAAAGACTCTCCAGTGTGTGACTATAGTCACCCAGAACAGACTATGGAACATATATAGTAGAACCTCAGAGTTACAAACAGCTTGGGAATGGAGGATGTTCGTAACTCTGAACAAAATTTATTTGCGCTTTCAAAAGTTTACAACTGAACACTGACTAATACAGCTTTGAAACTTTATTATGCAGAAGAAAAATGCTATTTTTTGTTTATTTTTTTAGTTTATCTTTAACACAGTATTGTACTGTATTTGGTTTTGTTTTTGGTCTCTGCTGCTGCCTGAGTGTATACTTCCAGTTCCTAATGAAGTGTGTGATTGACCGGTCAGTTCGTAACTCTGGTGTTCATAACTCTGAAGTTCTACTGTAAGAACCCAATGCCCAATTCACAAATACAAAGGAGGCATCACAGCAATACAATCTGCTACTCCAGATGCAATTATCTGGCTTAACCATCTAAATGTAAAATGACACAAGACCTCCACAAGACCCCATCATCATCAGTACAGTGTGAAATGAATACATATGTATTCACAAAATGCGCACACAAAAATGTAAAATATCAACAAATATTTGTTAAGTAGTGCTGGGTATGTCAGGTTTTGGGTTTTTTTTTTTTTCTATATGTAAATTTGAGAATGAGCCAAAAATGACTGACATTTCCATTGAGGCATAGGAATTCTGACAATAGGTAAGGGTACCACATGCTTATCTGAAACCAGGCTCAAAGAATGTAAAACATATACTTTCAGTGCTAGCACTGTCTGTTATCTGATTTTTAAAGTATCTAACTTCCTTGCCACAGTGCTCAATAGCTATGCCAGCTGGAGAGTTTCCAGGCAGTTATTGAGTACTAGGCTGTTAATAGGGGCATATTTAGCAATGTTGTGCATTTTGGATATATTGAGGGCGATAGCTATAATATTACTCATCAATTATGTAACCTTTAATCTGCATATCATCGGCAAATATGCAATAGAGAAATTAATGTCTCCTGCCACAGGCATTGGGTCATGTTGCTCTACATTTACATCAGCCATACAAAGACGATTTCACAGTAGTGGAACTACAGGAAAAAAATCAAGAGCCATTAAGAGTGGTATTAACTGTCCCCAAACTGACAGTACTTCTTCATTCACATTACAAGAAAGTGCTGTAATGATACTGGCTAACTCTGAATTCAGCACAGACAGTATTTATGGAGCTGAGATGCTTTATTTACCGGTGCCATAGATTTTAATTATTTTTTAAAAACTGATGAAGCCTATATGTATAGACAGATAGCTTTATTCAGAGGTGGCAATCCTTTAGTGCATTGCAAGATGTTCTGTAACCAAATACTTCCCATACTTAAACTTCCCTGAGCACCTCATCTAACCTGGTAATCCTGCCTATGTGAACAGAAGGCCCTATGGTAGTTTATATTGCTTTGCTGTTGGAAATAACCACAGGGTGCCTTTTGTTACCAACATTCGTGTTTTCTGAAGGGTGAACTCTTATTCTGGTTACTTGCACTGTTATGCTGGTTACTTGCACCTATCAAAATAAAGACTCTGCAAGTTCACATCAGAAGGCAAGATAAAGGTCCTGCTTGTGATCTGTAGTGTAGAGCCATCCTAGGGCTTGCCTATTGAATTAGTGTGCAGTAAGTCAGGGTATGAACCTACGGTCAACTAATTTGCCACACACTAACTCACTGCGTGAATCCTGCTATAGCACACTAAAAGTTCAGTAGCATGTTTTGATGTAATCAATGGCACATTTTCATGGTTGTCAACTAATCCAGACAATTACAACAGTATTGAGGGATAATCAGTTTAACGAAATCAAGTGTTAATCAGTTTTAACCAAACATTGCAATCTTACCAGGGGGCTTTTGAGCATGGCCATAAATATCATCTCACTCCAGGGTCATTGTTAACCAGAGACGACCTCTTCTATTATTAGTGGATGCTTGAATTATACACCAATCTCCAATCTGTATGTGCTAGCACACATACCTCCACAAGACTTTCAATAAAATGCCATTACTGTTAAGTCTGCCTGGAGAAATGTGACAGACTAAACCAACCTATTACATCTTCAGTTGATTGATGCCCCACTCTCAAACATGAAATAGCACATAACACCAACTCAAAATCTGTTTGTATTCAGGGGAGGAATCCCACTCGATGGACTAAAGTATGACACCATGGCTGATCTCTCAACACCCTTTGCTATTGCAGCTCATGCACTCTTGAACAAGAGCGCTAGTGGCCCTTTACAATGCATGGATGATCAGTACCACCAGGGAGTTGAATGATTCATCCTTACAGAGTGAAACTTTGGTAGAAAAAGAATAACACATTAAGGGCTGGTCCACATTGGTGGTGGCAGTCAATGGGAGATACGCAAGCTAAGTAATGTACTTACAACGTACTTTCATTGATATACCGCAGCATTTGCATGGGGCTGAGTCGATGGAAGATGCCCTCCGGTCGATGCAGCCTTAGTTCTTTAGGGGAGGTGGACTAACTGAGTTGATTGGAGAGTGCTCTCCAACAGAATGAGCAGGTATACACAGACCCGCTCAATCAATGCCACTGCATCGATTCCTGTTGCCGTGGCAATGTAGACATACCCTAAGTAAATCCACCTGCTTTCTTGTCCTCTTGATCACATATCCTAGAGTAGGCTAAACAAGCTGCTCTTTGACTCGTTCAGAGTTGATGCAACTCTGGATCAGCTTGGCCTGGTTTCCTCCCCACACTGAGAATGTGGGACAGCATTCCATACAACAACTCACATGGAAGAAGAGTGCCCAACTTGACATCTGTATGGTGGTTTACAATCCCTAGCTTCCCTTGATAAAGAGGCTATCCTCTGGTTACAGAATCTAGACATTTGAGCTCTGATGTCTGCATATGAGAGAAGACCAGAGATGGCCACAAGCAGCTGGCCATTGTCCTTGGTATGCAGCGCTTTGTCCTTGGTATGCCTGTAGTAAATGTACTCTGACTCAAAAAAAACTTTTACACAAGAATATGAAAAAAATACGGGGAAATGTTGATTTATGCATGTATACACTGTAGTTTTGATCTGTTGCTGAGCCTCCAAAGCTCTCTGTGATGTGTGGGAAGGAATGACCTTAAAATCATTCTAAAGTCACACAGAACTATGGATTCATACCTTCTTACTTCAGCTATGTACTATATGCTCTTCGAGAGCCTCTGTGCAGTCATGCTTGTGGAATACATTGCCATGGTGTCAAGCTGTGGAACATGTCAAGCCACGTCCAATGGCAGATGCAACCCCATGTGCCTCAGTTCCTTTGCCATTGCAGCAGAGAGCTAGCAGAAGTCACCTCACTCAGCTTCCCAGGACTAGACTTTTCATTTTCCTAGTTTAGGAAATTATTGTAAATTGCTATCTTAGAGTAGTGTAGGGTAGTCAGTGCGAATTGCCCTTCCCTTCCCAAGGGAGCCTTCAGTGCCTCATTGGAACTATGTCGGGTCCTGAGTCCTATAAAGGCTTCAAGAGGTGTCTCTCTTGCCTAGCAATCAAACCTGAAACCAACACATATATCTCATGCCTTCTACAATTGGGTTAGACCCACTTGGTAAGCAGTTAAGAGTTTGTCACACCTTCACTTCTTGTACTAGGACAGAGAGGCATTTGATATTTCAGGCTCACCTGGTATCTCAGTGCCTACTGCCTGACACGCTTATGTCCTTGGTGATACCTACACCCACCTCTGTGCTGAGGTCCTCTTACACAAGGTGAAGATTCACTTTACTGCTCTAGCACTTTAAGGCATCTATAGCCTTGGCAACAAAGCAGGGAGTGCCCACCTCAGTGCCTACTCTTCACCTGGCATTGCTGCCCTCACCACCAACTCTGGACTAAGTCCACTGGCACCACAAGTCCACTCACACATATACGTGAGTAAAAGGAAAGAAAAGAGAAAGCATGTTTCCCCAAAGTGAGTCACACAGAATTAACACAGGTGCATCACTTCTCTCCTCCATGATATATCCAACACAGTACTTCAAAGACTTCCAAACTGAACTGCTGTCGCCTCTTCTCCACATACCTCTGGATCCAGACATCTCTGCACTGGTTAACTTGGACTCTGAGTCTGTTAACTCCTTTAGTCTCTCTGGTTCTGGATAGGGGTCCACCATCAAGGATACTAGCCACGCTCTCATGCTTTTCCAGTATCTGACACTGCATCTGTAATTTACTCCTCCAGTCCTGAGCTGAAGCCACTTTGAAGCATCTTTGAGCCTTCAGAAATGAACTTGGGGCTTTTCCCAACTTGACTTTGGGACACCATTCCTCTTTCTTCATCTTAGAGCCAGACATCATAAAGTATTTCATGCAGGGCCCTCTTCAGCTGGTTATGCAGCCCCTACATACAGACTCCATGAAAACTCTACTGGAAGCTACACCACTAACCTCAGCATCAGCACCAATAACTCTTCAGGGACTGTGCTCTCCTTCAGCACTGATGCCCTCACCAGTGCCTATCCCTCCAGTGCTGACACAACTTTCCTTGTGGGTGCTGAAACTGGCAGCACCAAATCCATCAGATCTGCAGGAGGAATTGTCTATATCTGAAGAATGGCATGAGACTCCTTCAGAAGAATCATACAAGTAACCCTTTGGAGGAACATACAGATGGCACCTTATCAGAGGATCAGATTAATTCTTCATTTCCCTTCCTGATAGACAGAGAGAGTTTCTGGAGCTACGGGGGAGAGTGGCAAACACTCTCCAGGGCTCACAGCACCAGAGACATCCGAATCTTAGTCTGACATATTACAG
The DNA here is from genome assembly GCF_026122565.2 of Emydura macquarii macquarii. Taxonomy (NCBI): domain Eukaryota; kingdom Metazoa; phylum Chordata; order Testudines; family Chelidae; genus Emydura; species Emydura macquarii. Next base: position 15,173,291 of record NW_027131283.1, read on the forward strand.
ATGCAGACCAGGGAGAAATTGGCTCAGCCTCTCAGTTTTGGCCTTCTCAGCACAGCCAAAGATATCTGATTGTGTCTTTTCACTCATGCCTGTGTTCAAACAAGCAGTATATTGTGCAAACCAACCAACATCAGTTCCTGCTACAGCAACCTCCAGCCAACCCTGCAACGGAGTCTACAATACATAAGAGGGTCAGGGGCAATAAAGTCTCTCATTCTACCCCTTCTGACAGAGAGGAACAAACTAAATGCATCTGGTTGGACAGCCTACTGGTCTTGGTCACTTCAGATGGCCAATTATCAGGCCACTATGCCCTACTACAAGCATGCCCTGTGGAATGCCATGAACCCCACTTTGAAGAAGTGCTAGAAGAACAAAAGGAAACAGCCAAAATTGGTCTCTGAGGGTTGTATTCTTGAAAGACATTTTCTGAGGGCAGCATATGATGCCTGTATCAGCAGTGCAAGGAAAGCAATCACAGGAGTGGCGCTCAGGCAGTGTTCCTCGGTGAGATTCTGTGGCCTCTGATCTGAATCCCAGGGGAAAATGGAAAATCTTCCACTTGAGGACAGTGTCCTTTTTAGTGACAACACTGTCAAGGCCCTGGAGAAGATCAAAGCCACTAGGCCCACTTTCTGGGATTAACTCAGTCTTCTTCCTCTGCTTAGAGGTTCTCCTACCTGTCATTTTACTTCCAAAGACAGATTCTCTCACAACACCAAGAGATGCAGTCTCAGAAATGGTATTAGCCACCTCTTATATCTGCTTCTGACAAGCAACCTCAGCAGTACAGGAACATGATTCCTTGCTGCATGTCTTCAGAGCCCCTAGCATCAGCCTCTAAATAGCAATTTTGAGTTTGTTTGAAAGCCATGCACCAATTTGTGCCACATCTCCAGTCCTTCCTACCTCAACCCTCCCTTTAGACCTTGTCTCTCCTCGTTCTACAGCATCTGTTGCTTATTTTCTAAATGGTGGGTACTGGACATAATCAATGTTGGATATTCTATGCCGTTCAGCATTAGGCCACCTCATCATCCTCCCCCTTCTTCTTTCCTCTTCACAAATCCATCTCACAAGAAAGTCCTGTTGGAAGAGGTGTATTCCCTCCTCTGGAAGGGAGCCATAGAAGGAATTTTATGGGAAAGCATTTTATTATTGCTATTTCCTGATCCCCAAGAAGAGCAATCTGGGGCTTCAGAAACCTCAGCAGGTACATAAGAACATTCAAGTTCAGAATGCTCACCCTAGGGGACATTATCCATTCCTTATCCCACTGAGACTGTCATGCAGCTCTCAACTCAATGGATGCCTATGTCATGTGGCAGTCAAGTAGACTTGTATCAAGTATCTGAGGCTCTGTTTGGGGACAAGACAGAACCAATTCAGAATCCTTCCTTTCTGCTTGTTCATACCCCCAATGTCTTCACCAATGCCTTGTGGTGATTGCTGCACACCTCAAACACTAAGAAGTTTGTCTATCCATAGATGATTGGCTCCTAAGACTCAACTCTTTAAGGGACCTCTCAATGCATGCCTCTTCCAGCCATTCAGACTGTTAATCAGCTGAAATCAGTCCTCAGAGCAATTCTGGACTCCCCTCAGGCCACAGCCTTTCTGCCAGTGGAGAGATTTTGAAAGATATAAGATTTCTTAACAACTCTGAGGGATCAACCAGTACAGACCACTCAAATTTTCCTCAGACTACAAGGCCTGATGGCCTCATCAAGCTACATCACACTCTGTGCAAATAAAATCCTGAGACTCTTGCAGCAGTAGGTGGTGGGTCACCACACAGCGTCTATAGAGATTTGAGTGCTCCAACAGTTTCGCTGGTAGCAGAACAGAGAAAATGAACACCAGAGGAGTATGCTTTGTGCCTTCTCTCCTACTATCACAATGGACTGGGATGTGCATAGACAAGACCTCCACTCCACTGTTCTACACCTCCCAAAGAAGGACAATATGGAAGATATCTCACCCAGAAGGAGGTCTCAGAATGAACATGAATGGCACTTTAAGCCAGTGGTAGCCAAACTATTTCTTAGATTGGGTCACTCAATAATAGACCTCTTCATGTCTGAACATGTTCTTCTTAACCTCTGAGAATATGACAAGAAGCAATGGTCATAAATTGCAGCAAGGGTGGTTTAGATTGGACATTAGGAAAAACTTCCTAAATGTCAGGGTAGATAAACACTGGAATAAATTTCCTAGGGAGGTTGTGGAATCTCCATCATTGGAGATTTTTAAGAGCAGGTTAGACAAACACATGTCAGAGATAGTGTAGATAACACTTGGTCCTGCCGTAAGTGTAGGGGATTGGACCAGATGCCTTCATGAGGTTCCTTTCAGTCCTACAATTCTATGATGGTTTCTGGTGGTCCTATTGATAAAAAACAATAGGAGATGAAGCCCCTTCTGTCTAGATTTCTCTCCATCCATTTCTTACTGATGGGGAGAAACTGGGATATGCAGTCTCTCCTTTTTGCCTCTAAATGTACAGAAGCAGTTTTTGTCACCTGATCATCTCCCGTCTAGAAAAATTTAGTAGCAGATGTCTCCTTTCCCTTGACCGAAGCACAGGGTAGGGAGTCATTTTCTCAAGTCTGACTCCTTTTGGTTTGGTGGATTTAAAGACATGATTATACTCCAGATCATCAGTCAACATTTCACATTAAGAGTTTTGTTGTTTAAAATGAATAATTAATAACCTTTCTGCATTTACTCCATATTTAGCCTACAACAAAACAATTAAATCAAAATTATTACTGGTTCCTTATTGTGTCAGGGACATGTTTTTAATGAAAAATATGCATATACAAGTGCTCAAAATTACAATGTATAAGTAAGTAGCTATGGCTGAGATTACAAATGCCACAGTCCTCACTCTGCTAATGCAGGGAGCAGTTTCTGGAGGTAAACAAGTAACTACATTATCCATAGTTGTAAGACTAATAGTTATCCGTGAGGGAAGGAACAACATACAAATGATTGAATCTGGAATAAATTGGTACTTTCAAGTTACATTTCTGAATTTAAATGAAATAAAATAATGTGTGTTTAATATTTGCTTCCTCCTATTGATGTACACAATCAAGTTCCAACTGGAGTTTATCTTCTGCATATGCAAGCACATGCACGCATACCCACTTACTAAGACTTTGACATGTCAACATTTGCAAGCATGCCCCACAATCATTTTCTGTTCTAAGTACAGGGGAAAACTCTTCTCTTAGATTTCACTGTGTAATAAAAGTTGACAAATATTGACCAGAGTACATTTAGCACCAAATCTTCTTCCAGCACACAAGGGCAAGATGTAGCCAAAATACCATCTTCCTAATATGCTAATGAGGAAGGCAATGGAGGACCAGCCAAAGGAGACTCTATAACCTCACGGTATGGACGTATGAGTAACCCGCATAGTTTCCCGAAGGGTGGAGAGTAATGGCTGCTGCTAGTGAGTCTGTGCAGAGCACAAATCTGTATATCCCACAATCAGTGAAGCAGCTGAGCAGCGCTCTGCTTTATTGCTTCCCTTTGATACCTCAACTGAGAGAGCCTTTGGGATCTTATCAGCATGTAAGGACTGAGGATTCAATTCCTTTGCTGTTGCAGGAAAGCACAACCCTTCTATTTTTGCTTTTCTCGCTCTTCAGCATTGGAACCTTTTGAAATTTGAAAGATTTTAATATAATATCTCATACAGCTTCAGTAATGAGTTCATAACTACCCTGTACTTTAATCTTAGAAACCCAAGAAACTAAAAGATATTCATTTTTGGTCTCGACTCAGCTGATAAACTCAGAGTATGTATATGCTACAAAATTAAGGTGATAAAGACTCTCAGCAGTTGGCATAGTTTAGAAGTGTTATCAACTAATCAAACTGTTGTATATCTAATCACAAGCTTTTCCCTGGTGACATAAAATTTGGCCTCTCAGCATAAGTTAAATTCAGATTTTCTACAGTGTAAATTGTTACCTGATTCATCTTTCCTCAGATCCCAATCAAGAGAGGGAGAGAGCATTTCAAAATTAATGTATAGTCCCTTTTTTCTAGTCTGTTTTTCCTGTTATTGTGATGCATTTTTTAAAAAAGAAATAAAAGAGAACAGCAATATTCTCTGCACTAAATACAACAACTGAACAATATAATGGAAAGAAAGGGAACCGTAAACTTATATTAGACATATTGTCAAACAAGTTTGGAAAACGTAAATTTAAAATAGTTCTTGTACCTTTAGTACTATTTTTAGGACTTCTTTGTTAAATTCAGATCAGTTGGGGGTAAAAAGTCCAGTATGTCAAACTAACTTGCTGAATTTTCTTTTATAGAGTTAACATCCTATTGAAATAACAAAACTATAGATAACATTGTAATAGAATTAGTTTTATAAACTCCAATTTTTAAGTAAATATTATAATTATTTGACGTCACAATGAATAGAAAGATAAAACAAGTAAACCAACCCTAATGAACATTTGTTTTGGAAAAAAATATTTCAGATTAGTTTCCATTTTTGTATTAGTGCTACATAACAAAGTTGTTTAGACTTATTTTATGTTTCAGAAATTAAAGCTTATGCACTCCAAAACATACATTTCAGAATGTTGTAATCAATCATTTTGTAAAAACATGAATATGTCACTAATTTCCAGAATTGGTGTCGGGCTCATCTTCTTTGACAGGTTTTCTGAATTTGATTCCAGATCTGATAGAACAGTTATCAGCATTGTTCATTTTAATGCCAGGTTTTTATGTAATGGTAATATGTACAAATCAAGCCAATCAATAAAATGACTGTGCTGAATAATGCATATTTTAGTAGTCTGACTTTCCATTTATCCATTCTGAGAATATAACTTGAATATAAAATTACAAATATATATTTATGGTATTGAAAGATTTTAAAAATCATTATGGCTCAGGGCAGTTCCAGTCCTTTGTTCCACTTGGATTTAACTATTCTTTTTTCTCAGCCAAACCACAAGGTCAGATCAGCTGCATACAGGAAAACTGCTCCGCATTTGCTCATTTGCCCATTCACATTAATACAGGTTACCCAAGTGATTATTCTCAGCATTGCTTCGTATTGCCAGACCTCTGCAGAATGTAAAAGTTTTAGGTAAGATGTTGTGAGCAGGTGATAACCAAAATGTATTAGTTTGTGAACAGCTTCCAGAGAATACAAACAAGACTCCTAAGTAGGCTAAGAGAAAATTCTGAAGCAATATGACAAATAAAAAATAAGGCTGTACATACAGTATAGCTGGAAAAATTGCATTCTTTTTCAGGTCATCCAATTCAGACAATATGCTCTTGAAAAACTATATTCAGAAAACTCTTATTTTTGATTTTACTGTATGTATATTTCCACAGCATGAATTTTTATGGAGACTGATATAAAATAACCAACATTCCTTTTCAGAACATAACTAAAATTTGAAGATGAAATGCTTGTTTGCTTGATCTATGTGCACTGCACTCTAATGTTCCTCATGTCTCTCAGCAGCACCGGCCTGTAGGTTGGCTCCAAGCTTTCCATGTATTCTAAATAATCACTTACTCGAAATCTATGGAGTGCTTCTTCCTGCACAAATACACAAAAGAAAATGATCAGCTATGAAAAAGGATGCACTATTACAATCTAATGAATTTTAGACTTTTGAAGGTAGCTTATTTTATTTTGCTTGTCGCTGCCTTGGTGTTTTATGGTGCAAACAGATACTTTATTACCCTTTGTTTACAAATGAAAAATCAGCTTGCCCATGTTCAGACAGCTCTTCCTAATTACAAATTTGCTAACAAATGGCTTTTTCAGACTGAACCCATTTCTTTACTCTTAGGAGAGCATGCCATTTCATGATTTCAAGGAATACAAAATAAGCCTTAAATAGCGAAAGACAAGTTACAAAAACAGTCTTTTCAAAAAGTGTATACTAGCTCTGGGAGCCCTACGGTTCTTTATGTGCTAGTTATAACGACAAGGTTCCCAGTACATTGATCCATTCTTTTTTATAACAGTCAGCCAAGAGAACAGCACTAGTTATTTATTTTTAAAACCAATTGTGAACACTGATCTTCAAAATATATTCTTTGGAAGCAGACTAAGATACTTTTGTTTCATTATCATCATAAACAACAATGAACATTCTATAAAGCTCTGGATTTTCTGTCTGAAAAAAGACAATCAGGCCAAATCCTTCCATGGGACTGACAAAGTAAAGTAGATTAGGGAGAGGGATGATAGCAGATGTATTCCCTGAAAAAGAAACCCAGAGCAAAGCTGAATTCAACAGGGAAACCAAGAAAATATTCTCTGGTACACTTTGATACTCCTCTGAGCTCGAACAACTTGTGTGCTGACCATCTGCTGAGTAGTGTTACTGTTAATGGCAGCATATGCTGTAATAAGCATTTGGGAGCTAGACAGTGCTCGAGGGCACATGGCATACAGGCTGGTGCATTAGCTATGCATCTTCCCTAGCTAGTGGTCTGATGAGAGCCTTTGGAGCACAATTGCCTACCAGCTGAAAGTCTGAGGATGTTCTTATCCTTTTTCCTCTCCTCACAAGTGCAAACAAGGGCACAATTTTGCCCTATTTTGGGTAATCTTTTTTTTTACATACCTGCAATGGGAGAGGAATGATTACATTAGGCATTAGAGAAGAAAAGAGCCTGTTCTAGAGGGAATTTAACTCCCTTTTTCAGGCAGCCAAGTTTATATTGATTAAATGTGTGTATGCGCTATACTGTATGTCTGATAAAAACTAAATAAAATAATTGCATTTGCTATTAATTATTCCAGCTAGTGTTTATTTCAGCTACCTTTGAAACAGTCTGCAAAATTATTTTGAAATTCCACTGCATATTTTATGCAAGGGAGAATAAGAAGCCAAATTAACTCCAAACGGTGATTTGGAGCCTTACAAATTTCAGACATATGGCAGTTGCCAATAAAGTCAACATTTGACACCAGTTACTTTAAACTGGTATCTTAGCTAATTGGGTTATTTCCTTGTCTAAGTATGGATAAAACTTCAGTATCTCAGCTATCAATATGTGATAAACTCTTGGGCAAACACTGATCTTCTAACAGAATGAAACTAATGTGGATATATTATGGAGACAAGCCATGGAGGGGACTATTTCTCTGACAGAATAGACTCTAAATGTATCTATTTTAAGGTTACGTATTGGAGCCCTTCTACATAATAATCTCAGTCTTTTCCAGAATAAGCCTCAGCTAGCTAGATCTCAATTCAAGCCTCTCTGTTGGCTAGACTCTTTCAGGGATGCTCCTAAGTGGCATCAAGAAGACTGAAAATGAAGTCTTATTCCCGAGGAGTCATAAATTGACCATAAGGGCCCAGACCAGACAAACTTGTTTCCCATACGGCTGGGGAAGATTTGGGAGGAAGATTTTTGTACATGTGAAGAAACTGGAGTCCATGCACCAGGGAAGTAGGAGCTGAGTAGGAGAGCGACTGATCAATATGAATGGCCTGGGTGTTAGGTTGCACCTAAAGAATGGAAGACCAACAAAACAAAGACTCTGATTCAACAGAGGTGGTTCTGGATGGATGAAGCAGACTTGAATGTCTTGGATCTGAGCAGCTAGGCTTTAATTCTGAAATCCAGAAGCATAAGTAGGAGGCAGAAAATCCTGCCATTTTGGTGAGTGTTAGATCAAAGGATTAGCTAGGACCTCTCAAGGAATCTTCCTGATCTCATTGACAACTCCACAAATGGCAAATAGTGTCTTTAAAGTCATTAAATGCAAAAGTTCCTCCCATGCCTAACATACACACTGGTACTCTACATTAAAGAGTGGCGAAGTCCCTCGTAATCAATGAAACTGAATGCACTGAACCACCTCACATCCTTAGGCCGCATCTGCAAATAGAAATTTGAAGAAATCCCCTGTTTGCCTAGATTTGGAGCTCTTCCTGAAGATCACTATTTCAGAGTGACACAGAGTCTTGGAGTACTGCTTCTGTTTCAGTAAAGACTCTAGGTCTCTTTCGCTAATCTATTCATAGTGGTGGTAAGTATTTATGTTGGGACCTAGAACAGGTTAGTGGAACCTAGAGTTTTTCCATTCTTTTCAGTGACTGATGTGAAGGCATCTGATGTCTCCAGCTTTTTGATAAAATAAGGCTTTCTCCAAAAGGATTAAGTCTCTCTCTCTTGCTTCTTGCTCGGGGCTGACCACTTTGATGGAAAAAGCTATATTTTTAGGAATTTTAATGGTGTTCAATGAGGAACATTCTATTTTCACATGAAGTGCAGAATTTGAAGCCCCCAGTGTGTCTCTGAATATGTCCTAACTGGGTGATGTATGCTTACTCCTTTATGCCTCAGCTGCTTTAGAAGGATTCAGGGATGATTATTCATGTCACAAGACACGTACAGTGGGATTCTGCATGGACTACTTCATGAGATAGAATATCAAGTGACCTAAGCACATTTGGTTATGAGCAGTTACATCCCAGGTCAGGCATATCTAATATGGTGCTGAAATATCCAAAAGATCAGCGTATACTATTTCAGTTTTTACCTATAAACCAAACTTTCAAACACATTGCACACTAGTGGATAATCAGCAATTATTTTAAAATATTTCAGATTTAGTTTTTAAGTACTGTCGTTAATATTCTTGACATCTGACAATTGTGCATTGGAAATCTATTTTATTTCTACTTTAATAGAAATATTGTCACATTTCAATGTCCTTAACCGTACAGTCTTCTTTATACAGCACATTTCATATTCCTGTGTTTACCATTTAAAACAGGATTTTTTTTTGGTTATTAGAATCTTAGTTATTTTGCAGTACAGTGTTTGACACAGGAAATAATCCTCTTCCTGTCCCTGTTATATTTGTTTTTGTTTTTTTGTTTCAAACAATTTTCTTTTAAGAACTCTGCATGTCTGCATCTCATCCTTCCCTAAAGACACTAAATTTCTGTCCTTTGCCTTTTTGAATCATGAAATGTGAAAAATCTGTCAGCTCCAGCATTTTATTTAAATCTATCCAGTACAGAGTTTAATGAGAAAATTATTCTGTTTGACCAGTTCTTTGGTCTGCATGTCTTAAGAACTGTTTGATCTTGATGGCCTTGTCATCAGAATGTTAGTGTGAATACTACTTGGATAAGACATAGCACTGGTGTATTGTCACCTATAATATAATAAAGATAAAAGATCTTGCATGATGCTTTTAAATTAATGACAAAGAATTTAAATGAATGTATTTCTATGATACTTACATTAAGTGGCTATTGAAGACAGAGAAGGGATAGTGGCATATTTGACCAATACACTTGAGAGTTCTTAATTAGCCTGTTTAAGAAAGGTATAATCTAGTGTATTATTTTATTAACTCCAATTCAGCAATTTTATGGATTTCAAATAGGGTTAATTAGGTGTAATACCCATAATGCTGTTGGCCAACTAGTAGTTTTCTTGAAATTTACAAGCCCAGGTTTGAGTTTTAGCTTGTAATTTCCCAGTCTGAGGTTTATCCACTTACTGTACTGAAACAGCTCTCATAAAATCTAACTCAAAGCTTCTGTATGCATAGTCATTGCAAAATGAGTTTAATATACATTTTATCATTTCTTTAGATATCCTATATCTCCTCCCTTTCTTATTAATAGGGGTCATTTGATATGTACATAAACCAAATCCCTCTCCATCATATACAAAGATCTGGTATAGTGCTTGATGGTTGTATATTTTCTTTTCTCACCTGTTGCCACTTACGTTTTCTAAAGGAAAGAATGATGATTTGTCAGCAAAAAAATTATTTATCTTGCCTATAATCACCACTGTCTTTCCATTCTGACCTAGCTTACTATTACAGTTTCAAATAAATCATTTTTCCTTTAAAATATGAATACAGTTTCATTTGCACATAAACAAGAAGCTAGAGTCGAGCATCACATTTAGTACCAGGTAATATTAGCCCTAACTCTTAAAATTCTCTAAATATTCACATGTACCCTTGTAAGGTTCATTTTAAGAATCTGTCCCTTTATACACAAAAAATAGGAGACAAAATGTGAAAGAGACAAATTTTTAAAGTAAGGTAAGCACTCTTATTTTTCTTACCTTACTCTGTTGATTTGCCCTTTCACTAGAGTCCTAACCACTTTTTTGTTTTTGTCGCTATCTAACAAGATGCACTTTCCTAACATGAGATTAATTTTTGTTTTCCTTTTGCCGCTCTCTTCTTCCTTTCTTGTCTTGGCATCTCCTTTTCCTTTCTCCTGCCTTCATTCCTTTCACTCTCCCTCGAAGCACTTACTATCATGCTCCCCTCCAAACACAAATCATCCATTGCTTGTGGCATTTCTAGTGTAAAATACAATAGAACCTCTATTTTATGAATACCCAGTCTTACAAATGATGAGTTATAAGCAGCATTTTTCCTGATTAAAAAATTGTCATAACAAATGTGATAATGATGATGAATAAATCAAAATCCCCCACATTCTAATGCTTTCAATACACTGGAAATGCCTTGCCATGGTTTGAGGAACAAGAAAGCGATACAGTGCATCATACTGCAACTTATGCACTATACATATTGTAATACTGAGATGTTCAATTTTATGATTTTTTTCAATTTGATAAGCTTCTCAGTTCCTAGTTAGTACATAACATAGGCGTTCTGCTGTATTAGTAACACTGCTGACAAGTCCTAAATGAACCATCAAGCAAGGGACATAGGACAGTGAGAACAGATTAAAAAGAGAAGGATTGTATAACCAGGGTTGACTCCTCCACTTTGAAATAAGCTTTGTAGTTACACATAAGTGTATGGGAATGTCCGATGCTTCAAGAAAAGAAAACTACATACTGTGCTGGTGATGCAAAAATGAAATTAATAAAATCAATACTTTTAATATTAGGACATTACAAATTTATTTGTGGCATCATTGAATATTAAAATATAGTTACAAGGCTGTTATAGCCAGAGTGCCTGAAAATATAACAATACATACTGTACTACTTTTGGCTAGTTAAAGCTAATCTAAGCAATTCTAGAAGGTTTCTGTTTTGTGTCTCCCAAGGACATCAAGCATCAGGAATGTAGCTCGTTCTTAGTTATAAAACCATATTTATTACCCTAAAAAGTGTTATAGAAATTCAGAAAAGTTGCATTTTAAACATTATCATGATTTAACTTTTACATTATTTTCTTTTGTGCTATGTTTGAAATATATATTGGTGATTGAAATGTGTGCTTTGTACAAAATATGTAACACAAGTTTAATCACTGTAACAAATCTACTCTAAGGACCTTGGGGTAAGAGACAAATTTCTAAGAATGTCTTATTTAGACCAGGAGATGTCCCTCATGTAAATACCAGTTGGTACGAATGTAATACTTACATCAAGAAAACAAACCATGTAAAACATTTATGTTTTAGGAAAAGATCTGACTGTGAAAAGGAAAGTAGGTTAGTTAAATGGGCTTTTTCACCTCCCCAGAAAACCTTTTAATTAACTCTCACAAAAAATTTAGAAATATCCTTGTTAAAATAAATAATTACTCTAAAATCTTCACTTAGAAACCTTCAGGAAACATGTGTTTGGCCTTAAAACATGTTTTAAGCCTTTTGTTTATTTCTTAAAATGTTGAAATGGCAAACATTTTTGTGAAATGCATACTTGCAAATATGTTAGCTAACTGCAAAGCTCAAATATAATTTCCTAATATCATTATTATGTAAAGGGTAAAAGATTTTATGCACTAACATAGAATCTAATGACCTTTCTAAACTAATTATTAATGTAAGAATTCATTTATATTTATATTATATGGAAATTAATTCCTGGCAATGCTCAGTCAACTCACTCACCCAGCTCAAGAAGACAAGACCCTCTGTATCTTTCCAAAAATTGTCATGTAGCATCCACAACTTCTTTAATAAATATTTAAACTAAAGATTGTCTTTTAAAATTGTTTAATATTAAAAGTGTGTTTTAAAAATGTAAAACTTTTATATAAAGAATAGGAGTTTCTGGACTTTTTGAAAACAAAATTTTATTTCCTGTGAAACTCTAATGAAATTGAAGGAATATCTCAAAAAATGGACTGAATAAAAGAAAAGGTAAAACTAACTTTAAAAGTTATCTGATGCTTTCCTGCCATATGTAGAACAAAGGCAATTAACAATGTTATGTATAGATTAGAGGTTCCCAGCCTATGGCCTGGGGGCCAAAAGTGGCCTGCGGAGTCTTTCAAAGTGGCCCACCACTCCCCTCCTGCTGGTTGCAGAAGGGAGCTGCTGCCTAAGGATCCAGGCAGAGCACGTTGGCACAGGGCTACAAGACGGGCGCAGGCTCCTTGCTGCACCCAATGGGATGGGAGATCAGCACTCCGCTCCCTTGGTTCCAGCAGGGAGCACGGCAAAGCGCTCCGCCTGGGTCCCTGCTGAAGCCGGAGGGAGGGGAGCACTGATCTCCCATCCCCCTGGATGCAGAAGGGAGCTACTGCCTAGGTACCCATGTGGAGCACACGGGGCTACAGGACACGTGCGATTTCCCTGCTGCGGCCAGGGGGACGGGAGATCAGCAAGGAGGCAGCCTCCTCACTGAATACTTTCTGTCTGGCTGTAGTGGGGGGGAAGGGTCGGCGGAGCAGACAGGACCCACCATGCTTGAGGAGAGGTACAGGACTCTAAAAATCAGTGCCTTCCGGTTTGGCCCACACTTAGCAGGCCACCCACCATGACTTAGCTTTCAGGCCATGTGCTTCTGTGTAGTGACAGTCACTCATCTACACTAGTGCTTTGTCTGTGAGAGTGTGATGTACTGTGAGTAATATGTAGGTGTACAATAGTGAATGTAAAAATGAGCACAGTAGCATCAAAATGTTTACTTTAACTATGTAGTGATTTGTAGTCTTTAATGGTGTATATGTCAATATCTGTTTTATGAGTTGTTAGACCGGTGGTCCTTCAGGATTGTAAAAATGATATGTGGGCCTCGAGCCAAAAAGGTTGGGAACCACTGGATTAGACTGCATATTCAGGAACTGAAGGTATCAGTTAACCAACCCTGAAAGCATAGAGCCAATGGAAGAATGACAGCAACCAACTTTGAATCTGATTCAAATGCTCTCTTTGATATCATAGGAGTTAGTAAAAACTTCTTACTTTGACCAATTAAAAATGATTTGGCTATTATTAACCAACAGAATCCACCTTTCCTTAAACAAAATTATTTTGCCTATTTATAAATCTTCTTAGTTATCTAAGGCTATCCTAGGACTGACTTCAGAATAATTTTGGGAAATAAGTCTCAATTTACGAAAAGTGCCCTGCCAAAGGCTGGCTCACTCTCAGACGTGAAATCTCTGCTCAAAGCTCTCCACAGAACATCATACAGAAGAGAATGTAATGCAAGTAACCAGTTTATCAGTTATGTTCTATCATTTGTGTTGTTTTGTTTAATGTTTTATTTTCCTTTCTTTAATAATAAAATAGCGATGGTGAATAATTGTGATTATTTTGCTTGGTCTCAATCATGTGTAAGGTGTGTAAAAGAACCCCTTTGACTAAAACAGTAGGATTTACATGCCTGAGTTGTTTTTTAAAAAAGATTATTAAGAGCTGGCTACAATTTCTTGTTTCTAAATATTTTTAGTACTTTTTAAAATAAAATCAGTTGCCATCCAACAATTTAAAATTACCCTTTTTACCCCACAAGATCCTTTACTAACAGGACTTGTGTAGCATGTAAAAACAATGATTATGCAAGTGAAAAGCAAAAAAGAAGCAATTTCTAGTATACGTGAGTATATTGAGTATATATACATTATTTATCAGAGAGGATTATTTGCTGCATAAGGCTTTAAAATAATTGTTACTATATGCATCCTACGAAGTGTGGTACTAGGAAATGAGGACCTATATTTCTCAATAATCAAACAGTGAATATGGAAATCTCTGTACTCTAATTGGCCACTATAATTCCTCTGCTCTAACTAGCACCTCTACTCAGAATTTATCAATGTGTTAAACAAAAAAGAAAAAAAAATTACAAAAAACAAAAGAGCAAAACAAAGAACACATGTAAAATTGCTACAACGTTGCATATTGCCAAACTGGGGCATAGCTGCATGGTAACTGCACTCCCCTTACTTTCCCGTACCAGCTACCTGCACAGCAGGTATCAGCACAAGAGGGCAGGCAAGCTCCAGAGCCACTACGTCCCCTTCCTTTGCCACGTGGGGGCAAGGAGTATGTGGAACTTTGGCCCTGGCCCACCAACGTGTCCAATGGAGCAGCTATGTTGGTGTGTTGAGGAGCATATGCTGTGTCAGGGATAGATCTGTCACGGTACACTCCTTCCCCAAAACAGTGGGGAGACCAAAAGGAAGACTGATTCCATGATGCAGAAAAACACCTGCTCCTTACACTGAGCTACCTTATAAGCTGATGATTTAGCCCTTATTTTGTAAATATTTTTAAACAACCTTTCAGCTGTTCCTGTTCCTCTTCCATCACCCTGTCAGCCACCTTCACCTTCTTCCCTCCCTAGCAAATGAGATCATTTGACATCTTGCTGATTGTATGGAAATTAATCTGAGTATTTTATTATTATTAATTCCTTTTGCCATAATATACAGGATTTACTTGAAGTATTTTAATTAAGCACTTTGCTTTTCAAAAGCCTGATTTTTACTGGAGTGAAAAACCGTCTTTCTTCCATGGTCAGGGATCCAATTGAAGCTTATTTCCATGGTGAATGTACAGACAGTTGTTGAGTCCACCTGCTGATACTTAGTTTTTCCAGGTGTCTTGCCAATGTGCTTGGTTATGTTAATTGGGAAGCAGACAGTAGAGCATTTTAATCAACTATTTTGATCCATATTTTCACAATTATAAACAGGAAAAAAATCACCATATGTCTTTCTAAATCAAAACGTGCTGCTCGCTTCTCCATCAGCACAATATACAAGTTTTGTGCTTTTTATGTTTGTCATGACAGTAGTTCTCTAACGATGCTAATAATTAAATCCCACCCCCATCTGGGACACTGAGGTGTCAACATGGAAACCTAATTTTTGTCCACCACCAGAAGAAGGAAATCAATGACCAATGATACCAACGTAGAAAAAGGAAAGTCCAGAACAGAACAGTGATTGGGTGAGGCCATGAACTTTAAGTAATGGCTTCTTGAGCAAGGCTTAAACCATTACTTTGTTTAGGGGAAGCTGGCACCTTCACTTCCTGAAATGAAGCATTAATAATCTAGAGAGAACATATTGGCTTGAACCAACCATAAGGGGGTTGGATCCATCTCATAGGTCATAGTTTGCAGATCCTAGAACATCTAGAACCTTTGTTAAAAAACTGAATTAAACTATGCCAGCTAACATGATGTGTGTATCTCTTTTCTTTTTTTATTGCTGCTCTCAGACATAGTCAAACTGATCTTGAACCAATCAACATTATCTGTGAAGGAGGACAAAAACTACTCACTTCAAGCAAACATGCAAATTTGTTTATCATGTATATGAATCTGTGAAATAAATTAAAATCTATATTTTAATCATTTAAATTCGATTTCAAATTCCAAGTTCACCTTCTTTCTCCAAATACTGTACTGTAGTTTTTAAACTGGTGGCACACTGAACAAACAATATATGTGGAAATGAATGTAAGATAGAGATCATCTTGGCAGCTGTTCAAGACTGAGTATAAAATGTATTAAGAAACTATTGAAAAGACAGTTTCCCCCATAGGCTTTGTAACCCATCCAGGTGATATGCATGGCAGGAGGAATGCTAACTATAAAACTACAATAATTTAAATGAAAAAATCTTGCAATGTCCTTCTAAAGAGGCAGCTATCAAAATAACAATCATCTGAAGGCAAAACTATGTGATTCAAATGTTTTCAAGCTTCAACAGGAGGTTACTGCATAACTCTACCTCTGAAAAACACCTAATTCTGAATGGAAGCCACACATACACATAGGGAGAGTCCAAACCACTTCCCTTGGAGACAGTTTCCACCAATTCCAAGAGAAGCCAGAAAAGGCCTATATCAGTAGTATCAAAAGTATCAGTACTTTTCTCTTGAGAACACTATATTTTCCTGTTCTGCTTGGTGAAGAAATACATCTAAAGTATAAATGAACAACAAGTGAAAAAAGAGTCATATAGGGAAGCTGCCAAAAAAAAAAAAAAAAAAAAAAAAAAAGACTTCAGTCATGGTAAAAACTGCAGGGGCATTCAATTGCTATCTATCCCAACTAAGGTACTTAAAGGTATTATTCTAGACAGAATAAAGTGATAGATTCACAGTTACAACAAGAACAGGTATGTTTCAATCAGAAAAAATCTTGTATAGATCAAATAGTAACCCTATGTGTCATCATAAAACTGTTGATCAATGGCAGTTACCTCTTTATATTGATTTTAGAGATTTTCAAAAAGCCATACAGAGGATAAAACAGTTTTATGGAAGTTGCTGTGCCATTTGGGAAATTTCCCTCAGAAATATGCAAACATTATTCAGAGCTTCTCTGAAAATAAGACATGCTAAGTAATACACAGCAGTGAACTGACTAAGTCAGTCC
Organism: Emydura macquarii macquarii; assembly: GCF_026122565.2. Taxonomy (NCBI): domain Eukaryota; kingdom Metazoa; phylum Chordata; order Testudines; family Chelidae; genus Emydura; species Emydura macquarii. The sequence continues at coordinate 15,189,902 of NW_027131283.1, forward strand.
AAGTACTACAGGTGTCAGACAAAAATATCTTATGTCATCTATGATCTTTTATGGATAGTAGATTGGGTAATAAGAAAGATCACAGGGTCGTACAATGGACAGAAGTTAAATGGACCTTGACTTTGCAGATGACATCAACTTGCTCTCTCATACCCACAGAGATGTTCAAGCCCAAACACTTGATCTCCAGTCCTCTGCACAGTTAGAAGGGTTGAAAAATCAACACCAAGAAAACAAAAACCATGAAACTTAACATACAAGAAACACCATCAGAAATTTCTGGAACTGACAAAGAAGAGGCCTGATATTTCACATATCTTGGCAATACTGTAGGGTGGAACAGATGAAGACATTAAAGCCAGAATAGCAAAAGCCAGACATGTTTGTAACTCTAAAGCAGTGTTTCTTAACCTGGGGGTTTAGAGGGGTCGCAAGTGCAGAGCTGGTATTGGGGGTGGCAAGAAAGGCAATTGCCTGGAGCCACAGGGGCGCCATGAAACTAAGTTACATGCCTCAGCCCCGTGGGGGTGGGACTCAGGCTTCAGGGGTACAGTAGTTTGGAAAGGTTAAGAACCACTGCTCTAAAGCAAATCTGGAGAAAAATAAATTTTGCCCTCCAAACTAAACTTTGAATATTTAGACCAATCTTACAAAGATGTTTTGTGGCACTGAAACTGGAGACTTATTACGACCTTACTATTTAAACTCCAAGTTTTCATAAACCGCTGCCTTAGACAAATCCTCAATCTCAGACCACTAGAAAAAAGTCACAAGCAAAGAACTCTGGAGGATGATGAAACAGAAACCAATAGGACAGGAAATTACAGGAAAAATGGAGATGGCTAGGACATAGATGGAGGAAAGACCTGAATTACATAGCAGGAAAGGCCTTGCACTGGAACCCCAGGGCAAGAGGGATGAGGTAAACCAAGGATAACATGGAAACACACAACAGAAGCAGAACTGAAAGCTATCAAAATGACATGGGAAAAAGCTAAGAATACTGCAGGAGATCAGCAAAGATTGAAGACAGTGGTGAAGGTGCTTTTTTCCTCATGGAAAAGAGAGGCATAGGAGAGAGATTTAAATGAATGAGCTAAAATAAAATCAATACTGGAAATTCAGTTGTTTGGCAAAATTATCTCTCTTTTCAGTCTGGAAAGTGTAACTTTCCTCTAATTTGATAATGTAAAGAAAAAAATATTACTTTGAGAAAAACCTGTAGATCTTGGGTCTGTGTGTGCTGCAGAATATCTTGCTGTAGATGTTTGAATACAGATATACACATATAGATTTGATAATCAGGACCAAGGAAAATACATGTAGCAATGTAGTGGCAGATTTCACTCCAGTCCATGTAATTCCAGAAGCACTGAGTTAGCCACTGTTGACAAATCTAGAAAAATACAAAAACAAATTCAATATCTTACAGTATTGATTGATTGATTGATATTACAGTGATGAATCACAATGATCAATCAATAACTTTTCTACACCACAAATTAAGATCATACCAAGACCATCCTATATCCCTTTCTCATCCAGCCAGGATCTAGCCAGAACCCCTACCCAACCCATGACTTGGTGATCATGACTATCAGGCTGAAAAACCCTGCTTAATATACACATTTAAAAATGATACACTAGGGGGTTAATATATTAAATAAAAATTATTTACCACAGTAATTGTGGATCTTCAAGAGTTGCCTGAAAAGTGTGCATCTACTGCATAAGCTCAGAAGTTTGTACAAAGCAGTTTCTGTCTTAATCTCCCCCTTTGTACTGGAATGTAAGAGCATAAAAGGGGGTGTGACTTCCAATGCCCTTTAGTCATTCCCACGTATTCAGGACTTCCCTCACTTGAGGCTTCAAAGAAGGTGCACAGGGAGTCTGAATTCCTGTGAGTGACATCTCAAAGAACTGAAGTTAGGTAAGTAAGGTAAGTAACCATTTTTCTCCTTTGAGAATTTCCCATATGGATCACAACTCACGGGAGATTAACAAGAATAAGTGACTCTCCAGGAGATGGTCTGAGAAAGATAAGGTCAAAAATAATTCAAAGCCAGGTACTGGCTTCAGACATTTTGATCTGAATATTATCTGGCTTGAAGCAATGCAGAAGTGATATGTATCAGTGCGTCCTAACCAACAAAGTCAATCCAACAAAATGAATTGACCCATAATGTGAAAAAAGGCAACAAAAAAAATATCCAGATTTATTGTACTAAACGTATTCTGTTCTTAACAACAACTACTACTCTGCTAACTGGAAAAAGGGATTTGAAAGAGGATAATGAAGTGAACTTTGAAGTTTGGCCTCTCTGCTTATGATGGTCAAAAGGAACTGAGGTGCAGCAGGGACCTTGATCCTTATTTGATATCAATGGCCCTGAAAGAATGCAGGTATGGCTCCGATGGATACTGCTATGTGGAAGAACCAATGTGTGCATTCTAGGAATGTGCATCTCTACAGGAAATTTTTGAAGTTGAAACACACATTTCAAAGTCTAATGATGGAAAAAAGAAACTATTCTTTATGTATTGAATTTTCTTAAGATTTTTTAAAAATGACATGGAGGTCTTTGAGGTGTATTTAATGTGTGTTTCCCTTTAAGTTAAAGGATTTCTGTGGCTTGTAAATGTAGGTCCTTTCCTGGGACACCTTTGGATTTAATTGAATGATATGGAAGACACAGTGTTTAGCAGCTCTTGGTTTTTCCCATTTCTAAATCACAATCTATTGCTTAATCTCTTGTGTACAGCACACTTCATTTAGATCTAGACCACAAATCCTTTGTTAATCAGCCCCTAAGTGTTTAAAAATATGCAGCATCAGAAAGTACTGTGTTTCTAATTAGATTACAACGGCTATGCTTTGGAATGAGATTGCACTCAAGTTATTTATTCATATACACTGACATTTATATATGTTAAAGTTGTTTTTATAGTTAATTGAAAGCATTATTTTTTGCAATAAAATTACACAATAATGCAGCCAGGGGATGTGTGCTTATTACAGTGCCCACTAGTGCCCATTCTAGTTAAGTGTTTCCTTTAGGTAAGAGTAAGTTTTTAATTTATAAATTATTTTACTGTAAATTGTGATAAAACTTGGCATATACAAGTTGCTACCTTGTATATCTTTCTAACGACAGATTATTTATTATTTTTAAAAGTGTACGCAGTGTTTGTGAGAGTGAGATCCCTGGAGGCTAACGTCCTCTAGTACACTAAATAGCTTGCATTGCTGCTGTTTATGCAATACCTTTCTCCACACTGCCCCACCAATACGCCTCAACTCTGACCTGGAGGGACTGCATGAAGACTAGTTCAATCTCTGTGCTCGCTCAGTCTTTAACATCCCTGCTGAGATTTCCAATAAGGGCATTAATGCCAATAGTGATTTATTTAGTTATAGTTGTTCAGTTGCACATTGCTGTAGTATTTCAACAACTCACATACAATAACGATTTAATCCATATAATATCCCTATGGAGGTAGGGAAATATTACTATTTCCACTTAACAGATAGGGAACTGAAGAATAAAGAAATGAAGGAACTGTTTTTCAGATGAGTTAAGCAGCAACCGCTCTCATTGACTGGGGAATTCTTGATCTCAACACCTTTGATAAATAGGCAGTAAAGTGACTTGATCCAGGTTACACAAGAAGGCTTTGGGAGAGATGGGAACAGAACCCAGATCTCCTGAATCCCAGTCCAATAGTTTAATAAGAAGCCCATCACTGCCTTCATCTGAGCCTTTTGTGATAAGAGCATCTGTCCTGTCGGAACTAGAATCTAGTGGGAGTTGGTAGAGCTCAGCATCTCTGAAAAACTGAGGCAATTCATCTCTGTGCTATTACATCTCCTTCCCTTTTCATTTAAAAAAAGTCTGTTCTTTCACTTTGAAAAGCCATTTTTTACAACATTTTAAATTTTATCCTTTATGGGTAAGACTAAGCAGTACACATAAGGAAGCAGAACCAATTTCAGACACTGAAAATCTTGATGAGTTCATCTGTCTTTTAATCAATACTTGCATCACATCCACAGCCATCCCCATAACATACACACATAAGCCCCCACATTATGGTACACAATGACCTTTTTAATGGGTTAAGTCAGAGGCTGCTATGAGACTTTCTCTTGATCTTTTCTAGCACTTACATGGACCCTTCCCCACCCGCAAGGTGTTAATGAAAAGGCTGAGTGTTTTTGTTCATTCATTGTCTTGGGTAAATCTCTTGAAGCTATAGTACTTAATGGAACTTTACATCTTCAAAGCACCAAAGAAACAAACCTGAGAGTACCCAGGGTTACTGTACAGTAACTCTGAATTTCATCACTGATGTTTGAGTAAACAAAGTAATCTCAGCCTTAAAATTACATTTCTATGTAGATTTGGGTTTGGTTTTTTAACTAATTATAATGGTTGGTTGTGATATCAGGAACTTTAACTCCAGTATAAGTTGGAGTGCCTCATACCATACATTAGCAAATGCACTATGGAATTTAGGGCCCTAATGGAAATGACCATGACACTGAGATTTTCCCCCCCTTATGATTCCATTAAAAAAAATCCAGCACATTTTGGTCAAGTGTTTGCATAAAACGGGAAGGGGCAGCTCCTCAGCCGAAGTAAATTGGCATAGTACCACTGAAGACAACTGTTTTCCATTTTAAAATATTTCAAGTGTGTACTTTTATTCCTAAATGTAAACATCTATATTTAAAAAAACTACAAAATGAATTGCACAACACTTTAATTTGTATGGATGAAGACTAAAACTTTATTCTTTAGTCATTTTATTGTGGCTGGATTTTATAGTTTGTTACGTAGCTGAGCCATAGTACCTTCAACCTTCTCTGAATATCTTTGATTTTGTGGATTTCAGTCAAACATTTAGCAATGCTTTAATATGCTTTTGTAAATTACCTGTGATGGAGTGAAGCCAGACATGTGGAAAGCTGAAAAGACAAGTGGCAACTCAGCCTTCAGCAACATCTCAATGTAGTGAGCACTGCAAAAATAGACTGGATGGATGCCAGATTCTGCTGTGTCAATAGGCAGGTGTACCTGAGCAACAAAGCAACGACAAATAATAATTGTTACTTACTATGGAAGAAAATGTATGATTTTACTTTAAAAGACATTACTAAGTAAGTAAATATGGTTTGGTAGCAAAAACAGGAGAAAACGGTGGTAATGTGTGTGGAAAACTGTAAAGAGGGAAACGGCTACAAAAATGTTTAACAGCTATTTCTCTCAGTCGACAGCCCAATTCCTTATTACACATATGTTTTAATGTATGTTACTTTTGTGAGTTGGAGGAGTGAGATTTTCCTCCCCCATCCGTTGCCCAAGTAGACACAGAGACTGTTATTTTTTATATGGAGGGAGCAGGGAATAGGAGAGGGTTTCTTTTTGCAATTTTATACAATGGGTGGAGAACTGGATCAAGCTATTATGATGTGCCCAGGTGTGGTGTGTGTGTGTACGTGGAGGGGAATATATATATGGAGGATATGAGTGAAGTTCTATTTGAAAGGGAGAGGGGATTGAGAGGTTACCAATGTGAAATGTTCTGAGTAGATGGGTGTTTGTAAATGATGTGTTTTGGCTTGGTGAAGATGTGCATTCCTTTGAACTTTTCCTTCTTTCTCCTTTGAGTCCTGGGTCACAGGAGATTGTGTGTGTACTACAACTTCTCACTCAGTACAGGTGAGACCTCTGCTGGGGTTAGGACTTATGCAACTGGAATGTGATGGGGGTAGAGGTGGGTTCTGGATTGTACATGTCTATCCTTTGGGGGATAAAATCAACATTTAATATGAGGATTGTTAGCCTAAAACTGCCTTATACTTTTGCCTGGAAGGTGCAAATTTAAACTTAGCTGTGACCTTATCCCTTTCATGGTCAATATAAAGTGATTGAGATCATTGCTGTGTGAGGTAGTTGATTTGGAAGATAAGCATGGGAAACTATTTCTGGGCACTAGGTGTTCTCATATTTTTATTGTGACAGACAAAGGAAAATTAGTAGGAGACCTTAAAACCAGATGTAAGCCTGCTTATTACTGGTCTGGTTTTTTTATTTTGGCGGAAATGGGGTCCTCATCTCCAGAGCACAGGACAATGAATGGAAGGAGCTCCTACCATTCAGTCCATGTTGTTTAATGTTGCTAAGGCTATCACAATATACAATATAATCATGGATAAGGCCCTCAGCTTTACTTGTATAACCAAGAATAAGTTGGATGCTTTAGCTGGGTTTTTATTGGCAAAGCTTTTTCCAGAAGCATACTAAATTCAGCATCAGCCCAAGAAATGGTTAGGAAAGTGATGTAACTATGCTATTTGCATCTGGAGGTGCTCTAAATTAAAAAGAAAAAAGAATCTGAGTGGGTCATGAGTCATGAGGTAGGGTTAAAAAGGTAATGTGGTATGTGGAGTATGATGCTGCACCTTTTATTTCTCATCCAAATTGATTTAATTCTTCTCTGGTTTGGTGTTAAGAGTCATAAAGGAGAATAAGTCTGGAAGGCTCCAACACCTATAGTGAAGATAGTTGCTCTGGGCTAGTGCAGGGTATTATTGATGTCACCAGAATATTTGAATCACCCCAGATAGTTTCAGGCTCTTGCTTCATTGGTGTACATGCTCTAGGCCTTGTTTTTGGTCTCAGGTTAGTGATTTGGATGGGGAGAGAGATTTAAATCATTGTCATAATCCAATTACCAAACTTTCTCAGTTTGAAGTGAGAGTTCCTGTTGGCATAGAAGACCTATGTCATGGGTCCTCACACAGAGTATTGGATTTCTCTAAGGGAGAAAGCTATTTAGTGAATGACCTACTGTCTATGGACTAATAGGATAATAATTATAATATGTGTTTGATCATCAAAAAAGTAGCAATTGCATTTTTATTCCTATATGTCCTCTTCAACTGTAATCTTGGTATATAAAGATCTTGGCCTGGAAACACTCAAACATTTTTAATTCTGAGAGGTTTCCTATATATTTTGTGGATAACATTAATCAGATTCAGAGTGGTATTCCTGTACACAGAAGCTGGCAAACACAAAACCTTCAAAGTTGCATACAGTTTAAGACCAGAAGGGACCAGTAGACCTTCAGGTCTGACCTCATATATCACAGGCCATTAAATTTCACCCAGTTACCCATGTATTGAGCCCAATAACTTGAATGTCTGACTAAAGAACAATTTGCATTTGAGTAAAACTTATCTTCCAGAAAGGTATCTAGTCTTGATATGAAGATGTCAAGAGATGTCCTTCATAGTTTGTTCCAGTGGTTAATCACCCTCACTGTTAAAAAATTGTGTCTAACTTCTAATTTGATTTTTTCTGGCTTCAACTTCCAGCCATCTGTTTTTTTTTGCACCCTTCTCTGATAGATTAAAAAGCGCTAGCACACAGTAGTTTCTCCTCATGGAGGTACTTATACACTGTAATTAAGTCACCTCTCAAACTTCTTTCTGATTAGCTAAACAGACTGAATTCTTGAAGCCTTTCATTATAAGGTATTTTTTCCAGCCCTCAAATAATTTTTGTGGCTCTTTTCTGAACATGCTCCAATTTTTCAACATCCTTTTAAAAATGTGGACACCACTATTCCAATATCAGTCTCACCAGTGCCAAATACAAAGGTAAAATAATTTCTCTACTCCTACTCATTGTTCCCCTGTTGATATATCCAAGGATCAGAATAACCTTTTTTGCTACAGCATTGCAATGGGAACTCATATTGACCCCTAAATCCTTTTCAGAGGCCTTGCTTTCAGGATACAGTCCCTCATTCTGCAGTTATGACCTGCATTCCTTCTTTCTAGATGTATAACTTCACATTTGGCTGTATTAAAACACATTTTGTTTGACTGAGCCCACCTTACCAAACTATCCAGATTATTCTGTATGAATGCCATGTTCTCATCATTTACCAGTCCACCAATCTTTGTGTCATCCACAAATTTTACATTTACTTCCAAATCACTGATCAAAAGTGGCAGGCCTAGTACCAAACTCTATGGAACCCCATTAAGAGCACCCCCTGCTGACAACAATTTTTGGAAATGTCAATCAGCCAGTTCTTAATCCATTTAACATATGCTCTATTCAAACAGTATATTTGCTCTTTTTTTTTAATCAGAATTTTGTGTGGTATGAAATCAATCACTGTACAAAAGTCTAAGTATATTACAACTATGCTTTCAACTTATGAACCAAACTTGTAATCACATCAAAGAATGAAATCAGGTTTGTTTGACAAGATCTGTATTCTATAAAACCATGTTGACCAGCATTAATTATATTCCTGTCCTTTAATTCTTTATCAGTTAAATCCCATACCAATTTTTCCATTATTTTGTCCGGGATTGATATCAGGCGCTAGCTTATAGTCACCTACATCATCCCACTTGACCTTCCTGAATACTGGCACAACATTAGCACTCTTCTGGTCTTCTGCAATTTCCTTAGTATTACAACATTTATTAAAAATTAACATCAGTAGGCTAGAGATCTCCGCCAACTCTTTTAGGACTCTTGGGTGCAAGTTATCTCTGGCTGAATTTTGTCCATTTTAACTTATGAATGATCAAGATGTACTGCAGGGAACTTCAGACTGCAATCTTCCATGCGGACTCCGGTCTCATCTCATCTTAGATTCATGTTCAAGAAATCATTTCTTGCTACTAGCAGTCTTGCAGGCTTTTGTCTTTAATACATAGTGTTCAATCCTGAATTTTCTTTCTAAGAATCTTAATTCCCATCTTTAACTTCCCATTTTAGGGATGGTTTTGGAGAAAGCTGTAACAGGGCAACTCTTGTCACCTAGTGTTTTAGTTGGTGATCTCTACGGGTTGCCAAGAGCTTTGGTGATCAGATTGTGGACTCACGCAGGAGTGCATGGGATTGCAGTCTAGTGGTTGGACAACTGCTCATCCACCAAAAGGGTCCTTTTTGCAGTATTCTTTTTTGTCAGCTCTTCTTTATACTGCAGAAATATGGCAATTGGGAAGTTAGTGAGATAATTTGCAATGTTTTCAATGTCCACTTAGCCGGAAACTTCCCTGACTACTGCACCAAGGAAACATGTCAGCCAAACTGGCCCGTTCTCGCTTGGGGGAAGGTATCAAACTTCTCAGTATGGAGGATGGTCAGAACAAAAAGATTCACAAAATGAAGTCAACCTTCTCAGTGCTGACTATGGCTAACTGTTTAATTAACACCAGTTACAGAACCTGTCAAAGTGCAATACTTAACCAAACAAAAGAGTTTTTAAAAAATAGATGACATAATTTAACAAAGGATGAAAATTATGGAGCTTGTGTAACTAGCCTGATTGAAATACCAGCCATTTGAAATATGGAAACATTCAATACTTGGTCAGTACTTATGTTTCTAATTATTGAAAGCATTTTAGTATTTTTTCTGTACAACACTGATATTTTGTGCCTTTTAATGCTTTTATAATACAACAAAGCTAATAATCAAAACAGTGAACTTGCACAGTGCAATAATGATAAAAAGGCCACTGTATAGTATCTTCTGCCTACACAAAGAATTTAGCACTACTAATAAAGTTTATTTTATTGCCAACTTTAAAATTCAATAACACTGCATTATCATCAGTCTTCCTGTTATTTCATTGCCTTTAAACAAGTATTTGAACAAATGTCAAATCTATAATTTTCTGAGGGAATTTTTAAGGAACAAGCCTTCAGTTAGAGAGTGTTAATTAAAAGTTAATAAATTAAAAAACAACAACTCAGTGAAACTGATAAACATTCCTTTTAAAAATTTCAATGCCACCTTTAAAAAGAAAAAGCTTTTTAAGTCTTACAGAAACACACAGTCTTGGCATCCAGAGAAATGCTGAGATAAGAAGACTGGAAAACCGATGAAGAAATGTTAATGTCTTCTCTTTGTCTCCTGACATTATCAGAAATACAGAAGACGCAAACCAGTCATAGCCAGCATAACCTCTCTGCAGACAACCTGTAGGAAAACGTTAAGGAACTCTGACAAACAACAAACTATTGCTGGCATACAAACATGTTACTTTTCTCCTAGGAACAAAGAATCAGTTAAATAAAAAAAAAAATCAGGTACTTTTAAAAAACTAGACTCTGAACGTTAATAATAATGCAAACAGAACAATGTCAAGATGTGTAGACCAAGGGTCTTACTGCAGCAACTCCAGTGTTGCATCAGTATAGCTACACTGAAGATGGTTTCTTGAACATAAAAAATCCTTTAAAGTTAAATCAGTATAAAACTGGAGAAAAATTCACTGTGGTGAATTAATTCAATTTCTAGGAGTCTATCTAATTTTCTTTTCTGCAAAGTCCACATCATTCTTCTATGCCCCCTGGAAAAACAAAAACACCAAAACCAAAACCTAGGTGCTTGAATGCTTATTTAAAGTTAACACCAGTAGTACAAGGCCGATAAGTACTTTTATAACAGTAAACAAATGTGTGCATGAATAAAGAGGAGGGTGGAAAAAAATTTCAGTTAGGAAACAGGTTTTAGCTTCCAAACTTCCAAGGAGATATACAACAATAGTAAACATAACAAAATGAAAGGCCTTAAAAATGAAGAATATTTTGCCAAGGTCCTTAAACATTTTATAAAATTATAAACCAAACACATTACAAGGTAGGATAGCCTGTCAAAGGATATTTTTGTTTTGCCTTTTATACTATAAAGTAAAATACACAATTATATGAAAAATTTTAGAACATCAAAACTTTAGTGCAAATCAAATTATAATTACTGATGACTAAATGTTCAACATTATTAATATTATCATCATCAGTATTACAGAAGCAACTAGGAGACATAATGAGGATCAGAGCTCATTGCTCTGGGCACTGAACAAGCATATAGAAAGACATGATTCTGCCCTGAACAACTTAAAATCAAAACAGACAAGACATACAAGCGAGTTTAATAATCAAATGAAAGGGAAGGATGAGGGTTACAGTTGAAGATCATATAGTTATTCTGTCAAGCACACATTTTGATGATATAAAGGTTTCATAGTGATGGATGTTTCTTTTGTGTGTTTACAAAATATAATGAAAAATACTATCTAGTCTGCTCCACCACCAGGAATTCAAACAATAAGATAACTGAAAAATTGTTTTGACAGTTCACCTGCCACTGCTGTCTTGGTCAAGCTAACTCATGTAATCAAGAAAGGATACGAAGTGAGGACTTTACAGATGTTTGCTGTTGTTTCAGAAATTTGTCACAGTGCATTAACACCAGACACAGATCATTTTCAGCATCATCTTTCAGCAAATTTAAATATTTCCCATACCTAATAAAATAAAGTTTAAACAAACTTAAATACTTAAGTTTAAAATATAAGTAAAACATAAAATGTTTATTATTTAAAAACAAGAACACATTTTATTGGATGCATTTAAGATAGTCCTAGGGTTTCTAAAAAAGTTAAGAACTAATAGAACTAAATGTAATTAGGCATATACTGTAGTGAGGGCAGATGCCTCAATCTGTTGACAGTTTGGGAAGCAACTGGTGAACTGGTCTAGATTTTATTGAAGGAGCACAGCAGACATTTGTTACTAAGGTTTGCAACCTATCCTAGCAGTCTTATTATATTCTCAACTGTCTCTGGACATTTAGGTTGCAGCAGTTGCCGATATCGTTTTTTTTTTTTTTTTTCCAAACTGCACTTTGCTAGAAGGCTGCAACCGTTTCTTTCAGACACAGACCTTATTTCTATTATCCATGTCTTTATCATTTCAAGATAAGATTATTGCAAAGTCGTACAGATGAGGTTATTCTTTAAGAACATTTGAAAATTTAGGTCTCAAACCTGCATGCACTTATGCAATCTTACTCAAATGAGCTCGTCTATTTATTTTGATAGGATAACACACATGTTTAAAGTTAAGCATGGGTTTGATCTTTTGCAAGGTTGAGGTTTGAAATTCCTATAGGAAGTGGTGTAGAAATTTTCTAAACAAAGTAATGTCAGTTTGGGTGTTAGCTGGACTGCAGATAAACACATCTGCAAACCATTCTTTTTAACTCCTTTTTTTGTTTGTGAATATCCTATTATTTTATCTACTGATGCACAATATATATTATTCTTGCACATCGTTATATTTATCATTAATATCTAAATTCTGATGTTAGTAATTATACTTAATGATAAAAATAAATCTAGGTGGAATTACAAACAGCTTGTAGAACTAGAGCTACAAGAACTACATTCCATTACTTTATCCTTCATCCTGGCCCCACCATTTAGGAGCAAACTGATACTAGTAAATGGCATATTACTAAACTTAGTTAAGCATAGAAGCATTTAGAAAATCAACATTGGGGAAAAAATACATAGCTTGTGAAAATGTGATGCTGTTTCATGATGCTCCTGGGAAGAAATAATCTTCCACTTTCTGGTCAGATGGACTCCATCATTGGATTAACCTAGCAAGGATTCACTAACCTAGCAAGGAAGGCTTTAAACTACATTCAAAGGGGACAGGTGAGAAAAGCCCACAGATAGGTATTAAAAAGGTGACCATGACGGAGGGCTGGAAGTTGTGGAGAAAAAGGTAAATTACAACAGGGTCATCAGAGCAACAAGAGGGATTACAGTGGGGGAATCTGCTCAAAATTATAGGTTATTATACACAAATGCAAGAAGTATGGGAATAAACAGGAAAACTGGAAGTCTCAGTACACAAGCTAAATTATGACTTAACTGGCATCATAGAGACACGGTGGGAATGTTAGTATAGAAGGAAATAAATTGTCCTAAGACAGACATGCAGATAAAAAAAAAGGAGGTGGTGGTGCTTTATAGCTCAAGAATATATAAACTTGTTCTAAGATCCAGGAGGAGGTGAGAGGCAGACCATTTGAAAAGCTCTGGGTGAAGATAAAAAGGGGGAGAACAGGGGTGGCACAGCAGGGATCTACTATTGACTCCAAATCAGGAGGGGGAGGTAGATGAAACATTTCTAGAACAAATAAAAGAAATATTCAAAACACAAGACCTGGTAGAAATGGGGGACTTTAACTATCCCGATGTCTGTTGGCAAAGTAATATGGCAAAACACAAAATTTCTAGATTCTTGAAATGTACTGGAGACAACTTCTTGTTTTAGAAGGTGGGGAAAGCAACTGAGGGTTGCCATTTTAGACTGGTTCTGAATAACTGATTGTAAATCTGAAGGTGGAAGGCAGTTCGGGTGAAAGTGATCATGAAATGATAGATTTCATGGTTCTACAGGAAGGAAAGAGTGAAAGCAGTACAATGGATTTCAGAAAAGCAGATGTAACAAATGCAGAAAACTGGTAGGTAAGATCCCATGAGAAGAAAATCTCAGGAAAAAAGGAGTTCAGAAAAGCTGGCACTTTGTTAAAGAGACAACATTAAAGGCACAAGAGCGAACTATTCCAATGTGAAAGAAAGAAGGGAAGAATAGTAACAGGCCAATATGGTGCATCAGGAGTTCTATAATTACCTGAAAATCAAATAGGAATCCAAAAAGTGTAAACATGGACAAATTGCTAAGGACAAATACAAAATAATAGTGCAAGCATGTAGGAGCAAAATCAGACGGGCTAAAACACAAAATAAGTTGCACCGAATAGCAATACACATAACAGTCATAAGAAGAGGTTCTATAAATACATGAGGAGCAAGTGGAAGATGAAAATGAAGGAAAGTGCAGGTCCACTACTTGGTAAGGAAGGAGAACTTGTAACGGATGACATCAAGAAGGCTGAAGTTTTATAAACATACTTTATAACCATATTCTGAAGATGGGCATCTATTTTGTTTCACTTTTCACTAAAAAGGTTAATTATGACCAGATGCTTAACACAATTAATATCAACAACAAGAAGAAAGGAACACAAGCAAGAATCAGGAAAGAACAGATTCAAGAATATTTAGATAAATTAAATGCAGTTAAGTCAGCAGGGTCTGATAAAATTCACCTTAGGGTTCCTTAAGGAACTAGATGAAGCAATCTCAGAATCATTAGTTCTAGATTATCTTTGAGACTTCATGATAGACAGTTGAAGTCACAGATGACTGCAAAAAGGCAAACATAATACATATCCAATAAAAAGGGGATCAAAGATGACCCAAGGAATTATAGTCCAGTTGGCCTAACTTTGACACCTGAAAAGATATTGCAAGAAATTATTTAAAAAATCAGTTTGTAAGCACCTAGATGATTACAGGGCTATTATTACTATTATACCCAACATGGTTTTGTCAAGAACAAATCAACCTAATTTTCTTTTAGACAAGATTCCTGGCCTAGTGGATGCGTGGAAGCAGTAGACATTATATATCTTGATTTTAGAAAAGCTTTTGAAACAGTCCCAACATGACAGTCTCATAAGCAAATTACATAAATGTGGTTTAGATGAAATTACTGTATGGTGGGTGCATAACTGGTTGAAAAACATACTCAAAGAGTAGTTATCAGTGATTTTTTGTCAAACTGGGATGAAGTTTCTAGTGGGGACTTGCAGTGAGTTTGTCCTGGTTCTGGTAGTATTCAACATCTTCATTAACTACTTGGATAATGGAGTGGAAAATATGCTTATAAAATTTGCAGATGACATCAAACAGGGAAGGGTTGCAAATACTTTGGTGGACAGGATTAGAATTCAAAAAGACCCTTACAAATTGAAGAATTGGTCTGAAATCAACAAGATGAAATTCAATAAAGACAAGTGCAAAGTAGTGCACACTTTGGAAGGAGAAATCAAATGCACAAATACAAAATGGGGAATAAGTGGCTAGAAGACAGAAGCACTGCTGAAAAGGATCTGGGGTTATAATGGATCACAAATTTAACATAAACGAACAGTGTCGTGCAATTTTGAAAAAGGCTAATATTATTGGAGTGTATTACTGGAGTGTATCAACTGAAGACATGGAAGGTAATTATCCGGCTCTACTTGGCACCAGTGAGCCCTACCCTGGAGTACTGTGTCCAGCTTGAGACTTTAGAAAAGATTGGGTAAATTGGAGAGAGTCCAGAGGAGAGCAATAAACATGATAAAAAGTTTAGAAAACTTGATCCTTCAGGAAAGGTTAAAAAAATTGGGCATATTTAGTCTTAAGAAACAAAGACTGACAGGGAACCATGGACAACAGTCTTCAAATTAAAGGTTATTATAAAGAGGACAGTGATCAACTGTTCTCCAAATCTACTGAAGGTAGAGGACAAGGAATAATCTGCTTAATCTGCAGCAAGGGAGATTTAGGTTAAATATTAGGAAAATATTTCTAATAGAAGGATAGTTAAACATGGAATAGGCTTATAAGGGAGGTTGTGGAATCTCCATTGTTGGAGACCTTTAAGAACAGGTTAGACAAGCACGTGCCAAGGATGTTCTGGGTATACTTGGCCTTGCCTCAGGGCAGGGAGATGGACTAGATGACGTCTGGAGAGCCTTTCCAGCCCTGTATTTCTACGATTCTATAATGTAAGTTTAGCTGTAAATCTTGCTAAACAAGTTGCAATTAGCCTTTAGAACAATGAATAATAACCTACTTAATTTGTTGCAGATAAATTAATCATGTACTAATACCTTTTTCATCTTTAAAGTAAGAATTCATTTGCTCAGAGATGATCTTTAGATTTAAATGGTACAAAACACTGAGTTGATGGATTAAATATCATTAAAGTCATTGCAAAGAAATCAAACAAACTCTAGAAACACACAAGGGAAATATTTTAATACAATTTACCTGACTGTCAATTTAATGCCAAGCTGTTGCACAGATGAAAGGCTTTCATTCTTCACATTTGCATCAGCAGCTAAAAACAAAAGAAAAAAGATACAAATATGTAAATCATGATTTTAATTGAAAACTGATGCAAGTAATATTTTTACATATATTAATGCCAAATTCAGAGCATTGTTTTGGATCTGAAGTGCTGTCAGTAATCTCTGCAAAGATTGTTACAGGAAACTACATACAACTGAACCCTCTGATTTTTAGAAAAAAGACATTTGAAAACAAAAAGCAATTATGTGCATTTTTCTCATGGTCACCAACAGGCTTCAGCACAACCAGAACAAGCAACCAGTTTGGGGCCCTACTCGTTGATATCCCCATTCTTAGCATAGCATCCGCTCTCTGGCAAATTAAAGAGACAAAACTGTAACTTTTGGTCCAATTCCCTTCCTTCTAGCAGCTTGGGATCTCACAAGCTGTAAAGTCAACCATGTTTGAGTACACTGTGTTGTAAATCTCATCAAAGTCATCATAAATATTGAACTGAAAGGGACCTAAAAATGCGTTCATTTACTGATCTGTATGATTGTAACGTATGCATCTAGTTTATGCACTTTATATTGAATTAAAGAGATGTAAAGTAGAGCAAAAAACTAATAAATCTGGTGCATTAAACCTAAGCAACCTCTATAAATGCTATTTTATCACACATTTAAGTCCTAAATGCAAACAACCTAACAAAAGGATATTCTCTCACACATCCATTATAATAAAAACAAGTGTAGATTCTGCAGCAAACAATTAGCATGTAATAAATGTTCTGAGTTGGCATGGTTAAAGGTCTAACTAGTTCTAATTTTTATGTTCTAGTTTAATTTCTGGTCCTGGCCAGAAAGTGCTAAAAAATTTACACTAAGCTATTTTTGTCATCTATCTAGTGCAGGGGTGGGGAACCTCCGGCCCAAGGGCCGGATCCGGCCCGCGAAAGAATTTGATCCGGCCCGCGGGCGGGCGGGAAGTGCACGCCGCCGAAACCCTGCCGCCGAAACCCTGCCGCCGTCTGCCCATTTTCGGCGGCGGCGGGAGCTCGGAGGCGGTTACTGGCCCACGGCACCCCGCGGACACTGTAAAACCACACCGCCGAAAAGGCGGTGGCATTTCGGCGGCGAGGGGGTGGAGTCGGCGGCGGCGCGGTTCCGTGGGGGGGGCGGGCAGTTCCTGCCGCCGAAACCCTGCCGCCGTTTGCCCCTTTTCGGCGGCGATGGGGGGAAATTCGGCGGCGGAATCGGCGACATGGCCCGCGAATGAAGGTAGGAATATCAAAATGGCCCTTGGCAGGGAAAAGGTTCCCCACCCCTGATCTAGTGAATGGCATGATTCTGTTAAAATATGTGATTGATTTTCACATTAACAACATATATTTCAGCAGAAACCAAAATATATCATTTTTCTGGTATGTAAGTGATAATTATGTGACAGATCAGATCACTTTCTAATTTGATGAGTATTTTCTCCCATCCCACTTGAACAGGCATAAGAAATCAAACTAAAAGAGCTACTAGGTACCAATTCAAGTGAGCTCTCAAGTTTTCTTGTTTGCATACAAGCTATGGATACTATTGGACTAAAGATAAAATATTTACAAGCTAGGGGAGGAGAAGCCCTGGCTAGAAGGTAAAACCCTCCGCTTGGATCAGAGGAAATAGATCAAAATGTTATTGAAAGAGTGAATTTAAAAACACAATACAGGAAAATTACATTTGACAAAGAAGAGATACAGTTCAACAGTAGAACAGTGAAAAGAAAACACAAGCTGTGCATGAAAACATTAGTAAGAAAAAAACATCAAAGAATTAGGGTGGTTAGAAACTGACATTGTCCATCTCAGAAATACCATTTATAGGTAAGAAAAATAATTTGTTTCCTGAGCAAGACAAGGTAATTTTCTAATGGGCTCTAAATACCAAACTCACAACAATAGGGAGGAATTATTTTTCCAAGCACAGAACTTAGAATGCCTCCTGTAACTAGAGGCTTGTATGAAAGACTAACTGCAGCTTTATAGATTTGTTAAAAGGAAGCATTTCTTCACTGAAGGTAAGAGGGTGGAATACTCTCCTAGTAGAGTAAGCTTTGCTCCCCACCAAGAAAGACTGATGCTGAGCAGCGCAGGAATCATCATTTTGCATTCTGATTGCTCTGGTTAATGCTTTCTCCCTTTTAAACAATTATCATAGTCTCCCTGAACCTAAACTCCTGATTTTTTTTTAAATGTGAACTTTCATGACCTTTCATTAAAGGAAAGGAGTGCATTTTTCAGTTTCTCAAATGCCTTGGTGGACAAAGAGCAATATCATCATCAGCAGAAAAGCCTCCACTTTCAGGCACCCCGGTTTAGACCTATTGGATTTCTTATAGGGAACAAACTATCCATGACACAAAAAGTTTGTTTCACCTAAGTGCCTCAGATACTTGAATAACCACATTGATACCATCATAAGCAGCTGCGTTGGAAAAGAACGCGTGCTTCTGTTCCAAGCTCTGCTCACTAGAGACACTAAAAGGAGAGGCCACTCATAGCAGATTGTGCAGATGTACAAAATATGATTATGTATACTTCTGTTAGGCTCCTCAGACTTGGCACTCCGTCACTGGGCTTCAGAATCACCCTGGGCTCTTTGAGTTAGGCTCTTAAGTTGTCCTCCAGAGACTTGGATGCCCTACTAGGGCGTGCTGGGCTCGGATACCCTCCTGAGTTCTGTTCCTTGGGTTACACTGGGGAAAGAGGGGGAAGGGAAGGGAGGATGTGCTCCTAAGCACCACCAACTTGTAGTGTCAACATTAGAAATTATTCACAGTAGATAGTGCAGATCTTCGAAGTACAAACCTCCCTCTTCTTCCTTACAAACCTTGATCAGAAGTAAAATAATTAACAATTCAAATTTTCATTATCATTGCTGGGTACTTGAGCTAAAACCGATGGAAATGAATGGGGCAGTTCACATCTCTGAGAGCTACTGTTTCAAATTGACTGTAGAGTGAGTCAGGCATCACTGCACTGGTTTACATTCAGTTCACATTTTTCATTTTTTCTTTGAAATTGAAAGGGATAGAGAATTACAATATTCGGGAGCACCTGGTGGCAGCTAGAACAGGGTGAACCAGGCATGAGCGGACTGTGATTAACGATTAATTCAGTCCTGGCTATACTTCCTACAATGGCACCAGAGAAGTGTTGGAGGCCCAGTACAATTTGAGTTGCTTGACCACTGTCCTACAGGCCTAGCATAGTTTCAGTTGCTTGCTTGGCTATTCTGACCCCTGTAGCATGACATCTTCCAGTTGGCAGAGATTGAATAACCTTATAGATGTCTCAGTTTCTGCATAGCACGGCACATAATATAACAAAATACAGATACTGTATGCTTGCAGCTGCAGATAGATACCAGTGATGATAACAAGAAGTTATCCTTGAACGTCTGGGGGTGCACTGTTTTTTTGCCAAGGGACACACTTTTACTCCGCCCTTCCTATCACCAGATGTTATTTTGATGACCCCAGTTATTATGGTGAGAATGGAATGTAATTAAGGGTGGAAACCCAATGTAGGTAATTAGCATATATGATAATGAAAGAGAGATCATTAGGTGAAGGTTGTTTATGGAAGGGTATAAGTAGCCACCACTTAGACAAAGGGGGGTGCTCCATCAACACCTGACTCAACAGGAGGTATTGCCGGTTGGACCAGAGGATGCAGACTCCCTAGTGGGGCCCCTGAAGAAAGCCTTTCCTGTACACAGCCTTCTGAGTGACTGCTTAGCTCTTCAGGCTTAGTGAGCATGATATATTGTAGTTAATTTTAGGCTTTGTATCTAACTAGTATATTTATAGAAAACCTTGCACATTAAACCTTATTGATCTGCAAATCGGGCGTACCGTGTCTCACTGTTATCCACACTGATCACAAAGTGTCCAGAATCAACAAGAAGGAAATTGCAAAGCAGTCTCTGGGCCAATGGAAAATCTTCCCCTGTAATGGGGTGAAACTCATTTGGCTGGTTGTGATAGCATTAGGACCAGAATCTGCCAATGGTACTGTGAAAAAATGACTGCATTACAGCCCACAATCTGAGACACTTTTTCAATTTTACCATAGTGAGTTGTTGTTATTGTCTACTTGGTATTCAAAGAACATAATTGATTTAATTGATTTTAGTTGCCTTTTATTCTCCACTGTAATAATTCCTTAGTTGCTGGAAAATATTTTTCTCTTTATCATTTTCCCTTTATATTTTTTCTGCATTTTGTATTAAGATAAAATTAACGTGGGGTTCAGATTTGATAACAATTCAACATTATATAGTACCTTGTCAAGCAAAAAAACCTCTTGCTTTTGTGCACCAGCATATCTGATGTAATCATAAATGTTGTAGAAAGTAAGAACCTAAGACACAAGGCCTACTATGATGGGCCAGGGCCTGAGGCCTGAGCTAAGGCAGCAGTTAAGCCCTGTTATTATTAAGCAAAGTTAGCAGAAATCACAAGAACAGAGCTGGTATTGCAGAAATACAAATTGCTAAAGAAATGCTAGGCACAGAACACGCAAGCACATGCCAAAACATCCTAATACAAGATGATAATATGATAGAGGTGTTTTAAACAAAGCATTCTGTATAAATAAAGGGTCAGAGGGTGGCAACTACACATGTCAGAGAGGCATACGGAAACAAACATATTAACTTACAAATGGATTTTAATAAAAGGACAGGTATCAGGCTGAAGCCTTGTCTAATGAGAAGTGAATTGTATGTTCTGCTTAAATGATTACTCTCAGAAGGCTTATGCAATCACAGATTATTGAATTTGGGCAGTGGTCTCTGTATATTCTCACTTGTAGGGTGCACCTTCTGTGCTGCTGTGTGGAGTAAAAGCTAGCACAAATGTTCACTCCCCACTACCTTCCACAGCCTCAAAGGTGGGAAAATGTTGCTCCAGCAATGGAAAGAAATCCTTGGGGCCACTTTAAGCATTGATCCCTTTTCCCTCCCTCTCCTCATGGGCTTGAAGTGAAGGAACGATCCTTAGATGAGTGGCAACACTAGGGCGCAGCTGTGTGCACCCAAAGTGAGGATTAAAATCCCTTTACCTTTCCACAACTTACTTCAAAAGTTCCTTCTCATTCCTTTGTTACAGTCCTTGGGTAGGCCTCTTCTGAGACCCTTTCCTAGTCTCCTGAGAACACCTGTTTCAAGTGGTAGGCTCATGCCTCCACTTCTTTTTAGAGTAGGTCTCTGCAATCCAACCACTGTCCAGTGCTTCTCCAGTTTACACCTCCCTGGATGCTAAATGTAGTACCTAGTATGTTCAGGTGGGGTTGGACCCAAAATTCTACTTCAGGAGCCTATGCTCAGTAATAGTATCTGGCGAAACAGAGCAATTTCCCTCAAATAAAGTGCGATTTATTTAATCAAAATGGTACACAGAGCTTAGAGGAGTAGGTTTAAAATAACAGACACCCATACGCATATTATCTTACCTACGCTTGTCATTTCCCTCAAACTCCTAGATAATCACAGCAGTGCCTTGGTGCTCCTCCATTCTCTCTGGGCACCAAGTTACAGCTTGCTTGTTGCAGACTCTGATTCTCAGGCAATCTCTGTGTCAGCCTCCAGCATGCTGACTCTCTCTCTCTGCCAACTTGCAGCTGAGCCGACTAGTTCCCCCACACCTCTGTCCCTGAGGTACCTTTTAAGAGATTTCTCGGTGTCTTTTGATCTCTCTCTTCTCTGTCTTGGCCAAACATCCCTGTCACCATAGTTGAGTCTCATGGTTCTAAACCTGACTAATGCATTTGAGGTGATGTTCTCTGGGCCATTGCTTTATTCTTCTTGCCTCGTTCCTTAATAATCCCCTCTTTACAGCCTTCTTGGAGTGGACTATATGCTTTAAGGCAGGTAAAAGTATCAAACTGAACAGGGAAGTGGGGTTATACATAATATTAATAAGAAATAATAGACATTTTCCTAATGTATCACACCTTGCAATTTGAGTAGGGCCAGATTTTCTGGACCTAACTGTTGGAATCACACTAGTCATGCTTTTGGGGCTGTGAAGGAATTTTTTCCCTCACTGTCAGATTGGCCTGTTCAGAGTGTGGTCTTTTCCACCTTCCTCTCAGAACCCCAGAAACTAGGTTGGGTTGTTAGGAGTTCATGCTGTCACAATTTGGTAAATGTCTGGTGCAGATTCATGTGTAATGGGGGTCCAGTTCCCTGATAAACAGAAATTGTAATTAATATTATAGGAGGGCATCCCCCCAAAATAGGAGTGGGTTTTGGGGCTTGAGGCTCCCAATGTCTGGTACAGCAAGAGACCACATCTTTCCTCCATTGTCTCAAGCCCCAGTATGAAGGGAGAACCAGTTGTGTCCCAGCATCTTTAATGGAACCAAGTTCAGGGCTTGCAGGGGAGGGGCTGGGGGCAGCTCTCCCCCAAGTATATGACTCATGAAAGGAAAGGTGACTCAGAGTGGATGAGATATTACTAGCTAATTTCTCAGATGTATTAAGTTAATAAAGCAGTGGCTTTCCATATTCCTTGTGTCTTCCCTTGTCTTCCTTTGGTGTCTGGGACAAATCTAACTTGTAAATAACCTTTTTCAATGGCCTAGAATCAATCTATCTAAACAACCCAAAGAAACAACTGCAACAAATATAAACAATCTAAATGGTTGAAATCTAGATCTGGTTGAAAAAAAAGACTTCCTGGGCACAGAGCAAAGGTCCCTATGCTGGCAGCTAGCCATGAAAAGGAAGCATATACCCTCTATTTAACATGCCTCTTGAAAGCTCATCTCCTGGATTGTTCTTCTTACCATGCCTTCACACCTCAAGCCCAAGTTATGAAACTTGAAGTTATGAATGTTGTGCATGCACAGCACATTTGTAATGATATCTTGATATTTAACAGCTATCTACCAACCAGACTAACTGAGTTGTGTAGAGGACAAGCAGATCAGTTAAAATGCATATTGAATGACAGAATATTCTGTAGGTTCAAGGATTTATATCTGTTTGCAGGGACATAATTAGGTCTAATCTACACTACAAAACATGTTGTATCCATGTCATGCAACTATTGTGTTGTAACCAAGTTCCTCCTTCTCTCTGTTATATTTGTATGTTTGGATACAAAAAGCTCTAAAGCCCAACAGAATGTGGTGAAGTGATTTTTTTTTCACTAGATATAAAACGTAGCATCTTGTATCCTGCATTTGGACTCTAGGAATATGTAAGAACCAGAAAACAAAACAGGACAATTGTACAAAAAATGCTTTTCATCATAACTATCTAAAAATCAATTAAATTACTTCCTCCCTTGTGTGACTTTTTAATTAAGAGGACACTAAGGCGATGTCCCCACTTATTGTGGAGTGTTGAGTGCAGGCATGCGTGTGTAGCTATATGCCACAGTGAAACGTTCCAGGAGTGGGAAAAGGCTCTGGCAGTTCCCTGCTGTCGGAGCCTATCAGTGCAGAAGGGAAAATCTCTGGCAGGGAGGAGGTAGTAGGGAAAGTCTTCAGGAGGAGGGAAGTAATGGGGAAGGCTTCCTGCTGCCAGAGCCTTTCCCCCACTGCCACCTTTCTTCGCTGGTGGAGCCTTTCACTGTGGGAGGGAAAGGCTTTGACAGTGGGTATGCAACGGGATACTACACAGTTAAAATAGAGTGTAAGTGTGGGAAGCACTACTTGAACATGTAAAAAAGACATATAGGGTACATACAATAAAGGTTCAGGCGTGTATGGCACTCTATTCGCCAAGCTGTGCCTCACCCTCTATGCTGCTATTTATACCTGAGCTAGCTGGGCATGCAGTGTCTGTACCCTACATGCCACTATAACTGCAGATGGAGCCTTTGAGCCAAATTATATCTGTTCCTGAGCATGCAGGAGAGGGAGAGGTACAAGGCATTGGAAATCACTTCCTCAACCCAGTGTATCTATGAAGGAGGCAGCCATAATGAGGTTGCTTGTACTTCCTGCATGTAAGGAGAGGCTGCTAGAGCTAATTGCACATTCCAAGGGGGGTATGTCTGGCTGGGGGTTGGGCTGGGAAGTCAGCATTGGGAGAAAGGGAAAACTCCATCTTTTCTAGAGGAATAGGAAGTAGTTATGTCAAGAGTGGGTCTCCCTTCCTCCTGTAGATGTAATATCTCCCCCTCCACCACCATTGCAGTTTCCCATTTCTTGCCCTGCTCAGTGGCCACTTGCAGTCAGAGCCATGGTTTAGCTCTAGATTATTCATTTTTTTTAAGTCAGAGGAAAAATAAAAGCAAATAGGAAAGTACCAGTGGCAGGAAATGGATAGAGAGAATTAATTAATTTTGAATGCCCATACTATGTGTGCATGTGCTCTCATCTGAGTACATTTTCAATTTTGATAATAGAAAGTTAACATCAGTTAAGGTTTGTGTTGCTGTTCATAATTAAGCACTGCAACTGCATAAAGATTTATCTGTTATTTTTTCTTCTTTTATCTTTAAAGGGATAACATCCCAAACTAATTTGATTTTTTCCAGATTTGCAAATTTTACAATAGATTGAAATCCTGAGGGAGTCCACAACAGATGGATGATTGTGTTATTCTAATTTCAGCTACCTAAGGGTGTAGAAAGCTGTCATTTTTTAAAAGGATAATCAATTTCTTATTTCAAGGAACATGATAAACACTGAATATCTATGCAATGGACTGAAATTAATTTTATATAAATCATAGCTCCTCTTTATTCAAATTAAACATCTGGCTTCTATTAAAGCCTCTGTTGTTCAAGAGACTGTTCAAGCTCAAAGGAGTGATGTCAGAGGAAGGATGGAACATACCACCATATGTCAGATGCTCTGTGAACTTCTTTGGAGGTGGGGTTAGGATAGGTGTTTGGGAAGACATGTGGTCCTAAAATCTACTTATATATTACTGGTTAAATATTATGTAGTAATTCTGGTGGAAGGTCTATCTTACTATGTTTTTATTTCTGTAGGTTGACTGGTTTGTTTTTGTTTTGGGTTGATTCTTTTTATAACAGCCCCTCCATGTAAAACATGGGCTAATTCTGAATAATGCACTAGCTGGTAAAAAAGAAGCCATTCCTTATTTTTGTATTAAATATTAATATTTATAAGAATTGGTTGAGATTGCATAAACAGGCCTAGTGAAGGAAAGACATCATGTAACACAAATAATACAATTAGTCTTTGTCAAGAATCAGTTGTCCCCTTTCTTAGAAAAATCCTCCCATTAGACCCACTGATAGAGGATCTTGGAAAGGTTGGGTATTAAAGGCGTCATTCATAATCAGATCAATCAGAGAGTGACAAACCTGTCATCCAAAGAGATAAGGAAGCTCAGTTTTTAGAATGGTCATGAGTTTCTATCTTTCTTTCATTATTTTGCCACTGGAACCTAACACTTACATTTGGTCTGGAAACAGAAGTTCTGATTCCCATTTCATTCTGCACTGAAACAAAAACAAGTTCCAAACCTTGAAAGCTTTCAAGAAATAGAATTGTTTTCCAGTTGGCCCTATTCATTTCACAACATATAAGAGGAAAACGGTTTATCTTTAGTTTCTGCCCTTACGTGTATTCATGTAATTTCAAACTCCTGTATCTCCCATTACTAGGTTCTTCATAATCATAATAAATATATTTGTTTTATGAGCTAGACTAAGTGGAGGACTTTATACAGAGCAAGAATAAGAAATCTAATAAAATGAGTGTTATCACTGTTTGTGACAATGAAACAGATAAAACTTATCTCCCTGTTGAAAAGAGATTGATAAGAACTAATAATTTATGGATTAATGAAATCTCAAAGGGCCTGTTACCTTTAACCAGAGTAATGTCAAGGAACAACATAATGTACACTGAAACATTTGTTTTGAGAACTGGACATTCTACCATGTTCCAAAAATGTGTGTACAACTTTGCTTTGTTTATAAGAATGTTTGGGTTAAAATACTACTGGAAAACTCTGAAAAGGGCTGCCATGCAGCCTGGGTTGTTTACCATGGAAAGAGAAAGTGTAAAACCCAAGGTAACCCTGAAAGGAGGTTTTATCAGTTTTGTTCTGTTGCTGTATTGATCCTTTCTTTACTTTTCTCTGTTCTAAGTAAGGAGGCCAATGGGTATAAAGCCTACTGAACGTTGAAGCCTGGTGTTTTCCAAGCCTAACATATATCTAACATGTATCCAAGTATCTGCAGCCCGAGCTCTGGAACCCTCTCATCTTGCAGGGTTCTACAGCCCAAGGTCTAGGCTGAGACCAAAGGTCTACACCACAATTAAATAGCCCCTTACCCAATCCCTGCAAGTCTGAGTCAGAGATTTTTAATGACAGAGTAAATGGGCCAGGTTTTCTAGATGTACAAATGTCACAACTCTGAATTCTGATACATATATAGCCCTGTAGGGACAAAAGGTAAATTTTATACCACTAGATAGTGGGTTGAATCCCACCTTTTGCAACAGGATCTAGCACTTGCATCTAACTCTGGAAGATCATCAGATAGAGAACTTTAAAATCATGATTTGTTGATCTAGAAACATTATTTCAATTTATGTTTAGAAATATTTTACATTTTTTAGTTTTTAAAACTCACTCTCTGAGCCCAGCACAGTTGATCACATGGTAAATAAGTGATATATTTATTAATCTGGACTGATGGTTACAATTTTCAAAAGTACCTAAATCTCTTAGGAGGCTATGCTCCATTCATTTTCAATAGGATACAGGCACTTTTGAAAATTTTACCTCATATAGCTCACTTATGAATAACAACTACCCAAAGCTCACAAAAAATACATGGAGCTGGGCAGATAATGGTAATTCCATTTCATGGAGGATTTAAAGATCTTAAAATTTGGCTTTGCTCTGATTTGGAATAAAACCAAAACATTTCAAAATTCTTTGAGAAACAGTTCTCCAACCAGTTCTCCCAGAAGCCCTGGCTCCAGGGCTGTCTGGGTGGGTTCTGTCAGAATTTAAGCAAAATTGAACCATTTCTGCAACATATTTAGATTTTGACAACTTGGCAAATTCAGATAAAAAATTATTTAAATTTTTCTGACCAGCTCTCAACCAACCCTTATGCTAGCCTACATATTTTGTGGTGATATAAATGCTGTTAATCTGCAGACCGGGTGATACATTTTATTTATCCTGTATCTTTGACTAACTCACCTGCATTCTGCTCACTAATCTATATGCATCAATATTTTTTCAAACATTAAACATTCTGAGTAGTTTCCAAGAGCTGCAGTTAAACAAAAATCATCCCCTCCTTTCAAAAATAAAAGCCTTTCATCCTCCACAAAGTTCTCTCTATGAATTTGGACTGAGGTCCAAGGTGGAAACGTCTCACAGGAAACAGATTTAAGGAAAAATATGTCCTGATCTAATTGGGATAGAAACAGCAGCTTAAGATCATTCAAAAGGGGAAGATTAACAGCTTTCCAAAGGGACACAAAATATTTCCTCCTAGTACTGAGAAAATTGAATTATAAAGTCTTGACATTTTAATGTATAAGAAAGTTAGTTTGAGTCATTCTTAGAGTTCTTTAAAGTAGGTTAATTGTATTTTTTCTTCCCTGATACATGTAGATGGACTCATAATGGTCTGCATTAAAAAATAGCCCTCACAATTAAAAAAAAAAAAAAAAAAAAAAACTACAGTAGAACCTCAAAGATAGGAACACCAGAGTTATCAACCAACCAATCAACCAAACACCATGTGAAACCGGAGGTAAACAATCAGGCAGCAGCAGAGGGGGAAAAGATAAAGCAAATATCTGTACTATACTGTGTCTGTATTGCATCTTAGACATGCAGAACAGAAGCAGCCTGGGGTCTGCACTGTTTCCTATAAGCCAAGGGTGCTGTTCCCCCTCACCCCCCACTACCCTACCCCCTGGGACAGGGAGGCTGTTTTCACCACCACCCACTGTCAGGAGGGTCAATCCAGAGCTGGAGATAGAAGCTGCCACAGGAAGCTACTGAGTTGCTGTTGTTGCAGTCAAAATCTGCCCTGGATCTGGAGTGCAGGAGCTGTGTTCTGTAGAAGTTTTAAAGGGCTAAAGCTTTGCCTGTGGCTGCACTCCTGGATCCTGCCAGCACCTCTGGGAATGCAAGGGAATGGGAGGGAAGGGCGCTGGCAGCAGGCTGGCACAAACCAACTGCCGTGTGCTGCCTCTGGAGCCTGGCGAGCAGTGCACAGAGCCGAGCGAGCCCTGGGGAGAGGCGGCTGAGGGATGGAGCTTGTAGCGCCAAGAGTGCGGGGCAGGCCCCCTCAATTCAGCGCAAAGGCAAGAAACAGGAATAGGGCAGGGAGCTGCTTGCAAACCAGGCAGTGCTGCCAGGTGCGACCTTTGCCGTGATTTCTCCCAGCCGCAGCTGGAAGACACTGACTGCAGGGTACTGTACCATAATGTTTCGTTCAGAGTTACAAAAATTTCAGAGTTATGAACACCCTCCATTCCTGAGGTGTTCATATCTTTGAGGGGCTACTATGTTTAAAATATTCTAAAATAGTGGTTGGTTAAATGTGTGACTTATACACAATTCAGGATTGGTGTTACTGGCATTTGTTTTGGATGTCAGCATTATTCAGCCACCTATGCATTCCTAAATAAGTGTCCATAAAACCTTTATGCCATATAATTTATTCTGTCTCTCTCTTTATGTACTGTACATATATTACAAGAATGTTCAAAATCCCATTAACATTTAGTTATACTATGCTTCTCCAAATAGGTCCTGTTCCAAAAGGACACTAAATGTCCTCATGATTTGAATAATTAATAGATGAACTGTTAAAAAAAGAACATTAAAGATGTATAGCTACTTTTTAATAGTCAAAAAGCGATGGAGAAATTATTTTTCTTTTAAATAAAAATATGAAGTGCCTGCAAACTTACCTTCATATACTCCAGTACCAAAGTAACATTCTGATGGATTTTCAGAAAGATGTAAAACAAGCTTTTCAATTAATTCTGCCAAAACTGTAATAAGAAAAAAACCATTAAAACATTAGAGGCAATGAATGGAATGTGGAACTACATTACCCAACAAAATCACAACACATGGACAACTAAAGCAATTTGAACTCCTGCATGTTTATTCACATTTGTACAGGGGAAACAATTCAGAATATTGTGCTTTTGTATTCATAACATCATTCCTGATTCAAATTAAATTTTAATAGCTTCACTGAGAATCCATTCAGTATGAACTGAAAGGGAATTATTTATTATCTTTAGATCCTCCAAGGATTACTTCAGAATTTCAATATACAAAGAAAATTAACTCTAATTAGGCTACAGTATTTTACCACATTTGTACGTGGATGTAGACTGTGGGGTAAAAATTTTACTTGAAGATCAAAGGGTTCTATCCTTCTGTGTGATAAACAATGCAAAATCAACTATTTGCCTACTTATACAAGAGTAATGGCAAGATTTCCAAAATATGAAAAATACAGTAAATATTAGTGGACAAGAACAAATCTTAAGGAGGGGCTTCTACATTTTATTACTACTACAATCTTACTCAATAGATCTGTCTCTCCATCAAGGCTTCTAGGGGGTTTGTACTCCTCTCTGAGTGTCTGTGTTGAGGGGTCAAGTAGGATGCTGGAAGTTGGTCATTATCTGTGGCCCTAAGCAACCCTATATTCAAACTCCACATACTATTATAATAATCTTTGTACAAAATATGCTTTGTGAGATATCATTTAAAAATTAATAACTTGCTGGTCAATAACATCATGGTAAAATGTATCTAACAACATTATATGTAAAGTTATGAATTCCCATTGTAGGATGTCACTATCATATGGTGAAGGCCAGATGCCCTAGACTAGATAAAATTGTTAAACAAGTTTATCCTAGACAAAGGAATGTAGTTTCCTCAGCTGGTAGTTACTTCCATACACTTTGAAAGAAAATGAGACTGTATTTACATATTGTGTAAAAAGACCTATGAAGGTAACAAGGGATGGAGGAAAACCACACACTACCATGGCACAGGAGGAGATTAACTATCACGTCTAATGTTCATTCAGCTGCATGGGAGGGGGCAGGAACTAAAATAATTTGTATTTTAGCAGATAACTCCTAGAGAGGAAGGAAGTTTTCTACTACTTCTTCAAGACAGACTCCATGTAGCATACCTCACACTGGAAATAGAATTATCTGAATGTATCCTTCAGAAGAATCCATTTCAAAGTTTCATTGGACTAAAAATGAGAGGGGCCAAGACACCCCAAGTTATCTGTCTTTCACCTAAGATGAAAAAGGTAGCAGCCTTTTGACTTTGGGGGATAGATCTTGACCCAGGGGTTCAGTTAGCCATCTTGGTGAAAGCACATGGTGAGGATTGTACTATGAATCAAGTCTAGCTTGTTAAGTTTTAGTTTCTAGAAACGTTTTATCTTTATTTCTCTTGTAACCATTTCTGAATTTAATCCTTATACTTGTACTCACTTAATAGCTATCTCTTTGGAATGAAATAAACTTGCTTTATTTTTAATCTAAACCAATCCAGTGCTGTGTTTCAACTGAACTGTTTGATAATTCCACTTAAAAAGTAACAAACTGTTGTATATTGACTCTTTAAAGGTGCAACAAACCTTACCATTACTCTGATTGTTCCATGTCTGGATTGGACATTTCAGAACACATTTTGGGGAAAATTCGGGACTTGGGAGAGTGTGGGGTCACCTTACCAGTTATTAATCAAGGCTGGTGAAGACCAGTGGAAGTCTGTAGTATTATTGCCAGGCTCCAGGATCCAAAGCACTGGAGCAGGGCTGCCCAATACATAAACATAGTATGCATGCTTGTTGCTGACTGTGGGCATCCCAGGCAGATGGCTACAGTAGCAAGGCATTGTGAGGCACTCGGGATTATAGGGTCTGGATCATCGGTCTGGATATCACCCAAGAACGGGACACTA
Organism: Emydura macquarii macquarii; assembly: GCF_026122565.2. NCBI lineage: Eukaryota > Metazoa > Chordata > Testudines > Chelidae > Emydura > Emydura macquarii. The sequence goes on from NW_027131283.1 coordinate 15,220,684, forward strand.
TCCAAGGAATTGTACCACCCTCCCTTGTAGGATAATAGCCACTAAGTTAGTGCACACCCTGTCAGCATTACCTTACCCTGCTTTCTTCATCACGTTGTAGAATACTTCCTGAAGAACTGCTAAGGGATTGAGGGCCACTGCAATTGCACAGGCTCGTCTCAATCTTAAAATTACCCCTAGGTTTGGGGGGCTGCATCCCTTTATATTCCGTAGCTGGGCAAACTACATCTTTGCCTTAAACAGAAAAATGCAAATGAAGCTTTCCCATCTCTTCTGTGTGAGTAGCCCATGTAGGGAACAATAATGACCTACACTAAGAACTGGAGGTAGCAAAAGTGAAAATGAAAAAAGGAGAGCATGACCCAAAACCAGATATCATCACCAAGACAAATCAGATTTAAAAAGGCTCTGATCTCACCCTCAATTTACAAGACACCCTCACTACTCCTAAGAATAACAATAAAAAATGCATGAAGAATCATTTTTACAGTTCCTCCAGCCACGGTTTAACCTAATCTATTGTCATTAAATTATACACATTGCTAGTTTAATTGTCCAAAAGGTTCACAGGGATTACATTTTTACTGATCCAGTCTATTAAAAATGCCTTAATTAAGGAAGAAATATGCCACTCAGAAAGACTGTCAAGATGACATTCTATCTTTGCATATAGAAATCTGTGTCTTGTCAATCCATAGTTGTAAATATTGTACTATGTCGCTGGGAGATTAGTGACTCTACTCTATGTGCCAGAATTTTCCCCATTGGGGGAACAGGCCCATATGGAACTTTAATGCATACAAATCAGCTCAAAAGAAGTCTTCAAACCTTGAATTATATCACTTGATTTCACTGCAGTAGTAACAAGGAGAGTATGCAATGGCAGTTGGTGTAGTAAATGATGATTGTTGCAACATCAAGTTTATATTGTGAGGCACTACATTTTTATCAAGAAAGATCAGTCTCTTGCTGCATCAAAGCAATAGAAACCACACAGAGACTGGGTTATTTTCCTCTGTATGAATATAGGACTGTTGAATTAATTTAATACCATTATGTTTTCCTGAAATCATGCCTCTATAAAAATAAATGCAAACAGCACAAGCATATTTATTCAATGGGATTCACTGAAGAACCACCGTATGTTCATTTTGTGGATACCTGAAAAAAAATCAATTTAGAGACTGCAATATTTTTCAGTCAAGAGCACAGGAGTTTGGATCCCTGAGGATGGTGAACTCTGCCAAACTGTTGCTTGTTTAGTACATCTTTCAAAAGAAAAGCTATTTTCAGAAGTAGCACATAAAAGCCCCTTCTGTTACTGCCATAGTTCAGCCATTCTGCCATGCAGCATTTGCCTTCAAAATTAGACATTTGTAAAATGTCTTCTTTCTTCTTCTTCTTAGAACCAAGTAAATCCTTCAGTATGGATTAACATATAAATATGTATGGAGCAGCATGGATCCCAGTCTTGAAAAAATATATGCATGTGTTTAACTTTACATTCTGAGAGTAACCCCACTGTTGTATTTAAGCCTTTGTATGTTTTGGGGCCACAATTAGCATAATATCATTTTTTTTTAAATTACTGATATGAATTGGACTAAGAAATGGAAACTAAAGAGTTTCTCTTGTGAAAACTTGCAATTCACATGTAAGAGTAGATTTAGTTTATGACTGTTCACATTCAGATCAATGAAATGTGTCATGCTTGAATAATAAATGGGAGCAATGTCACAAGATTAAAACATTGCATAATTCACAAAATTTAAAGTCGATACAGAATATTTTAAATTTGATCTTTTTTTAATTGGGAGGCATCCACACGCTTGACCCAACAGCCAAATACTTCAGTTCAGTGCTCAAGTTAATAGGAGAAGTGACAGTTCAACTGCTAAGCAGTTTTTTGAAATTCAAGCACAAAATTGATTTCAGCCATCTGTAAGAATTCATCTAAGTGCCCAGAAAGGGTCTGTGAAAACTCTTAATCAAGTTTGTGAGAGAAAAAGATATGTAAACTGGAGTGTACTGAAATAAACTTAATTATGAAGTAAATTGAAGGCTTTCACAGGACAAGACATTTCTTTGGAGATAATATTTATGTAAAATGATAGGCTGCTTTAAGTTGCTATAGTTTATGTACTTTAACAAATAAAAGTTTATTTTAGCTACTTATGCTGAGGCTATTTTCAGTTGGATATCTGGAATCCAGAGCTCTCTGGATTTTGGAAATAATAAATATGCACAGTGAAGTAAATCTTCATTAAAATGAAAATCAACTCAGTTATTGGTCATTTTTTCAAGCAGACCTAAATAAAAATTGTGACTTACTCTTGGTGTACAAATTCAGAATTGCTACAATACTGCAGGTAATGCAATACATTGTAAGACCAACCATTGTTCCATTGCTGTCCATTATGGTTCTGAGCCTAGAACTTTACCTGGACAGAAAATTTCACACACTCCCTTCTCTAAACTCCCTTCAAAACTCCCTTCAACACTGTTTGCTGCTCCTATTCCCCTTCATAAACAAAAAGGGGAAAATAATCCTATTAAATGTATCCACTCATAATATACATGCAGAGCAAACAGCATAGCAAGTCTCCCATACAATATATTCTATAAAAAAAAACAAGCTCTCCCAAACCAACAGCTAGCTGCAATTTTACTATTTCTGAAAAAGCCCCATTCAGATCTATTGAATTTGAACAAGAGCTGTTAGCACCCTGAGTTTAATAGTACCTTTTCTTGTTAAAGTATTTTTGGGAATAATTAAATTTATTTTCAAGTCATTCAGTTTCCATTCCCCGAGTGGTCTTTTCTGCATGTACCATAAAATTCTTTATGCATTTCCAGAATCCATGTGATATACAAACATGCTTTCATGAGTATTTTCTCACTTTGCTATTCCCCATACTATTCAATGCAAAGATATTTTTATACAGTAAAATTTTTTTGGATTCATGTTAACAAAATGCAATATTTGCTTTAAATTCTCAGTTCTCACTTTTGATAGCTTTTCAGTGATGTTATGGCAAATAATGCACATCAGCTTTTAAGGATGGATATGGCCCACTACAAAGCATAAAAGAATAAATCTCTATTCTTTCCTTTGGAAGCTCACTGTTTTTAACATAAAGTGTTCTGTTTTCACATTAAAATTATTTTCTTCACAATGGCTTGTTTCTTTTTATACTCAGTAGGATACACTGACAGTTTTCAACACTAATTTCATATAGCCCAAGCCAAGAGAGCAGACTAGTAAATATCCTGCATTCAAATAAATTGATTATGCACACATTCCAATTATTTTAAATTCTGCATGATGCACAACTTTTAAGAAAAACTGCTAAAAAGGTTGGGAGGTCAATGCGGAGAGATGCAAGAAAGTAGGTGTGGAAAAGTCAGCATATTTTTTATGCTAGAAAAAATCTATTTGACAATTTATTACATTTCAATTTATTTTTATTGTACTGACAGAAGTTAATCTAAAATGCACTCTACTGGTTTGAGTTGTGGACCTCCATTTGTTTATCCTTTCTACAGAGTGCTTGAGAAAGAAAAACTGTGACACTTACAGTAAACCACAGTCATCTAAAAAACTATAAACTCATTACACAGAGGTTATGAGAATGAAAAGCAATGAGAATTTATTCCAGAGGGGTAGCCATGTTAGTCTGTATACAGCAAAACAATGAGAGTTCTGTGGCACTTTAAAGACTAACAAATTTAATTTCACCAGGCATAAGAGGCATAATGAGAATTTAGCAACTTTTGATCACTGCTGACTTGAGCCACATTCAAACAAACTAGTAATAGAAAGTTCCTCATTTCATTACCTTTACATTGAATCCCTTCCTTTACAGATTACTTACTAAGTTTTCTGTTACTTTTGCACTAAAGACCCTACTTTACCTTATAAGTAAAGGAGAAATGCTGGTCGCCTGGGTTGCTCGGTCTCTCTGTAAAGGGGAAAACATATTGGTTTTCCTTTAAACTTTCTTGTGTTTGTTAGTTATATTGACCACCTTCCTAAAGTATGACATACTTTAAAAAGTGACTTTCTGAAAACATCATCTTTTTACTTAACAGTTCTGTTCCTACATGAGTTGTATCTGTTTGTACGTTAGTGGCAAAAATGCTTGTACTGCTCTTTACTCTCATCAGCACTCAAGAGGAAACACAATTAAGACAGAGTGAAGTGGATTCCATTCCTTTTTGTGCATCACCGACATAGATGTTTAAGTTCTCATCAACACTCTCATTCACCAGCCTTCTGAGTTCCTGATGTTTCCATGGTGGAGAGAGATTTCATCAGGATAAAGGCTTTCTTCCATAGCTTCACCTGACCTTTGGCTAAAAAGTCCTGATAGTCTATAACTCTGAGGATTGCAGCCATGGATTGGTAAAGCTGACACCAAAGAATCCCAGCACTGAAGATCAGGATTTTGGATGCAGCACTATGAAAACAACCAGCCTTCTCTCAAGCCATCATTGTTTCCAACACCAACCTTTTGTGTTGAAGGTAGGACACACAGCGAGGGTGGCCATTATTTTTTTTTCAATTGCAAATACTAGAGCATGGCCAGAGGAAGTTTCATCACAAAGCTGAAACTTGAAGAATTTGTGATAGTCTTGCAGAGGCCCTAGTGTGTTTTAGCTAGATTGAGGAGCGCATATTGACATCTGGAATCGACTCCATCCCAAGAATATGAATGCACAATAGGAATATTCATTACCATCAACTTCAAATATTAGCGCTCCAGTGTGTTGAGCAGCTTACATTTGAGAAAGACCTTGATTGGAACAAGATATGTTTCTATGACAAAGCTGCTCCATTACCCTTCCCAAAGGTAAACTGGGTTTTGGTGTGGACGCTGAATTACAGGTGATCAGTCGTCTTTGCTGACTCATGCTTCTGCTTCCAGGATTTACTCTTCTGAATATTCTGGGGCAGCCTTTTGCTGGACATAGTGGGAACTGCTGGAGGTGTCTTGAAGAGGGGCTGGACGCATTCCTCATTCTTCCAAAAAGCTCAGGATGACATCTGGAAGCAAATTTGGCATCCCTTGACTTTGTGGTCAATTCCCAGATGATACTGTAACTGATTTGGTGGTCAATCATTGGCACAGTCTACTGCCAAACACTGGCACCAAAGGCACTACAGCAGGCTATCACAGTTACAAGGGGAGCTGCACTTTAGATCCCTTTGCAATCCTGCTCAATGTACCCGCCAGGTGATAGGCTTGGCTTCCTTCACCTCTTTCAAGAGTGGAAGCCCCTCTTAGATTGGATAGCTCACAGTTGCAGCTCCCTGTTTCCCAAATCGGGCGTCTCCAGCAGGTCCATTAGAATGTAATTGCTCCCAAGATTTCCCTTTTGGAGAAACAGTGACTAAAGTGACTCAAAACAGATTTAAACAAAAAACAAACTTGCTTAGTCATGCAAAGAAAATACAAACCTGGGTCTTACCTAAATCTTTTTCTTGCTTGCAAGTTTTATAAATTCGACTTCGCTAAGTCACTCCTATTTCTGAACTGGGAGGGACAGACAGATCTGCTCCAGTTTCTCCCTCTCTCTCTCTATGTCTCTCTCACTGAAGCAGCTGCAGTCTGCTCACCTTCCTCCTTCCTCTCTAGGCAAGGTTTTTTTAATCATTTAGTATGATTTGATCTTAGAGTCCAGCTCTAAAAAAATTAGCTTGTAACTTCTGGCTGGAAAATACCATCTTTCCAATTAACGTTCCAGATATTGTTTCCTTAGCTCCCTTGAAATGTTTATCTAGAAATGGATTATTACTGACCATTGTTTTGTTTCCTGCCTGTTACCCAACAACCCTTTATTAAACTGAACCAGTTCATTCACACATTTCAATAACCTAACTTGACAATGCATGACTGTCTTAATAACTAGAGCATATATTCATAAAATTATTATACATTAATCCCATGTTCTCCATACTGGCACCGCTAAACATTGGTATCAGAGGTCCAAGACAGATGTGGGAACACCTTGAAATACTGGCATGAAAGTGCCAGAGAAAAAAGCCAGTCCCCAAACACTGAAAATAATCACAACTAATGCACTGAGAAAGGTGTCAGAGTTAAGAAAACTGGAAGAGGAGGATTAAGACAGCTATAGATGCATCAAGGCACTAAAACACAGGTACCAAAGCACAGGAAGAACTGGATGACCTTGAAGACTGGAATAATGGATATGGAATGAATTTTAACAGTAGTGCAAGGTCAGGCACTTAGGTCTCATAATAAGAATTTCTTCTATATGCCAGAGGCTCATCATTTGGAAGTTACTAAAGAGGAAAGTGATCTGGCTGTGTTGATTGAACACAAGATAACTATGAGCAACCACTGTCATGTGGCTGCAAAAAAGGCAAATGTAATCCCAGGATATATCAGGCAAAGCATTTCCTTTAGAGATAAAGAAGTATTAATGCCACTATACAAGACACTGGTAAAACCTCATTTGGAATATGGTCTACAATTCTGGCCATCCACATTCAAGAAAGATTAATTCAGACTGGATAACTGCAGAGAAGAGGATGATCAGGAGGACTTATTTTATGACACTAAAAAGAGGTTAGCTTGTTTAGCTTAGCAAAACCAAGGCTGAAAGGGGTATGGCTTGCTCTCTATAAATATATCAGGCTGGTATTAAACAGCAGGGAGGGTGAAGATAGAAGTATGTAATCTAAAGGACAATTCTGGCACAAGAACAAATGGATGTAAACTGGAACAAACAAATTCAGGCTGGAAATCAGAAGTTTCCTAACCATCAGAGGAGTGAGATTCTGGAAAAGCCTCCCAATAGGAGTTGTTGGGACAAACAACTTACTTTTTTAAAGAGAAAACAGAATAAATTTGTGAGTGCAATCATATGACAAGGTTGCTTGTGATGGTGGAGGGAAGGGCTCAACAGTCCTGGAGTTTCCATCTGGTTCACGTCAGATGTTCCTAAAATGTTATGCTTCAGGACTTCAGCCAATCACCTGCAGGGATCAATGTGATGGTTCTCAGGGTGCCCAGGACTGAGAGTCACTTTGTTATCTCCCTGCCTCCAGGCAGAGAGAGATTTGCGGGTGCTTAACTGGATGTAAACTACCTGACCCTTCCAGTCTGTTAGCCACACAATCTCCTCTAAACTATGCCAGCCCTTACTTTGTCTTCAAAGTTAACAAAAGGTGCTCTCCAGTCCTCTAGTTCCTTCAAAGTATTCCCCCTATAGTGTTAATCTCCTTATCCACTGATTGATTACTCACAGAAAGACCAGGTTTGCTCTCCCCAAAGGAACAGTGTACCCACCAGCTTGAATGATTCAATCTAGGATCTTTGTATAATACCACAGCATTGAGTTATATTTATAGTGAAAACAATCATAAGCTTATTATCAAAGTTTAAGATTTAAGAGACAGTGAATAAGAATAGTGGAAACAGAAGGGTTGCATATCAAACAAAATCATAACAAAGTTAAGTTTAGTGTCTAAGAATCTTCACAAGCTAACCATCTGCCCAAAGAAGCTTATCTCACCCCAAATGTCCTTTTGCAGCACTTCCAAACAGAGTTGGTTGGGATGCCGTTTTCATAAATGCAAACATGTTGTCCACTTATTTCCTCAGTGCAGAATACAGGGTGTCTTTTTGTCTTTCCCTTAAATACCTCAAAGTTTACTGTCTGTCCCATGAGACAGTGCAACTGCCTGTGGTTCAGTCTCTTGTGTCTAGTCTCCCTACTGACTTCCTATTCCCCTGTTGTCTTCCCATGTAAATGGGGCAATCACTGGGCTGGCTTACAATGCTTAATTTACATTGTTACAGAGATACACATCTTACCTCCTGTGTGGAAGAAACCTATTTTTCTGTTTGGTTGGTGACAGACTTTAACTCATATTTTCAGTACATATACACAACTCCTTAAATGTTATTCATACATGCATCTTGTGATAATTACGAAGATCAGTATGACAAACTTTTATTAGAGACCTCACATTATATCTGTTAGAGTCTATAAAGCGGTCTAACCAAGTGGTAAGAGAAAGGGTAGAATCAGGGTGATGGTTGGGAGTCATGCCGAAGAGCAAAACCAGAGTCAGAGGCCACACCAAGAGTCAAAGCCAGAGTCATGCTAAGCCTTAAGCCAAAGTCAGACTCAAAATCACACCAAAGGTCAAGGATGGAGTCAGCAGCAGGGGTCAAGGCATGAACGCAAGAATCAGAAACAAGGAGCAGGGCATGGTAGCAGGAGTGGGGCTGAGGCATGGTGAAAGGAACAAGGAGTAGAAGCTGAGCAAAGAAGCAAGGACTTAATTTCACAGAGCTAGGCAGTAACAGGCCTACCAACTAGTTGCTCAGATTAGGTGGGATAGAAGTAAGACCTTTATGCCCAGTGAGGTCCAATCAGCAGTCTGCTGCTAGTCATTTGCCTCCATTGAGTCAACATGTCTAGCCTCTGGTAGTGGAGTCTTAGTTGCAGTTCCCTCACCTTACCTTGCCATGTGGTAGCACAGCACCCTCATGGGTCTAGGTTCAAGACTTAAAGACAATATCATTTATGGGAAAATACCATGAAAGTGGTGTGCCAAATGGAGTGAATTTGTCAGGGCTGTTAAGAATTGCTGATATTGTTAGGAATTGCAGAACTACTAACTGCAGTATGTAATCAATCACCTAAATTAGCCTCTGTACCAGAAGATTGGAGGATAGCTAACATGACACCAATTTTTAAAAACATCTCCAGAGACGATCCTGGAAATTACTGGCTGGTGAGCCTAGCCTCAGTACCAGGGAAATTGGTTGAAACTACAGTAAAACAAAATTATCAGACACACAGATGACAACAACTTGTTTGGGAAGAGTCAAATGGCTTTTGTAAAGGGAAATCATGCCTCACCACTCTATTAGAATTCTTTGAGGAGGTCAACAAACATGTGGACAAGGGTGATCCAGTAGATACAGTGTACTTGGATTTCCAAAAAGCCTTTGACAAGGTTCCTCACCAAAGGCTCTTGAGCAAAGTAATCAGTCAAGGAATAAGACGGAAGGTCCTCTCATAGATCAGTAACAGATTAAGAGACAGGAAACAAAGGATAGGAATAAACGGTCAGTTTTCACAATGGAGAGAGGTAAACAGCAGGGTTCCTCAGGGATCTGTACTGGGACCAGTGCTGTTCAAAATATCAATAAATCATCTGGAAAAAGGGGTAAACAGTGAGGTGGCAAAATGATGATACAAAACTACTCAAGATAGTTAAGTTCAAAGCAGACTGTGAAGAGTTACAAAGCAATCTCACAAAACTTGGCGACTGGGCAACACTACGGCAGATGAAATTCAATGTTGATAAATGCAAATTAATGAACACTGGAAAACATATCCCTAACTATACATACAAAATGATGAGATCTAAATTAGATGTTACCATTCAAGAAAGAGATCTTGGAGTCATTGTGGATAGTTCTCTGAAAACATCCACTCAATGTGCAGTGGCAGTCAAAAAAAGGCTAACAGAATGTTGGGATTCATTCAGGAAGGGACACATAATAAGACAGAAAATATCATGTTGCCTCTATATAAATCCATGATATGCCCACATCTTGAATACTGCATACAGATCTGGTTGCTTCATCTAAAGAAAAAGATATATTGAAATTGGGAAAAGTACAGAAATGGGCAAAAAAAATGATCAGGGGTATGGAACAGTTTCCATATGAGAACAGATTAATAAGACTGGGACTTTTCAATCTGGAAAAGAGACAACTAAGAGGCGGTATTGATAGAGGTCTATAAAATCATGACTGGTGTGGAGAAAGTGAATAAGGAAATGTTATTTACCCCTTCACATATCACAAGAGCCAAGGGTCATCCAATGAAATTAATAGGCAGCAGGTTCAAACAAACAAAAGGAAGTACTTCTTCATATAATACACAGTCAACCTGTGGAACTCATTGCCAGGAGATGTTATGAAGGCCAAAAGATAACAGGGTAACACTCTGAACTCATGAAGTCCCATATCAATAAGGTCAGCAGAATTTTTCTGTGCTTCACTATTTAATGGGATCTGCCAATATCCCTTTGTGAGGTCCAGCATACTTTGGTACTTTGACTTGCCTAAAGTATCTAATATATAATCAATTCTGGGCACAGGACACATCAGGTACCATGAGAGCATTACATTTTCTATAATCAGCACAAACCCTTATAGTCCCATCTTCTTTAGGAACCATAACTGGTGAGGCACAGAGCCAATCTGACTCTTTAATTATCTCCATTTTCAACACTGTAGTTCTTCAAGAATTTGCTCCTGCATTTTTCCAGTGGTCCAAGAGGCTCTGCTAGGGGCACAGTGTTAATCTTATGGATCATCTTATAAACTAAATCTAACTTGCTGGAAAATACCTGCTGGTATTTTTCCAGCACAGCCAATATCTCTGTCTTTCATTCTGGATTAACCATTCACATATCTCAATGCCCTCTAGTGATATATCACTGAGGCATTCAGCCATCAAATCAATAAAAGGTGCAGTTTTAGAAACCTCCTCAGCACAACATGTCACATTTACAATGGTTTCTCTATTGTGCAAAGTTTTCAACATGTTTACATGAACAGTCTGTGAAGTCCTGAGGTCCCTTCCAACTCTAATATTCTATGATTCTAAGTAGCTTGGCTGTGAGGGCCTCTCCCTTTCTACAATTTCATAAGGTCCTTCCCATGAGTTCTGCATTTTGTGCCCTTTTTAAAGAGAGTTTGTGTCCCTATTAAAGAGAGTAACATCAGCACCAAGTCTCCCACAGAAAATGAAAAATTCACAGGCATTGTGGTCATACACCATGCTGTCTGTGCAGGTTGGTTTTTAATGAGTTTCATTTCAATCACCTCCATCACAGACTTTACACCCTTCCTAAATGTCTGAACATATTCAGCTGCTGGTCCCCCCCCTTAGCCTCAGTGCCATCCTCCCAGGAGCCCATGATGAGATCCAGGAGATTCTTGACTTTTCTCTCATACAGGACATCAAATGGGGCAAACCCTGTGGACTCTAGGGGTACCTCCCGCTAAGCAAAGAACAGATAGGGTGACATTACATCCCAGTCACTTCCCCTCTTGGTTGCATATGTTCCCAGCAGAGTTTTTAAAGTACCATAAAACCTTTCAACTGAACCATTTGTTTCTGGGTGATATGGGATAGATCCCAGCTGCACATATTCCCCATAATTCAGTAAAAAATTAGGGTACAAAATCTGACAGACAATCTGACAAGGTCTCCTTTGGAAAATCTATTTGGCTAAATATAGTACATAGAGCCATAGCCACTGTGTTAGTCTCTATATTAGAGAGAACAACTCCCTCTGGGTATCTGTGGTATATACAAAAATTGCCACGTGTAATAGTCTCAGTAGAAATGTTACTGAGTGCATTAGTCCATCAGTATTTCCAGTGCTGCAGCATCTTTCCCTCATGTTCTACACTGAGCCTTTATATCTGAATGTTAACATATGACAATGCTAACCTGAGATCACAAGCAAATTACCAATCCCTGGTCTTTCTAAACAGTGTTGTTAAAATAAATGAAACTTTTCTCATCTGTTTGGTCCTTTTCTAAAATTTACTGACTGAATCTTGGGAAACAGTAATTTGCTGATAATAAGAAAAAATAACCAGAGTCAATACATTACTAGATACAGCAAAAGCAATGCAGTCCTCAGTGAAAATTTGAAAAATAGCTGTTTCCCAGTGACTAATGGGAAAGAAATATACTCACTGGTTCCATTGATGACATCAGGTTTGGCTTTCATGATTTTGCAAAACTGTCTTCTACAATTTTCAATCCACACTATCTGTTTTTCTGGATTTTTTAAGGATGCTAAGAGCTTGTTGAGATCACTATCTAAAATAAAAATTAAAGACATATTGTGTTTTTCTATAATGTAAATCTTAGCTTTATCATAGCAAAATATTTAAAATTAAATAGTAAAAAGCTGCATATAGCTTGTGGGCTACTGCTCTTTAACTTCATAGAGTGAGCACAGACACTAGTACTCTTCAGATAGGAAGAGGAAACTCAGCTGACTCCTCCATCCCTTTGCTACCACATCAGACAGTTTTTGATCAGCTCTCAAATGCTCTCATGAATAAAAGATTGATCAGTACGTCATAAATAACAATCACGTATATCCCATGCTGGCCATTCACCATCACATCGGGGAAGTAACCAGTCCAGCGGGGAGATGGGAAACGAGAATTTTTATGCTTTATCTCAGGTCTTTGTACCCACCACACCTGATGCAGGACTCTCAGTCACATCTCATCTCCAGAATTCCCACACCACCTGCTACTTAGAATGGGGAAGTGTCTTCACACTGAAATTTTTATGTGCTCCATGTGGCTCCACTTTGTATATTTCTGACAAGTTATTAGTACATGAGCTCTCTCCTCTTCTCAACACTAAGAGTGCTACTATAATTAGGTATCTACAGTCCAGTAGACTTGAAAGGCCTACTTATAAAACAGGAACTGAAAAGATATTCTAATCTACAGCAGCATTGCCAACCCCATGCATTCAAAAATCAGCAGTCATGCTCCAAAGAATCACAAGGTTGGCTTAAAACTCATGAGGTTTATATTAATTATTTTTATTATTGACAAATTTTGGGTTATTTTTATTTGCTTTCTGGGTTTTTCTGAGTCCTTAATGTGCACTTAGATCACATTTTCAAGCCTTTTTTGCACAACCAGGAGGGCTAATAAAGAGAGAAAGTGAAAAAAGAAAAAAAAGAAAATCACAGAACTGCATCATTCTAGGAGCTGTAGTTAAAGAAAATACCAAATATTGTCAGACTCATGATACAATTAGAGTTGGCAACACTAACACTTAACAGTACTAAAAGATTAAGCATGTGTGGTGACACAGGCAGCAATGCCTGTAGTTAAGACGGATTGACATCTGTCATTATAAAACACTGTTTTCAAATGTTTGCCAAAGTTTTGGGGCTGACATTTCTTCTGATAGTGGTGTGGCCCATCCTAAATTTGAAAATTGTCAGCCATTTCTGAGAATAAGATTAGGAAAAAATACACTATTCTTGGCCATGTTAAAAAATTTCTTACATCGTTTACTTCTTAATAATATTAATATAAAATCTTACAAATACAAGTTATTTTACAACATAAACATCTCTTGCAAGTAATCTTATTCCTTTGAACTGAGAGAAAATATTTACTTTTTGTTTTTCACAGAATTATTACATTGCACATCATTTATTTTAAACCAGTCTCAGGATCTTAACAGTTTACTCATAAATTGTTTCCCTGTCACTGGGATTTATTTAACCAATTCAGAATAGATCAGAAAAGCTGATTACACTACTTAACTATTAATAATAATAATTCTTCCAAATTAATTAACAAGGAAATTCCCTTGTTATCGCCAAATAATTAAATCCTCAGTCAGTGTCTTTCCAAATAATATGCATCAACTTTAATAGTCGGTTCTGAGAGTCTGAATATTTAATGTGAGACAGGATTATATAACTGAAGTAGTACCAGTAAGGACTTGTAGTTGTTTCATTCCCCTTTGCTGTAATATGTTGCAAAGATTAGGGTTTAAGATAATTTCAGAATAGTGCAGAAGTATCGATTTACAAATTAATTCGTTATTTTGCTTTACAAAGTTCTCTGGTGGAATTAAGTTTGGCAGCTAAGGATCGGATGGTACGTAATGTCTGAGATTTGTGTTGTAGGAGAACAAAATAAAAGATTAGGGTGAGATCCTGACTCCACTGAAATGGCACAATTCCCAATGACTTAAACAGAGCTATGAGTTCATCCATGTAATGATTTCTGCTGGTTCCTCCTGCCCTCTCAATCTGAACTTTGGTCTGTTATCTCTCTTCACATAGTTACTCAGTCAGTTTCAATGGCTTTTTCAGCAATGGTTTTCCGCATTTACTACTTTATTCCTGTCTCTCGCCTCCAGCCTTTACAACAATTGGGTCTTCATTGTGCTTAGGTTATGCCTCCCTGGATGCTGCCTCCACTTTATATTCACACAGTCTCTTCATCAATCACATTCAATCATGCAGATAGAGTTTAGTGCCAAACTCATTCCTGGAACTTTATTCCCCAAAATACTTCATCTCATCCTGCAAAAGCAGCAAACATCTGGCTCACTCACATCTCTTACAGTTGAAATGCACAAGCAGAAGTAGTCAATGGAGTCAGTGGACACCGGCCCTTGCAATATAACATAGGTGTAACATTTTGCAATCCTATGTAACATGCCTGGGGCAAAAAAATAATGACCAGACTCTAATCAGAATTCCTGTGTATAACACCCTTATTGAGGCACAGTTAGAAGCATCTCTTGAGGCTTGGAAAGAGCCCATATGCCATAAACGCACCATGTTGTTCTCCAGAATATCAGCTTTTTGTTTGTTTGTTTGTTTTTGTTTTTTTAAGTAAATCTCCAGCTGTCATGGTTGTACAGAAAACCTCAAAAATACAAACAAAATGTAACTGATGTAGAGATGTCTACATGAGTCTGCAGAGAGTCTGGAGAGGTGAATAGTTCTGAGAGGTGTAAACTGCCCTATTTCACCTCATTAAAGTGCTAATTCAGACAGACAGTGATTCTAATTTATATGTCAACATTGTTAATTTTTGTTTCTCATGTAACGAAGGAGAGACCTGCACAATTTACTGAGAGTGACCCTCATTTTGGTGCTACAAATGGATAGTGTTTGGGGGTTACCACTACATCTCCCCACCCAAAAAAGGTGAAGGAACCAAACCCAGTACTGTCTCATTTTGGCACATGGATGGAGTTTATTTTATGGGTAGAGTTTCGAAGAGTACCATCACCTTTTTCCCTCCCAGCTGAACCCCAGGTTTCTCTTAACAGTTTGTAATTAAATAGACAATGTCACTTCTTGCAACCTAGATTATCACAATGTAAAATATATTTCAGTTGATTCTGTAATAAACTGATGTTACCTCCAACTTCAGCAGTTACCTCCAACTAAACTTGTGAGAAAATAGTTAATTAAGTTTCAGAAGTTGCTAGGCAAGAGTATCCTGCCCTAAGGGTATGATCGGTCAGTCAGAACTCTAATTACGTAATGCATCTATGATGTGCTCTATTGGTTAAGTGGGTTAGTACTCAATTTCCTGCAGTGGATTTGTATATGTACAGTTTCTCTGAAACTGCTCTGAACTAGAACATTGTAGCTCTCCTAAAGTTAAATTAATCTATCTCCATAAAAGAAACTACTTTCTAATTCTCCTCCAAACTTTACTATTACTCAGATAGCTTTTGTGTGTAAAGTGTCTTGGCATGAACTAGGGAACATAAATGCCACAAGCCTTTATATCTGATTGCTTTTATTGTGAAAATCTGAATGAGTTTTTACTGCATTCAGGGTACAATGGCAAAGTCTCACTGTGATCAATTTAAAATCTGCAAATTCATATGGATAATAACCAAAACAATAAGCCTAATGGATAAAGTGTCCAACTTATAATTCACAAGCTACAGAATACAAATGCTATTAAAGCTGTATTTTTTAACTAAAGACTTTATACAAGGTTTTTCTCTCAGTGTCAACTGGGTCACCATTTAATTATTTTTATCAGCTGTTTTTAAGATGGTTTAGAAAGGACAGAAGCAGGGAAGGAAGACCTGGCCATAGAAGAGAAGTGCAGGTGACTAAAGCAGATGCATTCAGGGTTTTGAGCAGGAGAACAGGAAGACAGAATTAGCTGGTAATTGCAATGGGGGAGGAAAGGAGCAGGACAGCTTGATGATAGGACTCGGGAGTACTTAAAGGGAATGGGGCTGAGAAGAAGAGGGAAGTGGAGTTCAAAAAAGGCAAGTCCTGAGGGCAGCAGCAGGTGCTCCCCACCCCACAAGATAAAGGAAAAAACTCTACATAGGAGGAGGGTGAAGCTCAGGGAACAAGGGCTGAGGGGGTGTATTGGTGGAAGGCTCTGACCTGATAAATGGGGTTGGGAGCAAGGTCTGAAGAGGTCTGTTGTGGGGATTCTAGGTTGTGGGAAGCAGAAAAAGAAGGATGCTTCGAGAGCAGGTGCTGATGGGATCTGTGTATGTAAAGGGTTCTGAGCTGTGGGACTGCTACTCCAGGAACCTCGTGAACTCTGTATGGCTGGATTTCCAGTCTTGCATAGGTCCTGAACTATACTGGGAGCCTAGAGAACCCATCTTGCATAGTTCCTTAGCTAGTGAGGAGTGTGTGTGTCAGTGGGGACTTTGGAGCAAGTAAAGGAGCAAATATTACTGTAGACAACACAAGGATGTTCTACACTCACAATGGAAAACCAAAAAAGTTGGGAAGGGAGGAGGTCCATGCAATTCTAAACAGAAAAGGAGTTTCAGTGAAATAATCTCTCCGCGAGGAGGTTACCTATATTCAAAAAAATTTGAGAACATCTGATCTTTATCATTCAAAAATACTGCTCCTGAAATTTAGACAACATTGCAGCTATTAAATGTAATTTTGCATGCTACAAGAAATGCAAAATGTAAATTAAAAGCATAAATCACGATAAGTTAATTTAATTTTTAATATTATTTTACTTTGAATAATCTACAGTATTATTAACAACACTGATAAAGAAATCTCATTTACTTTTTAATATGACATTGCCCCTAAACAAGAGGACTGTGTGCCTTTGAAGGGCACTAAATAGTTACCCCTTAGCAGTTCGACCTCAAATTATATTGCTGAAATAATAATTGAACATTTAAGATAAAAGTATCTTGCTGCCCTATAAACAGGTGGAATTTACATAATTTATTTCCTCATGCAAATAATGACTTTCCTAAGTCATCTGAAGTTTCACCATCAATTATATTTCATACTCACACTAACAGAAGAGACACTCAATATAGCACTGTCCAGTGCTTCAGCCCGTCGGTCTTTAACTCCTGGCTGTGATAATTGATGCAAATAAATCACATCTTATGATTTTATTTTCCACATATCCTTTCCTAACAAAACAGAAATCACATGAACAAATGCCTAGCAGCTACCAGAACAGAGCAGCTTCTTGGAAAATTTGAAGCACTACAGATTTACCCAAAGAACATAAATATGTCCTTTGGGTAAATCCTGCCACCTCAAGTTTCTGCCATAAAGGAGAGATGTGTGATATTTTTGCCTGCATCACAAGAACCTTATTTTCAATCCAGTGAACAAAGAAGTCTGGAAGGGATCACCAGGAAGGGATCACCATTAAGAGAAGGTATGCTCTGAAGTAACAAGCCAGGTTAAAACCTCTGGAAATGTTTTTGACTATAATCCTTCAATGAAAAGCCACATGTCTGAGATGGCATAAAAGTGTTTTCATTTTTCATAGGATGCACAGGTATTTATCTTTCAACAGCTACACATGAGTTCAGGCTGACAAGGCTTGAATATTGTAATTCCCTTTTGGTAGCATTTCCATCAGCATTCTTACCTTGCAGTTAATGCTGAGTCCAGCTGTACACCTGCTGAATAGCTGTGATCATGTTATGTGCATTTTACATTTTTTGTTAGCTGTCTATTAAGTGATAGACTGACTTTAAATTCTCTTTGGTGGTCTTTAAACTCTTACAACTGGGGAGAAACCTAGCTATGTTTGGGAACTCCTCTGTGAATCTCACAGGTATCTACATTCTCACACTACCCACAATAGCTTTGCAGATGATTTGATTTTACTGTATCAACACCAAAATGCAGAACTTGCTCCTCTTGAACATCCATCCATCTTAGCCTATTCATCCCTGCATTCTAACATGGTTATCTCATAACTTAACTTTTTCAGGCATCTTCAGCTTTAAATCATTTTTGGAGCCCCACATTCCTTTGTAAATGGCATCAAACTGTTAGTCTTTTAAAATATTTTATCCAGTTTTCTTATATTTGTTTTACAAAATTATTAGCCGCAATTTCTTTAAAATGTTTGTGAGCAAGGGGGAAGTGGTGATATAGAATAAGTATAGTATTATTACTGTTATCAATAGTTACCGGATGTCAAGAACCTTGACATTTAAAATGTGTCTGATGAAATATAGGGCTTGCTCTGCTAAGTAATGAATTAGCTCAATGGATATGGCAGACAAATTTCACATAAGTGGCTGAATCACAGAAATAACACATTTGATTCATTCCAACAGTCGTTATTTTAAAAAGAATCTATTTTCCATTTTTTGGTGTTTTTACTCCCACAGGACACAAGCTTGTCTTTCAGAAGAGAGTTGTCAACTAGAATTCACTAATGTGTACTACCCCTTCAAAGGATTTATAAACCTATACATGGGAGTTGACAGCTGGGATTCAGTGACCTGAATGGTATCCTATTAAACTTTATTACATAAATAAATAAAATATTGCCACATTTCTCATCATGGAACTTTCACTGTCTTCCACCCACCCAAAATGTATTTATTTTATCAAGTACATAGTACCAGGCTGCTGTCTGCAACTCATAAAAATGCCATCCTTGGAATATGCATGTACATGCCAAGAATGGTCAGCAATTCTCCCCGTATTACAGGCTTCAGGCCAAACACTAACAGGAGTTCCTGTCACACCAGAGGCTTCTCCAGCAAAAGAAGAACAGGAGCCACTGCTCTGCTTCCTCTTGTGAGAAAAAATGAGACCAGCTGCCCTTGAGATCCTTGTCAGAAGGGGTAGTGAAGTGGAGAAACTGGTCCAGGCTTATCCCTCTTCTCCAAAGGAGCGGGGAGAGAAGCAACACAGAACACCAGTGAACTGAAAGTGAGGTGAGAAAACAAAAATTACGCACCCTTGGCCAACAAGTAATAATGCTTCTCTGCCCTTTTGGGGCTAGGAGAACAAGTGACAAGGGTGCACCAAACTGTCCTAGTTGGCTCCAGAATGGTTTCATTAACAATGAGAGTTTTTCTGTTGGGTCCAGGAGTATGCAGAATGTCTAATAGTTTGAGCTGGGTGTCTTGTATTTCCTCGAGAAGAATCTGAAGCTCTCCAGCAACTCTGCAGAGAAGATCTGGGAACTGCCTGAAGTCATCATGGAGGAGGAAGGGAGTGGGCATAGAAGTCACTGCTTTGTTTCAGGGATTGATGATGGCAGTCTTCGCTGAATCTGGAGCGCCATGTTTCTCCTCCTCTGTCAGATCTGGGAGCAGATCTAAGCTTTCCCTTGAGGGTGGGGGAGCCAAGCGATGACTCTGGCAGACTGGATCAAATCTGCAGAGGGCTACTAGTCCCAAGACCCCCAATATGGCAGTAGAAGGGGTCGATAGGTGGTCACAGGGGCACCCTGAGGCGAAGCTGGTCTCAAACCAGTGCAGTTCTTTTGGATGGTGGAAGACAATTAGAGTAAGGGAAGAGCATTTAGTCGGATGGCTCAGAATCTCCTGATGAGAAGGCTGATTCCAGTTCCAGTGGTAATACTATTAGTGCCATTGGAGGGGTGATGTATTCTGTGTACGGGATGGGTGATCAGCTCGTTCCAACAGTCAGTTTTCTTGGAGGTGATATTATCTCTCTGGAAATGGAGGGCCCTCCAAAGGGGATTCCAGAATCAAGAGAGCGAAAATGTCCTGTGCGGTGGAAATAGATTTGGATCTCCCCAGTGTGAGAGGGTTCTGCTTGTCTGCTGTCGGTGGTGGCACTGATCAGAATTCATTAGTACCAACAGATCCAGGAACTTGGGAGATGTCGGGGATGAGAGTACCAACAGAATATGGGTTTGGGCTTTCTGGTCGTGCATCTGGGACTCTGTATGTCCTAAGGCCTCATGGGCTGAGCAGGTCGGCTTGCTTACACTTGAGTCCAACTTATTTGAAGTGGACTTAGAGGAACACTTAGCCTTGTGCTTATGAGAATGCTTCCTACAAGCCCCACCTTGCGGTCTGTGGAGGTAATTCTCCCACACCAGAGCAGGAGCCCCAATTCTTGCTGAATCACGCTGATGTATGGGTGGCAGGGTTCCCCACCCTGGATCCGATTGGGCCTCATGACCTTCTTCAGAAGGTATTTGCGGAGATGAAGTTCCCGCCCTTCTGAGGTACAGATGAGAAACGATCAGCGGATACAGCACTTTGCCTCAATGTGAGCTTCCCCAAGACAGGACAGGCAGCATTGGTGGTGTGGAATCAAAGAAATAAGCATTACATTTATTAATAGAAATGCTTGGCCTGAAACTGGTCATAGAAGGCCTGGCCTGAAGTTGTAGCCTGAAACTGAAATAGAAGCCCCAGGCTAAGCCATTAACAGAATGCCTCAACTGAAATTAGGATAAAGATGTTAAAACCCCACAAGAGGTCTCTGAACCACACCCGAGAGGCAAGTCTCTGTTATGAGCCTTAAGCTTTATTGAAGTGTGAACAGACTTCACCTGTTTTGATAAGTACCAGTACTTGTCCCTTTGTCTTACCAGCCCCACAGAGACTCACTCCATACAATTAGCTTTCGAACAAGTATTGTGTCACCACCCATCTTTGGGAGTTGACCAGAGTCCCTGAAAACTCCATTGTATACTCAAGTGACTCATTGGGAGTCTCTGGGAGGGCGTCTGGTGTGCCCACTATGCATTGTGATTGTCTACCTTGTTAAGTATAAACTGTTAATCCAATCCCACTATAGGATCAACATGTAAATGAACCTAAGCAACCCCTATATAAGTCTTTTGTATCTGTTAGCCAGTTGAAGTACATTTGCCCAGCATCTAGACATGCTGCTTGACTTCCCTATAGCCACCTGGGTTTTCCCTATGGCTATAGTATTCCCCATAGCTATGGTTATGTGATTGTGTGTGTCACAATTAAAGCTGCACCCGATCCAACTCTAAAATGTAGCAGTGTGATTCTTTTCCACGACAATGGTCGTCACTGACCACGAAGGATCGCGGACAGGAAGCAGAGAGTTTGAAGCCTGGAGTCCTGTGCATAGTCCAGTAACCCTACAGGGGGAATGCCTCTTGGAAACTAGTCTAATGCTAAACAATAAAAACTACTGAAATGGTTAAAACCATTTAGAAAAACAAGGTTACTTACCAGTAACTGATGTTCTTCGAGATGTGTTGCTCATGTCCATTCCACTATAGGTGTGTGCACGCCTCCATGCATAGTTACCCGGAACTTTTTTCCCCTTAGCAGATCCTGTAGCGCCGGCTCCGGCGCCACCTGGAACTCCATGCACATGCCATGGTATATGAGGCGCTTCCGACCCTACACCCCCTCAGTCTGGCAGTGGGCAGGGGGGGTGGGTTGTGGAATGGACATGAGCAACACATCTTGAAGAACAGCAGTTACTGGTAAGTAACCTTGTTTTCTTCTTCGAGTGCTTGCTCATGTCCATTTCACTATAGGTGACTAACAAGCAATACCTGTGGAGGTGGGTCAGAGTTACCAGTGAGCTGCCCTCAGCACTGCTCTGCCAAATCCCTTGTCCTCTGTTGCCTGCTGGATGATGGCGAGGTGGGATGTATGCACTGATGACCAGGTGGTGGCTTTGCAGATGTCCTGCACGGGCACTCTCTCCAGGAAGGCTGTAGACGAGGCTTGAGCTCTGATGGAATGCGCTGTGATGGTTCCCGGAAATGGCATCCTCACCAGCTCGTAGCAAAACTTGATGCATGATGTAATCCATGAGGAGATGCGCTGGGTGGAGACAGGTGAGCCTTTCATCCGGTCACCCACTGTGACGAAGAGCTGTGTCGATTTCCGGAACGGCTTTGTACGCTTGATGTAGAAGTCCAGGGCTCGTCTCACATCCAGCAAGTGCCATCTCCTCTCCTCCTCTGAACTGTGAGGTTTGGGATAAAACACAGGGAGAAAAATATCCTGATTACAATGAAATTGGGAAACCACCTTGGGCAGGAAGACCAGATGTGACCTCAACTGAACCTTGTCCTTATAGAACACTATATAAGGGGGCTCCAGCTCAAGGCCCTAATCTCAGAGACCCTCCATCAGAGGTAATGGCCACCAGGAAGGCTACCTTCCATGATAGCATGAGCAGAGAACATGAAGCCATGGGTTCGAAGGGGGCCCTGTGGGTCTCGAGGGGCCAGGTTGAGATCCGAGGGAGGCACCAGGTCACAGACCTGCGGATAAAGCCTCTCCACCCCCTTAAGGAACTTGATCGACATGGGATGGGAGAACAGTGATCTCCCCTTTAGCGGCTAATGGAAGGCTGAAATGGCCGCCAGGTGAACCTTCAACGAGGCCAGCGCCAGACCCTGGAGCTTTAACTGGAGCAGGTACACCAGCATTGCCTCTATAGGCGAGAGGCTGGGCGGGATACCCCGGGACTCCGACTAACTACCTCCACTTAGCCCAATACATGACCTGTGTAGAAGGCTTCCTGCTGCCAAGCAGAACTTGCTGGACCTCCACTGAGCAGGCTTTCTCTCCCTCCATCAGCCACTGAGCCTCCAGGCCGTGAGATGCAGGGAATCCAGGTCCGGGTACAACAGACAACCATTTTCCTGGGATAGAAGGTCGTGACGCCTCGGGAGCTCCAGGGGTGAAGCGATCAAAAGATCCAGCAGCATGCTGAACCAGTGCTGCCTCGATCAGCTTGGAGCAATCAGTATAATGTCCGCTCCGTCCCTCTTTATTTTCAGCAGAACCTTGAGTACGAGTGGAATGGGAGGGAACGCGTACATGAGAATCGACCCTGTCTCTCAACCCCAGAGAGAGGAGAACCTGGAAGGGCAAAGTCCCATAGATGGATAGCTTCCTCACAGAGGGCTGAGGAGCGTGCTCCCCCCTGCCTGTTTATGTAGAACATGGCTTTGGTGTTGTCTGTCAGCACCTGCACCTGCCTGTCAGGAATCGGAGGAACACCTTGCACATTAGGTGAATGTCCCTCAGCTCTTTCACATCGATGTGCAGGTGTCTCTCCTCCCTCGACCAGAGCATCTGAGTGCTTAGGTTGGCACTGATGTGGGCTCCCCATTGCACATCTGAGGCGTCCGAGATTAGGGTGACCGACGGGACCAGTTTCTCCAATGGAATGCCCTTCAGCACTGACCGGGGAGTCCACCAGCAGTCTAGGGAGGCTAAGACGGGCAGGGGAACTGTGACCACCCAGTCCAGTGGGTGTCTGCTCGGAACATATACCGAGGCTAACCATGCCTGAAGCTGTCTGAGTCTCAGGCGAGCGAGTCTCACTACATATGTGCAGGCTGCCATGTGGCCTAACAGCTGTAGGCAGTGCCTGTTGTCGTGGGGCATCGGTGCAGCTGGGAGAGGATAGAGACCATCGCCTCGAAACGTGGCTGAGGCAGGAAGGCTCTGGCTTGGGAAGTATCCAGGGTGGTCCCAATGAATTCTATGCTTTGCACTGGGGTTACTGTGGACTTCTGCTCGTTTATGAGCAGTCCCAGCCTGCTGCACGTGAAGCAAGTGAGGGTCACACTCTCCTGCACTTGGGACCTGGACCTGCCCCTGATCAGCCAATCGTACAGGTAAGAAAAAATTTGCACACCCTTTCGTCTCAGGTAGGCAGCCACTACCGCCATGCACTTGGTGAACATCCTTGGAGCCGAAGACAGGCCAAAGGGCGGGGCTGTAAACTGGTAGTGGGAGCCAGCTACCATGAAACGGAGGAAGCGCCTGTGGCTGGGGAGGATGGACACATGAAAGTATGCGTCCTGGACGTCGAGGGTGGCATACTAGTCTCCTGGATATAGGGAAGGGATTATGGAAGCTAGGGAGACCATGCGAAAATTGAGTGTTTTGACATATTTGTTTAGACGACACAGGTCTAATATGGGCCTCAGATCCCCCTTCGCCTTGGGGATGAGGAAGTACCTCAAATAGAACCTTTTCCCCCTTCTGCCTTGAGACCGTTTCCACCGCTCCCAGGTTGAGGAGGGTGTCCACCTCCTGTAAGAGGAGTTGCTCGTGAGAGGGGTCCCTGAAGAGGGACTGTGGGGGAGGGTTGTTGGGGGGGTAGATGTAGCCTTCAGGGCATAACCCCCCAAGACTATCCCAAGGACCCAACGGTCCGAAGTGATTTTGGCCCATTCGGGGTAGAAGGGTTTTAGCCTGTTTAAGAAGGGGCGGGATGGATCCAGGAGAGCTGCCAGGGCGCCACCCTTGGGCGCATCGTCAAAATTATCTCCTTTGGTTGCCCGACCTCCTAGGGGGCCCTTGCTGGGGAGCTGAGAACGAGCTAGTGGACTGATTCCTCCTTCTAAACCCCCTATTTTTGTCCCGTTGTCTATAGGGTTGGAAAGAACTGGGCTGAGACCTTGGCTGCTGCTGCACCTGGAGGCATGACTGACACCTACAAAACTGGGGCGTGTAAAGGCCCAGGGAGTGAAGCGTGGCCCTGGAGTCCTTCAGACTGTGCAACTTCACATCAGACTGGCCCGAAAATAAGGCCGATGCATCAAAGGAGAGGTCCTGAATCGATTGCTGCACCTCCTGGGATAGCCCCAAGGACTGCAGCCATGAGCACCTTCGCATAGAAATAGCAGAGGCTATATCCTCACCCGCCGAGTCAGCAGCGTCCCAGGACGTCTGGAGCACTGTTCTAGCTACTGCAGTCCCCTCCTCCATGATTTTATTAATGTCTGTGGCCTGGTCCTGGGGCAGGGCCTCAGTGAACTGTCTGAGGGAGTCCCACAGGTTGAAATTATACCTGTCCAGGAGCGCCTGCTGGTTGGCAATCCTAAACTGAAGGCTTGCCATTGAATAAATCTTTCTCCCAAACAAGTCCAGCTTCTTATTGTCCTTGTTTTTGGGAGTCGACCCTGGTTGACCCTATCTATCCTGCTGGTTCGCAGCATCTACTACCAGGGTTCCCGGGGCAGGGCGGGTGAACAAATACTCAAACCCCTTGGCCGGGACGTAATATTTTTTCTTGGCTGACTCTGACGTCGGGGCGACCGAGGAAGGGGTTTTGCCATAGGGCCTGCACAATCTTAAGGACCCCTTCGTGGACTGGGAGGGCCACTCGAGCTGGGGTAGCTGCCGCCAGCACATTAAAGAGGCTAGCTGCGGCCTCTTTTCGCTCCTCCACCTCCAGCCCCAAGTTGGAGGCAACTCTCTTGAGCAGCTCCTGGTATGCCCTGAAATCATCCATGGCGCAGAGTGGTCCTGGGAGACTGTCTTGTCAGGTGAGGAGGATTTCAGTGGTGCAGCCTGCGGGTGTGCCACTTCCTAGTGAAAGGTTGTACCCGCTGAAGTTCCCTCCTGGGGGTCCAACTCCTCATCCAAGGAGTGATGCCAATAGGCCTTCTCCTGTACAGGAGGCATGGACTATAGCCCCAACGATGTAATGGATTGGGGCCCAATAAGGCCATTGGGGCATCCATTGTCCTTGGGGCCAGCCTGGGGCTAACTGCATCACGGGCTCTGGAACCTTATGGGGGCATCAACTTGCCCAACAACTGCCCCCCAGGAGACCCCAAAGCATCATTGGAGTCAGAGCCCTGGACCTGCGGTACCGTGTCTGTCCCAGGTCACAGGCACTCCTTCGTGTCAGGGAACGCCCCCTCCAGTCCTCCGACCTGGAGGACGATGAGGACTGCCTCCGTCACTGCAAGGGGTGCCAACGAGCGGGGTCACACTCCAAAGAGCTAGAAGTACTGGAGTGTCATCTCAGTACCAACTATTTACGATGTCGCTTGCCTTGCGGCTCTGTAGCAGCCTTCTGTGTCCGAGGTTGGTGCCGTTCCGAACTCCTTGGTACCGAGCCAGACTCCGACAACCGGGTTCCGTGCTGCCTCGGTGTGGGCAAACTCATCGGTGCTGGATCCTCCGACGACAACCGGGTTCTGCACCACCTGGGTGCAGGCGAACTCCTCAGTGCCGGAGAGCAGGAACAGGAGCTGTCCGAGCTCTGCCTAGCAGACCTCGACCGGTGCCGCCTCCTGGCTTGTGCTGCCTCCAATGCCGGGGATCGACATCCACGCTGAGAGGGAGATGCCACGTCCCATGTCGATGCAGGTCGGCTCAATTACACCGACCTGGAGCGACTACTAGGGGAGCGGCTCTGCTCTACCCTAGGTGACTGTCCAGCAGGAGATCTCCCTTACCATACCGGGGATCTCCTCCGCCATTCAGGGGGACCCAATGCGGGTTTCCCCTGTGACAACGGCCCCTTCTCCCTCGGCGGAGGGTGGGGCAGAAGCAGCAGAGGCAAGGCCAACAAGGCTCTTGCCACCTGAAAAGCCTCCAGCGTTGACGGTGTAGGCAGGGCACTCTCCCACTCCCAGAAGTCAGGGGAGGCTCCCTAACTGGAGATGCAGGCCCTGGAGAAGGATCTTGACAGGCCGAGTTTGGTGCATCTCCTCACTCAACCCCGCCCGCATCGACAGTGCAGGGGAGTGTCCACGCTCCACGCACTGCTTCCTCTTCTTCTTCAGTACCGACGAAGTTGTGCACTGCCGAGTCGCAGATGGTGCCGACGGCACACTCTGTACCGATGCCACACTTGGTACCGAGGCAGAGCAGGTCGGCTCGGACGCCAGGCAGAGCGCTGCCTCCATCAGCAGGGCTTTCAACCAGATTTCTTTGTCCTTTTGAGTCCTCGGTTTGAAAGCCTTGCAGATTTTACACTTATCCTTCCTGTGGGCTTCCCCAGGCACTTAAGACAACTGTCGTGGGGATCGCTGAGCGGGAAGGCCTTTCTGCAGGAGGCACACGGCTTGAAGCCAGGTGACCGGGGCATGGCCTGGCCACGTGAAGTCCCAGCAGGGACTGCCTTATCTCTAACTACACTTAACAATTACTTAACTAACTAAAACTAAACACAGAATACAAAACAAGTTCAAACAAGGGGAATAGTATTTGCCGTGAGCATGACTAGTTCCGGCAACCGTCATGGACGGAAAGAAGGAACTGAGGAGGCGTAGGGCTGGCAGTGCCTCACATACCACGGCATGTGCACAGGGCTCCAGGGGGCGCCGGAGCAGGCCCTATGGGACCTGCTAAGGGGAAAAAAGTTCCGGGTAACCATGCATGGAGGCGTGTACACACTTATAGTGGAATGGACATGAGCAAGCACTCGAAGAACTAGATTATTTTTATTTTGTGAAATGAAGCCCAAGTTGCAGACACTAAAGTTTCCAACCCAGACCATGAAGTGATAAGAAGGAACTGGAGCAGCGGTTGGTCCTCCCCACCCTTCACCCCTTTGGTCAGAGGCACGGGGTGAGCCAGGGCACATGCATGGACCAACAGACACTGCTTTCAAATTCTCTGGGTCCAGGTGTATGGTGCATAACCCACAGAGGAATACAATAGAGACCAGCAGTTGAAGAAGAATTCCTCTTTTTCAAATGACAAGGAATATGAAGAGGAGGAGATAGAGAAGGCTGTTTTCTCCCCATATTTCTTCAAGTTCCCCTCAGACTACCAATACTTTAGGGGACAAGGCATCTTTTTATGGTTTGGTCATTAAAAACCAGTCCCCTTTTTTAGTTTATTATTACCTCCATGTCATTACTAATATAGTGACTGCTGGAGAAGATCTTATGCAAAAAAGTTACTAGGCCCTAGCTACTCTCTGTAGATAAGAGACCCTAACAGTGCAGAGCAGTAACTGTCTCTGAATCCCATTGCCATCAGTATCCAAAGCATGCTGAAAAAGAAGGGGCATAGAGGTGCTTGGAGAGGTGGACCAGGGAAAAAGGATTTCTAACCACTTTCAGGGTTACAGGGAACTTACACCACACACACTTTGTAAATTTGTCTTGCTGCTGTTCATATGTATTTTTAGAAGTAGTTGCTATTGCTCCTGTGTGCTTTACATGACTTCTGCTATGCTGCTGCTGGTAATAGTCTCTGGATAAAGAACAACTTTTGGTCTATTGCCAGGACCACCATCAGGTTCTCTTGCTACTAATTCTTTCTGAACTATCTGAGGTTTATGCATGCTTGCATGGAGTAACAAGAAGTGGACAGTGCTGGAGTCTAATTAGTAACTGATTTACATAACTCCTGAAATGGGATTGCAAATTTGATTGTGCTATTTTTAGGAGCTGAGAGTTGTGCCAAGGTACAGGCAAGATCAAGGAACAGAGAGGCATGTCAGTTGGTAGCAAGAAAAGTAGATGATTTTTAGTTATGAAATCAAATGTACATAGAAAACTCAATACTATTTCCAAAAGTAGACAGATCTATAACATTAACTCTTGAAGTACCTTCCAACATAGTTCCCCTCATTTAAGTACAGAAACATCCTTCACAAATCATTGATGCTTTTTCTTCTTTTGCATATATAGATTATTAACTTCTAATGCATTTTAATATACCAGAAAGCCTAATGAGGACCTAAAACTTAACTTTAAGTAGAAGACAAGAAACCTCTGAGTCAGCTAACAGAAGAATTCTGCCAATCTACAGCTTGTCATCTAACAGTGTTCAACGCTTCATTCTTCGGGTCTTTATTTCCTTTTATCTTCCTTTTTCTCCTCTTTGAGTTTTGCCTTGTCCTTTTTCTTACTAGTATTTTTAGGTTTTTCTTGTTCTTCTTGTTAGCTTTACACTTCAATTTTTCTTTTCTTTCCTCTCTGGCTTTGTCTTTCTTTACCTTGTTTTCCATATTCTCTAGATTCAGGGTTCTCCAAGGAAGCTCATTCGCACTTTGAAGTTGTTGGGTTTTTTTTTAATTAGAGTAACCATTTAGACCACCCTCTTCACCACCACTAGTATCATTGTCAGTGGCAGTTCTAATTATGGCTTCCATTATAGATTCATGCACAGACCATGTAAAGTTTGGGACTGTGGAAAAGAAGCTCACTGTTCCTGACTTCAGTAGTCTACAAGCTTTCCAGGGAGCTAGACTTTTTAAAAATCCAGATTGGGCCAAAATATTTGTTGATCAATTCTAAATTGTGCTCAAGAAGGCCTCTTCCATTTGACCTCAAGCTAGAGAAAGGGAAGAATGGATCTGTTATTGTAGCAATCCTTGTGCACCAGGTCCTGGGTTGAGAAGAAGAGGACCCTGTCTAGAGTCTGCCATAACATTTGAGCGGCCTTGCAAAACAACGTTTGCCATTTCCAATACTCATTCCACAGATATAACCTATTTTTATTTCCACCTCAGAAACTGGTTTATATCAGTTTATGTCTTCAAAATTAACATAATAAAAAACCAGGAGGGGTGGGGGTAGAAATAATCTTAAATAAATAAAAATTGAGATTCTCATCGACTCCAGTAGTTCCCAAATTGGGTGGTTGGAGGCTGAGTGGGGAGCACAGCTGCAGACTGTGGATTCCAAAGGTAACTTCTGCTGTAACCACAACCTCAAGTCAGAAAATGGAGAAAACAGTATCCATGGATGCCACCTCTTTCCATTTTAGCTTAAAGGAATTTTATGCTTTTATCTGATATTGGAATTCCCATCAGTGTTAGTTGGTTACACATCATAAGACAACCAATCAAGAGAGGAAACCTATACCATGTGTATTATGTAACTATTTTGATTAGTCTAAATTCTGAAAATTCACAATTTGAATATTTGTGAATGACCAAGAGGGAATGAATTATTTGCTGAAAAAAAATTACAAACAATTTCTCATCATGAATACATATGAATATGCTGCAATCATCTTATAAAGAACTGAACAGGAAAATTCCACATGAGAAATTATTCACCAAGTTCTAGTGTACTATATACTCAATATAAAACCTTAAAATGTTTCCTGTGTATGCTTTATTTATCTTAGATGAATCTACAAGAGACTAACTCATTTTGCATATATTCCACATTGACTCTCAATGCAGAAACCAACTGTTGTAAACACTATATATTTCACACACCACCAAGCTCTGCAAACAGAGACCCAAATCAAGAAAACAGTACACAAGAAATCCTGTAGCTTAAGCATACTGTTTTACTGCAACTGCCAGACAGATGATGTTTATATCTCATGCATCACCCACCTGAGACTAGCCAAAAGGTTAATCTTGAAGTTTGCATAAGAAATGGATTACTAAATGGACCTTTTCAGAATGACTGGTATACAAAGAACACAACTAAAAACAAATCAACCCATTAGACCATAAATGGCCCCAATAATATAAATCCCAGACTATTTTTATAAGATTTAATTCTGAGAAAAGAATGAAAATAAACTGACATACGATGTTTGTTTGGCATCTGGACTATTCATATATTTTGTACCTTGTCCAACATCAGCCTTCCTACGAGCTTCTGAAAGATAGAACCTGGGCAAGGGGTATGATGAAAACATTGGCCAGGGATATGGATCAGTGCCCTAAAAAATTAACCAGAACAAAGTGATATTAGGAGGTGAATTAATAGCAGTTTATCCAACTCATCCACAGGTAAAGCTTGCATATTGTATAATTAATCTCCAACAGATTTTTCAGAATTATTGATACTATAATGTTATGATTTTCTATAATTAAAAGAAAAAGTAATAAATACAAAAGCCAGTAAGTATTTGAGCCAGAATGTTGAACCAACTTGCTCTAGTAACTATTGCTGACAATTTTGATTTTACTATTTTTTCATTGAAAGTTATAGCTTTCAAAAGAAATACTTTATTTCCAATTTTATACATTGAACTAGCTGTCTTTTCTGTGCTGACAGTAATTTCCATCTCCTCCTTAGGAGAGTGACAGTCAGTAGAAAACCATAGCACTTAAAGGAACCTGCCTAACAAATATTGCACTGTGAGAATACTGATGAGAGCTCCATGTATTTGATACCGCAGATGAAATGCAAGCAGGGTAAAACCATCTGATAAAAGGCATATGTTACAGACAGAAATCTACAAAAGGTTAAATAAATCATTTCCATAGTTAGAGAAACAGATTTTTAATAAAAAATATAATCACCTGACATGAACATGGCATTACCTGAGCACATATTAGCCTTTTGACAATAGGAATAACATCTTTGCTATGTAAATCTCTTCACCTGCAATGGAAAGTGCTAATACTCTTGTTGTGCAGGCAGTTGTCAGTTGATGCTAATAACATTTATATTGTGAATTAGCAGTAGGAATATTTAAACTTTTAGGACCAGCACAAGAACAATTGTTAAACTTTTCCTTCTAACCTTATTTAGTATTCTTAGAGGCAAAATCCGTTCGGTTGGTCCTCCTGTAAGATTTATCCTAACAAGAACATGATTTCTTTCTACCGATAGACCATCAATTATAAAATTTCTGAAAAAACAAACAAATTTGATTTGCCTTTGAGTGTTGCTCTCGGGAAAATATTCAAAGATGCTAATAATTCTAGACACACACAATAATTAAAGAGCTAAATTGAGACATACTTGTATAAGGAAAAATATATATAATAAGATTCCAGGATTGTCACACTAAGCCTAGAATGTCTCTTGAGTGAGTGTGAAGTGACAGATACAGTTACAAGCCTGGCTGAGAGCTCCTTTTGTTCAGAATATCAACAGGTTCAATCATCGCTGGAATCTGCAGTTCGTGTCTAATTTTTTTTCAAGTTCTCAGCCATTTTGACTTTATGAATTATGCTACATGACAGCAAAGCACATATCTATTCCATGCCAAGAGTCCTAGATCATTGTGATATCAGAGGTAACTCAATCCATAACCACTCAATCTAATTTGTGTGCAATAGTTTCACTGGTTCTATAAGGGAGACTGCACAGATGGTGGATTACTTGACCCAAATGCCACAGTTAAAACACCCACACAACAACAAAACCAGCACTCACAATAACCCCTAACACACACAGCACTCATGACAGCATACACCCTTCTTTTGCAAACCACACAAATCTTCCAGCACAGTCCCCAGAGACAAATCAACACAAACAGAATACATAATAATCCCAAACACACATAGCCTTGCACCGCAGTGCACACACACCTGTTTTTGCTGCCCTTTAATAGTCTGTCCTTGGGGTTTGGTAGGGAAGCATGGCCTAATGGTCACGGCCACAACCCGTGACCAGTTGGAGAGTTGTGGGGAGAGGATTACCAATGTCCAGGGTCCACCAGTAGACATTCTATCTCCGGGGTGGGTTCTCCCTTCCCTTAAGGGCAGCCTCTACTGTGCACTGCTGGAGCTGTGGGCTGCAAGTTTGCTCTCTTCCAGCTCTGCCCCATGCAAATGAGCTGTTTCTCTCTCTTTTAAATGCTCCATCAGATGGAGCATTTGCTGCAGCTGTGCTGGGGCGGGGTTGGCTTGGCCCAAAATAATCCCTTAACCCCTTGTTGCCCACTGTGGGGTTTGTACAACCCATCACACACCCATACAAATCAACAAAAACCTACCAGCCAACACACACGCCCCAACCCTCAGGCATACTTACCATGAAACCATAAACCTGAGTAGCAAAGCCATTCTGACTTTACGAATTATACCACTGACACAGCATAGGCTTTCAGCTACTAATAGGGTACTAAGAACAACTCTCACAGCCTGAAGAGGGCTAAAGGAATCTTGGGTCTTGGGCTTGTAGGAATAAGTGGGCTTTGCATGCCTACTTCCTACCTGAGGCAGATCAGAAGTGAGTGGCTGGGTTGGGATATTGAATTTGGGGGTCCCTTTGCTACACCTGCCAACTCAATTGCTAGGACACCTGAAACCAAGTGGGGAGGGGAAGTTTAAAATTTACTGCTGATATAGGCCAAAAGCAAATTACTACTCCAGAAGCAAAGCAAAGCAGGAGGGCATAGTGATTCAGAATTTACATACCACCCTTTGCTCAAAACTGTGCCTAAAGTCGCAATCTAGCCCAAAGTACATTTGTTTTAGAAAGTAAAAACACTTTCAGTTTTCATATATGGAGTCTGCTCTAAGAACATAGTGTGTAGCCATTATTTCGAAAGATAATAGGCCCAACCCTCACTTGGTATAAACCAGTTATATACACCAGTTGAGGATTTAAACAGTATTATTTGGGTCTCAAGTCTATACCAATCACATTTATAAACACCATGACAAGTTCTTAATGTGCAACATACTGCGAGAACTAAGAACAAACTGATTCTAATTTCAGTAATGTTTCATTGCTTTATGATGTGCTGCGCTGCACTACAGGCATCTCTTTAAGGAGAACGTGGTCTATTTACACAGGACAATTTTATTTTGGTAATCAGCAATTAGAAGTCATAAGAGGAGGAGAGAGAGCTGAGATTACAAAGAGGGAAATTCAAGGTATATTTATTTGTACATATCATATCTTTATAAGGGCCCTTTAATAACAAAACTTGAAAATCACATTTACATCTGAAAATGTTGTGCCTACTATTATTACTATTATTTTAGGATTACTGTACATTAAAGCGACTAGAGACCAAATATTTCTGTCTTTTTTTTTGGTTTGTTAACTTTGCATTTTTTATTATTAAAGATTAAGGCCTCAATCTTGCAAAACATGCATGTAAGTAATTTTACATATGTTAGGAGACTGATTTCAATGGGTGTATTTGGCTGAGTAAATATATTCAAGTGTGTAAGTATTTGCTGGACTGAGTCTAAATAACATCATATTTATATGGATAATTTCTTACCCTGGTCCTTCAGAAGTTTCTATGACATTCTCCTTCTGGTCATTTAGAAGCACTTGTGATATTTTATATTGAGACTCTAAAAGTAGAAGTGTATCTAGATCACAGCACAACACACTTAGCAACCTGTAGAAGGACACACATTGAAATTAAACCATCACTTAATAATCCGGTAATACAGAATAAGGCAGACCAGAATAAATGTATGAGATCTCAAAGTAAAAAAGAAAAAAAAGTGCTTTTAAAAACCTGGGTAGAACTAGGACACAAAGCATTCCTTTATATCCGTTTACTAGCCACTCCAGTAGCATGTCCCTAAGCAAACAGAGAATAGTTCCTAACTATTTTAATTTACCCTGAACAATTGGAGAAAATATTCACAAACATATGATGGTCAGCTTAGTCTGCGACTGGACCTCACAGAAAACCAACTTCATGTGGAATTAATAAAAAAATCAATGCACTGAAATGTCAAGAAATGATACAGCACTGACTAAGCAGGTGATGTAACTTCTAATTAGGTTCTGTTGTAAAAGAGTCAATATAAAAAACCCCCATAAAAATTCATATTCTTATAGAAAATAAGTACTCTATTGTATAGACAAATTTTATGCAAAATTCAAAAACAACAAAAGATTTAGCAAACAATTAAAACAATGCATCTTTATATCAGAACATTTTGGCAAGTAAAGGTAACAATTAAAGGTAACACCACATGACACCAAACTAAATACAGTTTTATTTTACAATATCAGGTTAAATTCACAATGATAATGCTCTCTTTCTAGCATGACATTTACTTGATGTAGAATCTGAGGAATAGCCAGGATAATATATGAAGCACTGAAATTGTAAACTTTTTTTATTTTTTAACATAAATCTGGTTATCAGAACATCCATCAAAATTATTTAATTGAAAATGTCCTATTTATGGAAAAATATATCACTAAAATTCTTGTTGCTGTTTTCATTTTCTTTTATCATAGACGTAAAACACATCATAAATTATGTCAGATTAGAATTATGTTTTGCATTCATGTAAGATTTGATGTAAACTAGAGAATACATATTGTAGTCTGTTAGGTAGTTTTCATTTTCTTCCTTGTAAGTCGCAACATGTTTTTATAGAAAACAGGAAAAATTCAGCACCCTTACTCGCGATAATTTAATATCTGCATATTCAAGTGATGATAAACAAGGAATTCATAGCCAAAATGACTATTTTTTTAAACTCAGACCTGCTCAGTTTAAATCCTGTTTAAACTGCATTACTATTTATTTTCTATTAACTGGTGCTTATCTATGAGATCATAGATTCATTCTTAGCACTTTTCTAAATACAAGAGAATCAGCAACATCTGGACAGCAGTATTTTGTGTGTTTCAAATAGCCAAGACAGAAGAAAAATACTTCATCTATACAGGGGTTCTCAAACTGGAGGTCGGGACCCCTCAATGGGTCACAACGTTATTATGCCATAGCTGCAGCTGTCAGTCCCATGCATGGCTGACAGTCAGAGCCTTTCAGAGCTAGGTGGCCGAGAGTGAAGGCAACGGTGCCCCACAGCAGTGCAGACGCAAGGGTGAGATGGCATGGGGTGGTCATCACAGTCTGAAATATTTTCAAAGAGGGCCGCAGAAAAAAATGGAAACCCCTGGTAAAACCCTTGCAACTTCTCTAGGACAAACCACCTCATGTTACTCACTGATACAGACAAGACTAATAGCTGGTCTACTAATATAATCAGGCCATTACAGTGGTGTCTTGGAGTACTTTTGGGGTAACACTTTGCAATGTACACATATCCATAGTAATAGACTCAAGGAACACAATACATTTACCTTATCAAAAGAAAGTTAAAGAGTCACTTGATTACAGTCTACAAGTATCTATATGGGGAACAAATATTTGATAATGGGCTCTACAATATAACAGACAAAAGTATCCCAAGATCCAATGTCTGGAAGTTGGAACTAGATAAATTTAGTCTACAAATAAGGTATAAATTTCTAACAGTGAGGGCTAATAACCACTGGAACAATTTATGAAGGGTCATGGTAATTTTCCATCCATTGCAATTTTTAAATATCGTTTGGATTTAATTTTTTTTTTTTTAATTAAAGATACGCTCTAGTTCAAAACAAATTACTTTGGAAAAGTTGTATGGCGTGTATTACACAGAAGGTTAGATTAGATGATCACAAATGTACCTTTTGGCCTTGGAATCTATTAATATTTGTAGTATTTTGGATTATATCGAGTGTACTGTATATCTATTTTCCCCTACGTAGCAGCTCCTTACTAATGTAGCTTATGTATGAGTCAAGCACGTTGAAGTGCTATCCTAAAAATGAATACTTTCCTGAATCATGGCAAAAAGGCATTAGCTTTGATGTTGTACTGAGAACCTTAACTTTTGCAACAACTAGCTTTTCACTAAAAATCTCACTGTTTTGTTTGTTTTTAACTGGAAAGGTATATTTCCCTTTTCCTCCAATCTAACTCAAAACTGCATTAACTGTAGACTCCAACTGATATTTTGGTATGTAACTATACAATACAAAAATTTTCACAAAATACTTAATCATATGCACAAAGGTAAGACTATTCTTACACTTTCATTCTTTTGAAGCTTTAATTAAATTCAAGTAAAAAACAATTAGTGATTTTTAATATGTAAACCACCTTTTTTTTTTTTTTAAACCTATTGGCATATTTAGCATAGAGGTTTTATATTTTATTTACTCATAAAATTTGCCTTCAAAACAAATACTGATTTGTTAATGTATTCCAAGTATGAATGCAGAGATGCTGAGGATATCAATATTTATATTTAATGTTTTATAAAGATTTATTGAACCAAAAGAAATAAAATCTTATTTGCTCTTGTGAAATATTTGCTGTTCTTGTGAAATATTTGTGCTATGAATGTTATTACCCTGAATTACTTATGAGTAATCAGTCAAAGACATTTTATTGCAATGCACTCAACATTAATGCTATATCAAAATCATTTTTATGTACAGGTTTGCTTATATGAATTAGGAACTTATTTGAATACCTTTGACAATTTGCTTTGAAGGTTGTCAGAAGTCAAAAGCAACAAGACTACAGTAAGTTTGTTTATAAGAGATTGTATCCTATTTACCAAGACAAATGGCTACATCCAAAGTTGTTGATTGACATTCTGTAAGAGACATGGAAATGTTCTGGACTCAGAGGAGAAGAATATGCCTCTGAAATTTGTGAGGTGGCCACTTGGTCATCTCCTTATATCCTCATCTGCCATTGTATCTGTTTCTCATCTGCTGATGTATCTTCGCTATTAGGTATTCCAAAAGTTACCATCAGGTAAACTCACCTCCTCTGGCTCTCTGCTCTCAACATCTGCTCTCTTTAATTGTCACTATATATTTTGGGAGAAGAAAGAATGAACAAGGGGAATTACTGATTAGTAATTCTGTATGTTGCACCATCTTTTCTCCCAGCATATATCACTTCTTTTTCTATTTGCAAGTGTCTCTTGGTTTATTTTCCCCCCTTCATTTCTCATCCATTACTTTGCTCTGGAAATCTCTAACTTGAAAGGAAATAGGTAGAAAGGTGCTTTACATACTAGTTTTGACTGAAGCTTTGCTTCATTGCTTCTGGTAGGTGGAGTCAATGGTGTGGTGACCTGGTTAGGCTATGCTAACCATGAGGAGAGACAGAGGCAAAGTAAGCCAAAAAGGGATGTTTAAATGTTTAGAACTTTATAAGGGAAAACTCGAAAAATGTATCAGGAGCATAAATAATATTGAACATTACCAAACACTTACTGTTTATAATAATAAACTGTAGGTTGCCAACTCATTAATCTTTCTAAGCTTGTATATGCTATGCAGTTTGCCAAATGCATTGCTATTAATAAGAACAAGAGCAATTAACAATATCCTGTGTCACTTAGAAAATAATTAACTTTTCCTCTCCTTAGCCATAAGTCCAGCTCCACCCTTGCTCCCGTTCTTTGTTTCTCTTCACATACTGGGCCCTCACTTGTCCTTTTGGTACCTTTGAACTGTATTCCCTCAATAGATGTTGAAACAGTCACTCTCCCTGCATATTTACTGTAGGTCCTTTGTGGATGGGCTTCTCATTTACCGTTGGATCTGTTTTCATCTAACACAGCTTTTTGATTCAGTCCCTTTTTCAATTATATTTCCTTTCAGATTTTTCCCTTGATACTTTCCCTCTGTACACCACTAGATTTTATTTTCCTTTACTTCCCTTCTCTAATAGTGTGTGCTCATACCTAGATCTATTATTTTTTCTACTTCTCTTGCCTGAAATCTTTCCTGTTCTCCTTCCTTCATCTTTCTCACTTCCAAGTCCCATACTTCTATTCTCCTGATCTTTTATTTTATCACATCCCCTCCTACTGAGGCTCCCGCTAGCTCAGCATCTAGATTCTTCTCCTTCTCTAACAGCTTTTATTCCAGCTGCCCCTTCAGATGGATTCCGAGCCATCTTCCCAGCTTGAGCTGCCCTCTTGTCTTCTTCCCAAAGATAGCATTCTGTGCTGCCACATAAGAGGTGCAGCAGGTGCTAGTGCCAGCATGAGGGTTACTACAATGCTATCAGTAACTACTATTGCTAGGTAAAATGGGAGAAGAAGGAATTATGACGAACAGTATTACTGGTGAATAATTTTCCCATATGAAATCTAGCTTGTCAGCTTTGTTCACTGGCCCTTCATTTAATTTTTTGACCTCTGAAAAACAAAATTGGAAGTACAGTCAGAATATCTAAAACTTAGTTTGATTTACTAAATGAGGATATCCAAGAGAGCTGTAAAGTTGGCTAATTTATAAAATACTAGCTTGAATTCTTCTGTTGCACCACACTTTTTCTAATTTAAGGGTCAACAAATATGACTTAGAAGAATTAAGTATAGTGACAAGATTTGACATATTTGCCATGTTAAGATTACATCCACCCTTGGGGTTGCTTGTGATATGAAAGTAGTCATCTGTAGTTTACTGATTGAAAAGCTGCATTATCACAATATGTCACACATCCTTGAAAGTTTTATAAAATTGCCCAAGAATGTCTTTTGTTCTTTAAAATAAATGCAACCATGCATTACTTTCTAGACAGAAAATATAACTACGATAATAGACAGAATAAATATTGTAGTGACATATAAACAATAGTATTGAAAAGCAATAAACAAAATACTACTTAGGAATGGCTAAGGATTTGCTGAAAATAAAACCAAAGCATTAGAAATTACCTTTCCTTTCAGAAGAGAGGATTCTAATCTAGTGAGTTTAAAATGGCAGAGGAAAGAAGTACCTCCAAGAGATTGTTCTTCTCTTCTTGGACCACATGAAAGCCCCCGTACAGGTGCACCATACATCCTGGGGATGCAAGTTATGGGGCAAAAGAAGCCATTGTCTATGGCCTTCTTTCCTTCATACAGACCTAGTTATTCCTAAATCAAATAAATTCACAGTCAAGTAGAAGAGTTATCAGACCCATCAGCCACTCTTACTGGCTGACTACCAACCTGTTTGAAAATGGAGATAATTGGATTGGCCATTTAGAGCAGGTGGTGTATCTAAATGGTTGCAGAATGGGGTGGGGGAGAATACCTGAAACTAATGAGAGAATTTATGATTCAGCAATGAAAAACAAGGTCCGCAAGTGGAAAAGAATGAATTGTAAACATTTTAAAATGCCAAATTACATACTTTATATGGAAAAGTGTCACTTTGGTTTAAACTGAATCATTTTTAATTTTGAATAAGGTAAAAATCAGTACTTTTAAAATTTGCTGTAAGCATAATTTAAGAGGAATTGTATTAAATGAAAAAAGGGCCAACTTAAATAGTATAGTGACCTGACAGAGGAATGTGGAAGATTGAAGCCTTTCCTCTTACAGAACGAGTTAATTAATATTTCCTTCATTGTGTTTCAGATGTTAGTTCACATGTTCAGTAAATTAACAGTACACATACTACAGGCACAATTAAGGGAACAAATTCTTTAAAATGCTACTACTATGCCTCTTCCATTAAGATGCATTTGTAGATACAGAAAGAGTGAACATTACAGTGCAAAAGAACAGAGAAAACTCTTTAAAGCACAACTGAAAAGCAAACTACAGTGTTTAGTATTTGGATCTCCTAAACCCTTGAAACTATCTATGTCAAATTTATAACATTTGTCTAACAACCATATGCCTGCATGTCTCCTAGATTCTATGGAATTTAGTGCATTCATTTGGATTTCAACAGAGTGCAGTAGATGAAATTTTGACTAATACATACGGCTCTGAGACATATTTCAATAGGCCGACTGATTTTTAGATAGATGTACACTGTAAGCCGTTAAAGCTCTCATTCCTAAATCTTTTTCTTACT
Source organism: Emydura macquarii macquarii (assembly GCF_026122565.2). Taxonomy (NCBI): domain Eukaryota; kingdom Metazoa; phylum Chordata; order Testudines; family Chelidae; genus Emydura; species Emydura macquarii. The sequence continues at coordinate 15,260,577 of NW_027131283.1, forward strand.
TGTTTTATAGACCATTAGAATATATACACACACACGTTACATTTTCGTATTATTCTGTATTTTTCCAACCAAAAAGTAAATGAGTGAAAAAGAAAAAGCGTATTGACCATGATGTATTGTATGACAACCTAATATACTGTAACATTGCAAAAGTCTTTACTGTACAAACTTGGAAATAACTATCTAATTCTTCTTTTCACTATAGAGCCATACTCTTGGGGAAAGATATCCATAAACACGTGGCATTTGCAACAAACTAAATTGTACAGGTTTCTGGAATTCCCATATAAGTATAATGATGCCTGAAGGGGGACAAAATGTATACTGAGCACTGTAACTGTAAGGAGAACTTGCTCACTTTGTGCAACAATGGGTAGGTGCTTCACTTTAGGTGCGCATGTGCCCTGCATCTTTGATTGGAGATTTTTGGTAGCAGTGCCGATTTCACACATCCTTGTGCCTTGTACCAGGCTGAGCACATGAACTGCCCTCTTTTCCTTCTCTACCACAAAGTCCTACAGAGGAAACTCTGAAGCAGAGGGAAAGGAGGGCATGTAATGCAGCATCCACAAGGACAGACATATCGAAGAACTCCGTTATTGCACAAGATAAGTAACTTCTCTAACTTCTTCAAGTAGTGTCTCTGTAGATGCTCTACTTCAGGGGACTTCCTAAGCAGTAACTCTTTTAAAAAGGTGAAAGGTTGAGAACAGAATCCAGCACTGAAGAGAACTGCATTGCCTACTGAAGCATTCAATCTAGCAGCATGATTCAAGGCGTAATGGCAGGAAAAAGTATGCACCCAAGTCCACATTGCAGCTTTGCAAATCTCAGCAACTGGAATGTCCTTGAATAGGGCTACAGATATACGCTATGATTTAGTAGAATGTGCAATTACTTGTAGGGGAGGCTGAGCATCAGCCAAACCATAACACACACAGAGAGAGTCTCTGCGTGGATATAATGGATCCCCTGTACCTATCCGCAATAGAAACAAAAAGTCTATAGGACTTCCTGAATGGTCTGGTTCTATCCAACGGTAACCCTTCTGCCAGTTGGAGTTGGCACCAACAAGGGTTGGGTTTCAACATCTAAGAGTTCCTTTCAACAATTCAACACAAAACTGGCTCGAGCCCCCACCCAGGCACCTGTGAAATTATATGTCACCCCTCTGAGTGCGTCCAAAGGGCGATAATTCCCCTCTCGCAAGCACAGAGTCTGGAGTACAGAAAGAAGACCATTTGATAAAAGGAGGGAAATAAGTCATCATTCATTTGGGAAAACAGCATAAATTGGATTCACAAACATAAAACCATGAGCAAAACCCCCACTCCAGAGTATGTTGGGCTATGTCTTTTACCTCTCCTTTCTTTCTTCCCCATACCCCATTCACAGCAGTTGTCCTTGGTCAGTGATGACCCAGAGGTCAGGGATGCATCTGAGTGAATTAACTCCCCACCGTAGCTGACGAAAGGAGGGGAAAGAAGGCACCCTGCTTGCCCCACCAGCCGTCACTGCCGCACTGCTCACCATTCTGCCATCTGGCCCCCATGTCAGCCGCACAACCTGCCATTCTGTCGGCCAGCCTGTTGACCCTTGTCAACAATCACCTATTAGCTGCCCCACCAGATGCCCTGCAAACCACTCGTCACCAGCTTCCCTGCCAGACTCTCCGCTAGTCACCCAGCCAGACGCTCTGCTGCACACCGTCACCTTTTGCAACCACCTGCTTTTCCACTATGACTTGTGTGTGTCAGTCTCTTGAGGTTCCACCCAGCTCTCTGAGTCTCAGTTCTCAGTGATTTCAGCTTAAGTGACTGTCAGTTCTTAGTGGGTGAAACTCAGTGCTGAAGCTGGGCAGGAGCGCTGTCCCACAGTAGATGATTTCAGCTACAGTGAGCACTTAAAAAAAAAAAAAAAAGACTCCTAATAAAATCTTAATTAGCTCTATCTTTGAACAGTGGGAGGAGAACATTAGACTATGCCTGGGGCTCTTAGCAGAACCCACAGTTCCAGGAGGAATACTTGTCCCCATCCCTTATCAACCTTCATGGGGCTCTGGCATCACAGCCTCTTGTTTGCCAGTTTGATTCAGATGATGTGACCCTACAATCAGAACACCCAGCAAAACTGTGGTTAGCCCGCTCATAAAATAGCAAGAACAACATTTCATTACCCCTGCATTTAACATTAAAGTGATTTATAACCCAACACCAGCCAAAGGGATTATTGGACAAAGCAGTCCCATCATGCTGAGCACCTAAACAGGGTGTGTGTGTGTGCTCATGCAAATACAGTCTGGCCCTGACACTGGTTTCCCTCCCCTCATCCAGCTTGGCAGTGGAAGACTCATTCAGACCCTGCTTACACAAGTAAAAGGCCACCTAAACATCTAGCGTATGGAAGATAGCTTCCTATGTAGATTGATGTCTGTGTAGATTAATGCAGTTTAGGAAAGAAAAATGGAAGGTGAATACTATGGCTAATATGAAACTCAGAAGAAACTTTAGTTAAAAATGTTGGATGGGGTCATAATGATACCTTCTCCTTGCAGAACATAGTAAGTGGAGGGCCTGCCATTAGAGCCCCAATCTCCGCACACAATCTTCCTTCACAGAGAAGTGATGGCCACCAAAAAGGTTGGTTTTTTTTGACAAATGTAACAAAGAACATGTAGCTAGTGGCTCAAAAGACTGTTTCATGAGACAGATAAGAACAAGGTTGAGATGCCAAAGTGGGGGTAAGATCGCTAACCTGCAGAAAAACGCTCATACGACCTTTCAGGAACTTCACTGTGATCAGATATGTGAAAACTGATAAACTTTCTACTGGCAAGTAGTAAGTTGTTATTGACACTAAGCAAACCTTGATTGAATTCAGAAAGACCTGATGTTTTCAATTCCTACCCTGGCTTGCATTGTCAGGTGTTGGCTGCATGTGTTTTTTCAGTGCATATGCTGTTCCAGCTTTGCGCAGATAGCCAATGCAGGAAACTACAATTACTCAATAAGACTGGAGATTCATTCAATAATGAAAGCACTAGGCCAGGTTTATTGCAAACAAAGCATGGTAAAAAGTGCCCTATACATGCTACAAGTACACTTAATATATGTATGCCCCTGACAATGGACCGGCTCAGTAAACAGTGACACTTTTCTGTTCCTTACTTGGCCAGACAAAGACAGTTCCCTTTGAGACTCTTTTATACACTGATACAAACAAGTTTCATATTGCCTCTCTGATTTGGGTAGTTGCCACCCTCTGACATAGCAAGATATCACCCTTTACTTTGTACAGAATGGTTTGATCAAAACATCTCTAGCCTATTGTTATCTTGATTCTTCGAGGGGGCAGTGTGGCCTTGTTATCTTTGATTAGCTATCCTGAACTGTGATGTCACGAAGAGTAGCTTCTATGACCAGCAAGATCCATATGCTCATTATATGGGGTAGCTTTTTTCGAGTATGTTGTCTACACCTTTCACTGACAGCATCTATAACCAGAGAATTTGGTGCTGGGTGAGAAAACAAAAATTTAGAATCCCTGGTCAGGATGCAGTATTTTTATCAGCCCACTTGCATGTAGGAGGTGCTCTTGATGGAATCTACCAGACGGTCTTGGATGGCTCAAGCAGAGCTTCATTAATCAGCAGTGCCACCCGTGTTGAAGTAGAAGTATGCAATATGTCCAGGAATTTGTGATGGGAATCCTGGACTTCATCCAAGGGAATCTGAGGCATGTCCATGACCCTCTTCATCAAGTCTGGGAACTGCCAAAAGTTATCAGTTAATGATGGTAGTGGTGCTCTTACTGTCTTGTCAGGTGATGAGGAAGAAATGTAAGGAAGAGTGACTTACTTGCCTGCCATGACCACTTGTTCCTCAAAGGCCTCCACTGCTAATTCAGAGTGGAGGGCAGGACTGTACAGTCCCAAAGAACCAGAACAAGATCTTTTATGTTCCTCATCAGACTGAATCAGAGCTCCACAAAACTGCTGGCAGTATACGGCCATGAATTCCAATAAGGCCAGTGAGAAGGACCATCAGACATGGGGGAGATATCCATTGTTGGTTGTCCCAAGTGTTAACAGACAGTAGTCTGGTATCCTGCATTTCTTGCGTCTGCAGAGGGGAATCATGTCTCCTGGAGTAAACTGAAGAGCCTTGAACAGAAAGCTCTGAGTCCAAATGTTCCTCCACATATTGTACAGGAGGTGACAACCCTTTTTTACAGGATCTTCCCTTAAAAGAAGTGCAAATCTTGCATTTGATGAAGATATGAGAGTCTCCCAAGCAATGCATACACTGAGAACGGCCATCACTGAAGAAAATATCCTCTCAATGCAAAAGGCACATTTTAAAATCTGTGAAGCCATACATCCCAGATAGAAGAAAAATGGGGGAAAAACAAAAGTGTGTGTGTGTGTGTGTGTGTGTGTGTGTGTGTGTGTGTGTGTGTGTGTGTGTGTGTGTGTGTGTGTGTGTGTGTGTGTGTGTGTGTGTGTGTGTGTGTGTGTGTGTGTGTGTGTGTGTGTTTTTTAAAAAGAAAAATAGGAATAACAGCTCCAAAAATTAAAAGGTACTAATATCTGACAACTACTAAATAGGTAACAATATCTACAAATATAAAGAGAAAACAGATACGCACTAAACTCTGTCTCTGGCTAAAAGCAGCTGAAAATGAACAGACGGCAGTTTACCCAGGCAGCCCTAGATAGCCTCGATACCGGGTACAAGGATGTTTAAGGTGTATGAGCAGGCCAAATGGGCACTGCTATCAAAAATCTCTGATCAAAGGTGCAGGGTGCATGTGCACCTGAAGTGGAGCATCTATAGGGATACTAGACAAAGAACTGCTACTTTTTTCCACCATTATCCTGAGCATACAACCCCAACTCCAAAGAATAGATGGAAAGCCAAGCATAAGTCTACAAAGTATGCTACATTCAGAAAATTCTAATTGTATGCAAGTAAATTCCTTATTTCTAAGAATCCTCAGTCTCCATACCTGAAGGGAAGATTTTTCACCTGTAATTGGAGTTCTGAATTTATATTCTTGCTGCAAAGCCATACTCTTGAGTATCACATGGTTGTGGTATTGTGATGCTCACTAACATGAGGCCCTCTATAAAAGTAGAAAAAAAGAGAATGGATGCGGAGAGTCAATATACTTAAGAACTCCAATTACACAGTACTAACATTCCCTTATTCTTTTAGAAATCTGCAGCTCCCTATTTTTGGCAGATTAGTTTGCAGTAATAAACCACTGGAAGATAACTGAAGAGTAGCAATTAAATAAAGAATGCAGCACCACTCTCCCAAAATATGCAGCAGACTTAGCTCCTCAGCTGAGACACTAGTGCTGCATGAATATCTGAACGGTGCTCCTGGCAGCATCTTTGAAAATTTCTATTCTGAATATATTTCCTAGATACAGTGTAGAAGCTCACAATTCATTAATGCATTCAATATATTGAAATACCAGATAAATTACTTTGGTCTTTATTACTGTTACTATGGTGCCATACACTCTGGAACAACTCTCTAAGTAAATGCATGTTACCAGTGTTTAATTTTGAAGTGTATTTAACAAATTTCTTATTAGTTACAACAGCTTTAAAAGAACTTTGCTCTGAAGAGAAGGTGGGTAAGCAAATCCCAATGTTACAGGTTTTCCACATAACTGTTTTTGCTGCCTATCACAGTCAATAGTACACAAGTCATGACCAACGGGCATGATTTTCTCAGAGGAGAAAAAACAAAGCTACTCTATCTCCTACTGAGAATGCTAAGAATTGATTAGTTTGAGTACTGTCCCTGTAGATCCCTTCTCCAAAGATGTGTGCTCCTATGAAACTGCAACTTTAAAATCCTCTAGGAACCAGTGACAATGGATGGATAGAAAGCTGGCTACATTACAAAGTTGACTGGCAATAAAATGGATAGAAAGCTGGCTCGATCATCAGGCTCAACAGGTAGTGATCAACGGCTCGGTATCTAGTTGGCACCCAGGGGTCGGTGTTGGGGCCAGTTTTGTTCAACATCTTCATTAATGATCTGGAGAATTTGGTGGATTGCACCCTCAGCAAGTTTGAAGATGACACTAAGTTGGGGGCAATGGTAGATACGCTGGAATGTAGAGATAGGATACAGAGTGACAGACACATTGGAGGATTTGGCCAAAAAAAATCTGATGAGATTCAAGAAGGACAAGTGCAGAGTTCTACACTTAGGATGGAAAAATCCCATGCCCTGCTACAGACTGGGGACCGACTGGCTAGGTAGCAGTTCTGCAGAAAAGGACCTGGGGGTTACAGTGGATAAGAAGCTGGATATGAGTCAACAGTGTGACCTCATTGGCAAGAAGGCTAACGGCATATTGGGCTGCATTAGAAAGAGCACTGCCAGCAGATCGAGGGAAATGATTATTTCCCTCCATTCAGCACTGATGAGGCCACACTTGGAGTATTGTGTCCAGTTTTGGGCCTCCCACTACAGAAAGGATATGGATAAATTGGAGAAAGTCCAGAGGAGGGCAACAAAATGATTACGGAGTGGAGCACATGACTTTTGAGGAGATGCTGAGGGAACTAGGCTTGTTCAGTCTGCAGACGAGAAGAATGAGAGGGGATTTGATAGCAGCCTTTAACTACCTGAAAGAAGTAATGGTTTCAAATTGCAGTGGTGGAGGTCTAGGTTGGATATTAGGGAAAACTTCACTATGAGGGCCGTGTAGCACTGGAATGGGTTACGTAGGGAGGTGATGGAATCTCCATCCTCAGAGATTTTTAAGGTGCATCTTGACAAAGCGCTAGCTCGGATGATTTAGTTGAGGTTGGTCCTGCTTTGAGCAGGAGGTTGGACTAGATGACCTCCTGAAGTTCCGTCCAACCCTAATCTTCTATAACTCTATGACAATATTGAGACTGCAGACCTATATCCTTGTGCACCCAAATGCTGGTGTATTAGTACATAAGGAATGATGGTTCCAATAGCCCTCACTTCCTTTATCAGCCACTGTTGACAGATTGACTCAAAACTTGATCTGCTCCTAGGCGGGTCAATATCTGCCATGAAATCTAATTGTGATGATTTGGAGGACTGTCTACATACAACTTATTAATTCATTTTTGATATTATGAACTCTCTGCTTGTGACCTTATGTCTGTCTTTACACTATTCTTGCCACATATTTCTTGTGTAAAGGAGAGTAGGACTGGAGTTTGTGTGTCCATCTCTGAATAGGGTAGTCATTGAGGACCATCAAAAACTGAATAAGCCTTGTCCTAGAAGAACAATGGGATGGCTGCAATCTAAGTAAAACCATTTTTTCAACATTTCAACTCCAGGTGGATGATAATCAAGCAACAAGGGACTTTGATCACCTGATGGAGTTTGACGCTGACCAGGGATGTCAGCTGACAGAGGGAACTGACTGGAAGTTATAAAAAGATAATGTCTGCTTTGAGTAGTCCTCTCCCTCACAACCAAAAAAAGAAGGCAAGACTGAGCAGGGTGAAAGAGGGAGGGGGCAGTAGAATCCTGTACCCACCGAACACATATTGGCCAAATCCCAAAGGATTCTCGAAGTGGTGAGGAAAGTGAGGCAGGGATTTGTGTGCATATTTTCCCACAGATGTCTTGTATATCTCTTGTGCTGTCTATAATTAAAGTGTGATTGGTTTAGAATTCCTTTTGCAAAGTCTGTTTTATTAGGTTCAATTATAACATGTCCCCAAAAGATTAAACTATTAACCAGAATTCTCACAAGGGTGGAGTTCTGGGGAGGGTGTATTTGAGCAGGGGGCAGGGAAGGGCTCAGAAGTCGTCTTAGGACTAGGGTGGCTGGAATGCACGGTCTACTTCCGAGTGGGAGTTTATGCCCTGATAGTGATGCTAGGTGCCAAAGAAAGGGACAGTGGCTACAGCCTAGAACCAGGGGAAATTAAAAGCACATGGTCCAGTGCATGGTTCCACAAACAGCAGCCATGTCAGTGTGCAGCAGAGAAGTTCAACCAGGTCTAATGAACCAAAATCATAAGTCAGGACTCTTCTGAGTTAAGGATTGTAATGAAAATTATATAGACTCATGCTGGGAATTCTCTTGTTGGAGAATCATTTATGTCATCTTGATCAGAAGAACATGCTCTGTACTCACCTATATAAGGGCCCTTTTTTATGAATTCTGAGACACTGGCTGCTCAAAAGCACGTCTTATCATTTTCTCTGCTGTGATTTCTACCATGCATTTCTACCACGCATTTTCTCTACCTTGATTTCTGCAGTGCTGAAGAGATAGGCACTTGAAAAAAAGAAGCTGATAATAGGTCCCACAAAGAGTCATTCTTCTGTGTAACATCTTTAATCTGTCTTCATCATAACAAAAGAGGAGACCTGACCCACAGCTCAAGAACAGTGGTCATGCTTACTCAAAAGAAAAAACAATACCAGGAAATATAACATAAAAGCTTGTAATTAGATATCTGTATGTCTGTCAGCTGAGAAAGTTCACGCCCTATAATAACTATATTAAAAACTATGATTAAATTTAGTAGATATAAAGACATTTGAAGTTAGACAAGCACATGACTGGGGGAGACTAGAGTTAACTCAAAAATTGTATTTGAAATGCAAGAAAGCAAATTTAGAATTCTGATGGACTAAGCAGAAGATCTGTAAGAATTCTGTGCATTAACCATGAGCTAAAACTAAACTGACCATCATTGTTTTCAAAGAGCGAGATGCATACGAGCCTTCAAATGACCATCCCCCATCAATGAATAGCAGTACAGAGCACATGATGACCGCTACTTTAGCATATTCTCTTGTTCCTGTTCTCTTGATAGCAAAAGAAAGAAAAAGCCAGGTGGAAAGGTTTTAGAGCATTTTATATAAAATTTATATTTATATATTTTATATTTTATATAAAATTTATTATTTATTACAATGATTTAAAAAATCACCAAAAACATGCTGTAAAAGATTGTTCTCAATCTTTGGCTGCCACAGACTTTTACAATATTTGTTTTCTCTTCATTGTTGATTTAACTAAATGATTGAATCTACACAGATCCTTTATCAATTATAATTAACCGGCTGCTCTCAGTGATGCCACAATTCGGTGTTTGATATTACAGTTGCTTCATTTACTAGCAAATTGGGGAGCATGCTGACTATACAAGAGAATGTTTCTTTTAAAAAATACAGACACCTTTGTACTCAGCAATTTAAGAAAAGGAGAAAAAAATAATCTCAAATGGGTTTTAGTGAAATATATACATAAACCTTTCTATTTTGATTGAATGGGCTTGGAGGTACATGTGAGTTGGGCATGAGAATTGGAAAAAAAACCAACAAAAAAAGGGCAGGATGACATTAAAAGACAAATCCAAGATCATTTTAGACAGAAACTTTGAATGAGTATAAATGGTAACAGATTCCTTGTATAAGGGATTGAATTAGTCAGAATAAAAGCTTTATGCTTGCCAATTCTAAAACTATTATCAGTGAAATAGTAAGTGTGCACCTTCCAAAATTCATGAAAAGCCATTAAAACCATTAAAAAAATTCAGTCTACTTACTAACAATTTTCAAACTTAATGTGCAATAGTGAAGTATAACATGAAGCTGGATGCTTCAAACACACTCAAGAACAGATTATTCAGCTGAAATGTGTTACTAACGTTATAAAAATGCAATATAAGACTAGAGGATAATAAGTCAACTATCTCAAATATAGAACTAAGAATATTTCCATTTTTTCTCTGCTTTAACCCACAATCCTGTACACTTCCTTTTATCATCTGATTTTGTGGAATGCATTTCATGGTCTGATTTTTAGAAGTATTAAAATATCAATGACCATCAATACTGTAAGGGCATAAGCTTAATCAGTTTTGAAAATACAGTTTCCAAAAGATTACATATATTGCTTTAAAATATATTTGGACATAGCAGATGGTCTCTGATTTGAGATGCCTTTTGGTCTTACCTAAACCATTCCCTTAACCCCATAATACAAAAGAAAGTTATGGAATAAATCATAATGATGTATGTTATGAAGTGTTGTATTATGGTAAAACACTCAGCAAAAACACACTTCAAATTAATCTTTTCATAAATATTGTAGACATTGTTTGAAAATATATGCAGGTTTCTCTTTAATAAAAACCAACAGGGTAAGCGAGCATATTTAAACCATCTGAAATGTCACAAAGAAGGTAGGCAACATAGACTTTGCCTCTTTTCCTTGGGTACCTATTTAATGGAACCTAAATGCCAAGATCACTACTACAGCTAAAAATATTTGAAAATAAGGTGACGGGTCATTTACTATACAGATCATGGCTTGTACTCCCACCTCTGATACCGTATACCCTCATATGGGGTTCAGGTTTGTTAGAGGTCAGAGGAATTAGTGCCTCACTTTGGCATGCTAATAAATGTAATGAGCACTGTTGAAAGACTCAAGAGTGAGTTGTATCTTAGAATCATAGAATCATAGAATATTAGAGTTGGAAGGGACCTCAGGAGGTCATCTAGTCCAACCCCCTGCTCAAAGCAGGACTAACCTCTGCTATATCATCCCAACCAGGGCTTTGTCAAGCCGCAGCTTAAAAACCTCTAAGGATGGAGATTCCACCACCTCCCTAGGTAACCCATTCCAGTGCTTCACCACCCTCCTAGTAAAAAACTTTTTCCTAATGTCCAACCTAGACCTCCCTCCCTGCAACTTGAGACCGTTGCTCCTTGTTCTGTCCCTAATGGAAAGAACGTTGGCAATAAATGGGGCCTTTCAGGGAAGATAGGGAAAGGAGGGAGGTGGGAAGGTGTGTGGGAGGCTATGAAATGGTAAATCCAAAGCATTATTGAGATTCTAAAAGGGTCTTAAAAAGGGCCCCAGGGAAAATTATGGTTCTGTCCTCTAAGAATCTTTCCTTTGATTTCCTGGTGTAGCAGCCATTTAATATTATGTTAAAACATTACCTATTTTGATATGCAGGACATTTCAATATTGTGAATAGCATATTACTTATTTTTCCCAAAAATAACAATAGTAATAACAATAATAATGCTATCTCTTTTATATATAGAGCTTTTTTCATCAGTAGATCTCAAAGAACTTTACAAAGGAATTCAGCATCATTACCTTAATTTTACAGATGGGGAAATGAAAATGAGTAGGCTTGGAAGGCTTAATTTTTTATCAGTAAATGCTGATAATTGTTGATTTCACAATATACACACAAACCAACAAAAATATTTCCATTGTGATAACTGAAATTTACAGACAGGCAAAATAAGAAAAATTGCTGTTTGAGAATTAACTAGGGTTTGATTTAAGGCTCTTTATTTTGTATATTTTGACATGTGATGTTGACATATTTTTGTTTTTAATAGTTCTACAACTAAGTTTTTGAATCTCACTGTCTACTGTCATTAAATAATTATTGTCTAAGCCTCTCCTCAGGCAATGGTCTGACCGCCCATAATTTCCAGGAACTATGAAAATTTCAGTTAACCAAAAAAAAAAAAATGCTTAAAACCCATAATTTTTTGCAACTGTGAAAATGTATGATAAACTGTGATAAATATAGAAACAATGCTTAAAGCTGAACACTGATATCTGTCAAAATTATAAAAAATAAAAATTGCATTCCATTGACCCCTAATCTAAACCTTACTTCGAGGTTAGTCAAAATCTCAATTCACTGGATAGTTTGCTCCATAGTGGATCTTCCATTAAAATAACAACCCTCGTTTAGTAGATGGACTGCAGGCAAAGAATGACAAGCCTTTCATTCCTCAAATTTATGTTGCCATTGCCAGCTGACCTTATTTAGTCCACAGATGACAAATGCATGAACTACGGTGTAGTTTTCAAACTTAGTGTGTTAATTTTTCCAAATTGCAATTCCAATTAAATTCAATGAGACTTTGTCCGACCATTCTGCTATTAATGGGAGTGGCACGTAGCTTGCAACTCTAAAAGTCAGGCAGAGTTTTTACATACCCAGGCATCCATATCTGAAAATGGCCACACTGTATGTCAGAACACTAAAATTAGTATTGTGCTGCCAACCCTAAAAATGAGCTTTTTACAAAAGCTGAAATCATAGAATCATAGATTAGGGTCGGAAGGGACTTCAGGAGGTCAAAAGAGGACCAACCCCAACTAAATCATCCCTGCCAGGGCTTTGTCAAGATGTAACTTAAAAATATCTAAGGATGGAGATTCCATCACCTTCCTAGATAACCCATTAGAGTGCTTCATCATCTTCCTAGTGAAAAAGTTTTCCCTAATATCCAACCTAGACCTCCCTCCCTGCAACTTGAGACCATTGCTCCTTGTTCTGTCATCTACTATCATTGAGAACAGCCTAGCTCCATCCTCCCTGGAACCCCCTTTCAGATAGTTAAAGGCTGCTATAAAATCCCCCCTCATTCTTCTCTTCCGCAGACTAAGCAAGCCTAGTTCCCTCAGCGTCTCCTCAAAAGTCATGTGCTCCTCAAAAATAATTTTTATTGCCCTCTGCTGGACTCTCTCCAATCTGTCCACATCCTTCCTATAGTGGGGGGTCCAAAACTGGACACAATTCACCAAATGAGGCCTCATCAATGGCAAGTAGAGGGAAATAATCATTTCCCTTGATCAGCTGGCAATGCTCCTACTAATACAGCCCAACAGTCCATCAGCCTTCTTGGCAATAAGGGCACACTGTTGACTCATATCCAGCTTCTTGCCCACTGTAACCCCCAGGTCCTTTTCTGCAGAACTGCTGCCTAGCCAGTTGGTCCCAAATCTATAGCAGTGTGTTCAAAGATAACGGCCAATGACTCTGCAATCACATCAGCCAACTCCTCAGCATCCTCAGATGCATTCATGTAAATAAAGATAAACTTATAGGACAACTTCCCCCACCCCCACCCCATTCAGAAGTTTTCAGAAGTTTGCTTTCTGTCCTTTTCAGACTTTGATGCAAAATTTCCTTCCTACATTTCAAGCTCTTCAGTAAACTTTTAGACTCCTCTAATCTACTTAAATCTACACAGGGTACAGGCTTGTGAAAATATTTTTTTAAAACATTCACAATCAGTTTGGGGTGTGTGTACTTGTGTAACTATGTCAATCTAAAAAGAGTTAGGGAGTTAACTGTGTACCCCTCAACAATCTCTGACTCCCAATTTCATGGTGCAAGACTGTACTTCTCATATCTCAAAACTTTGCCACTGTACATCTCCTCATATCTGTCCTGCCATATCAAAGATGTTACCTGCATGATTTGATGTAATCTACAGTACATAGTTTGTTATTATTTGCATGTACTGTACAGATTAATCTACTCTGGTATTTTGGTATAAGTGAGGGTATAGAAAACTAACTTTGGGCTTTATAAGCCATTGGGACCATGATTCTGCCCAATCAGATGTTATCAAACTTTTTCACAGTATGAACCACATTTTAGTAGAGCTATCTTCTCTCTTATACACACAAATATATAAACTAATCAAGCTATTTATTCCTAAGAAAGAAAGAAAGAAAGAAAGAAAGAAAAAGAATTTCTATTTTTAAACACTTGGAAAGCATGCAAACACTATAATGATGAGCATCATAGTAGGCACATTTCAAATGTTCATTCAAGTTCGAGATATTACTGGTTCTAGTAGTACCTCCTATTTTAAGCACAGGGAATATTGCTGGAATGAGCTGGTAATATAATTAAAACAGAATGAACTTAAATGCATTTATTGTAGATACATTAAATATATAACCTGCACATGATGAAGTAAAATCCTCAATTTTTTTCAGTATTTTAGCAGGAAGCTCGTTTCATGTGTCATGATGGATGTACTATATTTGCTTTTCAATCAACCATGATAAATAACCTCATGTAACTGCTTTTATTGCATCAGATACAGAGATATTAAAGAAAGATTGGCTTTTCTTGTTTCCTAATTCTGTATAACACATTTTTCATTCAACCTTTCCACGTTTAAAGAAAACTAACAATTTTACTTCCATGCACAATAAGAAGCAGTAATATAGGTTTATTGGAAACAGTAGAAACTTGCTGTACTGCACTTAGTTATTTTGAACAGATGGTGAATCTTACCTCAGACCAAAGATATGTGATTGCTCATAACTGAATAAAGAGTGAATTTTAGCTTCTGAATTCAAAATTATAAGTCTGTCAATTACATCCTGCAAAAAGAAGGCATTATTGTAAAATTCTCATGCATCTTCTTATATTTTGTATACCTATGTTTAATTTGTGTGTAAAACACTTTCAAAATATAGCATTACTGATTCATAATGTTAAAGAAATAAAGCAAATTTTGTAACAGTGCTAGTGCTTAATGTTCTTGTTGCCATTGAAGTCAATGGAGCAGAATCAAGTTAAAAATATATATAAAAAGCCAGAAACAAATAACTCAGCTAAATGCATGTCAAGATACTGAAATATTAAACATTTTAATTATTATTACATTTTAATATATGAGTAAAATGGTAAAGTGTTTTAGTGTTTTTGAAATTTGTACAGTTCTTTCCATTTTATTTAATATCTAGCTAATTTGATCAAAATTTAAAGTATTAAATAAATGTGTACATAGAAACATAAGTACCAAACCAGATTAGAAAGTGGTCTATCTCTAACTATAGTCAGTACCAGATGCTTCAGAGGAAGGTTAAAAAACCTCATAGTGGACAATTATGGAATAACCTGCCCAAAAAGGAAAGACTTCCACCTTCCCGACCCTGTCAAATCAGCAGTTTGCTTATAATGTGAAGTAAGAGTGTTTTATATGGCTAATTTTATTTTTATATTACAGTACCTAACAAAACTCTAAATGACCAGTGGGTTACTTACTGTTTCTTCCACAGTTCACAATGTATTATCCTTCTCTCTAGTTTGTCTTGTATTTTAATCGCTTCCAAAATAATAATTTCATTTTTAAAAATGCAATCAGAAATGCACCAAAAAAAATCCACCGATAGCATTTTCTTGGACACAGATTGGTGTGTTAAGATCAAAAGAACTAAAACCAAAGAAATCCTTAAGGGCTTTGTTTGCACTGGATGAAATCCATTTATTTATTTATTAGTTATATTTTGTGTGAGAAGCATGGCCTCAGAAACAGAAGGGAGAATTATTGTCTGACTCTTTAGAGCAATGAGTCACTTCAAGACACATCAGAAAAAAAAATTTATGAACTTACTTTCATAAAATCCACCAGAACTTGTATTTCAATTTTAAAAAATGAAGTTACCACTACCAGTAAAACAACAACTAAAGGAAAAGTGGAAAAACCAGAATGCTCAAAGCAGATTCTCCTTTATTTAAAATGCATTCTTATTTAAAGATGGTGTAATCCTCTGACAACAAATTATCTTTTCCCCACAGAACAACTTCACTGCAACATGAAGTAGCAATTTTACTTACAATGCAACTAAACAATTCAACATTTATTCTAATTTACTAGAAACTCAGTTTTATTGGATCATTTCTGTATACAAAGATTATCATAATTTCTTTTACCCCAAGATTGCTGCTGTCTTCAGTCAATGGTTAGCCATGAACTCAGTAATGTAAATAATTCAAAAGGGACTTAATGCAAATTGGCTATTTGTTTGCACAAAGAATGAGATACTGAGTGATGTTTGTCTGACAAAAGCAGCCTCTTCTGCCACCTGTATGTTTTAACAAGGAGCTAGGGTGAGGGGTTGAGCATTGTAGAGGGACATGGGGGATCTAAACAGTGACATGGGAACAAATGAACCATGCATAGTGGTTATAAGGGAATGACGAACTTGAGAGAAACATGAGGAAGGAGTGCAGTTGCACAAGGGCCAACAGGGGATTCTGAGCTGTGGAGGGTCGTGGGCAAATACCAGGGCTCTGAATGTGGAGAGAGCATAATTTGGAGAATATATATGAACTTTTACTGCTATCCATGTTAGCAACTATCAGCACTGAAATAACATTTCTTTTCAAATCAAGGAAATTCCTCCAAACAAAAAGCTTTATTAAAAATCAGTTAAAGGTGTTTCCAAGCATATTCCACCAGCACAGATTTATAAAGCTAAGAAATCATTACTTAAGTTTCACCCAATCATAGAACTTTAAACATGATTTCACCTTCTTCATATTACATCACTTGCATACACTACCTTCAACACATGACCACTCCCTTCTTATGCCTCATAAAACATGCAATTGTGACTCTGAACACAAATAACTACTGAAAACAGAAAATACCACCTTACTGGCTCATTAATCACCTAAATATTGTTACAAGATTTTAAAACAGTAAATTCCAAACATAACAATTTTACAAACTATTTCCACTTTTAAAAATTTTCTCCGCTAGCAGTCACCCAAGACTCTCACGCATAACTAAAAATCTACACCATAAACACTAATAAAATATTTTAAAATGATACCAATTCAAAATTTTGACTAATTAATAAACCTCCAAATGCAACCACTTTGTGTGGTCAGAGTTGACATTTACACGTGATGTATAGAAGTGGAGGAAGGAGGGTGGGGAATGTCGATAAAATAAAGTGGAGAATGTGCAATCATTAACATAGGTTACGAGGATTGGGTAAGAACTTTCCTAGTAATTTCCCGACTTTTTATATTTGTGTTGGTGGTTTATGGATTTCTAACAAAAAAATGATAAAAATGGCTTAGAGTTGCAGAAGTCTACATATTTCTCACTATAATGGGCATGCTATAAGACTATATATATTTTCATATATATATACACACACACATGTAATAATGTATGATACGAATATGTGCATACATATGGGCACACGCGTACATACACACAAAATTAGAGATGTTCATATATATATATATATATCATCATCATCCCTGGAAACAGATTTAGAATACAAGTGAGGAAAGAAAGTAAAACCTTAAAATTATGTCAAGATTTTATATTACCCAATGTACCATGTGCATATGCTGCCCTCATGCTGTAAACAATAAAAAATGCAAAAACACTTTACAATTTATCTTTAAGAAGAAAAAAGAACATGTCTTTAATTATTAACACAATACTTGCTCAGGCAAAATATCTAACCACACTGAAGTATTTCGAAAAAAAAATCAGAAGAAAAACCTACTTACAATAACATTTGTAGGAACTTCACGGAGAGAATATTCTGGTTTATTTGGCAGCTCCTGGTCACCGATCAGTTCATAAATAACTGGATAGGATAGCAAATTTACTAGTGCTAGAAAAGACTTAAAAAAAAAAAAAAAAGTTGCTCCTGTGAACTTTTGTATTTATATAACCAAACATTTGATAGCATTTAATTGCTACTTAATTAAAACAACAAAAAAGTTTGGCCCAGTCTTAGCCTCACCCTGCTCTTCAGTGTGAAGTTTAAACAGCCCAGCAAAACATATGCGGAACGTTACTTATATCCTCGCCTAAGAGTAGTGCCCTGCATCGTTTGAGGACTGTGTGGACTGATGGGCTGCCACACTGCAGAAGTGAATGGCCCCGTGAAACTGAGAATTTTTCCATGGGGATGAATGAAGTACAATTCTGGAAATAACTTTAGAATTATTTTAGGATACAATTCTACTTATATCATTTCATACTTGTAAAATGTGGTGGTTGGGATCCTCTTCTAGAACTAATAGTTGTAACTGATTCTAAGACAAAGTAACCACTATCAGAAAGAGTTTTTCAAAAATTAACTGGAAATCAATGATAAAATCAAATCATATTCCATGTAGAACATTAGCCAATTTAGATATATAGATATATATATATGTGTGTATCTATATGCTCTTCTACCACGATGCTCATAAATTTCAATTTATGCTATTTTAAGACCTCCTTTTTTCAAGATGATCCTGTAGATCACTCCTTTTAATGATATACTTTTAAATTGACTTTAAGTGACCCTTGTAATTGTGACCCTCCATATAACACAGAATCGTATTTCATTTATTCATTGTTTTGAATGCTGTACTACACCAATTTTGCCTAAATTAAAAATAATGCTGATGAAATACTTCATTTAGGACATTAATGAAATCACCAATGTATGTATATGCAGTAGTAACAAACAGTACAAAATCAGATCATTTCTCACCTTCTGACAGCTTCGGTCAATGGGATCTACTGGAATGGAACTGGGGTGAGTTACCCTAAGATCATCTCTTCCGCTCTCCAGAACAGCCCAAAGTTCAGTTATAAGTGCTTTTATAAACCCTAAAATTTAATATTTGATATAGTCAGAAAAATGCTGAAAAAACAAGTAAAATAAAACTCAAAACTCTATACAATGTGGAGCAAATCTTAAAAAGAGATTGCCTAAGGGACTACCCTCCTTTTCTATCCATGCTAATATGGATCCACGTTCCTTCACATTGATGATCCAATCATATCATTGTGACAGCTACAGAAACTGATTACAAGGAAAAGTAATACTATTATAGATAACATTTGTTTCTTTTGATGAGATTAAGTAGTTGGAAACGGAGGATAAGCTGGCTCTTATAGACCACAATTAGTGAACCATATGTTATACAATATCATAGGTCCTAAAGACACAGGATTTAAGGAAACTTGCCTGGAAATAACTCACTTGCACTTGTATAGTAAAATAAACTAGATTTACCTAGAGAGAAAGTAGTTTTGCACAGCTGCCTGTGCCAGTCTATTGTAATGTATATTGCTAGCTGATTTTCAAATATGTTAAATCTTATCAATATATATCTTCAAATGAAAATTAAGGAAAACATAACTAGAAATACATATCTTCTGAGTATTGTCTTCTCTAAATGATAGACTGATAATTATGACTTCATTCATGTTTGTATAAATGCCTTCTGGCATAGGTGAGGCTCCCTGCTGATTCTTTGCACCTGCCTTCAATATTATTAATCATAAGATGTGACCTGACTGTGTACAATAGCAGGACAGAAGGAGTCACTCAAATTAATCTATTCCTCATTTCCTGAGAGACTCCAGAGAGAGTAGTACTAGACAATTTCTTTTTTGACTGGCCACAAGGTTTCTCGTGTGACATACCATAGGGCTCTATTCTGTTGCTCAGGAGCAGAAACATGCATACAGATCATTTAAAAGGATTACTAAGAAAATTGGAACTATCGTGTCTTCACTATGATGTCTAACCAGCAGAGATGAAACCAAGAAAAGACTGAAAAAGCTTGTGGTCTGAAGAACTGGTAGATGTTATTTCAGCTTCATTCTTTTGTTGAGTTTGCCTGCCATAGTCCTACAACCTTGCCATCTTAGTTACTTCCCCAGCTGCTTCCAGATGAACAACTGAACAGTTGCCAAACAGTTCCATGATCTACACTGGTTGCAATTCCATTTATCAGTTTTAATCTATGAAGCAGTACATAGTTTAGGTGCAGGCTACTTGAGAGACCACCCATCTCCTGTGGCACCACACCAGTTGAAGTCAGTTGTGGTGCCAGTCCCTGGTTTAATTTGGAGAAGATTTCTGGCACAGTAGTTTTTGTGAAGAATCCTCGGTTCTGGAACTCATTTTCTCACCAGTCAGTGGTCCTAAAGAGTGAGAGTTAGGCCTTCTATCCATTTTCCCAGGCTTTTGAGAAGTGAATGGATCATGAAAATGGTAAATACCAAAGAAGCTGGTATTTAATAATTATGATTCATTGATGAATGAGGAAGGTTTGTGATTTATTACTAGTTTATTTTGTAACATTCATTAATGTAATCATGCATTTAGGTGAAAGGATAGATACATTTCTTTGAAATTAAAAAAAAAATGAAATAAAAATAAAAAGAGGAGCATTCTTTTATTATGCTATCTTAGTTTTGTTTTCGAGTATACAGGACCATATTCTTCCATCTGCAAAATCTTAAACGCATAAGACATGTGATTGTACTTAAGAAAAAGTATTCAAAAGAATAAATTTCCACCCAAAAAAAAAAAAAAAAATCAACAAGCACCGAAGTTGTCATTACTAATATTGCATACCTATCTTAATCACATCTGACTTTATCTTGTTTAGAATTATATTATTCTAATTCATGCTATCACAATGTGTTATTACCTATGATAAAGTTCACCTTTAAAATTACCTGAACGCTGCAGAGCTACTGCACCTGGAGATGTTGCTGCCATTTGTGTAACCATCACTCCATAACCAAACCTTTCACATCCACTCACCTATTCATAATAAATGTAACAGATAAAAAAAGTTAGGAGCATATAACTAAAATGTTCATATTCTCAAATGTTCTCTTATATATTTTTACTTGTTCCCTGCAAAACTTTACATTCTGTAAACAAATTTATTTGGACCTGTCAGGGCCAGATTACAACACAAACATGTTTATTTAGCAAGTAAAGGAATCTCTTCCTCTGTTATTTCAAAGTATAGATAGCATAATATACAGCACATGTAACTTCTGTACAGAATAACAACTTTTAAGACTATAACCACCCAAATCCTTTGCACCCACTGATTAAAACTAGGAGCCACAGAACCTTTGAAATTCCATGTGATAACATGTTTTGCCCCCATAAATGAATGCATAATTCCCTATGTAATTTGATGTCTGGTATGTTAGATCTTGATGTTTTACTGGCAACGACTGTACAGACACTTCAATGATTTCATCACTGAGCACTGGACAGACTAAGCTCTGGACCCCAAAATTAAACTAAGGGTAAAAAACATCCTTTTGCTTAACATTCTGAACTGAAAAGTAACAGAGACAATATCCGACATTATTGACATTTTGTAAAGCAACAATTGAAATAAAATCAATGTATCATACATTTAGAATGTTGGATTTCATATTAATTCAACTCTTTCAATAACATACCAAACAAAGGTTTATGGTTTTCCATTCTAATTACCTTAATGAAAAAAAAGTAATTGTGCTAGACTCTGCCATGCTTACCTGCAGTTTTTTTGAAAATCTGCTGAACATGAAGGTCACACATTCATTGAAGGCTCCTGTATTATGAAGCAGAAGTAGTCCTTTTGGAGTGGCAGCAAAGTTTAACAAATCATCTAATAAAGTCTCTTCCCATACCATACTGAAAATTATAGAAAAATTAAATGAATCAAAAAAGATTTAAAAAAAAAAAAAAAAAAGCAGTGAAAAACAAGAGAAAATATAAACTTTTCAGTTTTAAAAAATATTTATCTTTCACTGGACCTGTGTATATGCAAAGAGCAACTACCTGTTGGGTTAAACTATGTATAAAACAGCAGAACTTGCATACAAATACTGCATCCAAATTCAAGATCACAGAAAAGACCTCACAGGGTGAGATAGCATGGTCTAGTGGATAGATGACATGACATGGAGCCAGAAGACCTGGTCTCTAATTCCCAAACCTACTGCTGACTTACTGTGTGACTTGGGTAAGTCACCTGTCAGTGCCTCAATTTCCCCATCTGCAAAGTAGGAATAAGATTGCTTTTTCACCACTGTAAAACATTTTGAGAGCTAAAGATAAAAACACTATGTATCTGCAAAATATTATTAAAATTGTTTTGTAGGTGTTACACAAGACATGGTACAATGCTAGAAAATGGGGGCAATTATGAAAACAAGGTGCTATTCACATGTGGGCTCAGTAAGCCTATGTGCATTCTTTCCAAACTATTCCACCTTTGAGGTGGAATAAAATGTATCCACTGGAGTCCAGAGACTAGTGACTTCATGTCCAGTGAGAAACATTTTACATATATGAATGGGCAGGGTGACAGGGAAAAAGGTGACTATTAGAAGCAAGTGTGAACATATCCAAACCACCCTCTACACACGAAAGAGAAGCCCATCACTGAAATTATCTCCCACCAGACACCACCCACAGAAGGCACCACTGGATTCACTTCACAATCCTGCTTTCCTGAACATATTGCCTTACTAGATTCTCACTTCTGCGTCCGAGTTCCCTTGGTGGATGTTTGATACCATTTACCCTGGGTTCTTTCAACCCAAAGCTCTTGGTAACCTTACTCTGTGCGGGGTGGTGTCAGGATGGAGACCCGACCTGCCGCCGATAGATGGACTGGCATAAACAATATAACACAAGAGTGATCTCACTTAAAAGCCATATGTTACTTAGCCTCAAGCACTTACATACATCCACAACAGGTTAGTAAAACACCCCTAACCCTCAATAATTACTGAAGTTTGGGGTGGGTCTCAAGTGGAACAGTGGCAGCATTCCGATTAGCCTGTCTTTCAGCTGCTGGTGGGGACCCCAAACTGTGTCCAAGAAATTCCCCAAGAGTCCAAACCTCTGCCCCCCTTATTTATCCTTTTTAATGACACATCACAAAAAATTGTTGGGCAAGCAGTTTCAAAAGCTAATCAAGAGGTTTCCTCAGATCTCTAATTAGCCAGTCAAGTTTGTGCAGAATCCGCATGCCTTGAGGCCCTGACAAACATCTCCTAAAGGGTAAATATAGATAAGCTTCTTGCTTTTCTCCTGAAACACAGATCCCAGCACATTCCCCAGAGACTTCCTGGGGGAGAAAGAGTTGCGCAAACTCAGATGAAGGTTGAGCAAAAGGATCCCTGCCCCTCCTGACTTAGTCATACTAAGGCTGCACATGCCTGCAAAAAGGACTACTGATTTGGGCTGCTGTTAGACAATCAATATTACACTATCGATAGTGGTCCCTGGCCTTCTACTGGTCCATCAAAATCTCCCCATACAATTCCCACTAGCAGCAGTGACAGATATAAGCAGAAGTCATCCTTCTAACAATACTCAAACACCACCTTAGACTTCAGTCATTGTACGTAAAAACTTGAAGTAATTTCTTGTTTAGCGGGAAGCGAAAGCTTCATCTAAAAATAATTTCTCAGAGTCTCTTATTCCATAAAAACCTGTCAAATTCAGCAGTTGGGAAGGTATGTAGTTTATAATTCACTGGAATTGACTATTGATAGACATCTCCAGCAGAGCACTTGCATACAGGGTTTCCTTACTCAATACTGATTTAAAGTCACTATAATCACTTTACAAAAGAGAAAAATAAACCAAAACCAAATATTGTTATAACTGCTATACAAATTAATCATGGAATCTTTTGGAAACTATCCACAACAATTAAAAGGAAAAAAAGACACATATAGGTCTATAAATAGTGTTGAATTACATATTTTTACACCTCACATTCACATGCAATACAGAGTTTTCATATTTCTCACCATATAAAAAAAACGTAACATACAAATATCTACTGGGGGAAAGTATTAACATCAAAGGAGAGGTGTCTTTTTTCTCACTGTGTGACTGACTTTCAGCCAGTATTCTGGCAATCTCACTATATGATGTTTTGAAGGCATCGATGGCTTTCAACAGAACAGGATATTTAACTAATAATACATCAAAGCCATGAGAGAAAAACTGTGTCGACTATTTTGTTTTACGACTTCTAATTCATATTTTCCCAGACAAGTTTTGATCCACACAGACAGCAAATTATGAGCTAAATCTACATAGAACTTAGTGTAACCACATAGAGCTGGGAAGAACGTCATAATTCTATGAGCTAGGGAGGTCTAAAATGAGAAATCTCAGTTCAAGGTATTTACCTACTTGTTGCTACCAACCTGCCCCTGGCAAAATCCTAAGAAAACAGATGGGCCTAATAGCTGTCCTGAAGGTCTACAAATCTGTGCTGTGGTGGATTTGTGTATTTTACCCACATATGAATAGATGCAGCAGTACTTACATGTTTTGTGACTCTTGATTTCCTGAGGAAATGGAGTCTGTCCCAGGTACAGGAGTTGGAATTCTTTCTGAAAGCAAACTAGCCTATGAAATTTAAAAAAACAACAACAACAACAAAAACAGTTATTATTTACATAATTTTAAATTACAGCACTTCTTAGGAGTTCTGACTATCAATAACAAAAAAGGATGGAAGGAGTGTCCAGAGGTTAGGGCATTAGCCTGCCACTTGGGAGATCTGAATTCAATTCCCTGCTCGGTCAACAGGCTTCCTGTGTGACCATACACAAGGCACTTAAGATTTTTAAAGGTATTTAGGTTCCAATCTGCATCTTTAGGTACCTAAATACCTTTACAAATCTGGCCCTTAGTCTCTGTATGTCACAGATCCCCATGTGTAAAACGGAGATAAATAGTACTTTCCTACTTCACAGGGTATTGTGACAATAAATACACTAAAGATTCTGAGGCCCTCAGCTGCTACAATAATGGGGCCATATAAGTGCCTCAGTTAGATAAAATAAAATAGATTAGATTAAATAAATCCTGAATATGTTTTAAAGGGAATATATTTCAAAGTGACACTATAATTTCTGATTAATAAAATATTTTTATCCTGGATCTTTCTTTCACAGTTTTTTAGTTGCTAGACTATTTTGTAAAGGACATAACAAAATAAAAAAACAAGAACTGCACATTGTAGTACGTGCTACTGTAGTGGAGAATTACATTGCAATTCTGCTTTTCTAAATATGTCATTCTGGTAGGATTCTCACTCTTGGGTCTCAGGTCCTTAGTATGAGTCAAGCAGAACTTTCCAAGTTTTTGTGAGGTTTTTTTTGGTCAGGGCTAGCTGGTGGAAACACAAGCCACTACCCCAACTACAAATAACTGAACATTAACCCTTGGAACCTCCTAGTCAGTTCCTTCTTGACCATGATCAGCAAGGAGCAACTCACACAAATTGTGCTACTTCAATTACCATTTCAACTCTGCTTCAACCCACCTAACATCATTGGGATATGATATCCTTTACTCTGAGTCCCTCCTTTTCAGTTAGGTCTGTTTCTTTTTATTATATTTTCCCCATAGCTCTTTTGCCACAATTGACCCAGAATTGCAAATGAAGCTCTGGTCTCCATATAAGCTTTGGGTCTTCGATCAGACCTTTTTCTTTTTTTACGTTCTGTAAATGTTTTGATGCCTTTTTTCCGAACGCTTTGATGTTCTAAAGAAAAACAGGGTTACTTACCAGTAACTGTTGTTCTGCAAGATGTGTTGCTCATATCCATTCCATTATAGGTGTGTGCACAGATTCCTGGAACTTTTTCCCCTTAGCTAGCTCCGTAGGGTTGGCTCAGACGCCCCCTGGAGTACCGTGCTCATGCCGCGGTACATAGGGCGCTGCCGACCCCGCGGACCCTCAGTCACTTCTTTCTGCCGACTCCGACAGTGGGGACGGAGGGCGGGTGTGGAATGGATATGAGCAACACATCTCGAAGAACGACAGTTACTGGTAAGTAACCCTGTTTTCTCTCTTCGAGTGATTGCTCATATCCATTCCATTATAGGTGATTAAATAGCCATACCTTGGAGGTGGGTAGGAGTCAACGGTGAGTTGCTCTCATCAGGACAGCCCTGCTGAAGCCCGCGTCCTCTCTCGCCTGCTGCACTATGGCGTAGTGGGACGTGAAGGTGTGGAACGATGACCAGGTCGCTGCTCTGCAGATGTCCTGCAGGTGCACTCTTTCCAGGAAGGCCGCCGATGAGGCCTGCGCTCTGGTTGAGTGTGCTGTCACAGCTCCTGGAAGCGGCACCTTCGCCTGCTCGTAGCAGGTCCTGATATAGGTGGTGATCCAGGTGGAGATGCACTGGGTGGAGACAGATGAGCCTTTCATCTGGTCCACCACTGCCACGAACAGCTGTGTTGACTTCCGGAACGGCCTGGTCCGCTCGATATAGTAGGCCAGGGCTCGTCTGACATCCAGGGACTGCCATCTCCGCTCCTCCTCCGAACCGTGCGGTTTAGGAAAAAACATGGGGAGGAAGATATCCTGGTTATAATGAAACTGGGACACCACCTTAGGCAGGAATGCCGGGTGGGGTCTCAGTCTGACTTTATCTTTGTAGAAGACTGTGTAGGGGGGCTCCGAGGTCAAAGCTCTTATCTCGGAGACCCTCCTAGCTGATGTAATGGCCACCAGGAAGGCTACCTTCCAAGAGAGGACGAGCAGCGAGCATGTGGCCATGGGCTTGAAGGGGGGGGTCCTGACAACATGGCGAGGACCAGGTTTAGATCCCAGGGAGGCACCAGGTCACGGACCTGGGGATACAGCCTCTCCATCCCCTTGAGGAACCTGCCTGACATGGGGTGGGAGAACAGGGTACGCCCTTCCATCAGCTGGTGAAAAGCCGAGATAGCTGCCAGGTGCATCTTTAGGGAAGCCAGTGCTAAACCCTGGAGCTTCAGGTGGAGCAGGTACTCCAAGATCATCTGTATGGGTGAACCAGACGGTGGGATACCCCAGGACTCCGCCCAACAGGTAAAGCGCTTCCACTTGGCCCGGTACACAACCTGCGTGGAAGGTCTCCTGCTGCCCAGCAGAATCTGCTGGACTTGCATTGAGCAGGCCCTCTCTCCCTCCATCAGTCACAGAGTCTCCATGCTATCAGGTGGAGGGAGTCCAGGTCCAGGTGCAGCAGGCGACCCTGGTCCTGTGAGAAGAGGTCATAACGCCTCGGGAGCGGGAGCGGCGTGTCGATGGACAGGTCAAGCAGCATAGTGTACCAGTGCTGCCGCGGCCAGGCTGGTGCAATCAATATCACGTCCACCTTGTCCCTCTTTATTTTCAAAAGGACCCTGGGCAGGAGCAGGATGAGGGGGGAAACTCATAATGAAGGGTCCCTTTCCAGTCTATGAGGAACCCGTCGGAGAGGGAGCCCGGCTTGCGACCCCAGAGCGAGCAGAACCTCGGGCACTTCTTGTTCCAGGACGACGCGAATAGGTTCAGTTGGGGAACCCCACACTTCCGAAAGATTGAAGTCACCACCTCCGGGTGCAGTGACCAGTCGTGGCGGGGTAAAAACGACCTGCTGAGGCAGTCCGCCTCGTCGTGCCTGACCCCCAGGAGGTGAGAGGCAGATATGTGAAAATCGTGCCTCACCGCCAGGTCCCAGAGAAGAGTGGCCTCCTGGCAAAGAGCCGAGGAGTGTGCACCCCCCATCTGTTTATATAAAACATGGTTGCCATGTTGTCTGAAAGGACCTGGACCAGCCTGCCCTTCAGGAATGTGATGAAGACCTTGCAGGCCAAGCGGACTGCCCTGAAGTCTCTGACATTTATATGGAGAGCCCTCTCGTCTAGTGACCATAGCCCCTGGGTGCTCAGGTCCTTGCTGATGTGGGCCCCCCAACCCTCGGCTGAGGCGTCCGTTATGAGGATCACTGAGGGGGCCAAGTCTCTGAAGAGGACGCCCCTCAGAATCTCCCCAGGGTCCCTCCACCAGTGCAGGGAGGACAGTACCTGGGCAGGAACCGTGACCACCTCGTTCAGCCGGTGTCTGGCCAGTGAACAGACTGAGGCGAGCCAGCCTCACCACATAAGTACATGCTGCCATGTGTCCCAACAGCTGAAGGCAGTGCCTGGCTGTCGTCGTGGGGGACTTGTGTAGATCACTGATTATGGCGGTCATTGTTTCAAACCGAGTCTGAGAGAGGAAAACTCTGGCCTGGATGGCGTCCAATGTGGCCCCTATGAACTCTATGCGCTGCACTGGGGTAGGAGTGGACTTCTGCTCGTTTATGAGCAGCCCCAATCTGGTGCATGTGGTGCAGGTAAGAGCCAGGCTGTTCCTCACATGGGCCCTGGACTTGCCCCAGATCAGCCAGTCGTCCAGGTAAGGGAATATCTGGACGCCCCTGTGGTGCAGGTGGGCCGCTACCACTGCCATGCATTTTGTGAATACCCTTGGTGCGGACGAAAGGCCAAAGGGTAGGGCTGCAAACTGGTAGTGACATCCAGCTACCATTAACCTTAAGAACTTTCTGTGACCTGGAAGGACAGTGATATGAAAATACACGTCCTTCAGGTCGAGGGCAGCATACCAGTCCCCTGGATCTAGGGCAGGAATAACGGAGGCTAGGGAAGCTATATGAAACCTGGTGCGCCTGACAAACTTGTTCAGATGCCTGAGGTCCAGAATAGGCCTCAGGCCCCCCTTGGCCTTGGGGATTAGGAAATATCGTGAGTAGAAACCTCTCCCTCGTTCCTGTGGAGGAACCTCCTCTACTGCACCTAGCGTGAGGAGGGAGTTACCGCCTGAATGAGGAGTTGGTCGTGACAGGGGTCCCTGAAGAGAGACCGGGTAGGGGAAGAGTTGGGGGGGAAGGCTGTAGGTGGCAAGGCATAGCCCTTGAGGACTATGCAAAGGACCCATTGGTCCATGGTAATGGCTTCCCATTCGGCGAAGTAAGGTCGAAGCCTGTGGGCAAATAACTTGGAGTGATCCAGTGGGGACGGAGGAGTGCCACCCTCGTGCACAATGTCAAAATCTTTTATTGGCAGTATTGCCCTTGCCTGGGCCTTGCTGAGACCCCATAGAGGGCCCTTGACAGTCGCGGCGACTCGGTGCCCAGTACCGCTCCCGACCCCTCCTAGGCTGAGCGGGTCTCGGAGGCAGCCTTGGTGGAGGCTGCGGTTGCCTCTGGGCCTGAGGGCGTGCCTTGCGCTCGAAGCCTGGGGGGTGTATAGCCCTAGGGACCTCAGGGTGGTTCGGGAGTCCTTTAGGGCATGGAGCTTCTCATCCGTCCTCTGCGAGAAGAGGCCGGTGTAATCGAAGGGGAGGTTCTGAATAGACTGTTGGACCTCCTGGGACAGGCCGGAAGCTTGTAGCCAAGAGCAGCGGCGCATGGCGATGGCCGAAGTGATCGCCCTGCTAGCAGCATCCGCTGCATCACTCGCTGACTGAAGCGCCGCCTTAGCCACTGCCACTCCCTCCTGCAACACTGTGGCGAAGTCAGCGGCCTGGTCCGGAGGCAACCGTGAGGAGAACCTCTTCAGAGAGGACCAGAGGTTCAAATTGTACTTGCCGAAGAGGGCCTGATGGTTTGAGACCCTCAGCTGTAGGGCCGCCGTGGAATACATTTTACGCCCGAAAAGGTCCAGCTTTTTGCTGTCCTTGTCCTTCAGGGTATTGCCTTGGCCCCCCTGGCGATCCCGCTGGTTCACTGCATCCACTATGAGTGAACCTGGGGCAGGGTGCGTACAAAGGAACTCAAAACTCTCCTTGGGTACATAGTATTTGCACTCAGCGCCTTTCGAGGTGGGGGCCACTGAGGAGGGGGTTTGCCAGAGGGTCTTGCCTATCTTCATCACCCTCTCATGAACAGGAAGGGCCAATCGCGATGGGCCTGCCATATCAGAGACCCCAAAGAGGGGGTCCTCCTCCTCGGACAGTTCTTTAATTTCCAGACCCAGATTGTCCGCCACTCTCCTCAGGAGGTCCTGGTGGGCCTGGAAGTCAAAGACAGGGGCCTTATGGTCTCTGGCCGCCGCCTCATCCGGAGAGGAGGAGAAGGATTGAGGAAGGGCCCCTGTAGAGGGTCCTTCCTTTGGGTCAGACCCCTCCTCCGAAGGGTTGCCCTCCTGTGGACAGATCAGTGGGGGAACTGGTTGGGCCGCCGAGGAGTGAACTGAGGTGGTCCCCTGACCCATTTGTGTACCCCAGGGCCCCCAATATGGCCATTGCCAAGGGCCTTGGGGCCATGCAGGTGCAGGTGTGGGGACCTGCTGGGTCATTTCCAGGCGTCCCCCTTTGGATCCCGAGCCACTTGACCGGTGCTTATGGGCCATGGAAGGGGAGCGGCTCCGGGACTATGAAGACCTCCGGTGCCGGCGTCTGCGGTGCCAATGAGGAGAGGAGCTGCTGGAGAAGCTGTAGCTGGAACGACCCCTGCATAGAGAAGACTTGCGGCGACACTTCCCAGACCTAGAGCGGGAGCGGTGATGCCTGTGACGCTGCGACGCTGATCTGGAGCGCAACGTGTCATGCAGTGCTGAGGCGCTCAATGCCGAGGCAGGCGGTGCTGGGATGCATGGTGCCGAGGCAGGCGGTGCCGAGGCACTTGATGCCGAGGCAGTCGGTGTTGGGGATCGGTGTTGAGCTGGGCTCCGCACCAGGGTACCGGAACCCGAGCTAAGGTCCCCACTCAAGGCGGAACTGTAGTGCCTTCGCCTCGAGCGTTTGTCCCTGGACCGCCCTCGGTGCTGTGGTGCCGGGGAGCTCAACGACCCAGAGTCGGAGCTAGGAGGGGAGCCCGCACTCTCTACCCTCCTTGACCGTCTGGGGGGAGACCTCGACTCCCATCTCTTCCACCCACCGGGGCAACCCAACGCGGGTTTACCCCAAGACACCGGTCCCAGAACCCTCGGCCGAGGGTGGGACGGAGGTGTAGGCAGCCCCATGAGGGCGCGTGCCGCAGCGAAAGCCTCTGATGTCGACGGCCCTTGCAGAGGCGCTCCCCCACCCCCAAGGGTCGGGGGAGGCTCTCTGCAAGGAGATGCTGGTGCCAGAGTACTCTCCACGGCACGTGGCTGGGGCATCTCCTGTTGCACCCCCTGCTTTCCCAGTAGCAGGGGGGAGTCCATGTGTGCGGCCTCCCGCCGCTTCTTTTTCTTCGGTGCCGATAGCGGTGCTGGTGCCGATGTCGGTGCCAGTGGAGTGCTCCGCACCGACGAGACACTCGGTGCCACAGGAGAACTTGACGGCTCGGAGTCTGGGTGGAGCACGGACTCCATCAGGATCGCCTTCAGTCTCACGTCCCTCTCCTTCTGGGTCCTTGGCTTGAAGGACCTATAGATCCTGCATTTTCTTTCCTGTGTTGCTCCCCGAGGCATCGGAGGCAACAGTCGTGAGGGTCACTCACGGGGAAGGATTTTGCACACGTGGTGCAGGCTTTAAAGCCGGTGCAGCCAGGCATGGCTCAGCTCTAGCCCCTAAGGGCACTATCTACTTAACTACTTACTAACCACTATTAGAAAAACAATGAACTAGAACTCGAACAATAAAGCTATAACACTAAGGGATGCTACTTGCATTTGTATGCAAGAGGCAGATGTTCCAGTAACTGTCACAGGCGGAAAGAAGGAACTGAGGGGCCACAGGGTTGGCAGCGGCCTGAGCGCGGTACTCCAGGGGGCGTCTGAGCCGACCCTACGGAGCTAGCTAAGGGGAAAAAAGTTCCGGGAATCTGTGCACGGGGCACGCACACACCTATAATGGAATGGATACGAGCAATCACTCGAAGAGAGAACTCGTGTGTTTTCCTCTCACAATGCCATTGTATAATTCAAAACATGATAACTGTCACTCTATTGAGATTTTATCAGTACCCTCTGATGTCGAGTACAGGAAATTCAGTGTCAGGAAATAACACCTAACACTAGAATATAGAAAATGAAACAAAATTAATATGCACCAAAGTAAATTCTCAGATCCAGAGTGTCCTGGCATAGAGTGCCAGAACTTTGAGTCAGAGTAGTTCAATTACATTAATAAACTCCTATCTGGAAAGTTGTAAAATACTATTGAAGATTTATCAGAAGTGAAAAAATATGACGTTTGTTAAGTAAATATGCTCTATATCACTTATTTATCTGCAGAGCAATGAAATCCTGAAAAAATATCTGAAAAATTGTAATTCTATTTCTATATCTTATGTGGTACAGAAATAATTGCAAATAATATATTTTTAAAAGCTTGTTTAAAAGAAAAATACAAACTCTCTGAAATTTTGTAGATAACTTTGTTCTGTTTTTAATTACAAAATTTCACACACAAAAATGAAGAAAAATGTTATTCCATTTGCACTTAATTGTAGGATACTGGACTCTTCGCTGCATAACAAGCTTTGACCTGGTCTGAAGTAAGAACGACCTTATGAACCATGGATACAAAACTAAATGTACCAAACAACCCTATCAATGTTCAGAAAAAAAAAGTCCACAAATTTGATGGGGATGCTAACGTAAAAGATATTTGAAAAAATTATTTGATAAAATATTTCATTTAAGATTTTTATGTTTTAAGCAATGATACATTACACTACTTAATCAAATGATAATGGATGCTATAGATTATATAATTTCAGATGTGTAATTTCAATGAGCATAATAAAGTTATATTGTAATCAATACATGATCAAATACATCTATAATATCACTGTGTAGTAAGCGATTTGATTTTTCTGTGTCTGTCAACTCTTCCTTTACATTCTTCTTTTCAGCCATGCCAGCATCTGCCCCAGAATTCTACTACAGCTATGTACTTGATCATAAGCACTTTTTAGTGGCTTTCCCTGCAAAGTGAAACTGTTCCTTGTCTGTCCTACTGATAAGTGCGCATGTACAGAAGTGCAGTGCTAGAAGCGTTATGAGTCAGCTACTAAAATGAGCAGTTCCATTTGCTGGGAAAGAGACACTCTGATCAAAATATCTAAGTACGGAAAGTTAAGAAATTTGTAAAGGTCCCAAGGGTGAGTCCACATACTAGTATCAAGAAAAAGATGTGACATTTGGATTACATTTTCAAATTATTTTCCAGTTTTTATTTTGGAGGGTATAATGGTATTCTCCCATTGCCCCACTTTCAGCAGCTGTCGAACCCTGAAAGAATCTACAGGTTTCTTATTGCTGACTCACTGGGGCGCACACAATATATCAGATTGCACCCCAAATAGAAGGGAAATGAGAGTATTGCTCTAGCAAGGGGAACTAGGATCTGCGTCAGAGAAGGTCCTGAAAGAAAGAACCTGAAATCTGCCAACTCTGGGGAAAAGTGCTTAGGATGAGGGGTGATACCCACTGTTATTTTGGAATTATCTATTAATAATAAAACTAGTCCACAAGACGAGTAACCTTTTTTCATTTTATGAGTAGGGAGTTTATGTTTGTTGCTAGGTGAGGACTCCAACACTTTACAAAAGGGAAACATGCTTACTTCTGATATATTCCTAGAAACTTAAAAAATCGTAATTGGGGGTTTATCACATGCTCATATACTTTGGTACACCACCAATCTCTGGAACTTGTAAAGTTTTTTTATAAATTGAAACTAATTTTAAGAGAGACCAGGAATAGAAAACTACTAAGGAAAATACCCAAAATGACAGAGCTGAAAACTCAGTTTGCTTTACTAGTTTATTAAGCTCATTAGGGATGAACATAGGGCACCCTCACACTATAGTCTTAACTTGGCCTTTGATGTGGGATACAGGAACAGCAGCTGTATCTTAGTTATATTTTTGATGGATTTTTCATTCTCCAGATTCTTCATATTAATCTTCTGTATGTCAAATTTAGGCTTTTTGTCTAAATGATGTTCTGTACTATGACAAGAGATTTTAATGTGCATAGAGGTGTGAATGTATGCCTAGCTATATCACTTGTAGCACTTCATCATAGCAGGTAATTGGAATAGCCCATCAAAAGCTCATGAGATTTCTTATACCGTAAATATTAAATAAAGTAACAGGTTAGTTTAACTTAGACTGAATAGCATCTTCATCACAAGGATAGACAACTTGCTGAATTACATAAATTACAGCACAATACATGTAAACTAATTCACTTAATTCAGCAGAATTCTAGTCCAGAGTTCTCAATGGAACAGACAGCACTAGCTTCAGTGTCAGCTTTGTTCAATTAGAAATCTAATTTATTATATTAAAATTGAGATTCTGGTAATTACTTATTTTATTTTCACTATTTTTAATAATTAATCTTGCATTTCACTGCAGTACATGTGCCAACAGGGGCAGGAAATATCCAAAATAAACTGATGATTCAAAGTATCTCTTAATCAAACTTTAGATTACTGTAAATTATTGCTTACATTTTGATTTGTGACAGTTTGTATTACATTAAATTAATTAATATTGTATATACATACATATCATATTCACATCAATCATAGGGTGTATATACAGTACTGTAATAGAAGCTGTTGCTGTTCCATTCTAACTCCTCCTTCCCCCACATCTTCAGTCTCATATTTTTCCAAAAATTTAACCTTCAAAACCAATTTTTTTTTTTTTTTACAGGGCTGGTCTGGTCTCTGTCTGTAAGTGAGTATTTTGAGAATATTTGGGCCAAAATAGTCCATTCATTTTTGAACATGAGGGAAAAGAAAACAATTCAATTCTATTGAAATATGTGAATAATTTACTTGAAATGAACTCTAGCTTCAAAGTACTTGAGGGCAGAAAGTTTAAATTTGGCATGAAACAAATCATCATCTTAACATTTGTTTTGATTTGACAAACTTATGAACTATTTTACAATTGCACTCTTGGAATGTGCAACAATTGGATTTTTTTCACAATAACTATGCTAAGCTCACAATGTGGTTAGATAAAAACACGCAGCTCACGTGTGCATGACTAGCATATTTGAGCAATGAATATGTTAGTGAATGAAGGAGGGCCCCAAATGGTTTATTTATGTAGTATACTGTAAAGTAAAAGCTACACAGCTCTCAAAGTTGCAGGAGAAGGGCTCTCTAGGACAGGCGTGCTAAGATACACAAAAGAGAAGCTTCTTTGTGCAGGCTTCAGGTGCAAATGTTAGGGCGTTTCAGTGAGGTCTAACCAATTTCACAGTTTGAAATTCTTTTCTTCTGTCTCTTCTCCCCCCCAAAAAAACATAGGAAAGTTCATTTTAAAAAATGACTAAAGCATATTTTTTTGTTTTAATCTTACAAGACCAAGAACGGAGACTAGAAAAGGTTGGGGATAGAAAAGTAATACCTTGAAATCTTCCTCTGATATGTGATGAGCACTGACTAGTGGCAGTTCTCAACCTCAGAGGAGTTCATTCATGGACAATGATAAAAAATAAAATAACCAGTGGACAACTGAAGGCTACCTAAGCACCTCATCAGGTATAGTATAAAATTCCCATTTAATCCAAAGGCATAAAACTTCCAAGGTATACGAGATCTTGCCACGCCTGCACAGATGCATAGACTCAGGAGTGGGAATTATCTTTAGAACACAAGTGTTGTAGAATAAAGGACCTTCTCAACCATACCAATGTTCCTACAGTGTAACTTAAATATAAAGGATTTAATCTGAAGGGTAATATAATAATAATAAATAATAATAATAACAACAGTAAAGATATATTTTTATAGTTCACAAAACATCTATGTTTGCAATAAGATGGTTACCTTTTTCCAAGCCTCAGCAATTGATTCATGTAAACCATAAGGAATCAGCACCTGCAGACCTTCACAGGTACCATACATCTGACGACACACAAAAATGAAAGCTCCTTTAAGGGCCGGCATCATCTCGGATCCAGATAAAACAGAAATATTTTCATCAAGAAGTTTCTTTGTAAACTGAACAATTGTATGAGCTGCTGTAAAACTAGAAACAAAATAGCACTTTTAAAATGTTGTTTTGTAGTCACTAATAAACAGCTTAAAATTAACCATTTCGAGTAGCTCATGCAGATTCTGCAGTAGGCAGTCTTAGGGGTTGAAGTCATACCTTCTTTAAATTAGGCCGAAAAAAAGAGAAAAAAAAATTGTTCCAACCTCAGCCACAGGAAAACAAAAATCACTGGACACTTTCCTTTGGCCTATAGATCCAAACAAAACAAATGTGGAATAGCATCTGTCCAGCTAGTCCAACTAAAGGTGGATAAAAATTAATGATTTTTTTAAATTTAAATCAGATTATCTATTTAAATTAAGTACATTTCTCTTTTTCAAAAAATAATCTATTTAAAATTCAATTTGAAATTATGACAACCTAAGGACTAAATTTACTATAATCTATTAAAATAATTTGAATAAAATTTTAGAAAAAAAAATATTGTAAAGAAAGTCAAATCACTGAACTTGTGAAAATCACTCTCTGGAAGCAGGTTTGTTGAAGTGCTAAACCATCTTTTGACAGTAATAACCTCTGCTGCAGGTATATAGACTATTTTCTTCATTTCAATTTATTCCACTAGTTCAATTTGGTGACTAGTTCATTCAGTTAAGAAACCATTTAGGAATTGAAAAAGAAAGAAACCTCATTTTCCTCAATCAATCTATAAATAAAAACAAGTTGCCAGAAGATGAGATCTAATATTTTAAAGGACATGGTGACCAGAAACAACCAGTTCAACACACCAAATACAGATTATACATCCTTTGTTTAATAAATCAATTAGTTTAAAATACCAAACATGTTTGGTAAACTTACTTTTTTAAGATAGTTTTATTTAATTAATAAAAAAATTTAAAATGCTGTTTTTGTGCATTTTAATTTAATTCCAATTTACAGATAAATGCAATTTGATACAGATAAGTAAAAAACTAACCTAGTAAATAAAAAAATGCATCATTCACCATTTTTAATATAATAAAATGTAAAAATTAAGAATCTGAGTAAATATATGTTAAACTATAAAACTGTTTATATAGTAAGCAAGTAAATGTGCATAGATATAGAGCAAGGGTGGCCAAACTTACTGACCGACCCACCAACTCCCCTCCATGCTTGGCAGAATCCTCTAGCTACACCATACTGACACAGGGCGGAAGCTCTGAGCTCTCCACCCCAGTCTGGTAGGCGGAGAAGGGGGGAGAAGGGCATAGGAGGTTCCATGAGCCACACTTTAATTGTAAAAGAGCCACATGCGGGCTCATGAGCCACAGTTTAACCACTCCAATATAGAGTATCCTCCTGGTTAGCAAAAAAAAAAAAAGTACCAAATCTAGTATAAAGGCTGTATTTAGTTGCAAATCAACACTAGATGACCTCCTGAGGTCCCTTCCCACCCTAATCTTCTATGATTCTATGTTTAATGGTTACCAAGCAATGAGAAACAACCTCTCTTTAGGAAAATAACTAAAAAATGCAAACTTAAAGTAAGATTACGATCAGCGATTTAAACCACTTTGCTCCAAGTAACCTCAAAACACACAAAGCTGCTTCCTTCAGCTAAGAATCCAGTTGGGAAAAGCAACAAAAGACAGTTCTTAGAATAGTTATATATCTGAGCATCACTATAATCCTCATCAGTATAACATAGATAAATAATTCCTCAGTTCTTCCTCTCCCTTAACTGGGATCTGGTTCAGTAGTCTCCCAAGTTAGAAGACAACCAGCTCTTCTCCCAAGTCAGAAATACTTTTCTCTTTCTCCACCCCCACATCCTCTCTCCATGCAAAATTGCTACCTTTTTATGAATTTCCCAATTTAGGAAGCATAGTTATTAGTTTCATCTCCAAACTGCCTAACCTGTCATAACTGTCAGCTCTTCTCTCCAGAACTTGCTGCTCAGTCACTCTTTAAGGGCTAGTTTCTACTTCTCAACCCAGTGGCAGGGTTTAAGCCCTATCCGCCCATTATAAGGATGGGGCAAACATAGCCATTATAGGGAAATGATAATCTATGTAAAACTCTTGATCAAAACTCTACCATACCTCCATTCTACCTACAAAACAAGTTAATTCATTTTTCAAAAATATTATCTTTTATACATCAATATGTCAAAGAGAAAAGTGGATGATGGCCTACATGGCAGGCAAAGTGATACACTGCATCTTAGTTCAGATACCAAGACCTTCATCAAGGGAATGCTGTGGCAATAGTGTGCACTGCCCTGGAAGTGAAGGAAGCTCACACTGTGTCAATTTCCAGTCCATATATACTACATTAAGGTTGGGTAATCTTATTGCTGATGGAGGTAAAACATTTCAGCCAGTCAGAAAACAGCCTTTCATAAGGAATAGTAAATGTAAATTACATTTACATTCTGGTTGTTCATTATGCTAGGCAGATAACTGATTTCAGGTGAGAGAAGGTTGCAAAAATCTAAAGCTGGCACAGACAGATGGGTATAGAGCAGGGATCATGTGACCAACCTTACCAAAGCTGACTCTGTTCCAATACTATTTACCCCTCACTTTCATGAGCATTAAATTGACCCCAAAATTCTCCAATTTTTTTTTTAAAGTCTACTGAAAGGACAAAGCTCTCATGTTACAAAGGAAATTTTTAAACAGTCAAAATCTGCTTTTTTTTGTTTTCTATAAAACTGCCCCTTCAACATGCCATTCAGACTACATTGTCTTATCACAGTTCATTCCACTGACATACTCCCTTGATCTATCTGGTAACTAGAGTTTGCTCTTTAAAGCAAAAATAAAACATACGGCACTGTATAAATAACAGGGACAACGAATGACTTCAAGCGCATATTTAGTGGACTAACATAATTCTTTAAAGTACTCTCTTACCTATCCTTTTTGGCAGAGTTCGTGTTTCCTCCATAAAGGAGAAGAGATAGACCATCTTCTACAGCAGCAATCCTTGCCAAAATATCAGCAATATGTATTAAAGAGGTTTCAGGGCAATTTATATTCATCTGTTTGGTTAAAAAAAAAGTTTTAAAATAAATGGATTATAAAGTTTCTTTTTACGTTTTCAATATATTTCTGTGAAATATACTTGTTCAAGTCTGCCTCTCGTCTGTAGTGACTGATGGTCATTCTTATAACAGATGTTCAGTGGCCTAAACCAGTGATCAGGTCCCTCACATGGGGGAAGGGTACACTTTACCGGGGCCCAGAAGCTCTTGGGGGGCCTGGCCCAGGCTGCAAGCCCCTGGATATGTGGTGGGACGGGGCCCGTGTTATAAGTTGGTACTGGGCCCAAAAATATTATGCTTGGGCCCTGCCAGTGATACTCAGACTGAAGCTCACAAGCAGCTTTTTTAATGGGTCTCCTGCAGCAATTTGCAGCACATGGTATTAACACACTGTGTGATTTAATTATTAACAAATCTAAGTTATTAACCAGTTAGGAGGCTTTTGCTATGTTATTAACCAATTAAGTTATCAACTTGCACTAAGTTATTAATTTATTTGTAGTGAGAATTATAGTTAGTGTGTATATAGTATAGTACTATAGTAAGTGAAACAATGAGTTCACACTACACTGTGGCTCTTTTGGGTAATGTTGATTGTTAATTTGGTTCCTGAACCACTGAGGTCTGAACATAATGAGTAAATGGTCTCAGTTCAAATTGAAGTACATACACAACCACATCACAATTGGCACTAATTATCATCTTTAATGATAGTGTCAGGAAAGAGCCCATGGACTGAATCAGCATGGAGAATGGACTACCCTTACACTAAAGGTTATACAGTACTGAAAATAAACTATACAAATTAAGCACCTTTATAATGGATAACATCCACATTAGCAGGACATTAGCTGATTTTCAATACCACAGGCATACACTTTAAAAAAAAAAAAAAAAAGGATTGAATTTTCTCACACAGCTCTTCGATATGAAAAGATTCAAACAAATATTTAAAGTTTATTTGGGGGAAGACTACAAACCTGTGTTCCATTCAGTAAATTATGAATAGGATGAAGAAGTGCGTCTATCACCGTATTAGTATATACGCATTCAGTAGCGCATTCAGTTCGGTCACACAGAATTTGTAGCACCTCTGTAACAAGGACTGCTGGGCAATAATTGCCTGACAAACACAAGAAAGGGAGGTTACTTACTGTAAGTGGTGGTTCTATGAGAGGTGTGGTCCCTATCTGGATTCCATACGCCATGAACCAGAGCCGGAACTGTTTTTAGTAGTCTCCATTAACCCACGCCATGCTCTTACCAAACTCTTATAGAGCTCTTATGAGGCTGTGCAGGTCAACACCCCGTCAGTTTCCTCTTACCAGTAGGCTGTGAGCCCGTAGCAGAGGGGATGGGGAGTGGGACTGGAATCCAGATAGGGACCACACCTCTCGAAGAACCACCAGTTACAGTAAGTGATCTCCCTTTCTTCTTCAATGGTTGGCCCCTATGTGGATTCCATATGTGAGTAGCATAGCGAACAGTATTCAGTTTGGAGGTGGGAGCGAGCGCTGAGTAGGAATAAGAGTTCACAGTACTGCACAGTCCACAGCCGCATCTGTTTCTATCGACTGGAACTGACGTAATGAGCAGTGAATGTGTGGATGGAGGACCACATTGAAGCTTTACAAATATCCTGCCATGGGACGTCTGTGAGTAGGACAGCTGTGGTAGTTTGTGCTTGCACAGAGCGGTCAGCAATGCCCGGTGGCGGAGAGACTTGTGAAAGAGAGTAGCAGTCCATGATGCAGCAGGAGATCCATTTTGAGATGCGCTGGGAAGAAACAGTACAGCCTCAGCAGTGTTCTGCTATACAGATAAAGAGTCTGGACGAGGCTTGGAAGGTGCTGATGCTCTGGAGATTGAAGGCTACCGCACAGCCGACGTTGATCGAGTGTAGGGTACATGCTCTGGTGGAGGTGTGTGGTTTAGGGTAAAAGGCTGGAAGATGAATGGCCTGACTGAGGTGGAATGACAAAGCCTCTTTGGGAAGAAACTTGGGGTGGAGTCATAGGGAGACTTTGTCCTTATGGGATATTGTGAACAGGGATTCTGCCATCATCGTTGCCAATTCATTAACTCGGCAGACAGACGTAATGGCCACTAAGAAAATCACCTTCATCGAGAGATGAGTGAGTGAACAGATGGTCACAACTCAAAGGGTGGTTTGGTGGGTGCTAAGAGGAGGAGGTTAAAGTCCCACAGGGGGATGGGTTTCCTAACCGAGGGAAAGGTATTGAGGAAAAAGATATTGAATGTGTCATGGCTGCATGACTGAAGATCGAGATGCCATCCACCAGGGGAAGGAAAGAACTGATTGCCGCTAAGTGTACGGGAATGGAGGAGAGGGCGAGGCCTGAGCGGTGAAGGTTGATCATCAATATGGGCACCATGTCCAGGGAGTGATGACTGTGTGCTGTTCATTCCTGGAATATCACTTGGCTTGGTAACACACTCTGGTGGAGGGGGTCTACTGTGGGAAAGTACGTCTCACACTGGTGTAGAGCACGCCTCTTCTACCCGCAAACCCCATCCAAATTCCATGTTGTGAGGTGGAGAGGGTGCAGGTTGGGGTGGCAGATTTGGCCTCATTTTTGGGTGAGGAGGTTCAATAGAAGGGTAAATCGAATTGGTGGGCAGATCAAAAGTTGAAGAAGATCTGTGAACCAGTACTGGCGAGGCCAGAACGGGGCTATGAGTATGAGGGTTGCTCGGTCTCACTTCACCTTCTAGAGTACTTGTGGGAGAAGTGGAATAGGAGGAAATGCATACTGCAGCTCCCAGGTCCAGGGGAGGAGAGCATCCCCTCGTGAACCTCATCCGATGGCAAACCTGGAGCAAAAGAGAGGAAGTTTGTGGTTGGAGGCCATTGCGAAGAGATCCCATTGCAGTGTGTCCCAATTCCGGAAGATTGGGTGGAGAGGGGTGCCACGTAGTTCCCACTTGTGGTTGCGGTGAAAGGAGCGGCTGAAAGTGTCTGCCAGGTCATTGTCTATCCCTGGTAAATGGGTTGCTTGTAGTATGATATGGTGTCACAGGCACCAGTGCCATAGTCGTACCGCCTCTTGAAAGAGTGTTGATAACCTGGCATTTCCTTGTTTGTTGATATAAATGATCGCAGTCATGTTGTCAGAGGGGAGTTGTATGTGTCTGGAGCTCACAAAGTGCAGGAGCACCTGACAGGCACGCTGGACTGCATGGAGTTCTAGCATGTTTATATGCATCGGTGCTTCCTTGGGGAATCAAAGACTTTGCATTGTATGTCCTTGTATGTGGTGCCCCAACCTACAAGGGAGGTGTCCGTTGTCAGGGTACATTTGGGTTAGGAGAGTTGAAGAGGATGCCTGCCATAAACCTTGGAAGGATCACATCACCAGGACAGGGAAGCCAGTACTGTGAACGGAAGGGGGATCCGATTGCTAAGGTGGTCCCTTTACAGGTCATACACCGTGCGCAGCCATAATTGAAGGCACCGCATGTGGAGATGGATGTATGGCATGACAGCTATGCACGTTGTCACGTGGCCCAGAAGTGACAGGCAGTGCCGTAGGCACATGAGGGGGCACCATCGGAGTCTCGTGATGAGGGATATGAGTGTGGCAAACCAGTCTTTTGGGAGGAATGCCCTGACTGTGCAGGAGTCCAGGAAGGCTCTGAAAAAAGGGCTTGGGTTGGCACAAGGGTGGATTTAGTTTCGTTGACACATACTTCTAGGCTGGCCAGGAGGGTCCACAGGGTGCAGATAGTAGCAAGGAAGCAGTTGCGTGATGGTGCCACCAGAAGCCAGTCATTCAGGGAAGGAAAAAATGAATGCCTCCAGTGTCTCATCTGTACTGCTACAACAGCAAAGACCTTTGTGAACACGTGAGGGGCAGTGGCGATCCTGAAGGGAAGTACACGGAATTGGTAGTGGAAATGTTCCATCGTAAAGTGAAGGAATTTGCCATGGGCGGGATATGGATGTCCACATGGAAGTATGCATCCTTCATATTGAGAGCTGTGAACCATGCTCAGGGGAATAGAAAGGGAATGATCTGGGGAAGAGTAAAGATGCAGAAACAGAATTTGCAAATAAATCGGTTCAATGACCGTAGATCAGAATGGGGTGAAGGTCTCCTCCCTTCTTTGGTATAAAGAAGTAGGGGGAGTAGAAGTGCAGGGGGGTGCCAGTCACTCCTGCCCCTCTGGGTCAGAGGGAGGCCACACCGTCTCACTCATTCACTGTCTATTAGCAAGGGGAATTAGCCAATCAGTTGAGTAGCAGTCTATTGTCCCCGGCCCTCAGGCAAGGCGGGGAATGCATGCAGTCTAAAGTCCAAGCCTTCAGACAGGGCGGGACAAGCAAAGCAATCTATATAGTCTAGGGCATGCAGACCACAGGGTAGAGCACCCCTGAGGCTTCACAGGCATGGGTAAGACTACCACCCCAGGCGTGGGGTGGCAAGGGGGGCGGGTGACATGGACCCTCCCAACTCCATTGTGTCCCAGCCCAAGGCCCTAGCAGTGGCAGAGTGTTCTGCCACTGGGTCAACGGGCTCCAGCCAAAACTCGCTGACCCGGCTGCAGGCCACAACACAACTGGACAATTGTCTGTTTTCCCTGGGCTCCTTCCTACCCCGCTTCTTTAACAGCACCTAGGCCTCCGGGTCGCCATCAG
Source organism: Emydura macquarii macquarii (assembly GCF_026122565.2). Lineage (NCBI taxonomy): Eukaryota > Metazoa > Chordata > Testudines > Chelidae > Emydura > Emydura macquarii. The sequence continues at coordinate 15,303,398 of NW_027131283.1, forward strand.
TCTCCCTGGGGTAAATTGCAAGCGGCAGCCCCAGCAGGTTCTTAGCGTCACAGGCATCAGGCAGCTCCAGTAGCTCTACTGGGGCTCAAGGCAGTAGGCAGTTCTGGCAGCTCATCAGTGGTGCAGCGGTCAGGCTTAAGCCTCAGCACCGGGGGAGAAATGTCCTTCTCCTCCAGCAGCTCTCCCAACTAAGTTAGAGGCCCTTCCGCCCACCCACTTCCGGTGAGAAGACTGAGTCTGGCCTGGCTCCGCCCCCTTAGGTAGAGACGCTCACTCCTCTTCTGTGTTAGAGAGAGGCCACTCCATCTCACTACAAGAAGCCATAGCCCTGATATTGATGTGAAACCCACTCTATGGCTCCTTTGTCGAGGAGCATGTAGGCCTCCTGTTGACGGTGCAATTGTGTCAGGCATGTCCGTTCGTCGCATGGAGGGTGACACAGGGAAAACGTATGGAATTCTATAAGATATCCATTGTGAACGACATCTAGCACCCAGCGATCAGTAGTAATCTTGCTCCAGTTGTGGGCAAAAAGAGCAAGACGGCCCCCAAAGACAATCGGAGTAGCTGGAGAAGGGTAGAGGCTTGGTTCATGGTTCTGGAGGGGCATTGTTGGGAATTACATGCAGGGGAGGTAGAGACAGCTGAGAATCTGGGTTGTTGCGATCATTGACGGCAGCATTTCTGGTCCTGCTGTCGTGGTGGTTAGGGTTGGTAGGCCAGTCAAGTGGGATAGCATGGCCTGAAAGATGGTCTGTTCTGATATTGGGTGGGGCCCGAGAGTTCTTAAGGGAGGTTAGGCTCTCATCTATCTTGTCACTAAATAATTTATCATCATCAAACGGGAGGTCTTCCAAGGCGGTTTGCGCCTCCACAGGGAATCCCGAGGTTTGCAGTCAGGAGTCCCATGTGAGAACAATGCCTGAGGCAAGGATCCGCACCATGTCTGCTGTGTCGACTGCTGCCTGGAGTGCAACCTTGGCCACTAGCTTGCCCTCAGTGACAATGACCTGGAACTCCATTTGTTTGTCCTCCTGGAGGGAGGCGTGGAACTGTGCCAGCTTCATATACACTCAAGCTGTATTTTGCCAGTGTGGCCTGATAACCGCCTATGTGGAAGTGTAGGCCTGCAGAAGAATATACTTTCTGTCCAATGTGGTCCAATTCTTTGGCTGTCCGATCAGGTAGGGTGAACCGGAAGTGCCATAGTCTAGCTTGATTCACAACCGCCTGCACTACTAGATAGCTGGGCTGTGGGTGGGTAAAGAGAAAATCCGTGTCTGTGGATGGGAAAAAGTAATGTCTTTTGGTGTGCTTCACTGTGGGGGCACAAGACACTGGTGTGTGCCAAACTGTCTGAGCTGGTTGCAGTATCACCTTGAATATGGGGAGTGCTATCCAGGACAGTCCTGCTGATTGTAAAATATCTAGGAACTTGTCCTGGGGGTCATTCACAGCCTCTACCGTGAAATTGAGGGCTGTAGCCATACGGCGTAAAAGGTCTTGGTATTGCTCCTCATTATCTCCTGGGGAGAGGGCCAAGAGAATGAGGGCCTTGTCTGGAGAAGACAACTTTCTGGTCAGTATCAGCAGTTCTGCCGGTGCCAGGGCCATAACAGTCCCTTGAAGTTCCTCATATGCTGAGGGCGTAAAATCCGAAGGGGTTCCATACTGAGGTGGTGGCATGCTGGCCCTGTGGCGGTGGTGGGCTGCTAGGGTACCGGAACCCTTGCTCTGCTGTGGAAGCCTACAGTGGTTGATACTACTGATGATGGTCCTGTGGGCTGTGTGCAGGTGAGAAAGATGGCCTGGGTCCGACGATCACTCAGAGTCTGAGTGTTGTTCCAGGAAGGATGGAGCCGTCGGGACCAGCGGTGCCAAAGCCATCTGCATCAGTTCTCCAGGTCTTCTTTGTGGCAGTGCCATTAAAAGTAGCAGTTCATCCACTGGAGACGAAGGTTGCACAATGTCCAGCACTCCCTATTGTGGCAGTCTATCTAACGGTCGAAGTACCTCTGCTGATAGTGTCAGCAGTGAGAATCTGTCTGGCATGTGCGGGGGCGTAGGCAGCATCAGCCAGAATAGTATCGAGTGACCTGGCGGGGTTGACGGAGCCGGAGAGACCAGCAGTGAATTGCTCATTGGGGTGGTGGCAGGCAGAGGCTCGTTGAGGTGTTTAGTCTTTCATTCTGCCTTAGACCTCTTCAGAGCAGGTGCTTCAGGGGCAGTGCACAACTTCTCACCTGGCTTGCGGTGGGAACACTGTGCTTGGGAGCTGCCTGGCCCAGGGAGCCTCCTTTATGCCCGTGGCCAGGCTTTTTGTGGGCCTTATGGGTCTTTGCCAGAGCGTCGGTATCGACAGTGACATACCGGAGGAAGATGGACGTTCTGGTGGGTCCATCAGTGCCACTGCACAGTGTGCACATGGATACATCGCTTCTTTCATCAAGTGCTTGTGAAGTCTGAGTTCCTGAGATTCACGGGTTCACGTAGGGAAGGACCAACAAATGGAGCACTGTGCAATAACATGAGCTTCACCCAAACAATAGAGGCAGCGTTGATGGTTGTCACTGACCAAGAAGAAGCATGGGCAAGAAATGCAGTTCTTGAATCTGATTTGTCGGGGCATGGTCCCCTGGAATGGGTGGGATGCCTTATTAGAAAAAAATGATGACAACAACTAACTCCATGCACAATTTTTTTTTTTTTTATAATGACTAACTCAAAGAAACTACATTTGCTATAACTATCAACTAACTAACTTTCTTCTAACTTTTTCTTTTAGCTACGCAGATTCGAGTTCAGAGGGGAGGTTGTTCCGACTCTGGCCATGTGCCAGTAAGAAGGAACTGAAGGGGCATCAACCCACGCAGCCTCGTAAGACCTCGGAAGCAACAACATGGACCATGCGTGGCACGGGTCAACGAAGACTATTACAAATAGTTCCAGCTCTGGCACCTGGCGCACATGAGCACCCACGTATGGAATCCACATAGGGACCAACTCTTGAAGAAGTAGTATTAGTTTAAATTTTGAATATAAATGAACTTTAACATACATCACAACCTTTATCCAGATGCCTACTTAAGCCACCTTCAAATAGTGAATATAATATCCAGCCAAGAAAGCCAGAAAATAAAAGCAACGTTTGCAAAATTATTTATAATTTCCAAACTAAAAGTAACCAAAAACAAAAGTTATTGAATTCCTCCCCTGTTCACAAAGTGATACAATTAAGTAAAAAGGGTAATATTACCTGTATGCACTGTCAGAGCAGTCTTTGGGCAAGTTGGAGAGCAATAAATAAATCGAATAAACAGTACCAACAGGTCTGTTAGGGATATGAAACCTACAAATATCCCAAGGGAAAAAAAAGGACTCTATAAAATAAAGCATTACATTAATCTCATAACTAAATGGTCTTTCTAAACATAGGTAAGCAATTTATTGTTTTATTGTGATTAACGGTTTTATCTATAGATGATACACTACAGTAATTTTGGACTGTATCCACATAACGAATAGCTCTGTCAAAGTACTTCCAGATCATTTTATATGGCTTGATCTTATTTAAGTCAACTGGAGTTTTACCATATCTTCCATGAAAGTAGGAGAAAGCCTATAATTTGAAGATATTGAATATATGTACAATAGTTATGAATAGTTGGACAAACTCCACCAAAACTATTACAAGCTGAAGTTAACTGTAAAGGAATTTTTCTATAAATTTGCTACAAAACTGTGAATTTAACTCATCTCAGTGTCCTCATAATTTGACCATTCTTAGTACACTAATTCCTCCATTAGTACTTTCACTACTCAGACAACAACAAAAATTAACATACTGTTAAGAACGAAGAAATTAGGCTCCATGCTCAATTTTAGTCACACTGTTTTAACAAAGATGTCTAATTACATAAATGCTGAATAATAGGAAGAGTCTCCCATAATATCCACCTCACATTTGAAACACAGCCTAACTACAAACACATCGTCATTACACATTTTCCTTTTTCCTCCACTTGTCCATACCTTTTCTATTTTCCAGCTGTATAGGAAATAGGTTTCTGCCTTGTTTATATATCAACAATCTTCCTAAAAGGCACAGTGAATGAACAAAATAGATATACTGTAATTCTTGTCCTGTGTAGAAAGTCTTCTGGTAACTGCCTTAAAAAAATAAGAACATTTCTCACAATTCAGTTATAGTTTTTACTACTGTATTTGTCTATTATATATTCCTGTTTGAACCACCAATAAATGTATAGTACTACATTTGTAGAGAATGTTTCCCAGACAGCATAAATAAGCAAATATCACTGAAAACTACTTTTTTTTCATTTCAAGTGAAAAAGACAAAGAGCTATTTCAAAAGAATACATGAAGAGATTTTTGTGGAGTGAAAGTATGGGGGTGTATTTTTCTTTTGCCATGTGGTGCTTAGATATCACAATAATAGACATGGTATAAAAAACTAGATTATATATATATACACACACACATATATATATAATTATACAACATGATAAATTAATTACTTACTGATATGCTGCTGGGGCAAAACACAAACTCTAGAAGTTCCATCAACTGCTGATTCACATGATTCAAAGTAGTAAACACACTGTTGAACAGATGCAGTAATCTGAAAAAAAGCACAATACAATAAAATTTCCTACACTTCACAATACATTAATTCTCCTTTTGATCCAAGTACTGCCTCTTAACAACAAGGTCTGAATTTTCATGATTGCAAGTACTTGAAAATGAATCAACCACTTACCACATGGAGGGAAAATTTTCCAAAGCAACATAAATGCCACTGAACAGAAACCTCAGATCTATAGGTAACAAAAGGATTATTCAGCTAAAAAGGTACTGTGTAGGTATTTATGAAAGGTAAGGGCAGTACAGTATTTAGTGTTATACAGGAATATTGATATGGAAACTGTGTGGTGGGAATTATTTTGAGATTTCAAGAAGTTCAGCAGACCAACCTAAACCACAACATTGTCCGACTATACCAGGAGGAGGACAGGAGACACTGAATACGGTTTAAACAGCCTGCAACTTAATTATTAGATGTCTGAGACTACCTGGCAGATAAAAGTATACAGTACAGGTAATTCCATGATCATTTCAATATCTACTTGTGGGCTTCAGCCAACCGCCTTTTTTCCATCCTGGTCCCGAGCCAACACACTGCTGTTCCACCTGGTCTGGGGAAAAGGGACTTCTCTTGCCAGGCATACCTTTATCAACTCCCGGGCTCTTCCAGTCCCTGGGGGATGAGTCCACTGATCCACTGATTTTGCAGAAGCATCTGTGCCTCTCTCCCCCAGCCCTACCCATAAAATGATATACCCCTTCTCCCAGCAAGCCAGATAATGGTCCCCCCTCCTCCCTCGCTTAAGGTGCCTTTGGTCATCCTTTCAAGAAAGTCTTGTAATCAATCAATCGATAAACAAATAAGTGTTGCAAATAAGTGTAGCATCTTGAAGATGTCAGGAGAATCAGCTACACTCTTCCAAAAAGTCAACTGCATTCTTTAATTCAGTGGTTCTCAAAGTGGGGGGCGGACTCCCCTGGGGGTGCGTGAGATGGATCATGAGGGAGCATGGAGCAGGGGACAGAGCCAGTCCAGCTCCATGCTCCCCAGACACAGAAGCAGATGCCACCCATCTCCTGCAGCAGCGCCCTGCCACTGTCTGGCATGCTCCCCACACTGCTGCTGCCCTTACACTGCTGCTTGAGCTGCTGCCCCTGCTCCCCACTTCCTCCACTGCTGCCGCTGCTCCCCGCATTGCTGCTATCACGCTTCCTACGCTGTAGGACCTGGGTTTTTTCTGAAAGGGAGGGATTCGAGGGGCACAACTGTTAGGGCCTACAGCGTGGGAAGTGCCCCCCTAACAATCGACCCCCCCTTCCCCTGAGCCCCATTCTTTTTCTGAAAGGGCCCTCCCCTTTCAGAAGAGGGAAAAGGGGGCGCGATTTAGAGGAAGGGGGGCGCGACTGTTAGACAAAAGTCCACAGGGGGGCTCCATTTAAAAAGTTTGAGAACCACTGCTTTAACTTATCCCGTATTTTAATCACCTTTTTACTCATGATCTCTTTGAACTTTTAATAGCCATGTTTTAAGTCACTTTGCCCTCTACACATGTAGATGTTTTTTCTCCTGCTTCAAAAGGACACCTGCTCTGGTCTTCAAAGCCTCAAACTATTTCTTCTTTTTCTTCTCCCTCCCAATGTACCGTACAATGGTGTCTATATCACTGAATATGACTGATCAAATTTAGTGCCAGCTTAAATGCATATGGTGCTGTAAGTTAGATATTTGATTACAATGATCTGAAAACACAGTTTGTGGTCAATATTTTCAAACCTATGTGCCTAATATTAGACTTCTAAATTGATGTTTAATTGTTTAAATAAAAGTGGCCTGATTTTCAAAGGTAGAGAATACCTGCAGTTCTCATTGATTTCAATGGGATTGTTGGTGGCCAACAATTCTGAATATCAGACCACTTTTATTTAGGTGCTTAAATATGGACTTCGAAGCCTACCTTTAGGCATCCAAATTTGAAATGTTTGGTCAGAGGGTTCATCTACACTAATCAAATGTATTAGTGCATGGACAATGTCACTTGTGCTGACGCTCTCTATGAAAGGATAGTGTGTTTACGCAACCACATATTTTTTATTTAAAAAAATTATACTCTACTCAACAGGTGCTGTAACAGTGCAGTCAAATCTGCAGATAGACACCTCTCCAAAAATATGTTTTTGATATTAGCAAATAATGCAGGAGCTGGCCTGAATTTATAGTTTCAATTATTATATTGGGGTACCAATATGTCTTTCACTATTGACCCACGTATTGCATATACATTGAAAAAATAGTATAAAATAAATGCGCAACTTGGTAGTGGGCCTACCTTACACTTAGGAATCATGTATGTTTAACTGTACTGTGTGTACACTTATATTATGAACTTTTTGGGGCATGGACCATGTTTTCCTCTATGCTTTCAGAGAGCTGAGCATACTACTGATGCACAACTAATAAACCTATATGCACCTGATACAATAGGTATTTTATGTTTTTTTCCTATATTTTATTTAATATCTTATAATCTTACCAATTATATATCATCACATTGCTTAATTTGTATTAACATATTTTACAAAATACATCCTCAATCCTGCAACATGCTCCATATGGGTGGATGCCCACTTGCAGCCATATGGAGCCTCTCTGAAATCAGTGACACTTTGTGCAAGTGCAGGGGATCACAGTTCCTAGGTTAACTGCATCTTTGACTCTCCTCCTGGTCTTTCTCAAGAGTATCCTCTCAAGGTTTTAGGCTTCCTGGCTGTCACCTCTTTTGGGGTGGGAGACCTCCATCTCTCCTTTGAGACTCGGTGTTTTGGTTGGCAGTCCCTTTGCACCTCACTGTGATTTCCCAGTACGTCTGACTAGGACCCAGCACCTATGGTTAATTCTTTCTCCAGGGACTATAACAGGGTACACCAGCTACCAACCAGCCTTCACAAAGTAAACTGCATTTTATTCTTAGGGCAAAAGCATTAAAGGGAAAGCATAAAAACAATAAAAGAACCTACATATATCAGGGGTCACCTCCAATTCCAATCCAGGGTTCTGGTAGGTGTCAGTCTTTCAAACCCCACAGCTGAGTTTGGCCCCTTGATTACAAGTTCATGTCAATTTTTAGACCAGGAACCAGACCTCAAATGGATAGTTCAGCTGTTTCTTATAGAACTAGAGCCAAGGTAACCAGTCAGTAGCCTTCTCTCTGGGTTTTTGCACAGCCAGGCCTATGGAATTTGCATTAACCACTCCCCAAGGATTCCCCAGAAAAGCCACTTAACACATTATCCCAAAACTCCATGCCTGCTGGCACATTTCAATATAGTCACTTGAACTCCTACACTTCCCAGGTCCCACAACTGTCACACCGGGGTCTGCTCACGTGGAACAAGTTGCAGAATTGGTGCCTGTATGTCTATAAATACAGGCTTTACATATTTGTTATGTTCTGCCTTAGCCTTATAATTTCTGATTGATGACACTTGATTTCATAACCTTAATACTGCACTTAACAAGAGGGTCTTTTTTCATCGAACACTTTAAAACCAAACTCAAAATGTATGTTTTTATGACAATTTTCAATGTATTTGATATCATCTATTTGTATGTCTTATGTCACAAATCTATAGCACAACACATATAAATAGTACTAAACAATTGTCCTATTTATTACATAGCTTTTCAATTGTCCCTTATTCAAATGCCACACATTGCATTTACCAGTGAGAAAAGACTACCTAATTCTAAAACAAATTTTTTAAACCAAAGATTGAATCAATTAAAAAACTATCACATGGTTAAGAGAAGGAATAGAGATTAGCCATAATGGAAGACAGGAACAAATAATTGCTCAAACCACAAGGAACAAAATGGAAATAAATTCTAAGCAGAATACGGCAACCATAAATATAGACTTACCAGAGATTTATATTTCTTTTCAAGGAGCCTTAGCACCACAGTTCTGCTATAATATGCATGCTAAATTACAAAATAGAAACACTGTGAACATTTATCATTTGCTTTAATTTTTACTTTGCAACACAAAGAAAGTTCTCCAATTCTATTCCAATAATTACTGCACATAATTAAATGCAGTAAATTTAGTTCTAACTCATATTAATCAGTATTGTATACAAAAATGTTTTTCTATTGGCATTAGAGTAAGATAGCAGTAACAAAGAGAGGATTACAATAAAACTACAGTAGTTTAGAGATAGGCCAGAATGAAAATAAACACAATGTACAGTTACACATGTGCCAAACTAGGAAACCAATAACTATGTTTAGATGCCAAGAAATGGTTTCATACTGAGCTATGCAAACTCTGAATGGTATAGGTGCGAGGGGCAGAATGCAAATTGATCCTTCATGTTCCCTTGAAGGATAGCTAATTCTAACCTCAAAAGAAGCCTACACCACTTTCCCAATAAAGTTCTCTAAACTTTCACCTGTACCTTCTCTCTAACCAGGACTACTTCCACACACAACTTTTTATATATGTTTCTCACTGTTTTATGATGTTTACATTTTAACCCTTCATTACATATATAATCACGTTTACTTAAAAATTGTCACAAAAGATACATTTTAAACTACTTCTGCACTAATTACTTTCTGCCTCAAAACCCCTTTAATGTGTGTGTGTGTTTACACGTGTGTGTGTGTGTGAGTGTGAGTGTGAGTGAGAGAGAGAGTGTGTGTGTGTGTGAGTGTGAGAGAGAGAGAGAGAGAGAGAGAGAGATTGAAAAAATGGAACTGATTATAATCTGGAACCACTGTTCCCAATCTGTATGACTTAAAAGATTCTGGAATACATTAAAATCATCAGTAGATCCTTCCATTTTTCCTTACCATCCATTTTTTAAACCACACAGCTTTGATATCAAGCAGAGCCAAGAAGTAGACTGGATCCAAAAGCTTTGGAGAAACAAGATGTCTTTGCTCACGTTTTACTGACAATAGCAATAAGGTACTCTCAACTATTTCTTCCATATACCTCAAGAGAGTATTAGAAAAAAAAAACTCAGTTAAGAGTGAAATTGAATTAAATTTTATACTTCTACCATTCACAAATAAACTTCCTTCTGATATTTGGAAACTTTTTAAATTGAGAAATATATATATTGTAAATATAAACTGAATTACATTTAATTTGATCTTTTTAAGTTCTTTTTTTAGCCCTTGCTGCTTGCCTGTGAATAAAATGGATAACAACATGCATATTTTTATATAGCATTTTCCCAAAGGATTCCATATAAGTATATAAGAGTTAGGTAGCAATTATTATTATTATTAATTGCTTTACCCACCATTGAAATGCAGTCTCCACCAAGACAAAAGAAGGTAAATGTTTAACTATGCACAAAAACCACTGCCCAAATTGTTAGGGAAAACAATACACTATTATTCGATTGAAATTGCAGGGGAAATTTAAATAGTTAGAATGTAATTACTCAGAATTGGATTTGGCCAGAACCCTGGGGCCAAAGTTTCTGACTGTTGGGAAAAATGCCATTAACGTTTAATTAAAGAACCCCTCCAATAGCAAAGAATCTCTCATATGCCATGGCACTGGACCATCAATGACTTGGAATTAAGAATGCTACATAATCAATCACCAACACTTCCTGCACCACACAGTCATAGATCATTTGGAGATTCTGACATCTGTATATGCTAGCAGATGCAAAGAGAGGACAAGGTTTCCAGAAAGTCTGGAGATGAGGTGGATTCTGAGTGCACTGATGGGGAGCTGATGTCATGCAGCTGATGCCAGGCTGCAGTTGAACTAGCAGGCGAAAATGTTTGCCTGCTTCCCCAAAGGCAGCGGGCCTGAAGGCTGAAAGACAGTAGTAGGAAAGGCTGAGAAGCACAGAGGACTAAAAACCAGAAACTGAACTAGCTATGGAGAGAGAAAAGATAGGGTTATCGGTGTCAAACGGGTCTTTATGATTGGAAAATGAGGGCAGAGGAAGGGAGAATGGAAAGAGAATATACTGAAAAATATATTTACATAAAGATACCTGCATAGCTGATGGCAGGTGAAGAATGAAGTAATAGCTCTGAACTGGCAGATGCGGAATGGAAAAGGACTCTAAGACTGTGATTAATTAATTGGAAGAAACCAATATCTTTATTTTAGTAGTACACTAAATTAAAGAGGAAGGGAATATGGTACAAAAAAGAAAGGCACAGTGGACCACAACTGCTTAGGGTGCTGGGGAAAATCTTGTATGATGTTTTGTACATAGAGTAATCATGCTAAATGTTTATTCAGAGATTCACAAATGTTAAGGCCAGAAGGAATCACAATGATAAGCAAGTCTGACCCTCTCCATAACACAGGCCATAGAATTTCATCAAGTGGTTCCTGCCTCAAGCCCAAAGCTATGCAATGAAACAGTTTACAATAAAGAACACTATGAAATCCATCAAAATAGACTTGACTAAAAGGTTTACTGAAATTATGCCAGGACTGTAGAGTGAATTCATACCCTCAGGTGTCTACATAGCTGGATTGCACTCATTACCTACAGCCTCTGGGTAGCATCGCTCCTTTAAACTAATTTATTCAACACAGCCTTTTAAATCCTTTTTCCTCATTCCCATCCAAAAAGTGTTTTTCTTATACAAACCCTTTGTATGTGCACAAGAGAAAGAAAACAAGGAACCACAAGACATATACTGAACATCACCACTAGCTTCACCACTTCCTTTGTAATCCACCATCCTCCATTCCTCATGTGTTTTTTGTTTAGGTTATAAAATACACAGTACAGGGACCTTGCATCTTGGTTTGTAAAGCATCCAATAAAACAAAATAGCAATGAAGGAAAGGAGTACTAGACCAGTGTCCTTAATGAGCCCCTAATAAGTTTCTGATCCAATGGATCCATGCCGGGCACAGATCCACTGGCCATTCCCGTCCCACACTCAACCAGCTCTCAGTCCCTCTCCATCCCCCTACAACCTAAACATTTGGCTACACATTACTAATCTTTCGATATAATTATATGCCTTTAACACCAATGTAAAAATATTTATCTTAGAAATATTGATTCAAGGTGACATACTTTTCTGGATGACGAATCCAGAAAGAGGGAACTTCTCTCTGGTACTCATTTAGAAGACGCATCTGTAAACATAAAGGTTATAATTAAGAAAGAAAAAGAATAAATATTTCAACAGTTAAAAAAATAAAAAGAATGGAAAGCTAACTTATACCTTTTTAAGTAAACGAATTATTTCTGTGTTAGTTATGTCTACACCATCTGAAATAGTAGGAACACATTTTTCTCCAGAAAGAAAGAACAATTCTAAGTGTTTTGCTGAAAAGAGAAAAAAATCCACAATATTACTGGTAATATTGACTTCATTAGGATGAGATGTTTTTAAAAAAGTGAATTAAAATATTGTTTATCAACTGACTTCAGAAAAACATATGAAACATGAAAAGCTCTTTAAAAATGATTACATTCACATACCTAAACTTGTATAGACTTCCCTTGTCATATTTAGTGGAGAAGATGAAAAGGTCTTTGCATAGAATCTCAAAATTTTGTCCTAAGAGGAAAAAAAAAAAAAAATTAGTATCCTATGCTCAAATAACCTTATTAGCATTATGCAAAATATGGTACGATTAAAATTTATTGTGTGGTATGCTCAATATTACACAATATTTAAATAGCACTAAAAATGTGCCTAGTCCTTTACAAGGGCACAAAACAGGTCTTTGGTCTCAAAAACCTACAATCTAAAAGGAATAATGCCCTGATACTGCAATTTACTGCTCCTGCATGGAACTGCATTGATCTATGTAGGCATAGGATCAGGGCCTATATTAGCATATTTTAATTGTTTTTAATGTCATACAACATGCAAGTAATTTACACGGTAACACTAATGATATGCAGATTAGCCACTGCTTTGAAACCAATGAAAGAATTATTTAGGAACAAGAAGAAAGATAAACAACAGCACCTGGCGCAGCTTTAACCTTTTTAGTTTTGGAAGGTATGAGGGATACTTCCACACTAAAAAAACCCATATTACTTCATTTGCAATGCCAAAAGCAATAAAGAAAGCAACATAACTTTTTTTCTGAACAGTACATATGCAATACTGTATCTTCATGATGTATCATATTTTCTGTGACAATGAGAAAATTACATCGCTTTGCTGTGAGAGATTACCACTACATTATTTTATAGAGCAGTTAGGCAATCTTTTTAACAGAAGGAAAAATACATTTTATTTTTATGCTATTGCAGAGAACAAAGCAAAAGATACAACCTAAATAACACTCCATGCATTTAACTTTTAAAGTGCAAATTTAACACCACAGTAAACAGTATAATACAGAAACAACGAAGTTGTTTTCTCAATAGAAAAAAATACTAGATTTATTTTAAAATTAGCCCAGTCAGAATCGGTCTACGCAAAGCAATATTTGGATACCAGTCAAATACCCACTAATTTAAATGTGAATTGATTGGCTGCATAAAGCTTGCCTGTGAAATAGCAACTGAATGTAAATACTGCACTGTATTCCTATGAGGTTTTAATAAACATATGTAAACTCTATGCTGAGTACTTTGTTGGGTCTGATGTGAATTCCAGTAATCTCTGCCAATCTGTCTCACCTTTTAAGATCCTGTATCTCTCCACACTCTATTCCAAGTCACAGCCTCTCAAACAATGATCTTTGGGTTCAGAGAATCAGAATTTGACCCACCTTGTACCACTTTCTACTGGAATGGGAATCATGGTACTTCCTCCAACAGGCTCATATTATAACATGTTCAGTAGTTTTCACAGACATTCATTTGACTGCCTAAAACTAATATAGGCTGACATTTTTCACAAGGGCCTAAAGGAATTAGGTACCAAAGTCCCAGTAAAAGCCAATGGATGCTGGGCAAGTTGCTCAAATTTATGCCTTTGAACATTTCTCCCACTAGTAGCGCTTCTAAGAGTCGTGTAACTCCTCCAGGCTATACTGTTCAAGTGACATTACTGAATAAAGCAGTATGCCCTACACTAGGTAGACACAGTAATTAATAAGTGTTACTTTTTAATTAAAAAATTGCTCTATATCTATTTAACTTCAATGACTAATGAAACAATATTGGGGAAAGAAGTCTTTGTTAAAGATTCAATACAAACGTGAATACCTCTTCAATTAAGATAAGAAAATACACATCCTCTGAGACCTCTAGCAATACCAGGAAAAAACAGGTATTTCTAAAGTAAAAACAATCAGAAAAAAATCTATAAAAACCAAAAGCAATATTTAGGCATCGTCATATATCATAAAAAAATCAATAAAGGGAACAAGTCCAGTTATTAAAAAATCCTGTGCCAGTCAACTTTAAATTAAGGACTGGAGAAACCTGGTAAGTTGTTTTATCTCAAGAACAATATAACTGATAACTACACAAATTAGTTACCTCTTCCCAGACCAGCAGACTACCATATCATAAATGTACATGTTTATT